>NC_079494.1:88223302-89486304 GCF_030052815.1 Hevea brasiliensis | reverse complement strand
ATAATTTAGGTTTGTGTCCTTCATGAATGTTTTAGGTCTATATCTCAACTATCCACTGGTAAAATGTCAGGTCATTTAGACCTGCCTAGCTCAAGTTATGGCCAAATGAACAGACTGTTCATTTGGTCAGTTTGTATCTGTACAGGGCAGACTAAGATTTTCCAAGTTTGATCAATTTGTTTATTAGGTTTTGGTCACTTTTTGAGCATGCTTCCAAAATGAAAATTGTGTCATTTAGTGTTTATTTTCATTCTCAATTGGTCTCATACCAATTGGACTTATAAATTTTCATTTTTGGTCCCTCAAAGGAACCTTGGTCATGCTGCCAGCAGCATGACCACACTTAATCCGAATTTGATCTCAACTCCAACACTTTCAACACACTTCATTTGGTCACCATTGACCATTTCCCACTTCAAACTAGGTCAATCATATTATTTACCCATTTCTCACATTTTTGTCTCTAACCCTAAGTGTCCAAACCCTAGTTTACCAATTCTTTGCATTTGATTGATTCAAAGCCTATATATCTCAAACAAGATCACATACACTTATAAATCTATCAAACTCATGCATATACACATCAAACCCTAGTTGACCAAAATTTAGGTTTGGTCCTCCAACAATTAATTTCATCTCATTTCTTTAGTTTCTAAGTTCATTTAAATAACTAAACATGCATTTGATTAGATAATTGAAAGTTAAAATACTAACCTTTGCTTTGGATTCCCAAAACTCCAATTTTCTATTTTTCTTCCTCCTTCTTTCTTCTACACTTCTTGTCTAGGGTTCTTAAGAAGCTTTCTAGGGTTGAGGGTTAATTTTAGTGGAAGAACATCAAGTTATTCAAGGTTGAATAACTCTTTAATAGTGGAAATTCATGGAGGAGGGAGAGAGATGGGTTTCGGCTAGCAAGAGGAAGAAGAAGGAAAATGATTTTTATTTCTTTATTTTGTACATTCATCCTTTAATTAACTTAGTCAAATTATCAAGTAATTAAAAATTAATTATGACCTCATGTATGATGTCACCACGATAATGTCACTGCCTTTTTAACTTTTCTTTTTCTTTTTTTTTCTATTTATTTTTCTATTAGTTTTTTAATTTAATTCCCGACTCTGAAATTTTCTTTTCTCCAATTTTATTTGATATTTAGGTCAGGAGTCAGCTCTCGGGGTCAATTGACCAAATTGCCTCGCCGGTTCAACCCGGTCTGCAAATAATTCAATATTTCTTCCGACTCCCTAACCTAATTATTTGACTGGCTTAACAGTTCTTTTTCGTGATTTTCTCTTTTCCACTGTGTTCGTAATGGTCTTAAGGACCGCGGCGTCACATTTTACAGTTCGAAATTTGAGTTTAAATTGACTTCGCAATCCTTCCCGAAAAGGTCACCCATCACTGTTGTCACACCTTACCCCTCTATATGGCATAACATGATCCCGTAGAATACCTAATGAACTATCAAACTTCACCTACTGATAATTCATTAAGTACACTATAAGGGATTTTAAAACTATTTTCTTGCATTTTGGAAGTGGTGAGCATTTTGGTAGGAATTAAAATCATTTATTCAAAGCTTATAAACTAGTAAAAATTTTTATCCATTTTAATTTTACCGCAAATTTTATAAAAATTTTGACAGAGTTTCGTTTGTATTTGGAGAAAACAGTTCTTCAAACACCTAAGAAAAACATTTCCAAAAATTTTTCACAACTCCCAACCACCAAATAATTTCAAGTCAACTCAATTTAATCCACCTCAAAAATAATTCCACAATCCAATCAAAGTTTATCATCTCAAAATATTTAATAACTTCATTCACAGTGCATAAAGTATGAAATTCACAAACTACAAATATTAATTTACAAAAAGAAGTTTCAAAAATAATATTATTACAACTTATTATACAATTGCTTACTTTACATTGATACTTATGACATTACAATATTTACATCAAAATAACTACAAGGGTATAAAACAATAGCCGCACAGAAAAGGTCAATGAAGTCTTCAATATCGATAGTAGCTCACTCTGCTGCTTTTCTCCTTGCTCTTATCTGCGACAGCAAAACAAGCTATCGCTGAGTATAAAAATACTCAGTGGTGCACAATAAAAATTTGAAATACAATATATAAATCATTCATTGCCAAAACACAATTTAAATATTTCTCAATCACATTTCACAAATTATCAAAGCTCATAATAACACAATTTAGTCAAATAATTTAAGAACACAGTGTTGCCAATTCATGCACAACTTAAGCCATGACACAAAATTTCCGATCAATGTCGTGCTGTACACCACGACAAAGAAATCTACAACCCCATTAATCGCAATCAATGAGGGAGGTGGCTAGCTAGCTAATGAGTACTCATCTGATCTACAACCTCAACTGGTAAACCAGAGAGGGAGGAAAATAATTGATCTCACCCCATAAATGGAGGAGGAATAATAAGATACTGTCATGCTAAGTGTGAATCAAAAATCAATTTCAAACATTTTATTCAAATGATTAGTGAGAAATCCAATAAATTTCCAAAGTCATGATTTCATTCACAAGATGGCAACACAATTCATAATTAACTTCAAATTTTCATAAATCACACTAAATCAAATTTTCAATGACAAAAGGCTCAAATAAGGTTTATTGTGCATAAACCTGACGTGAGTCGCCTCTAGGCCTTGACTCAGTCTCTCAAAGCTTCCAAGTCTTTTTCAGCTGAAACACAGTTTCACGTGTTTGATACCATAACATAGCATAAATCCAAAAATAAATTTAACTTCACTTTTACCTAGCTCTAATGTGCTAAATTCGACGTTCTCGAAATTTTTGTGTTTCGAAAATAATTGATCTCACCCCATAAATGGAGGAGGAATAATAAGATACTGTCATGCTAAGTGTGAATCAAAAATCAATTTCAAACATTTTATTCAAATGATTAGTGAGAAATCCAATAAATTTCCAAAGTCATGATTTCATTCACAAGATGGCAACACAATTCATAATTAACTTCAAATTTTCATAAATCACACTAAATCAAATTTTCAATGACAAAAGGCTCAAATAAGGTTTATTGTGCATAAACCTGACGTGAGTCGCCTCTAGGCCTTGACTCAGTCTCTCAAAGCTTCCAAGTCTTTTTCAGCTGAAACACACAGTTTCACAGTGTTTCAGTACCATAACATAGCATAAATCCAAAAATAAATTTAACTTCACTTTTACCTAGCTCTAATGTGCTAAATTCGACGTTCTCGAAATTTTTGTGTTTCGGGTTACTATTTACTACACTATTCAAGTCAAATTGTTGACTTTCTAAGGCTTAATAGGTATGGGAATTTCAACTTCACCCACATACCATATTTTGGTCACCAAACTTGTTGGTTTTGGCCATTTTCTCAACACCTAAGTCTTTCAGGCAAAATTATAAATTTTCAGTTTTTGGTGTCTAAGGTTGCATTGTTCCATTAGTCACTTTTCTGTTGGAATTTGGCAAAACTTCCTTCATAGAAAATGTTCCCTATTGTCTTAAGTTTATTCTCATTTTTGAATCACTCCAATTGGAGTTTTTTAGCTCAAGTTATATCCAAATTACGATTACTGTTCATGCTACAGAATTTAGTTCAGCAGATTTATTGATCCAACTTCGTTCAGCAATTTGATCAAGTTAAGTCCATAATTTGGTCTAATTTTCTTCATATGAAATGTTCTACTATGTCTTAGGTTTCCATTGGTTCAAGACTCACCTAAATCAGAGTTTTCTAGAGAGAGTTATAGCCATTGAAACTTTACTGTTCATATGGTAAATCTGCAGTTTTGCAGATTTAGTGATTAAAATTTGCTCAGTAATTTGATTAGGTTAATGGCATAATTTGGGTTTGTGTTCTTCACGAAAGTTTTAGGTCTATATCTCATCTAACCACTGGTAAAATTTCAGGTCATTTTGGCCTGCCTAACTCGAGTTATGACCAAATGAACAAACACTGTTTATTTGGTCAGTTTGTACAGGACAGCCTACAATTTTCCAACTTTGGTCAATTTGTTCACTAGGTTTTATTCACTTTTTGGGCATGCTTCCTAAATAAAAATTATGTCATTTAGTACCTATTTTCATTCCCAATTGGTCTCATACCAATTGAACTTGTAAAATTTCACTTTTGGTCCCTCAAAGTTGACTTGCTCATGCTATAGCAGTATGACCACACTCCCTCTGAATTTGACTTTAATTCCAACACTTCTAACACACTTAATTAGGTCACAAATGACTATTTCTCACTTCACATTAGGTCAAAGACACCATTTACAAGTTTTTCATATTTTTGGTCTCTAAACCCTAATGTCCAAAACCCTAAGTTTGTCCAATCTTCACAATTCATGTAATCTAAATATACAATTCACATATATAACATCTATTCACCAAGATTTCATGTTTAACCTAACTAAATACCATCAAAACCTTAAGGTTCCATGGCTGCCACATTCTCTCTTCCCTTATTTAAGCATGGTTTCCTTTATTTCTAATGCAATTTCATCACATATAAACTTAAATTCATGCATTTGATAAAAATCCATGATTAAAGTTACACTTATCTCAATTTGTGAATTTCCCTAATTCTTCAATTCTTCACTTTTCTCTTCCTTTTTGTTCACAAGATACTTGTCAAGATCCAAGAACAAGATTTACTTAAAGGAGTTAGGGAGTTTATAAAATAAAATCAAGCTTTGAAAGCTTGAGATGGGTGTTAATGGTGGAAAGGAAATGAGAGAATTGAGAGAGAAAGGGGTGACGGAAAAATGGAAGAAGAAGAAGTAAAAATGTCTTTTTTTTTGTTTCTTTATTTTGGATATTTATCTCTTAATTGACTTAGTCAAATTATCTAGTAAATAAAAATTATTTATGACTTCATATGTGATGTCACCATGATGATGTCACTAACTTTTTAACTTTTCTTTTTCTTCTTTTTTTTTTCTATTTATTTTTCTATTAGTTCTTTAATTTAATTCCCAACTCTAAAATTTTCTTTTCTCCAATTTTATTTGACAGTTAGGTCAGGAGTCAGGTCTCGGAGTCAATTGACCAAATTGCCCCTCACCGGTTCCACCCGGTTTGCAAATAATTCAATATTTCTTTCAGCTCTTTGATCTAGTTATTTAACTGGCTTAACAGTTCTTTTTCTTGATTTTCTCTTTTCCGCTGTGTTCGTAATGGTCCTAAGGACCACAGTGTCACATTTTACGGTTCGAAATTTGAGTTTAAAACGACTTCGAAGTCGTTCCCGAGAAGGTCACCCATCGCTGTGACTCTCGGCTCGTTTAACTTCTTATGTTATGTTTTTCTTATTTATACTTAACTAATTGAAAATTAATAATTATTTGTGTTTATAAGTTATCTAGTTGTCTTAGATGTGGTTCTAATCCCCTTAATTGTCCAGACCGACACCGATCACCGGAACAATGAGATCTACCAGGCTATGCAAACGGGGGTGTTACAACTGTGACTCTCAGCTCGTTTAACTTCTTATGTTCTGTTTTTCTTATTTATTCTTAACTAATTGACAATTACTAATTATTTAGGTTTAAGGCTTATCTAGTTGTCTTAAGTGTGGTTCTAATCTCCTCAATTGTCCGGACCGACACCGGTCACGGGAACAGTGAAATATACCAGGCTATGTAAATAGGGGTGTTACAATTCTCCCCCCCTTAAAACGATTTCGTCCTCAAAATTTTACCTGGTATCAATCTCTGAACAATTGTGGGTGCTGCCTCCTCATGTCCTATTCATGCTCCTAAGTAGCTTCCTGGCCTGAATGATGGTTCCTTAGTACTTTAACCAATACTATTTACTCATCGATTGCTCACCTCGTGTGCCAAGTTTCTTATGAGCTTCTATCATAAGTTAGATTCAAACTCATTTCAATTTTAGAGGTAAGCAAATATGTGTGCTAGTGGATCCACTCTTTCTAGGACCTCGTATGATCCTATGGGTGAAAACTTAGTTTTACTCTTTTCTTATTAGATCTCTTGATCATTTGATGCAACCTTCAATTTAGTTTAGAATATTTTAGTCTTTTCTTGCTATTGTTTTAGCAATTATTTTCCTTTGTAGTCTCTCTTTTCTTTTTTTTTTTTCACCTTGTTGGTCATATATGAACTGCTTATCTCTTTCTTGACCATAGGTCCATAACCATTATCTTACCATCTCCATTTATGACCAAGGCCTATGTGCTATTTTGCACTATCTTGTTTTCTTTTGTTTAACTTATTTTATTATTGATAAAATAGTTCGGGATATCGTTACGCGTCTTAAGTAGGTCGTTTGCCCTGGTGGCAATTCCTCATCTAGTGTCTTTCTCATTTCTTATTGTTCTATTTGTTTTTTTTTTCTTTTATTCCACAACTTAACTTTAATTATTTTATTTTTTTTAATTTAATCTTCTTCCTTAACTTGACTGTCGAGTCATAATTTAACACCTCTTATTGTCCCTAATAAATCCACTATACTTCAATATTACTTTGATTTCGTCCTCTGACCATTCTAGTCAACACTTTAACTAATATTTATAACGTTTCTTTATTACATTCGCACCAACTATTCTAATTTTTACTTCCACAACTCTTTTATCTATCAATATTCTATAGCTTATTTTCCGCTGGTTTGCGTTCATTACCCTTTTTTTTTCAACCATATACAATTCTTTAATCTTAAGAAGGGAGTCTATCGGACTCTCCTGTTTCCCATGATATTCAAAAGTTTCGCTTTAATTCTAATCTAATCCTTATGATCCACACAATAAAATTGTGCTCTTCCTAAAGAATACCTAAGCATCTAGTTCCTATCGAATTACTGTTATCAGTAGAACATCATTTCTTAGATGTTTTATAAGTTATAATTGTCATCCATAGAATCCTGTCTCTTTTAGGGGAACAAAATTAAATTTTGGGTCTTACTGCTACACAAATAGAATACTGTTCTTTACTAAACTTTGAGCAAAAGATCCATTGCAATATCAAAATAACTATAAACCCGATATCGGAGACTGGATGATTTAGCCCTATAGGTGTTATTTTTTAATTTTTTACCATGCTAAAATCTCTAATCCCATAACAATTCTTAGTGTACTGTAATTCATGCTAGGGTAACGGAGTCTTTAACTCTCACTACCTTGTAACCATGATCTTTTGATATTCTAATTATAGAGTTTTAAATCCCGAATTAGGATTTTCAAACTCAGTTCTAGTAATAAAACTCTATTCTGGTATATTTGTACTAGAGCGAAAGTCATTTATAACTATTCTTATCCTTATGTACTATTGCGTAGTACGTAGCTCTACACAATAAATCTCAAGTCAGTACTGTAATCTGCAGCTTACAGCACAAACATTAAGAATATTGCATAGTTACTACGATACATCCCAATATATCAAACTTCCCTATATCTTATTTCTTTTAAATCCACTAATATCTTAAACTTATTTTGATTATGGTACTTACTGACATCTATTAACAGTAATACCTTTACTTCCATCTAGGGCAGATATATTGCTATAACTTACTTTTTGGTCCTCTTGCCTTACCTAATTAGGCTTACTAATTAACTTTATAATTTATCATAGTCTAGGAGATGTTTCTCACTAGAAACTTTTCCAAAATTAATTCCATTCACGCTTATTATCATAATTCTTATCCTAAAAGACTAATTACTAACACATCAAAATTTATCTCCATGCAAGGGAATAGCAGTAGAACATATAATTTTAGCATTAGCATATAAACAAGTAGAGCAGGAATCAAATATTACATAATTATTCCTTTCACAAGTTAAGAACATATCGGCAACTACATTTGAAGTCTCTGCTTCTTCCCCTCGATACATGGCGTTCCCTCTTTCTAATGTATTCCTCTGCTCGGGTTGGTCCATTGTGCGAGGATTACCCAAAGTATTGTCTCTACTTCTGCCTCTGCCTCTACTGACTATTAATGAACCTCTAAAATTAGAACCTTAGACTGATTCCTTTGGTGTAGTATGTGACATAAATTGACGTGCACTAGTATAATCTCGGGCGAAATGTCCAATTCCACCATAATTGACGCAAGCTCCAGTGACCCTATGGCAAATACCCCCATGAAATTTTCCACAAACGTCATAGAGACGGGTAGGGTAGGAACTTCTGGTTCTTTGACGAATGGTTCTTGATTGCTTTCGCCCTGAAGATCCGCCTCTATCATATTTAGGAGCTCGGGGTCCCTCAAAATCTTTTCTCTTTCCCAAATTACTATTCGAACTTTGACCGATGGGTTTCCCACTTTTCTCTTTTTCATGCTGCTCTTGAGGGGGTTGGGTTTGTACTTGGGCCTAGGCTGACAGATTATTAGCCCTTTGCTGAAAGAACATGGCCATCTGCTGGGCCGTTTGTACAGTAATTTGTATAGGAGGGACTGGTGCAGTTAGACCTCTAACGCTCTGTGAAACTAGGGCCTTTCTTTGTACGTTAATTGTATCAGACTGCTCTACCATTTTATCCCCCTTGTCTATATCTATTCACATGATTTTTTTTTCTATTTCCTGTACAACCAACACAAGGAGATTTCTCCCCATTAGTTCATATTTATGATGTATATGTACTATATGTATCAAACATTCGAGCAGTTGTACTTATCGAAAAATATTTCAAATTCACAGTTCAAAATTTATTTTAAAGCCTTTGCTCTGATACCACTAAAACATGTCACACCCTACTCCTCGTAAGATGTAACATGCTCCCGTAGTACACCTAATGAATTACCGTACTTCGCCTATCGGTAACCCATTAAATATACTATAAGAGATTTTAAAACAATTTTCGTTCATTTTTAAATTGGTGGGTAAAATTTTTCTTAGATATTAAAAACCTTTATTTAAAGTCCAAACAAAAATTAAATTTTTAGATATTTAAAAATCTCCACAATTTTTACAAAAATTTCGGCAGAGTGCTGTCTATATTTTAAGTAAACAGTTCTTCAAAACCTAAAAATAAAGACACTCCCAATATTTTTCTCAACAACTTCTTCAACTTTCACAATCAATCTCAACCAATTACTCAAGTCTCAAAATTTTCTTTTCTCCAATTTTATTTGATAGTTAGGTCAGGAGTTAGCTCTCGGGGTCAATTGACCAAATTGTCCCTCGCCAGTTCAACTCAGTTTGCAAATAATTCAATATTTCTTCTGACTCCCTGACCTAATTATTTGACTGACTTAACAGTTCTTTTTCGTGATTTTCTCTTTTCCACTGTGTTCGTAATGGTCTTAAGGACCGCGGCGTCACATTTTACGGTACGAAATTTGAGTTTAAATTGACTTCGTAATCCTTCCCGAGAAGGTCACCCATCGCTGTGACTCTTGGCTCGTTTAACTTCTTATGTTCTATTTTTCTTATTTATACTTAACTAATTGACAATTACTAATTATTTGGGTTTAAGGCTTATCTAGTTGTTTTAAGTGTGGTTCTAATCCCCTTAATTGTCCGGACCGACACCGGTCACCGGAACAGTGAAATATACCAGGCTATGCAAATAAGGGTGTTACAGTTAGTGCTTAATCTTCCCACCTTTCTTCCTTAATCCTTGATTTGAGGTTTAATTGAGTTAGTATGATGAGAAAATTGATGAAAATTGACAAGAATTTGGGAGATTTGAATTCCGCAGCCATGGAAACTAAAGGAGTTTGATTTATTTTTACATGTAAATGATGGGTAGTGATGTTGATTAAGTTAATTACATGTACTAGAATTTAATTGCATGTGATATGTACAAATTGGAGGAAATTTGAATTAAGGTTTGAAGATAATTTGGGGATTTTGAGTAATTGTTTCAAATTTGCAAATTGAGATTGGTTGATGAGACTTGTGTAATGACTTCATTTTTGGCAGCCTTAAAAGAATGAGAGATTGATAATGTCATGTATGTAAAAGGTGAATTGTGAGGTTGATGAATGAGTTATAGGTTGAGGGTTGAAGTTATATGTGATAGAAATTTAATTGAATGTGAAATGTTGGCTTTGATCATTTGAATTAGGATTCTGAATTAATGAATTAAGACTTGATTGATGTTTCTAGAAATTTGACTAAATTGAGGTTTGATTGATGATAATTAGAAGTGCCATGAATGTTAATGTGGAGTTTGGGAGTTGGAGAATGAAAATTGGAAGTGCAATTTGTGTGCAGGTTGAGTAATTATTGAGGGCAGTGTGTATTTTGAGCCATAACCTAAATTGTGTGACCCCAATTGGTATGAAGCCAATTGAAGGTAAAACTAGACCTAAAGTGGACCATTTTTCATGCAGAAACCATGCCAAAATTCTGGCCAAAAAGTTACCTAAAATCTGCCCTATTTTGGATTGACAAATTGTGAACCCAGAAAATGACAAAATGAACAGTGTTCATTTATTTGGTCATATCTCACTGTAGACAGGTCCAAATGACCTGAGATTTATACCATTGGAAAGCTTAGACATAAAGATACAACTTTTGTGAAGGGCACAAAGCCTAGAAATGCGATTAACCAAGTCAAATTGATTGCCCAATTTGGGTTACCAAAACTATCCAGTACCAAAACTGCCCAGATTTTGCTATACATATGCAACCTGTCCAGTTTTGATAAAAAGACCATATCCTGGCCTGTAGAACTCCAAATGATATGAAATTAATGCCAAAATTTCAATAAGACATAGGCCTACAAAATTGATATTTGGACCAAAACCCAGAAACCAAGAGAAATAGGTCAATTAGCTTGAACAATTTCGTGCACAAAATCGGGAAATTGCATAGGTGACTATTGACTCCAGCATAGTCTTTTAATGATATCTCTCACTAGAAAACTTTAATTGAGATGTTCCATATAGTTCTGGAAAGATGAGAAATAGAACTAAAATGTTGTTTTAGAAACCTTCCACAAATTATGAATGCAAGAAGCTTCAATTATAGGTTAAAGCACTGACCTAATTAAGAATCATGTGAGTATAGGACAATTTAAGTCCAGTCCAATAATTTGACTATAAGTAATTCTATAAGACATGAAAAATTATAAATAAAATTTTTGATTGAACATAAGACATAGGGCAACAAATTCTATGTAGAATGCTAGGCCTAAATGTTACTATAAGCTGTCCAAATAAATTAGTTAAATTCAATACCAAAACTACCTAGTAAGGAAACCAGAAATTCAAAATTGACTTAGTTATGGTTATTTGACCATAACTTGAGTTATATAACTCCAAATGGAGTGATTCAAAAAGGGAATTAAAGAAGACACAATGAGAAACAACTTTGATGAAGAGAATTTTGCCAAATTCCCACTATAGCTTAGTCCAATGGAACAGTAAACATTGGCCATAAAATCTAAAAATTTGAAATAACATATAATGAGCCTTGAATTAAGATTGGCAATTGATGCCAACAAGTGTTAAACTAAAAATGAGGGATCATAGCGCAACTAGGACTAACATATCTATTAAGTGTGGAAAAGTCAACATTTATGTTTGACTAGTAATGTGAATAGTGGACATAATGACACAAAATGCAAGAATTAAATTGCTAGAGGAAAATTAAGATATGAAATTTGAAATCCATGAAATATTCATGGATTACTTGGAATAAGAATGGTAATTCACTTAAATGACTTAATGAATTACATGAATGTGTGTGTAACACCCCTATTTGCATAGCCTAGTATATTTTACTATTCCGGTGACCAGAGTCGGTCCGGACAATTAAGAGGATTAAAACTATGTTTAAGACACCTAAAAAAGCCTTGATTGAAAATAAATAGTAATTACAAAATAGAAAAGTAAAAATTAGAAAAATAGAATATAAAAGGTTAAATGAGCCGAGAGTCACAGCGATGGGTGACCTTCTCGGGAAGTGACTACGAGGTCTATCTAAACTCAAATTTCGAACCGAAAAATATGACACTGCGGTCCTTAGGACTATTGCGAACACAGTGGAAAAGAGAAAATCACGAAAAAGAATTGTTAAGCCGGTCAAATAATTAGGTCAGGGATCCAGAATAAATATTGAATTATTTGCAAACTAGGTCGAACCGGCGATGGACAATTTGGTCAATTGACCCCTAGAGCTGACTCCTGACTTAACTGTCTAATAAAATCGAAGAAACGGAAATTTTAGAATAAAAAATTAAATTAAAGAACTATTAAAAATTAAAGAAAAAGAATAAAAATGGGACTTATTACATCATGATGATGACATCATATATGATGTCAAAATTAATTTTAATTTTCCAACCTTTTTGACCAAGTCAAATAGCCAAATAATTACATAAAAAAAGAAAAAAAAAGAGAAAAGAAAATAAGGATTAATGACATCATAAAGCTATAATTAAAATTTAGGAAATTATGGGATAAATACAATACAAAAGGGAACAATTAAAATTAACGGATAAAAAAAAAGTAAAAACTCAAATTTTCTTCTTCTTCACCCGTCACTCCCTCTCTCCCATTTCTCTCTCTCTCATTTTCTCTTCATTTCCACCATTTTTGGACTGAGAAAGCTTGATTTTCTCTAGTTTCTTCCCATAAATTTCTTAAACTCCAACAAAAAATCACACTCTTAGACTAAGATACATCACTTGGGAATAAAAAAGAAGAAGGAAATTGAAGATTGGAGAAGAAGAAAATTTGCTTAAATAAGGTAAGCCAATTTTCTCACCATATGCATGGTCTATACATGAAATATAATTGAAATTGATGAAATTATGTAAAGAAACTTGGAAATTTATTCATGTATGGACTTATGGGAAATTTGGCAGCCATGGGAATAGTGGGGTTTATGGTGTTTTAGTAGAATTAAATGTGTAATTAGGCTTAAGGGGCTAAGGATAAATGATTGGTATGTTTAGATTTCATGAAATGTGGTAAATGCAAAATTAGGGTTCTTGACCTAGGGTTTGGGAGGCAAAAATGTGAGAATTGGTCAAATGGTGTGTTTGACCTTGTTTGAAATGAAAAATGATCATTTATGACCAATTGAGATGTGTTGGAGGTGTTAGAAGTGAGTTTAAATTCAGATTGAAAATGGTCATGCTGTAGGCAGCAGGACCAAGGTCCCTTTGAGGGACCAAAACTGAAAATTTACAAGTCCAATTGGTATGAGGCCAATTGAGAATGAAAATAGACACAAAATGGAACATTTTTCATTTAGGAATCATGCCCAAAAATTTACCAAAACCTAGTGAACAAATTGACCAAATCTGGAATTGGCAATCTGACCTGTACAAAAATGACCAAATAAACAGTATTTGTTCATTTAGCCATAACTTGGGCTAGGCAGGTCTAAATGACCTGAAATTTTACCAGTGGACAGCTGAGATATAGACCTAAAACTTTCATGAAGAATACAAACCCAAATTATACACTTAACTAAGTCATTTTGCCACCCAAATTTGGTGACTTAAAATTGCCAGAACTAGTTTGGTACCCAGAAATCTGGGTTAAGTCCAATTCGGCAGCCATGATTCAAATTGCTATAACTTGAGTTACAAAATTCCAAATGGAGTGATTCAAAAACGAGAATAAAGTTAAGACAATAGAAAACATTTTCTGTGAAGAAAGTTTTGCCAAATTCCAACAGAAAAATGATCAATGGAACAGTGCAACTTAAGACACCAAAACTAAAAATTTGCAAATTTGCCTAAAAGACTTAGAATTTGAGTAAACAACCAAAACCAACAAATTTAGTTACCAAAATGTGGTATGTGGGTGAAGTTAGAATTCCCATACCTATTAAGCCTTAGAAAGTCAACAAATTGACTTGAATAGTATAGTGAATAGTAACCCCAAAACACAAATTTTGAAGAACATCAAGTTTAGCACATTAGAGCTAGGTAGAAGTAAAATTAAATTTATTTTTGGATTTATGCTAAGTTATGATACTGAAACACTGTGAAACTGTGTGTTTCAGTGGAAAAAGAACATCGGGAAGGAACCCGAAGTGTCGAGTCAAGATCAAAAGGCGACTCATATAAGGTTTGTGCACAACGTATAATTTTTATAAATTATCTTCTGCATATTGTTTTGAATAGTGTGAAATATTGAATTTTTGAAAGTTATTTGTGTATATTTGAAATAGCAATGTTTAGTAAATTGTTAAGATAAGTTTTGAAACCACAGTGTCATGACCATATATTTGAACACCTCACTAGCATGACTAGTGGGGGTAATCAGTTTCAAATTTTGATTCCTTCTCTAGCTGAAGTGTTGAGGTGTGTGCTAGTATAACAAGAAATTGAATGGATATCCATATATTTGAGCTAGCTAGCCTTATGATGTGACTTCTTCTTAGCCTCTGGCTATTGAGATTATATTTATTTCGAATGGCATGATATAACTGTGGGTTTTATGAAATTTGTTTTGATACTTAGAAATGAAATTGTTTAGATTAAAATCTCATAATTCATGTTTTGTATTTAATTCTCATGTTCAGTCCAATTTTTGAATAAATATTATTTAAACTCTGCATAAAAATTATTTTTAGTATGTTGTGCACCACTGAGTCCTAGTGCTCAGCGATGGCTGTTATTGCTGTCACATATATAGAGACTAGAAGAGCAGCAGAGTGAGCTACTGAGAACAGAGGAGCTACCTGCTTTGAAGTTATCGGGTATATTTTATACCCTGACTATAAAAATTCATTTTGATGTATGTAATGTATGTAAAGGTATGGACATGTAAAACTGGTCTTGAGCAGTTTGTATAAAGTTTGTAATAAATTTTAGTTTGAATTTCTCTTAATGTAAATTTTTGTAATGATGTATATAAATTGTTTTATCTTTAATGAAATATGAATGGAAGTATTTTATTTTAAATGGAATGAAATTCATTAATGGTATTTTGATGATTGTTGAATATTAGAAATTGTGGATTTGAATTTTTGGAGATTGATAAATGATGTTGAAATTGATTGTGAATTTGAAGAAGTTCTTGAGACAAATTATTGGAAGTGCTTTTTACAGGAATTCGAAGAACCGTTTTCTCAAAATACAGACGGCACTCTATCGAAATTTCTATAAAATTTGCAGAAAAATAAAATGGGATAAAATTTTTTACTAGTTTTAAATCTTCGAATAAATGATTTTAATACTTATTAGAAAATGCTCACCACTTATAAAAGTAAGAAAATTATTTTAAAATCCCTTGTAGGGTACTTAATGAGTTATCGGTAGGTGAAGTTCGGTAGTTCATTAGGTATTCTACGGGATCATGTTATGCCTTACAGAAGAGTAAGGTGTGACAGTGTGAATGAGACATTAGTCCTCATCATCAGAGAAAGAAAAAATGCTTTAAGTACAATGGTACTTCAGAACAACTGATGTGAATTGTGATCATTATGATGATGTAATAAATTTATAAATTATGAGGAATACAATAATTATATATAATTGTGATTTTGCAATCTATGTTCCCACTAGGAACAAAATCAATTGTGATAAATTGTAATTAAACTTATAATTAAATATTGACATTTTAATACATATTAATGTTTAATGGTACTTATGTGCCCATATATTGCCTAAACACGTGTGTCAGATTAGATAGATTGGCATGCCAATAGGGTATTGTTTGAGCAGTACTGCATAAGGCTTTATGCCTATATTTTTGGCTTTATGCCCACATTTATGGCTTGTATGCTCGATTATCTGTTTATTTGTTATCATGACTTTCTAGCCATATTAATTGCATACGTCGTCGACGTTCTGTATCTGTTAGCATGGCTTTTTAGCCATATTGATTGCATACGTGGTTGACGTTCTAAGCTTACACGTCCCATGGTATAACGGCCCGAGACACTGCGGTGTCCAGTGCCCAGGACCCACTTATCCAGTTTAGTCAGCCTGTCATAGGTTACTAGGGCAGTGAAGTTTGTTAAGAATAATGAGAGTAATTAGTGAAGTGATAAAGAGATTAACAAAATAAATATAACTTCAATAGATAGTACAGATGCATCTTCCATACTAATATAAACATAACTTTAATATTTTTATTAATTTTGTATATTGCATATTATTATTGTCAAGTTATGAACTAAGCACTTCCAAATAAGAACAAATTAGGACAGCAGATAATTAACCTTAGAAATTTCACACGAAACTAAATTAATTCCTGAGTATCTAAATTTTGCTTAGGTTTTATCTTTATTTGTATTGTAACACTCTCACTGTAGTAATTCCATACATTCTACTGTTTCGGTGATCGGTGTCGGTCTGAACAGCTTGAACGTTTGGAAAAATATTTAGACTAGAGTGAGGAGTCATAAATAACTCAAATATTAATAAGAAAAATTTAGTAAAAATTTTAGAAATAAAATACAACCAAGTTAAATGAGTCGGTGCCCTAGCGATAGGTAACCTAGTGGGAAGTTACGGTCTTCACAACTAGAAGCCTTAAACCCAGGAGAAAATTCATAAAATAATTTTTGAGACTCCAGAGAAGAGTCATTGAGGTTTCTATGGCATTAGAATACCAAGAAAAAGCTTAGAAAAATTTTTCAATCAGTATAGACAATTTTAGTCTGTTAAGCCAAACGGAGGGCATTTTGGTCATTTCGTCTTCAGAGATGATTTTTGACCAACTTGTCCAGTAAAGTAAATAATTATTATGATCTAAAATATGAATAAATATTACTAAAAATTTAATTGAAAATGAGTAGAGAAGAAAAAAAAAAGAAAATTAAGGAAAATACCTAATTATAACATCATATGATGTCATTTAAATTTCCTCCACCGATCACAATTTATTAAACTCATTAAAAGGGATAAGAAAGATCAAAACTTGACAAAATAATTCGGCTTCTTCCTCACTATACCAGACGTCTCACTTCTCCAAACCCATTCCTCCATTAAAAAGCTTCCTAAGCTTCACACCCCACCTAATCTCACCATAAACCCTCTCAAGCTCTTCACTAAATTTGATCCTCACACCATAGATCATCACTAGGCAGTAAAAAGAAGAAGGAAAAAGGAAGTTTTGGAGACTTGGAAGAGTTAACAATTGAGGTTAGTGCCTATACTCACTTCCCTATCTTTTTAATCCTTGTTAGGAAGACAAATTAAATGTGAATTTATTGTAAAAGTGAACAAAATAATTATATTGAAGTATGTATGAAAATTGGAAGCCATGGGAGAAGGATGAGAATTGTTGATTTGTATGACTTGAATTGTATAGAAGTGGTTTGTGATGAGATAACTTGAGTTATATGTTGAATTATGTGTATTAGATGAGTTAGATGACATGAAAAGTATGAAATGGACACTTTGGAAATTAGGTTTTGTGAAAAATTAGAGTTTTGCTTATGTAATGGTATGTTAACCTTTTAATGGTCAATTAGTGACCATTTGAATGTGTGTGAGGAGGAATTGAAGTGAGTAAGGATGTTGGAGTTGAACTTAGGCATGTTGCCCTTGGTAACCTGCAGGACTGGTTGTGAGTTCAGTAGGTTTGGACAGCCATAAATGGAGTTGTATAGGTTTAATTGGTGCAAGGCTAATTGCACATGAAACTAGATACATAATGGCACAACTTTGGTGAAGAAACCTTGCTCAGAAAACCAAACTAAGTTGACCTAAAAATTACCCTAATCCAGGTGGCCAACATGCTATCCCTGGAAAATGACCAAATGAAAAATGTTTGTTCAAATGGTCATAACTCAGTGTAGAAAAGCTCAATTGATATGAAATTTTACCAACAGAAAGCTGAGATACATCCCTACAACTTTCATGAAGAACACAAATCCAAATTCTGACCATAACCTAGTCAAATTATCAACCAAACTCCGGTTATCAAATCCGGCAGAACCAAATTGCCCAAAAATTCTGGGTATAGGTCAATCCGGCCAGTTATGGTATGACTATAACTTGAGCTACCAAACTCTAAATGGAGTGATTCAAAAAAAGAAATGTAACTAAACACAATAAGGAGCAACTTTCATGAAGACAATTTTGTCAAATTCTTACTGTTCAAATGACCAATGGAACAGTAAACTTAGGGTATGAAATCTGAAAATTTTGAATAACATAAGATAAGCTTTGAAATGGTATTGGAAATCAATACCAACAAAAACAAAATGCAAAATATGGTATCTTAGAGAACTTAGGTTCAATAAATTTATTATGTATTAAAAAGTCAACAATTTGAGTGAATTGTAATGTGAATAGTAGTACAAAGATACAAAGTGTAAGAACTAAATTGGTAGAGAAAATTAAGGCATGAAATTTGGAATCCATGAAATGTTAATGGATTACTTGGAATAGAAATAGTAATTTACCTAAATGAATTAATGAACATTTAAGTTATGTGAATATATAATTAAGATTTGTATTCCCATTATTAGTAGGTCTAATAAAACATGAGTGATATCACTTGAATATGAAATGAAATTAATCTAGATGGATTGTTGAGACTTATACTCCCAACATTAATGGAGTTCATAATATATTAGCAGTACAACTTGAAGTATGAAATGTACTTTACATTAATAGATTGTTGAATGAATAAATGTGATAAAAGTGTCATTTGGGATTTAGGTTCACGTAAAGAGAGAAAGGAAAGATGTTTTGAATGTGAATAGTACATGAGATTAAGTGAATGTGAATTGTAATTAGTATGAATATCACGATGAATGCATAAATTACCTAGAAATGTGAATTTGGAAATTATGTTTCCATTATAAACAATATTAGAATGCTATAAAAATATAAACAAAAAATATAATGAAATGATGAAGCATATAAACTCTTAATGGTACCATGTGCCCATGTATTGCCTATACACATGTGTCAGATTGGATGGATTGGCACGCTAATAGGGTATTATTTAAGCAGTACTACGAAAAGCTTTATGCCTGTATTCATGACTTTATGCCCGTATTCATGGCTTTATGCCCGCATTCATGGCTTTATACCAATATTCATGGCTTTTATGCCCGATTATGTGTTATCATGGCTTTTTAGCCATATTGACTGCATACATGGTTACTTTCTACGTCCCATGGTATGACGGCTCAAGGCATAGCGGTGTCCAGTGCCAATGACTCATTATCCAATTTAGTCAGCCTATCATAGGTTACCTGGGCAGAGGAAAAAAATTTATTGAAATAAGTTAAAAATATTAGAAACTAAATAAATCAGTGAGAAAAGTTCGAAAGGTATTAAACTAGTATTAAGAATTTAATTATTACAAAATGATTCACAACACATAGAAAATATTAAGAGAGTAAATGAAAGACTAGCAAAATAAGCATAACATAAGTATTTATTAGAAATGCATCCTCCATAATAATATAAACATAAACTAAATATTTAGATTTATTTGTACATTATATAAATGACTATTGTATACTTATGATAGAAGAGATTCTAGAGAGAAATATAAATGATGAAAAATATACTGTATGGCAAATTTCATATGAACCCAGTAAAATTCTTAAGTATGGAAAATATGCTCCAATTATTTTTATTTGTGTACATTATTTCTTGTTATATTATTGCACCACTAAGTAGCAATGCTTAACGCGATGGATTTGTTTCCTCGCGCAGGTACTGACGTTAAAGCCCAGCGAATACTAAACAGAGATTTTGGAGTCTGATCTGCAGAGTGTTCAAGGTTGTCACCTCCTCAGTAATGCATGTGGATAGGGCCTATATAGATCATATTATGTATTTTGTACATTATAATTAGTTATTATTTGTAGTATAAACTATGAATTGTATGTTGAAATATAGATTATGGAATTGTAATTAATTTGTAGATCATGTAAATTATGAAATTATGTAATTATTTTGTAAATTATGTAAAGTAAGGAAATTTAAAAATTTTGCTTATGTAATTTGAGAATGTTTACATATGAATTGAGTATGAATAGATTTGTACAAATGAGTATGTGAATTACAAGAATTGAATGTGAGATGAATATGATGAGCATGAATGATATTTTTATAGTAAAATATTATTGAAAATTTTAAGCAGGTGAATAGTAAAATATGTCAATTGATGCTAAAATAGGGAAAACTCCGATGATTTCTCTCTGGAAAAATAATTGATACTAAAATATAATAAGATCAAATTATTAAAATAATAAAGTAAGACAAGATAGGGTTCTCCGACACCGAATGTAGCACACTTCGCTCTGCTACACTGTAGTTGAGTGAGGGGTGTTACATGTATATTATTTCTTTGTTATATTATTGCACCACTAAACAGTAATGCTTAGCGTGATGAATTTGTTTCCTCGCATAAGTACTGAAAATAAAACCCAGTGAACATTTGACTGGGATTTTTGGAGTCCAGATCTATAGAAGTGTCTGAGGTGTTCAAGGTTATCACCTCCTCAGCAATGCATGTAGATAGGGCTCGCATTAATCATATTATATATTTTGTGCATTATAAATATTTCTTATGTTGTAATGCAAATTAAGAAATTATACTGAATAAGTATGTGATGTAAGTTTATAAATTTGCTCCTTCATATGTAATTAATTTATATAATATGTAAACTGTGAATTTATACAATTAGTTTGTAAATTATGTAAATTAATGAAATTGAGAATTTTGATATATGAGTTGAGTTTAAATATGAATGAGATTGATATTGAGAATATTGGGAATATATGATATTGTGTTGAGATTGTTGGGATTGAGTTCTGTAAAAATATATTTGGATTATTCTTTTACAGGTTTAGAAGAACTGCTTTCTTAATTTTTAGCCGGCATTCTACCGGATTTTCAGTAAAAATTTTTGGAATAATTTTTAACCGGCATTCTACCGGATTTTCAATAAAAATTTTTGGAATAACAAATTAATCAGATTTTAATAAATAACGTAAATAGCCTAAACCTTACCTAGAGATTTTTGAATAAATATACCAAGAATTTAAGTGAAATAAGATAAGATAAGATGTTTCGACACACTGTGTCGTTAGTAGTAAGCCCTAGAGCATATCATTTAGTATGTATCTTGTACATGTTTTATTAATAAAAAGGCATTTTCACTTTTCCGTTTACATAACTTATTTATGTGTAATAGAAAAGGTCCATTGATAGTTTGTTAGAAATTCTATTCTTAAGTTGCTAAGAATATGAGTGACAATATTTCTAGCACAAAGTATCATAAATTGATTCACAATTGAGGATACTTCACAATAAGGACATGACTTATCCAGAAAGATTGTAATCATGTTTATTCCCAAGTTATTTATATGAGATGTAAATAAGATGGAATGGTGAGTCTCATGCCATATAACAAACATGATGGACACTTATGCATGATAAGTAGGCCGAACCAGTGACACTTATGACAAGCGCGTAGAGTTTACTATTGTCAATGCATTGTCATAAATCATATATGTGCATATAATCTTTAGACCTGAGATAACACAGTTATCTTGTATATAGGTAGTTTGAGTTTGATACTGCTTTCATACTTGTACCGTGTATGGGTATATGGGCATGTGTTGGCTCCTACTAGTTATATATGGAGGTAGGTGTTGATCAAGATAGAATCTGTTACCCTAAGTAAATAGGGATAAAATCCTATGTTCATTTAATTGTTCTTGATGTTTCAAGTTCCTAGCCAGGACAGAAAAATTTAATCAAAAAAGAGTTTCTGATGAGAAAATCTTTTTAATCAAGAATTAGAATTAAAAGAGAACATAATATTCATAGCAAATGGGGTTAGACATAAACCATGACTCCAGCTCGAATTGGGATTTTGTAACACAGAGATTCTAGTGCATGGTAACATATGATTATAGGTTCATTCAAAGGTATTCCTTATTACTGATTGGGTGGCCATAGCATGCTATGCTAGATATCAACCATGGAATATGAGATGTCTAAAATGATTTAGAGAAATTATTTATGGTAAGAAAGAGTTCTGATGATATTAAGAGTTAATATCATATCTCATTGCCAATTAGTGATGAGCCTAGTGAGTCACACACATACACAAGTAATCATCAAGTTAAATGTGATTTAATTGATTAATTAAAGAGTTTAATTAATTAATTAAATAGTTTAATTAATTAATTAATTAGGTTTGGTTTGCAATTAGATTGCAAAGTCCCTAGCATGACTTGAAACTAAATCTAGGTTATTGGATGTATAGTATAAGTAAATTTATATTTAAAGTGTTTAAATATGAATTTACTTATGAGAAATTAATTAATTTATATTTGATATAAATTGATTGGAAGAGTAAAAATAATTATTTTGGGTTGAGAACTCAAAATTAAAACACAATGGTAATTTAGTCATTTCACAGGATGACATGTGGCACTATGAGATGGTGACACATGGTACCATATAAGTTTGCCATTTGTCTTCCTATCATGCAAGGTGATCAAAGTTAAAATTAAATCTAGCTTTGACACTTGGCTTAATGTGATTAGGCCAATTAATATTAAGATGCAATCAGGTGATGACATGTGGCAAGGGTTTTAAGTGATGACCTAATTATATAAAGTGATGTAATGAGAAAATAAAAATCAACCACTCTTCTTATTTTCACTCAAGTGTACGGCCACCTCTATGTTCTCCTCTCTTCTTCTTCTTCTCTCATCAATTCAAAGAGAATTGCCCAAATTCTTTTGAATTAAAGTTGCTAGAAATTGTTTCTAGTGTCTTATATACATCTACAATCTCTCTAAAGGCAAATTCCTAATTTTTAATTGGTTGGCAAGGCTTGAGAAGCTGGTTTGGGGGCTTCCCTGTAACACCCTCACTGTAGTAATTCTGTACATTTTACTGTTCCGATAACCGGTGTCAGTTTGGACAGCTAGAACATCTAGAAAAATATTGAAACTAAAGTAAGAAACCATAATTAACTCAAATAATAAAAAGAAAAATATAGGAAAAAAAATTTTAGAAATAAAATACAACCAAGTTAAATGAGCCGGTGCCCTAACGATGGGTAACCCAGTGGAAGTCGCGGTCCTCTCAACTAGGAGCCCTAAACCCTGGAGAAAATTCATAAATAATTTTTGAGACTCCAAAGAAGAGTCATTAAGGATTCTATAGCATTAGAATGCCAAGAAAAGGCTTAGAAAAAATTTTCAATTGGTACACACAATTTTAGTTCGATAAGCCAAACGGAGGGCATTTTGGTCATTTCGTCTTCAGAGATAATTTTTGACCAACTTGTCTATTTATGTAAGTGAATTATATGACATAAAATATGAACAAATATTGATGAAAAATTATTTAAAAAAGAATAGCAAGAGAAAGGAAAGAAAATGAAATAAATTGGAATTATGATATCATTATGATGTCATTAAAATCCTCCCACCCAATCAAATGTTGACACATGGCATTAATTTAGTCAAAAAGACTTAATGGGCAGAAAAAGAAAAGAAAAAACTAGATGCTTCTTCTTCCTTCCCTTGGCCGAAATCTCTCCCTCACTCCAAACCTCCATGAAAGCTTAGGAAAGCTTGAAATAACCCACTAAATTACCTTGAAACTCAACTTTGTCTTCACAAAAAATTGTTCATACATCTTGGGCAAGCTAAAGACAGCAAAAGGAAATAGAAAGGAGGATCTTTGATAAGCTTGGAATTTACTTCATTAAAGGTTAGTGACTAAACTTACTCTTTCTCTTTCAATTCATATTGAAGGAGTGAAATTGAATGCAAACTTACAAGAAAATTTAATAAACATCATGTGTATGTCTTGCTTAAAAATTCTAGCAGCCTTGGGCTTGGTAGGATTTTGAAGATTTTCTTGAATTAATATGGAACCCTAGCTGCCCTTAACACTGACCTATTGTTTAGGATGGTGAAAGGTAAGTGAATGCATGATTTGAGATGGAATGGGTTAGGGTTTGGGTATGAAATTGAGACTTTGATCATGATATGGTGAAAGTAAGTTTTAATGGTCAGTTAGTGACCATTTGGTCATGTGTGAATGAGAAATGAAGTGGTTTGTGGAGTGAGAATTGAAGTTAGTGTTGCTGCCCTTGTTAACTTACAGGAGAGTCCAGCAGGTTTGGGCAGCAATAACTGGAGTTGTAGAGGTTCAATTGGTGCAAGGCCAATTGGACATGAAACTAGACACATAATGACACAACTTTGGTGAAGAAACTATGCCCAGAAAATCAAACCAAATTGACCTAAAGATTGCCCTAATCCGGGTGACCTGCATTCTGCCTGGGCAAAATGACCAAATGAACAGTGTTTATTCATTTAGTCATAACTCAGTGTAGAAAGGTCCAATTGACATGAAATTTTACTAGAAAATAGCTAAGACATATACATAAAACTTTCATGAAGAAACCTAACCCAAATTTTGATCATAACATATTCAAAAGGTGACCTGTAATCACTGCACAAAACACTATAGATTTGGTCAGTCCAGAAAATCTGGGAAGTTGGCAATCCGGCTAGTCATGGTAATTGGGCCATAACTTAAGTTACAAAACTCCAAATGGAGTAATTCAAAAAAATAAATGTAACTAGACACAATAAGGAACAACATTCATGTTGAAAACTTTGCCAAATTCCCACTGCAAAAATGACTAATGGAACAGTAAATACAAGGCTTGAAATCTGAAAATTTCGAACAACTAACATTAAGCTTAGAAATGGTATTGGCAACCAATACCAACAATTTTAGAATGAAAAATGTGGTATGTTGGGAGTATTAAAACCAATGTACATATTATCTATGCAAAAATCAACATTTTTGTTGACTAATGAAATGAATAATAACAACTAACCTTAAATTTCAAGAATTGTACAATCTAAAAATGTAACATGCCTTAGTACACCTAGCAAGATTGGTTTGGATAGGTTGGCATGCCAATAGGGGTCTGTTAGCAGTACTGCATATGGCTTTATGCCATTCTATGTTTTATGGCCTCACATGCCATTCTGTGTTATAATAGACTCTGGCTATGTTGATTGAGTTGTTATACTTGGGTTTTATCCCTGATAATTATTACAGCTTATTAGCTATTCTGTTGCACACCGGGAGACACAATGTGACCGATGGTGTGATGGTCCGAGGTACTTGGTACCCATTGCCAATTTACCCATTTATCCAGTCTAGTCGACTAGTATGGGTCACTCAGGTAATGAAAATAAATCTTATTAAATTTTAATCAAATAATACTGCAATAAATGCTAGAAATTAAGTCTACCTAAAATGTAAACATACATTTTGCATATTTATGTTATTTTAGTTATTTTATTTTATATTGTCACCGCTAAGCAGAATTGCTTAGTGCGTCACTTTTTCCACGCGTAGGTACTGAAGACATAGCTGGGGAGTCTAGCAGACTTCAGACCGGGTGAACTTTCAGATCTGCACACAGAGTCCAGAGTCACCTCACATTTGCAGTGCATTGGTAGGACATTAGGTTACTTTTGGTATTTTGTATTTTGTAAACTTTTGTAATGTATATTATAAACTCATGTAATTATGCTTTTGATGTAATTATCTATGAATCATGTTCAGTAATAAATTTGAGTTGAGTATGATCAGAAACAAATTGAATTTTGAGATATCGAAGTCATTTGAGAAATTGTTGAAAATATATTGGTGGTTGACTGAGATTGAAATTATGATTATATTAGAAGTGTTTTTAACAGATTCAGAAGAACTTTTTTTCCAATTTACAGCCAGTACTCTGCCGGATTTTCTATAAAATTTGCGGAAAATTTAGATTAATAAAAAATTGTAAATAAATGAATTAAAAAGGGTAAATTGGAATGGAAATATGAATTGGTGCTCCAGCACAATGTGTGACATATCTTGCTCGGCTACACTGTAGACGGCTAAGGGGTGTCACATGCCCATTGGTGATCTTAGTGTGGACAAGCTAGAGGGACAACTCTTAGGGTCCTAGGTGCTTCCCAAAGGTGCCAATTACATCTACAGTGCATCAAAATGTTAGTGCACATATTATTCTTTTAATCTAGGGTTCTAATGAATTAATTTGTTAACTCAAAAATTTTAAATGGAAAATGTAGATCCTAATACATATTAAAAGTTTTAATATGCAATTGAACATTGAAATCAATTAGGTACATAATGGATATGGCATGATGCATGAAACCCTAGAAGAAATTTTTGAATTCAATGTTCTAATCTAACAATTTTCATGCTTCCGCTCCTTCATGTGTGACATGTCTTGCTCGACTGCACTGTAGATGGGTGAGGGGTGTTAAAATTAAGTGGTATCAAAGCACAGTTTAGGCGTTCCTTAGCATAGATAAGTAAAAAGAGATAGTGTGCATAACATGCCTTGCATTCGTAAGAGTCGAGGTGACATAATGCAGATCTGTTAATTTTTTGTTTTTTTAGGTTAAGGTATGGACCCGAAATTGCAAAAGGTAGTAGAGAAATAAGTAGAAAGCCGTAAGCCAGCTAGGAGTGATATGGGAAGCAGGGGAGATCCTACTCTACCAGTGCCAGAGGGATTTGCACAACGCCAACAAGCTTTATTGGAACAAATGATATAATTCTTTCGATAGATGACTGGGGCAATTTTACCACTACAGCCTCAGCAGCAGTTACCTGTGGGAAAGGTTAGAAAATATGAAGCTGTAGATTTCAATGGAAGAAAGGAAGATGACTCTACAGCAGCTACATATTGGTTAGAAAGGACTGAAAGAGTCCTGCAGCAATTACATTGCACACCAGAATAGAGTTTAGAGTGTGCAATTTCACTGCTGCAAGAAGGTGCATATCGATGATGAGATGCTGTAACTAAAGTAGTGCCACCAGCCAAGGTGACTTGGGATTTTTTTCTAATAGAATTTAGAAAGGAATATATTAGCTATGCTCATAAAAAGGAATAGAATAGGAGTGGCAATACGCAAAAGAGGGTATTTGGCCAGTCTAGTCACAAGAGGCCTATAGAACCACTAAGTCAGACATCTGATCAGAGTAAGAGATAAAGGCCCAGACCCATATCTAGAAGGGGTCAACCAAAGACACCAGTAGTGAGCACACCAGGACTAACAATGAAAAGTTCTACCCCAAGAAAATATGACCATTGTAAAAAGTGGCATAAAGGTGAATGTAGGGGGTTGACTGGAGCCTATTACAGATGTGGGGCCATGGACCATTGTCTGAAAGATTGTCATGAGAGGAACTTTCCAAGGACCCAGACAGAGAAATTACCTTCCACTGCACAGAGTGATAGAAGTTTGGAGGGATGCGAGGTAACTGGGAGTACTGTGAAGCTCGCAATTGAGACTGTAGAAGGGCCACATGCAAGAGTAACATTACCTGCAAAGGCTACCTAGGCCAGAGAGGAGTAAGATGCTCCAAATATAAATTTGAGGTAAAGTATTTATTCTTTATGATATTAGAAACCTATGCATTATTATATATGTACTACATTATATGTAAAGAAAGGAGTTCAAATGGATAAATCTGAATGAGATATTTTAGTTATTAACCATTTAGACCACAGTATGATGGGGAATAGGATCTAGTCTCTGAAAATTGACCTAAGACAGGAGGTATTATTAACTGATAGGATTAGAGTGGATTTTAAGAAGATAGTAACCATAGTGGAATGAAAGCCACTTAAAAATGTTAAGTTGAGTGGAATAGTAAAAGTTAAGTCAGCTTTGAGAAGTGAAGTTGAGAAGGATAAGATGTTAGAAAATCTAGTCCATGAGGATATATCGAAATGACTATGTAATGATCCTGATGTTTGTACTGTAAGCTACAGATTACAGTACTAACACAGAATTATTATGTAGAGCTATGTGTTTCCTCGTGGTACACCAAGACGAGAATGTTTGTAAGTGGTCTTTGCTTGGGTACAGTTATGCTAGAAATAAAGTATTATTATGGCAAATAAATGTGGAAATTATAGTTAGAAATTTAAAATTTTAGAACTAGCATATCAAAAGGTCACAACTGTAAGGTAGCTAGAGCTAGTGACTTGGATACACTAACGTGAACTACCATTACCACAGGAATTGCTATAAGCTTAGAGGTTTCAGTATGGCTATAAATTAGAAAGAGCACCTTAAGGGCGAAAATATCTAGACCTTGATATGGGGTCTTATAGTTATTTTGAAGTTTTAGGCAGGAAGGAATGATTTAGGTATTTAAGAATATGTTTAGAAGTTGTAGTGCTGCTCTCGGAGGGAGTACGAATAGATACGTTCCATCGATGGAGTTCGCATGTAGTAATAGTTATTAAATAAGCATAAAAGATATCAAGATATAAAGTCTTGTATGAGATAAATATAGAATACCTAGACAAGGGCAAGTTAACATGATTGGAATTGGTAAAAGAGACTGAAGAACCAGTAAAGATCCTAGTATGAGAAATCAAGAAACAAATGAATAAGAGAATTTCATGAGTAGAAATACTAAACGCAAAGGAAACAATAATGGGGGAGTGAACAATAATTATGAGATAATGAAATTCTCAGTTATTTGAATCCAATGAATTTCGAGGACAAAATTCCTTTTTAGAGGGGAAGAGTTGTGACATCCTAACTTTGGGTAGTTCGCACGTTCTACTGTTCCAGTGACCAATGGCTGTCCGAACCATCAGAATGTCTGGAACTATACTTAAATGATAGTGAGGATGCATAAAATGATGGAATACATGATAAGAAAATACAAGAAAATTGAAGAGAAAATAAAAGAAAGGAAATGCAACTAGGTTAAACGAGCCGAAACCATAGCAATGGGTGACCGCACTGGGAAGTCACTGCGTAGACAGTTGACAATCCCAAGATCATGGGGAACCCTAGGAAATATTTTTGGGACTTAATTAAAGGTCTACTGAGGTATAAATGACATTGAAAATGTCAAAGAAAATTTATGTAACACCCCTACATGCATGGTCCTGTGAAAATCATTGTTCCGGTGACCGATATCGGTCCGAACAATTAAGAGGATTAGAATTATATTTAAGTTATTGAGAAAAGCCCTGAATGAAAATGAATAGTGATTACCAGAAGGGCAAGTATAAATAAGAAAAACAAAGCATAAAAAGGTTAAATAAGCCAGGAGTCACAGCAATGGGTGACCACACCGGGAAGTGACTGCGAGATCAGTCAAAACCCTAAATTCGTATGGGGCATTGTGACACTGCAATCCTAGGGAAAATTATGAAGCTAGGGGAAATGTGAAAATCATAGAAAAAGTTTGAGAATCAGATCAAATAATTAAGTCAGGGTTCCGAAAGAAATACAGTAATATTAGTAAACCGAATAAGATCGGCGAAGGGCAAATTGGTCAATTCACCCCTAGAGGTGACTCATGACCTAATTGTCCAATAAAATTTGAGAAATGAAAATTTTGAAATGTAGATTTAAATTAAAGAACCATGGAAAAATAAAGGAAAAAGAAAAGAAAATGAAAATTGAATTATGACCTCATCAAGGTGACATCATGCATGACATCAAATTGATTTTTAATTTATTTAAATTCTTTGACTAAGTCAATTTAAAGATAAAAACACATAAAATTAAAAAGAAAATCCTATCTTCTTCCCTCACCCAAGCCGGCCGAACCTCATTCTCACTCTCACCTCCATTTGTGTCCACCATTGAAGAGTTATTCAAGCTTGAATAACTTGATTTTCTCCCACAAAATCTAACCCTAAACCCTAGTAAGCTTCTAAATTAACCTAGGCAAGAAGAGTGAAGAAGAAAAGGAAGGGAGAAAGTGAAGGATTTGAGGAATTGGAATTCAAAGAAAAGGTTAGTGTTCTAACTCTTCATTTCCTAGTTAAATGCATGCTTAGGCACTTGAAATAACTTAGAATTGTAAAAAATTCAAACAAATTAAATGTAACACCCCTCACCCGACTACAGTGTAGCCGAGCAA
Organism: Hevea brasiliensis; assembly: GCF_030052815.1. Lineage (NCBI taxonomy): Eukaryota > Viridiplantae > Streptophyta > Magnoliopsida > Malpighiales > Euphorbiaceae > Hevea > Hevea brasiliensis. Next base: position 89,456,453 of record NC_079494.1, on the reverse strand, counting down.
GGCGTGCTACAATCGGTGCCGGAGCACCCTAACTTATCTTACTTTATTTTTTTTTTAATAATTTTGAATTCGTTTAATTTAACTTCAATTATTTTTCGACGGAGAAACCAATAGAGTTTCTCCTGTTTTATTATCTTTTGGCATATTTCAATATTCACCTGTTTGAAATTCAACAATATTTTCAAAATAAAATCTTATCCATGCCAATCATAATTATCTCATCAATCATTCTCATAATTTTCTCATATTTCAAATCTCATCCATGCATTTCCATTCATACTCAATTCATATGTAAACATTCTCAAATTACATAAGCAAAATTTTCAAATTTCCTTAATTTACATAATTTACAAAATAATTACAAAATTTCATAATTTACATGATATATAAATTAATTACATATGAAAAAGCTAATTAAATAATTTACATCGTATTCCTATTAATTACCTGTTCATAATATACATTACAATACAATATCTAAGCATTTTATACAAAATATAAAATATAATCTATATGGGCCCTATCTACATGCATTGCTGAGGAGGTGATAATCTTGAATATTTCAGACACTTCTGCAGATCAGAACTCCCAAAATTTCCAGTCAAACGTCCATTGGATTCTAGCTTCAGTACCTGCACGAAGGAAACAATTCCATCGCGCTAAACATTGCTGCTTAGTGGTGCAATAATATAACAAGAAAATAATATACAAATAAAGATAGAAACAAAATTTGGATAATTAAGATTTATTTATACTTCACATGCAGTTTCTAAAATTTAATATGTTTTATCCTAATTTAGTCTTCTTTGGAAGTATTTATTTCACCAATGTACAATAATAATGTATAAAGAAAAATAATCTAAAAATAATAAATTTATGCTTATATTATTATATAAGTCACATTTGTAATATTTATTTATGTTATAATTTTCTTTGCTAATCTTTTAGCATTTTCTCAATACTTGCTAGGTTATCTCAGATTATCTCATAATAAGTAAATTTTAATATCGGTCCAGTTCATTTTGATTCTTTCTAATAAATAACTATTTTAATTTATTTTAGGTCATCTTACTCATTTATTTTATTTAATTTCTAATATTTTTAATTGCTAATATGCTTAACTTATTTTAATAAATTTCACTGCCCAAGTAACCTATGACAGGCTGACTAAACTAGATAATGGGTCGTTGGCACTGGACACTGCGGTGCCTCAGGCTGTCATACCATGGGACGCAGAACGTCAACCACATATGCAGTCAGTATGGCTAAAAAGCCATGATATCACATAATCGAGCATTAAGCCATGAGTGCAAGCATAAAGCCACGAATGCGGGCATAAAGCCATGAATACAGGCCTAAAGCCTTTCGCAGTACTGCTAAAATAATACCCTATTGGCATGCCAAACTATCCAATCTGACACACATGTCTAGGCAATATAAGGGCGCATAATATCATTAAATATTAATATATTGTGTTTTATGACTTCATTATTTCATGACAAATTCCATAATTTATACATTCATCATAATATTCATGCATTCCTTACATCATTCATATTGATCACAATTCACAACAATGGTGTTCATGTACCATTGTTCTCAAAACATTCTTCCTTTCTCTTATAAAGAAAACTAATGTTCCATTCATATTTTCATGTGATTCATTTATTCATTACAATATTTATATGAATTCATAACTCATACAAGGTGTTAATATCTTATTTGTAATGGGAACATAAATCCTAATGTAAACCTCATCCCATTTATACTCAACAATCCATCTAGGTTAATTTCATTTCATATTGAAGTGGTATCACTCATGTTTTATTAGACCTACTAGTAATGGGAATACAAATCTTAACTATATACTTACATAACTTAAAAGTTCATTAAGTCATTTAGGTGAATTACTATTTCTATTCCAAGTAATCCATTAATGTTCCATGGATTCCAAATTTTATACCTTAATTTCCTCTACCAAATTAGTTATTATACTTTGTGTTTTTGTATTACTATTCACATTACTATTCACTCAAATTGTTGACTTTTTAATACATAATAAATTTATTGAATCTAAGTTCTCCAAGATACCACATTTTGCATTTTATTTTAATTGGTATTGATTTCCAATACCATTTCAAAGCTTATCTTATGTTATTCAAAATTTTCAGATTTCATATCCTAGGTTTACTGTTCCATTGGTCATTTGTACAGTAGGAATTTGACAAAATTGTCTTCATAAAAGGTGTTCCTTATTGTGTCTAGTTACATTTTCTTTTTTGAATCACTCCATTTGGAGTTTTGTAGCTCAAGTTATGGTTATTTTACCATAACTGGCCAGATTGACCTGTACCCAGAATTTCTGGGCAATTTGGTTCTGCCAGATTTGGTGACCTAAGTTTGGTTGGCAATTTGACTAGGTTATGGTCAGAATTTGGATTTGCATTCTTCATGAAAGTTTTAGAGCAATGTCTCAGCTATCTTATGGTAAAATTTCAGGTCAATTGCGCCCTTCTACACTGAGTTATGACCAAATGAATAAATACTGTTCATTTGGTCATTTTGCCCAGGCAGAATGCAAGTCACCTGGATTAGGGCAATTTTTAGGTCAACTTGGTTTAGTTTTCTGAGCAGGATTTCTTCACCAAAGTTGTGCCATTATGTTTCTAGCTTCATGTCCAATTGGTCTTGTACCAATTGAACCTATACAACTCCATTTATGGCTGCCCAAACCTGCTAGACTCACAACTAGTCCTGCAGTGCACACTGGACAGCATACATAACCTCAATTCTCTTGGCACCATTCACTCAATTTCCTACTCAAACATGACCAAATGGTCACTAATTGACCATTACAACCTCTTTTCACCAATACTTAAACAAAATCCAAATTTTGGTGCTTAAACCCTAACTCCAATAATTTCAATTCTCTATATACATACAATCCATGAATTAAAACACCAAAATCATGTTTAATGGCAGCCATACATAACTATTATGCAATCAAATTGTTGAAACCCTAGGTACCCTAAGGCTACCAAAATTTCATGGGGCAAGTTCATGCATCTTTAATTCATTTTTCATCAAATTTTCAACTTAACTCAACTTAAATTCATGCTTAGAAAAAGAATGGAAGCAAGAAAATTAGCACTAAATTCTTGGATAAATTTTTACCCTTCACTTTCCTTCACTTTCTCCTCTTCTAATGGCTGCCCAAGTCTAGCTCTAGTGGTAAGGGAAATTTTTTGTGAAGAGAGGGTGAGGTTTTATGGTGTAGTTGGCTAGGGAATCAAGCTCATTTGGAGCTTTAATGGTGGTCTTCTTCTCTTTTTTCTCTTTGGTGCGGGAATAAGAAGAAGGGGCTGTTGGAATTATTTCATTTTTATCTCATTTTTCTGTCGTTTTAATCCCTTTTAATTTGCTTGTCAAATAGTGATTGGGTGGAGAGTGTTTAATGACATCATATGACGTTATAATTCCTAATTTCTTTTATTTTCTTTTCTTCTTTTCTCTACTCATTTTCAATTCAATTTTTAGCAATATTTATTCATATTTTAGATCATAATAATTATTTACTTAACTGGACAAGTCGGCCAAAAATCGTCTCTGAAGGCGAAATGACCAAAATGCCCTTCGTTTGGCTTAATAGACTAAAATTGTCTGTACTGATCTAAAAATTTTTCTAAGTCTTTTCTTGGCATTTTAATGCCATAGAAACCTCAATGACTCTTCTTTGGAATCCCAAAAATTATTTCATGAATTTTCTCACGGGTTTAGGGCTCCTAGTTGCAAGGACCGCAGCTTCCCACTGGGTTACCCATCGCTAGGGCACCTGCTCATTTAACTCGGTTGTATTTTATTTCTAAAATTTTTCCTACATTTTTTCTTGTTAATATTTGAGTTAATTATAGTTCCTCACTTTAGTTTAAATTTTTTTTCCAGACGTTCTAGCTGTCCAGACCAACACCGGTCACTGGAACAGTAGAATGTGCGGAATTACTACAGTGAGGGTGTTACATTAAACATGGTAGACTAATTAGGGATTTTGGTTAACCTTAGGAGAACTAGGGTTTGCTTGAGTTTGGTACAATTGAAATGCTAATTGAGTGTAATTAAATGTGTAGAAGTTGAATATCTACTTTAATTGCATCAATTAAGACATATGCCAAAATTTGGGTTCTTAATCCTTAGGTTTTTGGGGAGAAAATTTGAGAATTTGGTAAATTAATGCACTTTGAACTAAATGAGACTTAAAATGGTCAATTTTGACAAATTAGGATGTGTTTGAATGGTTAGAAGTAAAACCAAATTCAGATAGGTGGGGGTCCAATTCTGGACAACCTAACCTAGGTCTCTTTCAGGGACCAAAACTATAATTATACCACTCCAATTGGTGTGAGGCCAATTGGAGATGAAACTAGACACATAATGACACATTTTTCATGCAGAAACCATGCCCAGAAAGTGACTCCAAGTTAGTGAACAATCAGGTCGAATTCGGGTAATGTGCACTGCCATTGTACCAAAATGACTAAATGAACAGTGTTTGTTCATTTGGCCATAACTTGGCCTAGGAAGGTCCAAATGACCTGATTTTTGTGGCATTGGAAAGATATGACATATCACTACAACTTTTATAAAGAACACCAACCCAAATTCTACCCATAACCAAGCTGAATTGTCACCCAAAGTTGGATTACCAAAACTGCAAGATCCAGAATTGTGCATAGAATTCTGGGTTTGGATCAATCCGACCAGCCCTAGAAAAATAGGCATAACTTGGGCTAAAAAACTCCAAATGGAGTGATTCAAAAATGGGATTAAATCTAAGACAATAAGGAACAACTTTGATGAAGGATACTTAGCCAAGTTCTCACAGTAACTAGACCAATGAAACAGTAGAAAATAGGGGACCAAAACTGAAAATTGTAATTTCTCTTAGGAGACTTAGAAATTGAATTGGCAATGCCAATAAATTTGACACCCAAAATGTGGTATATGAGTGCAATTAGAATTAATAAACCTATTAAGTATAGAAAAGTCAACATTTTGGCTTGAATAGTACCATGATACAAAAAAATGCAAAGGACTCGAAATTATAAACCATAATGGGTAGGATAAGTCTGTAAAGAAATTGTTGGAATTTAAGTATTAGAAATGAATACTAAAGCACTTTAAATTTATGTGTTTAAGTTGAAAAGGGATCTTTGAAGGAGATACGAAGGTTTGAGTAAATTGAGTTGATAAAAGAGGTTTGTGCACAACTAGTTTTAAGTTGCTAATGTTTTGCATATCTTATTAGAGTAAATGATTTTATTTTCTTTATTTATTTTTTTTGCCAATTATTAAATTTATTTCAATGATTATTGAAATGTGTTATGGCATAAATGAGTTTAGTTGTGGGAAAATGATTAAGTTATAATTTTATTTTAGATATGAATTGAATGAGTTTAGTTTTAAAAATTTGTGATTGAAATGGGATTTGCATGGAAAAATACAAATTTATGTTTTGAATTATGATGAGCATAAAAATTATTATTGGATATTGGAATTGACTTTGAATTGAATTGTGTTGTGATTTATGCTCACAAAAATGACAAAGAAATTCATGATATTGTTTTATATCTCACTATAGATGCTTGATTAGGTCATTACCCGTCTCCCTCACTTGTTGAGGAGACAATGGAGTTAGTTTTGTTTTGATTATCATGGTATGTGCACAAGCTTAGATTTTCCTCTTATTACAAGTTAGAAATAAGTTTTTCATTGGCCCTTTCGGAAGTTTCATTATTTTAGTGTGTACTGTGCGCGATGATTTGACCTCCCCGACCATAGGGAGTTAGAATCCCGATTCGACCTCCCCGACCATAGGGAGTTAGAATCGCCTCGAAGATGGCCCTTATGGATTAGTCTTGCACAGTTAGTGAGATAAATAATGGGTTTCGAATAGTAAGAATTGTGATTTCAAATGGGATTTATGCATAATTAATTTTATTGAAATTAAGATTTGTTTACATAAATTACTGGAATTACTTTAAATGTTCAGTTATAATTTTATAAATTGAAATTCTTGAGCAGAGTCATTTTAATAAATGATTTATTTTATTGGCAACGAATATTTTGATTTTTGGAATTTTGATTGAATTTCAAGATTTTCAAACTCTTTGCTAAAATTTTGGCAGGGTATTGTATATTATGTTTTAAATTATAGTTGTGCACCACTGAGTTCACCACTCAACGATAGCTTTGTATGCTGTTATAGGTAAAAGTAAAGATAGAGCAGCCGAGTGAGATTTTCAGTAGCAGCGCCTTGAAAACTCATTGGGATTAGCTTCAGATATATTATAGGTATACCCTTGTACATTAGATTTTGATATATGTATGCAATTATATGTATGTAAATTGTTTGAGCAGTTGTACAAAAACTCTTGTAATATTATTCTGGGTATGTAATTAAAATGCAAATTATTGTAATATTCAAATTTATTTTTGAGTTTTGTAATCAATGTAAATAAGTAAATTTTTGTATTTTGTGAATGATAAATTATTTCCTTTTTTTTGAATTGAGATGTTCAGTGATGGTTTAAAAATGAGCTGAGTTGATTGCTACAAATGATTTATTCATTGCTGGGATTGAATTGTGTAGAGAAATGAATTTTATTGGAGTTGTGGTTGAGTAAAAATATTGGGAGTGTGTTTCTTTTCAGGTTTTGAAGAACTATTTTCTCAAAATATAGCCGGCACTCTGCCGAAATTTTCAAAAAAATTCGTAACACCAGATTTTAATCGAGGATTTGATCTATGACTAAAATTTCAAATAAAGGCTTTTTAATAAATATTCAACGTTCCACCACTATAAAAATGATCGGAAATTGTTTTAAAATCCCTTGTAGTATATTTAATGGGTTACCGGTAGACGAAGTACAGTCATTCATTAGGTGTACTACGGAAGCATGTTACATCTTACGAGGAGTAGGGTGTAACAATTTAGTTAATTGGTACAGATAAAAATGGAAATTAAAGGAATTGTCGGATCAGGGATTCAATCGGCATTACCGAAAAAGTCCGACTATAATCGAAGAGGGGCATTTTGGTCATTTGGCACCTAGAATTAACTTTTGACCTAAATGTCCATTAAAAATATGTAGTATTAAATTTTGAAAATCCCATGAAAAATGAAATTTATATGTAATGTAATTAAGGATAATAAAGGGGTATTATTTGAAATATTATAACTTTGCTTATTATAATAATAAATTACATCTAGTGGAGTATATAAGTGGCATAAGACGACAAAGGCCTCCACTAACTCCATCATCTTCTTTAACTTTCCCTCTTGGCTGAAATGGTGCTCTTCCTTTCCTCCATGGATGAGTTTCATGCAAGCTTCCAATCCCTCCCTTCTCACCATAAAATCACAAGCTTACTTCACTAAAGTTGGTCCTCACATCTTAGGAAATATATAGGCAGCAAAAAGAAAGGGAAATCTTGAAGTTTTACATGCTTGGGAAAGTTTTAATTCAAGGTTAGTGCTTAATCTTCCCACCATTCTTCCTTAATCCTTGATTTGAGGTTTAATTGAGTTAGCATGATGAGAAAATTGATGAGAATTTGGGAGACTTGGATTCGGTAGCCATGGAAACTAAAGGAGTTCAATTTATGTTTATATGTAAATGATGGATAGTGATGTTGATTAAGTTAATTACATGTACTAGAATTTAATTGCATGTGATATGTACAAATTGGGGGAAATTTGAATTAGGGTTTGAAGATAATTTGGGGATTTTGTATAATTGTTTCAAATTGGCAAATTGAGATTGGTTGATAAGACTTGTGTAATGACTTCATTTTTGGCAGCCTTGAAAGCATGAGAGATTGATAATGTCATGTATGTAAAAGGTGAATTGTGAGGTTGATGAATGAGTTATAGGTTGAGGGTTAAAGTTACATGTGATAGAAATTTAACTGAATGTGAAATGTTGGCTTTGATCATTTAAATTAGGGTTTTGAATTAATTAATTGAGGCTTGATTGATGTTGTTGGAAATTTGACCAAATTGAGGTTTGATTGATGATAATTAGAAGTGCTATAAATGTTAATGTGGAGTTTGGGAGTTGGAGAATGAAAATTGGAAGTGCAATTTGTGTGCAGGTTGAGTAATTATTGAGGGCAGTGTGCATTTTGAGCCATAACCTAAATTGTGTAATCCTAGTTGGTATGAAGCCAATTGGAGGTAAAAATAGACCTAAAGTGGACCATTTTCCATGGAGAAACTATGCCAAAATTCTAGCCAAAAAGTGACCTAAAATCTGCCCTAATTTGGATTGACAAATTGTGAACCCAGAAAATGACCAAATGAACAGTATTTATTCATTTGGTCATATCTCACTGTAGATAGGTCCAAATGACTTGAAATTTATACCATTAGAAAGCTTAGACATAGGGATACAACTTTTGTGAAGGGCACAAAGACCAGAAATGCCATTAATCAAGTCAAATTGCTTGCCCAATTTAGGTTACCAAAACTGTCCATTACCAAAACTGCCCAGATTTTGCTATACATATGCAACCTGTCCAGCTTTGATAAAAAGACCATATCTTGGTCTATAGAACTCCAAATGACATGAAATTAGTGCCAAAGTTTAAATAAGACATAGACTTACAAAATTGGTATTTGGACCAAAATCCAGAAACCAAGAGAAATTGGTCAATTAGTTTGAACAATTTGATGCACAAAATCTGGAAATTGCATAAGTGACTATTGACTCCAGCATAGTCTTTTAATGATATCTCTCACTAGAAAACTTCAATTGAGATGTGCCATATAGTTCTGGAAAGCTAAGAAACAGAGCTAAAATGTTGTTTTAGACACCATCTAAAATTATGAATGTAAGAAGCTTATATTATAGGTTAAAGCTACTGACCTAATTGAGAATCATATCAGTATAGGACAATTTAAGTCCAGTCCAATAATTTGACAATAAGTAATTCTATAAGGCATGAAAAATTTCAAATAAAATTTTTAATTGATCATAAGACATAGGGTAACAAATTCTATGTAGAATTCTAGGCCTAAATGTTACTACAAGCTATCCAAAAAAATTGGTTAAATTCAATACCAAAATTAATTAGTAAGGAAACCAGAAATTCAGAATTGACTTAGTTATGGTTATTTAATCATAACTTGAGTTATACAACTCCAAATGGAGTGATTCAAAAAGGGAATTAAATAAAACACAATAAGAAACAACTTTGATGAAGAGAATTTTGCCAAATTCCCACTATAGCTTAGTCTAATGGAACAGTAAACATTTGCTATGAGATCTGAAATTTTGAAATAACATATAATGAGTCTTGAATTAAGATTGGCAATTGATGCCAACAAGTGTTAAACTAAAAATGAGGGATCATAGTGCAACTAGGACTAACATATCTATTAAGTGTGAAAAAGTCAACATTTATGTTTGACTAGTAATGTGTGTCACAAGAGTTTTTGTGGTCGCTGGACAAATTCCCACCGAAGTGGAAAAAGTGAGGAGTAGCCACTTTAATTTTGAGGGAAATTAAAGAAAACCATTTGTAAAAATAAAAATCCACTTTGAAAATAGAGATTCTAGGTTCAAGGTTCGTATACGGGTGGGGAAGGTTTTAGGCACCCCACCTCGTCCCTCAATGAGGGTAAGCACTCTTGATGTTGTGCTCTTTATAAATTGGTAATTTAAGGGGTAAAATGACAATGTTAATCCTTTGTGTGGATAAAAGGAATATTTGATATTTCACTATTTTGGGTTGCCTAAGAATACGAGTACATGAGATGACCCATTAGTGAATAAGTGTTATGTAATAGATTTTTAGGGGGTTGATGTGAATACTGAAGTCGTGATACTGTCAAGGAAATTTTGTCTTATAAATATGAGTGCCTTGAGGAGAACTCTCCATTGGACCTCAACCTAGTATTCAGGATACTTTGAGAAGACCTCTCCCACGGATCCCTTAGTGTATTAAGCATTTAATTAGAGAGCTTGGGTAAGAACTCTCCCCCAATCTCTTGGTATATTTTAGTTTGAACTTAAACTAAGAGAATTCAGATAAGAACTCTCTCCCGATCTCTTAATGTATTTTGTTAAAATTTAGGCGGAGGATTTCAGGTAAGAACTCTCCCCCGATCTCCACATATTTCATTAAAATTTTGGCTAAGAATTCAAGTAAGAACTCTCCCCTGATCTCCATGTATTGAATTAAAAATTAAGCTAAGTTTGAGTAAGAACTCTCCCCCGATCTCTTAATATATTATGTTAAAAATTAGACTGAGTTCGGGTAAGAACTCTCCTCCAATCTCTTAATGTATTATGTTAAAATTTAGGTGGAGGATTGTGGGTAAGAACTCTCCCTCGATCTACACATATTTCATTAAAAATTTGGCTGAGAATTCGGGTAAGAACTCTCCCCCGATCTCTATGTATTGCATTAAAAATTAAGCTGAGTTCGGGTAAGAACTCTCCCCCGATCTCTTGATATATTGCGTTAAAAAGGCTAAGTTCGGGTAAGAACTCTTTCTTGATCTCTTAACATGTTTATTAGAATGGCATTTTATAGGAAATTTGAACCAAAGGTTCAAATAAAGGATCCTTTTTGACCCTTTTTATGAAGTAGCGAAGACACAGGAAACCCCTATGTAAAGCTTTTCCTAGCCTACAGGACCTTATAACTAGATGGTGGATGAAACACCAAACTCCTTGCTGATCTTCCACATGATTGCTTTATCAAAACTCTTTGATTAGTGGCATCCAATCTCTTTTAGTCACTCACCCGAGATCTGAACTTGTCTTGATTCTAGATTTATTGCCTTATCGTCTGGGCTCATTCCAAGGCCCGATCTCATAAATTATTTGCTTGACCTAATTTTGTTTCCAACCTATTCGACTTTTGTTACACTTATTTTCCTTTATCATTTTTCATTTATTTTAGACCAAAAACTCTCATGTTAAGGTACTCCTTCCTATATTCTTTAGAGTATTTATAGGTCGCCTATGACTTGAATGTCTACATCTCGAAAGGAATGAAAACTAGGTGATGATAAATAAAGTTTATGAATGAATAAAAAGAAGGGACAGGAAATAAATACTGGCCTAGATAACCTATTCTGAGATTTAATGTGACTTGATATAAAAGAAACTTTAAAAGAAAACTGGAGAAAACAAACCAAAGGTATTCAACAAAATGACAGTTTATACTCTTACCAGTGGAAAGTTGAGGAGATAGGCGAGCTGACTTCGGTATCCACAAATCTTGGAGAGGTGAAAGCTAACGGTCGAAGGACTTGACCTTACCTGAGGTAATAGGAATGGATCGAAACGAAGTTGAGCTCAGAGGTTAATGCACAGATATTAGGGCGGTGGGAATGAGGCGGAGTGAAGATGATTTCAAAGGGTGGTGCACAGGAACTAAAAATGAAAATCTTAGGATTTAGAGCTCCTTTGGATGAAATACTTCAGAAAACTGGTTCCTAAAGTTTCTCAACACTTCGACAGCTCAAAATGACAAGTAGGAAGATTGAATCAAAATCTAGAGTCTTTCCACAATAATACCCCCTTTTTTTTTTTCTACAGTGTTACATGCAGGTATTTATAGGGAACGAGCACCCAAAATGAAGGGTCAGGATCTTATCAGGGGGAGATGGAAGGCTTAGATTCAAAAGGACATAATTGATGTCTAAGAATTAAAGAGAATCAAAATTGAGGGTCGGGATTTCATTCAGAATATCTGTCCTTTCTCCTCTTAATCCAACGGTCAAGGGTCTTACCTTATGAAATGGATCCAAAGGCTGGGAATAAAATGTGCCAAATCTATCATCTGCTTTTGATCCGAGGGCTCCAGATCCATCCTTACAATTATAATCAATGGTATAGATCGGGATGTACAGGGCTGTTTTAACCATTTTGGCATCTGGCAGCTAGGAGGGCATCCTTGCAAATGAGATGTGTGGTGAGAATCTGATCATGCCTATAATGCTTTAATGAACTCGGATCTAATGATGAAGAAAGTTAATTGAATGTTCTGACCGGAAGTTATTTAACCCCTCTGCGCTCTTCGATCTCTATAGGTTATCTCCTATTTCTTTCGATCTTCCCATTATGACCATACCCTTTTAGGGTCATTATTCCGATCTCTATCTCTTGCATTGGGTCCCCTCTTATTTCCCGATCTCTCTCATTCCTGATCTTTCCTCTCTATCTAACTTGCATTGGTCAAAGCAATAAATTCTTTAGTTATCGATGGGTCTGCTTCGAGTTCTGTATGCAATAAATGCCAGGGCCCTATATATATGCAGCAATAGGAAATCACCTTCACACTTCACTTTTCCTTTTTCAGTTTATTTTCAATGCACCACTTCCCCAATTCTAGCTTTTCCGGTGATAATTCTAATTATAATGGCCATTTTGATATTTTTTCGACTGTTTCCTTCGCCCTTGCCTAAAAATTTATGACCCCAGCGATCATAGAGCTATGAGAACGTCATCTAATGACAGTGAGGAAACTAGACTAATTTATTGATCAAGATCGAAAGTGACGGCTGTGCCGATCTTGAATTGGTCTATCGGTACAATCGGTAAACCAATCTCGGACAAGAGGACTACTAATTTCAATCTTGATGTCGGTGACCACCTCTTGAAGTTCACTTGGCTTCCAACCATATCGGGCATCCCGAATGCAACTCGGTTCTGGTTAATGACATTGACAATGACCCTGCTCAATATTATGAGAGTCATAGTCACCCTATCTGAGCTGCACATCTATCTAATATTTGTGGCTGGCTTTCTGATCAAACACATCTTTTGATTCAGCCACAAGACTAGGCTTTGACATAAGCCAGCATTCTAGGCTTCAGAGTAGCCTTAAGCTAGGAAGAATGTAGTGCTGATTTTGAGAGATCACCCAAATGATGTAATATGATCTTTTGAGATCGCCCAAATGATGTAATCCGATCTTTTGGAAATGAAATGAAATTTTTATTTGAATGTTTTTGTTTAGTTATTGCATTGGTTATTTTTTTGATCTCTGACAAGTGTACCCGATCTGATCCCTAGACGAATCGCCATTCGCCGATCTATGGGTTTGGAAGTTTGTTTAATCTAATGACCTTAGTTGATCGATCTCATTTATCCTATTTTTTTCTATGTTTCTGGAACCTTCTTGCGACATCGCAAGAAGGCTGCCCCGTTCTGCTAATCAATGTGTCACTTGGGACTTCATGAGCATTTAATGCTCAAATGGGTATAAATAGGGGAAAGGTGAGTCATTTGTTTCCTTATGTCATTTTCAAACCTTCCTGTAGCGATTTCAACACTTCCTCTTGCTTTCTAAAGTTTTCAGGCACTGATTTACACTCCGATAAGGGTTTTGATCTTTTCTCTATTAATTTTTCTTTTTGTGTTCTGAAAATGAGCGGTATCGATGGTCAGAAAGCTGCTAGTCCTCCCTCCATTCATATCTCATTAACATCAGATGAAGTTGAGGTGGTCAGGCCATGCGGGTAACCCGAACCTTGTACAACCTCTGTCTCAGCCCATGGTCGGGCGACCCAATCAAAACAATCATTTTCTTCAGGGAAAGAAAACTTACCCATGGATGAGTTACTGTCGGTCCTCAAGGAAACTGATCTGCAGTCCATTAGTCAGGAATACAACCTTCAGAAGCATTTTCTTCAGGGAAAGAAAACTTACCCATGGATGAGTTACTGTCGGTCCTCAAGGAAACCGATCTACAGTCCATTAGTCAGGAATACAAGCTTCAGACTGACTCCTTCGAGCCCATCAGATGTCACGGCAATCTCTGAACTGATCATTTCTTTGAAGAAAACGATATAATCATGGTATATGAAGAACAATTGAAGGCCAGGCTTCGATTCCCCTTGGACAATTTCTTTAGAGTTGTTCTGAAGTTTCATCATGTATGCATAGCACAAGTGCACCCAAACTCTTGGCGAATTCTGGTGGCTTTCAAAGGCTTATGTCGAGCTAAAAAGCACATTCCTATAGCAAAGGTATTCGCTGAGTTACATAGCCTAACTCGACGAAAGGACGATGAGTATTGGTTTTTCCAAGCCAAGCTGTACTATGGGCTTTTTACCGATCTCCCTTCTTCATTAAAGAATTGGAAGAACTGGTTTTTCATATTTAGGAGTAAGATCCCGAATAGCTTTAAGGGCATCCCATGCAGTTGGCAGTACCTGGTCCCTTCAGTTCCAAAAAAGATCGCCCTAAACAGAGACGAGGATGTCATGGTAAAGGAATTGAAGGATCAGGCAGCTATTCACAAGTATTCATGTCTAGATGCAGTTATGGCCGAACTGAAGTGGTGGCTAATGCAGATGATCGCCCATGAGGATTATGAACTGCAGCTCTCTGACCTCAGACTCAGGATCGGTATAACCTAAATCTTTAGCCTCCTGACTTTGGTGATCTCACTAACTTGTTTTTTGTGTAGGCATGGCTGGAGGCGAGGGAGGTCACCCGGAAAGTGCGAGAAATGAAAATTGCTGCCATATCCCAGATGCTAGGGCGAGACTCAATAGAAGTGTCAGGCTCTTCGTCCCAACCTTTGGGACAGCCGACCCTAGAGATAGAGATCGCTCCTTCCCCTCCTCGACAAGATGAGCCACCACCTCTGCCGGTTTCTTCAAGTGCAAAATGAGGGTCTTCCCAACCTGCTGTGAGGACCCTCTCTCGTGGTGCCTAAGTCCTCATCCACTCGCTAAAGAAGAATCGCTCGGTTCGGGGGAATCCTGGCCTGGCCAAGGTTTTAGGTGCCACCATCTACTTTCAGGATGATCGGAATAGGCTAACTCCGGATAGCATTAACGGCCTCCTGGCTCAAACGATGAGCCTGAGCATAGAGAGCCTTGTGAATCAACATATAATCAGAGAAAAGGCTCATCTCTTGAGACAAGAAATTTTGAAGGCAGTCCAGGACGCTACTTCCACCAAATCCCAACTTTCATTTACTCAGGACTACATCGTGAAGATTGAGGGTCAGACGAAATCTTGTGAGGATAGGATAGCTAAACTGGAGCAGGAACTCAAAGAAACTCGAGCCTGCCTAACTGTCGATGTCACCTGCCTTACCAAGGCGATCAGAGTGAAAGAAGAAGAGGCCGTGACGAGGGAAGCTAGTGCTTATGTGAATGCGCATGGTGATCTTCTAGCCAACCTTGTAAGGCGCTATCATGAGGAAGACTTTTCCTGGATGGTGGATCTTGTCCCTAGAGGTAAAGAGGAGAATGAGGAGGAGCCTGAGAGAGAGAGAGAATATGATAGAACTGATACTGTGCTCGGAGAGTAGGTTAGGGGAGACCCTCCTGCCGAATGACTTGTACATTTTATTTTAAAATGAATTGAAGTCTTTTATGTTCAATTTCTTGATAAGATCGGAAAGCATCCAAACCAAATTGTCTGAGTACTTAATTGATCGAATGCAATTGAACATAAAACCTGAGAGCGACTATTAATTAAAAGATAAGAGATCGGAAAAACCATACATTCGAACATGAGATCGGATGGAGCCATGACCAAATACCAGATGGAACCTTAGAATATTAGAGTTGCAAAGATTTGACACGGGCTTGAATCATTATTAGGCTGGATAAAAACCTTAACTTCATTTTGAGGAATATCTGGGGAATTCAAGCAAGAAGCCCGATCACAATATTAGTCAAATGAGATTCTGTGATATTTGTATATAGAGAGATCGGAGAACAACAGTAGGAAAGATTGGATGGTCCAGAGACCCAATATTGACTCGAACTCATCTGATAAAGACCAAGAGATCAGAAAACAATCTAACTTAAGCGTGAGATCGATTTGTTCTAGGGACGAGCGATAAGTAAGTTCAGGAAAGCTACCTGTGATTGGGACATCGGTCGAGAACGGATAATAAAGTTTCAATTTCAAATGATCCTTGCCTTCGAAGGTCGGCCAAAATATGGAAAAGTCTGTTAGTAGTATGCCCTAGAGCATATCATTTAGTATGTATCTTGTATATATTTTTATTAATAAAAGGCATTTCCACTTTTCCGTTTACATAATATATTTATGTGTAATAGAAAAGGTCCATTGATATTTTGTTAGAAATATTATTCTTAAGTTGTTAAGAATATGAGTGACAATATTTCTAGCACAAAGTATCATAAATAGGTTCACAATCGAGGATACTTCATAATAAGGACATGACTTATCCAGAAAGATTGTATTCATGTTTGTTCCCAAGTTATTTATATGAGATATAAATAAGATGGAATGGTGAGTCTCATGCCATATGACAAACATGATAGGCACTTATAAATGATAAGTAGGTCGAACCAGTGACACTTATGACAAGCACATGGAGTTTACTCTTGTCAATGTTTTGTCATAAATCATATCAGTGCATATAATCTTTAGACCTGAGATAGCACAGTTATCTTGTATATAGGTAGTTTGAGTTTGATACTGCTTTCATACTTGTACTGTGTATGGGTATATGGGCATATGTTGGCTCCTACTAGTTATATATGGAGGTAGGTGTTGATCAAGATGGAATTTGTTCCTCTAAGTAAATAGAGATAAAATCCTATGTTCATTTAATTGTTCTTGATGTTTCAAGTTCCTGGCCAGGACAGATAGATCTATTGTAAAAGAGTTTACGATGAGAAAATCTTTTAATCAAGAACTGGAATTAAAAGAGAACATAATATTCATAGCAAATGGAGTTTGACATAAACCATGACTCGGCTTGAGTTGGGATTTTGTAGAGAGAGATTCTAGTGCATGGTAACATATGATTATAGGTTCATTTAAGGTAAACCTTATTACTAATTGGGTGGCCATGGCATGCTATGCTAGGTGTTAACCATGGTCTATGAGGTTCATAAAATGATTTAGAGAAATCATTTATGGTAAGAAAGAGTTCTGATGATATTAAGAGTTGATATCATGTCTCATTGCCAATTAGTGATGAGCCTAGTAAGTCACACAAATACACAAGTTATCACCTATTTAAATATGATTTAATTAATTAATTAAAGAGTTTAATTGATTAATTAAATAGATTTGGTTTGCAATTAAATTGCAAAGTCCCTAGCATGACTTGAAACCAAATCTAGATTATTGGATGTAGTATAAATTAAATTTATATTTAAAGTGTTTAAATATGAATTTAATTGATGAGAAATTAATTAATAGAGATTAATTAATTAATTTATATTTGATATAAATTAATTAGAAGAAGAAAATAATTGTTTTGGGTTAAGAACTCAAAATTAAGACACAGGGGCATTTTGGTCATTTCACAGTGTGACACGTGGCACCATGAGATGGTGACACATGGCATAACACATAAGCTTGCCAAATGTTTTTAATCATGTAAGATGATTAAAATCAAGATTAAATATAGGTTTGACACTTGGCACAATGTGATTGGGTCACTTAAACCTAGAGCTAATCAAAAGGTGACATGTGGCTAGGGTTTAATGTGTTAACCTAGCTATTTAAGTGTGGTTATGAAAAGAAAAATAACCAGCAGCCTCTCCTCTCATTTGTCACGCCACTTTGAGCCTCTCCAGCTATTTCTCTTCATCTCTCATCAATTCAAAGAGATTAGCCATCAATCTCTTGAATTAAGAACACTAGAAATTGTTTCTAGTGTCTTGTTTACATCTCTAATCTCTTAAAAGGCAGAACTTGAATTTCTAATTAATAGAAAAGGCTTTAGAAGCTGTTCAAGGGCTGCCATAGGTGTTCTTGGTGTGGACAAGCTAGAGGACAACATTTGGTGTCTCAAGACGAATCTCAAAGCGCAGACATATGCGGCACATCAAGAGGTTAGTGTAATCATTCTTGATTTAATCTAGGGTTCTAAAATTAATCTGATTAATTTTAAAATCTTAAATGGCAAATACAGATCCAAAAACATATTAAAAGAGTTTTAATATGTTGTTTATCATTGAAATCAAATAGATAAAAATAAATCTTGCATGGTGCATGTGACCCTAGGTGAAAATTTTTGAATTCAATGGTATAATCTTGTGTTTTTCACGCTTGTTCCTTCAATTGGTATCAGAGCCACTATATTTGCCATTTAGATTGATGTTTATATGATTTAATTGTGTGTTTGATCATGAGATCAAGAGTTTATTGCTGGTTGCAAAGTCAAAGTGGCGGCACAAATGATGAACACCATGGTGTGCATGGTTGATGCATCACAATGGTGTGCAAAGGTAAATGGATGGTGAATGTGCAATTGTTGTATGATTTAAGATCCATTTTATGTCTAATTAAATTGTTTAATTAGAATTTTTATCACACAATTAAATTATGATTCAAATCAGAATTTTAAAAATTGTTTGAATGTGATTCAAATCTGAATTTTAAAAGTTATTTGAATGTGATTCAAATCTGAATTTTTAAAGTTGTTTGAATCATATTTAAATCTGATTTTTTAAAATTGATTGAATAAAATTCAGATCTGATTTTTTAAAAAATATTTGAATGTGATTCAAATCTGATTTTTTAAAAAATGTTTGAATGTGATTCAAATCTGAATTTTTAAAGTTGTTTGAATGTGATTCAAATTTGAATTTTTAAATTTATTTGAATGAGATTCAAATCTGAATTTTTAAATTTATTTGAATCATATTCAAATCTGAATTTTTAAGTTGAATATGAGATATTCAATTTAATTTAAGTATGTATATTTTATTTAATTGTTAAATAGTGATATGCATGATGGATGATCATGGACTATAAAAGACCAATGTGATTGGATTTATTTCTTTTATGTTTCTTTGGGATTGTAAATTAATTAATTTATTTTAATTTATTTTGGGCATGTATTATTAAGTTTGTAATAATTTTTGGGTTGTAATTTCATTTATTTAAGTTCTTGTAAATTCGCCTTGGTATGCCAAGGATTACTATGTAATATTGGATTGCAAGAAGTTCAAGGAGGTCAAGAGCATTGGTGGGACCAGTGGGAGGAATTCAAGATCAAGTGTTGATTATATACTCCTTCAGCAACTCTTGTAAAATGAATGAATAAAATGCACCTAGGAATGCCCTGATTCAATTCTTAGTGGCTCAGAATTGAATCCCTTAGAAAGTCCATGATCATACCATATTTACTGCTTATCCATGAATGCATGAGATGTATGGGAATGTATGCTATTATATGATATATGCATGCTAAATGGATAATGTGCAAAGTGAGACCTTAATAGTAATTAGAATGACCATAAAATCTTCCAAACAAATGATTAAGTTGGAAATGCTATAATTAAAGTAATTATAACATAGGCCCTCCATTGGGGCAATTATTTAAAGAAATTTTAAATAGTTGCATGAGATGTAATTAATTTAAGAGATTTTCTTAAGAATAATTGTTAAGCATGAGATGTTGTAAATATGTAAATGGTTTAGTGGCCAATATTGGATGTACCTGAGGACATTAAAATTATTTGCATAATTACTGGCTCTATGGGATCAACTTAACTAATGCAAGATAAGTCAATAATGGATGTACCTGAGATTTTGAGCATTAGGGGCTAGGTAAAGGATTGAACCTCACATGAGATGTGATGGGCAAGGAGTTGCTCACTTATAGTTTATTGTAATTCCAATAATGGATGTACCTGAGGATGATCAATAGAATTATAAGAATTCAACCACCCACTAGAAATCCATCCAACTAGGATTTCCGTTTTCTACTTTGGAAGTGTAGGATTCGCTAAGTTAGTGGGAGGACCAATTTGATTAAAAGACCATAATCAGTTTGGTTAATTACATGATACATTTACTAATTAATCTGGCTATTTTCTGCAGATTAATTTTACGATAAAAATGAGCACAAAACAACCACCACCATCCAATACCCTTGCAAGCATACTTGATCACAATAGGTTGACAGGACCTAATCATGCGATTGGCTAAGAAATTTGAAACTTGTCCTGAACCTTGAACATATAGGATATGTTCTAGATTCAAATGTTCCTGGTCCCTTACCTCCAGAGGCCACACAAGAGGAACATGAAACTTTGGACAAGTGGAAGGAGCATGATATGAGAGCTAAGTGTTACATGCTTGCTTCCATGAGTAATGAGTTACAGAAGTAACATGAGAACATGCAGTGCGAGTGAGATCCTCCTTCACCTACAAGAGTTGTATGGTGAGCACAAAGGGAATGCTAGGTATGAGATATCTGGACAGCTATTCCGTATGAGGATGTCTGAGGGACAGAATGTTGGGGATCATGTCCACAAGATGATTCGGCTAATTGAGCAGTTGGAACATCTTGACTTCAACATGGATTTCCAACTACAGACGGATTTAATCCTTCAGTCCCTTCCTGAGTCTTTTGGGAATTTTGTGACAAATTTCCATATGACTAAACAGGAATGCACCTTAGCTGGTTTACTCAACATGCTGGTTATTGCCCAAAAGAATATGCTGAGCAATAAAGGAAAAGAGGTAGCTTTAATTGCATCTTCTTACTGGGAAAGTCCAACAAGAAGAAGGGCAATAAGAAAAAGAAACCTCAGATTCCTGGTCCTTCTAAGAAAATAGCTAAACAGAAAAGGAAGACTAAAGCTGATGAAGGCAAAGGAAAGTGTCTCCACTGCCAACAGGAAAGTGTTTCCATTACTAACAGGAAAGTGTTTCCATTGCCAGTAAGAAAGTGTTTCCACTGGCCAGAGTATAGCAATCTAAATGAATGCAATGCCATGGTGAAAACCAACTTAAGTTCAAAATATATTTGGTACTTAAGGTTATGTCATGTTGCAGAAGATAGGATTGCAGAACTGGAGAAAATGGGGATTTTATCCTCATTGGGCTCTGAGCCTACTCCAACTTGTGAATCTTGCCTTCAGGGCAAAATGACTAGATCACCCTTTGTTGGACAGGGGCTAAGAGCTGAAAATAT
Source organism: Hevea brasiliensis (assembly GCF_030052815.1). Lineage (NCBI taxonomy): Eukaryota > Viridiplantae > Streptophyta > Magnoliopsida > Malpighiales > Euphorbiaceae > Hevea > Hevea brasiliensis. The sequence continues at coordinate 89,435,501 of NC_079494.1, read as the reverse complement.
TTTGGAGCTAATACATAGTGATGTATGTGGTCCATTTAAAGAAATGGCTAGAGGGGGCTTTCATTATTTTATTACCTTTACTGATGATAAATCAAGGTTTGGGTATTTGTATTTGATGAAATACAAACATGAATCTTTTGAAAAATTCAAAGAATTTAAATCTGAAGTAGAAAATCAAACAGGAAAGAGTATTAAAGCTCTTCGATCAGATCGTGGAGGTGAATATTTGAGTACTGAATTTGATGAATACTTGAGAGAGCATGGCATTGTTTCTCAGCTGACTCCTCCAGGAACGCCACAGCTGAATGGTGTATCTGAAAGGAGAAATCGTACCCTATTAGATATGGTACGTAGTATGATGAGCTATACTGATATGCCAATCTCCTTTTGGGGATTTGCATTAGAATCAGCTTTGTATATTCTGAATAGGATTCCATCAAAATCAGTTTCTTCCACACCTTATGAGATATGGCATGGAAGAAAACCAAGTCTTAAGCATGTTAAGATTTGGGGTTGTCCAGCTTATATCAAAAAGCTGAACACTGATAAATTGGAGACCAGATCAGAAAAAGGTCAATTTGTTGGATATCCAAAAGATAGTTTTGGATATTATTTTTATTTGTCTACTTCACAAAAGGTTGTGATAAGTAGAGATGCCACATTTCTTGAACAATAGTTTGTTCAAGAAGGAGGCAAAGGAAGGCAAATAGAGTTAGAATTGGAGAATTCTGACCAACCAACAGATCAGATGGATATAGATCCATCTAGTCAACCAATACCCGTTGATGAAACATCTACAGCTGTTCCTCGTAGAACAACCAGGGTATCTCACCCACCAGTGAGATATGGTTTTCTTCATGAAAAAGAACAAGAGTTGTCTACTCATGAAGAAGTAGATCATGGGGATGATCCATTTACCTATGAAGAAGCTATATCAGATATAGACTCTTCAAAATGGATTGAAGCTATGAAATCCGAGATTGATTCCATGTATAAGAATCAAGTTTGGGATCTTGTTGACCCACCTGAAGGTATTGTACCTATAGGGAACAAATGGGTTTTTAAGAAGAAAATTGGTTCTAATGGAAAGGTAGAGACCTATAAAGCAAGGCTAGTAGCGAAAGGGTTTCGCCAAAGGCAAGGAATCGACTATGAGGAGACTTTCTCGCCTGTTGCCATGCTTAAATCAATTAGGATTTTACTAGCAATAGCTGCGTACTATGATTATGAGATTTGGCAGATGGATGTCAAAACAGCTTTTCTCAATAGATACATTGAAGAAAACATTTTCATGGAACAACCTAGGGGATTTGAATCCCAAGATGGTTCCAAGGTATGCAAGCTAAAGTGATCCATTTATGGGTTGAAACAAGCTTCGAGGAGTTGGAACATTCGTTTTGATGAAGCCATTAAATCCTTTGGTTTTATCAAAAATGAGGATGAGCCACGTGTATATAAGAAGGTTAGTGACAGTGCTATCACTTTCCTTGTCTTATATGTGGATGACGTACTATTGATGGGTAATGACACAGGTATGTTGACGACTATAAAGGTATGGTTGTCAAATACATTCTCCATGAAAGATTTAGGGGAGGCAACCTATATTCTTGGGATTCGCATCTATAGAGATAGAGCGAAAAGAATAATTGGTTTATCCCAAAGTCTATACTTGGAAAAGGTGTTAAAGAGGTTTAACATGCTTGATTCCAAGAGAGGATTGTTAACAGTGAGACATGGTATCCACCTTTCTAAAGAGATGTCTCCAAAGACACCTGAAGAAAGAGATAAGATGGCCAGGATTCCTTATGCTTCGGCTATTGGAAGTTTAATGTATGCAATGTTGTGTACTAGGCCGGATATCGCATATGCTGTTAGTTTGACTAGCAGGTATCAATCCAATCCAGGTTTGGAAGACTGGATAGCTGTCAAGAATATCCTTAAGTACTTCAGAAGAACTAAGGATTTATTCTTGATTTATGGAGGTGGAAGACTTGCAATTGGATGGTTATATTGATTCTGATTTCCAATCAGATATCGATGATAGAAAGTCTACCTCTGGATATGTGTTCATTTGTAATGGAGGTGCAGTCAGTTGGAAGAGTTCCAAACAGAGCACGACTGCAGATTCCACTACTGAGGCTGAGTATATTGCTGCATCAGATGCTGCAAAGGAAGCTGTTTGGATAAAGAAGTTCGTGACAGAACTTACAGTAGTTCCTTCCATTGAGTCAGCAGTTCCACTACACTGTGACAACAATGGAGCAGTCATACAGGCTAAGGAACTAAGGTCTCACCCAAAATCCAAACACATAGAAAGGCACTACCACATTATCAGACATATAGTTGGGCAAAGGCGATATAGCCATGCAGAAAAATAACATCAGCTGAAAAATTCAGCTGATCCATTCACTAAGCCTTTGTCACAAGCTCAGTTAGACTGACATCTTGAGAAGATGGGTCTAAGGTATTGTAATGAATGGCTCTAGTGCTAGTGGGAGATTGTTAGTAGTATGCCCTAGAGCATATCATTTAGTATGTATCTTGTATATATTTTTATTAATAAAAGGCATTTCCACTTTTCCGTTTACATAATATATTTATGTGTAATAGAAAAGGTCCATTGATATTTTGTTAGAAATATTATTCTTAAGTTGTTAAGAATATGAGTGACAATATTTCTAGCACAAAGTATCATAAATAGGTTCACAATCGAGGATACTTCATAATAAGGACATGACTTATCCAGAAAGATTGTATTCATGTTTGTTCCCAAGTTATTTATATGAGATATAAATAAGATGGAATGGTGAGTCTCATGCCATATGACAAACATGATAGGCACTTATAAATGATAAATAGGCTGAGCCAGTGACACTTATGACAAGCACATGGAGTTTACTCTTGTCAATGTTTTCTCATATATCATATCAGTGCATATAATCTTTAGACCTGAGATAGCACAGATTATCTTGTATATAGGTAGTTTGAGTTTGATACTGCTTTCATACTTGTACTGTGTATGGGTATATGGGCATATGTTGGCTCCTACTAGTTATATATGGAGGTAGGTGTTGATCAAGATGGAATTTGTTCCTCTAAGTAAATAGAGATAAAATCCTATGTTCATTTAATTGTTCTTGATGTTTCAAGTTCTGGCCAGACAGATAGATCTATTCGAGAAAAGAGTTTCGATGAGAAAATCTTTTAATCAAGAACTGGAATTAAAAGAGAACATAATATTCATAGCAAATGGAGTTTGACATAAACCATGACTCGGCTTGAGTTGGGATTTTGTAATGAGAGATTCTAGTGCATGGTAACATATGATTATAGGTTCATTTAAGGTAAACCTTATTACTAATTGGGTGGCCATGGCATGCTATGCTAGGTGTTAACCATGGTCTATGAGGTTCATAAAATGATTTAGAGAAATCATTTATGGTAAGAAAGAGTTCTGATGATATTAAGAGTTGATATCATGTCTCATTGCCAATTAGTGATGAGCCTAGTAAGTCACACAAATACACAAGTTATCACCTATTTAAATATGATTTAATTAATTAATTAAAGAGTTTAATTGATTAATTAAATAGATTTGGTTTGCAATTAAATTGCAAAGTCCCTAGCATGACTTGAAACCAAATCTAGATTATTGGATGTGTAGTATAAATTAAATTTATATTTAAAGTGTTTAAATATGAATTTAATTGATGAGAAATTAATTAATAGAGATTAATTAATTAATTTATATTTGATATAAATTAATTAGAAGAAGAAAAATAATTATTTTGGGTTAAGAACTCAAAATTAAGACACAGGGGCATTTTGGTCATTTTGCAGTGTGACACGTGGCATCATGAGATGGTGACACATGGCATAACACATAAGCTTGCCAAATGTTTTTTAATCATGTAAGATGATTAAAATCAAGATTAAATATAGGTTTGACACTTGGCACAATGTGATTGGGTCACTTAAACCTAGAGCTAATCAAAAGGTGACATGTGGCTAGGGTTTAATGTGTTAACCTAGCTATTTAAGTGTGGTTATGAAAAGAAAAAATAACCAGCAGCCTCTCCTCTCATTTGTCACGCCACTTTGAGCCTCTCCAGCTATTTCTCTTCATCTCTCATCAATTCAAAGAGATTAGCCATCAATCTCTTGAATTAAGAACACTAGAAATTGTTTCTAGTGTCCTGTTTACATCTCTAATCTCTTAAAAGGCAGAACTTGAATTTCTAATTAATAGAAAAGGCTTTAGAAGCTGTTCAAGGGCTGCCATAGGTGTTCTTGGTGTGGACAAGCTAGAGGGACAACATTTGGTGTCGTGAAGACGAATCTCAAAGGCGCAGACACGCTGCAGCACATCAAGAGGTTAGTTTAATCATTCTTGATTTAATCTAGGGTTCTAAAATTAATCTGATTAATTTTAAAATCTTAAATGGAAAATACAGATCCAAAAACATATTAAAAGAGTTTTAATATGTTGTTTATCATTGAAATCAAATAGATAAAAATAAATCTTGCATGGTGCATGTGACCCTAGGTGAAAATTTTTGAATTCAATGGTATAATCTTGTGTTTTTCACGCTTCTGTTCCTTCAAAGTCAACATTTATGTTTGACTAGTAATGAGAATAGTAAACATAATGACACAAAATGCAAGAATTAAATTGCTAAGGGAAAAATAAGATATGAAATTTGTAATTCATGAAATGTTCATGGATTACTTGGAATAGGAATGGTAATTCACCTAAATGACTTAATGAATCACTTGAATGTGTGAATGAGACATTAGTCCTCATCATCAGAGAAAGGAAAAATGCTTTGAGTATAATGGTACTTCAGAACAACTGATGTGAATTGTGATCATTATGATGATATAATGAATGTATAAATTATGAGGAATGCAATAATTATATATAATTGTGATTTAGAAATCTATGTTCCCACTAGGAACATAATCAATTGTGATAAATTATAATTGAACTTATAATTAAATAATGATATTTTAATACATATTAATGTTTAATGGTACTTATGTGTCCATGTATTGCCTAGACACGTGTGTTAGATTGGATAGATTGGCATGCCAAGAGGGTATTGTTTGAGCTGTACTGCATAAGGTTTTATGCCTGTGTTTATGGCTTTATGCCCACATTTATGGCTTGTATGCTTGATTATCTATTTATCTGTTATCATGGTTTTCTAGCCATATCGATTGCGTACGTCGTTGACATTCTGTATCTATTAGCATGGCTTTTTAGCCATATTAATTGCATACGTGGTTGACATTCTGAGCTTACACGTTCCATGGTATGACGGCCCGAGACACTGCGGTGTCCAGTGCCTAGGACCCGCTTATCCAGTTTAGTTAGCCTATCATAGGTTACTTGGGTAGTGAAATTTGTTAAGAATAATAAGAGTAATTAATGAAGAGATAAAAAGATTAACAAATAAATATAACTTCAATAGATAGTACAAATGCATCTTCCATACTAATATAAACATAACTTTAATATTTTTATTAATTTTGTATATTACATATTATTATTGTCAACTTATGAATTAAACACTTCCAAAGAAGAATAAATTAGGACAATAGATAATTAACCTTAGAAATTTCATATGAAATTAAATTAATTCCTGAGTATCTAAATTTTGCTTAGGTTTTATCTTTATTTGTATATTATTTCTTTGTTATATTATTGCACCACTAAGCAGTAATGCTTAGTGCGATGGATTCCTTGCATAGGTACTGAAAATAAAACCCAGTGAACATTTCACTGGGATTTTTGGAGTCTAGATCTGCAGAAGTGTTCGAGGTTGTCACCTCTTCAGCAATACATGTAGATAAGGCTCACATTAATCATATTATGTATTTTATACATTATAAACATTTCTTATGTTGTAATGTAAATTAAGAAATTATACTGAATAAGTATGTGATGTAAGTACATAAATTTCCTCCTTCATATGTAATTAATTTGTATAATATGTAAACTGTGAATTTATGCAATTAGTTTGTAAATTATGTAAATCAATGAAATTGAGAATTTTGATATATGAGTTGAGTTGGAATATGAATGAGATTGAGATTGAGAATATTGGGAATGTTAGTAGTGTGCCCTAGAGCATATCATTTAGTATGTATCTTGTACATATTTTTATTATTAAAAGGCATTTCCACTTTTTCGTTTACATAATATATTTATGTGTAATAGAAAAGGTCCATTGATATTTTATTAGAAATATTATTCTTAAGTTGTTAAGAATATGAGTGATAATATTTCTAGCACGAAGTATCATAAATAGGTTCACAATCGAGGATACTTCATAATAAGGACATGACTTATCCAGAAAGAATGTATTCATGTTTGTTCCCAAGTTATTTATATGAGATATAAATAAGATGGAATGGTGAGTCTCATGCCATATAACAAACATGATAGGTACTTATAAATGATAAGTAGGCCGAACCAGTGACACTTATGACAAGCACATGGAGTTTACTCTTGTCAATGTTTTGTCATAAATCATATCAGTGCATATAATCTTTAGACTTGAGATAGCACAGTTATCTTGTATATAGGTAGTTTGAGTTTGATAATCGCTTTCATACTTGTACTGTATGGGTATATGGGCATGTGTTGGCTCCTACTAGTTATATATGGAGGTAGGTGTTGATCAAGATGGAATCTGTTCCTCTAAGTAAATAGAAATAAAATCCTATGTTCATTTAATTGTTCTTGATGTTTCAAGTTCCTGGCCAGGACAGATAGATTTATTCAGAAAAGAGTTTCTGATGAGAAAATCTTTTAATCAAGAACTGGAATTAAAAGAGAACATAATATTCATAGCAAATGGAGTTTGACATAAACCATGACTCCAGCTTGAGTTGGGATTTTGTAACAGAGAGATTCTAGTGCATGGTAACATATGATTATAGGTTCATTTAAGGTAAACCTTATTACTAATTGGGTGGCCATGGCATGCTATGCTAGGTGTTAACCATGGTCTATGAGGTTCATAAAATGATTTAGAGAAATCATTTATGGTAAGAAAGAGTTCAGATGATATTAAGAGTTGATATCATGTCTCATTGCCAATTAGTGATGAGCCTAGTAAGTCACACACATACACAAGTTATCACCTAATTAAATATGATTTAATTAATTAATTAAAGAGTTTAATTGATTAATTAAATAGGTTTGGTTTGCAATTAGTTTGCAAAGTCCCTAGCATGACTTGAAACCAAATCTAGATTATTGGATGTATAATATAAGTTAAATTTATATTTAAAGTGTTTAAATATGAATTTAATTAATGAGAAATAAATTAATAGAGATTAATTAATTAATTTATATTTGATATAAATTAATTAGAAGAAGAAAAATAATTATTTTGGGTTGAGAACTCAAAATTAAGACACAGGGGCATTTTGGTCATTTTGCAGTGTGACACGTGGCACCATGAGATGGTGACACATGGCATAACACATGAGCTTGCCAAATGTTTTTTAATCATGTAAGATGATTAAAATCAAGATTACATATAGGTTTGACACTTGGCACAATGTGATTGGGTCACTTAAACCTAGAGCTAATCAAAGGGTGACATGTGGCAAGGGTTTAATGTGTTAACCTAGCTATTTAAGTGTTGTTATGAGAAAATAAAAGACAACCAGCAGCCACACTCCTTGGTCACGCCATTTTGCAGCCCTCTCTCTATTCTTCTTCATCTCTCATCAATTCAAAGAGATTAGCCATCAATCTCTTGAATTAAGAACACTAGAAATTGTTTCTAGTGTCCTGTTTACATCACTAATCTCTTAAAAGGCAGAATTTGAATTTCTAATTAATAGAAAAGGCTTTAGAAGCTGTTCAAGGGCTGCCATAGGTGTTCTTGGTGTGGACAAGCTAGAGGGACAACATCTGGTGTCCTGAAGACGAATCTCAAAGGCGCAGACACGCTGCAGTGCATCAAGAGGTTAGTGTAATCGTTCTTGATTTAATCTAGGGTTCTAAAATTAATCTGATTAATTTTAAAATATTAAATGGCAAATAAAGATCCAAAAACATATTAAAAGATTTTTAATATGTTGTTTATCATTGAAATCAAATAGATAAAAATAAATCTTGCATGATGCATGTGACCCTAGGTGAAAATTTTTGAATTCAATGGTATAAACTTGTGTTTTTCACGCCTGCCTTCAATTGGTATCAGAGCCACTATATTTGCCATTTAGATTGTTGAATATATGATTTAATTGTGTGATTTGATCATGAGATGATTGATCCATTGCTGGTTGGATCAAGAGGTGTGGCGCCATGCTTGATGAACTCCAACATAGTGCGCATGGCTTTGGAAGATCATGGTGCGCATGATTGTTATTAAATTCTGCAATTGTTGCATGATGAAAGGTTCATCATATGACTAATTAAAATGTTTAATTAGGAATTTTAATCACACAATTAAATTATGATTCAAATCAGAATTTTAAAAATTGTTTGAATGTGATTCAAATCTGAATTTTAAAAGTTGTTTGAATGTGATTCAAATCTGAATTTTTAAAGTTGTTTGAATCATATTTAAATCTGATTTTTTAAAATTGATTGAATAAAATTCAGATCTGATTTTTTAAAAAATGTTTGAATGTGATTCAACTCTGATTTTTTAAAAAATGTTTGAATGTGATTCAAATCTGAATTTTTGAAGTTATTTGAATGTGATTCAAATATGAATTTTTAAATTTGTTTGAATGAGATTCAAATCTGAATTTTTAAATTTATTTGAATCATATTCAAATCTAGATTTTTAAGTTGAATATGGGATATTCAATTTAATTTAAGTATGTATGTTTTATTTAATTGTTAAATAGTGATATGCATGATGGATGATCATGGATTATAAAAGACCAATGTGATTGGATTTATTTCTTTTATGTTTCTTTGGGATTGTAAATTAATTAATTTATTTTGGGCATGTATTATTAAGTTTGTAATAATTTTTGGGTTGTAATTTCATTTATTTAAGTTCTTGTAAATTCGCCTTGGTATGCCAAGGATTACTATGTAATATTGGATTGCAAGAAGTTCAAGGAGGTCAAGAGCATTGGTGGGACCAGTGGGAGGAATTCAAGATCAAGTGTTGATTATGTACTCCTTTAGCAACTCTTGTAAAATGAATGAATGAAATGCACCTAGGAATGCCCTGATTCAATTCTTGGTGGCTCACTGAATCCCTTAGAAAGTCCATGATCATACCATATTTACTGCTTATCCATGAATGCATGAGATGTATGGGAATGTATGCAATTATATGATATATGCATGCTAAATGGATAATGTGCAAAGTGAGACCTTAATAGTAATTAGAATGACCATAAAATCTTCCAAACAAATGATTAAGTTGGATATGCTATAATTAAAGTAATTATAACATAGGCCTTCCATTGGGGCAATTATTTTAAGAAATTTTAAATAGTTACATGAGATGCAATTAATTTAAGAGATTTTCTTAAGAATAATTGTTAAGCATGAGATGTTGTAAATATGTAAATGGTTTGGTGGCCAATATTGGATGTACCTGAGGACATTAAAATTATTTACATAATTACTGGCTCAATGGGATCAACTTAACTAATGCAAGATAAGTCAATAATGGATGTACCTGAGATTTTGAGCATTAGGGGCTAGGTAAAGGATTGAACCTCACATGAGATGTGATGGGCAAGGAGTTGCTCACTTATAGTTTATTGCAATTCCAATAATGGATGTACCTGAGGATGATCAATAGAATTATAAGAATTCAATCACCCACTAGAAATCCATCCAACTAGGATTTCCGTTTCCTACTTTGGAAATGTAGGATTCGTTAAGTTAGTGGGAGGACCAATTTGATTAAAAGACCATAATCATTTTGGTTAATTACATGATACATTTACTAATTAATCTGGTTATTTTCTGCAGATAAAATTCAGATAAAAATGAGAACAAAACAACCACCACCATCCAATATCCTTGCGAGCATACTTGATCACAATAGGTTGACAGACCAAATCATGCGATTGGCTAAGAAATTTGAAGCTTGTCCTGAACCTTGAACATATAGGATATGTTCTAGATTCAAATGTTCCTGGTCCCTTACCTCTAGAGGCCACACAAGAGGAACATGATACTTTGGACAAGTGGAAGGAGCATGATATGAGAGCTAAGTGTTACATGCTTGCTTCCATGAGTAATGAGTTACAGAAGCAACATGAGAACATGCAGAGTGCGAGTGAGATCCTCCTTCACCTACAAGAGTTGTATGGTGAGCAAAGCAGGAATACTAGGTATGAGATATCTAGACAGCTATTCCGTATGAGGATGTCTGAGGGACAGAATGTTGGGGATCATGTCCACAAGATGATTCGGCTGATTGAGCAGTTGGAACATCTTGACTTCAACATGGATTTCCAACTACAGACGGATTTGATCCTTCATCCCTTCCCGAGTCTTTTGGGAATTTTGTGACAAATTTCCATATGACTAAACAGGAATGCACCTTAGCTGGTTTACTCAACATGCTGGTTATTGCCCAAAAGAATATGCCAGGCAATAAAGGGAAAGAGGTAGCTTTGGTTGCATCTTCTTCTGCTAGAAAGTCCAACAAGAAGAAGGGAAATAAGAAAAAGAAACCTCAGATTCCTGGTCCTTCCAAGAAAATAGCTAAACAGAAAAGGAAGACTAAAGCTGATGGAGGCAAAGGAAAGTGTTTCTACTGCCAAAAGGATGGGCACTGGAAAAGGAACTGCCCAGAGTATCTTGCTTCTCTGAAGGACAAGAAGGATACACCTTCGGAAGGTATGTCCATATCTTGTTATTTAGATTCTGATGATACTCATAGTTCATCTCCAGCTTGGGTTTTAGATACTGGTTCCAGTTCTCACATTTCTAATGATATGCAGGAACTAGCAAACAGTAGCAGCTTGCGTTCTCAAGATATTAGAGTCCGGATTGGCAATGGCTCAACTGTTGAAGCTTTAGCCATAGGATCTAAATCTTTTTACATGTTTGGACATGTTTTGTGTTTGGATAATATTTTATATGTACCTAATGCATTTAAGAACATCATTTCTATATCTAGTTTGACTAGAAATGGCTATGAATTTCAGTTCACTAATGATGTTTGCAATATTTATTTTGGAAATAAATATGTTGGTTCAGGTTATATGAATGATGGTTTCTATTATTTGGATAATAATGACAAACACAAATTGAATGCAAGTGATCTAAAAGAATGCAATGCCATGGTGAAAACCAACTCAAGTTCAAAATATATTTGGCACTTAAGATTATGTCATATTGCAGAAGATAGGATTGCAAAATTAGAGAAAATGGGGATTCTATCCTCATTGGGCTCTGAGCCTACTCCAACTTGTGAATCTTGCCTTCAGGGTAAAATGACTAGATCACCCTTTGTTGGACAAGGGCTAAGAGCTGAAAATATTTTGGAGCTAATACATAGTGATGTATGTGGTCCATTTAAAGAAATGGCTAGAGGGGGTTTTCATTATTTTATTACCTTTACTGATGATAAATCAAGCTTTGGGTATTTGTATTTGATGAAATACAAACATGAATCTTTTGAAAAGTTCAAAGAATTTAAATCTGAAGTAGAAAATCAAACAGGAAAGAATATTAAAGCTCTTCGATCAGATCGTGGAGGTGAATATTTGAGTACTGAATTTGATGAATACTTGAGAGAGCATGGCATTGTTTCTCACCGACTCTCCAGGAACGCCACAGCTGAATGGTGTATCTGAAAGGAGAAATCGCACCCTATTGGATATGGTACGTAGTATGATGAGCTATACTGATATGCCAATCTTCTTTTGGGGATTTGCATTAGAATCAGCTTTGTATATTCTGAATAGGATTCCATCAAAATCAGTTTCTTCCACACCTTATGAGATATGGCATGGAGGAAAACCAAGTCTTAAGCATGTTAAGATTTGGGGTTATCCAGCATATATCAAAAAGCTGAACACTGATAAATTGGAGACTAGATCAGAAAAATGTCGATTTGTTGGATATCCAAAAGATAGTTTTGGATATTATTTTTATTTGCTTACTTCACAAAAGGTTGTGATAAGTAGAGATGCCACATTTCTTGAATAACAGTTTGTTCAAGAAGGAGGCAAAGGAAGGCAAATAGAGTTAGAGTTGGAGAATTCTGACCAACCAACAGATCAGATGGATGTAGATCCATCTTGTCAACCAATACCCGTTGATGAAACATCTACAGCTGTTCCTCGTAGAACAACCAGGGTATCTCACCCACCTGTGAGATATGGTTTTCTTCATGAAGAAGAACAAGAGTTGTCTACTCATGAAGAAGTAGATCATGGAGATGATCCACTTACCTATGAAGAAGCTATATCAGATATAGACTCTTCAAAATGGATTGATGCTATGAAATCCGAGATTGATTCCATGTATAAGAATTAAGTTTGGGATCTTGTTGACCCACCTGAAGGTATTATACTTATAGGGAACAAATGGGTTTTCAAGAAGAAAATTGGTTCTGATGGAAAGGTAGAAACCTATAAGGCAAGGCTAGTAGCGAAAGGGTTTCGCCAAAGGCAAGGAATCGACTATGAGGAGACTTTCTCGCCTGTTGCCATGCTTAAATCAATTAGGATTTTATTAGCAATAGCTGCATACTATGATTATGAGATTTGGCAGATGGATGTCAAAACAGCTTTTCTCAATGGATACATTGAAGAAAACATTTTCACGGAACAATCTAGGGGATTTGAATCCCAAGATGATTCCAAGGTATGCAAGCTAAAGCGATCCATTTATGGGTTGAAACAAGCTTTGAGGAGTTGGAACATCCGTTTTGATGAAGCCATTAAATCCTTTGGTTTTATCAAAAATGAGGATGAGCCATGTGTATATAAGAAGGTTCGTGACAGTGCTATCACTTTCCTTGTCTTATATGTGGATGACATACTGTTGATGGGTAATGACACAGGTATGTTGACGACTATAAAGGTATGGTTGTCAAATACATTCTCCATGAAAGACTTAGGAGAGGCAACCTATATTCTTGGAATTCGCATCTATAGAGATAGGGCGAAAAGAATAATTGGTTTATCCCAAAGTCTATACTTGGAAAAGGTGTTAAAGAGGTTTAACATGCTTGATTCCAAGAGAGGATTGTTACCAGTGAGACATGGTATCCATCTTTCTAAAGAGATGTCTCCAAAGACACCTGAAGAAAGAGATAAGATGGCCAGGATTCCATATGCTTCGGCTATTGGAAGTTTAATGTATGCAATGTTGTGTACTAGGCCAGATATCGCATATGCTGTTAGTTTGACTAGCAGGTATCAATCCAATCCAGGTTTGGAACACTGGATAGCTATCAAGAATATTCTTAAGTACTTGAGAAGAATTAAGGATTTATTCTTGATTTATGGAGGTGGAGACTTGCAATTGGATGGTTATACTGATTTTGATTTCCAATCAGATATCGATGATAGAAAGTCTACCTCTGGATATGTGTTCATTTGTAATGGAGGTGCAGTCAGTTGGAAGAGTTCCAAACAGAGCACGACTGCAGATTCCACTACAGAGGCTGAGTATATTGCTACATCAGATGCTGCAAAGGAAGCTGTTTGGATAAAGAAGTTCGTGACAGAACTTACAGTAGTTCCTTCCATTGAGTCAGCAGTTCCACTACACTGTGACAATAATGGAGCAGTCATACAGGCTAAGGAACTAAGGTCTCACCCAAAATCCAAACACACATAGAAAAGCGCTACCACATTATCAGAGAAATAGTTGGGCAAGGCGATGTAGCCATTCAGAAAATAGCATTAGCTGAAAATCCAGCTGATCCATTCACTAAGCCTATGTCACAGACTCAGTTAGACCGACATCTTGAGAAGGTAGGTCTAAGATATTGTAATGAATGGCTCTAGTGCTAGTGGGAGATTGTTAGTAGTATGCCCTAGAGCATATCATTTAGTATGTATCTTTATTTAGTTGAATATGGGATATTTTTATTATTAAAAGGCATTTCCACTTTTTCGTTTACATAATATATTTATGTGTAATAGAAAAGGTCCATTGATATTTTGTTAGAAATATTATTCTTAAGTTGTTAAGAATATGAGTGACAATATTTCTAGAACGAAGTATCATAAATAGGTTCACAATCGAGGATACTTCATAATAAGGACATGACTTATCCACAAAGATTGTATTCATGTTTGTTCCCAAGTTATTTATATGAGATATAAATAAGATGGAATGGTGAGTCTCATGCCATATAACAAATATGATAGGCACTTATAAATGATAAGTAGGCCGAACTGTTTTGTCATAAATCATATCAGTACATATAATCTTTAGACCTGAGATAGCACAGTTATCTTGTATATAGGTAGTTTGAGTTTGATACTGCTTTCATACTTGTACTGTGTATGGGTATATGGGCATGTGTTGGCTCCTACTAGTTATATATGGAGGTAGGTGTTGATCAAGATGGAATCTGTTCCTCTAAGTAAATGGAGATAAAATCCTATGTTCATTTAATTGTTCTTGATGTTTCAAGTTCCTGGCCAGGACAGATAGATTTATTCAGAAAAGAGTTTCTGATGAGAAAATCTTTTTTATCAAGAACTGGAATTAAAAGAGAACATAATATTCATAGCAAATGGAGTTTGACATAAACCATGACTCTAGCTTGAGTTGGGATTTTGTAACAGAGAGATTCTAGTGCATGGTAACATATGATTATAGGTTCATTTAAGGTAAACCTTATTACTAATTGGGTGGCCATGGCATGCTATGCTAGGTGTTAACCATGGTCTATGAGGTTCATAAAATAATTTAGAGAAATCATTTATGGTAAGAAAGAGTTCTGATGATATTAAGAGTTGATATCATGTCTCATTGCCAATTAGTGATGAGCCTAGTAAGTCACACACATACACAAGTTATCACCTAATTAAATATGATTTAATTAATTAATTAAAGAGTTTAATTGATTAATTAAATAGGTTTGGTTTGCAATTAGTTTGCAAAGTCCCTAGCATGACTTGAAACCAAATCTAGATTATTGGATGTATAATATAAGTTAAATTTATATTTAAAGTGTTTAAATATGAATTTAATTAATGAGAAATTAATTAATAGAGATTAATTAATTAATTTATATTTGATATAAATTAATTAGAAGAAGAAAAATAATTATTTTGGGTTGAGAACTCAAAATTAAGACACAGGGGCATTTTAGTCATTTTGCAGTGTGACACGTGGCACCATGAGATGGTGACACATGGCATAACACATGAGCTTGCCAAATGTTTTTTAATCATGTAAGATGATTAAAATCAAGATTACATATAGGTTTGACACTTGGCACAATGTGATTGGGTCACTTAAACCTAGAGCTAATCAAAGGGTGACATGTGGCAAGGGTTTAATGTGTTAACCTAGCTATTTAAGTGTTGTTATGAGAAAATAAAAGACAACAAGCAGCCACACTCCTTGTTCACGCCATTTTGCAGCCCTCCCTCTATTCTTCTTCATCTCTCATCAATTCAAAGAGATTAGCCATCAATCTCTTGAATTAAGAACACTAGAAATTGTTTCTAGTGTCCTGTTTACATCACTAATCTCTTAAAAGGTAGAACTTGAATTTCTAATTAATAGAAAAGGCTTTAGAAGCTGTTCAAGGGCTGCCATAGGTGTTCTTGGTGTGGACAAGCTAGAGGGACAACATCTGGTGTCCTGAAGATGAATCTCAAAGGCGCAGACACGCTGCAGTGCATCAAGAGGTTAGTGTAATCGTTCTTGATTTAATCTAGGGTTCTAAAATTAATCTGATTAATTTTAAAATCTTAAATGGCAAATACAGATCCAAAAACATATTAAAAGAGTTTTAATATGTTGTTTATCATTGAAATCAAATAGATAAAAATAAATCTTGCATGATGCATGTGACCCTAGGTGAAAATTTTTGAATTCAATGGTATAAACTTGTGTTTTTCACGCTTCCGTTCCTTCAGGGAATATATGATATTGTGTTGAGATTGTTGGCATTGAGTCCTGTAAAAATATATTTGAATTGTTCTTTTACAGGTTTAGAAGAACCGCTTTCTTAATTTTTAGCCGGCACTCTGCTAGATTTTTGATAAAAATTTTCAGAATAACAAATTAATCAGATTTTAATAAACAGTATAAATGGCCTAAACCTTACCTAGAAATTTTTGAATAAATATATTAAGAATTTAAGTGAAATAAGATAAGATAAGGTACTCTGGCACACTGTGTGATATGCCTTGCTCGGCTATACTTTAGACGGGTGAGGGGTGTTACAGTATTACTCACCTCTTGATGTAACATCCTCACTTTAGCTATTCCGTACATTCTACTATTTTGATGACCAATGTCTGTTCGGACAGCTAGAATGACTGGAACTATATGTAAACTAGAGTGAGGAGTGATAAATAACTCAAATAATAGTGAGAATAAATTTAGAAAAATTTAAGCAATGAAATACAACAAAGTTAAGTGAGCTGATACTTCAGCGATGGGTGACTTAATGGGAAGTAGCAGTGAAGACAACTAGTAACCCTAAACCAGAGGGAAATCTAGTGAGATAATTTCTGAGATGCTAGAGAAGAGTTACGGCGCCCTAGGTAGCATTAGAATGCCAAGAAAAGGTTAGAAGAATTTTTAAGATCGGTATAGATAGTTTTGGCTCCTTAAGCCATACAGAGGGCATTTTGGTTATTTTGCCTTCAGAGACGATTTTTGACCAACTTGTCTATTTATGTAAGTGAATTATATGACATAAAATATGAATAAATATTGAAGAAAAATTAATTAAAAATGAATAAAAAAGGAAAGAAAATAAAATGATATTAAATAAGATTTATGACATCATGCACATGTAAAGATGATGCAATTAAAACTTACTAGCCAATCATGATTCAACAAGCACTCATAAAAAGCATAAAAGGAGATAAAAACTAATAGAAAAATCAGCTTCTTCTTCCTTGGGACTTCTTGGCAGAAAATCTCCATGGGAGAGTTCATTCCTTCTTCATTTTTAATTTGCTTGAGCTCCACCAATTTACACCATAAAACTCATAATCCCTAACACTAAACTTTGATAATTGACCTTGGGGGAAGGTTGGTACCAAAAAGAAGAGGAGAATTAAAGGTTTATCAAGTTGGGAATTCCATCAAATAAAGTTAGTGCTACTTTCTTCCATACTTTTCTAGTAAACTTGAAATTGAGGGTGAATATGGGAAGAATTTCAAGAAAAAAATTGAGGAATTATTCATGTTTCATGAAAGAAGAATTTTTTCTAGCATGTGTTGCTGTGGGAATTGATGAATTTAAATGAAATAAAATATGTTTATTGGAGTTGCTTTGCAGGTACTTGTGATTGGATGTGTTAAATTGCATATTGTTTGAGTAAATTGGAATTTTGGGGTAGGGTTTAGGGGCAAAATTAGGGTTTTAATCATGTGTTGGTGAATCGAAGTCCTAATGGTCAATTAGTGACCATTTGGCTATGTTTGATGAGGAATTGAAGTGAATTGTGGCTTTGGATTTGAGGTTGGGTATGCTGCCTCGTAGGACCTGTAGGGCTGGATGTGAGTCCAGCAAGTTAGAGTAGCTGTAACTTGAGAGGTGTAGGTTCAATTGGTGCAAGGCCAATTGAACATGAAACTAGACACATAATAGCACAACTTTGATGAAGAAACCTTGCCCAGAAAACAAACGTAGAATACCCTAAAAATTGACCGAATTTGAGTAACCAATTCTAGACCTAGTAAAAGTGACCAAATGAATAGTATTTGTTCATTTGGCTATAACTAATTGTAGAATTTTATATCAATGAAAAGATTAGACAATTTAGAATAACTTTCATGAAGAATATAACTCCAAATTTTGACAAGAACTTAATGAAATTGTCCATCAAATTCAAGACACTAAATCTGACAGAACCAATTCTGCCCAGAAATTCTAGGTAGGTAGCAATCCGGCCAGCCCTAAATAAATTAGCATAACTTAAGCTAGAAAACTCTAAATGCAGTGATTCCAAAAGGGAAATTGAAATAAACACAATAAGGAAGAACTTTGATTAAGAATATTTAGCTAAATTCTCACTGTAGAATTGCCTAATGGAACAATGAACTCTAGCACCCAAAATTGAAAATTTTGATTTATTTCCTATTGGTTTGAAGTATTGATTGGCAACCAATGCCAACACTTTTGTGAACCAAAATGTAATAATTTCATGTGGTTAGAACTCATGTAATTATTATGTAAGAGAAAGTCAATAATTTGAATAAATAGTATGTGAATAGTAACCCCAAAGACATAAGAAATAATAATAGAAATTAATACCTTGCATGGTTAATGGCATATGGGAAACAAGAAGAATGTTTTGAGTACAATGGTTTATGAAAACCATTGCTGTGAATTGTGATGAATATGAGTGATATAATGAATAAATATATGAATTATGATGAAGGCAAAATTTATGTAGAAATGTATTTTAAAAATTTATACTTCTGTTAGGAATATAATTGAAATGCTATAAATTATAATTGGAATTTATCATTAAATAATGAAGTCATAAAACACAATACATTAACATTTAATGATACTGTGTGCCCATGTATTGCCTAGACACGTGTGTCAGATTAGACAGATTGGCATGCCAATAAGGTATTATTTTAGCAGTACTGCGTAAGGCTTTATACTTGTATTCATGGCTTTATGCCCGCACTCATGGTTTTTATATCCAATTATATGTTATCATAGCTTGTAGCCATACTGATATGTTATCATGGCTTTTTAGCCATTCTAACTGCGGTGTCCAGTGCCAACGACTAGTTATCCAGTTTAGTCAGCTTGTCATAGGTTACTTGGGCAGTGAAATTTATTGAAATGAGACAAGAATAATAGCAACTGAAAATATTAGCAATTAAATAAAAGAGTAAGAATATTTAAAATAAATTAGATTAGTTATTTAGTATAAAGAATTGAAATGAATTGGAATGATATTAAAATTTAATTATTATGAAATAATATGTGATAACCTAGAAAGCATTGAATGAAATGATAAAAAGATTTGCAAAAGAGGTATAAGTATATTACTACTGTGAATTTAGGAATAGATTGCTTCTTAAGAGGAATAAATTATAATAAAAGATAGTTGATACTAGAAGTATTATATTAAATTAGATTAAATTCCAGAGTATCCAAAGTATAATCCATTTCTTTCTTTATTTGTATATTATTTTCTTTGTTATATTATCGCATTACTAAGCAGCAATGCTTAGCGCGATGGATTTGTTTCCTCACGCAGGTACTAAAGATAAAGCCCAGTAGATGTTAGACTGGAATTTTTGGAGTCCAATTTGCAGAAGTATCATAAGTACTCAAAGTTGTCACCTCCTCTGCAATGCATGTAGATAGGGCTCACAAAAGTTATTTTATGTATTTATAATTAGTTATTATGTTGAAATGTAAATTATAGAATTGTAATTAATTTATATATTATGTAAATTGTAAATTTATGTAATTAGTTTATAAATCATGTAAATTTATGTAATTTGAGAATTTTGATATATGAAAAAAACATGAATGAATTTGTACAAATGAGTATGGATTTGAATTACATAATGATTATTGAAATGATGATATGAGTATGAATGAATTATTGTATGAAAAATATTGTTGAGATTTTCAAATAGATAAATAGTGAAATACGTCAAATGATAATAGTAACAGGGGAAACTCCGCTAGTTTCCCCATAGAAAAATAATTGATATTAAAATATAACAAAAACAAATTATTAAAGGAATAAAGTAAGATAAGATAGGGTGCTCCGGCACCGAGTGTGACATGCCTTGCCCGGCCACACTGTAGTCGGGTGAGGGGTGTCACACTTGAAGCATATTAAACACTGTAAACACGAACAGTAGCTAATCATTAACTGTATTCTTTCGAGTTCCTCACATCCAGTTCTATGAAGGATAGACCTTAATGTGTTATTTGGAAACAAGTTTTGGAACCTAAAAAAAAGGGGGGGGGGGGGGGGGGAGGGAATAAGGCAAGTAAAACCAACTTTGATTATCAAAGTAAGGAACTTCGGTTGCTAAAGTCTTGAGCCTTAAATGCTCTTTTTGGGTAGTAGCTACTTCGGTTACTAAAGTAGAGAACTTTGGCTGCCAAAGTCTTAAACTTTAAAAGCTCTCGAGAAGCAATAACTACTCTAGCTATCAAAGTAATGATTTTCAGCAACCAAACTTAGAAATTTTTAGAATTCCTAATTCAAATTCTCTAGAAAGCCACATCACTAAGCTTCAAAAACTCATGCTAAAAGCTAAAACATCAATTAAACCATGCAAACACCTTTTTATAACATCCATGAACTCAAAAAACAACTTGAGAAAGGCACATGTATCCATTAATAAATCAAATCTACAAATCACATGTATCCATTAATAGATCAAATCTACAAATTTTCTCAAGTTAACTAATCCTAACACAATAAAAAACACTAATTTCAATAAAACCACTTCAAAACTTTTAAATCCAACTAGTTCAAAACCTTTATAACTGCTAAAAAGTTCAAGAAACCCTAAAAAAACAAGCATGCATCCAATATTCTTACCAAAACCAAAACAAAAGAAAAAATCAATTCCATTGCTTAAAACCTAAAATCAAAACTCACATGCAATAACTTTTAAAATATCTTACTCATAGCTTTTACACACTCATAAATATATCAAAATCCAAAGAAAAGAATGCATGCATCCTACATTTTCTCCAAAAACCAAAATAAGATACTTACCTTTCCTTGAAGCTTTACAAAATCCCTTGATAAATTTAATCCACTCCTAGCTTCTCACCAAGGAATGAGCTAACATAAGTCTATTGCTCACATGGAACGTTTTGTGGAGAGAAGGCTTTTTTTTTTTTCCACGTAATAGTGAAGTGGGAGAAAGGAAAACTATTTTCTTTTAAATTTTTAACTTGGAAAAAACTATTTTTGCCCCTTGTTGTTGAGGGGACTTTTAACTGTCGAAGTCCATATTGCCTAGAAAAACACCTCGGTAATAAAAAGGAACCTTCAACTACCAAAAGTTATACTTTTGATTGTCAAAGTTCATACTTGTTTGCTGATTTTTTAACCTCGCAAGTGCACGAATCGCTAAAAAGTAATAAAGTAGTTAGTAGAGTATTGTCTCACATGGAATTTAGTTAGCAAGTACCAAGCTACACAGCAATTTTGACTGTTTAGGCTATCGAATATAGATGGAGAGTGAATTAAATCTATTTTGGATGTTGAAAATAAATTTTGAATACAACTATCTATTAAAGCAATTCCAGAATTAAGATTTCATACTTTAACTTTATTATGCATTTTAATTTTGTCTATTCATCGAATTGAAAGTCATTGCTTTGATAGAAATTAATTCTGAGATATCTTAGGTCCCCTCTCAAGGCACTTAAAGTGTGTTTTAACCAGGACCAAATGCTACTTTCATTGGCAATTAGTCCTAATAAAAACCCTTTAAAATCTATGATTAATTATGGAACTCCACAAAGTATTTCAGCCTATCTCTAAGTCAGATTTCCTAAGTTCAATATTCTGATTTTCCAACACTAACCTTCACCTTTCAGTCCTTCAATTAGTATCTTATGTCATGTCTAAGTGGGTACCAGCACATGGCATGCATTAAGAACATAGAATATTAAATTAAAGAACAAAACTCAAATCCAATAAACAAAACTGAATATTGATCCATAATAACGATTATAAGCACTACTCTCCTAATTCCAGAATAAAGGAATTACTCACTCATGGTGAGTTTAACAAACATAATGAAAATAAATTGAAAGAACATAAAAAGTCCACTTAAAGAAATAGAATAAAAGAGCCGAAGAGGATTTTCTGCAGCTTTGAACTTGTGGAACTTCGGCTGAGGATTCCCCTTTTGTGCTGATGCTCTCTTCTTTAAAACGGTTGTAAAGAACATGTATGTGAAAGATGATAGCCCCCCTTATGTTTTCTGCTGCTCCTATTTATATTGAACGATCTAGGGTTAGGTTTTTAGAGTCCCCAAGGCATCAAAAGTCTCTTCTCTCTGCAAAAAACTAGAGTTGGAACCCTAATCAGGAAACTGGTTATCGGCTGATACACGGCACATGTGTCACTACAAGGCCCAGGGCCGTGTAACTTACTGGAGCTTGAATGGTTGCATCTTATGTCGAGGCAGGAGTTTACACGGCCTTAGGTAGTTACACGGGTCTGATTGCACGGCCCATGTACTATTGCTCTTCCAGGAACTTTTCGAGCTTTGCCAGGCAGAATCTTAGACGAGTCAAGGGAGGTTACACGGGTCGTGTTACATGGACTGTGTACTGTGTTTCTTCTTTGACTTCTTTGGTTTTCTCCTGGCAAAAGGTTACATGGCTCTGTGGTTGTGGTTACATGACCTGTGTACTTTGTATCAATAATAATCTTCCTTCCTTGAGTCTTTCCAAGCTTCCTTCTTTACTCTTATGCTTTGGAACTTCTTCAAAACACCTAGAAACATGCAGAAAATATAGAATTTAGTACAAGGTGATGAATTTTGCAAATGTTAATGAATTTAGAGGTTATGCATGAAATCATCTATCTAAATGCTATGAAATATTATATAAATGTGCTTAAAAACATCTATATAATACAAGTGTACCAAATACCCCCAAACTCAAACTTTTGCTTATCCTCAGGCAAATCAAAACCTTTTTAGAACACATTTTAGGGAATAGCCCATAAATATAACCATAAATTCAATATGCATATAATTAAAATCCTTCAACCTTCATACTAACTACCCTCTTTCAAGGCATAAAGGTTTCAATTGCTACCTGCTTAAAACCTCACCCCCTTTCTTGATGTTTCAACTAATTGCTCCTCTATGCAAGGCTATTAATAAATCATAAATAACCTGTTTCATTAGGATAGACTTAAGAAACACTTACTCCCCTCAAATTTTTGCCTCTATTATGGAAATTATTGAGATTGATTTAATTCCAATATTGATTTAATTCCAACTCCATAGGCACATTCTAATTTTCTATCTCCACTAATGTAGCACATACTTTCAAAAGATCAAAAGGTCTTTAGAAAGGTTGTAATGGGGTTAAGGGATGATGATTTGGTTACCAAAGAAGGGTTTTAAGAAATGCAAATTTGAGGATAGCTTTCATGGACAAAGTTCTAAGTATACCAAGTTTTACTCTGTTGATTTTGCATGGGGAAGAAGGGTTCTTTAGAATGCCAAGCATACTGTCATGATATTTATTTTGGGACTTTCCCTTTTTTTTATGGGTTTTATGTCCCTTTTGTCTTCTTCCCCCAGACTCATTGCTTTTGTTGGGTTGGAAAGATAAAATTTTTCTGATTTTAATTGCACACTTGCACTCTTCTTAGTTTTCGCATCTTCTCCTCATTTTTTTTTTTTAACTTGATATACCTATCCTTCATACAATAGACTTTCTCAAAAAGGTGAGGTGAGTGTTTAGGCTAGGGGCTAGGTAAATAATTGTGGATAACATGGAAAATTAGACGGGTGAAAATATAGGCTCAAGTTAGCTACAAGGGGTATATAATTTAATTAGAGATGGCTAAGGCTTAGTGAGGCCATATCGAAGAATACCTTAATTATCTCTTTGTCGAGCATATGCTAGGATTTCACCTCGATAGGTCCAAGAGACATGTTCTAGAGCTAGTGAGGCATTTTTAGGTTT
The DNA here is from genome assembly GCF_030052815.1 of Hevea brasiliensis. NCBI lineage: Eukaryota > Viridiplantae > Streptophyta > Magnoliopsida > Malpighiales > Euphorbiaceae > Hevea > Hevea brasiliensis. The sequence goes on along the minus strand of NC_079494.1, from coordinate 89,411,670 downwards.
GTTTGTATTTCAAAAATTTTCTCCTAACTTTATAAGTTCAATGTAACAAATTAATAGCTATGAAGGGGTTTAACTAGTCTAGCTCCACTACGGTGGTTAAGTTTTTCACAGACAACAAATTAAAGCCTTTTTGCCTATCTAGATACATTCATTCCTCAATCTAATGGAGTTCAATTATTAGCTTTTTAATATTTGTGGTTACAATTCTAAGTTTAAAAGCATTTCAAAAGTTTAAAATTTACAAAATTTTCTAGATTTTTGATAAACAAGTATAATATGGATATATTAAGCAATGTAATGAAATGTGATGATGCAGAGCATGAAATGCATCTATACCCCCAAACTCAAATTTGACATTGTCCTCAATGGCAACACAATATGCAAAATTAAGGTATGGCACAAAAATTATAACAAAGCATATTATGCATTAAGAATTGAAAGTTTGGACAAAAAGCAAGTAATAGACACCTATAAGCATAGTTTAGTACTAGGCATAAAAATTTTACATGAAAGAACTCATCCTAAATTCGTAACTCTAGAAAGTCTCTGATGGTGATGATGGTCTTTCTCCGTCCAGCCTCTCCATTATCATATCAAGCTTGTTGTGCACTTCTTAGAGGCTGTCTTTGAGTGCTTGCATCATGTTGTTTAGGGTGGTCTCCATACACTAAAGGTATGTAAGGACGGGGTCTATTGGTGGTGGTGTGTATGGGGGCACTCGAGCGGGGGACTCGTGGTGGAGTGGCTCTTGGGCTTCCTCCTGTGCTTGTGATGGTTCACCCAATTCTTCTGGTACTTTGTCTCACTTGGGGATGACGTCCCCTTTGGCGTTAACCAAGAAACATGTGTTGCCAACCTTCTTACATATCCCCATAGATATGCAGATAGTTTGGTCAATTCTGGCAATGCCAGGGATGGAGCAGCAGCCTGTGATGCCCTGGGAAAAATCCAAAGTGGAGTGATATGGTGGTGATGAGCCCGCTGAGCACTATGTGGCCTGTTGACTGATTAGATATGCGACGAAGGTGGGCCTTGAAACTACCAAGGAACTCTAAAGTGGTGTCCTGGTAGGCAGGAAATTAGAGTTGGGAAAATCTAGTCCACCTAATGCTATCGAGCAGCCCATCAACCTCCTCATTTAGGCTGAGCTATTCTAACCACCTAAAATCTATGTATTTAGTGGAGATAATTCTCCTGTTGTTTAGCAGTGCACATAAATCTCTACGGGTGGAATTGCGGAATATCTAAAAGATGGGGAACTCAAGTTATGCTAGCTGTGGAGGTTGCGGTGCAGGTTGTGGTTGAGATACAGGTTGTGGTTGGGGTGTGGGTTGTGGTTAGGGTTGAGGTGGTGGAGGTGGGGCTTACCTTATTCTCAGGCAGTGGGGCAATGGCTGAGGAGGTGAGGATGAGGAGTCTCCTCCTTGCCTTAAGGAAGAGCTCATTCTTCTTGCTTGTCTCTTAATAAGTGCCATTAGTGACTTTGGGAGGAGGAGAGGCTAGGGTTTTATAAGGGGAAAGGCGATTTGAGAGGGTTTTAAGGGGGAAGAGGCTTAGAGAGGAAGAGTTTTTGATTGGGAGGGAGTTTAAGGGGTGTTAGGAGAATTTAAAGGGTCGTTATGACCCTTCGTTTTGCATGTTTTGCACCCCAGGTATGGCATCTGCGACATGATACATAGGGCGTGTATCACTGCACGAGTCACAGTCCTAGGACCCGTGTAACCTTCTTTCCAAAATTTCCTTTTTTCTTTCTATATTACACGGCCTGTGTAAATCTGTTTGGGGACTCGTGTAACTTCCTGTTCGAAGGTTGCGTTGCTTATTAAGTTACACAGTCCGTGTAAAGGCGATTTGGGACCCATGTAATTTTTTTTCTCCCTTAAACTTAAAAATTTCTCTCTCCATTGTCGAAGCACACCCCGTGTAATATTACATGGGGTAAACCCATGTAAGTTTTTGGAGTTTGTGCAGGAGTGGTTCTGGGATTCCAAAAGGTTACACGGGGCATGTAGAACTATATATAGGGCTCGTCTGAAGTTCTAGCTCTCCAATTCTCTCTGTATGAAAATTTAATGCTAAAGTTTTCCTACCACTATGAATAAAATGAATGTAAAAATTAGCAATAGAGTTACTTCTCTGGTTTTGTGCAGTCTCCTCTTATGTGGTTTTGACTTGATGTCTCCTCTCCTCTTTTACCTTTGGTTCTTTTCTTTTGTAGAATTTTGATTTGGGGTACCTAAAAAAAAAGGATATGAAAGAATATAAAGTAAAATAATAGAAATAAAAAAAGAGAGGTTACAAAAGTGTTTTAGGTTGCCTCCCAAAGAGTGCTTATTTATAGTCATTAGCTGGACTGTTATTTTATTGTTCACAGTCTATCTGGAGGGTTATCAAAGGTGTAGTTGGCTTCCTTCTCTATGGGTTCTCCCTGAAAGTATGGCTTTAGCCTTTGCCCGTTCACTTTGAATGCACTTGAGGTTTCACTCCAAATCTCTACAGCTCCTTGCGGGAAGACTTGCACAAACTTAAAGGGTCTGGACCATCTTGACTTCAGCTTCCCTGGAAAAAGTTTTAACCTTGAGTTGAAGAGCAAGACAAGGTCTCCTTCTTTTATTTCTTTTCTTGCTATGCATCTTTCATGCCATCTTTTGATCTTGTCTTTAAAAATCATGGCATTCTCATACGCATCCTGCCTGATTTCGTCCAACTCATTGAGCTGTAATAGTCTTTTTTTACTAGCAGCTTTGAGGTCAAAATTCAGGGTCTGAATTGCCCAGTTGGCTTTGTGTTCAAGTTCGATAGGGTGGTGGCATGATTTCCCATAAACCAGCCAAAAGGTTGTTGTTCCAATTGGAGTTTTATATACAATGCAGTATGCCCACAGTGTATCATCTAAGTTCATATACTAGTCCTTCCTTGAGCGGTTTATTATTTTCTCTAGGATACATTTCAACTCTCTGTTTGAAAGGACCACTGGTTTGAGGATGATAAGGTATGGCCACCTTGTGAGTCACTCCATACTTTTTCAATAGTGTTTCAAATTGTTGGTTGTAGAAGTGACTTCCTCCATCACTGATTATTGCTCGTGGTGTGCCAAATCTCGTGAAGATGTTCTTCTTAAGGAATTTTATGACCACTCTGGCATCATTAGTTAGTGTGGCCATTACTTTTACCCATTTTGACACATAATCAATACCAACCAAAATATACTTATTTCCAAAGGAAGATGGGAATGAAGCCATGAAGTCTATCCCCCACATATCAAATAGCTCTACTTCAAGTATACCATGCAGTGGCATTTCATTCCTTTTTGAGATGTTACCTGTTCTTTGGCATTGATCACAAGCTAGCACGAAGGATCTCACATCCTTGAATAGAGTAGGCCAATAGAATCCCACTTGTAAAATCTTGGCTACTGTATTTGTAGTGCCAAAATGTCCTCCATATGGTGATGAATGGCAGTGTTGAAGAATGTTTTCTATATCTTCCTCCGGTATGCATCTTCTTATCAGCCCATCATTACATCTCTTGTACAACAGAGGTTCTTCCCATGTATAGTATCACACATCATGCAAGAATTTTTTTCTTTACTGGTAAGACATGTTGTGTGGCAAAACCCTGCATACAAGAAAATTCACAAAATCAGCATACCATGGGGCTTGTGATAAGGCTAATAGGTATTCATATGGGAATGAGTCATCTATTGGCAGCTTTTCAGCTTCTTCTAAGTCTTCTTGTCTCAGCCTTGAAAGGTGATCAACTACCACATTCTCGATCCCCCTCTTATCCCTGATTTTAAGGTCAAATTCTTATAGGAGTAAGATCCATCGAATTAACCTCGGCTTGGCTTCCTTCTTGTTCAAAAGGTACCTAATAGTAGCATGGTCTGTGCATACAATAACTTTCGATCCAATAAGATAGGATATGAATTTGTCAATTGCAAACACTACTGCTAGAAATTCCTTTTCTGTGGTAGTGTAGTTGATTTGCACATCGTTAAGTGTTCTGTTGGAGTAGTAAATGGCATAGAGCTTTTTATCGTTCCTTTGTCTGAGTACTGCTCCAATAGCATAGTCACTTGCATTGCACATGATTTCAAATGGTAGCTCCCAATCAGGTGGTTGTATAATAGGTGCTGAGATTAAGCCTCTTTTACCCTGTTGAAAGAAGCAAGGCAATTTTCATCAAAGTCAAAGGAAGCATCTTAACTTAATAAATTAGTCAATAGATTAGCTATATTTGCAAAAATCTTTAATGAATCTTCTATAAAAGTCTGCATGTCCCAAAAAGCTTCACACTCCTTTGACTGATGTTGGTGGTGGCATTTTTTTTATGATCTCAACTTTTGCCTTGTCAACTTTAATCCCTCTTTCTGATATCAGGTGGCCAAGAACTATACCCTCCCTTACCATGAAGTGACATTTTTTCCAATTTAGAACTAGGTTTGATTCTTCACATCTTTGTAACACTTTGGATAAATTAGCTAGACAATCATCAAAAGTAGTTTCATAGACAGAAAAATCATCCATAAAAACTTCCATGATATTTTCAGTATAATCGAAAAAAATGGCCATCATGCATCTTTGAAAAGTAGCAGGGACATTACAAAGACCAAAAGGCATTCTTCTATATGTAAAGGTTCCATAAGGGCATGTGAATGTGGTCTTTTCCTGGTCTTCTGGATGAATAGAAATTTGGAAAAATCCTGAATACCCATCTAGATAACAAAAGTATAACTATTTTACTAGCCTTTCTAGCATTTGATGTATGAAGGGGAGAGGAAAATGGTCTTTTCTGGTGGCACTATTCAGTTTCCTATTATCTATGCACATGCGCTAACCAGTGACTACCCTAGTAGGGATCAATTCATTGTTTGCATTTTGAATGACAGTTGTCCCACCTTTCTTAGACACTACATGTGCTGGACTAACCCATTTACTATAAAAAATTAGGTATATAATACCCGCATCTAATAGTTTCAGAATTTCTTTCTTAACTACTTTAATGTTTGGGTTAAGCCTTCTTTGGTGTTCAATAGTGGGTTTGCTGTTTTCCTCCATAGCTATCCTAAGCATGCAAATTGAAGGATTAATCCCTTTTAGGTCTTCTATTTTATACCCTATAGCTTTGCTATGTGTCCTAAGCACCTTTAATAATTTTTCCTCTTCTATTTCAAATAGGCTAGCATTGATAATAATAGGATATTTAGAGTTTGAGTCCAAGAATGCATACCTTAGTGAAGAGGGGAGAAGTTTAAGTTCTACCTGTTTAGTGTTGTCCTCTGGTTTGTTTTTGGGTCGCTCCTCCTTTAGCTCCTCCACCTTGAAAGCTTGTGCTAAGGGTATAGGTGGATTAGTTGCTAAAGATTGTGCACAAGCTGTAATTTCTGTGTTCTCATTATCTGCTGTGTGACTGTGCACAATGCATGCTTCAAGAGGATCTTTAGGATGTGCTTTATGAAATTCCTCTTTAACTTACTTGTTAACTATATCAATCTTAAAGCATTCATTAGGTTTAAGTTTGTGCTTCATCGTGTTGAACAGGTTGAATTCCATTTCTTCATCTCCTACCTTGAGAGCTAACTGCCCATTTTTAACATCTATGATAGCTCCGGTGGTTGCCAAAAAGGTCTTCCTAGGATGATACGAATTTGGATATCCTCCTCCATTTCTAAGACAACAAAATCAATTGGGATGAAGAATTTTGTCACTTTGATGGGGATGTTTTCTAGAATGCCCATAGGGTATTTAACAAATCGATCAGCCAGTTGCATCGAAATTGTTGTAGGTTTAAGCTCTCCTACCTCCAGCTTTTGACATACTAATAAGGGCATTAGACTTACACTCACTCCGAGATCACAAAGGGCCTTGTTTATATTCATATTGCCAATGAGACAAGGTATGGAGAAGATTCTTGGATCCCTGACTTTTGGTGGCAGCTTATTTTACAATATGGCACTGCATTCCTCTGTAAGAGCAATAGCCTCATAATCTTCCAATTTTCTTTTCTTTTATAAAATTTCCTTAAAGAACTTGGCATAGGATGGCATATGAGAGAGTTCTTCTATGAAAGGAATGTTAATATAGAGTTTCTATAAAACTTCTAGAAACTTTCCAAACTACTTATCCAATTTGGCTTTTTGGAATCTCTGAGGAAAAGGTAGAGGAGGCTAATATGGCTCTGCTAGTTTCTTCTTCTTCTTTGCTTCCTCTTCCTGGTCCTATTTGGCTTTTTCCTCCTACTCCTCTGTTTGGTTTTCAGATTTATCAGGGGTTTTCTCGGTTGATCTTTCCTCTGACGGTTCTAAAACTCTTTCACTCCTCAATGTAACAGCCTTACAATGCTCCTTTAGGTTCATCTCCGGTTGACTAGGTAGCTTATGAGTAGTCTTACTTGAAGAACCTGCCTGTTGAGCAATTTGATTTTCAAGCATCTTATTGTGGGTGGCAAGTTGGTCCATTCTGGAAGCTAGCTGCTTGATCATTTAATTCTGCTATTATTGGGCTGCTAGGAAGCGCTCCATCATGGATTCCATAGTCAACTTCTGTTCAGGTTATTAAGGATGAGGAGGTGGTGGTGGCTGTCACACCCTACTCCTTGTAAGATGTAACATGTTCCCGTAGTACACCTAATGAATTGCCGTACTTCACCGACCGGTAACCCATTAAATATACTACAAGGGATTTTAAAACAATTTTTGTTCATTTTGAAATTGGTGGGTAAAATTTTTTTCAAATTTTAAAAACCTTTATTTAAAGTCCAAACATAAATTAAATTTTTGGATATTTAAAATCTCCGCAATTTTTATAAAAATTTCGGCAGAGTGTCGTCTGTATTTTGAGAAAACAGTTCTTCAAAACTTGAAAATAAAAACACTCCCAATATATTTCTCAATCACAAATTCATTTGCACCACCAAACTTCAAATCAACAACAATGGCAACACTTCAACTCAAAATCCAAATTTCAATTCAAAAATTAATAACTCAAAACATTTCATAACTCATGCACATTACATTTTAAATAATTAATTTACATTCATAAGTTAATATACAGGCGCAAATCTCAAAATAATATTATTACAATTTTATTTGTACAACTGCTCAAACTATAGAGATACATAAGCATACTATCATATTTACATCAAACTAAACTACCAGGGTATAGATAATACCCATACAGAAATTCTTCAACCGTGCTTCTCTCTGACCGTAGCAGCTCACTCTACTGCTGTGTCCTTTTCTCTATCTGCGACAGCAAGTTAAAGCTATCGCTGAGTATAAAGATACTCAGTGGTGCACAATAAAGTATAAAATGCATAATATAAAACATTTATGGATAAATTATAATTCAAAAATCTCATAATCGCATTTCATAATTTTTCAAATCACATTTATAACAAATCATAATTTTCAAAGCTTCATACAACACAAAATTTAATCAAACAATTTAATAAACATAGTGTTGCCAAACAATAACACAACTTAGGCCATGACACAAAATTTCTGAACATGCCGTGTGTACATCACAATAAGGCAAACACCCTCACTAATGAAAATCAATGAGGGAGGTGGCTAGCTAGCTAATGAGTACTCATCCAAACTAGCCCCTCAGACTGGAAAGTCAGAGAGCGAGGAAACTGATCAAATATCAAACTCACCCCATAAGTGGATGAGGAACATATTAATATCGTCATGCCAAGTGTGAATTAAAATAATTTAAAAATATGATGTTCAATTATAATTGATACAACAATTAAACAAGCTTCATTTCAAATCCCCATTTCCAAAGTAGGCAACACAACATTCTCGAAATTCATAATGAACAAAAGCATTCACAATGTATAACAAATCAATTTCCATTATGAAAACTATAATTTAAAAATTTTATGCACAAACAAAATCAATTTTCAAAATCAAATTTCCATTAATAAGTGGCAACACCAAAGTTCTCAAAACCTATAATTAACACAATGCATACAAGTCAAGTTTTCAGTGGGAAAAGAATAATTTAAAGTTATTGGGCATAAACCTGATGCGAGTCGCCTATTGGCCTTGACTCGATTCCTCGGGTTCTTTACCGGTGTTCTTTTCCACTGAAACGCACAGTTTCACAGTGTTTCAGTATCATAACTTAGCATAAATCCAATAATTAATTCATAAATACTTAATTCTAACCCAAATATGCTTAAACTAACGTTCTTGGAAATTTTCATTTCGGGTTCACTATTCACTATACTATTCAAGTCAATTTGTTGACTTTCTAAGGCTTAATAGGTTTGGGAACTCCAAATTCACCCATATACCACATTTTAGTAACTAAATTTGTTAGTTTTGGTTGTTTACTCAAACTCTAAGTCTTTTGGGCAAATTTGAAAATTTTCAGTTTTGGTGTCTAAGGTTGCACTATTCCATTAGTCACTTTACTGTTGAAATTTGGTAAAATTTTCTTCATAGAAAATGTTTCCTATTATCTTAACTTTATTTTCCTTTTTGAATCACTCCATTTAGAGTTTTGTAGCTCAAGTTATAGCCATTTGAACAATAGCTGCCGGATTGGACTCAACCCAGATTTTCTTGGCAATTTTGGTTCTGGCAGTTTTAGGTCACCAACTTTGGGTGGGCAAATGACTTGGTTAATGGCAGAATTTGGGTTTGTGTTCTTCATGAAAGTTTTAGGGCTATGTCTAAACTATCCACTGGTAAAATTTCGGGTCATTTTGACCTGCCTAGCTCAAGTTATGGCCAAAAACACTGTTCATTTGGTCAATTTATACAGGTCAGACTGCAGATTTTTAGTTTTGGTCAATTTGTTCACTAGGTTTTGGTCACTTTTTGGGCATGCTTCCTAAATGAAAATTGTGTCATTTAGTGTCTATTTGCATTCCCAATTGGTCTCATACCAATTAGACTTGTAAATTTTCAGTTTTGGTCCCTCAAAGGGACCTTGGTCATGCTGCCAGCAGCATGACCACATTGAGTCCGAATTTAGTTTCAACTCCAACACTTTCAACACACTTCATTTGGTCACAAATGACCATTTTTCACTTCAAACTAGATCAAATACATCATTTCACCATTTCTCCAAATTTTGTCTCCCAAACCCTAGGTCCAAAACCCTAACTCACTAAGTTGTTGCATTTAACCAATTCAATGCCTATATACATGCTCCTTCAACTCAATCAAGCTCACATACACCTTTAAGTCCATCAAATTCATGCACACATCAAAACCCTAGCTGGATGAATTTTGCTTTAATCCTCCAACAATTAATTTCTTTTCATTTTAAGCAAAATTCTAAGTTAATTGAACTATGAACCCAATTAATTCAACTAGAAATTTCAAGTTTATCTTACTAACCTTTCTATTAATTTTCAATCTTCAAATCTTTCACTTTCTCTCAATTTTCTTCAATTCTTGTCCTTCTAATCTTCCTTTCAAGACTTGCTCATAATTTTTCTTCAAGAAAATTAAAGGATTTATGGTGGAATTAGTGTTTAGAAAGCTTAAAAATAAGCTTTCCTAGAGGAAAATTTGAGAGAGAGAACTTGGGAGAGAGAGAGGCGGCAATGGAAGGGAAGAAGACCAAAATGACTTTTTTTTTCTTTTAATTTATTAGTTTTATGTGTATTTTCACTTAATTGACTTGGTCAATTATGGTAGGAAAATTAAAATTATTTTTGACATCATGATGATGTCATAAAGGTGATGTAATAAACTTTTTAAATTTTCTTTTTCTTTTCTTTTCCTTTTGATGCATATTTATCTTATGAAAGACCAAAATATCTAATTAATTGAATTTATTAATTATACTATTTATGGCATCATGCATGATGTCATGCATGATGTCATATTCCTACACTTTTTCATTTTCCTTCATTTTCCTTTTTTTTTTCTATTAGTTCTTTAATTTAATTCCCGACTCCGAAATTTTCTTTTCTCCGATTTTATTTGACAGTTAGGTCAGGAGTCAGCTCTTGGGGTCAATTGACCAAATTGCCCCTCGCCGGTTCAACCCGGTTTGCAAATAATTCAATATTTCTTTCGGTTCCTTGACCTAATTATTTGACTGACTTAACAATTCTTTTTCGTGATTTTCTCTTTTCCATTGTGTTCGTAATGGTCCTAAGGACCGCAGCATCACATTTTACGATTCGAAATTTGAGTTTAAATCGACTTCGCAGTCGTTCCCGAGAAGGTAACCCATCGCTGTGACTCTCGGCTCGTTTAACTTCTTATGTTCTTGTAATGGCTCGGCCCACTAGTGATATTGTCCGCTCTGGGCCGAAGGCCCTCACGGTTTTAAAACGCGTCAATAGGGGTTACAAACCATCAACTTATAAACCCAGCATCTCTCCCGTGTTTTGTCGATGTGGGATTTGCCTAGGGTGTTACAATCCACCCCCCTTATGGGACTCAGCGTCCTCGCTGAGGTTTGCCCCACCATCGTTCAAGGTTGCACGCGGAGCCGCTTTGATACCAATAAATGTAACACCCCTCACCCGACTATAGTGTAGCCGAGCAAGGCGTGCTACAATCGGTGCCGGAGCACCCTAACTTATCTTACTTTATTTTTTTTTTAATAATTTTGAATTCGTTTAATTTAATATCAATTATTTTTCGACGAAGAAACCAGTGGAGTTTCCCCTATTTTATTATCGTTTGGCGTATTTCGATATTCACCTGTTTGAAATTCAATAATATTTTAAAATAAAAATCTCATCCATGCTAATCATAATTATTTCCATACGCATATCATCATTTGAAAAATCATTATGTAATTCACATCTATACTCATTTGTACAAATTCATTCATGCTCCGTTCTTATAGCAAAATTCTCAAATTTGCATTAATTTACATCATTTGCAATAATTAAATAAATCCTTAATTTACATGATATACAAATTAATTACAATTTGCTAATTTACATTACAATATAAGAAATAAATAACATACACAAAATAGATGATATGCTTAATGTGAGCCCTATCTACATGCATTGCTGAGGAGGTGACAACCTTGAACGCTCTGCAGATCAAAACTCCAAAATCTCTGTTTAGTACTCACTGGGCTTTAACTTCAGTACCTGCGCAAGGAAACAATTCCATCGCGCTAAGCATTGCTGCTTAGTGGTGCAATAATATAACAAGGAAATAAAATATATAAATAAAGAAAGAACGAAGCATAATTTGAATATTTAAGAATTAATTTGATTTAATACAATGTGTCTAATAATAATTATCTTTTGTTCTAATTTGTTTCACTTTGGAAGCATTTAATTCCTAAATTCACAGTGATAATGTACAATATATAGAATTAATAAAAATACTCAGTTTATATTCATATGGCAATAGAAGGTACTTTTAAAATATTTAGTTAAGTTATACCTATTTTTGCAACTCTTTTATCATTTTACTTAATAATTTTTATGTGGTTGGGATCATTTCATAATTCTAACTAATTCTTTTGAAGTCTTATTAACTCATTTATTTGATTTCTAATATTTTTAATTACTAATAGTCTTAATTTATTTCAATAAATTACACTGCCCAAGTAACCTACGACAGGCTGACTAAACTGGATAACGAGTCGTTGGCACTGGACACCGCAGTGCCTCGGGCCGTCATACCATGGGACGCAGAACGTCAACCACGTATGCAGTCAGTATGGCTAAAAATCCATGATAACACATAATCCGGCATAAAAGTCATGAATGTTGGCATAAAGCCATGAATACGGGCATAAAGCCATGAATACAGGCATAAAGCCATGAATACAGGCATAAAGCCTTTTGCAGTACTGTTAAAACGATACCCTATTGGCATGCCAAACTATCCAATCTGACACACATGTCAAGGCAATACAAGGGCACATAATATCATTAAATATTAATATATTGTGTTTTATGACTTCATTATTTCATGATAAATTTCAATTATAATTCATACATTCATTTGATCATTTATATGATCACAATTCACATCAATTATCCTTTTATACCATTGTACTCAAAATACTTTTCCTCTCTACAATAATGAGAACTAATGTCTCATTCATACATTAATATGGTTCATTTATTCATTCATTATGTTATTCATATTGATCACATTTCTAAACAATGGTTCACACGTACCATTGTATTCAAAACATTTTTCCTTTCTCATTTATACATTCAAGAATCTACTTATGTAATTACAAATTTTATATTTTAAGTTGAGTTACTAATATTTTATGAATTCCATTTGGGATGGGCATATAAGCCCTAACTATCTATTCACATCAATTAGGTGACTTATTTTTCATGTTTCATGTAATCAATGAACATTTCATGGATTTCAAATTTATGGTCTTAATTTCCTTTTTACAATTTTGACTAAGATGCATAGTCCACATTTGTCAAACAATTCTAAGCATTTAAGCTTAGAATTGGTTCTAAGTCTTTATCTTAGTTTGCTAATCATTTTGATTACTATTCACCTTACTAGTCAACCAAAATGTTGACTTTTTAATACATAATAATTTTATTGAACCTAAGTTCTCCAAGATACCACATTTTGCATTTAAAATTTGTTGGTATTGGTTGCCAATACCATTTCCAAGCTTAATATTAATTGGGCAGAATTTTCAGTTTTCATGCCTTATCTTTACTGTTTCATTTGTCATTTTATCAGTGGGAATTTGGAAAAATGTTCAACATGAAAGTTGTTGCTTATTTTGTCTAGTTGAATTTATTTTTTTGAATCACTCCATTTGGAGTTTTGTAGCTCAAGTTATAGCCTAAAAACCATGACTGGACGGATTTGGCAGAACCCAAAATTCTGGGTAAAATTGTTTCCGGCAGATTTGGTAACTCGAGTTTAGTTGGCAGTTTGACTAGGTTATGGTCATAATTTGGGTCAGGTTTCTTCATGAAAGTTGTTGGTCTATATCTCAACTTGTTTCTGGTAAAATTTCAGGTCAATTGGACCTTGCTACATTGAGTTATGGCCAAATGACCAAATACTGTTCATTTGGTCATTTTGCCCAGGCAGATTGCAGGTCACCCGGATTAGGGCAAACTTTTGGTCCACTTGGTTTGGTTTTCTGGGCATGGTTTCTTCACAAAAGTTGTTCCATTATGTGTCTAGTTTCACCTCCAATTGACCTCATACCAATTGGAGTCACACAACTTCAGTTATAGGTCAAACAATACCCTGGACTCATAGGTCCGAATTTCCTGCATAAGAGAAGCACTCCCAATTTTCAATTTCACCCAACTTCCAAACTTCAATTCACATTTATAACACTTCTAATAGTCAATAATCAACCTCAACATCATCAAATTCAAGTCACAACACAAAATTCCATATTTGAGCAAACCCTAAATCAACTTGCAATAATTTTAAATTCCAAGAGAATTTCTAGCACTAACCTTTGTGTGCTAGCTTCAATCAACTCCAAGCTACTCCAATTAATCTTCAATTCATTCAAAATACTTTGATCTTCTTCCTTGGGCTGCCCACTGAATTTCTTTCTTCTTTTTCTTCCTTCTTCTTCTTGGCTTTTCTTGCTTATTCTTGGAGTTCATGCCTTGATGAAGGTTTTTCTTTAAATTTCTAAGAATTTTGGTCAAGAAATTTGCATGGTTTGGAAGCTTAAGCAAGCTTCAATGGAGGAAATTTTGTTTTGAGAGAGAAATGGGAATGTGGGACGGCAAAGTAGTAGAGAAGAAGAGAAAATTCTGTTTTCTTTCATTATTATAAGATATTTATATAAATTTAAATATTAAATAAGGTATTTGTCTTATTAGGCAAATTTGCTAATTAATTTTTATTTAAAATATGTAACTAATTTTTCCATTTTCCATCCACTTTCTTTTTATTTATTTTTAATTAATCTTTTATCAATATTTATTCATATTTTATCCATTTTTATTAGTTTGTCAAATGGTGATTGGGTGGAGGCATTGTTAATGACATCATGTGATGTCATAATTTCCAATTTCTTTCATTTTCTTTTTCTTTTCTTCTCTACTCATTTTAAATTTAATTTTTAGCAATATTTATTTATATTTCAGATCATAATAATTATTTACTTAACTAGACAAGTCGGCCAAAAATCACCTCTGAAGGCGAAATGACAAAAATGCCCTCCGTTTGGCTTAACAGACCAAAATTGTCTGTACCAATTGAAAAATTTTTCTAAACCTTTTCTTGGCATTCTAATGCCATAGAAACCTCAATGAATCTTCTTTGGAGTCTCAAAAATTATTTTATAATTTTTCCCTCGGGTCTAGGGCTCCTAGTTGCGAGAACCGTAATTTCTCACTAGGTTACCCATCGCTAGGGCACCGGCTCATTTGACTTGGTTGTATTTTATTTCTAAAATTTTTTCTTAATTTTTCTTATACTTATTTGAGTTATTTATGACTCCTCACTCTAGTCTAATTATTTTTCCAGACGTTCTAACTGTCCGGACCGACACCAATCACCGAAACAGTAGAATGTACGTAATTGCTACAGTGAGGGTGTTACAATTCTTCCCCTCTAATTTAAATTTCGTCCTCGAAATTTACTGGGTGTAGGTATCTGAGATAATTCTTTTACCTTTCTATTGCTCCCTCTATCTACTTCTTTTATATATATGGTACTATTTAGTCTTTTTGAATCTATCATTATACACTTAGGCATATCATAAAGGAAGTACTTTACCTCAAATTCACATTTGGGGCTTCTTGTTCCTCTCTGACTTGGGTGGCATTTGGAAGTGGAGTTACTATTGTACTTGGTCCTTCCACGACCTCTGTCTTGGTCCGTGGTAAATTCCTCTTAGGACAATCTTTCAGTCGATGGCCTATGGTCCCACATCTATAACAGGCTCCAGTCAATCCCCTACATTCACCTTTATGCCACTTGTTATAATGGCCACATTTTCTTGCTAATCCTGGCGCACTCACTACTAGTGTTTTTTGTTGATCTCTTCTGGCTATAGGCCTGGGTCTGGATCTCCTACTTTGATCAGATGTCTGACTTAACTGTTCTCTCGACCTCTTATTACTAGACTGTCCAAATCTCCTCTTTTGCTGATCACCACTCCTCTTCTGTTCATGAACACAGCTAATATATTTCTTTCTGAACTCTATCAGAAAGAATTCCCAAGTTACGTCGGCTGGTGGCACTACCTTGGTTATGACATCCCACCATTGATATGCAGCTTCTTGTAACAATGAAACTGCACACTCCAAACTCTGTTCTGGTGTGCAATGGAGCTGCTGCAAGACTCTTTTTGTCCTTTCTAACCAATACTCAGCCGTTGAAGAATCATCTTCCTTTCTACCATTGAAATCTACAGCTCCATACTTCCTAATTTTTCCTAGAGGTGATTTTCGTTGAGGCAGTGGTGGAATAACCCCAGTCATCTGTTGAAAGAATTCAGTCATTTGCTCAAACAAGGCCTGTTGGGGTTGTACAGGCACCTCTTGCACTAGTGGAGCAGGATCTCCCCGATTTTCAATATCACTCCCAGTCGGAATACGGCTTACTACTTCTTCTTCCACTGCTCTCTGCGATTCTGAGTCCATACCTTAACCTAAAATAACCAAGAAAATAAATCTGCATTAGTGTCACCTCGACTCATGTGAATGCAATGCATGTTATGCACACAATCTTATTCTATCTATCTATGACTAGGAACGCCTAAACCGCGCTCTGATACCAATAAATGTAATGACTCGGCCCACTAGTGATATTGTCCGCTCTGGGCCGAAGGCCCTCACGGTTTTAAAACGCGTCAATAGGGGTTACAAACCATCAACTTATAAACCCAGCATCTCTCCCGTGTTTTGTCGATGTGGGATTTGCCTAAGGTGTTACAGTTCTATTTTTCTTATTTATACTTAACTAATTGGCAATTACTAATTATTTGTGTTTATGGCTTATTTAGTTGTCTTAGATGTGGTTCTAATTCTCTTAATTATCCGGACCGACTCCGGTCACCGGAACAGTGAAATATACCAAGCTATGCAAATAGGGGTGTTACAATTCTCCCCCCCTTAAAATAATTTCGTCCCTGAAATTTTACCCGGTATCAGTCTCTGAACAGTTGTGAGTGTTGTCTCCTTATTTCCTATTCACACTCCTAAGTACCTTCCTAGCCTGAATGATGGTTCCTTAGTACTTTAATCAATATTATTTACTCATCGATTGCTTACCTCGTGTTATCCTATGGGTGAGAACTTAGTTTTACTCTTTTCTTATCAAATCTCTTAATCATTTAATGTAACCTTCAGTTTAGTTTAGAATATTATAGTTTTTTCTTACTGTTGTTTTAGCAATTATTTTCCTTTGTAGTCTTCTCTTTCTTGGCCATAGGTCCATGACCCTTATCTTACCACTCCATTTATGACCAAGGCTTATGTGCTATTTTGCACTATCTTGTTTGCTTTGGTTTAACTTATTTCTTTCTTGATAAAATAGTTTGGAATATTGTTACATGTCTTAAGTAAATTGCTTACCCTTGTGGCAATTCCTCATCTAGTATTTTTCTCATTTCTTACTGTTCTATTTATTTCTTTCTTTCTTCCTATTGATATTCTATAGCTTATTTTGCACTGATGTGTAATCATTACTTTCTTTTGTACTTAACTATAACCTTTCAATATTCTAACTTTAGAGTTTTAAATCCCAGGTTAGGATTTTCAAACTCCTTTCCAATAAGAAAACTTTATCTTATCATAACTGTACCAAAACAGATGCCATTTGCAACTATTCTTATTCTTGTGTACTATTGGGTAGTACGTAGCTCTACATAATAAATCCCAAGTCAGCACTGTAATCTGCAGCTTACAGCACAAACATCAAGAATATTGCATAGTTACTACGATACATCCTAATAGAACAAACTTCCCTATATCTTATTTCTTTTAAATCCACTAATATCTTCAACTCATTTTAATTATGATACCCACTAACATCTATCAGCAGTAATACATTTGCCTGCATCTAAGGTAGCTATATTACTATAACTTACTTTTAGGTTCTCTTGCCTTACCTAATTAGGCTTACTAATTAACTTAGCAAATTCTTGTGTACTAGCAAATACTTTTCATTAACAAACTCTTCTAAAATTAATTTTAAAAAGACTAGTCACTAACATATCAAAATTATTATTATTATTATTATTATTTTAATACATGGTCATATCTTAGTCAAGAATCGAGAAAATACCAGCAACCATGTTAGAAGTTTCATCTTCATTCCTCTGTCGCATAGTATATACTCTCACTGGAGCATCACCTTGTCCTGGTTGATTCACAGTACTCTGACTTCCAGGTGTACTACCCCTACCTCTGCCAACTACTGGTGAACTCTTCGGGGTAGAAACTTGAGCTGATCCTTTTGACGTGGTAAATGATCCATAACGGCGTGGACTTACACAATCCTTAGCAAAATGACCAGTCCCTCCACAATTGAAACATGCTCCTATAGCTCTATAACATACTCCACTATGTGGTTTACCACAAGTCTCACAAAGTCGATCTGACAGCGTTTTTCTGCGTGTCTGTTGAGTTTGCTGATTGGATTGGGATGGTTTCTGTCTAGAAGATATACCTCTACCTGATTTGCATGAGCTAGATCCTCCAAAATGTTTTCTTTTCCCAGAGCCACTCTCTGTAACTTGACCAGTAACCTTTTTAGTTTTCTCTTTCTCTTGTGTACTCTTTTTCATTGCCCATTATGATTCTATCCTTTCCAGTTCCAGGGCTTGTGAAATGAATTCAGAAAAATTCTGGTGTCTGAATCCTACCACTTGCATTCTCAAGCTAGGCCTCAACCCAACCTCAAATCTCTTCCATCGGTCTCTGGGGGCGGTGACTAAGCTTCCAGCATAATGGCTTAGCCTTGAAAAGTCCCGCTCATACTCTACTATAGTTCTATTCCCTTACTTCAAACTTAAAAACTCTTGCAGCTTCATATCTACATAAGTATCGGGGACCCATTTTTGCCGAAATTCCCTTAAAAAGTCTGCCCATGTGAGGACTGGTGGCTCTACCAGACTATAGGGGATGGTCTTCCACCACTCATATACATCTCCGTGCAGAAGTGATACTGAATATTTAAACTTCAACTCTTCAGCACACTGTAATTTTCTGAAAACCCATTCCATCCTCTCTAACCACTGTTCTGCTTCTAGTGGATCCACTGTTCCTTTGAATTCTATAGCCCCAAATTTCATTAACTTCTCATATTGTCGAGTCGGTGACTGTGGTTGTGCTATAGGTGCTTGCATCTGAGCTTGGGGTGGCACACTTCTCGCCATTTGCTGAAAGAATACAGCCATCTGCTGTGCAAAATGAGCAGGGAATTGCGGTGCTTGAGGAGGAGCTGGAGTGGCTGACCCACTCACATTCTGGAGTGCTGGGGCTTCTCCTTGAACCTCAGCCTCGACAGATTGCTCTACGGAATGATCTTCCCCTTCCATTCCATTTTCCAGAAGTTTTCTACTATCTGAGAACAAACACAAGGAGGTTGACCTCCGTTAGTGCATATTCATGATGTAAATATGTCATATATATCAAACATTTGAGCTTTTGTATTTACTGACAAAATATTTCCAATTCACAGTTCAAAATTTATTTTAAAACCTTGCTCTGATACCACTAAACATGTCACACCCTACTCCTTGTAAGATGTAACATGTTCCCGTAGTACACCTAATGAATTGCCGTACTTCACCTACCGGTAACCCATTAAATATACTACAAGGGATTTTAAAACAATTTTCGTTCATTTTGAAATTGGTGGGTAAAAATTTTTTCAAATTTTAAAAACCTTTATTTAAAGTCCAAACATAAATTAAATTTTTGGATATTTAAAAATCTCCGCAATTTTTATAAAAATTTTGGCAGAGTGCCGTCTGTATTTTGAGAAAATGGTTCTTCAAAACCTGAAAATAAAAACACTCCCAATATATTTCTCAATCACAAATTCATTTGCACCACCAAACTTCAAATCAACAACGATGGCAACACTTCAACCCAAAATCCAAATTTCAATTCAAAAATTAATAACTCAAAACATTTCATAACTCATGCACATTGCATTTTAAATAATTAATTTACATTCATAAGTTAATATACAGACGCAAAATCTCAAAATAATATTATTACAATTTTATCTATACAACTGCTCAAACTGTAGAGATACATATGCATACTATCATATTTACATCAAACTAAACTACCAGGGTATAGACAATACCCGTACAGAAATTCTTCAACCGTGCTCCTTTTTTACCGTAGCAGCTCACTCTACTGCTATGTCCTTTTCTCTATCTGCGACAGCAAGTTAAAGCTATCGCTGAGTATAAAGATACTCAGTGGTGCACAATAAAGTATAAAATGCATAATATAAAACATTTATGGACAAATTATAATTCAAAAATCTCATAATCGCATTTCATAATTTTTCAAATCATATTTATAACAAATCATAATTTTCAAAGCTTCATACAACACAAAATTTAATCAAACAATTTAATAAACATAGTGTTGCCAAACAATAACACAACTTAGGCCATGACACAAAATTTCTGAACATGCCGTGTGTACATCACGATAAGGCAAACACCCTCACTAATCAAAATCAATGAGGGAGGTGGCTAGCTAGCTAATGAGTACTCATCCAAACTTGCCCCTCAAACTGGAAAGTTAGAGAGGGAGGAAACTGATCAAATATCAAACTCACCCCACAAGTGGATGAGGAACATATTAATATTATCATGCCAAGTGTGAATTAAAATAATTTAAAAATATGATGTTCAATTATAATTGATACAACAATTAAACAAGCTTCATTTCAAATCCCCATTTCCAAAGTAGGCAACACAACATTCTCAAAATTCATAATGAACAAAAGCATTCACAATGTATAACAAATCAATTTCCATTATGAAAACTATAATTTAAAAATTTTATGCACAAACACAATCAATTTTCAAAATCAAATTTCCATTAACAAGTGGCAACACCAAAGTTCTCAAAACCTATAATTAACACAATGCATACAAATCAAGTTTTCAGTGGGAAAACAATAATTTAAAGTTATTGTGCACAAACCTGATACGAGTTGCCTATCGGCCTTGACTCGATTCCTCGGGTTCTTTACTGGTATTCTTTTCCACTAAAATACACAGTTTCACAGTGTTTCAGTATCATAACTTAGCATAAATCCAATAATTAATTCATAAATACTTAATTCTAACCCAAATATGCTTAAACTAACGTTCTTGGAAATTTTCATTTCGGGGTCACTATTCACTACACTATTTAAGTCAATTTGTTGACTTTCTAAGGCTTAATAGGTATGGGAACTCCAACTTCACCCATATACTACATTTTGGTAACTAAATTTGTTGGTTTTGGTTGTTTACTCAAATTCTAAGTCTTTTGGGCAAATTTGAAAATTTTCAATTTTGGTGTCTAAGGTTGCACTGTTCCATTAGTCACTTTACTATTGAAATTTGGAAAAACTTTCTTCATAGAAAATGTTTCCTATTGTCTTAACTTTATTCTCCTTTTTTAATCACTCCATTTGGAGTTTTGTAGCTCAAGTTATAGCCATTTGAACCATGGCTACCGGAATGGACTCAACCCAGATTTTCTAGGCAATTTTGGTTCTGGCAGTTTTAGGTCACCAATTTTGGGTGGCCAAATGACTTGGTTAATGGCAGAATTTGGGTTTGTGTTCTTCATGAAAGTTTTAGGTCTAAGTCTAAACTGTCCACTGGTAAAATTTCGGGTCATTTTGACCTGCCTAGCTCAAGTTATAGCCAAATTTATATAGGTCAGACTGTAGATTTTTAGTTTTGGTCAATTTGTTCACTAGGTTTTGGTCACTTTTTGGGCATGCTTCCTAAATGAAATTTGTGTCATTTAGTGTCTATTTTCATTTCCAATTGGTCTCATACCAATTGGACTTGTAAATTTTCAGTTTTGGTCCCTCAAAGGGACCTTGGTCATGCTGCCAGCAGCATGACCACATTGAGTCCAAATTTAGTTTCAACTCCAACACTTTCAACACACTTCATTTGGTCACAAATGACCATTTTTCACTTCAAACTAGATCAAATACATCATTTCACCATTTCTCCAAATTTTGTCTACCAAACCCTAGGTCCAAAACCCTAACTCACTAAGTTGTTGCATTTAACCAATTCAATGCCTATATACATGCTCCTTCAACTCAATCAAGCTCACATACACCTTTAAGTCCATCAAATTCATGCATACACATCAAAACCCTACCTGGATGAATTTTGCTTTAATCCTCCAACAATTAATTTCTTTTCATTTTAAGCGAAATTCTAAGTTAATTGAACTATAAACACAATTAATTCAACTAGAAATTTCAAGTTTAGCTTACTAACCTTTCTATTAATTTTCAATCTTCAAATCTTTCACTTTCTCTCAATTTTCTTCAATTCTTCTCCTTCTAATCTTCCTTTCAAGACTTGCTTATAATTTTTCTTCAAGAAAATTAAAGGATTTATGGTGGAATTAGTGTTTAGAAAGCTTAAAAATAAGCTTTCCTGGAGGAAAATTTGAGAGAGAGAACTTGGGAGAGAGAGAGGCGACAATGGAAGGGAAGAAGACCAAAATGACTTTTTTTTTTCTTTTAATTTATTAGTTTTATGTGTATTTTCACTTAATTGACTTGGTCAATTATGGTAGGAAAATTAAAATTATTTTTAACATCATGATGATGTCATAAAGGTGATGTAGTAAACTTTTTAAATTTTCTTTTTCTTTTCTTTTCCTTTTTATGCATATTTGTCTTATGAAAGACAAAATATCTAATTAATTGAATTTATTAATTATATTATTTATGGCATCATGCATGATGTCATCTTCCTACACTTTTTCATTTTCCTTCATTTTCCTTTTTTTTTCTATTAGTTCTTTAATTTAATTCCTGACTCTGAAATTTTCTTTTCTCCGATTTTATTTGATAGTTAGGTCAGAAGTCAACTCTCGGGGTCAATTGACCAAATTGCCCCTCGCCGGTTCAACCCGGTTTGTAAATAATTCAATATTTCTTCCAGCTCCCTGACCTAATTATTTGACTGACTTAACAATTCTTTTTCATGATTTTCTCTTTTCCACTGTGTTCGTAATGGTCCTAAGGACCGCAGCATCACATTTTACGGTTCGAAATTTGAGTTTAAATCGACTTCGCAGTCGTTCCCGAGAAGGTCACCCATCGCTGTGACTCTCGGCTCGTTTAACTTCTTATGTTCTATTTTTCTTATTTATACTTAACTAATTGGCAATTACTAATTATTTGTGTTTATGGCTTATTTAGTTGTCTTAGATGTGGTTCTAATTCTCTTAATTGTCCGGACCAACTCCGGTCACCGGAACAGTGAAATATACCAAGCTATGCAAATAGGGGTGTTAGAGTGGCTGTGCAAAGTTTTGTCCTCTGTTTTGAAATCTAAGGGGTGTTGGTGGTCCGTACCCTTGCTGCTTATTCATAGGCTAATTCTGCTAGTTGGACCAAGAGAAACTGGGGTGGTTCCTCCATCCAGGGTTGTAAGTATTTGAGTATGGATTATTGATCTGCCTCTGGTTAAAGTTTCCTCTGTTATTCACATAGTTCAGTTGTTCCATAGAGGGTTCATTATAATTGTTGCATTCTAAAGTTAGACACCCTCCTTCGTAATTGTCGCAATATTGATTGTTCATCCCTATGGCATTGGCTTGCATTCTGTCAAGCCTTTTTGTGAGCTGGTCAAACTGAGCATTTATCATGCTTAGGGCATTCACTTCTAGGATCCCTGTTGTTCTTCTTGTGTTTCCCCTTTCATTTGACAACCCGTAGTTGTGATAAGCGACCCTCTCTAGAAGTTCAAGTGCTTGTGTTACTGTAACACCCCTATTTGCATAGCCTAGTATATGTTAATGTTTCGGTGACCAATGTCGGTCCGGACAATTAAGAGAATTAGAACCACATCTACGACACCTAGTTAAGCCCTGAACACAAATAATTAGTAATTGCCAAATAGTTAAGTATAAATAAAAAAAACAGAACACAATAAGTTAAATGAGCCGAGAGTCACAGCGATGGGTGACCTTCTTGGGAATGACTACGAGGTCAGTCTAAACTCAAATTTTGAATTGTAAAATGTGACGCTGCGGTCCTTAGGACTATTTTGAACACAGTGGAAAAGAGAAAATCACAAAAAAGAGTTGTTAAGCAGGTCAAATAATTAGGTTAGTTATCTGGAAGAAATATTGAATAACTTGCAAACTTGATTGAACCAGTGAGGGGCGATTTAGTCAATTCACCACTAGAGCTAACTCTTGACCTAACTTTTCAATAAAATCAAAGAAAAGAAAATTTCAAAATCAGGAATTAAATTAAAAAACTAATGGAAAAATAAATGCAAAAAAAAAAAGAAAAAGAAAAAAGTTTATTACATCATGCTTACCTCATTGGATGAAATCATCATGATGTCAAAACTTAATTTAATTTTCCTAAAATTTTTTACTAAGTCAAATATAGTTAAATAGACTTAAAAATACACAAAAAAGAAATAAAAAATTAAGATCTTCTTCCCAAGAGTTTCAGCTGCCTCTTCTCTCTCACTTCTCTCTCTCAAAACTCCATGAAAACACAAATCCAAGCTTGTGTGAACCCAAAAATCGGCCATAAAAATTATAGATTTCTTAAGTAAATCTTATCCTTGAACCTTGATCCATCTACTAACAATAAAAAGAAGAGGAAAGAAGTGGAATTTGGGAAGAGGGAAAAGCTCTAATTGTAACACCCTCCCGGTAGCAACTCCGTACATTCTACTGTTCCGGTGACCGGTGTCGGTCCGGACAGCTAGAACGTTCGGAAAAATATTTAAACTAAAGTGAGGAACCATAAATAACTCAAATATTGATAAGAAAAAATTAGTAAAAATTTTAGAAATAAAATACAAACAAGTCAAATGAGCCGGTGCCCAAGCGATGGGTAACCAGAGGGAAGTTGCGGTTCTTGCAACGAAGAGCCCTAGACCCGGGGAAAAATTCATAAAATAATTTTTGGGACTCCAGAGAAGGGTCATTGAGGTTCCTATGGCATTAGAATGTCAAGAAAATATTTAGAAAAGTTTTTCTATCGGTACAGACAATTTCGACCTGTTAAGCCAAACGGAGGGCATTTTGGTCATTTCGCCTTCAGAAGTGATTTTTGGCCGACTTGTCCAATTGAGTAAATAATTAATATGACATAAAATATGAAGAAACATTACTAAAAATTAAATTGAAATTGAGTAGTGATGAAAAGAAAAGAAAAAAATGAGAAAAAAAGGGTTTATTTATGACATAAGGTGATGTCATTAAAAGCCACCACCAATCACTATTGAACAACCAATTAATTAACCAATAAAAGAGACCAAAAATGGACCAAAGGAATTAAAAATGCAGCAGCCATCTCCTTCCCCAAAACCAGCCAAAACGTAGAGAGAGAGAAGAGAGGGTTTCCACCATAGCCATTCTTTGCAAGCTTTCATTCTCATGCTTCCTCACCATATTTCCTCAAGACCCCAACACTAAAATGAATCCTTGGACCTAGAGGAAGTGTTTGGCAGCCAAGAGAGTACAAGGAAAGTGAAGTTAAGCTTGGAGAAATTCTGCCACTTAAAGGTTAGTGCACATATGTAGTTAAAACTCATTAATTCCATGTTAGAGATGTGTAATAGGTAAGAAATTGTGAAATAAATGAACCAAACTCATGTGTATGTGTACATGAATTTTCGGTAGCCCTAGGAAGGAATGAGTTTGATTGTATTAATGGACTGAGAGTGAATTGGAGATTATGTTTAAAGTGTATACATATATATATATATAGAGAATGAAAGAGTAAATTAGGGAAATTGTGAAAACTTTGAAATTTAGCTAGGGTTTAGGAATGAAAATTTGACTTGGCTTATGAAATGGTTAAAGAACATTCTAATGGTCAATTAGTGACCATTTGAGGTATGTTGACCATAAATTGGACTAAAAAATGGCATGGCAAAGTGGAATGGTAGGCTGCCTAAAGACAGCAGCATGATGGCTGAGATTTCAGTCCACTTGGGCTGCCATATCCTTGGCTGTGTTGGTCCAATTGGTGTTTGGCCAATTGGACATGAAACAAGGCTTATAATGGCACATTTTTGCTGAAGAAACCATGCCCAAAAGACCAAAGCAAGAGGACCAAAAATTGGCCCCAATCCGGATACCCTGCAAACAGCCCCTGCAGAATGACCAAATGAACAGTAACTGTTCATTTGGCCATAACTCACTGTAGAATGGTCAAATTGACCTGAAATTTTTACAACAACAAGATATGATATATAAAAACAACTTTCATGAAGAACATTACCCCAAATTATGCCATTAACCCATTCAAATATTTGGGGAAATTTAAGTTATCAAACCTGCAACTCTGCAGATTTTCACTTGAGCAGTAATGTTTGGATGGCTATAACTCTCTCTAGAAAACTCGGATTTAGGCGATTCTTGAACCGATGGAAACCTAAGGTATGGTAGAACATTTCATAAGAAGAAAGTTAGACCAAATTATGAACTTAACTTGATCAAATTATCGACCAAAGTTGGACCAAAAATCGCGGACCCAAAATCTCAGCATGAACAGTGCACGTGAACAGTAAACTTATTTTGGCCATAACTTGAGCTACAAAACTCCAAATGGGGTGATTCAAAAAAGGAAATTCAACTAGACAAAATAAGGAACAACTTTCATGTTTACCATTTCCTCAAATTCCCACTGTAACAGTGCTTAATGGAATAGTAAATTTAAGCTTCAAAAACTGAAAATTTTGTTTCCCTTGGTTTAAGCCTAGAAATGGTAATGGTGATCACTTCCAACAAGTTTTAAATGAAAAATGTGGTATTTTTGAAGTGCCAAAGCCAATGTACCTACTTTCTATGCAAAAGTCAACTTTTTGTTTGACTAATGAAGTGAATAGTGACACCAAAACTTGAAATTCAAAAATGTGAAACTTAAAAATGCAAAATGCCCTTGTAGGCCTAATGTGATTGGTTTGGATAGTTTGGCTTGCCAATAGGGTATTGTTTTAGCAGTACTGCGAAAGACTTTATGCCTGTGTTCATGGCTTTATGCCCGTATTCATGGCTTTTATGCCCGTATTCATGGCTTTTATGCCCGATTATGTGATATCATGGCTTTTTAGCCATACTGACTGCATACATGGTTGACGTTCTGCGTCCCATGGTATGAAGGCCCGAGGCACCGCGGTGTCCAATGCCAACGACCCGTAATCCAGTCCAGTCGTTCAGTATAGGTTACTTGGGCATGGAAAAGTATAACTGTAATTGAAGTGATTGTTAAAGAAAATACAAAAATTAAATATCAGGAATGATTATGATAGAATACAAAGAAACTCAAGATCATGAAGAAAACAATTAACAAAATGCATGAAGAAGTTAATATCATAAAACGTAATTAGCCCTCGACTAAACATTAAGTTGGTAATTATTCAGTTCTTATGAACACAATGGCTAAGAAATTATTATTTTTATTTGCATATTATATTTTCTTGTATTATTGGCACCACTAAGCTTTATGCTTAGCGCGTCGCTTTTGCAACGCGTAGGTACTGAAGATTTGGCAGAGGGCCCAGTAGACCATAGATTCGGTAAGGCAGTTCACAGTTCTGCATAGTGTCCGTGTCACCTCACCATCCACAGTGCATTGGTAGGACACTAGGTCCCATTTTGCATTTTGAGGTTTTTGTAAATTTTGTAATTAAACTCTTATTTTATCATGTGCATTTGAAACAAATGTAATATAATTTTGTATTAATGTAAGTACTTGTAAATTGTGATTATAAATCACATGTGAGAATTTATTTATGATTTGAGTCTAACGATGATGCGAAATGAATGAATGACAAATAGAGGAATTGTTAAGAAAATTGTGTTTGTGAAAGGAAAAGTGAATACATAACTGTGACTTGTACATGATTATCACATTAGATGAATGATTGAGAAATGAATGGTGAAAAACGTTGAGATTTTGATATTGAAGTTTGAGAGTGATGAGATGATTGAATATGATCATAGGAAGTGTTTTTCACAGGTTCCGAAGAACTGTTTTCTCCATTTTTAGCCGGTATCACGGATTTTCTATAAAATTCTAGGAACCTCAAATAAATTATAATTACGATAAATGACTTAAATAAATTATATTTCACAAATTATATTCAAAAGCATGATATAAATTAATTAAGATAAAATAGAGTGCTCGGCACACTGAGTGGCATAACTTGCTCGGCTACACTGTAGTCGGGTAAGGGGTGTCACATTTAGTGGTATCAGAGCGCGGTTTAGGCGTTTCTGAACCTAGATAGACTGCATATCATGCATTGCATTCATAAGAGTCGATGTGACACTATTGCAGATCTGTATTTCCTGTTTATTTTAGGTTAGGGTATGGAATAAGAGAGCAAAGAGACAATGAGATAGCGAATGGAAATAAGAAGGAGACTATATTTAAGATGAAAAGGGATGAGTACATAACTGTTTGAGGATAGGATTGAGACTAAGGAGAAAGTGAAGTAGGATAACACGGAAAGATGAAGAAATAAAGAGGTAGTAGCTCCTCGGCTATTTACACTGGGTAAATTTCGAGGACAAAATTTAAATAAGAGGGGAAGAATTGTAACACCCTCCCGGTAGCAACTCCGTACATTCTACTGTTCCGGTGACCGGTGTCGGTCCGGACAGCTAGAACGTTCAGAAAAATATTTAAACTAAAGTGAGGAACCATAAATAACTCAAATATTGATAAGAAAAATTTAGTAAAAATTTTAGAAATAAAATACAAACAAGTCAAATGAGCCGGTGCCCAAGCGATGGGTAACCAGAGGGAAGTTGCGGTTCTCACAACGAGGAGACCTAGACCCGGGGAAAAGTTCATAAAATAATTTTTGGGACTCCAGAGAAGGGTCATTGAGGTTCCTATGGCATTAGAATGCCAAGAAAATAATTAGAAAAATTTTTCTATCGGTACAGACAATTTCGACCCGTTAAGCCAAACGGATGGCATTTTGGTCATTTCGCCTTCAGAGGTGATTTTTGGCCGACTTGTCCAGTTGAGTAAATAATTAATATGACATAAAATATGAAGAAACATTACTAAAAATTAAATTGAAATTGAGTAGTGATGAAAAGAAAAGAAAAAAATGAGAAAAAAAGGGTTTATTTATGACATAAGGCGATGTCATTAAAAGCCACCACCAATCACTATTGAACAACCAATTAATTAACCAATAAAAGAGACCAAAAATGGACCAAAGGAATTAAAAATGCAGCAGCCATCTCCTTCCCCAAAACTAGCCAAAACGTAGAGAGAGAAGAGAGGGTTTCCACCATAGCCATTCTTTGCAAGCTTTCATTCTCATGCTTCCTCACCATATTTCCTCAAGACCCCAACACTAAAATGAATCCTTGGACCTAGAGGAAGTGTTTGGCAGCCAAGAGAGTACAAGGAAAGTGAAGTTAAGCTTGGAGAAATTCTGCCACTTAAAGGTTAGTGCACATATGTAGTTAAAACTCATTAATTCCATGTTAGAGATGTGTAATAGGTAAGAAATTGTGAAATAAATGAACCAAACTCATGTGTATGTGTACATGAATTTTCGGTAGCCCTAGGAAGGAATGAGTTTGATTGTATTAATGGACTGAGAGTGAATTGGAGATTATGTTTAAAGTGTATACATATATATATATAGAGAATGAAAGAGTAAATTAGGGAAATTGTGAAAACTTTGAAATTTAGCTAGGGTTTAGGAATGAAAATTTGACTTGGCTTATGAAATGGTTAAAGAACATTCTAATGGTCAATTAGTGACCATTTGAGGTATGTTGACCATAAATTGGACTAAAAATGGCATGGCAAAGTGGAATGGTAGGTTGCCTAAAGACAATGACAGATGATGGTGAGATTTCATCCACTTGGGCTGCCATATCCTTGGCTGTGTTGGTCCAATTGGTGTTTGGCCAATTGGACATGAAACAAGGCTTATAATGGCACATTTTTGCTGAAGAAACCATTCCCAAAAGACCAAAGCAAGAGGACCAAAAATTGGCCCTAATCCGGATACCACGCAAACAGCCTGAGAATGACCAAATGAGCGAATCGCTCATTTGGCCATAACTCACTGTAGAATGGTCAAATTGACCTGAAATTTTTACAACAACAAGATATGATATATAAAAACAACTTTCATGAAGAACATTACCCCAAATTATGCCATTAACCCATTCAAATATTTGGGGAAATTTAAGTTATCAAACCTGCAACTCTGCAGATTTTCACTTGAGCAGTAATGTTTGGATGGCTATAACTCTCTCTAGAAAACTCAGATTTAGGCGATTCTTGAACCGATGGAAACCTAAGGTATGGTAGAACATTTCATAAGAAGAAAGTTAGACCAAATTATGAACTTAACTTGATCAAATTACTGACCAAAGTTGGACCAAAAATCTGCCAGACCCAAAATCTCAGCATGAACAGTGCACGTGAACAGTAAACTTATTTTGGCCATAACTTGAGCTACAAAACTCCAAATGGGGTGATTCAAAAAAGGAAATTCAACTAGACAAAATAAGGAACAACTTTCATGTTTACCATTTCCTCAAATTCCCACTGTAACAGTGCTTAATGGAATAGTAAATTTAAGCTTCAAAAACTGAAAATTTTGTTTCCCTTGGTTTAAGCCTAGAAATGGTAATGGTGATCACTTCCAACAAGTTTTAAATGAAAAATGTGGTATGTTTGAAGTGCCAAAGCCAATGTACCTACTTTCTATGCAAAAGTCAACTTTTTGTTTGACTAATGAAGTGAATAGTGACACCAAAACTTGAAATTCAAAAATGTGAAACTTAAAAATGAAAAATGCCCTTGTAGGCCTAATGTGATTGGTTTGGATAGTTTGGCTTGCCAATAGGGTATTGTTTTAGCAGTACTGCGAAAGGCTTTATGCCTGTGTTCATGGCTTTATGCCCGTATTCATGGCTTTTATGCCCGTATTCATGGCTTTTATGCCCGATTATGTGATATCATGGCTTTTTAGCCATACTGACTGCATACATGGTTGACGTTCTGCGTCCCATGGTATGAAGGCCCGAGGCACCGCGGTGTCCAATGCCAACGACCCGTAATCCAGTCCAGTCGTTCAGTATAGGTTACTTGGGCATGGAAAAGTATAACTGTAATTGAAGTGATTGTTAAAGAAAATACAAAAATTAAATATCAGGAATGATTATGATAGAATACAAAGAAACTCAAGATCATGAAGAAAATAATTAACAAAATGCATGAAGAAGTTAATATCATAAAACGTAATTAGCCCTCGACTAAACATTAAGTTGGTAATTATTCAGTTCTTATGAACACAATGGCTAAGAAATTATTATTTTTATTTGCATATTATATTTTCTTGTATTATTGGCACCACTAAGCTTTATGCTTAGCGCGTCGCTTTTGCAACGCGTAGGTACTGAAGATTTGGCAGAGGGCCCAGTAGACCATAGAGTCGGTAAGGCGGTCACGATTACGCATAGTGTCCGTGTCACCTCACCATCCACAGTGCATTGGTAGGACACTAGGTCCCATTTTGCATTTTGAGGTTTTTATAAATTTTGTAATTAAACTCTTATTTTATCATGTGCATTTGAAACAAATGTAATATAATTTTGTATTAATGTAAGTACTTATAAATTGTGATTATAAATCACATGTGAGAATTTATTTATGATTTGAGTCTAACGATGATGCGAAATGAATGAATGACAAATAGAGGAATTGTTAAGAAAATTGTGTTTGTGAAAGGAAAAGTGAATACATAACTGTGACTTGTACATGATTATCACATTAGATGAATGATTGAGAAATGAATGGTGAAAACGTTGAGATTTTGATATTGAAGTTTGAGAGATGAGATGATTGAATATGATCATAGGAAGTGTTTTTCACAGTTCCAAGAACTATTTTCTCCATTTTTAGCCAGATCACTGTGGATTTTCTATAAAATTCTCGAACCTCAAATAAATTATAATTTCGATAAATGACTTAAATAAATTATATTTCACAAATTATATTCAAAAGCATGATATAAATTAATTAAGATAAAATAGAGTGCTCGGCACACTGAGTGGCATAACTTGCTCGGCTACACTGTAGTCGGGTAAGGGGTGTCACATTTAGTGGTATCAGAGCGCGGTTTAGGCATTTCTGAACCTAGATAGACTGCATATCATGCATTGCATTCATAAGAGTCGATGTGACACTATTGCAGATCTGTATTTCCTGTTTATTTTAGGTTAGGGTATGGAATAAGAGAGCAAAGAGACAATGAGATAGCGAATGGAAATAAGAAGGAGACTATATTTAAGATGAAAAGGGATGAGTACATAACTGTTTGAGGATAGGATTGAGACTAAGGAGAAAGTGAAGTAGGATAACACGGAAAGATGAAGAAATAAAGAGGTAGTAGCTCCTCGGCTATTTACACTGGGTAAATTTCGAGGACAAAATTTAAATAAGAGGGGAAGAATTGTAACACCCTCCCGGTAGCAACTCCGTACATTCTACTGTTCCGGTGACCGGTGTCGGTCCGGACAGCTAGAACGTTCAGAAAAATATTTAAACTAAAGTGAGGAACCATAAATAACTCAAATATTGATAAGAAAAATTTAGTAAAAATTTTAGAAATAAAATACAAACAAGTCAAATGAGCCGGTGCCCAAGCGATGGGTAACCAGAGGGAAGTTGCGGTTCTCACAACGAGGAGACCTAGACCCGGGGAAAAGTTCATAAAATAATTTTTGGGACTCCAGAGAAGGGTCATTGAGGTTCCTATGGCATTAGAATGCCAAGAAAATAATTAGAAAAATTTTTCTATCGGTACAGACAATTTCGACCCGTTAAGCCAAACGGATGGCATTTTGGTCATTTCGCCTTCAGAGGTGATTTTTGGCCGACTTGTCCAGTTGAGTAAATAATTAATATGACATAAAATATGAAGAAACATTACTAAAAATTAAATTGAAATTGAGTAGTGATGAAAAGAAAAGAAAAAAATGAGAAAAAAAGGGTTTATTTATGACATAAGGCGATGTCATTAAAAGCCACCACCAATCACTATTGAACAACCAATTAATTAACCAATAAAAGAGACCAAAAATGGACCAAAGGAATTAAAAATGCAGCAGCCATCTCCTTCCCCAAAACCAGCCAAAACGTAGAGAGAGAGAAGAGAGGGTTTCCACCATAGCCATTCTTTGCAAGCTTTCATTCTCATGCTTCCTCACCATATTTCCTCAAGACCCCAACACTAAAATGAATCCTTGGACCTAGAGGAAGTGTTTGGCAGCCAAGAGAGTACAAGGAAAGTGAAGTTAAGCTTGGAGAAATTCTGCCACTTAAAGGTTAGTGCACATATGTAGTTAAAACTCATTAATTCCATGTTAGAGATGTGTAATAGGTAAGAAATTGTGAAATAAATGAACCAAACTCATGTGTATGTGTACATGAATTTTCGGTAGCCCTAGGAAGGAATGAGTTTGATTGTATTAATGGACTGAGAGTGAATTGGAGATTATGTTTAAAGTGTATACATATATATATATAGAGAATGAAAGAGTAAATTAGGGAAATTGTGAAAACTTTGAAATTTAGCTAGGGTTTAGGAATGAAAATTTGACTTGGCTTATGAAATGGTTAAAGAACATTCTAATGGTCAATTAGTGACCATTTGAGGTATGTTGACCATAAATTGGACTAAAAAATGGCATGGCAAAGTGGAATGGTAGGCTGCCTAAAGACAATGACAGATGATGGTGAGATTTGATCCACTTGGGCTGCCATATCCTTGGCTGTGTTGGTCCAATTGGTGTTTGGCCAATTGGACATGAAACAAGGCTTATAATGGCACATTTTTGCTGAAGAAACCATTCCCAAAAGACCAAAGCAAGAGGACCAAAAATTGGCCCCAATCCGGATACCACGCAACAGCCCTGAGAATGACCAAATGAGCGAGAATCGCTCATTTGGCCATAACTCACTGTAGAATGGTCAAATTGACCTGAAAGTTTTACAACAACAAGATATGATATATAAAAACAACTTTCATGAAGAACATTACCCCAAATTATGCCATTAACCCATTCAAATATTTGGGGAAATTTAAGTTATCAAACCTGCAACTCTGCAGATTTTCACTTGAGCAGTAATGTTTGGATGGCTATAACTCTCTCTAGAAAACTCAGATTTAGGCGATTCTTGAACCGATGGAAACCTAAGGTATGGTAGAACATTTCATAAGAAGAAAGTTAGACCAAATTATGAACTTAACTTGATCAAATTACTGACCAAAGTTGGACCAAAAATGCGGACCCAAAATCTCGGCATGAGCGATTGCACGTGAACAGTAAACTTATTTTGGCCATAACTTGAGCTACAAAACTCCAAATGGGGTGATTCAAAAAAGGAAATTCAACTAGACAAAATAAGGAACAACTTTCATGTTTACCATTTCCTCAAATTCCCACTGTAACAGTGCTTAATGGAATAGTAAATTTAAGCTTCAAAAACTGAAAATTTTGTTTCCCTTGGTTTAAGCCTAGAAATGGTAATGGTGATCACTTCCAACAAGTTTTAAATGAAAAATGTGGTATGTTTGAAGTGCCAAAGCCAATGTACCTACTTTCTATGCAAAAGTCAACTTTTTGTTTGACTAATGAAGTGAATAGTGACACCAAAACTTGAAATTCAAAAATGTGAAACTTAAAAATGAAAAATGCCCTTGTAGGCCTAATGTGATTGGTTTGGATAGTTTGGCTTGCCAATAGGGTATTGTTTTAGCAGTACTGCGAAAGGCTTTATGCCTGTGTTCATGGCTTTATGCCCGTATTCATGGCTTTTATGCCCGTATTCATGGCTTTTATGCCCGATTATGTGATATCATGGCTTTTTAGCCATACTGACTGCATACATGGTTGACGTTCTGCGTCCCATGGTATGAAGGCCCGAGGCACCGCGGTGTCCAATGCCAACGACCCGTAATCCAGTCCAGTCGTTCAGTATAGGTTACTTGGGCATGGAAAAGTATAACTGTAATTGAAGTGATTGTTAAAGAAAATACAAAAATTAAATATCAGGAATGATTATGATAGAATACAAAGAAACTCAAGATCATGAAGAAAATAATTAACAAAATGCATGAAGAAGTTAATATCATAAAACGTAATTAGCCCTCGACTAAACATTAAGTTGGTAATTATTCAGTTCTTATGAACACAATGGCTAAGAAATTATTATTTTTATTTGCATATTATATTTTCTTGTATTATTGGCACCACTAAGCTTTATGCTTAGCGCGTCGCTTTTGCAACGCGTAGGTACTGAAGATTTGGCAGAGGGCCCAGTAGACCACAGATTCGGTAAGGCAGTTCACAGTTCTGCATAGTGTCCGTGTCACCTCACCATCCACAGTGCATTGGTAGGACACTAGGTCCCATTTTGCATTTTGAGGTTTTTATAAATTTTGTAATTAAACTCTTATTTTATCATGTGCATTTGAAACAAATGTAATATAATTTTGTATTAATGTAAGTACTTGTAAATTGTGATTATAAATCACATGTGAGAATTTATTTATGATTTGAGTCTAACGATGATGCGAAATGAATGAATGACAAATAGAGGAATTGTTAAGAAAATTGTGTTTGTGAAAGGAAAAGTGAATACATAACTGTGACTTGTACATGATTATCACATTAGATGAATGATTGAGAAATGAATGGTGAAAAACGTTGAGATTTTGATATTGAAGTTTGAGAGTGATGAGATGATTGAATATGATCATAGGAAGTGTTTTTCACAGGTTCCGAAGAACTGTTTTCTCCATTTTTAGCCGGTACTCTGCCGGATTTTCTATAAAATTCTCAGAACCTCAAATAAATTATAATTTCGATAAATGACTTAAATAAATTATATTTCACAAATTATATTCAAAAGCATGATATAAATTAATTAAGATAAAATAGAGTGCTCGGCACACTGAGTGGCATAACTTGCTCGGCTACACTGTAGTCGGGTAATGGGTGTCACATTTAGTGGTATCAGAGCGCGGTTTAGGCGTTTCTGAACCTAGATAGACTGCATATCATGCATTGCATTCATAAGAGTCGATGTGACACTATTGCAGATCTGTATTTCCTGTTTATTTTAGGTTAGGGTATGGAATAAGAGAGCAAAGAGACAATGAGATAGCGAATGGAAATAAGAAGGAGACTATATTTAAGATGAAAAGGGATGAGTACATAACTGTTTGAGGATAGGATTGAGACTAAGGAGAAAGTGAAGTAGGATAA
This sequence comes from Hevea brasiliensis, assembly GCF_030052815.1. Taxonomy (NCBI): domain Eukaryota; kingdom Viridiplantae; phylum Streptophyta; class Magnoliopsida; order Malpighiales; family Euphorbiaceae; genus Hevea; species Hevea brasiliensis. Next base: position 89,376,237 of record NC_079494.1, on the reverse strand, counting down.
CACGGAAAGATGAAGAAATAAAGAGGTAGTAGCTCCTCGGCTATTTACACTGGGTAAATTTCGAGGACAAAATTTAAATAAGAGGGGAAGAATTGTAACACCCTCCCGGTAGCAACTCCGTACATTCTACTGTTCCGGTGACCGGTGTCGGTCCGGACAGCTAGAACGTTCAGAAAAATATTTAAACTAAAGTGAGGAACCATAAATAACTCAAATATTGATAAGAAAAATTTAGTAAAAATTTTAGAAATAAAATACAAACAAGTCAAATGAGCCGGTGCCCAAGCGATGGGTAACCAGAGGGAAGTTGCGGTTCTCACAACGAGGAGACCTAGACCCGGGGAAAAGTTCATAAAATAATTTTTGGGACTCCAGAGAAGGGTCATTGAGGTTCCTATGGCATTAGAATGCCAAGAAAATAATTAGAAAAATTTTTCTATCGGTACAGACAATTTCGACCCGTTAAGCCAAACGGATGGCATTTTGGTCATTTCGCCTTCAGAGGTGATTTTTGGCCGACTTGTCCAGTTGAGTAAATAATTAATATGACATAAAATATGAAGAAACATTACTAAAAATTAAATTGAAATTGAGTAGTGATGAAAAGAAAAGAAAAAAATGAGAAAAAAAGGGTTTATTTATGACATAAGGCGATGTCATTAAAAGCCACCACCAATCACTATTGAACAACCAATTAATTAACCAATAAAAGAGACCAAAAATGGACCAAAGGAATTAAAAATGCAGCAGCCATCTCCTTCCCCAAAACCAGCCAAAACGTAGAGAGAGAAGAGAGGGTTTCCACCATAGCCATTCTTTGCAAGCTTTCATTCTCATGCTTCCTCACCATATTTCCTCAAGACCCCAACACTAAAATGAATCCTTGGACCTAGAGGAAGTGTTTGGCAGCCAAGAGAGTACAAGGAAAGTGAAGTTAAGCTTGGAGAAATTCTGCCACTTAAAGGTTAGTGCACATATGTAGTTAAAACTCATTAATTCCATGTTAGAGATGTGTAATAGGTAAGAAATTGTGAAATAAATGAACCAAACTCATGTGTATGTGTACATGAATTTTCGGTAGCCCTAGGAAGGAATGAGTTTGATTGTATTAATGGACTGAGAGTGAATTGGAGATTATGTTTAAAGTGTATACATATATATATATAGAGAATGAAAGAGTAAATTAGGGAAATTGTGAAATCTTTGAAATTTAGCTAGGGTTTAGGAATGAAAATTTGACTTGGCTTATGAAATGGTTAAAGAACATTCTAATGGTCAATTAGTGACCATTTGAGGTATGTTGACCGTAAATTGGACTAAAAAATGGCATGGCAAAGTGGAATGGTAGGCTGCCTAAAGACAATGACATGATGGTGAGATTTGATCCACTTGGGCTGCCATATCCTTGGCTGTGTTGGTCCAATTGGTGTTTGGCCAATTGGACATGAAACAAGGCTTATAATGGCACATTTTTGCTGAAGAAACCATGCCCAAAAGACCAAAGCAAGAGGACCAAAAATTGGCCCCAATCCGGATACCCGCAAACAGCCCTGAGAATGACCAAATGAGCGATGGCTGTTCATTTGGCCATAACTCACTGTAGAATGGTCAAATTGACCTGAAATTTTTACAACAACAAGATATGATATATAAAAACAACTTTCATGAAGAACATTACCCCAAATTATGCCATTAACCCATTCAAATATTTGGGGAAATTTAAGTTATCAAACCTGCAACTCTGCAGATTTTCACTTGAGCAGTAATGTTTGGATGGCTATAACTCTCTCTAGAAAACTCGGATTTAGGCGATTCTTGAACCGATGGAAACCTAAGGTATGGTAGAACATTTCATAAGAAGAAAGTTAGACCAAATTATGAACTTAACTTGATCAAATTACTGACCAAAGTTGGACCAAAAATCTGCCAGACCCAAAATCTCAGCATGAGCGATTGCACGTGAGCAGTAAACTTATTTTGGCCATAACTTGAGCTACAAAACTCCAAATGGGGTGATTCAAAAAAGGAAATTCAACTAGACAAAATAAGGAACAACTTTCATGTTTACCATTTCCTCAAATTCCCACTGTAACAGTGCTTAATGGAATAGTAAATTTAAGCTTCAAAAACTGAAAATTTTGTTTCCCTTGGTTTAAGCCTAGAAATGGTAATGGTGATCACTTCCAACAAGTTTTAAATGAAAAATGTGGTATGTTTGAAGTGCCAAAGCCAATGTACCTACTTTCTATGCAAAAGTCAACTTTTTGTTTGACTAATGAAGTGAATAGTGACACCAAAACTTGAAATTCAAAAATGTGAAACTTAAAAATGCAAAATGCCCTTGTAGGCCTAATGTGATTGGTTTGGATAGTTTGGCTTGCCAATAGGGTATTGTTTTAGCAGTACTGCGAAAGGCTTTATGCCTGTGTTCATGGCTTTATGCCCGTATTCATGGCTTTTATGCCCGTATTCATGGCTTTTATGCCCGATTATGTGATATCATGGCTTTTAGCCATCTTGTTGCATACATGGTTGACGTTCTGCGTCCCATGGTATGAAGGCCCGAGGCACCGCGGTGTCCAATGCCAACGACCCGTAATCCAGTCCAGTCGTTCAGTATAGGTTACTTGGGCATGGAAAAGTATAACTGTAATTGAAGTGATTGTTAAAGAAAATACAAAAATTAAATATCAGGAATGATTATGATAGAATACAAAGAAACTCAAGATCATGAAGAAAATAATTAACAAAATGCATGAAGAAGTTAATATCATAAAGCGTAATTAGCCCTCGACTAAACATTAAGTTGGTAATTATTCAGTTCTTATGAACACAATGGCTAAGAAATTATTATTTTTATTTGCATATTATATTTTCTTGTATTATTGGCACCACTAAGCTTTATGCTTAGCGTCGCTTTGCAACGCGTGAGTGCGAAGATTTGGCGAGAGGGCCCGATAGACCATAGATTCGGTAAGGCGGTTCACGATTGCATAGTGTCCGTGTCACCTCACCATCCACGATTGCATTGGTAGGACACTAGGTCCCATTTTGCATTTTGAGGTTTTGTAAATTTTGTAATTAAACTCTTATTTTATCATGTGCATTTGAAACAAATGTAATATAATTTTGTATTAATGTAAGTACTTGTAAATTGTGATTATAAATCACATGTGAGAATTTATTTATGATTTGAGTCTAACGATGATGCGAAATGAATGAATGACAAATAGAGGAATTGTTAAGAAAATTGTGTTTGTGAAAGGAAAAGTGAATACATAACTGTGACTTGTACATGATTATCACATTAGATGAATGATTGAGAAATGAATGGTGAAAAACGTTGAGATTTTGATATTGAAGTTTGAGACTGATGAGATGATTGAATATGATCATAGGAAGTGTTTTCACGAGTTCAGAAGAAGCTATTTTCTCCATTTTTAGCGGTACTCTGCGGATTTTCTATAAAATTCGGAACCTCAAATAAATTATAATTTCGATAAATGACTTAAATAAATTATATTTCACAAATTATATTCAAAAGCATGATATAAATTAATTAAGATAAAATAGAGTGCTCGGCACACTGAGTGGCATAACTTGCTCGGCTACACTGTAGTCGGGTAAGGGGTGTCACATTTAGTGGTATCAGAGCGCGGTTTAGGCGTTTCTGAACCTAGATAGGCGCATATCATGCATTGCATTCATAAAGTCGATGTGACACTATTGCAGATCTGTATTTCCTGTTTATTTTAGGTTAGGGTATGGAATAAGAGAGCAAAGAGACAATGAGATAGCGAATGGAAATAAGAAGGAGACTATATTTAAGATGAAAAGGGATGAGTACATAGCTGTTTGAGGATAGGATTGAGACTAAGGAGAAAGTGAAGTAGGATAACACGGAAAGATGAAGAAATAAAGAGGTAGTAGCTCCTCGGCTATTTACCTTTGGGTAAATTTGAGGACAAAATTTAAATAAGAGGAAGAATTGTAACACCCTCGGTAGCAACTCAGTACATTCTCTTGTTCGGTGACGGTGTCGGTCGGACAGCTAGAACGTTGAGAAAAATATTTAAACTAAAGTGAGGAACCATAAATAACTCAAATATTGATAAGAAAAATTTAGTAAAAATTTTAGAAATAAAATACAAACAAGTCAAATGAGTAGGTGCCCAAGCGATGGGTAACGAGAGGAAGTTGCGGTTCTCACAACGAGAGACCTAGACCCGGGAAAAGTTCATAAAATAATTTTTGGGACTCCAGAGAAGGGTCATTGAGGTTCCTATGGCATTAGAATGCCAAGAAAATAATTAGAAAAATTTTTCTATCGGTACAGACAATTTCGACCCGTTAAGCCAAACGGATGGCATTTTGGTCATTTCGCCTTGGAGGTGATTTTTGGCGACTTGTCCAGTTGAGTAAATAATTAATATGACATAAAATATGAAGAAACATTACTAAAAATTAAATTGAAATTGAGTAGTGATGAAAAGAAAAGAAAAAATGAGAAAAAAGGGTTTATTTATGACATAAGCGATGTCATTAAAAGCCACCACCAATCACTATTGAACAACCAATTAATTAACCAATAAAAGAGACCAAAAATGGACCAAAGGAATTAAAAATGCAGCAGCCATCTCCTTCCCCAAAACCAGCCAAAGCGTAGAGAGAGAAGAGGGTTTCCAACATAGCCATTCTTTGCAAGCTTTCATTCTCATGCTTCCTCACCATATTTCCTCAAGACCCCAACACTAAAATGAATCCTTGGACCTAGAGGAAGTGTTTGGCAGCCAAGAGAGTACAAGGAAAGTGAAGTTAAGCTTGGAGAAATTCTGCCACTTAAAGGTTAGTGCACATATGTAGTTAAAACTCATTAATTCCATGTTAGAGATGTGTAATAGGTAAGAAATTGTGAAATAAATGAACCAAACTCATGTGTATGTGTACATGAATTTTCGGTAGCCCTAGGAAGGAATGAGTTTGATTGTATTAATGGACTGAGAGTGAATTGGAGATTATGTTTAAAGTGTATACATATATATATATAGAGAATGAAAGAGTAAATTAGGGAAATTGTGAAAACTTTGAAATTTAGCTAGGGTTTAGGAATGAAAATTTGACTTGGCTTATGAAATGGTTAAAGAACATTCTAATGGTCAATTAGTGACCATTTGAGGTATATTGACCATAAATTGGACTAAAAATGGCATGGCAAAGTGGAATGGTAGGTTTGCCTAAAGGCAATGACATGATGGTGAGATTTGATCCACTTGGGCTGCCATATCCTTGGCTGTGTTGGTCCAATTGGTGTTTGGCCAATTGGACATGAAACAAGGCTTATAATGGCACATTTTTGCTGAAGAAACCATGCCCAAAAGACCAAAGCAAGAGGACCAAAAATTGGCCCCAATCCGGATACCACAAACATCCCTGTGAGAATGACCAAATGAGCGATGGCTGTTCATTTGGCCATAACTCACTGTAGAATGGTCAAATTGACCTGAAATTTTTACAACAACAAGATATGATATATAAAAACAACTTTCATGAAGAACATTACCCCAAATTATGCCATTAACCCATTCAAATATTTGGGGAAATTTAAGTTATCAAACCTGCAACTCTGCAGATTTTCACTTGAGCAGTAATGTTTGGATGGCTATAACTCTCTCTAGAAAACTCGGATTTAGGCGATTCTTGAACCGATGGAAACCTAAGGTATGGTAGAACATTTCATAAGAAGAAAGTTAGACCAAATTATGAACTTAACTTGATCAAATTACTGACCAAAGTTGGACCAAAAATCTGCGGACCAAAATCTCGGCATGAGCGATTGCACGTGAACAGTAAACTTATTTTGGCCATAACTTGAGCTACAAAACTCCAAATGGGGTGATTCAAAAAATGAAATTCAACTAGACAAAATAAGGAACAACTTTCATGTTTACCATTTCCTCAAATTCCCACTGTAACAGTGCTTAATGGAATAGTAAATTTAAGCTTCAAAAACTGAAAATTTTGTTTCCCTTGGTTTAAGCCTAGAAATGGTAATGGTGATCACTTCCAACAAGTTTTAAATGAAAAATGTGGTATGTTTGAAGTGCCAAAGCCAATGTACCTACTTTCTATGCAAAAGTCAACTTTTTGTTTGACTAATGAAGTGAATAGTGACACCAAAACTTGAAATTCAAAAATGTGAAACTTAAAAATGAAAAATGCCCTTGTAGGCCTAATGTGATTGGTTTGGATAGTTTGGCTTGCCAATAGGGTATTGTTTTAGCAGTACTGCGAAAGGCTTTATGCCTGTGTTCATGGCTTTATGCCCGTATTCATGGCTTTTATGCCCGTATTCATGGCTTTTATGCCCGATTATGTGATATCATGGCTTTTTAGCCATCTTCGATCGCATACATGGTTGGCGTTCGCGTCCCATGGTATGAAGGCCCGAGGCACCGCGGTGTCCAATGCCAACGACCCGTAATCCAGTCCAGTCGTTCAGTATAGGTTACTTGGGCATGGAAAAGTATAATTGTAATTGAAGTGATTGTTAAAGAAAATACAAAAATTAAATATCAGGAATGATTATGATAGAATACAAAGAAACTCAAGATCATGAAGAAAATAATTAACAAAATGCATGAAGAAGTTAATATCATAAAACGTAATTAGCCCTCGACTAAACATTAAGTTGGTAATTATTCAGTTCTTATGAACACAATGGCTAAGAAATTATTATTTTTATTTGCATATTATATTTTCTTGTATTATTGGCACCACTAAGCTTTATGCTGAGCGCGTCGCTTTTGCCACGCGTGAGTGCGAAGATTTGGCAGAGGGCCCAGTAGACCACAGATTCGGTAAGGCAGTTCACAGTTCTGCATAGTGTCCGTGTCACCTCACTATCCACAGTGCATTGGTAGGACACTAGGTCCCATTTTGCATTTTGAGGTTTTTATAAATTTTGTAATTAAACTCTTATTTTATCATGTGCATTTGAAACAAATGTAATATAATTTTGTATTAATGTAAGTACTTGTAAATTGTGATTATAAATCACATGTGAGAATTTATTTATGATTTGAGTCTAACGATGATGCGAAATGAATGAATGACAAATAGAGGAATTGTTAAGAAAATTGTGTTTGTGAAAGGAAAAGTGAATACATAACTGTGACTTGTACATGATTATCACATTAGATGAATGATTGAGAAATGAATGGTGAAAAACGTTGAGATTTTGATATTGAAGTTTGAGAGTGATGAGATGATTGAATATGATCATAGGAAGTGTTTTTCACAGGTTCCGAAGAACTGTTTTCTCCATTTTTAGCCGGTACTCTGCCGGATTTTCTATAAAATTCTCGGAACCTCAAATAAATTATAATTTCGATAAATGACTTAAATAAATTATATTTCACAAATTATATTCAAAAGCATTATATAAATTAATTAAGATAAAATAGAGTGCTCGGCACACTGAGTGGCATAACTTGCTCGGCTACACTGTAGTCGGGTAAGGGGTGTCACATTTAGTGGTATCAGAGCGCGGTTTAGGCATTTCTGAACCTAGATAGACTGCATATCATGCATTGCATTCATAAGAGTCGATGTGACACTATTGCAGATCTGTATTTCCTGTTTATTTTAGGTTAGGGTATGGAATAAGAGAGCAAAGAGACAATGAGATAGCGAATGGAAATAAGAAGGAGACTATATTTAAGATGAAAAGGGATGAGTACATAACTGTTTGAGGATATGATTGAGACTAAGGAGAAAGTGAAGTAGGATAACACGGAAAGATGAAGAAATAAAGAGGTAGTAGCTCCTCGGCTATTTACACTGGGTAAATTTCGAGGACAAAATTTAAATAAGAGGGGAAGAATTGTAACACCCTCCCGGTAGCAACTCCGTACATTCTACTGTTCCGGTGACCGGTGTCGGTCCGGACAGCTAGAACGTTCAGAAAAATATTTAAACTAAAGTGAGGAACCATAAATAACTCAAATATTGATAAGAAAAATTTAGTAAAAATTTTAGAAATAAAATACAAACAAGTCAAATGAGCCGGTGCCCAAGCGATGGGTAACCAGAGGGAAGTTGCGGTTCTCACAACGAGGAGACCTAGACCCGAGGAAAAGTTCATAAAATAATTTTTGGGACTCCAGAGAAGGGTCATTGAGGTTCCTATGGCATTAGAATGCCAAGAAAATAATTAGAAAATTTTTTCTATCGGTACAGACAATTTCGACCCGTTAAGCCAAACGGATGGCATTTTGGTCATTTCGCCTTCAGAGGTGATTTTTGGCCGACTTGTCCAGTTGAGTAAATAATTAATATGACATAAAATATGAAGAAACATTACTAAAAATTAAATTGAAATTGAGTAGTGATGAAAAGAAAAGAAAAAAATGAGAAAAAAAGGGTTTATTTATGACATAAGGCGATGTCATTAAAAGCTACCACCAATCACTATTGAACAACCAATTAATTAACCAATAAAAGAGACCAAAAATGGACCAAAGGAATTAAAAATGCAGCAGCCATCTCCTTCCCCAAAACTAGCCAAAACGTAGAGAGAGAGAAGAGAGGGTTTCCACCATAGCCATTCTTTGCAAGCTTTCATTCTCATGCTTCCTCACCATATTATCCTTGGACCTAGAGGAAGTGTTTGGCAGCCAAGAGAGTACAAGGAAAGTGAAGTTAAGCTTGGAGAAATTCTGCCACTTAAAGGTTAGTGCACATATGTAGTTAAAACTCATTAATTCCATGTTAGAGATGTGTAATAGGTAAGAAATTGTGAAATAAATGAACCAAACTCATGTGTATGTGTACATGAATTTTCGGTAGCCCTAGGAAGGAATGAGTTTGATTGTATTAATGGACTGAGAGTGAATTGGAGATTATGTTTAAAGTGTATACATATATATATATAGAGAATGAAAGAGTAAATTAGGGAAATTGTGAAAACTTTGAAATTTAGCTAGGGTTTAGGAATGAAAATTTGACTTGGCTTATGAAATGGTTAAAGAACATTCTAATGGTCAATTAGTGACCATTTGAGGTATGTTGACCATAAATTGGACTAAAAAATGGCATGGCAAAGTGGAATGGTAGGCTGCCTAAAGACAGCAGCATGATGGCTGAGATTTCAGTCCACTTGGGCTGCCATATCCTTGGCTGTGTTGGTCCAATTGGTGTTTGGCCAATTGGACATGAAACAAGGCTTATAATGGCACATTTTTGCTGAAGAAACCATTCCCAAAAGACCAAAGCAAGAGGACCAAAAATTGGCCCCAATCCGGATACCCTGCAAACAGCCCCTGCAGAATGACCAAATGAACGAATCGCTCATTTGGCCATAACTCACTGTAGAATGGTCAAATTGACCTGAAATTTTTACAACAACAAGATATGATATATAAAAACAACTTTCATGAAGAACATTACCCCAAATTATGCCATTAACCCATTCAAATATTTGGGGAAATTTAAGTTATCAAACCTGCAACTCTGCAGATTTTCACTTGAGCAGTAATGTTTGGATGGCTATAACTCTCTCTAGAAAACTCGGATTTAGGCGATTCTTGAACCGATGGAAACCTAAGGTATGGTAGAACATTTCATAAGAAGAAAGTTAGACCAAATTATGAACTTAACTTGATCAAATTACTGACCAAAGTTGGACAAAAATCTGCGGACCCAAAATCTCAGCATGAACAGTGCACGTGAACAGTAAACTTATTTTGGCCATAACTTGAGCTACAAAACTCCAAATGGGGTGATTCAAAAAAGGAAATTCAACTAGACAAAATAAGGAACAACTTTCATGTTTACCATTTCCTCAAATTCCCACTGTAACAGTGCTTAATGGAATAGTAAATTTAAGCTTCAAAAACTGAAAATTTTGTTTCCCTTGGTTTAAGCCTAGAAATGGTAATGGTGATCACTTCCAACAAGTTTTAAATGAAAAATGTGGTATGTTTGAAGTGCCAAAGCCAATGTACCTACTTTCTATGCAAAAGTCAACTTTTTGTTTGACTAATGAAGTGAATAGTGACACCAAAACTTGAAATTCAAAAATGTGAAACTTAAAAATGCAAAATGCCCTTGTAGGCCTAATGTGATTGGTTTGGATAGTTTGGCTTGCCAATAGGGTATTGTTTTAGCAGTACTGCGAAAGGCTTTATGCCTGTGTTCATGGCTTTATGCCCGTATTCATGGCTTTTATGCCCGATTATGTGATATCATGGCTTTTTAGCCATACTGACTGCATACATGGTTGACGTTCTGCGTCCCATGGTATGAAGGCCCGAGGCACCGCGGTGTCCAATGCCAACGACCATAATCCATCCGAATGCTCAAGATAGGTTACTTGGGCATGGAAAAGTATAACTGTAATTGAAGTGATTGTTAAAGAAAATACAAAAATTAAATATCAGGAATGATTATGATAGAATACAAAGAAACTCAAGATCATGAAGAAAATAATTAACAAAATGCATGAAGAAGTTAATATCATAAAACGTAATTAGCCCTCGACTAAACATTAAGTTGGTAATTATTCAGTTCTTATGAACACAATGGCTAAGAAATTATTATTTTTATTTGCATATTATATTTTCTTGTATTATTGGCACCACTAAGCTTTATGCTTAGCGCGTCGCTTTTGCAACGCGTAGGTACTGAAGATTTGGCAGAGGGCCCAGTAGACCACAGATTCGGTAAGGCAGTTCACAGTTCTGCATAGTGTCCGTGTCACCTCACCATCCACAGTGCATTGGTAGGACACTAGGTCCCATTTTGCATTTTGAGGTTTTTATAAATTTTGTAATTAAACTCTTATTTTATCATGTGCATTTGAAACAAATGTAATATAATTTTGTATTAATGTAAGTACTTGTAAATTGTGATTATAAATCACATGTGAGAATTTATTTATGATTTGAGTCTAACGATGATGCGAAATGAATGAATGACAAATAGAGGAATTGTTAAGAAAATTGTGTTTGTGAAAGGAAAAGTGAATACATAACTGTGACTTGTACATGATTATCACATTAGATGAATGATTGAGAAATGAATGGTGAAAAACGTTGAGATTTTGATATTGAAGTTTGAGAGTGATGAGATGATTGAATATGATCATAGGAAGTGTTTTTCACAGGTTCCGAAGAACTGTTTTCTCCATTTTTAGCCGGTACTCTGCCGGATTTTCTATAAAATTCTCGGAACCTCAAATAAATTATAATTTCGATAAATGACTTAAATAAATTATATTTCACAAATTATATTCAAAAGCATGATATAAATTAATTAAGATAAAATAGAGTGCTCGGCACACTGAGTGGCATAACTTGCTCGGCTACACTGTAGTCGGGTAAGGGGTGTCACATTTAGTGGTATCAGAGCGCGGTTTAGGCGTTTCTGAACCTAGATAGACTGCATATCATGCATTGCATTCATAAGAGTCGATGTGACACTATTGCAGATCTGTATTTCCTGTTTATTTTAGGTTAGGGTATGGAATAAGAGAGCAAAGAGACAATGAGATAGCGAATGGAAATAAGAAGGAGACTATATTTAAGATGAAAAGGGATGAGTACATAACTGTTTGAGGATAGGATTGAGACTAAGGAGAAAGTGAAGTAGGATAACACGGAAAGATGAAGAAATAAAGAGGTAGTAGCTCCTCGGCTATTTACACTGGGTAAATTTCGAGGACAAAATTTAAATAAGAGGGGAAGAATTGTAACACCCTCCCGGTAGCAACTCCGTACATTCTCATCGTCGGTGACCTGTCGGTCCCACAGCTAGAACGTTCAGAAAAATATTTAAACTAAAGTGAGGAACCATAAATAACTCAAATATTGATAAGAAAAATTTAGTAAAAATTTTAGAAATAAAATACAAACAAGTCAAATGAGCCGGTGCCCAAGCGATGGGTAACCAGAGGGAAGTTGCGGTTCTTGCAACGAGGAGCCCTAGACCCGGGGAAAAATTCATAAAATAATTTTTGGGACTCCAGAGAAGGGTCATTGAGGTTCCTATGGCATTAGAATTCCAAGAAAATAATTAGAAAATTTTTTCTATCGGTACAGACAATTTCGACCTATTAAGCCAAACGGATGGCATTTTGGTCATTTCGCCTTCAGAGGTGATTTTTGGCCGACTTGTCCAGTTGAGTAAATAATTAATATGACATAAAATATGAAGAAACATTACTAAATATTAAATTGAAATTGAGTAGTGATGAAAAGAAAAGAAAAAAATGAGAAAAAAGGGTTTATTTATGACATAAGGTGATGTCATTAAAAGCCACCACCAATCACTATTGAACAACCAATTAATTAACCAATAAAAGAGACCAAAAATGGACCAAAGGAATTAAAAATGCAGCAGCCATCTCCTTCCCCAAAACCAGCCAAAACGTAGAGAGAGAGAAGAGAGGGTTTCCACCATAGCCATTCTTTGCAAGCTTTCATTCTCATGCTTCCTCACCATATTTCCTTAAGACCCCAACACTAAAATGAATCCTTGGACCTAGAGGAAGTGTTTGGAAGCCAAGAGAGTACAAGGAAAGTGAAGTTAAGCTTGGAGAAATTCTGCCACTTAAAGGTTAGTGCACATATGTAGTTAAAACTCATTAATTCCATGTTAGAGATGTGTAATAGGTAAGAAATTGTGAAATAAATGAACAAAACTCATGTGTATGTGTACATGAATTTTCGGTAGCCCTAGGAAGGAATGAGTTTGATTGTATTAATGGACTGAGAGTGAATTGGAGATTATGTTTAAAGTGTATACATATATATATATAGAGAATGAAAGAGTAAATTAGGGAAATTGTGAAAACTTTGAAATTTAGCTAGGGTTTAGGAATGAAAATTTGACTTGGCTTATGAAATGGTTAAAGAACATTCTAATGGTCAATTAGTGACCATTTGAGGTATGTTGACCATAAATTGGACTGAAAAATGGCATGGCAAAGTGGAATGGTAGGTCGCTAAAGACAAAGACAGATGATGGTGAGATTTCAGTCCACTTGGGCTGCCATATCCTTGGCTGTGTTGGTCCAATTGGTGTTTGGCCAATTGGACATGAAACTAGGCTTATAATGGCACATTTTTGCTGAAGAAACCATGCCCAAAAGACCAAATCAAGAGGACCAAAAATTGGCCCCAATCCGGATACCCTGCAAACATCCCCTGCAGAATGACCAAATGAACAAGAATCGCTCATTTGGCCATAAATCACTGTAGAATGGTCAAATTGACCTGAAATTTTTACAACAACAAGATATGATATATAAAAACAACTTTCATGAAGAACATTACCCCAAATTATGCCATTAACCCATTCAAATATTTGGGGAAATTTAAGTTATCAAACCTGCAACTCTGCAGATTTTCACTTGAGCAGTAATGTTTGGATGGCTATAACTCTCTCTAGAAAACTCGGATTTAGGCGATTCTTGAACCGATGGAAACCTAAGGTATGGTAGAACATTTCATAAGAAGAAAGTTAGACCAAATTATGAACTTAACTTGATCAAATTACTGACCAAATTTGGACCAAAAATCTGCACTCCAAAATCTCAAAGATGAGCAAAGGCACGTGAACAGTAAACTTATTTTGGCCATAACTTGAGCTACAAAACTCCAAATGGGGTGATTCAAAAAAGGAAATTCAACTAGACAAAATAAGGAACAACTTTTATGTTTACCATTTCCTCAAATTCCCACTGTAACAGTGCTTAATGGAATAGTAAATTTAAGCTTCAAAAACTGAAAATTTTGTTTCCCTTGGTTTAAGCCTAGAAATGGTAATGGTGATCACTTCCAACAAGTTTTAAATGAAAAATGTGGTATGTTTGAAGTGCCAAAGCCAATGTACCTACTTTCTATGCAAAAGTCAACTTTTTGTTTGACTAATGAAGTGAATAGTGACACCAAAACTTGAAATTCAAAAATGTGAAACTTAAAAATGCAAAATGCCCTTGTAGGCCTAATGTGATTGGTTTGGATAGTTTGGCTTGCCAATAGAGTATTGTTTTAGCAGTACTGCGAAAGGCTTTATGCCTGTGTTCATGGCTTTATGCCCGTATTCATGGCTTTTATGCCCGTATTCATGGCTTTTATGCCCGATTATGTGATATCATGGCTTTTTAGCCATACTGACTGCATACATGGTTGACGTTCTGCGTCCCATGGTATGAAGGCCCGAGGCACCGCGGTGTCCAATGCCAACGACCCGTAATCCAGTCCAGTCGTTCAGTATAGGTTACTTGGGCATGGAAAAGTATAACTGAATTGAAGTGATTGTTAAAGAAAATACAAAAATTAAATATCAGGAATGATTATGATAGAATACAAAGAAACTCAAGATCATGAAGAAAATAATTAACAAAATGCATGAAGAAGTTAATATCATAAAACGTAATTAGCCCTCAACTAAACATTAAGTTGGTAATTATTCAGTTCTTATGAACACAATGGCTAAGAAATTATTATTTTTATTTGCATATTATATTTTCTTGTATTATTGGCACCACTAAGCTTTATGCTTAGCGCGTCGCTTTTGCAACGCCAGAGGTAATCGAAGATTTAGACAGAGGGCCCAGTAGACCACAGATTCGGTAAGGCGGTTCACGCTACGCATAGTGTCCGTGTCACCTCACCATCCACAGTGCATTGGTAGGACACTAGGTCCCATTTTGTATTTTGAGGTTTTTGTAAATTTTGTAATTAAACTCTTATTTTATCATGTGCATTTGAAACAAATGTAATATAATTTTGTATTAATGTAAGTACTTGTAAATTGTGATTATAAATCACATGTGAGAATTTATTTATGATTTGAGTCTAATGATGATGTGAAATGAATGAATGACAAATAGAGGAATTGTTAAGAAAATTGTGTTTGTGAAAGGAAAAGTGAATACATAACTGTGACTTGTACATGATTATCACATTAGATGAATGATTGAGAAATGAATGGTGAAAAATGTTGAGATTTTGATATTGAAGTTTGAGAGTGATGAGATGATTGAATATGATCATAGGAAGTGTTTTTCACAGGTTCCGAAGAACTGTTTTCTCCATTTTTAGCCGGTACTCTGCCGGATTTTCTATAAAATTCTCGGAACCTCAAATAAATTATAATTTCGATAAATGACTTAAATAAATTATATTTCACAAATTATATTCAAAAGCATGATATAAATTAATTAAGATAAAATAGAGTGCTCGGCACAATCGAGTGGCATAACTTGCTCCTGGCTACAGTCGGGTAATGGGTGTCACATTTAGTGGTATCGAGCGGTTTAGGCGTTTCAACCTAGATAGACTGCATATCATGCATTGCATTCATAAGAGTCGATGTGACACTATTGCAGATCTGTATTTCCTGTTTATTTTAGGTTAGGGTATGGAATAAGAGAGCAAAGAGACAATGAGATAGCGAATGGAAATAAGAAGGAGACTATATTTAAGATGAAAAGGGATGAGTACATAACTGTTTGAGGATAGGATTGAGACTAAGGAGAAAGTGAAGTAGGATAACACGGAAAGATGAAGAAATAAAGAGGTAGTAGCTCCTCGGCTATTTACACTGGGTAAATTTCGAGGACAAAATTTAAATAAGAGGGGAAGAATTGTAACACCCTCCCGGTAGCAACTCAGACATTCCCATCTGCTCGGTGACCGGTGTCGGTCCGGACAGCTAGAACGTTCGTAAAAATATTTAAACTAAAGTGAGGAACCATAAATAACTCAAATATTGATAAGAAAAATTTAGTAAAAATTTTAGAAATAAAATACAACCAAGTTAAACGATGGGTAACCAGAGGGAAGTTGCGGTTCTCGCAACGAGGAGCCCTAGACCCGGGGAAAAATTCATAAAATAATTTTTGGGACTCCAGAGAAGGGTCATTGAGGTTCCTATGGCATTAGAATGCCATGAAAATATTTAGAAAAATTTTTCTATCGGTACAGACAATTTCGACCCGTTAAGCCAAACGGATGGCATTTTGGTCATTTCGCCTTCAGAGGTGATTTTTGGCCGACTTGTCCAGTTGAGTAAATAATTAATATGACATAAAATATGAAGAAACATTACTAAATATTAAATTGAAATTGAGTAGTGATGAAAAGAAAAGAAAAAAATGAGAAAAAAAGGGTTTATTTATGACATAAGGTGATGTCATTAAAAGCCACCACCAATCACTATTGAACAACCAATTAATTAACCAATAAAAGAGACCAAAAATGGACCAAAGGAATTAAAAATGCAGCAGCCATCTCCTTCCCCAAAACCAGCCAAAACGTAGAGAGAGAGAAGAGAGGGTTTCCACCATAGCCATTCTTTGCAAGCTTTCATTCTCATGCTTCCTCACCATATTTCCTCAAGACCCCAACACTAAAATGAATCCTTGGACCTAGAGGAAGTGTTTGGAAGCCAAGAGAGTACAAGGAAAGTGAAGTTAAGCTTGGAGAAATTCTGCCACTTAAAGGTTAGTGCACATATGTAGTTAAAACTCATTAATTCCATGTTAGAGATGTGTAATAGGTAAGAAATTGTGAAATAAATGAACAAAACTCATGTGTATGTGTACATGAATTTTCGGCAGCCCTAGGAAGGAATGAGTTTGATTGTATTAATGGACTTAGAGTGAATTGGAGATTATGTTTAAAGTGTATACATATATATATATAGAGAATGAAAGAGTAAATTAGGGAAATTGTGAAAACTTTGAAATTTAGCTAGGGTTTAGGAATGAAAATTTGACTTGGCTTATGAAATGGTTAAAGAACATTCTAATGGTCAATTAGTGACCATTTGAGGTATGTTGACCATAAATTGGACTGAAAAATGGCATGGCAAAGTGGAATGGTAGGCTGCCTAAAGACAGCAGCATGATGGCTGAGATTTCAGTCCACTTGGGCTGCCATATCCTTGGCTGTGTTGGTCCAATTGGTGTTTGGCCAATTGGACATGAAACTAGGCTTATAATGGCACATTTTTGCTGAAGAAACCATGCCCAAAAGACCAAATCAAGAGGACCAAAAATTGGCCCCAATCCGGATACCCTGCAAACATCCCCTGCAGAATGACCAAATGAACAGTAACTGTTCATTTGGCCATAACTCACTGTAGAATGGTCAAATTGACCTGAAATTTTTACAACAACAAGATATGATATATAAAAACAACTTTCATGAAGAACATTACCCCAAATTATGCCATTAACCCATTCAAATATTTGGGGAAATTTAAGTTATCAAACCTGCAACTCTGCAGATTTTCACTTGAGCAGTAATGTTTGGATGGCTATAACTCTCTCTAGAAAACTCGGATTTAGGCGATTCTTGAACCGATGGAAACCTAAGGTATGGTAGAACATTTCATAAGAAGAAAGTTAGACCAAATTATGAACTTAACTTGATCAAATTACTGACCAAAGTTGGACCAAAAATCTGCTGACTCCAAAATCTCAAAGCATGAACAAAGGCACGTGAACAAGAAACTTATTTTGGCCATAACTTGAGCTACAAAACTCCAAATGGGGTGATTCAAAAAGGAAATTCAACTAGACAAAATAAGGAACAACTTTCATGTTTACCATTTCTCAAATTCCCACTGTAACAGTGCTTAATGGAATAGTAAATTTAAGCTTCAAAACTGAAAATTTTGTTTCCCTTGGTTTAAGCCTAGAAATGGTAATGGTGATCACTTCCAACAAGTTTTAAATGAAAATGTTGTTTGTTTGAAGTGCCAAAGACAATGTACCTACTTTCTATGCAAAAGTCAACTTTTTGTTTGACTAATGAAGTGAATAGTGACACCAAAACTTGAAATTCAAAAATGTGAAACTTAAAAATGCAAAATGCCCTTGTAGGCCTAATGTGATTGGTTTGGATAGTTTGGCATGCCAATAGGGTATTGTTTTAGCAGTACTGCGAAAGGCTTTATGCCTGTGTTCATGGCTTTATGCCCGTATTCATGGCTTTTATGCCCGTATTCATGGCTTTTATGCCCGATTATGTGATATCATGGCTTTTTAGCCATATCGATCGCATACATGGTTGACGCTCAAGGCCCCATGGTATGAAGGCCCGAGGCATCATGGTGTCCAATGCCAACGACCCGTAATCCAGTCCAGTCGTTCAGTATAGGTTACTTGGGCATGGAAAAGTATAACTGTAATTGAAGTGATTGTTAAAGAAAATACAAAAATTAAATATCAGGAATGATTATGATAGAATACAAAGAAACTCAAGATCATGAAGAAAATAATTAACAAAATGCATGAAGTTAATATCATAAAACGTAATTAGCCCTCAACTAAACATTAAGTTGGTAATTATTCAGTTCTTATGAACACAATGGCTAAGAAATTATTATTTTTATTTGCATATTATATTTTCTTGTATTATTGGCAGCACTAAGCTTTATGCTTAGCGCCGCTTTGCAACGCTGTAGGTAATCAAGATTTGGACAGAGGGCCCAGTAGACCACAGATTCGGTAAGGCAGTTCACAGTTCTGCATAGTGTCCGTGTCACCTCACCATCCACAGTGCATTGGTAGGACACTAGGTCCCATTTTGTATTTTGAGGTTTTTTGTAAATTTTGTAATTAAACTCTTATTTTATCATGTGCATTTGAAACAAATGTAATATAATTTTGTATTAATGTAAGTACTTGTAAATTGTGATTATAAATCACATGTGAGAATTTATTTATGATTTGAGTCTAATGATGATGTGAAATGAATGAATGACAAATAGAGGAATTGTTAAGAAAATTGTGTTTGTGAAAGGAAAAGTGAATACATAACTGTGACTTGTACATGATTATCACATGAGATGAATGATTGAGAAATGAATGGTGAAAAATGTTGAGATTTTGATATTGAAGTTTGAGAGTGATGAGATGATTGAATATGATCATAGGAAGTGTTTTTCACAGGTTCCGAAGAACTGTTTTCTCCATTTTTAGCCGGTACTCTGTCGGATTTTCTATAAAATTCTCAGAACCTCAAATAAATTATAATTTCGATAAATGACTTAAATAAATTATATTTCACAAATTATATTCAAAAGCATGATATAAATTAATTAAGATAAAATAGAGTGCTCGGCACACTGAGTGGCATAACTTGCTCGGCTACACTGTAGTCGGGTAATGGGTGTCACATTTAGTGGTATCAGAGCGCGGTTTAGGCGTTTCTGAACCTAGATAGACTGCATATCATGCATTGCATTCATAAGAGTCGATGTGACACTATTGCAGATCTGTATTTCCTGTTTATTTTAGGTTAGGGTATGGAATAAGAGAGCAAAGAGACAATGAGATAGCGAATGGAAATAAGAAGGAGACTATATTTAAGATGAAAAGGGATGAGTACATAACTGTTTGAGGATAGGATTGAGACTAAGGAGAAAGTGAAGTAGGATAACACGGAAAGATGAAGAAATAAAGAGGTAGTAGCTCCTCGGCTATTTACACTGGGTAAATTTCGAGGACAAAATTTAAATAAGAGGGGAAGAATGGTAACGCCCTCCCGGTAGCAACTCAGACATTCCCATCGTTCGGTGACCGTGTCGGTCCTGACAGCTAGAACGCTCGTAAAAATATTTAAACTAAAGTGAGGAACCACAAATAACACAAAATTTGATAAGAAAAATTTAGTAAAAATTTTAGAAATAAAATACAAACAAGTCAAATGAGCCGGTGCCAAAGCGATGGGTAACCAGAGGGAAGTTGCGGTTCTCGCAACGAGGAGCCCTAGACCCGGGGAAAAATTCATAAAATAATTTTTGGGACTCCAGAGAAGGGTCATTGAGGTTCCTATGGCATTAGAATGCCAAGAAAATATATAGAAAAATTTTCTATCAAGATGCATAATTTCGACCCGTTAAGCCAAACGGATGGCATTTTGGTCATTTCGCCTTCAGAGGTGATTTTTGGCCGACTTGTCCAGTTGAGTAAATAATTAATATGACATAAAATATGAAGAAACATTACTAAATATTAAATTGAAATTGAGTAGTGATGAAAAGAAAAGAAAAAAATGAGAAAAAAAGGGTTTATTTATGACATAAGGTGATGTCATTAAAAGCCACCACCAATCACTATTGAACAACCAATTAATTAACCAATAAAAGAGACCAAAAATGGACCAAAGGAATTAAAAATGCAGCAGCCATCTCCTTCCCCAAAACCAGCCAAAACGTAGAGAGAGAGAAGAGAGGGTTTCCACCATAGCCATTCTTTGCAAGCTTTCATTCTCATGCTTCCTCACCATATTTCCTCAAGACCCCAACACTAAAATGAATCCTTGGACCTAGAGGAAGTGTTTGGAAGCCAAGAGAGTACAAGGAAAGTGAAGTTAAGCTTGGAGAAATTCTGCCACTTAAAGGTTAGTGCACATATGTAGTTAAAACTCATTAATTCCATGTTAGAGATGTGTAATAGGTAAGAAATTGTGAAATAAATGAACAAAACTCATGTGTATGTGTACATGAATTTTCGGCAGCCCTAGGAAGGAATGAGTTTGATTGTATTAATGGACTTAGAGTGAATTGGAGATTATGTTTAAAGTGTATACATATATATATATAGAGAATGAAAGAGTAAATTAGGGAAATTGTGAAAACTTTGAAATTTAGCTAGGGTTTAGGAATGAAAATTTGACTTGGCTTATGAAATGGTTAAAGAACATTCTAATGGTCAATTAGTGACCATTTGAGGTATGTTGACCATAAATTGGACTGAAAAATGGCATGGCAAAGTGGAATGGTAGGCTGCCTAAAGACAAGAAAGATGATGGCTGAGATTTCAGTCCACTTGGACTGCCATATCCTTGGCTGTGTTGGTCCAATTGGTGTTTGGCCAATTGGACATGAAACTAGGCTTATAATGGCACATTTTTGCTGAAGAAACCATGCCCAAAAGACCAAATCAAGAGGACCAAAAATTGGCCCCAATCCGGATACCCTGCAAACATCCCCTGCAGAATGACCAAATGAACAGTAACTGTTCATTTGGCCATAACTCACTGTAGAATGGTCAAATTGACCTGAAATTTTTACAGCAACAAGATATGATATAGAAAAACAACTTTCATGAAGAACATTACCCCAAATTATGCCATTAACCCATTCAAATTTTTGGGGAAATTTAAGTTATCAAACCTGCAACTCTGCAGATTTTCACTTGAGCAGTAATGTTTGGATGGCTATAACTCTCTCTAGAAAACTCGGATTTAGGCGATTCTTGAACCGATGGAAACCTAAGGTATGGTAGAACATTTCATAAGAAGAAAGTTAGACCAAATTATGAACTTAACTTGATCAAATTACTGACCAAATTTGGACCAAAAATCTGCTGCACTCCAAAATCTCAAAGATGAACAAAGGCACGTGAACAGTAAACTTATTTTGGCCATAACATGAGCTACAAAACTCCAAATGGAGTGATTCAAAAAAGGAAATTCAACTAGACAAAATAAGGAACAACTTTCATGTTTACCATTTCCTCAAATTCCCACTGTAACAGTGCTTAATGGAATAGTAAATTTAAGCTTCAAAAACTGAAAATTTTGTTTCCCTTGGTTTAAGCCTAGAAATGGTAATGGTGATCACTTCCAACAAGTTTTAAATGAAAAATGTGGTATGTTTGAAGTGCCAAAGCCAATGTACCTACTTTCTATGCAAAAGTCAACTTTTTGTTTGACTAATGAAGTGAATAGTGACACCAAAACTTGAAATTCAAAAATGTGAAACTTAAAAATGCAAAATGCCCTAATAGGCCTAATGTGATTGGTTTGGATAGTTTGGCATGCCAATAGGGTATTGTTTTAGCAGTACTGCGAAAGGCTTTATGCCTGTGTTCATGGCTTTATGCCCGTATTCATGGCTTTTATGCCCGATTATGTGATATCATGGCTTTTTAGCCATACTGACTGCATACATGGTTGACGTTCTGCGTCCCATGGTATGAAGGCCCGAGGCACCGCGGTGTCCAATGCCAACGACCCGTAATCCACCCAAATGCTCAAGATAGGTTACTTGGGCATGGAAAAGTATAACTGAATTGAAGTGATTGTTAAAGAAAATACAAAAATTAAATATCAGGAATGATTATGATAGAATACAAAGAAACTCAAGATCATGAAGAAAATAATTAACAAAATGCATGAAGAAGTTAATATCATAAAACGTAATTAGCCCTCAACTAAACATTAAGTTGGTAATTATTCAGTTCTTATGAACACAATGGCTAAGAAATTATTATTTTTATTTGCATATTATATTTTCTTGTATTATTGGCACCACTAAGCTTTATGCTTAGCGCGTCGCTTTTGCAACGCGTAGGTACTGAAGATTTGGACAGAGGGCCCAGTAGACCACAGATTCGGTAAGGCAGTTCATAGTTCTGCATTGTGTCCGTGTCACCTCACCATCCACAGTGCATTGGTAGGACACTAGGTCCCATTTTGTATTTTGAGGTTTTTGTAAATTTTGTAATTAAACTCTTATTTTATCATGTGCATTTGAAACAAATGTAATATAATTTTGTATTAATGTAAGTACTTGTAAATTGTGATTATAAATCACATGTGAGAATTTATTTATGATTTGAGTCTAATGATGATGTGAAATGAATGAATGACAAATAGAGGAATTGTTAAGAAAATTGTGTTTGTGAAAGGAAAAGTGAATACATAACTGTGTCTTGTACATGATTATCACATGAGATGAATGATTGAGAAATGAATGGTGAAAAATGTTGAGATTTTGATATTGAAGTTTGAGAGTGATGAGATGATTGAATATGATCATAGGAAGTGTTTTTCACAGGTTCCGAAGAACTGTTTTCTCCATTTTTAGCCAGATCACGGATTTTCTAAAAAATTCGAAGAACCTCAAATAAATTATAAATTCGTTAAATGAATTAAATAAATTATATTTCACAAATTATATTCAAAAGCATGATATAAATTAATTAAGATAAAATAGAGTGCTCGCACACCGAGTGGCATAACTTGCTCTTACTACATCGTAGTCGGGTAATGGGTGTCACATTTAGTGGTATCAGAGCGCGGTTTAGGCGTTTCTGAACCTAGATAGACTGCATATCATGCATTGCATTCATAAGAGTCGATGTGACACTATTGCAGATCTGTATTTCCTGTTTATTTTAGGTTAGGGTATGGAATAAGAGAGCAAAGAGACAATGAGATAGCGAATGGAAATAAGAAGGAGACTATATTTAAGATGAAAAGGGATGAGTACATAACTGTTTGAGGATAGGATTGAGACTAAGGAGAAAGTGAAGTAGGATAACACGGAAAGATGAAGAAATAAAGAGGTAGTAGCTCCTCGGCTATTTACACTGGGTAAATTTCGAGGACAAAATTTAAATAAGAGGGGAAGAATTGTAACACCCTCCCGGTAGCAACTCCGTACATTCTACTGTTCCGGTGACCGGTGTCGGTCCGGACAGCTAGAACGTTCAGAAAAATATTTAAACTAAAGTGAGGAACCATAAATAACTCAAAAATTGATAAGAAAAATTTAGTAAAAATTTTAGAAATAAAATACAAACAAGTCAAATGAGCCGGTGCCAAAGCGATGGGTAACCAGAGGGAAGTTGCGGTTCTCGCAACGAGGAGCCCTAGACCCGGGGAAAAATTCATAAAATAATTTTTGGGACTCCAGAGAAGGGTCATTGAGGTTCCTATGGCATTAGAATGCCATGAAAATATTTAGAAAAATTTTTCTATCGGTACAGACAATTTCGACCCGTTAAGCCAAACGGATGGCATTTTGGTCATTTCGCCTTCAGAGGTGATTTTTGGCCGACTTGTCCAGTTGAGTAAATAATTAATATGACATAAAATATGAAGAAACATTACTAAATATTAAATTGAAATTGAGTAGTGATGAAAAGAAAAGAAAAAAATGAGAAAAAAAGGGTTTATTTATGACATAAGGTGATGTCATTAAAAGCCACCACCAATCACTATTGAACAACCAATTAATTAACCAATAAAAGAGACCAAAAATGGACCAAAGGAATTAAAAATGCAGCAACCATCTCCTTCCCCAAAACCAGCCAAAATGTAGAGAGAGAGAAGAGAGGGTTTCCACCATAGCCATTCTTTGCAAGCTTTCATTCTCATGCTTCCTCACCATATTTCCTCAAGACCCCAACACTAAAATGAATCCTTGGACCTAGAGGAAGTGTTTGGAAGCCAAGAGAGTACAAGGAAAGTGAAGTTAAGCTTGGAGAAATTCTGCCACTTAAAGGTTAGTGCACATATGTAGTTAAAACTCATTAATTCCATGTTAGAGATGTGTAATAGGTAAGAAATTGTGAAATAAATGAACAAAACTCATGTGTATGTGTACATGAATTTTTGGCAGCCCTAGTAAGGAATGAGTTTGATTGTATTAGTGGACTTAGAGTGAATTGGAGATTATGTTTAAAGTGTATACATATATATATATAGAGAATGAAAGAGTAAATTAGGGAAATTGTGAAAACTTTGAAATTTAGCTAGGGTTTAGGAATGAAAATTTAACTTGGCTTATGAAATGGTTAAAGAACATTCTAATGGTCAATTAGTGACCATTTGAGGTATGTTGACCATAAATTGCACTGAAAAATGGCATGGCAAAGTGGAATGGTAGGCTGCCTAAAGACAGCAGCATGATGGCTGAGATTTCAGTCCACTTGGACTGCCATATCCTTGGCTGTGTTGGTCCAATTGGTGTTTGGCCAATTGGACATGAAACTAGGCTTATAATGGCACATTTTTGCTGAAGAAACCATGCCCAAAAGACCAAATCAAGAGGACCAAAAATTGGCCCCAATCCGGATACCCTGCAAACAGCCCCTGCAGAATGACTAAATGAACAGTAACTATTCATTTGGCCATAACTCACTGTAGAATGGTCAAATTGACCTGAAATTTTTACAGCAACAAGATATGATATAGAAAAACAACTTTCATGAAGAACATTACCCCAAATTATGCCATTAACCCATTCAAATTTTTGGGGAAATTTAAGTTATCAAACCTGCAACTCTGCAGATTTTCACTTGAGCAGTAATGTTTGGATGGCTATAACTCTCTCTAGAAAACTCGGATTTAGGCGATTCTTGAACCGATGGAAACCTAAGGTATGGTAGAACATTTCATAAGAAGAAAGTTAGACCAAATTATGAACTTAACTTGATCAAATTACTGACCAAATTTGGACCAAAAATCTGCCAGACCCAAAATCTCAGCATGAACAGTGCACGTGAACAGTAAACTTATTTTGGCCATAACATGAGCTACAAAACTCCAAATGGAGTGATTCAAAAAAGGAAATTCAACTAGACAAAATAAGGAACAACTTTCATGCTTACCATTTCCTCAAATTCCCACTGTAACAGTGCTTAATGGAATAGTAAATTTAAGCTTCAAAAACTGAAAATTTTGTTTCCCTTGGTTTAAGCCTAGAAATGGTAATGGTGATCACTTCCAACAAGTTTTAAATGAAAAATGTGGTATGTTTGAAGTGCCAAAGCCAATGTACCTACTTTCTATGCAAAAGTCAACTTTTTGTTTGACTAATGAAGTGAATAGTGACACCAAAACTTGAAATTCAAAAATGTGAAACTTAAAAATGCAAAATGCCCTTGTAGGCCTAATGTGATTGGTTTGGATAGTTTGGCATGCCAATAGGGTATTGTTTTAGCAGTACTGCGAAAGGCTTTATGCCTGTGTTCATGGCTTTATGCCCGTATTCATGGCTTTTATGCCCGTATTCATGGCTTTTATGCCCGATTATGTGATATCATGGCTTTTTAGCCATACTGACTGCATACATGGTTGACGTTCTGCGTCCCATGGTATGAAGGCCCGAGGCACCGCGGTGTCCAATGCCAACGACCCGTAATCCAGTCCAGTCGTTCAGTATAGGTTACTTGGGCATGGAAAAGTATAACTGTAATTGAAGTGATTGTTAAAGAAAATACAAAAATTAAATATCAGGAATGATTATGATAGAATACAAAGAAACTCAAGATCATGAAGAAAATAATTAACAAAATGCATGAAGAAGTTAATATCATAAAACGTAATTAGCCCTCGACTAAACATTAAGTTGGTAATTATTCAGTTCTTATGAACACAATGGCTAAGAAATTATTATTTTTATTTGCATATTATATTTTCTTGTATTATTGGCACCACTAAGCTTTATGCTTAGCGCGTCGCTTTTGCAACGCGTGAGTGCGAAGATTTGGACAGAGGGCCCAGTAGACCACAGATTCGGTAAGGCAGTTCACAGTTCTGCATAGTGTCCGTGTCACCTCACCATCCACAGTGCATTGGTAGGACACTAGGTCCCATTTTGTATTTTGAGGTTTTTGTAAATTTTGTAATTAAACTCTTATTTTATCATGTGCATTTGAAACAAATGTAATATAATTTTGTATTAATGTAAGTACTTGTAAATTGTGATTATAAATCACATGTGAGAATTTATTGATGATTTGAGTCTAATGACGATGTGAAATGAATGAATGACAAATAGAGGAATTGATTGTTAAGAAAATTGTGTTTGTGAAAGGAAAAGTGAATACATAACTGTGACTTGTACATGATTATCACATGAGATGAATGATTGAGAAATGAATGGTGAAAAATGTTGAGATTTTGATATTGAAGTTTGAGAGTGATGAGATGATTGAATATGATCATAGGAAGTGTTTTTCACAGGTTCCGAAGAACTGTTTTCTCCATTTTTAGCCGGTACTATGCTGGATTTTCTATAAAATTCTCGGAACCTCAAATAAATTATAATTTCGATAAATGACTTAAATAAATTATATTTCACAAATTATATTCAAAAGCATGATATAAATTAATTAAGATAAAATAGAGTGCTCAGCACACTGAGTGGCATAACTTGCTCGGCTGCACTGTAGTCGGGTAAGGGGTGTCACACTAATTGAGGTAAGTGATTGAATTTGGAAATCTTAGTCTATTTGTTATGTATGTAGCTCACTTAACTTAAAAATTGCAAAAAAAAAAAAAATCAAAACAAAACAATTGTTGGGAGAGTAATATGGAATTTCATCCAGCTAGGGTTAGGGTTTGAAATGAATGAGTTTGAGGTGTTTGAACAGTTATTTGAGGTGAATGAGGTGTATAGATCATGAATGTACACTTTGAAATGCATTAAATTGAACTTTATGTAATTTAGGATTTTGAGCATGTAAAAATTTGAAAATAAATTTGAGAATTGGTCAATTGATGTAGTTGACCTTATTTGAGTTGACAAATGGTCAATTGTGACCATTTGTGGTTTGTATGAATTGTTGGAAACAAGTTCCAATTCAGATTGATTAGGGTCAATCTGTAGGCAGCTTGACCTAGGTCCATTTTAGGGACCAAAACTGAAAATTTACCAAGCCAATTGGTGTGAGGCCAATTGGGAATGAAACTAGACACAAAATGACATATTTTTCATTCAGCAACCATGCCTAGAAAATGACCATAACTTAGTGAACAATTAGGCAAAATCCGGAATTGGGCACACTAACCTATACAAAAATGACCAAATGAACAGTAGTTACGTAAATGACCATAACTTGGTATAGCAAGGTCCAAATGACAAGATTTTTGTATCGATAGAAAGCTGAGACATAGTCCTACAACTTTCATGAAGAAAACAAACCCAAATTTTGATCATAACCTATTCAAAAACTCACCTGCAGTCAATGTACAAAAACTACCATTATCCAATAAATGCCCAGAATTCTGGGTAACACCAAATCTGGCCAGCCATGTTCAAATGGCTATAACTTGGACTACAAAACTCCAAATGGAGTGATTCAAAAAGGAAAATAAAGTTAAGACAATAAGGAACAACTTTGATGAAGGACAATTAGCCAAATTTCTACAGTAACTAGACCAATGGAATAATACAAAACAAGGCACCAAAACTAAAAATTTGAGTTTTATCTTAGGAGACCTAGAAATTGAAATGGCAACCTAAACCAACAAATTAGGCACCCAAAATGTGGTATGTAGGTGTAATTGGAATCCCTATACCTATTAAGCATAGGAAAGTCAACAAATTGGCTTGAATAGTGTCGTGAATAGTAACTCCAAAATGAAAATTTCCAAGAACGTTAGTTTAAGTATATTGGGGCTAGAATTAAGTATATATGAATTAATTATTGGATTTATTGTGAGATAAGATATTGAAACACTATAAATTACGTGTTTCAGCTGAAAAAGACCTGAAAAAGGATAAGATAAACTGAGTCAAGGCCTAGAGGCGACTCACATCAGGTTTGTGCACAATAAACTTTAATTTATTGTTTTCTAATTAAAAACTTATTTAGCTATGCATTGTGAATTAGTTGTACTAATTATGGATTTCAAGAAATGTTGTGTTGCCATTTTATGAATGGAAATTTGAATTGGAAATTGATTTGTGCTTTACGTGAAATGTTTTAATAACTTGATTTAAATTGTTTTTTATTCACACTTGGCATGACAATATCACTATGTTCCTCTTCCATTTATGGGGTGAGTTTGACTATATTCCTCCCTCTTTGGCTTCCTAGTCAAGAGGTGAGTTTGGATGAGTACTCATTAGCTAGCTAGCCACCTCCCTCATTGATTTCGATTAGTGGGGTGAGTATGCCTTGTCGTGATGTACACATGGCATGTTCGGAAATTTTGTGTCATGGCTTAAGTTGTGTTATTGATTGGCAACACTGTGTTTATTAAATTATTTGATCAAATTGTATTATATTAAGCTTTGAAAATTATGAAATATTCAAATTGTGATTTGTGATAAATGTGATTTGAAAATTGAAATATGATTGTAAAATATTTGAACTGTGAATTAATGACAAATGTTTTATATTGTGCATTTTCTATTTTATTGTGCACCACTGAGTATTTTTATACTCAGCGATAGCTTTTTTTGCTGTCGCAGATAGAAATAAGGAAACAGGCAGCAGAGTGAGCTGCTGATTGTTGGGACTACATTGAAGTTTTTGTACGGGTATTTAGTTATACCCCTATATATTAGATTTTGATTATGCATATAAATATATGTGTTAAATTATTTAAGCAGATGTATAAAAATTTTGAAATGTTAGTTTGAGTGTGTAATGGGAGTGCAAATTATTGTAATGTTCAAACTTATTTTTGAGTTTTGTAATGAATGTAAATTAATTATTCTTTAGTGGAATATGAACGAAGTTATTTAATATTATTTCTAAAGACAATTGAATTGAGAATTGTTTTGAATTATGAAGTTGGGAGAAATAATGTTGATTTGTGATGTGGTTGTAGTTGATTTTGATGAAGTAAATTATTAGAAGTGTTTTTCACAGGTTTTGAAGAACTATTTTTCCCAAATATAGACGGCACTCTGCTGAAAATTTTGCAAAATTTGTGTAAAAATAAAAATGTACAAAAATTTTAACTAGTCTTTAAATTTCAAGTAAAAGTTTTTAATTCCTACCAACAGTGCTCGCCACCTTTGAAAAGTAAGAAAATTGTTTTAAAATCCCTTGTAGTATATCTAATGGGTTACCGGTAGGCGAAGTACAGTAATTCATCAGATGTACTACGGGATCATGTTACACCTTACTGAGGGGTAGGGTGTGATAGTCACTGTTTTCTCCATTAGGTCACATTCTGTAGCTGAATGTACTACGCTCCTTGTAGAGGGCAATAACCCATTATAGAAATTCTGAACTAGGAGACAATCCTCTATGCCATGGTGTGGACACTCCCTCTACAGGTCTTTATACCTCTCCCATTCGTTATAGAGTGATTCAACTTTATTTTGCTTTCAGGTGTTGAGTTCAACCCTTAACTTTGCAGTCTTTACAGGTGGGAATTACTGTCACACCTTACCCCTCTATAAGGCATAACATGATCCAGTAGAATACTTAATGAACTACCAAACTTCACCTACCGATAACTGATTAAGTACCCTACAAGGGATTTTAAAATAATTTTCTTATTTTTTTGAAGTGGTGAGCATTTTCTAATAGGTATTAAAACATTTAATTAAAGTTTGAAAATAATTAAAATTTTTGTCCCTTTTTATTTTTATGCAAATTTTATAAAAATTTTGATAGAGTGTCTTCTGTATTTTGATAAAATAGTTCTTCAAATACCTAAAAAAAAACACTTCCAATGATTTATCTCATCAACTTCATCAAATCAACATCCATCACAACCAATTTCAACATCATTTCTCAAATTCCAAAAATTCAAATCAGTAATTTCCAATTCAAATAACATCCAAAATAATACTAAGTAATTTCCTTCAAATTAAAACAAAATACTTTCATTCATATTTCATTACAGTTAAACAAATTACATTCATCCAAAATTTACATTAGAAAAATCAAACTAATATTATTACAAACTTTATACAACTGGTCATGACTGGTTCTACTTGTGCATACATTTACATACATAAAAATAATTATTACAATCAGGGTATGAAATATACCCGATAGAACTTCAAGGAAGGTGGCTCCACAATCCTTAGCAGCTCACTCTGCTACCCCTCTAATCTTTATAACTGCGACAGCAACAACAGCCATCGCTGAGTACTATGACTCAGTGGTGCACAACATACTAAAAAAACCTTTATGCAGAATTTAAATCATACTTATTTAAAAACTGTACTGAATATGAGAAATAAATACAAAACATGATTTAAAAGCTTTTAATCCAAACAATTTCATTTCGAAAGTTTCAAAACAAATTTCATAAAAACACACAGTTATATCATGTCATTTGAAACAATAATCATCTCAATAGCCAGAGGCTTATGAGAAGTCACATCACAAGGCTAGCTAGCTCGAATATATGGATATCCATTCAATTTCTTCTTCTACTGGCACACACCTCAACACTTCAGCTACAGAAGGAATCAAAATTTGAAACTAATTTTCCCCACTGGTCATGCTAGTGAGGCATTCAAATATATGGTCATGACACTGTGGTTTCAAAACTGTCTTCGCAATTTACTAAACATTTATTGCCATTTCAAACACAAACAAATAAACTTTCAACAATTTAAGTAAAAAGCATAATACACATTTTGCAATAGAAGTAATTCATTACATGCATTTTGTAAATGAATTTTAAAGAATATTGATGTTGTGCACAAACCTTATACGAGTCGCCTCTTGGCCTTGAATCAATGCCTTGGGTTCTTTCCTGGTATTCTTTTTCACTGAAACACACAGTTTCACAGTATTTTAGTATCACAACTTACATAAATCCAAAAATAAATTCAAATATACTTCTACATAGCTTTAATATGCTAAACTTGACGTTCTTTAAAATTTGTATTTCGGGGTTACTATTCACGGCACTATTCAAGTCAATTTGTTGACTTTCTAATACTTAATAGG
The DNA here is from genome assembly GCF_030052815.1 of Hevea brasiliensis. NCBI lineage: Eukaryota > Viridiplantae > Streptophyta > Magnoliopsida > Malpighiales > Euphorbiaceae > Hevea > Hevea brasiliensis. The sequence continues at coordinate 89,344,769 of NC_079494.1, read as the reverse complement.
TATGGGAATTCTAATTTCACCCACATACCACATTTTGGTTACCTAATTTGTTGGTTTTGATTGTTTTCTCAAATCTTAAATCTTTTAGGCACAAATTTCAAATTTTCAGTTTTGGTGTCTTATTTTGTACTGTTCCATTGGTCATGTTGCTGTTAGAATTTGGCTAAGTTTTCTTCATAGAAGTTGTTCCTTATTGTCTTAAATTTATTTCCTCTTTTGAATCACTCCATTTGGAGTTTTGGAGCACAAGTTATAGCCATTTAAACCTAGCTGGCCAGATTTGGTTTTACCCAGAATTCTGGGCAATTTCTGGGTTCTGGCAGTTTTAGGTCACTAATTTTGGGTGGCTAAATGACTTGGTTAAGGGCATAATTTGGGTTTGTATTCTCCATGAAAGTTGTAAGGCAATGTCTCAGCTTTCTACTAGTGAAATTTTAGGTCATTTAGACCTACCTAGCTCAAGTTGTGGCCAAATGAATAAACTGTTTATTTGGTCATTTTTTGTACAGGTCAGTTTGCCTAATCCGGTTTTAGCCAATTTGTTCACTATGCTATGGTCACTTTTTGAGCATGATTCCTAAATGAAAAATGTGTCATTTTGTGTCTAGTTTTAGTTCCGATTGGTCTCACACCAATTGGGTTTGTAAATTTTCAGTTTTGGTCCCTAAAAGGGACCTTGGTCATGCTACCTGCAGAATGACCATATCCAATCCGAATTCAAACTCAATTCCATTACTTCCTACACACCACAATTGGTCATACATGACCATTCCTCAACCCAAGCAAGGTCAAACACATCATTTAGCTAATTCTCACATTTTTTTCTCCGAAAACCCTAGGTGCCAAAATGCTAGTTCATAAAATTTAAATCCAATGCATTCCAAACACCAATCCATAGTCTACATACATAATTCAACTTAAATAACCATTCAAATACATCAAATTCACTTATTTCAAATCCTAATCTACTGCTGGCCAAATTTTTATTGGGTCCCTCAAGGATAGTTTTCTTTTAAGTTTAAGTATATTTCTAAGTTAATTGAACTAAGAACATAAACATTTAACTAAAATATTTAAATTTAGATTACTAACCTCAACTTTGACTTTCAAATTTTCCTATCATCAATTCCTTCCTTTTCTTTGTCCTCCAATCTTCTTTTCTACTTGAGTTAGTAAGGTTTTATGAAGAAATTTGAGAGAAATTTGAGGTATGTGTATGGAATCAAGCTTGAAACCAAGCTTTAATGGAGTTATGTGAGAGAGAGAGCTTTGGGAGAGAGTGTTATCGCTTAAAGAAGAAGAATAGTGAATTTTTTTTTTCTTTTATGACTTTTTAAATCTTTAGTAAGACAAAAATTATCCTAAAATTTAAATTTTTAATTATTTGGTTTATTGCATCATGCATGATGTCATGCATAATGTAAATAACCTTTTTCAACTTTTCTTTTTTCCTTTTTTTTTTTTATTTTTCCTTAGTTCTTTAATTAATTCTGGATCCCAAAATTTTCTTTTCTCCAAATTTATTGGACAATTAGGTCAGAAGTCAGCTCTAGGGGTGAATTGACCAAATTGCCCCTCGCTGCTTCGATTCGGTTTGCTAGTTATTTGATATTTCTTCTGGATCCCTGACCTAATTATTTGACTGGCTTACCAATTCTTTTTTGCGATTTTCTCTTTTCCACTGTGTTCAGAATAGTCCTAAGGACCGCGACGTCACATTTTACGGTTCGAAATTTGAGTTTAAATCGACCTCGCAGTCCTTCTTGAGAAGGTCACCCATTGCTGTAACTTTCAGCTCATTTAACTTCTTGTATTCTATTTTTCTTATTTATACTTAATCATTTGACAATTACTAATTATTTGTTTTCAGGGCTTATCTATTTGTCTTAGATGTAGTTCTAATCCCCTTAATTATCTGGACTGACACGGGTCACCGAAACAGTGAAATATACTAGGCTATACAAATAGGGGTGTTACAATTCTCCCACCCCCCCGGCCCCCCCCCCCTCCCCCTAAAATAAATTTCATCTCAAAATTTTACTTGGAATCAATTTTTGAACAGTTGTGGGTGCTGTCTCCTCATATCCTCATGTCGTTCCTAAGTAGCTTCTTGGCCCGAATGATGGTTCCACAACACTTTCACTAACGGTATCTGCTTGTTCCGTAGCTGCTTCACCTTATAAGGTCTGGATTCACTTTTATTTCTTCTACTGATAGTACATGAGATGCATTTAATCGATACCTCCTCAACATAGACACATGGAAGACATTGTGTATCTTCTCTAACTCTAGAGGTAGTGCCAAACGATATGCTAAAGGACCCACCCTTTCCAGAACCTCATATGGCCTAATGAAACGAGGACTCAGTTTTCCCTTTCTGCTAAATCTCATAATTCTCTTCCAAGGGGAAACCTTGAGGAATACTTTCTCACCCACTGCATACTCAATATCCCTTCTCTTTAAATCAATGTAGGACTTCTGACGGTCTAATGTAATCTTAAGTCGATCTCTGATCAATCTAATTTTCTCTTCACTTTGCTGAACAATTTTTGGCCCAATCAACTTTCTTTCACCTACTTCATCCCAACATAAGGGAGTTCTACACTTTCTGCCATACAAAGCTTCATATGAAGGCATCCCAATGCTTGATTGGTAGCTATTGTTATAAGCAAACTCAATTAAAGGCAAGTGTGTGTACCAACTGCCCTCAAACTCAATCACACAAGCCCATAGCATGTCCTACAAGATCTGAATTACTCTCTCAGGCTGGCCATTTATTTGTGAGTGGAATGCCGTACTAAAGTTCAATCTAGTTCCTAGGGCACTCTGAAGACTACCCCAGAATTTAAAAGTGAACCTAGGGTCTCTGTCAAATACGATGGATATTGGCACTCCATGCAGTCTTACTATCTCATCAATGTGCAACTTGGCCAATCTTTCTAAACTGTAGTCCATCTGTACTGGCAGAAAATGAGCAGACTTGGTCAGTCTGTCAATAATGACCCAAACTGCATCATGACTCTTCTGTGTCCTCGGAAGTCCCATCACAAAATCCTTTGTTATTCGCTCCCATTTCCATTCTGGTACTGGTAGTGGATGTCCAGCTGGTACTTGATGCTCTGCCTTCACTTGCTGACAAGTTAGGCATTTAGAAATAAACTCTGCCACATCTCTTTTCATACCCATCCACCAGTAATGCTCCTTTAGCCGTCTATACATTTTTGTGCCACCAGGGTGCATGGCAAAAGGAGACTCATGTGTTTCCTTCAAAATGATCTACCTCAAATCAACATCATTAGGAACACACATTCTGCCCTAGTGTAGCAGTAGACCATCATCTCTAATTGAAAATTCTAGTTTCTTGCCCTGTCGGACTTCTTCTAACAGCTTTTGATACTTCTAATCATTCTGAGCAGCCATTCTGATATGATCAATCAACACTGGCTGTACATGCCATGCAACTTCTATTTGCCCCTCATCATTAATCTCTAAGCTGGCATGTAATGATCTCAACTCATGTACCATAGACAAAGAAGTAACCTGTAGACTTGCCATAGTCTTGTGACTTAAGGCATCAGCCACAACATTAGCATTCCCTGGCTGATAGTCTATTAGATAATCATAGTCTTTTATCAACTCTAACCATCTCTTCTGTCTCAAATTCAACTCTTTCATAATGCCTAAATACTTCAAACTCTTATGATATGTGTAGATGTAACACTTTTCCCCATACAAATAGTGTCTCCAGATCTTAAGAGCGAACACAATAGCTGCAAGCTCCAAATCATGTGTCGGATAATTCCTCTCATGCAGTTTCAGCTGGCGTGATGCATAGGCAATGACATTCCAATCTTGCATCAGTACACAACCTAACCCATTATGAGAAGCATCACTATATACTGTGTATTCTTTACCTGGGGTAGGTAAAGTCAGGACTGGAGCCTCAGTCAAACACCTCTTCAATTCATCAAAACTCTGTTGGCATTTATCCGTCCACTAAAATTTCAAATCTTTTCGAAGTAGCTTAGTCAATGGAGATGCCAACATGGAGAACCCTTTCACAAATCGATGGTAGTATCTAGCTAAACCTAGAAAACTGTGAATCTCCATGATATTTCTAGGTGGCCTCCAATTAAGGACAGCTTCTATCTTACTTGGATCTACCTTGATGCCTTCTATTGAAACTACATGCCCCAAGAAGGATATTTCCTTCAGCAAAAATTCACACTTCGATAATTTGGCGTATAGCTGTTTCTCCCTCAACGTCTGCACTACAATCCGCAGATGTCTATCATGCTCTTCTACACTCCTCGAATAGAACAATATATCATCTATGAATACCAGAACAAACTGATCAAGGTATGGTCTGAAGATAGTGTTCATCAGATCCATAAAAGCAATTGGAGCATTAGTTAAGCCGAATGGCATGACCAAGAACTCATAATGACCATAGCACGTTCTAAAGGCAGTTTTAGGAATACTCTACTCTTGTACTTTCAACTGATAATAACTCGATCTCAAGTCAATCCTGGAGAACACAGCTGCACCCCTCAACTAATCAAACAAGTCATCAATGCGGGGTAATGGGTATCTATTCTTTATTGTCACCTTATTCAACTATCGATAGTCAATACATAATTAGAGAGTGCCATCTTTCTTCTTAACAAATAACACTGGCGCTCCCCAAGGTGACACACTAGGGCAGAAAAAAGCCCTTGTCAAGCAGCTCTTGCAACTGCACTTTCAACTCTTTTAGTTCTGCTGGTGCCATTCTATGTGGTGTTATGGAGATTGGATCCACACCAGGCATAACATCAATCTCAAACTACACTTTCTTTCTAGAGGTAATCCTGGCAATTCATCAGGAAACACATCGAAAAAGTCACATACTGTAGGGATGTCCCTCAGTGCTAGGCTCCCCACTAAGGTGTTTATCACATGTGCCAAGTATGCTTCACACCCCTTTCTGATCATCCTTCTGGCTAGTGCAGCCGAAACGATGTTTGATGGCAGTAACTACCTCTCCCCATGTATTACCACAACACCGTATAAAGGGAGATCAAAAGTGACTGTCTTCAATCTACAGTCAATCATGGCGTGATGCCTAGCTAACCAATCCATGCCCAAGATGATATCATAATCTCTGAAGGGCATTTCAATCAAATTTGACAAAAAAACATGTCCTTAGATCACCAAAGGACAGTCTCTATAGATTCTGTTGACCTAAACCTCTTGTCCTAATGGACTAGTTACTAGCACTTCAAAACCCATTTTGACACATGGAACAGCAAATGAACTGACTATGCTAGCACTAACATATTAGTGGGTTGAACCTGGATTAAACAATACAAATACTTCTTGATCAGAGATAGAGAATGTACCAGCTACAACAATGGAAGTCTCAGCCTCTTCCCGCTGTCTCATCGTGTAAACTCTAGCTGAAGCACTCCTTTGTGCTGACTGGTTAACAGTACCGTGATTGCCAGAAGCATTACCTCTACCTTTGCCTCTTCCTCTATTAACTGGTTGTGAACCTTTGATAGCAGGACTCTGAGCAAACCCTTCTGCAGTTGTAAGAGCTGGACCAAATCTAGGGGCACTGGTGCAATCTTTAGCAAGATGACTTTTGCCTCCAAAGTTAAAGCAGGCTCCTGTCGCCCAATAGCATTCTTCCCCATGAATCTTGCCACAAGTCTCAAAGGGGCAGGTAGGATATGAACCCCTGGTCGACTGCTGACCAGATCTAGGGGGTCTCTGTCTAGAGAATCTACCCCTTCCAAACCTTCCACCTCGACCTCTACTAGGTCCCCCAAATTTCTTCTTCTTTCCAGAGGTACCACTAAGACTTTGTTCAATTGATTTTTCACCTTTTTCTTTCTTTGATTTTTCAGTCTTCTTAGATTTTTCTTTTGCTGGGGTCACTTTTGATTTAATTTTTTCCAACTCAAGTGCCTGAGAGATGAGCTCAGAGAAGTTACTGTGTCCGAATCCCACTACTTGCATCCTCAAACTGGGCTTTAAACTAGTCTCAAATCTCTTGCACCTTTCCTTGCTGGTAGAAAGGAGACTCCCAGCATAGTGGCTTAAGTGGGAGAACTCCCTCTCATATTCTGCCACTGTTCTGTTGCCTTGCTTGAAACTCAGAAATTCTTGTAGTTTCTGATCTACATATGCATCTGAGGAGTATTTCTGTTTAAATTCTCTGATGAAGTCATCCTAGGTCAGTACTGGTGGTTCTGCCAAGCATTGAGGGATGATCTTCCACCAATCATACGCATCCCTTTGTAGTAAAGATACCCAATATTCAAATTTCAGTTCATCTTGGCAGTGCAATTTCTTGGATACTTGGTCTATTCTTTCCAACCATTGCTCTGTCTCTAAAGGGTCTACTGTACCTTAAATTCTATGGCCCCATACTTCAATAACTTGTCATACTGTCTGATTGGAGTTTGAGGTTGCACCACAGTAGTTTGGGGTGGAGCTTGAGCAGGCATACCCCCAGCCATTTATTGAAATATTGCAGTCATCTGCTGGGTGAATTGTGCCAGAAATTGGGGCATTGGTGGGGCTGGTGCTACTGATCCACTGACATTTTGTAGAGCTTTGGCTTCCCCTTGTGCCTCAGCTTCAACTGATTGCTCAACAGAGTGATCCCCTTCTTCTATATCAGTCTAGAGTTAGGATATCTCCTGAACAAATAACATAAAGAGATTCCCTCCGTTAGTTCATATTTATGATGTAATGCACTGTATGTAACAAATAAGAACATTGAGCAGTTGTACTTAGCAAAGAAAAGACACAAATTCACAAATCAAAACATATTTTAAAAAATTTGGTCTGATACCACCAAAACATGTCACACCTTACCCCTCTGTAAGGCATAACATGATCCTGTAGAATACCTAATGAACTACCAAACTTCACCTACCGATAACTCATTAAGTACCCTACAAGGGATTTTAAAATAATTTTCTTATTTTTTTGAAGTGGTGAGCATTTTCTAATAGGTATTAAAACATTTAATTAAATTTTGAAACTAGTTAAAATTTTTGTCCCTTTTTATTTTTCCGCAAATTTTATAAAAATTTCGACAGAGTGCTGTCTTTATTTTGATAAAATAGTTCTTCAAATACCTAAAAAAAAAAAAAACACTTCCAATGATTTATCTCATCAACTTCATCAAATCAACAACCATCACAACCAATTTCAACATCATTTCTCAAATTCTAAAAATTCAAATCAGTAATTTCCAATTCAAATAACATCCAAAATAATACTAAGTAATTTCATTCAAATTAAAACAAAATACTTTCATTCATATTTCAATACAGTTAAACAAATTACATTCATTCAAAATTTACATTAGAAAAATCCAAAAAATATTATTACAAACTTTATACAATTGCTCATGACCAGTTCTACTTGTACATATATTTACATACATCAAAATAATTATTACAATCATGGCATAAAATATACCCGATAGAACTTCAAGGAAAGTGGCTCCACAATCCTTAGTAGCTCACTCTGCTGCTCCTCTAGTCTCTATATCTGCGACGGTAATAATAGCCATCGCTGAGTACTATGACTCAGTGGTGCACAACATACTAAAATAACCTTTATGTAGAATTTAAATCATACTTACTCAAAAACTGAACTGAATATGAGAAATAAATACAAAACAAGATTTATAAGCTTTTAATCCAAACAATTTCATTTCGAAAGTCTCAAAACAAATTTCATAAAAACACATAGTTATATCATGCCATTCGAAACAATAATCATCTCAATAGCCAGAGGCTTATGAGAAGTCACATCACAAGGCTAGCTAGCTCGAATATATGGATATCCATTCAATTTCTTCTTCTACTGGCACACACCACAACACTTCAGCCAGAGAAGAAATCAAAATTTGAAACTAATTTCCCCTACTAGTCATGCTAGTGAGGCATTCAAATATATGGTCATGACACTGTGGTTTCAAAACTGTCTTAGCAATTTATTAAACATTTATTGCTATTTCAAACACAAACAAATAAACTTTCAACAATTTAAGTCAAAATCATAGTACATATTTTCCAATATAAGTAATTAATTACATGCATTTTGTAAATTAATTTTAAAGAATATTGATGTTGTGCACAAACCTTATACGAGTCGCCTTTTGGCCTTAACTCGATGTCTCGGGTTCTTTTCCAGTATTCTTTTTCATTGAAACACATAGTTTCACAGTGTTTCAGTATCGCAACTTATCATAAATCCAAAAATAAATTCAAATCTACTTCTACCTAGCTTTAATATGCTAAACTTGACGTTCTTTAAAATTTGTATTTCGGGGTTACTATTTATGGCACTATTCAAGTCAATTTGTTGACTTTCTAATGCTTAATAGATATGGGAATTCTAATTTCACCCACATACCACATTTTGGTTACCTAATTTGTTGGTTTTGGTTGTTTTCTCAAATCTTAAATCTTTTAGGCACAAATTTCAAATTTTCTGTTTTGGTGTATTATATTATACTGTTCTATTAGTCATGTTGCTGTTAGAATTTAGCTAAGTTTTCTTCATTGAAGTTGTTCCTTATTGTCTTAACTTTATTTCCCATTTTGAATCACTCCATTTCGAGTTTTGTATCTCAAGTTATAGCCATTTGAACATGGCTGGCCGGATTTGGTTTTACCTAGAATTCTGGGCAATTTCTGGGTTCTGGTAGTTTTGGGTCACTAATTTTTTATGGATAAATGACTTCGTTAAGGGCATAATTTGGGTTTATATTCTTCATGAAAGTTTTTTGTCTATGTCTCAGCTTTGTACTGATAAAATTTCAGGTCATTTGGACCTTCCTAGCCCAAGTTGCGGCCACTGTTCATTTGGTCATTTTTGTACAGGTCAGTTTGCCTAATCCGGTTTTGGCCAATTTGTTCACTATGCTATGGTCACTTTTTAGACATAATTCCTGAATGAAAAATGTGACATTTTGTGTCTAGTTTCATTTCCAATTAGCCTCACACCAATTGGGTTTGTAAATTTTCAGTTTTGGTCCCTAAAAGGGACCTTGGTCATGCTGCCTCTAGAATGACCATATCCAATCCGAATTCAAACTCAATTCCAACACTTCCTACACATCACAATTGGTCATACATGAACATTCCTCAACTCAAGCAAGGTCAAATACATCATTTAGCTAATTCTCACATTTTTTCTCCCAAAACCCTAGGTGCTAAAACCCTAATTCATAAAATTTAAATCTAATGCATTCCAAACACCAATCCATAGTTTACATACATAATTCAACTTAAATAACCATTCAAATACATCAAATTCACTTATTTCAAACCCTAATCTACTGCTGGCCGAATTTCTATTTGGTCCCCCAAGGATAGTTTTCTTTTAAGTTTAGGTATATTTCTAAGTTAATTGAACTAAGAACATAAACATTTAACTAAAATATTTAAGTTTGGATTACTAACCTCAACTTTGACTTCCAAATTTTCCAATCTTCTTTCTACTTGAGTTAGCAAGGTTTCATGAAGAAATTTGGGAGAAATTTGAGGTATGTGCATGGAATCAAGCTTGAAACCAAGCTTTAATGGAGTTATGTGAGAGAGAGAGCTTTGGGAGAGAGTGTTACGGCTTAAAGAAGAAGAAGAGTGAATTTTATTTTTATTTTTTTTTCTTTTATGACTTTTTAAATCTTTAGTAAGACAAAAATTATCCTAAAATTTAAATTTTTAATTATTAGATTTATTGCATCATGCATGATGTCATGCATGATGTAAATAACCTTTTTCAACTTTTCTTTTTCCTTTTTTTTTATTTATTTTTCCTTAGTTCTTTAATTTAATTCTGGATCCCAAAATTTTCTTTTCTTCAATTTTATTGGACAGTTAGGTCAGGAGTCAACTCTAGGGGTGAATTGACCAAATTGCCCCTTGCCGATTCGATCCGGTTTGCTAGTTATTTGATATTTCTTTCGAATTCCTGACCTAATTATTTGACCGGCTTAACAATTCTTTTTTGTGATTTTCTCTTTTCCACTGTGTTTGCAATAGTCCTAAGGACCGCGGCGTCACATTTTATGATTTGAAATTTGAGTTTAAATTGACCTCGCAGTCCTTCCCAAGAAGGTCGCCTATCGCTGTGACTCTTAGCTCATTTAACTTCTTGTGTTCTATTTTTCTTATTTATACTTAACCATTTGACAATTACTAATTATTTATTTTCAGGGCTTATCTAGTTGTCTTAGATGTGGTTCTAATCCTCTTAATTATCTAGACTGACGCGGGTCACTGAAATAGTGAAATATACCAGGCTATACAAATAGGGTTGTTACAATTACCTTGCTAAAAAGCTTGTGACAGGTTTTTCCAAGTGATGAATATTCTAGCTGGTTGAGAAAGTAACCACTTCCTTGCTCTGTTTCGAAGGGAGAATGGAAATGCTCTGAGTCTTATAGCTTGATCAGAGACTCCATTCATCTTGAATGTGTCACATAGGGCAAGAAAGCACTAGAGGTGGTAGTGTGGATCTTCTATTGGTGAAACCCCAAACTGGGTCTGTTGAATCATCTGGAGCTATGCCGGTTTTAATTCAAAATTGTTGGCCTCCACAGTGGATCTTGTAACACTAGGCTGGAATCTTTGTATAGATGGAGCTCCGTAGTCCCTCAAGAGTCTTGGCCTATTGTTGTTGTCGGCCATGATTGGAGCTTCTGGATTTCCTTTATCTTGTTCTTGGTGTCTCCTTTCTCTCCTGATAGCTCTTAGAGTTCTATCTATCTCGGGATCCAAATCCAAAACTTCTTCCTCTGGCTTTGTTCTGGTCATGCATCAAACCAAATACCTGATAGAAAATAAAAGAATTAATTAAGTAAATTTAAACAATAATAATAAATGCCTAAATCAGCTAAAGTGTTTATCGCCTAATATTGCTAAAAATAAAATTCCCCAACAACGGCGCCAAAAACTTGTTTGCCAGTTTTTCAACCTCGCAAGTGCATGGATCACTAACAAGTAATAAAGTAGTAATTAGAGTATCATCTCACGAGGAATTTAGTTAGCAAGTACCATGCTACACAACAATTTTGACTGTTTAGGCTACCAAATATAGATAGAGAGTGAATTAAATCTATTTTGGATGCTGAAAATAAATTTTGAATAAAACTATCTATTAAAGCAATTCCAGAATTAAGATTTCATACTTTAACTTTATTATTGATTTTAATCATGTCTATTTATCGGATTAAGAATTGTTACTTTGATGGAAATTAATCCTAAGATATCCTAGGTCCTCTCTCAAGGCACTTAAGGTATGTTTCAACCAGGAGCAAATGCTACTTTCATTGGCAATTAGTCCTAATAAAAACCCTTTAAAATCTATGATTAATTATGGAACTCCACAAAGGATTTCAGCCTATCTCTAGGTCAAATTTCCTAAGTTTAATATTCTGATTTTCCAACACTAACCTTCACCTTTCAGTCCTTCAATTAGTATCTTATGTCATATCTAAGTGGGTACCACTACATAGCATGCATTAAGAACACAAAATATTAAATCAAAGAACAAAACTCATCCAATAAACAAAACTCAATATTGATCCATAATAATGATTACAAATGCTACTCTCCTAATTCCAAAATAAAGGAATTACTCACTCATTGTGAGTTTAACAAACATAATGAAAATAAAATGAAAGAACATAAAAAGTCCTCTTAAAGAAATAAAACAAAAGAACCAAAGAGGATTTACTGTAGCTTTGAACTTGTGGAACTTCGGCTAAAGATTCCACTTTTGTGCCGATGCTCTCTTCTTCAAGACGGCTGTGAAGAACATGTATGTGAAAAGATGATAGCCCCCTCTTATGTTTTCTACTGCTCTTATTTATATTGACCAATCTAGGGTTAGGTTTTTAGAGTCCTCAAAGCATCAAGAGTCTCTTCTCTCTGGGGAAGTTTGGACCTGGAACCCTAATCAGGAAACTGGTTGTCAGCTGATACACGGCCCATGTGTCACTACACGACCCAGGGATGTGTAACTTACTGGAGCTTGAATGGTTGCATCTTATATCGGGGCAGGAGTTTACACAGGCCTCGGGCAGTTACATGGCCTTGATTACATGGCCTGTGTACTATTGCTCTTCTAGGAACTCTTCGAGCTTTACCAGGCAGAATCTTACATGGGTCAAGGGAGGTTACACTAGTCGTGTTACACGGACTGTGTACTGTGTTTCTTCTCTTACTTCTTTGGTTTTCTCCTAGCAGAAGGCGACACAGGTCTGTGGTTGTGGTTATATGACCCGCGCACTTTGTATCAGTATCAATCTTCTTTCCTTGAGTTTTTCCAAGCTTCCTTCTTTACTCTTATGCTCTGGAACTTCTTCAAAACACTTGCAAACATGCAGAAAACATAGAATTCACTATAAGGAGATGAATTTTGCAAATGTTAATGAATTTAGAGATTATGCATGAAATCATCCATCTAAATGCTATAAAATACTGTACAAATGTGCTTAAAAACATCTATATAATACAAATGTATCAATACTATCTCAAAAAACCTTATACTGTTCACTTTGTATAAACAACCAAACAAACAACAATCACATAGACTTTATAACATAGCATTGCCAAACATATAAAACTCACCACTACTTCCCTTGTCCGTGAACCCTAAGTTTCACAAGAATTTCCCATCAACGACAAGAATTTTGACATCAAAAAATGGTGGGTGTTACACATACACAATTGCACAATCACACAATATAGAAAAGAGAAGAAGAATAAAACAGGATTCACATGGTTTAATTGTAAGGTCAACATCCATGGGAAATACAAGGGAGAAAGTTTCACTATGATGAAAAAAATAAGATACAATTACTAAGAACTTTCAAACCCTAACCCCTTCTCAGCCCATGCCCTTTGCTACGACCATATACCTCACTTTTTATTCTAAACGGGTTGCAACACTAAGCTTTTGGGTTGGGTAACAATTTAGGTGCATGAAGACATATCTAAAATTTCAAGCCGCACAAAATAACAACTTGGATGTTTGGATTAATGAAATTTTGGGAAAATAGGCCATGAAGGAGTTGCATTAGTTTTCCAAGATCCAACTCTTTAACTCCACACAACACATTCTTAGGGTGGATTAACATAGGTAATTATACAGCTATTAACTTCAATTCTAACTATTGTCTTCGAAAAAATGCATTATCTTACAAACAAAGAGAGGGAAATGGTATCGGGAACATTGAGTTTGAAGATATGAGCAGAGGAGGTTTCAAGCCAGTTCATGAGAGGCGTTGTGGGGCTCTAAAAGAGTTGCCTAAAAGGATACCTAAACCTGAAGATACCAACAACCATTGTGATCTATAGAAAGTGAGCCCCTATCAACTGGAGTTTGGGTTAGTTTTTCTTATCATGAAATGGTGATGGGAGAGTACATAAACATAAATTATGTGCAAAGGAGCATAAATCAAGGTTATAGAAAGCAAATATAATAGCATGAATCAAGCATAGACTTAACTCACTTGCTCCTACCTCAAACATGCCATAAAGTCCCATTATTGTCAAAGCACACATGACCGGTAAATCATCCACACAATATCTAATCTCCATCATCAAACTCTAACCTCTCCATGGCTGAAAGAATTAACCAAAAACTCAACTAATCTCTACAAACATATGGCATAGCAGCCAATGGTGGATCTAGAAAAAAATTTTTCAGGGTTAATATATAAGCAAATTATATAACATATTTGGTGAACTTAATACTCATATAAAAGTAATTGAGTTTTAATTTTAGGAAGATAAAGATCCATACTTTTGTGGGTGAAAATGCACTTACACTATAAGCACACAATAATTTGCTCAATATATCGGGGTCAATTGATTTTTTTATTAATAAAAATACATTCTCCATTAAAAAAAAAAAGGTTCGATACTTAAATTTATGAGGGTCAATCTAGGGGTCAATTGACCCCTTTTTTCGTGCATAGAGTGTTAGTAGTATGCCCTAGAACATATCATTTTGTATGTATCTTATACATATTTTATTAATAAAAAGGGAAATTTCACTTTTTCATTTACCTAATATATTTATGTGTAATTGAAAAGGTCCATTGATATTTTGTTAGAAATTCTATTCTTAAGTTGTTAAGAATATGAGTGATAGTATTTCTATAACAAAGTATCATAAATTGGTTCACAATCAAGGATACTTCCCAAAGGACATGACTTAGCTAGAAAGATTGTAATCATGTTTATTCCCAAGGTATATATATGAGATAAATAAGATGGAGTGGTGAGTCTCATGCCACATAACAAACATGATAGGCACTTATACATGATAAGTAGGCTGAACCAGTGATGCTTATGACAAGCACATAGAGTTTACTTTTGTCAATGCATTGTCATATATCACATCAGTGCATATAATCTTTAGATGAGATAACACAGTTATCTTGTATATAGGTGGTTTGAGTTTGATACTGCTTTCATACTTATACTGTGCGTGGGTATATGTGCATGTGTTAGCTCCTACTAGTTATATATGGAGATAGGTGTTGATCAAGATGGAATCTGTTACTGATACACTTGAATTATATAGATGTTTTTAAGCACATTTGTATACTATCTCATAGCATTTATGTAAGTAATCTCATGCATAGTAGTTGATTTCATTAGTTTTTGTAATTTCTATTGTCAAGCCCTTAATTCCATGTTTTCTGCATTATTTCAAGTGTTTGGGTGAAGCCCCAGAGTATAGGAGTGCAAAGGGAAGCTTGAAGAGGTCAAGAGACTGAGAATTGCTACTGATACAAAGTACACGGGTCATGTAAGCCAAGCCCCAGACCCATGTAACCTTCTGCCAGAAGAAATCCAGAGAGCCAATCGAGAAACAAAAGTACACGGGTCATGTAATTGGACCTGTGTAATCTGTAGGGACCTGTGTAAGTCTCTACTAGGCACAAGCTTGAAGAACTTTCTGAGAACAAAAGTACACGACCCGTGTAACTAGGCTTGTGCAGCCAGGATAGACCCGTGTAAGTCTCTGTGCCAATGCAAGACTTTACAATTCCACTCCAGTAAGTTACACGGCCCTGGGCTGTGTACTGACACACGGGCCTTGTACCATGCACCAGCTAGTTTTCAAACTTGAATTCCCGCTCTTATTTACACATTCAAATAAGACTTCTAAGGCTATTGGGACTAAAAATGACCCAACCCTATAACAGCTATTATAAATAGAAAAAGAAAACAATAGAAGAGGGGGGCCTTTTGATCGATCTTTTGATAGCACATTTGAGGAGTTTTAGAGAGACTCACATTCTGCACTCTCTCCAGCTGTCTTGAGGAGAGGAATATCAGTATCAAAAGGAGTTTTCCAATTGATTTAATTTCTTGTGATCTTAATGCATGCTAAGTGCTGGTACCCACTTAGTATTAATTGTAAATATTAATTGAAGGACTGAAAGGTGAAGATTAATATTAGAAAATCAAGTTCTTGAACCTAGGAATTCTGACCTAGACATAGGCTGATACCTTTGTGGAATTTCAAAATTGGTCAAAGACCTTAAAGGATTTTAATTAATTTGATCACCATGAAAGTCAAGTTTAAGTTAATTAGAATACACCCTAGGTGCCTTGAGAGAGGACTTAGGACAACCTTGGACTGATTTCCATCAAGGCAAATGATTCTCAATCCCATAAATAATTGAGGTAACATCCCTAGTAAGATTCAAGTGTGAAATCTTAATTCCGGAATTGTTTCAAATAAATTATTTTGTTTTAAGTTTACCATTTTAGTGTTTAATGTTAACAAACTTCATTCCCTAAGTATTCGATAGCCTAGACAGTTAAAATTACTATGTAGATTGGTACTTACTAATCAAATTCCTCATGGGAATGATACTTTACTCTTCACTTTATTACTTGTTAGCGATCCATGCACTTACAAGGTTGTAAAACCAGTGAAACAAGTCTTTGACGTCGTTGCCGGGGAACTTTTTGGCTTTAGTAATATCAAGCGATAGGCAATTTAGCTGATTTAGGCAATTATATTTATTATCTAATTTTATTTTACTGGTTTTATCTCTCTTCTTTTCTCTTAAGTGCCCAGCCTGGTATATGACCAGAACAAGGCCAGAAGAAGAAATTTTGGACTGTGATCCAGCGATAGACAGAACTCTGAGAGCTATTAAGAGGGAAAGGAAACATCAAGAGCACCATCAAGAAGATCCTGAAATTCCAACCATGGCCGATAATAATGACATACCAAGACTCTTGAGACACTACGGAGCTCCATCTATCTAAGGATTTCAACCCAGTGTCACTAGACCCACAGTGGAAGCCAAAAACTTTGAATTAAAACCAGCATGGCTTCAAATGTTTCAGCAAACCCAGTTCGGAGGTTCACCAACAGAAGATCCACACTATCACCTCTAGTGCTTTCTTGCCCTATATGATACATTCAGGATGAATGGAGTTTTTGATCAATCCATAAGACTCAGAGCATTCCCATTCTCCCTTCGAGACAGGGCAAGGAAGTGGTTACTTTCTCAACCAGCTGGAACATTCACCACTCGGGAAAACCTCTCACAAGCTTTTCTAGCAAGGTATTTTCCACCTATAAAGACTGCAAGACTAAGGCTTGAGCTCAATAGCTTCAGACAAAAGGAAGGTGAATTACTCTATGACGCATAGGAAAGATATAAAGACCTGCAGAGGGAATGTCTACACCATGGCATAGAGAATTGGCTACTAGTGCAAAATTTCTATAATGGGTTACTACCCTCTACTAGGAGCATAGTTGATTCAGCCGCAGAAGGTGACTTAATGGAGAAAACAGTGCCACAAGCACTTGAACTTCTAGAGAGGGTTGCATACCATAATTATGAGTGGTCAAATGAAAAAGGAAATGCAAGGAGAACAACATGGGTCCTGGAAGTGGACGCCCTAAGTATGATAAATGCTCAATTTGATCAGCTCACAAAGAGACTCGACATAATGTAAGCCAATGCAGTTCGTACAAACAATCAACATAAGGATAGCTATGGAGGAGGATACATGAGTTCAGAATATAACAGTTTCAATGAACCTCCCACAGAACAGATGAACTATGTGAATAATGGAGGAAACTTCAACCAGAGGCAGCCTAACAATCCATATTCAAATACTTACAAGCCTAGATGGAGGAACCGCCCAAATTTTTCATGGTCCAATCAACAGAATTAGCCAATAAACAAGCAACAGGGGTACAAACGACTAGCACCCCCTGGATTTCAGAACAGATGCTAAAACTTTGCACAGCCACCATCGCTTCCTCAACCTCAGCAACCTGAACTGAAGATGACCATGGAATCCATGATGGAAGGGTTCCTAGCAGCTCAACAATAACAGAATGAATTGATTAAACATCTAACTTCCAGAATGGACCAACTTGCTACCCATAACAAGATGCTGGAATATAAAATTGCTCAACAAGCAAGTTCTTCAAGTAAGGCTCCTGGTAAACTGCCTGGTCAACCAGAGATGAACCCAAGGGAGCATTGTAAGGCAGTTACATTGAGGAGTGGGAGAACTCTAGTACAAGCAGAGGAAGAACCAATAGAGGAAACCATAGAAAAATCTGAAAGCCAAGCAGAGAAAAAGGAGCAAGAAGCTAAGAAAGATCAGGAAGAGGAAGTAGGGAAGAAAAAGAAGTTACCAGAGCCATACCAGCCCCCCTACCTTTTCCTCAGAGGTTTCAAAAGGCCAAATTGGACAAGTAGTTTGGGAAGTTTTTAGAAGTTTTACAGAAACTTTATATCAACATCCCCTTCACTGAAGCACTCTCTTAGATGCCATCCTATGCCAAGTTTCTTAAAGAAATTCTGTCAAAGATAAGAAAGTTAGAAGACTATGGGACAGTAGCTCTAATAGAGGAATGTAGTGCCATACTACAAAATAAATTGCCTCCAAAGTTGAAAGATCCAGTGTCACACCCTACCCCTCTATAAGGCATAACATGATCCCATAGTATACCTAATGAATTACCAACTTCGTCTACTGATAACCCATTAAATACACTACAAGGGATTTTAAAACTTTTCTTACTTCTTTTACAGTGGTGAGCACTATTTACAGGTGTTAAAAACCTTTTTTGAACTGAAGTGATAGAACTAGCACATTTGAATTATTTGGAATTTCTATAAAAATTTTAGCAGAGTGCCATCTGTATTTTGGATAAAACGGTTCTTCAGAAAACCTGTAAAAAGCACTTCAATATATTTCCAAATCTCAACTCCAACATTTTTCTCAACACAACATATTTCTCAACTCAAATCCACAGTGATTTTTCAAAGACTAAGATAAAAGAAATATAATACAATTTTTTACAAGTCAAAATTCTCATAATTTACTTTACAACTTCAATGTACAATTTTAATTTACAACTACTCAAAACCAAGAACAATATATACATACAGTGTACATACATTACAGTACAAAATGCAAAATGTGGTATACTCAATATACCCGATAATCTCTCATTGATGTACTAGCAAATTTAGTCACGCTCTGTCCGTCTATCTACCTGCGACAGTAATGGAAAGCTATCGCTGAGACAATGTCTCAGTGGTGTACAAAATTAACAAATACAACTTTAAATCAATTTTCATAAATCATATAAATGATGGATACATAAAACCATAGTTAAATTCAAGACAATGAATGTCATAAGGAATTTAACACAATATCACATTAAATCTCAGTAATCAAAACATAGTTAAATTCAAAAGACAGTGAATGTCAATAAGAATTTAAACTCCATTTCAAAAATTATCAAATCGCATAATAACACAATTTAGTCGAATAATTTAAGAATACAGTGTTGCCAATTCATTCACAACTTAAGACATGACACAAAATTTCTGATCAATGCCGCGTTGTACACCACGACAAAGCAATCACAACCCCACTAATCGAAATCAATGAGGAAGGGAGCTAGCTATATAATGAGTACTCATCCGATCACCTCAACTGGTAAACCAGAGAGGGAGAAAAATAAACGATCATGACTCCATAAATGGAGAAGGAAACTAAACGATCACAACCCCATAAATGGAGAAGGAATGATATGATACTGTCATGCTAAGTGTGAACACAAAATCAATTCCAAACATTTTATTCAAATGATTCGTGAGAATCCAATAAATTTCTAAAGTCATAAATTCATTCACAAAATGGCAACACAATTCATAATTAACTTCAAATTTTCACAAATCACACTAAATCAATTTTTCCACAGTTTCAAACCATTTACAATGCTTTTCAAGCAATAAGTATCCATTCAAACACATTTCCATAATTGAAAACAATAATATACAAACAGTCACAATTTATTTCAATTGAAAAATTCAAAAGAAATAACTGTTGTGCACAAACACAATTTAAAATAATAATGTATAATAGTCATAATTCATTTCAATTGAAAATTTCAAAATAAATAGCCGTTGTGCACAAACACAATTTAAAATAATAATGTATAATAGTCATAATTCATTTCAATTGAAAAATTCAAAAGAAATAGCCGTTGTGCACAAACCTCTGATATCTGTCTCCTGGTCTTGACTCAGTGTTTCCTTCCCTTTCCCTGAGTCTTTGCTAACTGAGAAACACAATTTGAAGTGTTTCAGTACTTAATTAAACTGTCTCTAACGATAATGCTTGATAATTAATTTACTGAATTCTATTATTTGCTTAGTCAACCTAATATGTCGACCCTCGATACATTCTAGGTGAATTAGGTTTTAAGGTTACCAATATGTCACATTCGATAGTCTTTTAGGGTTGGTACATGTTACCAAATTCATTTCCATGTATCTTGCATTTTCTTGCAATTTGCTGAATTCAAGGATACTAGTTTGACCTAGCCGGACGACCTAGTTCCCTCAGTTTTCAGGTTTCGGTCAAAACTACAAACTTGTAGATCTATGTCTTATGGAACGCGGGGCAAAATTTTAGGTCATTCTGAGTTATGTAGACCAAGTTATGGTCATTTTACTATTACTAGTCAACTTGCACCAAAATTGGTCACTTTAGGTCATTTTATGTCATTTTAGGTTCGGCCAGTTTTTGGACCCGAATTTGTGCAAGCTGTTTGACTTGCTTATGGTCATTTCTGGGCTTTGGTGTCTTCATAAGACTTGTATATATGGGTCTTAACTATTCATGGTCAAAATTTCAGGTCAATTGGACCTGTTTTGAGTGAGTTATGGCCTAAACACTAACTACTGCCCAAATGGTCAATTTTCAGGCCTTATTTGCACTTAATCCGGATTTGGTCATTTTTCAAGCTACCTTGTAAGCAGAATTTTGGCAAGCTTCCTTCATAAAAGTTGGCACATTTTGTGCCAAGTTTCACCTCCAATTGGTCTCATACCAATTAGAGCCACACACTCAAAGTTCTAGGCCTAAAACTCAAACTGCCTTATTGCATTTCTTTCATACACATCAAGCATCACTTTTAACACTTACCAAACTTAACATTCAAGCCAATTCTGGTTGTACCATGACCTAAACATAATTCACAACACATTATAGGTCATTTTGGCAATTTACAATTACATTCAATGTGCACCATTTAGTACAGAATTTTTCAAACCAAATTTACAACAATTCAATCACCTAACCATAACACTTTTACATGTCCAACTTCACACCATCACACACATACCCAAACTGCCATAATAACCAACAAAATTCAACATTAATATTCTATAATCCAAACATGAAATAACATCCTTATAGTTCAACAACCAGGCTGCCATTTCATGCATTACATTCCCATAATTTCCAAGCATTCAAATTTCAATACACATTCACATATACTAAGTATACATCACCCAAACAATTTCCTACACAATATACATTTAATCAATCATTTAATTCATCATTTACAAGCAAAAATAAACTACCTTCAAAGTGTTTCCATGGCTGCCAAAAGTACACATCCCCATTCCACATCAAACCTGTAACACCCTCCCGGTAGCAACTCCGTACATTCTACTGTTCCGGTGACCGGTGTCGGTCCGGACAGCTAGAACGTCCGGAAAAATATTTAAACTAAAGTGAGGGACCAAAATTAACTCAAATATTAACAAGAAAAATTTAGTAAAAATTTAGTAAAAATTTTAGAAATAAAATACAACCAAGTTAAACGAGCCGGTGCCCAAGCGATGGGTAACCAGAGGGAAGTTGCGGTTCTCGCAACCAGGAGCCCTAGACCTGGGTAAAAATTCATAAAATAATTATTGGGACTCCAGAGAAGGGTTATTGAGGTTCCCATGGCATTATAATGCCAAGAAAATATTTAGAAAAAATTTTCACTCGGTACAGACAATTTTGGCCCGTTGAGCCAAACGGAGGGCATTTTGGTCATTTCGCCTTCAGAGGTGATTTTTGGCCGACTTGTCCAATTAAGTAAATAATTATAATGATCTAAAATATGAATAAATATTGCTAAAAATTGAATTGAAAATGAGTAGAGAAAAGAAGAAAAGAAAATGAAGGAAAATGCTTAATTATGACATATGATGATGTCATTTAAAAGCCCCCTCCAATCACCATTTGACAAACCAATAAAAAGAGATAAAAATGACTTAAAATGAGATAAAAAAACAAAGGAAACCAGCAGTTTCCTTCTTCATACGGGCTGGAATAAGAGAGAAAGAGAGAGAAAAGGAAAAGAAAGAAAGAAAGGAAGAAGGAGAAGGAGATGAACAGTAGCAGAAAAGGGGTTCAGCAGGGCAGCATGTTTCTCTTCCGTCCAGGTGAGTTTGGCTCAACATCTATGGCTGATTTTTGGATATGTTTGAGGTATGTATGTGTGGAAGTTATGGTTAAAATTTGGGGATTGTTCAACGGTTGGATTTGGAGAAATATATTGTTGAATACAGGCTGTCTGTAGGTTGAATTCTGAATTTTGGCTACTGAAATTTGAGAAAAATAAATAGTTAGGATGCTTATAAAATTATGAAATTTGGTGCAAATGATATTTGGGATGTTGAGGCTGCTGGGTTAAAATTTGGTGAATTTTAGACTTGTGGTTTATGAGATATAAATTGTTTTGCATGAGATGTCTGAGTAAGACTGATTTCTGCAACAATTCAGATTTTGAAGGGTTGAATGAATGTTTTGATATCTCATGATATAGAGATTATTTGATGCTAAAATTTTTACTGATATTGTATAGGGATGTCTTGAATATATGGTTAAAATTTGGGATTTATCTAACGGTTATATCATTATATATAAATTTGAATGCACAAGCTGCCAGATTGGGTATTAATGGGTGGTTGTGGATTTAAGATTTATGATAGGAGTTTAGTCCAATTTAAGGGGAAATGCTGTTGAATTTTTATTGGATATTTAATTTAAGAAAGTGAAGTTATAATTAATTATGATTATTATGATTCTAGAGGAAATCTTGAAGAATAACAAGCTCAAGGTTGGTTTCAAAAAGGTTAGTGCCTATTTACACTTAAATCTCTTTTAATTCATGTTAAAGACTTAAAGTGAGTAAGGTTTTGTAAATTAAATGAATGGAATCTATGTATATGGACCCTATGAATTTTGGCTGCCCTAAGGAAGGAACAAAGGTGGAGTGTTTTTGATGGTTTTAATGGACTTAGAATGAATTAGAGATTATGTTTAAGGTGTATATACACATAAATAATGAATGGAAGTGCTTAATTAGGTGTATGTGTGAATCATAAGGGAAAACTAGGGTTTTGAGAAGTGAAAAATTGACTTGGCTTAGGAAATTGTTAGAGAACATCTTAATGGTCAATTAGTGACCATTTTAGGTGAGTTGACCATAAATTGGACTAAAATATGGCATGGCAAAGTGGAATGGTAGGCTGCCTAGGACAAAGAAAGATGGTGGCTGAGATTTCAGTCCACTTGGACTGCCATATCTTTGGCTGTGTTGGTTCAATTGGTGTTTGGCCAATTGGACATGAAATTAGGCTTATAATGGCACATTTTTTGCTGAAGAAACTATGCCCAAAAGACCAAAGCAAGTGGACCAAAAGTTGTCCCCAATCCGGATACCCTGCAAACAGCCCCTGCAGAAATGACCAAATGAATAGTAACTGTTCATTTGGCCATAACTCACTCTAGATATGGTCAATTGACCTGAAATTTTTACAGCAACAAGATAAGATATAGACAAACAACTTTCATGAAGGACACCAATCTAAATTATGCCATTAACCTAATCAAATCATTGAGCAAAGTGAAGTTTACTGTAGTGAGATTTCCAGAATTTTCCTTTGTGCAGTAATGTTTGGATGGCTATAACTCTCTCTAGAAAACTCGGATTTAGGCGATTCTTGAACCGATGAAAACCTAAGGCATAGTAGAACATTTCATATGAAGAAAGTTAGGCCAAATTATGAACTTAACTTGATCAAATTACTGACCAAAGTTGGACCAAAATCTGTCAAAACCCAAAATTTCAGCATGAACAGTACACATGAACAGTAAATTTATTTTGGCCATAACTTGAGCTAAAAAACTCCAAATTGAGTGATTCAAAAAAAGAAATTCAACTAGACAAAATAAGGAACAACTTTCATGTTTACCATTTCCTCAAATTCCCACTGTAGAAATATCAAATGGAACAATAAAGATGAAGCACCAAATCTGAAAATTTTGTTCAATTAGCATTAAGCTTAAAAATGGTATTGACAACCAATACCAACAAGTTTTAAATACAAAATGTGGTATGTTTGGGGTGTTAAAACCAATACACCTATTTTCTATCCAAAAGTCAACATTTTTGTTGACCAATGAGGTGAATAGTGACACCAAAACCAAAAATTGGCAATTTTGCCAAAATGACCTAAGCTTTGAGAAAGTGATCACTTCCAACAAGTTTTAAATGAAAAATGTGGTATGTTTGAAGTGCCAAAGCCAATGTACCTACTTTCTATGCAAAAGTCAACTTTTTGTTTGACTAATGAAGTGAATAGTGACACCAAAACTTGAAATTCAAAAATGTGAAAATTAAAAATGTAAATACCCTAGTAGGCCTAATGTGATTGGTTTGGATAGTTTGGCATGCCAATAGGGTATTGTTTTAGCAGTACTGCGAAAGGCTTTATGCCTGTATTCATGGCTTTATGCCCGTATTCATGGCTTTTATGCCAGTATTCATGGCTTTTATGCCCGATTATGTGATATCATGGCTTTTTAGCCATCGATCGCATACATGGTTGGCGTTCTGCGTCCCATGGTATGACGGCCCGAGGCACGCGGTGTCGGTGCCAACGACCGTTATCGATCGATCGTCCCAAAGATAGGTTACATGGGCATGGAAAAGTATAACTGTGATTGAACTGATTATTAAAGAAAATACGAAAATTAAGTATCAGGAATGATTACAAAAATACAAAGAAGCTCAAGATCATGAAGAAAATAATTAACGAAATGCATGAAGAAGTTAATATCATAAAACATGATTAGCCCTCAACTAAACAATAAGTTAGTAATTATTCATTTCTTATGAACACAATAGCAAGGAAATTATTATTTTTATTTGCATATTATATTTTCTTGTATTATTGGCACCACTAAGCTTTATGCTTAGCGCGTCGCTTTTGCAACGCGTAGGTACTGAAGAATTGGATAGAGGGCCCAGTAAACCACAGATTGGGTAAGGCCGTTCACAGTTCTGCATAGTGTCCGTGTCACCTCAACTTCTGCAGTGCATTGGTAGGACACTAGGTGTCATTTTGGCATTCTGTAATAAATTTTGATTTTCTCATATGTAATGAAACTTATGTAATGTATTTTGATTTTCATGTAAATAATGCAAATTTGTGTTTGTAAATGGAAAAGTGAATATTGATCTGTGATTGTTACATGACTATCAAATGAGATGAATGATTGAGAATTGAAATTGAGAAATGAATGGTTGACAAATGTTGAGATGATGATTATTGGAGTTTGAGAGTAATTGAATACGAATATATGAATATTGGAAGTGTTTTTCACAGGTTCCGAATAACTGTTTTCTCCATTTTTAGCCGGTACTCCGCCGGATTTTCTTTAAAATTTTCGGAACCTTAAATAAATTATAATTTCTATAAATGGCTTAAATAAATTATATTTCACAAGTTATATTCAAAAGGAAGAATAAAAATGAATTAAGATAAAATAGAGTGCTCGGCACACTGAGTGGCATAACTTGCTCGGCTACACTGTAGTCGGGTAAGGGGTGTCACAAAACCTCAAAAATTTCTCCATAAATCAAACACCCATAACATCCTTACAAACTTTAATGAAGCAATAACCCAAAAATACAAACTTACCACTTTGGAAATTCTTCAAAACCTCTCCAAAACTTGGTCTTCTTGCTGCCAATCTACTGCCCAAGGTGTATGGACAACTTTTAGTGAAGAAAGGTGCCAAGAACGAAGCTTAAATCAAGCTTGCATGAAGCTTTCAAGTAGACAACAATGGTGCATCTTCTTTTCACCATTTTCGGCTGAATTTGGGAGCTTGAAGATGAAGTTCAATCTGCTGTCCAAAGGGTGAGTTAGTGGTCCACTTAAATGACTTAGTGGAGTACTATGTTAAAATTAACTATTATTTTAATATTAACTTTCATTTTCCCACATTTAACTCCCCATTTTTGCTATTTATATTAGGTACCACCAATTTAATTTTTCATTATATTTTCCAAGTGTAATATTATTTATTTTTAATGGACATTTAGGTCAAAAGACAACTCGGGGTGCCAAATGACCACAATGCCCCTGTTCGGGTTCCATTCCTGATTTTTCGGTAACACTGGGTTTTGTCCATTTTTCGATTTCTCACTTTTCTTTGTACTAATTATTTAATTTTTCTTTGATATTTCTAATGATATTTATACTTCAATAAATATTTATTTGAGTTCTAAAAATATTTTTCAGGTTCCCCGCGGTCCAGGGCTAGTCAACGGTCCACGCTGTGACTTTCCGGTGAGGTCACCCATCGCTAGGGTTCTCGGCTCGCTTAACTTGATTGCATTTCTTTACTATTATTTTTCCTTTATTTTTCTTGTATTTTCTTTTCTTGTATTTCATTATTTTATGTCTCCTCACTCATATTGAAGTGTAGTTCTAGGCATCCTAGCTGTCCGGACAACACTGGTCACAGGAACAGTAGAACGCACTACCGAACATAGGGGGTGTTACATCCAGGAAGCTTCTCCATACCCTTCCTCATTGGCAATAAGAAAATAGACAAGTCCTTCTGCGATCTTGGGGCAAGCATGAGTGTAATGCCTCTATCATTATGCAAAAAGCTAGAGATCAGAGAGCTGAGGCTCACAACAATCTCATTGCAATTGACTGATCGATCTGTTAAATATCCAGTGGGCATACTTGAGAACATCCCTATCAAAGTGGGTAAATTCTTCATTCCAGTAGACTTTGTTGTCCTTTAGATGGAAAAGATGTTCAAATCCCTGTCATCTTAGAAAGACCATTCTTGGCAACCGCCGAAGCCATCATAGACGTAAAAAATGGGTGACTAACCCTCAAGGTAGGAGAAGAAGAAGTGGAATTCAACTTGTTTGACACAATGAAACACAAATTCAAACCTGATGAATGCTTCAAGGTTGACATAATTGACAAATAAGTTGAAGAGAAATTTCATAAGACACATCCTAAAGATCCTCTTGAAGCATGTATTGTGCACAGCCACACAGTGAATGATGAAAATATAGAAATAGCAGCCTGTGTACAATAGTTAGCAACTCATCCACTCCTACCCTTAGCTAAGGCCTCCGAGATGGAGAAGTTGAAGGAGGAATAGCCCAAGGACAAGATCTAGGAAAACGCCAAACCCCTCCTCGCTAAGGTACGCATTTCTGGACTCAAACTCTAAATATCATGTTATAATCAATGCTAGCCTATCTAAGTTATAAAAGGAAAAATTGTTAAGAGAACTTAGGATCCATAACAAAGACATAGGGTATAAAATAGAAGACCTGAAAGGAATCAACCCATCGATTTGCATGCATAGGATAGCTATGGAAGAAAACAGTAAACCCATTATCGAGCACCAAAGAAGACTTAACCCAAACATGAAAGAAGTAGTCAAGAAAGAAATTTTAAAACTATTAGATGCAGGTATCATATACCCAATTTCTGATAGTAAATGGGTTAGTCCAGTACATGTAGTTCTTAAGAAGGGTGGGACAACTATTATCCAAAATGCAAACAATGAACTAATCCCTACTAGGGTAGTCACTAGTTGGCGAATGTGTATAGACTATAGGAAATTGAACAGTGCTACCAGAAAGACCATATTCCTCTCCCTTTTATCGACCAAATGTTAGAAAGATTAGCAAAACACTCTTATTTTTGTTATCTAAATGGGTATTTAGGATTCTTTCAAATTCCTATTCACCTAGAAGACCAAGAAAAGATAACATTCACTTGTCCCTATAGAACATTTGCGTATAGGAGAATGCCTTTTGGTCTTTATAATGCCTCTGCTACTTTTCAAAGATGCATGATGGCTATTTTTTTTTCTTATATTGAAAATATCATGGAAGTTTATATGGATGATTTTTCTGTCTATGAAACTACTTTTGATGATTGCCTAGCTAATTTATCTAAGGTGATGCAAAGATGTGAAGAATCAAACCTGGTCCTAAATTGGGAAAAATGCCACTTCATGGTAAGGGAAGGTATAGTTATGGGACATTTGATATCAGAAAGAGGAACTGAAGTTGATAAGGCAAAAATTGAGATCATTTAAAACATGCCACCACCAACAACAGTCAAGGGAGTGCGAAGCTTTTTGGGACATGCAGGGTTCTACAGAAAACTCATTAAAGACTTTTCCAAAATAGCTAAGCCACTTACCAACCTGTTAAGTCAAGATGTTCCCTTTAATTTTGATGAAAATTGCCTTGTCTCCTTTAACAGGATTAAAAAAGCCTTGATATCAACACCAATAATTCAGCTACCAAATTGGGAGCTACCATTCGAGGTGATGTGAGATGTGAGTGACTTTGCAGTTTGAGCGTTGCTCGGGCAAAGAAAAGATAAAAAGCTCATCGCCATTTATTATGCTAGCAAGACACTAGATGATGCGCAAATCAATTATGATATCACAGAGAAGGAATTCCTAGCAGTGGTGTTTAGAATAGACAAATTTAGATCTTACCTAATTGGGTCAAAAGTCATTGTATTCACAGATCATGCTACAATCCGATACCTTTTGAACAAGAATGAAGCAAAACCAAGGTTGATTCGATGGATTCTACTTCTGCAAGAATTTAACCTTGAAATCAAGGATAAAAAGGGATCCAAAAAATGTAGTAGCTGACCATCTTTCCTGGCTGAAATTGGAGTACACAGGGAACTTCGAGGATTTGCCAATTAATGACTCATTTCCTAACGAGCAATTACTTGCATTCTCCAAGGCTCCATGGTATGCTGACTTTGTTAATTTTCTTGTATGCAGGGTATTGCCTCCAAACATGAATTATCAATAAAGGAAGAAATTCCTACATAATGTGAGATACTACACGTGGGAGGAACCTCTACTGTACAAGAGACATAATGATGGGCTGATAAGAAGATGCATACCAGAGGAAGATATG
Source organism: Hevea brasiliensis (assembly GCF_030052815.1). NCBI lineage: Eukaryota > Viridiplantae > Streptophyta > Magnoliopsida > Malpighiales > Euphorbiaceae > Hevea > Hevea brasiliensis. The sequence continues at coordinate 89,316,116 of NC_079494.1, read as the reverse complement.
GAAAGCATCCTCTAGCATTACCACTCATCACTATATGGAGGACACTTTGGCACCTCAAAACTAGCAGCCAAGATTTTGCAAGCAGGGTTTTACTTGCCACATTTGTTTAAAGATGTGAGATCTTTTGTGCTAGCTTGTGATCAATGCCAAAGAACAGGTAACACTTCAAGAAGGAATGAAATGCCACTGCATGGTATACTTGAGGTAGAATTGTTTGATGTATGAGAGATAGATTTCATGGGCCCATTCCACTCTTCCCATGGAAACAAGTATATTCCGATTGGTGTTGATTATGTGTCAAAATTGGTAGAAGGAATAACCACACCAACCAACGATGCTAGAGTGGTCACAAGGCTCCTTAAGAAGAATATCTTCACAAGATTTGGCATACCAAGAGCAATAATTAGTGATGGAGAAAGTCACTTCTGTAACCAATAATTCCAAACACTACTAAAAAAGCATGAAGTGACTCACAAGGTGGCCACACCTTATTATCCTCAAACCAGCGGCCAACTAGAAATCTGAAACAGGGAACTGAAACGGATTCTAGAGAAAACTATAAGTAAATCCAGGAAGGACTGGTGCATGAAGTTAGATGATGCACTGTGGGCATACCTCACTACATATAAAACCCCAATTGGCACAACTCCCTTTCGATTAGTTTATGGAAAATCATGCCATCTCCTTGTTGAACTTGAGCATAAAGCTTATTGGGCAATTCAGATCCTAAACTTTGACCTCAAAGCTGCTAGTGAAAAAAGGCTCATACAACTGAATGAGTTAGAAGAAATCCGACAGGATGCATACGAAAATGCCAAAATCTTCAAAGATAAAACCAAAAGATGGCATGACAGGCACATAGCAAGGAAGAAAATAAAAGAAGGAGATCTGGTCCTGTGATTCAATTCTAGATTAAAACTCTTTCCAGGGAAGCTGAAATCAAGATGGTTTAGACCTTTTAATGTCACTCAAGTCTTCCTGCATAGAGCAGTAGAAGTGTGGAGCAAAACCTCAGGTGCATTTAAGGTTAATGGGTAGAGGCTAAAGCCTTACTTTTAGGGAGAACCCATAGAGAAGGGAGTCAATTACACCCTCGACCATCCTACTGACAGACCATAAATAAGTAAAGTCTAGCTAAAGACTATAAACAAGCGCTTTTTGGGAGGCAACCCAAAATTTTTTTTGAACTTTTCTTCTTTTTCTTTTTCATATTGATTTTTGTTTCAAACTCATTAGTATTTTATTTTGTAGGACCTTCTAGAAAAGCAAGAGGGAGTAGACAACAAGAGAGGAGAGGAATCACCAAGTCAGAACCATAAAAGAGAAGATAGAACAAAACTGGGGAAGTAGCTCTATTGCTAACCTTTGCATCCATTTCATGTAATGCTCTCACTTTACGTAATCCGTACATTCTACTGCTCCGATGACCTAATGTCTGTCCAGACAAGTTAGGATGTCTGAAACTACACTTCAATGATAATAAACAGGCATAAAATGATGAAATAAATAAAAAGAAAATATAAGAAAAATTAAGGAAAAATAAAAGAGAGGAAATGAAACTAGGTTAAACGAGCCGGCATCGTAGCGATGGGTGACCACACTGGGAAGTTACGGCGAAGGCAATTGCCGACCCCAGGACCTCGAAGAACCCTCAGAAATAATTTTTGGGACATAATTAAAGGCCTATAGAGGTGTAATTGACATTAGAAATATCAAAGAAAAATTAATAAATTAGTACAAATAAAAATAAAAAATCAAGAAACCAATAAAAATCGATGTTACCAAAAAATAAAAAATACAACCCGAAGAGGGGCATTTTGGTCAATTGACACCTATAGTTGACTTTTGACCTAAATGTCCATGAAAAATAAGTGGTATTACATTTTGAAAATTGAATGAAAAATGAGATTAAAGATAAAATGTAATTTAAGGGAAGTTAAGGGCAAAAGTGCAATTAAAAGAAATCTGGAATTAATTAAATTTTTAATCAACATTAGTGGAGCACTAAGTGGGATTAAGTGAAGGTATAAAGGGATCAAAGTGGACAGAATTTCCACTAACCAAGTCACCTTTTTCAACCTTTCAAACCCATTGCCGAATTCAAATCTCTCTCCAAACTTCCATAGCCAACTTTCATGCAAAGCTTAATCTCTCCCCTTTTATGCCATAAATCCCATAAGTTCCTTCATGAAAATTTATCCTCACATTAAGAACAATCCTTGGGCAGCTATTAGGAGAGGAAATAGTGGAGTTGTCAGGGTCAGCAAGGGTCACACATATGAGGTAAGTGCAAAGAACCCCCACCCTTCCTTCTTTAAAGTTGATGAGCTTCATGAGGTTAGTTGAATTCTCTTGAAATTTAAGAGAAATGATAAGTATACATTCCTTCTAATTTCTGGTAGCCTCAAGGAGAGCTAGGTTTAGATGGTTTTGAATGATTAAACTTGCTTAATGATTCTTAAGAGTGAATATAGACATGTATATAGGTTGAATTGTATATATAATTGAAATTGAAAAATTATTAGTGCTTTAATGTTAATTTGGGCCTATTGAATTATGATGAAATTTTGATGATGACTTGTTGAAATTGAGACTATTTAATGAGTATTAGAAGTGCCATGTATATTTATTTGGAGTTTGGAAGAAGGAGGAGATTGAAATTGGGAGTGCTTATTGCTTGCAGGTTGAGCTGCTGTTGAATTCAGTAGGTTGTTATTGTCATATCTCCCTTTGTATTACCCCAATTGGTATGAGACCAATTGAAGGTGTTTTGGGACATCCAATCCTTCATTTTTCAAGAAGAAAGCCTACTCAAATTTTGTTCATAAGTTGGTCAAATTGAGGCTTGAATACGGGTAGCTTGCTAGATTAGGCTCAGAATTGACCATATGAATAGTATGTGTTCATATGGCCATAACTTGCCCTAGGAATGTCAGAATGACCTGAATTTGGAACCATTGAAAAGCTTGGACATAGGGGAACACTTTTCATGCGGACCACTTGACCCATTTTTTCCTTTAACCAAGTCAAACTATTAGTAGAATTTGAGTCACCAAAACTGCTAACCCAGAAATTGACCAAAACACTGTTCCATTTGTATGCTTGATCAGTTTTGGCAAAAATGCCATAACTTGGTCCCCAAAGTTTAAAATTGAGTGAAACTAGTGCCAAAAGTTTTATAAGACATAGTACAACAATTTTTATGTTTTGACCAAGATCCAAAAACCATTGCATCCTAGGGAAAATATTAGCCAAAGTTAGGAATTGAAATATGAAAACGTTAAGTTGAACCCAGAATGCCATTTGATTCCCAAGTGTTCATTTGACCATAACTCCCACTAGGAAATTCCATTTGAGATGTGCCAATATAATCTGGAAACATGATATTTAGGGCTACAACATTGATTCAGACACCTTTGCCAAATTCTAAGTGTAAAGACCCTAAAAAGAGGGTCAAACATACTGCCCTGAAGTTTGACTATTGCCTTTATTGGATTAAGAGTCCAGGTTAATACATTGGCCATAACTTAGTACACCAAGCTTGAAAAATATATGAAATTGTACCTTGGAGTCCCTAAGACAAAGAGGAACATTTCCTATGGAGGAACCTAAGTCTAAAAATGACCATAAGAAGATCAAATGACTAGTTAAAGTTTATTGACCAGGAATTGCAAATTCTAGACAACTTAGAAGCAAATGGACCAGTTATGGTTAATTGACCATAACTTGAGTTATACAAATTCAAATGGAGTGATTTAAAAAGAGAATTAAAGCTAAGATGATAAGGAAAAACTTTGACGAAGGATATTTAACCAAATTCCCACAATAACCAGACTAATGGCATAGTAGAAAACAGTGACCCAAACTGAAATTTTAGATTTGCACTTAGGGAAATTAGAAATTGAATTGGCAATCAATGCCAACAAAATTAACACCCAAAATGTAGTATATGAGTGCAACTAGAATTAATAAACCTATTTAGTAGGAAAAAGTCAACATTTTGACTCGAATAGTGTAATGAATAGTGACCCAAAATGCAAAATTCAAAGGACATCATTTTAAGCAAATTTAAAGCTACAATTAAGTAGGCATGAAATAAATTGTTGGATTAATTATGAGATATGGTACTGAAATACTATAAATTGTATGTTTCAGTTGAAAAAAAAAATTGGAAAGGGATCTTCGAAGGAAAAATAAGAATTGATGTAAATAAGTGGTTTGTTCACAACTAGTTTTTAATTGATTTTTGTTCTGAATATTTCATATGATTAAATGATGTTATTTTCTTTATGTATTATTTTTATCAAGTATTGGATTTAATTCAATGATTATTGAAATTGTTATAGTATGTATGAATTTAGCTTTGTGAAATGGAATTTCAACAATTATTGAACATTGTTATGGATTGAATAAATTAGTTTTGGAAAAATTGTGATAAAATATATTTTGAATTGTGATGAGCATAAAAATTATTGGATATTGGAATTGACATTAAATTAAATTGTGTTGTGATTTATGCTCAAATAAATAGATTTATGATATTATTTTATATCTCACTATAGATGCTTGACTAGGTTATTACTCATCTCTCCTATTTATTTAGGAGACAATAGAGTTAGCTTTGTTTTAATTACCATGCTACGTGTGCAGGCTTAGATTCTCTTCTTATTAGAGGTTAGATCTAAGTTTTCTTCATGGCCCTTTTGGAAGTTTCATTATTGTGGTGTGTACTATGCACGATGATTCAACCTCTCCTACCATAGGGAGTTAGAATCCCGATTCAACCTCCCCTGTAACACCCCTAAGTTCGGTAGTGCGTTCTGCTGCTCCAGTGACCAGTGTTGTCCGGACAGCTAGGATGCCTAGAACCACACTTCAATGAGAGTGAGGAGACATAAAATAATGAAATAAAAGAAAAGAAAGTACAAGAAAAACAAAGGAAAAATGATTGCAAAGAAATGTGATCAAGTTAAACGAGCCGGGAAACCTAACGATGGGTGACCGCACTGGGAAGTCACGGCGTGGACCGTTGACTAGCCCTGGACTGCGGGAAACCCTGGAAAACATTTTTGGGACATAAATAGACCCTTTTTGAAGAATAAATATCATTAGAAATATCAAAGAAAAATTAAATAATTAGTACAAAGAAAAGTGAGAAATCGAAAAACAGACAAAACCCGGTAATACCGAAAAATCAGGAATGCCACCCGAACAGGGGTATTATGGTCATTTGACATCCCGAAGTGTCTTTTGACCTAAATTTCCATTAAAAATAAATAGTATTACACTTAGAAAATAAAATGAAAAATTAAATTGGTGGTACCTAAAATAAATAGTGGAAATTATGGGTTAAATGTGGAATAAATGAATAATTACTTTATTATATGATTAAGTGACTAAGTGGACCACTAAGGGGATTAATTAAATATATAGTGGGACATGTGTACACTTAAAATGCAGCTGAATAAGTCATCTTCCTCATTTGCATTCAAATTGCCGAATTGAAGAGTGAAGGAAACTCCATAGCCATTTTTCATGCAAGCTTTCTTAACTCTCCATTTTCAACTCCAACCTCTTAGTGTTCTTCATTAAACTTTGTCTACACATCACAAGGAAGATATTGATACTAATTTTGAGAAGTTTGATGAAGGTTTAGCAAGTTACAATTAAAGGTAAGTTTGCATTTTTGAGAATTTCTTTGTTAAAGTTTATGTTCATGTTATGGGTGTTAGTTTGGTGAAAGAAAATTTTGAGTTTGAAGGGTTATTGTTGTTTTCATTTTGGACAGCCATGACTCACGTTTTTGATGAGATATTTGTGCATATAATTGATGAGAAATGGTGTTGATCATGATGAATTAGTAACCTAGTGAATTATTTCATGTTTATGTGGTGATTTATGCACTTGGATGGGAAATTGTAAAATGGACGGCACTTTGATGTTGAAGAATGGTTTGTGGCAGCTTGGGGACACTTGAGTAATGGTATATATTGAAGGAAATGTATGCAGAATATTAACCTAGAAGGATTGATGATATGTATGTAGATTGATCTTGTAAAGTGTGTGTAAAATTTGTAATGGTTAGGTGTGTTTGTAATAGTACTTAGAAATTGTAATTGTGAATGATATTGGTGTGTTGAGGCTGATTGGAATCTGCCCAAAATAATGTTAATGTAAAGTAGAAAGTGCTTTTGGTAATGTACCAAAACTGATTTGGTAGGGTATGGAAGTAAACTTTGCAAGGTAAATATGTGTTTTGAATGGGGTGTGAAAAGCATATTGAGGGCAGTACACATTTTAGCCTATAACCTTAAATGTGTAACCTCAATTGGTATGAGACCAATTTGAGGTGAAACTAGGCACAAAATGTGCCAACTTTCATTGAGAAACCATGCCAAAATTCTGCTTGCAAGGTGACCTAAAAAAATGACCAATTCGGATTAGGTGCAATTAGGACCTGAAAAATGACCAATTGGGCAGCAATGAGTGTTTAGGCCATAACTCACTCAAACCAGGTCCAATTGACCTGAAATTTTAACCAAGAATAGTTAAGACCCATACCTACAAGTCTTATGAAGACACCAAAGCCCATAAATGACCATAAGCAAGTCAAAAAACTTGCACAAGTTCGGGTCCAAAAACTGGCCGAACCAGAATTGACCAATTTGACCTAAAATTGACCTAAAATGGTACCATTTGACCAGCAAGAGTGTAATGACCATAACTCGGTCTACTTAACTCGGATTGACCTGAAATTTTGCACCGCGGTCCATAAGACCTAAATCTACAAGTTTGTAGTTTCGACCGAAATCGAGGGAACTAGATCGTCCGGTTAGGTCAAACCAGTGTCCCTGATCCAAAGAATTTGCATTAAAATGCACTAAGCAAGGAAATGACTTTGGTAAAACATACCAAACCTAAAACCCTATCAAATGTGACATATTAACGACACTAAAACCTAATTTACCTAAAACGCAACGAGGGTCGGTATATTAGGTGATTAAGTGAATAATTGAGTTCAGTGCATTATTTACCAAACACCATCGATAGAGACAGTTTAAATTAGTACTGAAACACTTCAAATTGTGTTTCTCAGTTACCAAAGACTCAGGAAAAGGGAAGGAAACACTGAGTCCAGATCAGAGGGACAGTCATCAGAGGTTTGTGCACAACAACTGTTTCTTTTGAATTATTTTCAATGGAAATAAATATTGACTATTTGCATATCATTGTTTTAAATTGTGGAAATGTGTTTGGTGGACACTTATTGATTGAAAAACATTGTGAATGGTTTGAAACTGTGAAAAATTGTTTGAATGGTATTTGATGGATACTTATTGATTGAAAAGCACTATAAATGGTTTTTGTGGAAATTGAAGTGAATTACGAATTGTGTTGCCATTTTGTGAATGAAATTATAACTTTGGAAATTTATTGGATTCTTACGGATCATTTGAATAAAATGTTTGGAATTGTTTTGACTCACAATTGGCATGACACTGATAATATGTTCCTCCTCCATTAATGGGGTGAGTGTGATTATTCCTCCCTCTTTGACTTATTAGTCTGGGGTGAGTATGATTATGTTCCTCCCTCTTTGACTTCCCAGTCTGAGGTGAGTATGGATGAGTTCTCATTATATAGCTAGCTTCCTCCCTCATTGATTTCGATTATTGGGGTGAGCATGTCTTGTCGTGGTGTACAACACGGCATATATGGAAAAAATTGTGTCATGGCCTAAATTGTGTTATAGATTGGCAACACTGTATTCTTCAGTTATTTGATCGAATTGTGTTATTATGTATTGTGAGATTGTGAAATTGATTTAAACTCTTATTGACATATACTGTCTATTGAATTCAACCATGATCTGACTTATTGAAAATTATTGTGATATTAACAAATGGAGTTTAAATTCTTGTTGACATTTATTGTCTTGAATTTAACTATGGTTTTAAGTATCCACTATTGATATGATTTATGAATTGTGATTTAAAATTTATATTTGGTAAATGTTGTGCACCACTGAGACATTGTCTCAGCGATAGCTTTTTATTGCTGTCGCAGGTAGAAAGACAGACAGGCGAGCTAGGTCGCTAGTATCGCCAAATGAGAGATTTTTGGGTATAGTGAGTATACCACATGTGGCATTTTGTAATCAGAATGTATATTCACTGTATGTATATTTTGTTCTTGGTTTTGAGCGATTGTAAATTTAAGTTGTACAAGAAAGTTTTAAAATAATTATGAGTTATTTGGCTTGTAAAAATTGTGTTATATCTTTGTATCTTAGTCTTTGAAAATCACTGTGGATTTGACTTGAGAAATGTGTTGTGTTGATAAAAATGTTGGAGTTGAGATTTGAAAATATATTGAAGTGCTTTTTACAGGTTTTCTGAAGAAGCTGCTTTGTCCAAAATACAAATGGCACCTTGCCAAAATTTTTACAGATATTCCAAATAAATCAAATGAGTTAGTTGTTTCACTTGATTCACCAAAGTCTTTCACACTGTAAATAGTGCTCACCATCGTAAAAGAAGTAAGAAAAGTTTTTAAAATCCCTTGTAGTGTATTTAATGGATTATCGTGAGACGGAGTTGGTAATTCATTAGGTATACTACGGGTCATGTTATGCCTTACAGGGGTAGGGTGTGACATGTTTTAGTGGTATCGAGCAAAGTTTTTAAATTCTGTTTTCTGTCATTTGAATATTCTTTCTTCACAGACAACCGCTCAATATCATTGTTTGATACATACAAGACATTACATTATAAATATGCACTAACGGAGGAAATCTCCTTGTGTTATTGGTTTAGGAGATCTAAAATCCTCGCATTGACTATGGAAGAGGGTGATCGTTGATCGATCAATCTATTGAGGTCGAGGTGCAAGAGGATGCCCCATGCCTACATAATGTCGGTGGTTCAAGAGCACCACCGCAGCATCGCAGATTCTGCTTCGCTCGCCACAGACTACTGCAATGTTCCAACAAATGGATGGTAATGTGCCTACTCAAGTCCCAATACAGACACCGGTGGTACAACCACAGTCTTCTGCTAGACAATATGACAAATTGATGAAGTATGGGGCTACAGAGTTCAAGGGTGATAGATCCTCTAGAGGCGTAACAATGGTTAGAGAGGATGGATAGGGTATTCAAGAAATTGCATTGAGGAGCTTAGATTTGAGTACTCAGTATCTTTGCTACAGGGGATGCTTATGGTAGTGGAAAACCATCCCCACATCCGATAGAACCTGCGAAGCTAACATGGAATGACTTCCTCAGTGGAATTCAGCAAAAATATGTCCCCGATGCTTATGTAGACCGAAGTCGCAAGAATTCATAAGTCCAAACAGGGGGCGATCGTGGTCGAGTATGAAAGGGAATTCTCCCGCCTAAGCCATTATGCAGTAAGTCTACTTTCTACCAGCAGGGAGATATGTAAGAGGTTTGAAACCGGCTTGAAGCTTTGTATCAGATTACAAGTGGTCGGATTCAAACATAACAACTTCTCTGAAATTATATCTCAATCACTAGAATTAGAAAGAAGTGAATCTGAAGAGGCTCTAGAGAAAAAGAAATCGAGAAGGCGTAAAAGAGGAAAGTCACAGAACGAGTTCTAGTGGTCCCTCTTGGAAAGAGGAAAAACTTTGGGGGATACGACAGAGATAGTAAGAAGTCCGATAGAGATAGATCTTATGGACAGAAACCACCTCGATCCGATCAGCCAACTCAACAGAAACCCAGAAATGCGCTGTCAGATCGACTTTGTGAAACTTGTGGTAAACCACATAGTGGGGTATGTTATAGAGCCGTAGGAGCATGCTTTAATTGTGGAGAGACTGGTCATTTTGCTAAGGATTGTGTAAATCCGTGTCGCTCGATCATTTACTACACCAAAGGGATCAACCCAAGTTTCTACCCCAAAGAGTTCACCATCAGTTAGTAGAGGCAAAGGTAGAGGTAGGGGTAGTACACCTAGAAGTCAGACTACTATGAATAAGCCAAAACAGGGTGATGCTTCAACGAGAGTATACGCTATACGACAGAAAAGAGACTGAGACTTTTGACATCATTGCTGGTACTTTCTCAATTAGCAACTGAGATATATATATGTATTGTTTGACCTGGAATTTTCATATTTTTACATTAGTGTTAGAACTATATGTTCTGTTGTTATTCGTTTACAGAGGAATAAATTTTGACGCATTAGTGATTAGCCCTTAAGATAAGGATTGTGATAATAAGTGAAATTAGTTTTGAAAGAGTTTATCGGCGAAAAGTATTTTCTAACATACCATAAATTATAAAGCTAATTAGTGAGCCTACTTAATGTAAGGCAAGAGGACGTAAAAGTAAGATGCAGTAATGGAATTGCTCTTGATAAGGGCAAGGAGGTTCTCATTAGAAATTGCTAATGGATATTGTAATCAGAATAAGATTCGAATATCAGTGAATTCAAAAAGAATAAAAGATAACAAAGTTTGATCTATTGGGATGTATCATAGTAACTATGCAATGTTCTTGATGTTTATACTGTAAGCTGCAGATTACAGTACTAACTTGAGATTATTGTGTAGAGCTACGTACTAACCAATAGTACACCTAGATGAGAATAGTTGCCAATGGCATCTGTTTTGGCATAGTTATGCCAGACGTAATTTAATTGTTAGAAATAAGTTTGAAAATCCTACTTAGGATCTAAAACTCAAAAGTTAAAATATCGAAAGGTTATAGTTCAAGATAAAAGGAAGTAAGTTATAGAACATTGACAGATAAAAAGAGTTATGGAAGTAGAGACTTGAGCAGTTGATTCATATGTAACAAAGAAATATTCGAATGTGAGGAAGACTATGGACTAGAATGGTCGAGGACCAATGCACGATGAATGATTCTAATATGACCTCAAGGGTCATTCAAGAAGGAACGTGAGTGAAATATTAGACAACACAATAGTAAGAGGAGATTGGTGTTATCCAAACAAAGTAAAGATTGTAGTAGATTGTTAAAAGTCTTACGATGATAGAGAAAGGTGAAATAAAACGTAGGAATATTGTAAGGTGATTAATGGTTAAAATTTAGTGGACGAAATTTATTTAAGGGGGTGAGAATTGTAAGAAGCCTAAGTTCGGTAGTGCGTTCTACTGCTCCAGTGAACAGTGTTGTCAGGACAGCTAGGATGCCTAGAACCACACTTCAATGAGAGTGAGGAGACATAAAATAATGAAATAAAAGAAAAGAAAATACAAGAAAAACAAACGAAAAATGATTGCAAATAAATGTGATCAAGTTAAACGATACGGGAAACCAAACGATGGGTGACTTTGGGAAGTCACGGCGTGGACCGTTGACTAGCCTCGGATCATGGGAACCACGGAAAACATTTTGGGACATAAAAAGACCCTTTTTGAAAAATAAATAACATTAGAAATATCAAAGAAAAATAAAATAAATAGAACAAAGAAAAGTGAGAAATCGAAAAGCAGACAAAACCCAGAATACCGAAAAATCAGAATGCCACCCGAGCAGGGCATGATGGTCATTTGACATCCCTAAGTATATATTGACATAAATGTCCATTAAAAATAAATAGTATTACACTTAGAAAATAAAATGAAAAATTAAATTGGTGGTACCTAAATTAAATAGTGGAAATTATGGGTTAAATGTGGAATAAATGAATAATTACTTTATTATATGATTAAGTGACTAAGTGGACCACTAAGGGGATTAATTAAATATATAGTGGGACATGTGTACACTTAAAATGCAGCTGAATAAGTCATCTTCCTCATTTGCATTCAAATTGCCGAATTGAAGAGTGAAGGAAACTCCATAGCCATTTTTCATGCAAGCTTTCTTAACTCTCCATTTTCAACTCCAACCTCTTAGTGTTCTTCATTAAACTTTGTCTACACATCACAAGGAAGATATTGATACTAATTTTGAGAAGTTTGATGAAGGTTTAGCAAGTTACAATTAAAGGTAAGTTTGCATTTTTGAGAATTTCTTTGTTAAAGTTTATGTTCATGTTATGGGTGTTAGTTTGGTGAAAGAAAATTTTGAGTTTGAAGGGTTATTGTTGTTTTCATTTTGGACAGCCATGACTCACGTTTTTGATGAGATATTTGTGCATATAATTGATGAGAAATGGTGTTGATCATGATGAATTAGTAACCTAGTGAATTATTTCATGTTTATGTGGTGATTTATGCACTTGGATGGGAAATTGTAAAATGGACGGCACTTTGATGTTGAAGAATGGTTTGTGGCAGCTTGGGGACACTTGAGTAATGGTATATATTGAAGGAAATGTATGCAGAATATTAACCTAGAAGGATTGATGATATGTATGTAGATTGATCTTGTAAAGTGTGTGTAAAATTTGTAATGGTTAGGTGTGTTTGTAATAGTACTTAGAAATTGTAATTGTGAATGATATTGGTGTGTTGAGGCTGATCGGAATCTGCCCAAAATAATGTTAATGTAAAGTAGAAAGTGCTTTTGGTAATGTACCAAAACTGATTTGGTAGGGTATGGAAGTAAACTTTGCAAGGTAAATATGTGTTTTGAATGGGGTGTGAAAAGCATATTGAGGGCAGTACACATTTTAGCCTATAACCTTAAATGTGTAACCTCAATTGGTATGAGACTAATTTGAGGTGAAACTAGGCACAAAATGTGCCAACTTTCATTGAGAAACCATGCCAAAATTCTGCTTGCAAGGTGACCTAAAAAAATGACCAATTCGGATTAGGTGCAATTAGGACCTGAAAAATGACCAATTGGGCAGCAGTGAGTGTTTAGGCCATAACTCACTCAAACCAGGTCCAATTGACCTGAAATTTTAACCAAGAATAGTTAAGACCCATACCTACAAGTCTTATGAAGACACCAAAGCCCAGAAATGACCATAAGCAAGTCAAACAACTTGCACAAGTTCGGGTCCAAAAACTGGCCGAACCAGAATTGACCAATTTGACCTAAAATTGACCTAAAATGGTACCATTTGACCAGCAAGAGTGTAATGACCATAACTCGGTCTACTTAACTCGGATTGACCTGAAATTTTGCACCGCGGTCCATAAGACCTAAATCTACAAGTTTGTAGTTTCGACCGAGACCCAAAAACCGAGGGAACTAGATCGTCCGGTTAGGTCAAACCAGTGTCCCGGAATCCAGCAATTTGCATTAAAATGCACTAAGCAAGGAAATGACTTTGGTAAAACATACCAAACCTAAAACCCTATCAAATGTGACATATTAACGACACTAAAACCTAATTTACCTAAAACGCAACGAGGGTCGGTATATTAGGTGATTAAGTGAATAATTGAGTTCAGTGCATTATTTACCAAACACCATCGATAGAGACAGTTTAAATTAGTACTGAAACACTTCAAATTGTGTTTCTCAGTTACCAAAGACTCAGGAAAAGGGAAGGAAACACTGAGTCCAGATCAGGGGGACAGTCATCAGAGGTTTTTGCACAACAACTGTTTCTTTTGAATTATTTTCAATGGAAATAAATATTGACTATTTGCATATCATTGTTTTAAATTGTGGAAATGTGTTTGGTGGACACTTATTTATTGAAAAACATTTTTAATGGTTTGAAACTGTGAAAAATTGTTTGAATGGTATTTGATGGATACTTATTGATTGAAAAGCATCAGAAATGGTTTTTGTGGAAATTGAAGTGAATTACGAATTGTGTTGCCATTTTCTGAATTAAATTAAAACTTTAGAAATTAATTGGATTCTTAAGGATCATTTGAATAAAATGTATGGAATTGATTTGACTAACAAATGCCATGACACAGATAATATGTTCATCCTCCATTAATTGGGTGAGTGTGAATATTCCTCACTCTATGACATATTAGACTCGGCTGAGTATGATTATCTTCCTCCTCTTTGACTTCCCACCGAGGTGAGTATGGATGAGTTCTCATTATATAGCTAGCTTCCTCCTCATTGATTTCGATTATTGGGGTGAGCATGTCTTGTCGTGGTGTACAACACGGCATATATGGAAAAAATTGTGTCATGGCCTAAATTGTGTTATAGATTGGCAACATTGTATTCTTGATTATTTGATCGAATTGTGTTATTATGTATTGTGAGATTGTGAAATTGATTTAAACTCTTATTGACATATACTGTCTATTGAATTCAACCATGATCTGACTTATTGAAAATTATTGTGATATTAACAAATGGAGTTTAAATTCTTGTTGACATTTATTGTCTTGAATTTAACTATGGTTTTAAGTATCCACTATTGATATGATTTATGAATTGTGATTTAAAATTTATATTTGGTAAATGTTGTGCACCACTGAGACATTGTCTCGTGATAGCTTTATATTGTCCGCAGTAGAGAGACAGACAGTGGCAGAGCTAGGTCGCTAGTATCGCCAATGAGAGATTTTGGGTATAGTGAGTATACCACATGTGGCATTTTGTAATCAGAATGTATATTCACTGTATGTATATTTTGTTCTTGGTTTTGAGCAGTTGTAAATTTAAGTTGTACAGTAAAGTTGTAAAATAATTATGAGTTATTTGGCTTGTAAAAATTGTGTTATATCTTTGTATCTTAGTCTTTGAAAATCACTGTGGATTTGACTTGAGAAATGTGTTGTGTTGATAAAAATGTTGGAGTTGAGATTTGAAAATATATTGAAGTGCTTTTTACAGGTTTTCTGAAGAACTGTTTTGTCCAAAATACAAATGGCACCTTGCCAAAATTTTTACAGATATTCCAAATAAATCAAATGAGTTAGTTGTTTCACTTCAGTTCACCAAAGTCTTTCACACCTGTAAATAGTGCTCACCACTGTAAAAGAAGTAAGAAAAGTTTTTAAAATCTCTTGTAGTGTATTTAATGGATTATCAGTAGACGGAGTTGGTAATTCATTAGGTATACTACGGGGTCATGTTATGCCTTACAGAGGGGTAGGGTGTGACATCCCTGACCATAGGGAGTTAGAATCACCCTGGAGATGGCCCTTTCCGGATTAGTTTTGTATAGTTAGTGAGATAAAGAATGATTTTTAAATAGTAAAGAATGTCAATTTCAAATGGGATTTATGTATAATTTATTTTATTGGAATTAATCTTTATTTCCATAAATTGCTGGAATTACCTTAAATGTTTAGTTGTGATTTGATAATTGAATTTCATGATCAAAGTCATTTTATACAAATGATTTATATTATTAGCAACGAATATTTTGATTTTTGGAATTTGATGAGCATCCAGATTTCCAAATTATTTGCTGTAATTTTGCTAAGGTATATTATTCTATGTCTTAAGTTATAGTTGTGCACCATTGAGTTCACTACTTAGCGATAGTTTATACGCTGTCGCAGGTGAAAAGAGCATAGAGCACTTGAGTAAGGTTCCTTGAAGACACATTCAGATTAGCTCCAGGTATATCATAGGTATATCCATGTACATAGGTTTGATGTATGCATGTAATAATATGTATGTAAATTATTTGAGCAGTTGTATAAAAACTCTTGTAAAATATTTTGGTATATAATTAAATGCAAATCATTGTAATGTAAATTTTAGATTTCATTTACCTGTATAGTTTTGTAATATTAATTTTTGAGTCTTGTAATCAATGAAATGTTTCTTTTATGATGAGGTTGGTTTGAAAATGAATTGATTTGATTATTGAGATTGAATAGTGAGATGAAATGAAGTTTATTGGAGTTGTATTTGAGAAAACATATTTGGAGTGTTTTCCTTTTTAAGTTTGAAGAACTATTTTCTCAAAATATAGCCGGCACTCTGCCGAAATTTTGAAAAATTTTTTGTAACACTATATTTTAATCGATGATTTTATCCATGACCAAAATTTCACTTAAAGGCTTTTTAAAAAATATTCAACGTTCCCACCACTATTTAATTTCACGAAAATTGTTTTAAATTCCCTTGTAGTATATTTAATGGGTTACCGGTAGGCGAAGTACGGTAATTCATTAGGTAGACTACGGGATCATGTTATATCTTACGAAGGAGTAGAGTGTGACATGTTTAGTGATATCAGAGTAATGTTTTTAAAGTAAATTTTGAACTGTGAATTTGAAATCTTTTTGTCCACAAAAATAACTGCTCAAATTTTTAATACATATAGTATATTTGCATCATAAATATGAACTAATGGAGAGAAATCTCCTTGTGTTGGTTGTACAAGAAATAAAAAATCCCGTGAAAAGATATGGAAGAGAAGAATGAGATAATATAACAGTCTGTAACAGCGGAAGTACAAGTTGAAGCCTCAGCCCCTCAGAGAGTTGAAAGCCCGATTTTACCAGCCCCACCTGTACAAATTACTGCATAAATGTCCCAGCAAATGGCCACTTTCTTTCAACAAATGGCTGATAATTTGTCAGCCCTAGCCCAAGTACCAACCCAACCCCCACAAGGGCAGCATGAAATAGAGAAGAGGGAGAGACCTATGAGTCAGAGCTCGAATAGCCATTTGGGAAAGAGAAAAGGATTTGAGGAACCTTGAACTCATGAATATGACAGAGGCGGATCTTCAGGGCAGAGACCACCAAGACCTAGTTGTCAAACAACCAGAAGTGCCTATTCTGCCCGTATCTGCCATGTTTGTGGCAAGCTACATAGAGGTAATTATTATAAGGCCACTGGAGCTTGCTACAATTGTGGTGAACATGGACATTTTGCTAGAGATTGTACTAAAGGACCTCGATCTGCTCTCTGAAGTTCACAGATAGTCAATAGAGGTCGAGATAGAAATATAGTTGGCACTCCTCACAACCATAATGCAGTGAATCAACCAATATATAGTAGCGCACTAGTCAGAGTGTCCACTATGCGCCAAGGAGAAAGAACAGAAACTTCGGATGCAGCTGCTGGTAAGTTCTTAATTTTTGAAAGAAATAATTAGTTATTATTTGATCCTAGCACTACTTATTTGTATGTTAGTGTTGCAATTATATGTTCTGTTGCTATTCCTTTACAGGGGAATAAATTTTGATGCGTTAGTGACTATTCCTTTAGAATAGAAACTATGATAACATGTATAATTGAAATTAATTTTGGAAGAGTTTGTCAGCGAAAATAATTGCTAGCATACAATAAATTGTGAAGCTAATTGGTGAGCCTAATTAATATAAGGCAAGAGGACCTAAAAGTAAGTTATAGTAATAGAATTGCTCTAGATGAGGGCAACAATGTTACAGTTAGTAATTGTCAATGGATATTGTAATCAGAATAAGTTTCAGATATTAGTGAATTCGCGGAAGGATAAAATATAGGAAAGTTTGATCTATTGGAATGTATCATAGTAACTATGCAATGTTGTTGATGTTTGTACTGTAAGCTGCAGATTATAGCACAGACTTGAGATTGTTGTGTAGAGCTACGTACTACTCGGTAGTACACCAAGATGAGAATTGTAACAGCCCAATCTATCTCCAGTCAGTATTGTCCGCTTTGGCCCGTGGGCCTCACGGATTTGTCCCTTGGGAGGTTTCATTCCCAAAAGTGCGCTGACCAGGTAAGGAAGGCTCCCACATATATTGCCCAAATCTTTCCTTCCTGTTTTCGATGTGGGACACGAATCCACCCTAGTGCATAGCTGGTTGAACAAGCATGTCCCAACCTCATCCCTGGGTTGTGACAAGCCCACCAGCTTCCGCCTGGTGTGTCCTCGCACCACACACCGTACTAGAGGGAGTCAAGCTTTGATACCACAATGTAACAGCCCAATCCATCTCCAGTCAGTATTGTCCGCTTTGGCCTGTGGGCCTCACAGATTTGTCCCTTGGGAGGTTTCATTTCCAAAAGCGCGCTGACCAGGTAAGGAAGGCTCCCACATATATAGCCCAAATCTTTCCTTCCTGTTTCCGATGTGGGACAGGAATCCACCCTAGTGCGTAACTGGTTGAACAAGCACGTCCCAACCCCATCCCTGGGTCTTGACAAGAATAATTGCCAATGGCATCTGTTTTGTTATAGTTATGCCAGGATAGAATTTTATTATTAGAAAATGAGTTTGGAAATCCTACTTAGGGATTTAAAACTCAAAAGTTAGAATATCGAAAGGTTATTGTGAAGGAACGGAAGCGTGAAAAACACAAGTTTATACCATTGAATTCAAAAATTCTCACCTAGGGTCACATGCATCATGCAAGATTTATTTTTATCTATTTGATTTCAATGATAAACAACATATCAAAACTCTTTTAATATGTTTCTGGATCTGTATTTACCATTTAAGATTTTAAAATTAATCAGATTAATTTTAGAACCCTATATTAAATCAAGAATGATTACACTAACCTCTTGATGCACTGCAGCGTGTCTGCGCCTTTGAGATTCATCTTCAGGACACCAGATGTTGTCCCTCTAGCTTGTCCACACTAAGAACACCTATGGCAGCCCTTGAACAGCTTCTAAAAATTTTCTATTAATTAGAAATTCAAGTTCTGCCTTTTAAGAGATTAGAGATGTAAATAGGACACTAGAAACAATTTCTAGTGTTCTTAATTCAAGAGATTGATGGCTAATCTCTTTGAATTGATGAGAGATGAAGAAGAATAGATGAAAAGCCTCAAAGTGGCATGACAAAGGAGAGGAGTGGCTGCTGGTTGCTTTTTCTTTTCATAACAACACATAAATAGCTAGGTTAACACATTAAACCCTTGCCACATGTCACCCTTTGATTAGCTCTAAGTTTAAGTGACCCAATCACATTGTGCCAAGTGTCAAACCTATATTTAATCTTGATTTTAATCATCTTACATGATTAAAAAAACATTTGGCAAGCTTATGTGTAATCCCATGTGTCACCATCTCATGGTGCCACGTGTCACACTGTGAAATGACCAAAATGCCCCTGTGTCTTAATTTTGAGTTCTTAACCCAAAATAATTATTTTTCTTCTTCTAATCAATTTATATCAAATATAAATTAATTAATTAATTTCTCATTAATTAAATTTATATTTAAACACTTTAAATATAAATTTAACTTATACCATACATCCAATAATCTAGATTTGGTTTCAAGTCATGCTAGGGACTTAACAATTTAATTGCAAACCAAACCTATTTAATTAATCAATTAAACTCTTTAATTAATTAATTAAATCATATTTAAATAGGTGATAACTTGTGTATGTGTGTGACTTACTAGGCTCATCACTAATTGGCAATGAGACATGATATCAACTCTTAATATCATCAGAACTCTTTCTTACCATAAATGATTTCTCTAAATCATTTTATGAACCTCATAGACCATGGTTAACACCTAGCATAGCATGCCATGGCCACCCAATTAGTAATAAGGTTTACCTTAAATGAACCTATAATCATATGTTACCATGCACTAGAATCTCTCTGTTATAAAATCCCAACTCAAGCTGGAGTCATGGTTTATGTCAAACTCCATTTGCTATGAATATTATGTTCTCTTTTAATTCTAGTTCTTGATTAAAAAGATTTTCTCATCAGAAACTCTTTTCTGAATAAATCTATCTGTCCTGGCCAGGAACTTGAAACATCAAGAACAATTAAATGAACATAGGATTTTATCTCTATTTACTTAGAGGATCAGATTCCATCTTGATCAACACCTACCTCCATATATAACTAGTAGGAGCCAACAGATGCCCATATACCCATACATAGTACAAGTATGAAAGCAGTATCAAACTCAAACTACCTATATACAAGATAACTGTGCTATCTCAGGTCTAAAGATTATATGCACTGATATGATTTATGACAAAACATTGACAAGAGTAAACTCCATGTGCTTGTCATAAGTGTCACTGGTTCGGCCTACTTATCATTTATAAGTGCCTATCATGTTTGTTATATGGAATGAGACTCACCATTTCATCTTATTTATATCTCATATAGATAACTTGGTAACAAACATGAATACAATCTTTCTAGATAAGTCATGTCCTTATTATGAAGTATCCTCGATTGTGAACCTATTTATGATACTTTGTGCTAGAAATATTGTCACTCATATTCTTAACAACTTAAGAATAATATTTCTAACAAAATATCAATGGACCTTTTCTATTACACATAAATATATTATGTAAACGGAAAAGTGGAAATGCCTTTTATTAATAAAAATATGTACAAGATACATACTAAATGATATGCTCTAGGGCATACTACTAACATATCGTTCCGTACAAAAGGAAGTAAGTTATAGAATACTGATAGATAAAAGAGTTGTGAAAGTGAAAATTTAAATAGTTGGTTCAAATGTAACAAAGAAATATTACGAATATTAGTAAAAGGGTTGACTAGAATGGTTAGAGGGCCAAATCAGAGTAATACCGAAGTATAGTGCATTTCTTAAGGGTGATAAGTGGTGCTAAATTTTGACTCGATAGTTGAGTCAAGGAATTGAGTCAAAGAGGAAGATAAGATTGAGGAATAAAATAATTAAAGTTAAGTTCTAGAATGGAAAGAGAAGTAAATAGGAAAGTAAGTATGAGAATTGGTTAGAACAGAACCTGAAGGGTATCAATGGTGGGACACAGTATCCAGTGAGGTGCAGTCAGAGCAGAGATGACTGAGATCTCACAGAAGGCTATTTCTGAGACGGCCGAAAGGCCCGAGGTCAGGGTGACACCACGAGTGTATGCCATGAAGGCTAAAGAGGAGCCGAACCTAGATATTGATGAAACAACACAAAGAAATGAAGAAGCAAGAAAGTAATAGATATATCAGGTAAATTTCAAGGACGAAACTTTTATTTAGAGGGAAAGAATTATAACACCCTCACTTTACGTAGTCTGTACATTCGACTGCTCCAGTGACCTAATGTCTGTCCGGACAAGTCAGAATGTCTGGAACTACACTTTAGTGATAATAAACAGGAACAAAATGATGAAAAAAATAAAAAGAAAATACAAGAAAAATTAAGGAAAAATAAAAGAGAAGAAATGAAACTAGGTTAAACGAGCCGACACCGTAGCGATAGGTGACTGCATCGAGAAGTTACGGCGAAAGCAATTGCTAACCCCAGGACTGCGGGAAACCCTCGAAAATAATTTTTGGGACATAATTAAAGGCCTATAGAGGTGTAATTGACATTAGAAATATCAAAGAAAAATTAATAAATTAGTACAAAGAAAAATTAATAAAATAGTACAAATAAAAATAAAAAATCAAAAAACCAGCAAAAATCTGTGTTACCGAAAAATAAAAAATACAACCTGAAGAGAGACATTTTAGTCAATTGACACCTAGAATTGACTTTTGACCTAAATGTCCATGAAAAATAAGTGGTATTACATTTTGAAAATTGAATGAAAAATGAGATTAAATATAAAATGTAATTTAAGGGAAGTTGAGGGCAAAAGTGTAATTAAAAGAAATCTTGAATTAATTAAATTTTTAATCAACATTAGTGGAGCACTAAGTGGGATTAAGTGGAGGTATAAAAGGGATCAAAGTGGACAGAATTTCCACTAACCAAGTCACCTTCTTCAACCTTTCAAACCCATTGCCGAATTCAAATCTCTCTCCAAACTTCCATAGCCAACTTTCATGCAAAGCTTAATCTCTCCCCTTTCATGCCATAAATCCCATAAGTTCCTTCATGAAAGTTTATCCTCACATCAAGAACAATCCTTGGGCAGCCATTAGGAGAGGAAATAGTGGAATTGTCAAGGGCAGAAAGGGTCACACATATGAGGTAAGTGCAAAGAACCCCCACCCTTCCTTCTTTAAAGTTGATGAGCTTCATGAGGTGAGTTGAATTCTCTTGAAATTTAAGAGAAATGATAAGTCTACACTCCTTCTAATTTCTAGTAGCCTCGAGGAGAGCTAGGTTTAGATGGTTTTGAATGATTAAACTTGCTTAATGATGCTTGAGAGTGAATATAGACATGTATATAGATTGAATTGTATGTATAATTGAAATTGAAAAAGTATTAGGGCTTTAATGTTAATTTGGGGCTATTGAATTATGATGAAATTTTGATGATGACTTGTTGAAATTGAGACTATTTAATGAGTATTAGAAGTTCCATGTTGCTTATTTGGAGTTTGGAAGAAGGAGGAGATTGAAATTGTGAGAGCTTATTGCTTGCAGGTTGAGCTATTGTTGACTTTAGTAGGTTGTTATTGTCATATCTCCCTTTATGTTTCCCTAATTGGTATGAGATCAATTGGAGATGTTTTGGGACATCTAAACCTTCATTTTTCAAGGGGAAACCCTACCCAAATTTTGTTCATAAGTTGGTCAAATTGTGGCTTGAATACGGGTAGCTTGCTGGATTAGGCCCAAAATTGACCATATGAACAGTATGTGTTCATATGGCCATAAACTGCCCTAGGAAGGTCCAAATGACCTGAATTTGGAACCATTGAAAAGCTTGGACATAGGAGAACACTTTTCATGAAGACCACTTGACCCATTTTTGCTTTTAACCAAGTTAAACTGTTAGCACAAGTTGGGTCACTAAAACTGCCAACCCAGAAATTGACCAAAACACTATTCCATTGGTATGCTTGACCAGTTTTGGCCAAAATTCCATAACTTGGTCTCCAAAGTTGAAAATTGAGTGAAAATAGTTCCAAAAGTTTTATAAGACATAGTACAACAATTTTTATGTTTTGACCAAGCTCCAGAAACCATTGCAACCTAGGGAAAATATTAGCCAAAGCTAGGAATTGAAATCTGGAAATGTTAAGTTCAGCCCAGAATGCCATTTGATACCAATGTGTTCATTTGGCCATAAATCCCTCTAGGAAATTCCATTTGAGATGTGCCAATATGATCTAGAAACAAGATATTTAGGACTACAGCATTGATTCAGACACCTTTTCTAAATTCTAAGTATAAAGACCCTAAAAAGAGGGTCAAACATACTGCCCTGAAGTTTGACTATTGCCTTTATAGGATTATGAGTCTAGGTCAATACATTGACCATAACTCAGTACACCAAGCTTGAAAAATTATGAAATTGTACCTGGGAGTCCATAAGACAAAGAGGAACATATCCTATGAAGGAACCTAAGTCTAAAAATGACCATAAAATGATTAAATGACTGGTCAAAATTTATTGACCAGGAATTGCAAATTCTAGACAGCTTAGAAGTGAATGGACCAGTTATGGTTAATTGACCATAACTTGAGTTATACAACTCCAAATGGAGTGATTCAAAAAGATAATTAAAGTTAAGATTATAAGGAACAACTTTGATGAATGATATTTAGTCAAATTCCCGCAATAACCAGACCAATGGCACAATAGAAAATAGTGACCCAAAACTGAAATTTTGGATTTGCACTTGGGGAACTTAGAAATTGAATTGGCAATCAATGCCAATAAAATTGACACTCAAAATGTGGTATATGAGCGCAATTAGAATTAATAAACCTATTTAGTACGAAAAAGTCAACATTTTGACTTGAATAGTATAATAAATAGTGACCAAAAATGCATAATTCAAAGGACACCATTTTAAGCAAATTTAAAGCTATAATTATGTAGGCATGAAATAATTTGTTAGATTAATTATAAGTATGGTACTGAAACATTATAAATTGTGTGTTTCAGTTGAAAAAGAGACTGGAAATGGATCTTCGAAGGAAAAATAAGAATTGAAGTAAATAAGAGGTTTGTGCACAACTAGTTTTTAATTGATTTTTGTTCTGAATATTTCATATGATTAAATGATGTTATTTTCTTTATGTATTATGTTTATCAAGTATTGGATTTAATTCAATGATTATTGAAATTATTATAGTATGTATGAAATTAGCTTTGTGAAATGGTATTTCAACAATTATTGAACATTGTTATGGATTGAATGAATTAGTTTTGGAAAAATTGAGATAAAATATGTTTTGAATTGTGATGAGCATAAAAATTATTGGATATTAGAATTGACATTGAATTGAATTGTGTTGTGATTTATTCTCAGAAAAAGGACAAAGAGATTTATGATATTATTTTATATCTCACTATAGATGCTTGACTAGGTTATTACCCGTCTCTCTCATTTGTTGAGGAGACAATGGAGTTAGCTTTGTTTTGATTAGCATGGTATGTGCACAGGCTTAGATTTTCCTCTTATTAGAGGATAGATCTAAGTTTTTTTGATGGCCCTTTCGAAAGTTTCATTATTGTGGTGTGTACTGTACACGATGATTCGACCTCCCCGACTGTAGGGAATTAGAATCCCGATTCGACCTCTCCGACCATAGGGAGTTAGAATCATGCTAGAGATGACCCTTTCGGATTAGTCTTGCATAGTTAGTGAGATAAAGAATGATTTTTTAATAGTAAAGAATTTTGATTTCAAATGGAATTTATGCATAATTGATTTTATTGGAATTAATCTTTATTTCCATAAATTGCTGGAACTACCTTAAATGTTTAGTTGTGATTTGATAAATTGAATTTCTTGATCAAAGTCATTTCATACAAATGATTTATATTATTAGCAATGAATATTTTGATTTTTGGAATTTTATGAGTATCTTGATTTCCAAATTATTTGTTGTAATTTTGCTAAGGTATATTGTTCTATGTTTTAAGTTATAGTTGTGCACCACTAAGTTCACCACTCAGCGATAGCTTTGTATGTTGTCGCAGGTGAAAAGAGCGTAGAGCACTTGAGTAAACTTCCTTGAAGACACATTCAGATTAGCTCTAGGTATATCATAGGTATACCCATGTACATAGGTTTGAAGTATGCATGTAATAATATGTATGTAAATTATTTGGAGCAGTTGTATAAAAGCTCTTGTAAAATATTTTGGTATGTAATTAAATGCAAATCATTGTAATGTAAATTTGAGATTTTATTTACCTGTATAGTTTTATAATATTAATTTTTGAGTCTTGTAATCAATGAAATGTTTCTTTTATGATGAGGTTGGTTTGAAAATGAATTGATTTGATTATTGAGATTGAATTGCGAGATGAAATGAAGTTTATTGGAGTTGTATTTGAGAAAACATATTGGGAGTGTTTTCCTTTTCAGGTTTGAAGAACTGTTTTCTCAAAATACAGCCGGTACTCTGCCGAAATTTTGAAAAAATTTTTGTGACACCAGATTTTAATCGATGATTTTATCCATGACCAAATTTTCACTTAAAGGATTTTTATGAAATATTCAATGTTCCCAACACTATTTAATTTCACGAAAATTATTTTAAAATCCCTTGTAGTATATTTAATGGGTTACCGATAGGCAAAGTATGGTAATTTATTAGGTGTACTATGGGATTATGTTACATCTTACGAAGGAGTAGGGTGTGACATTTCATGTGTTGTGATAATAAAAAATTTTCATTTGGGAAAAATTTTGAAAATCAGAAAAGTACATGGGTTGTGTACTAGTTTCACACACCCCGTGTAACTTTCTGGAAGTCCATAAATTTCTTGCAATTTTAGCTCTCTGAATGGTAGTGAGTTACACGGGTCCATAGCACAATGTACACAGACCTTGTATTGTTGCCAATAGAATAACTTAAGGACAGAAAGTTACACGGGTCCTATTTCTACTTGACACGGGCCGTGTAACATGTCCAACAAAGCAACTCGAGAGATAGAAAGTTACACGGGACCCAGAGCTCATTTACACGGGTCGTGTACTATGACAGAATTTGAAATTTTCAAGCAGAAATTTACACGGCCCTACATGTCGGGACCCGTGTAATGATACATGACCCGTGTATCATGTGATAGATGTGACTCCTAGGGATTTGTTTCCAGGACATCACAGGCTGCGCTCTGTCAGTGGAACATCAAGAATAGATCAAACGATCTTCATATCCATGGGGATATGTAAGAAGGTGGGCAACCCCTGCTACCTGCTGGATGCCAAAGGGAATGCCATCCCTCGGAGAGACGAAGCACAAGAAGGACCTAGCGAGACTTCGCAGCCACAGGCTAAAGCCTAAGAGCCTATGTTTCAGGAGGCCCCCGCTCGAGTGCCTCTATACACATGACCACCCACAAACCCGGTACTCGCATACCTACAGCGCATGGAGACCACAATCAATAACAGGATGCGAGCAATCGAGGACAGCCTCCAGGAAGCCCACAACAAGTTGGACATGCTAATGGAGAGGCTCGATGAAGAGGAGCCAGCATCGCCATCGGAGACCTTTTAGACTTAGGATTATAGGATAGGTTCTTTATTGTAAAATCTTGCATACCTTAGTCCTAGATTACAATCATAGGTCTCTTTTATTTACTTTATGTCCAAACTTTTCAATGCTTAATAAATAATATGCTTTCTTATAATCTTTGTACGTTTTCTCTAATTTTGCATATTATGTTAACATTGAGGACAATGTCCGGTTTGAGTTTGGGGGGGGGGGGGGGTACAAGTGCATTACATATCATTACATGCATATCATTACATTGTTTAAATTCAACTATATTATTCTTGTATATCAAAATTCCAGAAAAATATTGAAAATTCTTTGAAAATTTTGGACTTTGAATTGTGAAACTTAGCACTATAACCAATTTCTAGTAAGCTAATAATTGGACTCCATGGGACAAAGGAATGAACGTATCTGGATAGGCAAAAAGGATTCGAAAATGTTGTTTGTGAAGAACCTAACCTCTTTAGTGGAACTAGACTAGTTAAACCCCTTCATAGCCATTAATCTGTCACATTGAACTTATAAAATTAGGAGAACATTTTTGAAATACAAGCAAAACTAAAAATGCCTCACTAGCTCTAGAAGATATCTCTTGGACCTATCAAGGCAAAATCTTAGTATATGCTTGATGAAGAAATGATTATGGCATTCTTTGCTATAGCCTCACTAAGCCTCAGCCACCCCTAATTAAAATGTATATCCCTTGTAGCCAACTTTAAGCCAATATTTATCCCTTAGATTTTTCCTTGTTTACCCATATTATTTACCTAGCCCCTAGCCTAAACACATACCTACCCTTTTGAGGAAGCTAAATGCATCAGTAAAAAATATATTAAAGTGCAAAAAGAAAATGGAGAGAGGATGTAGAATTCAAGAAAGAGTGCAAGTGCGCAATTGAAATCAAAGAAAAATTTGCCTTTCCAACCTAGCAAAAGCAATGAGTTTGGGGGAGAGAGGACAAAAGGGACGAAAAAAAATGAAAAGAGAAGAATTCCCAAGATAAGTATCATGGAAGCATGCTTGGCATAATAAAAAATTAAAAGCCCCTCTTCTCCATACAAAATGAATGGAATAAACTTAGTATACTTGGTGTTTTATGCATAAATGCTATCCTCCTATTTGCATTCCCTATAAACCTTTCAATGGCAACTAAGTCACTAACCCTTTAGCCCCATTACAACCATTTTAAAGACCTTTTGATCTTTTGAAAAGTGTATGCCACATTAGTGGACATAGGAAATTGAGATATGCCTATGGAGTTGGAATTGAGTCACTTCATCATAATTATCCACAATAGAGGCAAAGTTAGGGGAGTAAGTGTTTCTCAAATCTATACTAATAAAACAGGTTATTTGTGATTTATTAATGGCCTTGTATAGAGGAATAATCAGTTGAAACACCATGAAAGGAGGTGAAGTTCCAAACAGGCAGCTATTAGAACCCTTATGCCTTGAAAGAGGGTAATTGGTATAAAGGTTAGAGGAGTTCAATTTTGTGCTTATAAAATTGTTGGTTATATTTTTAAGTATCCCCTGAAATGTGTTTTAAAACAGAGTTTTGTTTTGCTTGAGGACAAGCAAAAGTTTGAGTTTGGGAGTATTTGATACACTTGAATTGTATAGATATTTTTAAGCACATTTGTATACTATCTCATAGCATTTAGGTAAGTAATCTCATGCATAGTAGTTGATTTCATTTGTTTTTGTAATTCCTATTGTCAAGCCCTTAATTCTATATTTTCTGCATCATTTCACGTGTTTGGGTGTAGCCACAGAGTATAGGAGTGCAAATGGAAGCTTGGAGAGGTCAAGAGACTAAGAATTGCTACTGATACAAAGTACACAGGTCGTGTAAGCCAAGCCCCAGACTCGTGTAACCTTCTGCCAGAAGAAAGCCAGAGAGCCAATGTAGAAATAAAAGTAGATGGATCGTGTAATTGGACCCGTGCAGGGACCCATATAAGTCTCTACCGGGCACAAGCTTGAAGAACTTTTTGAGAACAAAAGTACACGACCAGTGTAACTAGGCCCGTGTAGCTAGCGTAGACTCGTGTAAGTCTCTGTTCCAAAATAAGACTCCACAATTCCACTCCAGTAAGTTACACGGCCTTGGGCCGTGCAGTGACACACGAGCCATGTACCATGCGGCAGCCAGTTTTCAAACCCCTCGCTCTTGTTTACACATTCAAATCAGACTCCTAAGGCTTTTGGGACTAAAAATGACCTAACCCTAGAACAGCTATTATAAATAGAAAGAGAAAACAACAGAAGAGGGGGCCTTCTGATCGATCTTTTGATAACACTTTTGAGGAGTTTTAAAGAGACTCGCATTCAGCACTCTCTCCAACCGTCTTGAGGAGAGAAATTGTAACACCCTCCCGATAACAACTCCGTACATTTTACTGTTCCGGTGACCGGTGTCGGTCCGGACAGCTAGAACGTCCGGAAAAATAATTAAACTTAAGTGAGGGACCATAATTAACTCAAATATTAATAAGAAACACTTAGTAAAAATTTTAGAAATAAAATACAACCAAGTCAAATGAGCCGGTGCCCAAGCGATGGGTTACCGGAGGGAAGTTGCGGTTCTCGCAACGAGGAGCCCTAGACCCGGGGGAAAAATTATAAAATAATTTTTGGGACTCCAAAAAAGGGTTATTGAGGTTCCCATGGCATTAGAATGCCAAGAAAATACCTAAGAAAATTTTTCAATTGGTATAGACAATTTTGACCCGTTAAGCCAAACGGAGGGCATTTTGGTCATTTCGCCTTCAGAGGTGATTTTTGGCCGACTTGTCCAGTTGAGTAAATAATTAATATGACATAAAATATGAATAAACATTACTAGAAATTAAATTGAAATTGAGTAGTGATGAAAAGAAAAGAAAAATCAAAGAAAAGCTCATTTATGACATCTTGATGATGTCATTTAAAATTGCCAACCAATCACCATTAAGTAACCATTTGACTAACTAATAAAAGAGCTAAATAAAGACCAAGGAAGACCAAAAACCAGCTGCCTTCTCTTCAGCCAAAAACGTGAGTTTCTCTTCTTCCTCCCTCCATTGATGTTCAATCAAGCAAGCTTAATTTCCTACCTTGTTACACCACTAAGCCCTAACCCCTTTCATTAAACCTTGACCATATCACTTGGGGAAGCTTTTGGCAGCCAAGAAGAAGAAGGAAAGTGAAGTTTTAGCTTGAAGAAATCTGCCCTACAAGAGGTTAAAGTGAGGTTAGTGCTATCCTTTCACTCTCACTCCTTTAAGAAATTGTAAGAACTTGAAGTAAATTATATGTGTTAGGGCATCTTCAATTTTCGGCAGCCCTAAGGAAGGATAAGTTTGATTGTTTTAATGAATATAGAGTGGATAGAAATGATGTTTAAGGTATGAATATGCATGGATGTTGAACTAGTGTGCTAATTGAGGTTTATGGGTAATTTAAATTGGACATTAGGGTTTTGAGAAGTGAAACTTGGATTTAGCTTATGAAATTGTGAAAGAACATTATAAGGATCAATTAGTGACCATTTTAGATATGTTGACCATGAATTGGACTGAAAAATAGTATAGCCAAGTGAATGTGTAGGCTGCCTTGTTAGTGCAGCAGAGTGACTGAAATTTCAGTCCAATTGCACAGCCATAACTTTGGCTGTGTTGGTCCAATTGGTGTTTGGCCAATTGGACATGAAACTAGGCTTATAGTGGCACATTTTTTTTGAAGAAACCATGCCCAAAAGACCAAAGCAAGAGGACCAAAACTTGGCCCCAATCCGGACACCCTGCAACAGCCCCTGCAGAATTGGCCAAATGAACAGTAACTGTTCATTTGGCCATAACTCACTGTAGATTTGGTCAATTGACCTGAAATTTTTACAGCAACAATTTAAGACATAGAAAAACAACTTTCATGAAGAAACCTACCCCAAATTATGGCCAGAACCTAAACCAAATGGCAGTGGCAGTCACTGTTCATGTTACTATAGATATGGTAATTTCTGCAGAATGCAAATCCGGCCAGCTGTGGTTTTTGGACCATATCTGGAGCTACAAAACTCCAAATGGATTGATTGAAAAAAGGAAATTCAACTAGACACAATAAGGAACAACTTTCATGTTTGTCATTTCTTCAAATTCCCACTGTAACAGGGCCCAATGGAACAGTAAAATTGGGTCTCCAAAACTGAAATTTTTGCCCTCTTAGATTTAAGTTGAGAAATGAAAATGGCAATCAATTCCAACAAGTTTTAAATACAAAATGTGGTATGTTTGGGGTGTTAAAACTAATACACCTATTTTCTATCCAAAAGTCAACATTTTTGTTGACCAATGAGGTGAATAGTAACACTAAAACTTGAAATTTACAAATTGAAGAATTTAAAAGTTTTAAATGCCCTAGTATACCTAACAAGATTGGTTTGGATAGTTTGGCATGCCAATAGGGTTCAGTTAGCAGTACTGCACATGGCAATATGCCATTCCGTGATTTCATGGCTTTTAGCCATTCTGACCTTGTATTGAGCTTTGGCCTTGTGCGATATATTCTGACTTGTTAGGCATTACATTGCCTGCCGGAGATACATATGTGACCGATGGTGTGACGGCCCGAGTACTTGATACCCAGTGCCAGTTTACCCGTTTATCAATTCCAGTCGTCTAGTGTAGGTTACTTGGGGCAACCAAATGAATAAAAGTGGACAAAGTAAATGATATACAAATACCAAACAAATAAAACATATACATTCACTACACATTTAATTTCTTGCTATTTTCTTTTATTATATTATTGCACCACTAAGCATTATTGCTTAGCACGTTGCTTTTGCCATGTGTAGGTACTGGAGATACAGATCGCGAGCCCAGTAGATCACAGACTGGGTGAGTCCATCTGCGATTACGCACGATGTCCGTGTCACCTCAACCTGCGATTGCATTGTTATGACACTAGGTGTCATTTTGATATTTTGTAGCTAATTTTACTTTCTCATATGTATTTGAACTTATGTAATGTATTCTGACGTTCATGTAAATAATGGAAGTTATGACTATGAATGCAAAATTTGAGCAATTATTTATTGTTTGTATATGAGTATTATGAGAAATGGATGTTTGAGAAATGAAAAGGCTATTGAGAACTGAAATTGAGAAATATTGTTGAGATTTTGGATATTGGAGTTTGAGATGATTGAACATAAATATTGGAAGTGTTTTTAACAGGTTCCGAAGAACTGTTTTCTCCATTTTTAGCCGGTACTCCGCCGAATTTTCTTTAAAATTTTCGGAACCTCAAATAAATAATAATTTTGATAAATGGCTTAAATAAAGTATATTTCACAAATTATATTCAAAAGCATGGTATAAAATAATTAAGGTATATTAGAGTGTGCCGGTACACCGTGTGGCATTACTTACTCGGGTATACTGTACACGGGTAAGGGGTGTCACAGAAATATCAGTATCAAAAGGAGTTCTCCAGTTGAAGCTCCACAAGATCAAAGCTACAAACTCTTTTCGGTTCCTTCATTCCATCTTCTTAAACAGATTTTTATTATTTTTCTTCTTCTATATGATTTTCTTTTTACTATCTTTACCTTTTTATCATGATGTTTGCTGAACTCACAATGAGTGAGTAGTTTTCTTATTCTAGAATTGGGAGAGTAATGCTTGTAATCATTATTATGGATGAACACTAAGTTTTATTTATTGGATTTGAGATTTGTTCCTTGATTTAATTTCTTGTGATCTTAATACATGCTAAGAGCTGGTACCCACTTAGTATTGATTGTAGATATTAATTGAAGGACTGAAAGGTTTAATATTAGAAAATCAAGATCTTGAACCTAGGAATTCTGACCTAGACATAGGCTGATACCTTTGTGAAATTTCAAAATTGGTCAAATACATTAAAGGATTTTAATTAATTTGATAGCCATGAAAGTCAGGTTTAAGTTAATTAGAATACACCCTAGGTGCCTTGAGAGAGGACTTAGGATAACTTAGGACTGATTTCCATCAAGGCAAATGAGGAACGATACTCTACTCATCACTTTATTACTTGTTAGCGATCTGTGCACTTGCGGGGTTGTAAAACCAGCAAAACAGTTACCCTAAGTAAATAGGGATAAAATTCTATGTTCATTTAATTGTTCTTGATGTTTCAAGTTCTTGGCCAGAATAGACAGATTTAGTGAGAAAAGAATTTCTGATAAGAAAATCTAATTAATCAAGAATTGGAATTAAAAGAGAACAAAATGTTCATAGCAAATGGGGTTTGACATAAATCATGACTCCAGCTCAAATTGGAATTTTATAACGGAGAGATTCTAGTGCATGGTAACATATGATTAAAGGTTCATTTAAGGTATTCCTTATTACTAATTGGGTGGCCATGGCATACTATACTGGGTGTCAACCATGGTCTATGAGATGCCTAAAATGATTTAGAGAAATCATTTATAGTAAGAAATAATTCTATTGATATTAAGAGTTAATATCATTTCTCATTGCTAATAAGTAATGAGCTTAGTGAGTCGCACATCTACACAAGCTAATCACCATTTAAAATGTGATTTAATTGATTAATTAAAGAGTTTAATTAATTAATTAATTAATTAAAGAGGTTTGGTTTGCAATAAGATTGCAAAGTCCCTAGCATGACTTGAAACCAAATCTAGTTTATTGGATGTATAGTATAAATTAAATTTATATTTAATTTGATTAAATATGAATTTAATTATGAGAAATTAATTAATGGAGATTAATTAATTAATTAATTTATATTTGATATAAATTGATTTAAAGAGGAGAAATTATAATTTTAGGTTGAGAACTCAATTTAAAAAGTAAGGGCAACTTGGTCTTTTCACATGGTGACATGTGGCACCATGAGATGGTGACATGTGGCACCATATGATCTTGCCACTTGTCTTCCTATGATGGAAGACCACATGTCATCATTTAAATGGAGCTTGACACTTGGCTTCATAGGATTAAATCAAACAATAACAAGATGGGATCTTGTGGTGACATGTGGCAAGGGAGTTAGTGAGAGTTTAACCTAAGCATATAAAGAAAAGTAATAAAGAAAAAATTACTCCTCTCTTTTTCTAAGTTGCTGTCACTTTTGGTGTTTCCTTCTCCTTTTTAATTTCTTAACTGATTCAAGGGAAAAAAACTTTGATTTCCTCTTGAATTAAAATTACTAGAAAGTATTTCTAACTCCCAATATATTCATACAACATTCACAAACCATAAATGTGACACCCCTTACCTGTCTATAGTGTAACTGAGCAAGATATGCCACACAGTGTGCCGGAGTATCAAATCATTTTTCAATTCAATTTACCCTTTTTACTTATTTATTTACAATTTTTGATTGATCTGAATTTTCCACAAATTTTAATGAAAATTAGGCAGAGTACCGGCTGTAAATTGAAAAAATAGTTCTTTTGAACCTATTTAAAAGACACTTCTAATATAGTTTTCAAATCCAGAACTCCAATATACACACATCTCAAATCAATCTCCAAATTTACACACTATTTTCAATATTTTTGTTCACATCACCATTCAAATCACATTCATGAATATTTCTCAACATTTCATTTTTCAATATAATATACAGAAAATTTCAATAACATGAAATTTCATATATTTACATTATCAAATAATTTCAAGAGTTTATAGTTACAATCCAAAACTAATATAAAATGCAAAATACAAAATGCCACCTAAAGTCCTAATGTCCTACCAAGTGCACTGCAGATGTGAGGTGACTCTGGACTCAGTATGCAGCTCTAAAAGTTCACCCGGTCTAATGTCTGCTGGGCTTCCCAGCTATGTCTCCAGTACCTGCACGTGGCAAAAGTGACGTGCTAAGCAATTCTGCTTAGTGGTGACAACATAAAATAAAATAACTAAAATAAAGTAAGTATGCAGAATGTATGTTTACATTTTTGGTAGACTTAATTTCTGATATTTATTGGAGTATTATTCAATTAAAATTTGGTAAGATTTATTATCATTGCCCGAGTAACCCCTACTAGTCGACTGGACTAGATAAACGGGTAAGCTAGCACTGGGTACTAAGTACCTCAGACCATCACACCATCGGTCACATTATGTCTCCCGGTGTGCAACAGAACAGTTAATAAGCTGTAATAATTATCAGGGATAAAACCCGAGTATAACAACTCAATCAACATAGCCAAAGGCTATTATGTCACAGAATGGCACGTGAGGCCATAAAACATAGAATGGCATGAAGCCATATGCAGTACTGCTAACAGAATCCTATTGACATGCCAACCTATCCAAACCAATCTTGCTAGGCGTACTAGGGCATGTTATACTCTTAAATTATACAATTCTTGAAATTCAAGTTTAGGTGTTACTATTCATTTCATTAGTCAATAAAAATGTTAACTTTTGCATGGACAATAGGTACATTGGTTTTAATATTCCCAACATATCATATTTTGCATTCTAAAATTGTTGGTATTGGTTGCCAATACCATTTCTAAGCTTAATGTTAATTGTTCAGAATGTTTAGATTTCAAGCTTTGTGTTTACTGTTCCATTAGTCATTTTTTCAGTGGGAATTTGGCAAAGTGGTCAACAAGAAAGTTGTTCCTTATTTTGTCTAGTTACATTTCTTTTTTTGAATCACTCTATTTGGAGTTTTGTAGCTCAAGTTATGGCCCAAAAATCACAACTAGAGGGATTACAAATTTTCCAAATTTTATGGACTGACCAAATCTACAGTATTTTGAACAATGATTGTAGGTCACTTTTTGAATACGTTATGGTCATAATTTGGGTTGGATTTCTTCATGAAAGTTGTAGGTCTATATCTCAGCTTGCTTTTGGTAAAATTTCAGGTCAATTAGACCTTTCTACACTGAGTTATGACTAAATGAATAAACACTATTCATTTGGTCATTTTGCCCAGGCAGAATGCAGGTCACCTAGATTAGGGCAATCTTTAGGTCAACTTGCTTTAGTTTTATAGGCATGATTTCTTCACCAAAGTTGTGCCATTATGTGTCTAATTTCAATTTCAATTGGCTTTGCACCAATTGAACCTCTACAACTCTAGTTATTGCTGCTCAAACCTACTGGACTCATGCCCAGTCTTGTAGGTCAACAAGGGCAGCCACACTAACTTCAATTCCCACTATACATACCACTTCATTTCTGATTCACACATAGCCAAATGGTCAATAATTGACCATTAAAACTCTCTTTCACTAAATACATGAACAAAGTTTCAATTTGGGTTCAAACCCTTGCTCCACCATTCTAGATTTTGCATTACTTGCACTTCACCTTCCTAATCAATATATTAGCGTTAAGGGCAGCCACAATATCATTTTAATTCTAAGAAATCTTCAAAACTCAACCAAGTTCAAGGTTGTTGGAATTTTAAGCAAGACATACACATGATGTTTACTCAATTTTCTTGTAAATTTGCATCAATTACCACTCCTTCAACGTGAATTGAAAGATAAAAATCAAGTTTAGTCACTAACCTCTAGTGGAGCTAATCCAAAGCTTGCAAGAACTCTTCCTTTTGATTTCTTTTTG
Organism: Hevea brasiliensis; assembly: GCF_030052815.1. NCBI lineage: Eukaryota > Viridiplantae > Streptophyta > Magnoliopsida > Malpighiales > Euphorbiaceae > Hevea > Hevea brasiliensis. Next base: position 89,280,375 of record NC_079494.1, on the reverse strand, counting down.
CTCCCAAAAGCTCAACCTTTACTAAGATGAAAGAGCAAGCTTTTGTGTTAACACTTATTGTTTTTATTGGAAGAAAACTAGGGAAAGCAAGCTTTTGGTGAGCTTGGCTATGGAGGAGTAAGGGAGAGGCTTGAGGGATGTTTTGAAGAAGATGAGGATGGCTGCTATTTTTTCTAGAATTCAGCCTCCTTTTTTTCTATTTTAATGTATTTTAATTATGTTTCTTTATTTTGATTGGCCATGCATTTTAATTACCTCATACTTACATAAGCATGAAGTAATAAATCCCATTTTCTTTTCTTTTCTTGTCTAATTAATTTCAATTAAATGTTTAACAATGTTTATTCATATTTTATGTCATATAATTTATTTACATAAATGGACAAGTTGGTCAAAATTCATTTCTGAAGATGAAATAACCAAAATACCCTCCATTTGGCTTAACGAGCCTAAATTGTGTATACCGATTGATTAAATTTTCCTGGTGTTTTCTTAACATTCTATTATGGGAAACCCAATAATCCTTCCCTGAGCTCTCAAAAATTATTTCATGAAGTTTTCCCCAGGTCTACGGTTGCTAACGGCCTTCACTGTCACTTTCCTTTTGGGTTACTCATCCCTGGGGTGTCGGCTCGTTTAACCTTAGTGTATTTCATTCCTAAAAATTTTTCCTTGATTTTTATGAGCATTATTTGGTTTCTTTATAACTCCCCACTCTAGTCTAATTATAATTTCAAACATTCTAGCTGCCAGGACTGACATTGGTCGCCCGAATAGTAGACTGTACGGACTAGCTAAAGTGAGAATGTTACAACTCTTCCCCTTTAATAAAAATTTCATTCTCGAAATTTATCTAATGCAAACAGTTGAGGGAACTGTTGCCTTATCGTCTCTTCACTTTCCCAAGTTGCCTCTTCAGTGTTGTGGTGCCTCTAAAGCACTTTCACCAGTAGAATTTGTTTTTTTCTCAGTTCCTTCACTTCTCGAGCTAGGATTCGTATAGGTTCTTCTGTATATGTCAAGTCCAGTTGGATTTCAATCTCTTCCATGGAGATGACATGTGAAGGGTCTGAGCGATATCTTCTCAGCATAGAAACATGAAATACATTATGGATTTTATCCAGTTCTGGTGGTAAAGCTAACCTATAGGCTACTGGACCCACACATTCAATGACTTCATATGGGCCAATAAACCTAGGGCTTAATTTACCCTTTCTTCCAAACCTCTGTACTTTCTTCCACGGTGAGACTTTAAGAAACACTTTATCGCCAACTGCATACTCTATCTCTTTTCTCTTCAAGTCGGCATAAGATTTCTTTCTATCCGAGGCAACCTTCAAATTTGCTTTGATTATTTTCACTTTCTCCTCAGTCTGTTTCACCATGTCTGGTCCTACTATCTTATCTTCGCCCAATTTAGTCCAACATATGGGGGTTCTACACTTCCTCCCATACAGTGCTTCATACGGGGCCATTTGAATGCTAGCTTGGTAGCTATTATTATATGCAAATTCTGCTAGTGGGAGATATCTATCCTAACTCCCCTCAAACTCAATAACACAACTCCTCAGCATATGCTCCAGGATCTATTACATAATTCACATTGTTACTATCATTGCAATTTGTAAATTGTGAAATTTCAATTAGATTCTAGGTTTATGTAACATCCCCACTATACGTGTTCTGTACGTTCAGTTGCTCTAGTGGCCAAATAACAGTCCAGGCAAGTCAGGATGTCTGGAACTACACTTCGGTGATAGTGAACATACATATAATGATGAAATAAATAAAAAGAAAATACAAGAAAAATCAAACAAAAATGAAAGAGAGAAAATGTGAACAAGTTAAACGAGCCAAACCCGTAGCGATGGATGACCGCACCGGGAAGTTACGGCGAGGATCATTGACTAACCCTGGATGCGGGGAAACCCTGAGAAATATTTTCGGGACATAATTAAAGGTTTACTGAGGTGTAATTGACATTGAAAATGTCAAAGAAAAATTAGAAAGTTAGTATAAACGAAAAAAAAAATAAAAATTAAAGAAATCGGCGGTACAAGGAGTAAATCGGTGTTACCGAAAAAGTCCAAACTTGACCCGAAGGGGGGCATTTTGGTCAATTGACACCTAGAGTTGACTTTTGACTTAAATGTCCATGAAAAATAATTGGTATTATATTTTAAAAATCCCATGAAAAATGAAATTCAAGATAACATGTAATTTAAGGGAATTGGAGGGCATAATTGCAATTAAAGGAAATCATGAATTAATGTAATTTTTAATTGTGATTAGTGGGGCATTAGTGGAGTATATAAGGACCACTAGGACAGATTTTTCCACTATTCATCTTCTTCCTCATTATTCTTCTTTGCCGAATTGAAATTTCTCCAAGCTTCATCCATGGCCGCCCCATATACAAGCCTTAATGCACCATTGATCAAGCCATGATTCCATGCAAGTATCTTCATTAAACTTAGTCTACACATCATGGGCAGCATGTAGGAAGTAAGAAAGAGGAGTTTTGGTGAAGTTTAATCAAGCCCAAGTTGAGGTTAGTGCTTAATCTCCCCATTTTCTTTCATTAGATCTTGTTTTGAGTTTTGGGTGAGTTGATTTATGAAGAAATTGAGTAAATTAATGTATATTTGGTGAGCCCTTCATTTTGGCAGCCAAGACATTCATGGGATTTTGAGGTGTTTAAATGATGTAGATGAGTTTAAAGATGACGTTTGATATGGGTATATGTATGGGAAGTGATAGGACTTGAATTGATTGAAATTGAGAAATTTAAATTATGGTTTGAAACAATTATTGGAGATTTGTGTTATTGCTTCATTTTGGGCAGCCATGAACCCTTGTTGAGCTTGAGTTATTTTTACTTCTAATGAATGAAAATGAAGGTTGATTAATTCAAATGAAATTTGTAGTAAGTTTGTATTTAAGTATGTGCATGTAGTGTTTAAATTAAGGGTGTGAAATAGAACCTTGATGCCTTGAGCAAACTGCCATGTTTGGCAGCCCCTAATAGCATGAATTTGTGTGTGAACATGTGATTATTAATGTTATATGCTAATGTTAAATTTTGGGCAGCAAGTGTAAGTGACATTGAAGTATGAAAATGTTGAAGTGTATGTGTAATATTGACATTGAAGTATGTTGAATTTTGGTGGAAGTGAATGTTGAACTTAATGATGAATTGTGTGCATTGAGCACTTGAACATTCTGCCCAGAATTGTTGCTGGAATTGTGTACAATAGATGTATGAAAGTGTTGTTGATTGAATATTGTAGTAATGAGGAGGAGAAGGAACATTAAATTGGGAGTGTATGAACTTTGTGCAGGTTGTGTATTGAAGGCAGCACCTAAATTAGGCCATAAGTGCCAAACTGTGAACCCAATTGGTATGAGGCCAATGGGGGGGGGGGGGGGGGGTGAAACTACACACCAAATAGGCCAACTTTCATGTAGAAAGGTTGCAAAAATTCTTCCTAGAAACTGACCTTAAAAAGTGACCAAATCCGGATTAGTGCATTTAAGGCCTGAAAACTGACCATTTGGACAGCAGTTAGTGTTTAGACCATAACTCACTCAAAACTGGTCCAATTGACCTGAAATTTTGACCATGAATAGTTAAGACCTATATCTACAAGTCTTATGAAGACACTCAAGCCCAGAAATGACCATAGGCAAGTCAAAACGCTTGCACAAGTTCGGGTCCAAAAACTGGCCGAAGCTAAAATGACCTAAAGTGACCAATTTTGATACATTTTGACCAGCAATAGTAAAATGACCATAACTTGGTCTACATAACTCAGAATGACCTGAAATTTTGCCCCGCATTCCATCAGACATAGACCTACAAGTTTGTAGTTTGGACTGAAACCGAAAAACTGAGGGAACTAGGTCGTCTGGCTTGGTCAAAATAGTAGACCGAAATCCGGTAAATTGCAATAAAATGCAATATACTTGGAAATGAAATTAATAACATATACCAACACTAAAGGGCTATAAAATGTGACATATTGGTAATATTAGAATTGACTCACGTAGAGTGCATCAAGGGTCAACATTATAGGTTGACTAATGAAATGAATTGAAGGGAATAGTACCAAGAGAAATAGGACTTTAAGCTAGACAAATCTAGCAAACAAAAATTGAGAAATTGACCAAATTTTGCACTAAAGGTGCAATCTGTCCAACTTTAGTAAATTGACCATATCTTGGTCTGTACAACTTAGAATGACCTGAAATTTTGCCCCGCGTATAATAAGACATAGAGCTACAATTTTACTTCTTTGACCAAAAGCTAAGAACCAAGAGAAATAGGACTTTAAGCTAGACAAATCTAGCACACAAAAATTGAGAAATTGATCAAATTTTGAAGTAAGGGTGCAATCTGTCCAGCTTTAGTAGATTGACCATAACTTGGTCTATACAACTCAAAATGACCTGAAATTTTGCCCTGCGTGCAATAAGACATAGAGCTACAATTTTTCTTGTTTGACCAAAAGCTAAAAACCAAGGGAAATAGGACTTTAAGCTAGACCAATTTAGCACACTAAAATTGAAAATTGGTAATTACATAAAATGATGCTTGAAGTGATTTGGCAATGAATGCCAACTTGTGAAAAGGGTAAATTGCATTATATTGACAACATATTAAATTGTAAATTGTGACATGTTGATGCTAGAATCAACCTATCCATGATGCATAAAAAGGTCAATAATTTTATTGACCAGTGAAAGGCATAAAGATGTATAAACCCTATGAATAAAGAATTAAATATGTAACATTGTAATATGCCCTAATTTGCCTAGTTGACTAGTTTGGATAGGTTGGCATGCCAATAGGATTCTGACAGCTATTTTGTAAATGACTTTACGTCATACTGTGTTTTATGGCTTATTATGCCATACTATGATTTTAATAGCCTATTGCTATACAGTTTGTGTTATTATACTCGGCTTAATGCCTAATTGATTATATGGCTTTTTAGCCACACTGTTTGCACACTGGGAGATACTTTGTGACCGATGGTGTGACGGCCCGAGGTACTAGGTACCCAGTGCTAGTATATCCGTTTATCCAGTCTGGTCAGTGTATAGGCTATATGGGCAGTCATTTAAAACATTATTCAATTCGGGAAGCTAAGTTAAGTTAAGTATAATGAAATTTTAGTACAATTAAATTAAGTATAGAATGAATGAGTAAAAGAAATTAGCAAAAGAAACATAACAAAAATATAAATTGCAGAACCTTAGAGACTTGAAATACAATACAGTGAGAATAATTTGTATACTGGGTAGTATTACTGAAAAGTTATAAACTAAGCACTTCCAAAGAGGAACAAACTAGTATATAAGATCATTGATACTAGAAATACCATACCAAATTAAATTGATTCTTGAGTATCTGAATTATGATTTATTTCTTTCTTTAATTGTATATATTATTTCTTGTTATACTATTGCACCACTAAGCAGAAATGCTTAGCGCGATGGAATTGCTTCCTCGCAGTCTTGAAAGGTAAAACCAGATGGTATCGATTGAGATTTTTGGAGTCCAGATCTGCAGAAATGTCAAAAGAATTGAAGGTTGTCACCTCCTCAGCAATGCATGTAGATAGGGCTCATATTTATACATGTTATGTATTTTGTTCATTCTAAGTATAATGTAAATTATTTGTACATCCTGTACTTGACAAATTTATGTAATTAGTTGGCAAATTATGCAAAATAATAAAATGTAAGAATTTTGATATATGAGTTAAGTATCTGATCATGATGATTCTGATTGAGATTGAGTATGAAAATTTTTGAGACTGATTCTGAGTTGTGAATTTGAGTATATATTGAAATTGTTTTTGGCGAGTTGGAAGAACTGTTAGTCCAAATTACGCAAGATTACTCGGATTAGCATTGAAATTTTTTAATTTTCCAAATTAGTCAGATTTTTATAAAAGTAAAAATAGCCTAAACCTCAGATAAAGTTTTTTGAACAAGTAAATCTAGAACTATAATGAAATCAGATAAGATCAGGTGCTCCGGTACGCCATGTAGCACGTCTTGCTCGGCTACACTGTAGACGGGTGAGGGGTGTTACAGTTTACCTAGATTACTCGTTTTGACTGTCCATCCGTCCGAGGATGAAAAGTCATGCTAAAACGGAGTTGTGTGCCCAAGGCTTCTTGCAACTTTTTCCAAAATCTCAATGTAAACTTTGGGTCTCGATCAGATATGATGGAAAGTAGGATTCCATACAGTCTAACTATCTCACTGATATATAATTCTGCTAGTTTCTTTAGTGAGTAGTTAGTCCTAACTAGGAGAAAATGTGCTAACTTTGTCAATCTATCCACTATCACCCATACTACATCATGCTTCTTCTGGATGAGAGGTAGACTACTAACAAAATCCATAATGACCCGGTCCCATTTCCATTCAGGTATGCTTATAGGCTGTACCAATCCTGATGGAACTTGATATTCTACTTTAACTTGCTGACATGTCAAACACTTAGTCACATAGTCAGCTATATCGTTCTTCATACTAGGCCACCAATAATGAGTCTTCAAATTATTATACATTTTTATGCTTCCCGGGTGCATAGCATAAACACTAGTGTGTGCTTCTTTCAGAATACTAGTCTTCAGTTCCCCATCATTTGGTACACACACTCTTCCTTTGTAGTACAAACACTCATTTGCTTTCACCTCATAATTAGTTTCCTTCCCCTCTGGAATTTTACTCACAATAGCCATCAATTTGTCATCGACCTTCTGCCCATCTTGTATTTGCTATAGCAGGTATGGCCTCACTTGTAACTCAGCCAAAATAGCTCCATCTTGAGCTAAGGACAGACGGGCATTTAGTGATCTTAAAGTTGTGATGGACTTCCTACTCAAAGCATCAGTAACTACATTTGCCTTCTCAGGATGATAATCTATCACACAATCATAGTCCTTTAAGAACTCAATCCATCGCCTCTGTTTAAGATTAAGCTCCTTCTGGGTTGGCAAATATTTTAGACTCTTGTGGTCTGTATAGATGTAGCATTTTTCACCATATAAATAATGCCTCCATATCTTCAGTGCGAAGATAATTGCTGCTAACTCCAAGTCATGAGTAGGGTAGTTCTGTTCATGTGGCCTTAACTGCCTAGAAGCATAGGCGACCACTTTCCCCTCTTGCATCAATACACACCCTAACCCATTATGCGAGGCATCACTGTAGACCACAAAGTTTTTTCTTGACACTGGCTGTGTTAACACTGGTGCTTCTGTCAACATAGCCTTTAGTCTCTAAAAACTAGCTTGGCACTTATCGTTCCAGCCAAATTTCACATTCTTGTGCAACAACTTAGTCATTGGAGTAGCTATAAGAGAGAACCCCTTCACAAATCTTCTGCAATACCCAGCTAGCCCCAAGAAACTTTTGACCTCAGTTGTATTTCTGGGAGGCTTCCATTCCATCACTGCCTCTATCTTTTTGGGATCCACTCTAATCCCCTCAACTAAAACTATATGTCCAAGGAAGGAGATTTCACTCATCCAAAAGTCACACTTGGACAGCTTAGCATACAGCTTCTTTTCTAGCAGGTTTTGTAGAACAATCCTCAAATGTTCATCATGTTCTTCCTTAGTCTTGGAATACACCAGAATATCATCAATAAAGACCACTACAGACCGATCTAAATATGGATGAAAGATACGGTTCATAAGGTCCATAAATACTGTTGGTGCATTTGTTAACCCAAACGGCATCACTAGAAATTCATAATGCCCATACTGGGTTCTGAATGCGGTTTTGGACACATCTGCATCCTTTACCCTCAACTGATGATACCCTGATCTGAGATCAATTTTTGAAAATACACTGACTCCCTTTAACTGATCAAACAGATCATCAATTCTGGGCAACGGATATTTATTCTTCATAGTTACTTTGTTCAACTGCCTGTAATCAATACATAATCTCAAAGTTCCATCCTTCTTCTTCACAAACAGCACCGGAGCTCCCCATAGTGACACACTGGGGCGTATGAACCCCTTATCAAGCAACTCTTGTAACTGAATTTTTAACTCTCTCAATTCAGTGGGTGCCATCCTATAAGGAGCAATAGAAATTGGTGTTGTACCCAGCATTACCTCAATAGCAAACTCGACTTCCCTTTCTGGTGGTAAACTTGGCAATTCTTTAGGAAACACATCTGAGAAGTCTCTTACTGTGGGTATATCACACAAGTTTAGCTTAGCCTGCCTAGTATCAACCACGTGCGCTAGGTAAGCTTTATAGCCTTTTCTTATTAATCTTCTTGCTACTGTGGCTGAGATAACATTGGACAGGAAATCTGTCCTTTCACCCACAACAGTAATCTCATTACCCTCAGAAATTTTCAGAGAAATCATCTTCAATTTGCAATCAACTATTGCCTGATGACGTGATAACTAGTCCATTCCCAAAATCACATCAAATTTATGGAAGGGTAATTCAATTAGGTCTGTCGAGAATTCATACCCCTGAAACCTCAACGGGCAACCTTTGTACACTTTATTCACTACCACACTGTGGCTTAGTGGATTTGTGACCAGAATGTCTTGATCACTCTCCTTTACTGGAACTCCCCTCTCTACGGGTAGTTTGATGCAAATGTATGAATTAGTGGATCCTGGATCCACCAATGCATGCATAGATGTGTTGTAGAGGGAGAACGTACCCCTAATGATGTCCGGGGGCATCTTGCTCCTCCTGAGCTCTAATGGCATAGGCTCTGGCTGGTACTTTAGCCTCTAGCCTCTCAGCTGACTGAAATGCAGGCCTTAGTGATGGACCAGCTGCTTCAGATTTACTGGGCTTCCTACCCCTTTGTGGTGCAGGAATAGGTCTGTCAGCTTATGCTGGAGCAGCTGTAGTAGTCCTCTTCGGACAATTTTTGATCTGATGTTCTGTAAATCTACACCGTAAGCATGCACCAGTCACTCACCAACAGTCCCCCTTATGCCACTTCTAGCAGTATGGACAGGCAGAAGATGCTGGGACTGGTCCCCTAAACACCATCCCTAGAGAGCTTCCCACTGATAGTGTGGACTGGCCTCTCTTAGGTGTGAACTGTGGTCTAGGCCCCTGGGACTGACCCTGAACTTGTGGTTGTCCTGAACCCTGAGCAGGAGGACCCTTACTCCTTTTACTGGGAGCAGAAAATGAACTAGACTGACCTGGACTCCTCTTCTACTGTCTTTCCTTTCTAGTTTTCTCATTTATTCGGACATTTTCTACTTTCAATGCAGCATCTACTAATTTGGCAAAATCTGTGATCTCCAATGTTGTTATCATGATTTGATATTGTCATTGAGCCCTTCTTCGAACCGTCTACACCTTTCTACCTCTGTAGGGACTATCTCCCTCCCATACTGGCTCAGTCCGATGAATTCTCGCTCATACTCTACCACTGATAGTTGCCTCTGTCTCAGACTGATAAATTATCTTCTTCTCTCTTCTAAATACACCTTACTGACATACTTCTTCCTGAACTCTGTTAGGAAGTAATCCCAGGTGATTTGATTCGGTTGCACCTCACTGGTTACTGTGTCCCACCACTGGTATGCATCATCCTAAAGTAGAGACACAGCACCCTCTAGGTTCTGCTCGGGGGTGTAATGAAGCTGTTTCAGCACTCTGATTGTTCTATCCAACCAATTTTCCACTGTCATGGGATCATCCTCCTTCTTCCCAAAGAAATCCACAGCCCCATGTTTTCGCAGTTTCTCTGGATGGGACTTTTGTGGTTCTGGTGGAGGATGTGGCTGTGGTTGTGGTGGTGGAATTGCCCCCATCATTTTCCGGTAAAACTCAGCCATTTGTTGAAATAGTGCAAACTAAGGTTTGGCAGGTGCCTCAGCTGCTGGTGGAGCAGATTCTCCCCTACCCCCAGATTTAGCCCTTGGTGGAGCACGACTCTCCACCCCTTCATCAACTGCTCTTTGAGAAGCAGGATCTATATCCTAATCAAAATAAAAAAACAAACAAATTTGCATTAGTGTCACTTTAAAACTTACAAATGCAATGCAATGGTATGCACTCTATCTAGGCCCAGAAACGCCTAAACCTATGCTCTGATACCACTAAATATGACACCCCTTACTCGTCTACAGTGTAGTCGAGCAAGATATGCCATACAGTATGCCGGAGCACCAAATCATTTTTCAATTCAATTTGCCCTTTTTACTTATTTATTTACAATTTTTAATTGATCTGAATTTTTCACAAATTTTAATGAAAATCCGACAGAGTGCCGGCTATAAATTGAAAAAACAGTTCTTCTGAACCTATTTAAAAGACACTTCCAATATTGTTTTCAAATCCAGAACTCCAATATACACACATCTCAACTCAATCTCCAAATTTACACACTATTTTCAATATTTTTGTTCACATCACCATTCAAATCACATTCATGAATATTTCTCAACATTTCATTTTTCAACATAATGTACAGAAAATTTCAATAACATGAAATTACATATATTTACATTATCAAATAATTTCAAGAGTTTATAGTTATAATCCAAAACTAATATAAAATGCAAAATACAAAATGCCACCCAAAGTCCTAATGTCCTACAAAGTGCACTGCAAATGTGAGGTGACTCTGGACTCAGTATGCAACTCTGAAAGTTCACTCGGTCTGATGTCTGCTGGACTCCCCAGCTATGTCTCTAGTAGCTACACGTGGCAAAAGCGACGAGATAAGCAATTCCGCTTAGTGGTGACAATATAAAATAAAATAACTAAAATAAAGTAAGTATGCAGAATTTATGTTTACATTTTTGGTAGACTTAATTTTTGAGATTTATTGTAGTATTATTCGATTAAAATTTGGTAAGATTTATTATCATTGCCCAAGTAATCCCTACTAGTCGACTGGACTGGATAAATGGGCAAGCTGGCACTGGGTACTAAGTACCCCAGACCATCACACCATCGGTCACATTGTGTCTCTCGGTGTGCAACAGAACAGCTAATAAGCTGTAATAATTATCAGCGAAAAAACCCGAGTATAACAACTTAATCAACAAAGCCAAAGGCTATTATGTCACAGAATGGCATGTGAGGCCATAAAACACAAAATGGCATGAAGCCATATGCAGTACTGCTAACAAAACCCTATTAGCATGTCAACCTATCCAAACCAATCTTGCTTGGTGTACTAGGGCATGTTATACTTTTAAATTATACAATTCTTGAAATTCAAGTTTAGGTATTACTATTCATTTCATTAGTCAACAAAAATGTTGACTTTTGCATGGATAATAGGTACATTGGTTTTAATATTCCCAACATGCCACATTTTGCATTCTAAAATTGTTGGTATTGGTTGCCAATACCATTCCTAAGCTTAATGTTAATTGTTCAGAATTTTTCAGATTTCAAGCTTTGTGTTTACTGTTCCATTAGTCATTTTTGCATTGGGAATTTGGCAAAGTGGTCAACATGAAAGTTGTTCCTTATTTTGTCTAGTTACATTTCTTTTTTTGAATCACTCCATTTGGAGTTTTGTATCTCAAGTTATGGCCCAAATACTACAACTGGCTGAATTACAAATTTTCTAAATTTTCTGGACTGACCAAATCTACAGTATTTTGAGCAGTGACTGCAGGTCACTTCTTGAATATGTTATGATCATAACCTGGGTTTGGTTTCTTCATGAAAGTTGTAGGTCTATCTCAGCTTGTTACTGGTAAAATTTCAGGTCAATTGGACCTTTCTACACTGAGTTATGACTAAATGAATAAACACTGTTTATTTAGTCATTTTGGCCAGGCAGAATGCAGGTCACCTGGATTAGGGCAATCTTTAGGTCAATATGGTTTGGTTTTATTGTGACACCCCTTACTCGTGTACAGTATATCCGAGTAAGCAATGTCACACAGTGTATCGGCACCCTCTATTTTAACTTAATTAATTTTTGTCATAGTTTTGAATATAGTTTATGAAATATAATTTATTTAAGCTATTTATCAAAATTTTTATTTATTTGAGGTTCCGAAAATTTTAAGGAAAATCCGGCAGAGTATCGGCTAAAAATGGAGAAAACAGCTCTTCGGAACCTGTTAAAAACACTTCCAATATCCATATCTCATCACTCTCAAACTCCAATATCAAAATCTCAACATTTTTCAATTTCATTTCTCAATCATTCATCTCATGTAATAATCAAGTACAATTTACAGATAGATATTCACATTTTTCATTCACCAACACCATTTTCATTATTTACATGAACATCAAAATACATTACATAAATCCAAATACATATGAGAAAATAAAAATTTAGTTACAAAACACCAAAATGAAACCTAATGTCCTACCAATGCACTGTAGAAGGTGAGGTGACACGGACACTATGCAGAACTGCAGGATGGACTCACCCAGTCTGCGGTCTACTGGGATCACGATCTGTATCTCCAGAACCTACGCGTGGCAAAAGCAACGCACTAAGCAATAATGCTTAGTGTTGCAATAATAAAATAAAAGAAATAGCAAGAAAACAAATATGTAGTGAATGTATATGTTTTATTCGTTTTGAATTTGTACATCATTACTTTTTCCACTTTCATTCATTTGGTTGCCCAAGTAACCTACACTAGACGACTGGACTGGATATACCGGTAAACTGGCACTGAGTATCAAGTACCTCGGGCCGTCACACCATCGGTCACATATGCATCTCCCGGTGTGCAACAGAAAAGCTAACAAGCTGTAAATAATATCAGGCACAAGGCCAAATCTCAATGCAATGTCAGAATGGCTAAAAGCTATAAAATCACAGAATGGCATATTGCCATGTGCAGTACTGCTAACTGAACCCTATTGGCATGCCAAACTATCCAAACCAATCTTGTTAGGTATACTAGGGCATTTGATACTTTTGAATTCTTAAATTTTTGAATTTCAAGTTTTCGTGTCACTATTCACCTCATTGGTCAACAAAAATGTTGACTTTTGGATAGAAAATAGGTACATTAGTTTTAGCACTCCCAATGTACCACATTTTACATTTAAAACTTGTTGGAATTGAGCACCCATACCATATCTAAACTTAAAACCAAGAGAGCAGAATTTTTAGTTTTTGAAGCCTAACTTTACTGTTCCATTAAGCACTTTTGCAGTGGGAATTTGAGGAAATGGTAAACATGAAAGTTGTCCCTTATTTTGTCTAGTTGAATTTCCTTTTTTGAATCACTCCATTTGGTGTTTTGTAACTCCAAATATGGTCCAAAAACCACAGCTGGCAGGATTGAAAAAACTGCAGAATTACCAAATCTACAGTACCATGAACAGTGAATGTGACTGCCATTTGGGTTAGGTTCTGGTCATAATTTGGGGTAGGTTTCTTCATGAAAGTTGTTTTTCTATGTCTTAACTTGTTTCTGTAAAAATTTCAGGTCAATTGAGCCATTCTACGGTGAGTTATGGCCAAATGAACAGTTACTGTTCATTTGGTCATTCTGCAGAATTGGCTTGCAGGGTACCCGGATTGGGGCCAACTTTTGGTCCTCTTGCTTTGGTTTTTTGGGCATGGTTTCTTCAGCAAAAATGTGCCATTATAAGTCTAGTTTCATGTACAATTAGCGAAACACCAATTGGACCAACACAGCCAAAGATATGGCAGTCCAAGTGGGCTAGAATCACAGCCACCCTGCTGCACTCACTGGGCAGCATACTCATTCACTTTGCCATGCTATATTTCAGTCCAAATTATGGTCAAATTTCCTCAAATGGTCACTAATTGACCATTAGAATGTTCTTTAGCCATTTCATAAGCCAAGTCCACATTTTACTCCCAAAACCCTAGTTCAAATTCATGGTTTACACAATTTACTTTAGTTAGCTACTAATTCATTATTCTTATGTTTATAAACTTCAAACATGATTTTTAGTTCACTCCAAGTTCATCAAAAATACTCATTCCTATTCCTTCAATAGGGCTGCCAAAATCCATAGTGTGTATACACATAATTTTTGTTCATTTAAGTTACAAATTCTTACTCAATTCAAGTTACTAACATGGAAATAAAGAGCTTAAGTATGTATGTGCACTAACCTCTTTGTTCAACTTATTGAACTTGTGAAAACTCTAAAATTTCTCCTCTTTGTGGCTGCCTATAGCTTCCTTAGGGTGTGTGGATTAATTTTAGTGAAGGTGTCTTAGGGTTTTGGGGTGAGTTTAGGGAGATTTTCAAGCTTGAATATGGAAGAAAATGAGGGCTCCCATGGCTATGGTGGGGCGGCAGAATTTGGGAAGAAGATGGCTATATACTTTTTGTTTTCTTTAGTCTTTATTTATCTCTTTTATTAGTTAGTTAATTGGTTGTTTAAATTTGGTTGGTGGTAGCTTTTTAAATGACATCATCATATGTCATAATTTGGCATTTTATTGCATTTTCTTTTCTTTTCATCACTACTCATTTTCAATTTAATTTTTAGTAATGTTTATTCATATTTTATGTCATAATAATTATTTACTTAACTGGACAAGTCGGCCAAAAATCACCTCTGAAGGCGAAATGACCAAAATGCCCTCCGTTTGGCTTAACGGGTCAAAATTGTCTGTACCGATTGAAAAATTTTTCTAAATATTTTCTTGGCATTCTAATGCCATAGGGACCTCAATGACCCTTCTCTGGAGTCCCAAAAATTATTTTATGAATTTTCTCTCAGGTCTAGGGCTCCTAGTTGCGAGAACCGCAACTTCCTCCAGTTACCCATCGCTAGGCACCTACTGCTTAACTTGGTTGTATTTTATTTCTAAAATTTTTGCTAAATTTTTCTTATTAATATTTGAGTTAATTATGGTTCCTCACTTTAGTTTAAATATTTTTTTCCGGACGTTCTAGCTGTCCGGACCGACACCGGTCACCGGAACAGTAGAATGTACGGAGTTGCTACCGGGAGGGTGTTACAACTCTTCCCCTCTAATTTAAATTTCGTCCTTGAAATTTACCTGATGCAAACAGTTGAGGGAACTGTTGCCTCATCGTCTCTTCACTTTCCCAAGTTGCCTCCTCGGTGTTGTGGTGCCTCCAAAGCACTTTCACCAGTGGAATCTGCTTATTTCTCAACTCTTTCACTTCCCGAGCCAGAATCCGTATAGGTTCTTCTTCATATGTCAAATCCGGCTGTATTTCAATTTCTTCCCTGGAGATGACATGTGAAGGATCTGAGCGGTATCTTCTGAGCATGGACACGTGGAACACATTGTGGATCTGGTGGTAAAGCTAGCCTATAGGCCACTGGACCCACACGTTCAATGACTTCATATGGGCCAATGAACCTAGGGCTTAACTTACCTTTTCTTCCAAACCTCAATACTTTCTTCCACGGTGACACCTTGAGAAACACTTTGTCGCCAACCACATATTCTATTTCTTTTCTCTTCAGGTCGGCATAAGATTTCTGTCTGCATTCGAGGCAACCTTGATTGGCTTTGATTAGTTTCACTTTCTCCTCACTGTTTCACTGTGTCCGCCCCCACCGCTTTGTCTTCGCCAATTCACCAAAGACACCGAGTTCTACATTTTCTCCCATACAGTGCTTTATACGGGGCGATTTGGATACTAGCTTGGTAGCTATTGTTGTATGCAAATTCTGCCAGTGGGAGGTATCTATCCCAACTTCCCTCAAACTCAATGACACAACTCCTCAGCATATCCTCAAGGACCTGACATATTTTTCATGTTATTATTATCATTTTAATTCAATATTTGTATCAATTCCATTGGTTTCAATTGTTTACCTGGATTACTCTTTCTGATTGCCCATCCGTCTGAGGATGGAAAGCTGTGCTGAAGTGGAGTTGTGTATCCAAGGACTCATGCAACTTCTTCCAAAATCTTGATGTGAACCTTGGGTCTCGATCAGATATGATGGAAAGTGGAATTCCATGTAGTCTAACTATCTCACTGATATACAATTCTACTAACTTCTCTAGTGAGTAGTCAGTCCTAACTGGCAGAAAGTGTGCTGACTTAGTCAATCTATCAACTATTACCCATACTGCATCATGTTTCTTCCGGGTGAGAGGTAGACCACTTACAAAATCCATGGTGACCCGATCCCATTTCCATTCAGGTATGCGTATAGGTCAGAGTAGCAAACCCGATGGAACTTGATGTTCGCCTTGACTTGCCGACATGTCAAGCATTTAGTCACATAGTCACTATGTCCTTCTTCATACTGTGCCACCAATATCAAGCTTGGATCATGATACATCTTTGTACTTCCCGGTGCATAGCATATACACCGGTATGTGCCTCTTTTAGAATATCGCCTTTAATTCCCCATCATCCGTACACAGCCTTCCTTTGTAATACAGACACCCCTCGGCTTTCATCACAACGTCAGTCGCTTTGACCTAGGAGATTTTGCACATAATAGCGATTAGCTTCTCATCAACCTTTTGCACAACTAAAATTTGTCAGAAGAGTTTTGGCCTCACTTGCAACTCAGCCAAAATAGCTCCATCTCGAATCAAAGATAGACGGGCATTCAATGATCTCAAGGCTGTCATGGACTTTCTGCTCAAAGCATCAGCAACTACATTTGCCTTCCCAGGATGGTAGTCAATCACACAATCATAGTCCTTCAGGAACTCAATCCATCGCCTTTGTCTAAGGTTGAGCTCCTTTTGAGTTGGCAAATATTTCAGGCTTTTGTGGTCTGTGTAAATGTAACACTTTTCACCATACAAGTAATGCCTCCATATCTTCAGTGCGAAGATAATTGCTGCAAGCTCTAGATCATGGGTAGGGTAGTTCTGTTCATGTGGCCTTAGCTGTCTGGAAGCATAAGCAACCACCTTCCCCTCTTGCATCAATACACACCCTAACCCATTATGTGAGGCATCACTATAGACCACAAAGTCCTTTCCTAACACTGGCTGTGTTAACACTGGTGCCTCTGTCAACATAGCTTTCAACTTCTCAAAACTGGTCTGACACTTGTCGTTCCAGTCAAATCTGACATTCTTGTGTAACAGCTTGGTCATTAGAGCAGCTATTAAAGAAAATCCTTTCACAAATCTTCTGTAATACCCAGCTAGCCCCAAGAAGCTTCTGACCTCAGTTGTGTTTTTGGGAGGCTTCCATTCCATCACTGCTTCTATTTTCTTAGGATCCACCCTAATCCCATCAGCTGACACTATGTGTCTAAGGAATGCAATCTCATTTAGCCAAAAGTCACACTTGGACAACTTAGCATACAGCTTCTTTTCTCTCAGGGTTTGCAGAACGATCCTCAAATGTTCATCATGTTCTTCCTTGGTCTTGGAATACACCAAAATATCATCAATAAAGACCACTATGAACCGATCTAAGTATGGATGGAAGATACGGTTCATAAGGTCCATAAATGCCGCTGGTGCATTTGTTAGGCCAAAGGGCATCACCAGAAACTCATAATGCCCATACCGGGTCCTGAATGCAGTCTTGGGCACATCTACATCCTTCACCCTCAACTGATGATACCCTGATCTGAGATCAATTTTGGAAAATACTCCTGCTCCCTTCAACTGATCAAATAGATCATCAATTCTAGGCAACGGATATTTATTCTTCACAGTCACTTTATTCAACTGCCGGTAATCGATGCAAAGCCTCAAAGTCCCATCTTTCTTCTTTACAAATAGCACTGGAGCTCCCCATGGTGACACACTGGGGCCTATAAACCCCTTATCAAGTAACTCTTGCAACTGAGTTTTCAACTCCCTCAATTCCGTGGGTGCCATCCTATAAGGAGCAATGGAAATGGGTGTTGTACCCGGCAGTGTCTCAATAGCAAATTCGACTTCCCTTTCTGGTGGCAAACCAGGCAATTCTTCAAGAAATACCTCTGGGAAGTCTCTTACTGTGGGTATATCACTCAATTTTGGCTTAGCCTGCCTAGTATCCACCACATGTGCTAGGTAGGCTTCACAGCCTTTTCTCATCATTCTTCTTGCAAATATGGCTGATATGACATTGGACAAGAAATCTGTCCTTTCCCCCACAACTATAATCTCATTACCCTCAGAAGCTTTCAAAGAAATTCTCTTCAATTTGCAATCAACTATTACCTGATGACGTGACAACCAGTCCATTCCCAAAATCACGTCAAACTCGTGGAAAGGCAACTCAATCAGGTCTGCCAAGAATTCATACCCCTGAATCCTTAATGGGCAACCCTTGTATACTTTGTTCACCACTACGCTGTGGCCCAATGGATTAGTGACCAGAATGTCTTGGTCACTCTCCCCTACTAGTATCCCCTTTTCTACGGGTAGGTTGATGCAGATGTATGAATGAGTGGATCCTGGATCCACTAATGCATGCACAGGTGTATTGTAGAGGGAGAACGCACTCGATGACGCCCGGCATCTTGCTCCTCCTGAGCTCTAATAGCATAAGCTCTTGCAGGTGGTCTGCTGTCAGGCCTCTCTGCTGGCTCAGATGCAGGCCTCTGTGATGGTCCCACGGCGTTAGATTTGCCAGATTTTCTACCTCTTTGAGGTGCAAGAGCAGGTCTATCTGCTTGTGTTGGAGCAGCTGTAGTAGTTCTGCGTGGACAATTCTTCAACTGATGCTCTATTGACCCACACCTTAAGCAGGCACCAGTTACTCTCCAACACTCCCCCTTGTGCCACTTCAGATAGTGTGGACATGCAGAAGTTGCTGGGGCTGGTCCCCTGAACCCCATCCCTTGGGAGCTGCCCACTGATGGTGTGGACTGACCTCTCCTAGGGGTGAACTGTGGCCTGGGCCCCTGAGATTGACCCTGACCTTGTGACTGGCCTGAACTCTGTACAGATGGACCTTTAAACCTCTTCCCAGGTGCAGGAGATGAACTAGACTGACCCGGGCCCCTCTTCTGCTGTCTATCCCTTCTGGTCTGCTCACTGATTCTTACTTTTTCAACCTTTATTGCTTTTCCACTAACTTGGTAAATTGCGTGATTCCTGTGGCGTGAGCTGGATCTTTATGTTGTCATTTAGTCCCTCTTCAAATCTCTTACACCTTTCAGCTTCATTAGGGACTATATCCCTTCCGTAGCGGCTTAATCTAACGAATTCCTTCTCATACTCGGCCACTGACAACTGTCTCTGCCTCAAATTAATGAACTCTCTTCTTCTCTCTTCCAGGTATACTCTACCCACATATTTCTTCTTGAATTCGGAGAGAAAGAAGTCCCAAGTTACTATTTCTGGCTGTACTTCGCTGGATACCGTGTCCCACCATTCATAGGCATCATCTTGCAATAGAGATATGGCAGCCTCTAGGTTTTGTTCAGGAGTGCAGTGGAGTTGTTTTAGGACTCTACCTGTTCTGTTCAACCAATTTTCGACTGCAACAGAATCATCTTCTCTCTTGCTGAAAAAGTCCACTGCTCCAAATTTTCTCAATCTTTCCAGGTGTGATTTCTGCTGTGGAGCTGGTTGTGTGTTAGCTCCAAAATGTGCTACCGCCTCTAGCCATTTCTTTAAATGGACCACATATATCACTATGTGTTAGCTCCAAAATATTTTCAGCTCTTAGTCCTTGTTCAACAAAGGGTAATCTAGTCCTTGTCCAACAAAGGGTGATCTAGTCCTTGTCCAACAAAGGGTGATCTAAAGGCAGGATTCACAAGTTGGAGTAGGCTCAGAACCCAATGAGGATAAAATCCCCATTTTCTCCAGTTTTACAATCCTATCTTTTGCAACATGACCTAATCTTAAGTGCCAAATATATTTTGAACTTGAGTTGATTTTCACCATGACATTGCATTCTTTTAGATTACTTGAATTAATTTTGTGTTTGTCATTATTATCCAAATAATAAAAACCATCATGCATATAACCAGAGCCAACATATTTATTTCTAAAATATATATTGCAAACATCATCTGTGAACTGAAATTTATAGCCATTTCTAGTCAAACTAGATATTTGACTAGAAATGATGTTCTTAAAAGCATCAAGTACATATAAGATATTATTCAAACACAAAACATGTCTAGATATGTAAAAAGATTTAGATCCTATGGCTAAAGCTTCAACAGTTGAGCCATCGCTAATCCGGAGTCTAACATCTCGAGAACGCAAGCTGCTACTGTTTGCTAGTTTCTGCATATCATAAGAAATGTGAGAACTAGCACCAGTATATAAAACCCAAGCTACTATGAGCATCATGAACATCTAAATAACAAGATATAGACATACCTTTTAAAGGTGTATCCTTTTTATCCTTCAGAGAAGCAAGACACTGGCTGTGTTAACACTGGTGCCTCTGTCAACATAGCCTTCAACTTCTTAAAACTAGCCTGACACTTGTCATTTCAGTCAAATCTGACATTCTTGTGTAACAACTTGGTCATTGGAGCAGCTATTAAAGAGAAACCTTTCACAAATCTTCTGTAATACCCAGCTAGCCCCAAGAAACTTCTAACCTTAGTTGTATTTCTGGGAAGCTTCCATTCATCACTGCTTCTATTTTCTCGGAATCCACTCTAATCCCATCAGCTCACACTATGTGTCTAAGGAATGCAATCTCATTTAACCAAAAATCACACTTTGACAACTTAGCATACAGCTTCTTTTCTCTCAAGGTTTGCAGAACAATCCTCAAATGCTCATCATGTTCTTCCTTAGTCTTGGAATACACAAAAATATCATCAATAAAGACTACTACAAACTGATCTAGGTATGGATGGAAGATACGGTTCATAAGGTCCATGAATGCTGCTGGTGCATTTGTTAGGCCAAAGGGCATTACTAGGAACTCATAATGCCCATACCGGGTCCTGAATGTAGTCTTTGGCACATCTGCATCCTTTACCCTCAACTGATAATACCCTGATCTGAGATCAATTTTTGAAAATACTCCTGCTCCCTTCAACTGATCAAACAGATCATCAATTCTAGGCAACGGATATTTGTTCTTCACAGTCACTTTATTCAATTGCCGGTAATCGATGCATAACCTCAAAGTCCCATCTTTCTTTTTCACAAACAGCACTGGAGCTCCCCACGGTGACAAACTGAGGCATATGAACCCTTTATCCAGTAACTCCTGTAACTGGATTTTCAGTTCCTTCAATTCTATGGGTGCCATCCTATAAGAAGCAATAGAGATTAGTGCTATACTCGACAGTATCTCAATAGCAAATTTGACTTCCCTTTCTGGTGGCAAGCCAGGCAATTCTTCAGGGAACACATCTGGGAAGTCTCTTATTGTGGGTATGTCACACAGATCTAGCTTAGCCTGCCTAGTGTCCACCACATGCCCTAGGTATGCTTCACAGCCTTTTCTCATCAGTTTTCTTGTAACTGTGGCTGAGATGACATTGGACAAAATATCTTTCCTTTCCCCCACAATTGTGAAATCATTACCCTCAGGAGTTTTTAAGGAAATCCTCTTCAGTTTACAATCAACCATTGCCTGATGACGTGACAACCAGTCCATTCCTAAAATCAAGTCAAACTCATGGAAAGGCAACTCAATCAGGTCTACCAAGAATTCATACCCCTGAATCCTTAACGGGCAACCTTTGTACACTTTGTTCACCACTACACTGTGGCCTAATGGATTAGTGACCAGAATGTTTTGTTCACTCTCCCCTACTAGTATCCTCCTTTCTACGGGTAAGTTGATGCAGATGTATGAATGAGTGGATTCTGAATTTACCAATGCATGCACAGATGTATTGTAGAGGGAGAATGTAACCCTAATGACATCCGAGGCATCTTGCTCCTCCTAAGCTCTTATGGCATAGGCTCTGGCAGGTGTTCTGACCTCTAGCCTCTCTACTGGATCAAATACAGGCCTCTGTGATGGTCCCACTATCTCAGATTTACAAGACTTCCTACCCCTTTGAGGTGCAGGAGCAGGTCTATCTGCTTGTGTTGGAGTAGCTGTAGCAATTTTGCGTGGATAGTTCCTTAACTGATGTTCTGTCGACCCATGCCTTAGGCAGGCACCCGTCACTCTCTAACACTCCCCCTTATGCCACTTCAAACAATGCGAATATGCAAAAGATGTTGGGGCTGGTCTCCTGATCACCGTCCCTGGAGAGCTACCCACTGATGGTGGGAACTAACCTCTCCTAGGTGTGAACTGGGCCCCTGGGACTGACCCTGACCTTGAGGCTGACCTGAACTTTGTACAGGTGGACCTTTGAACTTCTTTCTAGGTGTAGGAGATGAGCTAGACTGACCCATACCCCTCTTCTGCTGTCTCTCTCTTTTAGTCTGCTCACTTATTCTTACTTTCTCAACTTTTAATGTAGCTTCCACTAACTTGGTGAAGTCTGTGATTCCCAAGGCAGTGATCATTATCTTTATGTTGTCATTTAGCCCCTTTTCAAATCTTTTACACCTCTTGGCCTCATTAGGGACTATCTCCCTTCCATAGCGGCTTAGTCTGACAAATTTTTTTTCATACTCTGCCACTGTCAGCTATCTCTACCTCAGGTTAATGAATTCTCTTCTTCTCTCTTCCAGGTATATACTATCCACATACTTCTTTTTGAACTCTGAGAGAAAAAAGTCCCAGGTTATTAATTCTGGCTGCACTTCACTAGATATTGTATCCCACCATTGATAGGCATCATCTTGAAGTAAAGATACAGCAGCTTCTAGGTTTTGCTCTGGAGTGCAGTGGAGTTATTTTAAAACTCTTCCTATTCTGTTCAACCAGTTTTCGACTACAACAGAATCATCTTCTCTCTTGCTAAAGAAATCCACTGCTCCAAAATTTTCTTAATCTTTCCAGATGTGATTTATGCAGTGGAGGTGGTGGTGGTGGTGGCATTACCCCAGCCATTTGTCTGAAAAACTTGGCCATTTGCTAGAACATGGCTTGTGGAGGCTGAGCAGGCTCTGCTGGAGCTGGTGGAGCAGGTTCTCCCCTACCCCCAGTTTTAGCTACTGCAAGTGGAGCATGACTCTCTACTTCCTCCTCAACTGCCCTATGTGACGTGGGGTCCATATCCTAATCAAAATAACAAAGACAAACAGATCAGTGTTAGTGTCACTTCGACTCTTACAAATGCAATGCTTGGTATGGACTCAATCTAGACCCAGAAACGCCTAAACCATGCTCTGATACCACTAAATGTGACACCTCTTACCCGTCTACAGTATAGTCGAGTAAGATATGCCATACAGTGTACCGAAACACCATATTTTATTTCAACTATTTTTATTCTTCCTTAATTTATTTCTTTCATAGTTATGAAATACAATTTGTGAAATATAATTCATTTAAGTCATTTATTGAAATCATAAATTTATTTGAGGTTCCGCAAATTTTATAGAAAATCCAACAGAGTACCAGCTAAAAATGGAGAAAACAGTTCTTCGGAACCTGTGAAAAACACTTTCAATATGTTTTCACTCATTCCCAAACTCCATTATATCAACAAAGTCTCAATATTTGTAACACCCCTATTTGCATAGCCTCGTATATTTCACTATTCCGGTGACCGGTGTCGGTCTGGACAATTTAGGGGATTAGAACCATACTTAAGACAATTAGATAAGCCATAAACACAAATAATTAGTAATATTCAATTAGTTAAGTATAAATAAGAAAAACAGAACATAAGAAGTTAAACGAGCCGAGAGTCACAGCGATGGGTGACCTTCTCGGGAAGGACTGCGAAGTCATTTTAAACTCAAATTTCGAACCGTAAAATGTGATGCTGCGGTCCTTAGGACCCTTATGAACACAGTGGAAAAGAGAAAATCATGAAAAAGAATTGTTAAGTCAGTCAAATAATTAGGTCAGGGAGCTAGAAGAAATATTGAATTATTTGCAAACCAGGATGAACCGGCGAGGGGCAATTTGGTTAATTGACCCTGAAAGCTGACTCCTAACCTAACTATCAAATAAAATCAGAGAAAAGAAAATTTCAGAGTCGAGAATTAAATTAAAGAGCTAATAGAAAAATAAATAGAAAAAGAAAAGAAAAAGAAAAGTAAAAAAAAAGGTAATGACATCACATAGATGACATCATGCGTACCTCATAAATATTTTCCTATTCAAGTTATTTTTTACTAAGTCAAAAAGGAGAGAAATAAACATAAAATTAAAAAAAAAAAAAAACAAAGTGGTCATCTTCTCCTCCCAAATTGCCGTTCACCTCTTCTCTCTCTCTTTTCACTCTAATTCCTCCATTTGAGCTCAAATTCAAGCTTTGGTAACTCTAAAATTTCCCTATAAATCATTTCTAAAATTTGTAGAAACCTTTAAATTGAACCTCAACAAGAAGTTGGGAGGAAGAAAATTGAAGAAAAGTGAAGGAAAATCAAGCTTGGCAATTCAAGAAAATTTGACAAGTGAGGTTAGTACTTGTTTCCCTTTCTTTTCTTCTTTAAGCTTTGAAAATAAGTTGAGATGAGTGTAAATTGCATGAAAAGTTAAAGAAAATGATAAGTTATGAAGGGAAAAACAATTTGGCAGCCATGAGGGTTAGGGGAAAATGATATGTTTCACTTCAATAAATCATGCATGCAAGTCAATCTAAGTGGGTAGGTGTTAGTGCTACACTTTAAATTCATGAATGGAGCAAATATGTAAATTAGGGTTTTTGACATTAGGGTTTAGAGACCAAAAATATGAGAAACTTGTAAATGGTGTCTTTGACCTAATGTGAAGTGAGAAATGGTCATTTGTGACCTAATTAAGTGTGTTAGAAGTGTTTGAATGAAAGCCAAATTCGGAGGGAGTGTGGTTATGCTGCTGGCAGCATGACCAAGTCAACTTTGAAGGACCAAAAATGAAATTTTACAAGTCCAATTGGTATGGAACCAATTGGGAATGAAAATAGACACTAAATGACACAATTTTCATTTGGGAAGCATGCCCAAAAAGTGACCAAAACCTAGTGAACAAATTGACCAAAGTTAGAATAGTGCAGGCTACCCTGTATAAGCTGACCAAATGAACAGTATTTGTTCATTTGGTCATAACTTGAGCTAGGCAGGTCTAAATGACCTGAAATTTTACCAGTGGTTAGTGAGATATAGACCTAAAACTTTCATGAAGAATAAAAACCCAAATTATGCCATTAACCAAGTCATTTGGCCACCCCAAGTTGGTGACCCAAATCTGCCAGCACTAAAAATTGCCCAAAATTTTGGGTTAAATCCAATCCGGCAGCAATAGTTCAAATGGCCATAACTTGAGCTACAAAACTTCAATTGGGATGATTCAAAAAGCAGAATAAACTTAAGACATTAGGAAACATTTTCTATGAAGAAAGGTTTGCCAAATTCCAACAATAAAGTGACCAATGGAACAGTGCAACTTAGGACTCAAAAACTGAAAATTGGCAATTTTGCCTAAAAGACCTAAGTTTTGAGAAAACAACCAAAACTAACAAATTTAGTGACCAAAATGTGGTATGTGGGTGAAATTGGAATTTCCATACCTATTAAGCCTTAGAAAGTCAATAATTTGACTTGAATAGTATAGTGAATAGTAACCCTGAAACACAAAATTTCAAGAACATCGAGTTTAGCATGTTAGAGCAGGGTAAAAGTGAAGTTAAATTTATTTTTGGATTTATGCTAAGTTATGGTACTGAAACACTGTAAAATTGTGTGTTTCAGTTGAAAAGAATACCGGGAAAGAACCCGAGGAACCGAGTCAAGGCCAAGAGGCGACTCGCTTGAGGTTTGTGCACAACATCATTATGCTTTAAAATTCATTGATAAAGTGAATGAAATATGCATTTTACTTTTGCTTTGAATTGTTGAAAGTTTATTGTGACCTTATTTATGATGTTTTGATTTAAATTGTGAAAGTTATTATGTATATTTAAAATGACAATATTTAGCAAATTGTTAAGATAAGTTTTGAAACCATAGTGTGATGACCATATATTTGAACACCTCACTAGCACGACTAGTGGGGGTAATTAGTTTCGAATTTTGATTCCTTCTCTGGAGAAGTGTTGAGGTGTGCCAGTAGAAGAGGATATGAATGGATATCCATATATTTGAGCTAGCTAGCCTTGTGATGTGATTTCTCTTTAGCCTCTGGCTATTGAGATTCTATTTATTTCGAATGGCATGATCTAACTGTGGGTTTTATGAAATGTGATTTAATACTTCAAAATGAAATTATTTGGGATTAAAATATCATAATGCATGATTTGTATTTAATTCTCATGTTCAGTCATATTTTTGAATAAATGTGATTTAAGTTCTGCGTAAAGATTATTTTAGTATGTTGTGTGCCATTGAGTCCTAGTACTCAACGATAGCTTTTATTGCTATCGCAGATTTAAAGACTAGAGGAGCAGCAGACTGAGCTGCTAAGGTGTGAGGATCTATTAGCTTGAAGTTATCAGGTATAATTTATACCCTACTTGTAAATATTTATTTTGATGTATGTATTGCACATAAATGTATGGACATGTAAATTCGGTCTTGAGCAGCTTGTACAAAGTTTATATAAAATTTGTAATAAATTTTAGTTTGGAATTTCTGAATGTAAATTTTAGTATGATGTATATATAAATTGTTTGTCTATAATGAAATATGAATGAATGATATTGATTGACTGTATCTTGAGAATTATTGAATTTTGAAAGTTGAGAAAATGGTTGAGATTGATTGTGAATTTGAAGAAGTAGTTGAAAAATTTTTGGAAGTGCTTTTTTAAAGGTATTTGAAGAACTGTTTTCTCAAAATATAAACAGAACTCTATCAAAATTTTCATAAAATTTGTGAAAAAATAAAATGGGCCAAAAGTTTTAACTAGTATTTAATTTCAATTAAATGTTCTAATTACCTATTAGAAAATGCTCACCACTTAACAAAAGTAAGAAAATTGTTTTAAAATCCCTCATAGGGTACTTAATAAGTTATTGGTAGGTGATGTGCGGCAGTTCATTAGGTATTCTGCGGGATCATATTAGGCCTTACAGAGGGGTAAGGTGTGATATGTTTTAGTGGTATCAGAGCAAATTTTTTTGAAGTATGTTTTGACTTGAGAATTTGTGTCTTTTCCTTGTTAAGTATAACTGCTCAATGTCCATATTTGTTACATACAGTGCATTACATCATAAATATGAACTAACGAAGGGAAATTTACTTGTGTTATTTGTTCAGGAGATACCCTAATTTCATACTGAAATGGAAGAAGGGGATCGCTTAGTTGAGCAGTCAGTTGAAGCTGAGGCACAAGAGGAAGCCCCAGCTTTGTAGAATGTTAGTGGATTTGTAGCACTAGCCGCACAAATGCCGCAGTTTCCTGCATAGTTTGCACAGCAGATGGCTGCGATGTTTCAACAAATGGCTAGGGGTATGCCTGTTCAAGCTCCACCACGCACACTGGTACACAACCACCGCTCCACTGCATAAAGTATGATAAATTATTGAAGTATGGGGCTGTAAAATTCAAGGGTACAGTGGACCCTTTAAAGGTAGAGCAATGGCTTGAAAGAATGGATAGAGTATTTAAGAAGCTGCACTGCCAAGATAAACTGAAGTTTGAGTATTCTGTGTCGCTACTACAAGGGGATGCGTATGATTGGTGGAAGACCTTCCCCCATAGCTTGGCTGAACCACCAGTGCTGACCTGGGATGACTTCATTAGAGAATTCAAACAGAAATACATCCCAGATGCATATGTTGATCAGAAACTGCAAGAATTTTTGAGTTTGAAACAAGGGAATAAATAAGTGGCAGAGTATGAGAGGGAGTTCTCCCGCTTAAGTCATTATGCTGGGAGTCTCCTTTCCACCAGCAAGGCAACGTGCAAGAGATTTGAGACGGGTTTGAAGCCCGGCATAAGGATGCAAGTTGTGGGATTTCGACACAGCAACTTCTCATAGCTTATGTCTCAAGCACTTGAGTTGGAAAGAATAGAATCAGAAGCGACCCCAGTGAAAGAAAAATTAGAGAAAGCTAAGAAATCAAATAAGGACAAAGGGGGAAAAGTTAGTAGAGCAGAGTTCTGGTGGGACTTCTGGGAAGAAGAAGAAATTTAGTGGACCCAGCAGGGGTCGAGGTGGAAGATTTGGTAGGGGCAGATTTTCCGAATAGAGACCCCCTAGGTCTAGTCAGCAGTCGAGCAGGGGTTCACATTTTGCCCGCCCCTGTGAGACTTGTGGTAAGATTCATGGGGGGAAATGTTATTGGGCCACTGGAGCCTGCTTTAACTGTGGAGGCAAGGGCCATATAGCTAAAGACTGCACTAGTGCTCTATCCCCAAGATATGGTCCAGCTCCTACTACTGCCAAGGGATCTATTCAGAGTCCTGCTCCCAGATGTTCACAGTCAGTTGGCAGAGGAAGAGGTAGAGGTAGAGGCACCGCGATCGAGCACATGATTGGTCAATCAGCACAAGGAAGTGCTTCAGCTAGAGTTTACACGATGAGACAGTGAGAAGAGGCTGAGACTTCCGATGTGGTAGCTAGTACATTCTTTATCTCTGTTCAAAAAGTATTTGTATTGTTTGATCCGGGTTCAACCCATTCATATGTTAGTGCTAGCATAGTCTATTCACTTGCTATTCCATGTGTGCAAATGGGTTTTGAAGTGCTAGTAACTAGTCCGTTAGGACAAGAGGTCTTTGTCAACAGAATCTATAAAGACTGTCCTTTTCCTTTGGTGATCCAAGGACATGTTTTCCCATCAGACTTGATTGAAATGCTCTTCAGAGAGTATGATATCATCTTGGGCATGGATTGGTTAGCCAGGCATCACGCTATGATTGACTGTAGACTGAAGACAGTCACTTTTGGTCTCCCTTCTTATGGTGAAGTGGTAATACATGGGGAGAGGCATTTACTACCATCAAACATCATTTCGGCTGCACTAGCCAGAAGAATGATCAGAAAGGGGTGTGAAACATACTTGGTACATGTGATAGACGCCCAAGTGGGGAGTCCAGCATTAAGGGACATCCCTACGGTATGTGACTTTTCAGATGTTTTTCTTGATGAATTGCCAGGATTACCTCCAGAAAGAGAGGTTCAGTTTGAAAATGATGTTATGCCTGGTGTGGACCCAATCTCCATAATGCCATACAGAATGGCACCAGCAGAACTAAAAGAGTTGAAATTGCAATTGTAAGAATTGCTTGACAAGGGCTTTATCCGCCCTAGTGTGTCACCTTAGGGAGTGCCAGTGTTGTTTGTTAAGAAGAAATATGGCACTCTCCGTTTGTGTATTGATTATCGACAGTTGAATAAGGTGACAATAAAGAATAGATATCCATTACCCCGCATTGATGACTTGTTTGATCAGTTGAGGGGTGCAGCTGTGTTCTCCAAAATTGACCTGAGATCAGGCTATTATCAGCTGAAAGTACAAGAGTAGAGTATTCCTAAAACTGCCTTCAGAAGCTGCTATGGCCCTTATGAGTTCTTGGTTATGCCATTCGGGTTAACTAATGCTCCGACTGCTTTTATGGATCTGATGAACACTATCTTCAGACCATACCTCGACCAGTTTGTTGTGGTATTCATAGATGATATATTGGTTTATTTGAGGAATGCAGAAGAGCATGATAGACATCTGCGCATTGTACTGCAGACTTTAAGGGAGAAACAGCTATATGCCAAATTGTCGAAGTGTGAATTTTGGCTGAAAAAAATATCTTTCTTGGGGCATGTAGTATCAGAAGAGGGCATCAAGGTAGATCCAAGTAAGCTTGAAGCTGTCCTTAATTGGAGGCCACCCAGAAATGTCACAGAGATTCGCAGTTTTCTGGGTTTAGCTGGATACTACCGTTGATTTGTGAAGGGATTCTCCATGTTGGCATCTCCATTGACTAAGCTTGAAGGGATTCTCCATGTTGGCATCTCCATTGACTAAGCTGCTTAGAAAAGATGTGAAATTTCAGTGGATGGATAAATGCCAACAGAGTTTTGATGAATTAAAGAAATGTTTGACTGAAGCTCCAGTCCTGACTTTACCTATACTGGGTAAAGAATACACCGTTTACAATGATGCTTCTCACAATGGGTTAGGCTATGTATTGATGCAAGATCGAAATGTCATTGCCTATGCATCACGCCAGCTAAAACTGCATAAGAGGAATTATCCGACACATGACTTGGAGCTTGCAGCTATTGTGTTTGCTCTTAAGATCTAGAGGCACTATTTGTACGGGGAGAAATGTTACATCTACACAGATCATAAGAGTTTGAAGTATTTGGGCACCCAGAAAGAGTTGAATTTGAGACAGAAGTGATGGTTAGAGTTGATAAAATACTATGATTGTCTGATAGACTATCAGCCAGGGAAAGCTAATGTTATGGCTGACACCTTAAGTCGTAAGACTATGGCAAGTCTACAGGTTACTCCTTTGTCTATGGCACATGAGTTGAGATCATTGCATGCCAGCTTAGAGATTAATGATGAGGGGCAGACAGCAATTGCATGGCATGTACAGCCAGTGTTGATTGATCAGATCAGAATGGCTGCTCAGAATGATGAAAGGTATCAGAAGCTGTTGGAAGAAGTTAGGCAGGGCAATAAACCTGAGTTCTCAGTTAGAGATGATGGCCTACTACTACACCAGGGCAGAATGTGTGTTCCTAATGATGTTGAATTGAGGAAGATCATTTTGAAGGAAGCACATGAGTCTCCTTTTGCCATGCACCCTGGTGGCACAAAAATGCATAGAGGGCTAAAGGAAAATTACTAGTGGATGAGTATGAAAAGAGATGTGGCAGAGTTTGTTTCTAAATGCCTAACTTGTTAGCAAGTGAAGGCAGAGCATCCAGTACCCGCTGGGTTGTTACATCCACTACCAGAACCAGAGTGGAAATGGGAAAGAATAACAATAGATTTTGTGATGGGACTTCTGAGGACACAGAAGAGTCATGATGCAGTTTGGGTCATTGTTGACAGACTAACCAAGTCTGCTCATTTTCTGCCAGTCCGGATGGACTACAGTTTAGAAAGATTGGCCAAGTTGTACATTGATGAGATTGTGAGACTACATGGAGTGCCAGTATCCATCGTATCAGACAGACAGCCTAGGTTCACTTCTAGATTATGGGGTAGTCTTCAGAGAGCCCTAGGAACTAAATTGAACTTTAGTACTGCATTCCACCTACAGACAGATGGCCAGTCTGAGAGGGTAATTCAGATCTTGGAGGACATGCTACGGGCTTGTGTGATTGAATTTAAGGGCAGTTGGGATACACACTTGCCTTTGATTGAGTTTGCTAGCAACAACAGCTACCAGTCAAGCATTGGAATGCCTCCATATGAAGCTTTGTATGGCAGAAAATGTAGAACCCCATTATGCTGGGATAACGTGGGTGAAAGAAAGATGATTGGACCCGAAATTATTAAGCAAACGGAGGAGAAGATCAGGGTGATCAGAGATCAAATTAAGACTGCATCAGACCATTAGAAGTCCTACATTGATCTGAAGAGAAGGGATATTGAGTATGCAGTGGGTGAGAAAGTTTTCCTCAAGGTTTCTCATTGGAAGAGAATTATGAGATTCGGCAGAAAGGGGAAACTGAGTCCTCGTTTCATTGGACCATATGAGGTTCTTGAAAGAGTGAGTCCTATGACATATCAGTTGGCACTACCTCAAGAGTTGGAGAAGATACATAATGTCTTCCATGTGTCTATGTTGAGGAGGTATGGATCAGACCCCATCTCATGTACTACCAGTGGAAGAAATTGAAGTGAATCCAGACCTCACATATGAGGAAGAACCCATAGTGATTCTGGCTTATAAGGTGAAGCAGCTACGAAATAAGCAGATACCGTTGGTAAAAGTGCTGTGGAACCATCATTCGGGCCAGGAGGCTACTTGGGAACGAGAGGAGGACATGAGGAGACAGCACACATAGCTGTGCAGAGATTAATACCAGGTAAAATTTCGAGACAAAATTTATTTTAAGGGGGGGGAGAATTGTAACACCCTTATTTGCATAGCCTTGTATATTTCACTGTTCCGGTGACCGGTGTCGGTCCAGACAATTAAGGGGATTAGAACCATACTTAAGACAACTAGATAAGCCATAAACACAAATAATTAGTAATGTTCAATTAGTTAAGTATAAATAAGAAAAACAGAACATAAGAAGTTAAACGAGCCGAGAGTCACAGCAATGGGTGACCTTCTCGGGAAGGACTATGAAGTCATTTTAAACTCAAATTTCGAACCGTAAAATGTGACGCTGCAGTCCTTTGGACCCTTATGAACACAGTGGAAAAGAGAAAATCACGAAAAAGAATTGTTAAGTCAGTCAAATAATTAGGTCAGGGAGCCGAAAGAAATATTGAATTATTTACAAATCGGGATGAACCGACGAGGGGCAATTTGGTTAATTGACCCTGAGAGCTGACTTTTGACCTAACTGTTAAATAAAATCGGAGAAAAGAAAATTTTTAAGTCGAGAATTAAATTAAAGAACTAATAGAAAAATAAATAGAAAAAAAAAAGAAAAAGAAAAGTAAAAAAAAGGTAATGACATCACATAGATGACATCATGCATACCTCATAAATATTTTCCTATTTAAGTTATTTTTTGACTAAGTCAAAAAGGAGAGAAATAAACATAAAATTAAAAAAAAAAAAAAACAAAACAAAAAACAAAGTGGTCATCTTCTCCTTCTAAATTGCCGTTCACCTCTTCCCTCTTTCTTTTCACTCTAATTCCTCCATTTGAGCTCAAATTCAAGCTTTGGTAACTCTAAAATTTCCCCATAAATCATTTCTAAAATTTATAGAAACCTTTAAATTGAACCTCAACAAGAAGTTTGGAGGAAGAAAATTGAAGAAAAGTGAAGGAAAATCAAGCTTGGCAATTCAAGAAAATTTGACAAGTGAGGTTAGTACTTGTTTCCCTTTCTTTTCTTCTTTAAGCTTTGAAATTAAGTTGAGATGAGTGTAAATTGCATGAAAAGTTAAAGAAAATGATAAGTTATGAAGGGACAAAAAATTTGGCAGCCATGAGGGTTAGGGGAAAATGATATGTTTCACTTCAATAAATCATGCATGCAAGTCATACTAAGTGGGTAGGTGTTAGTGCTACGCTTTAAATTCATGAATGGAGCAAATATGTAAATTAGGGTTTTGGACATTAAGGTTTAGAGACCAAAAATATGAGAAACTTGTAAATGGTGTCTTTGACCTAATGTGAAGTGAGAAATGGTCATTTGTGACCTAATTAAGTGTGTTAGAAGTGTTTGAATGAAAGCCAAATTCGGAGGGAGTGTGGTCATGCTGCAAGTCAACTTTGAAGGACCAAAAATGAAATTTTACAAGTCCAATTGGTATGGAACCAATTGGGAATGAAAGTAGACACTAAATGACACAATTTTCATTCAGGAAGCATGCCCAAAAAGTGACCAAAACCTAATGAACAAATTGACCAAAGTTAAAAAATTGCAAGCTGCCCTGTATAAACTGACCAAATGAACAGTATTGGTTCATTTGGTCAAAACATGAGTTAGGAAGGTCTAAACGACCTGAAATTTTCCAGTGGTTAGAAGAGATATAGACCTAAAACTTTCATGAAGAACAAAAACCCAAATTATGCCATTAACCAAGTCATTTGGCCACCCTAAGTTGGTGACCCAAATCTGCCAGCACCAAAAATTGCCCAGAATTTTGGGTTGAATCCAATCCGGCAACCATGGTTCAAATGGCCATAACTTGAGCTACAAAACTCCAATTGGGGTGATTGAAAAAGAAGAATAAACTTAAGACATTAGGGAACATTTTCTATGAAGAAAGTTTTGCGAAATTCCAACAGTAAAGTAACCAATGGAACAGTGCAACTTAGGACTCCAAAACTACAAATTTGCAATTTTGCCTAAAAGACCTAAGTTTTGACAAAACAACCAAAACCAATAAATTTTGTGACCAAAATGTGGTATGTGGCTGAAGTTGGAATTTCCATACCTATTAAGCCTTAGAAAGTCCACAATTTGACTTAAATAGTGTAGTGAATAGTAACCCCGAAACACAAAATTTCAAGAACATCAAGTTTAGCATGTAGAGCTGGGTAAAAATGAAGTTAAATTTATTTTTGGATTTATGCTAAGTTATGGTACTGAAACACTGTAAAATTGTGTGTTTCAGTTAAAAAGAATACCGAGAAAGAACCCGAGGAACCGAGTCAGGGCCAAGAGGCAACTCGCTTGAGGCACTATGCTTTAAAATTCATTGATAAAGTGAATGAAATATGCATTTTACTTTTGCTTTAAATTGTTGAATGTTTATTGTGACCTTATTTATGATGTTTTGATTTAAATTGTGAAAGTTATTGTGTATATTTGAAATGACAATATTTAGCAAATTGTTAAGATAAGTTTTGAAACCACAGTGTCATGACCATATATTTGAACACCTCACTAGCATGACTAGTGGGGGTAATTAGTTTCGAATTTTGATTCCTTCTCTGGAGAAGTGTTGAGGTGTGCCAGTAGAAGAGGATGTGAATGGATATCCATATATTTGAGCTAGCTAGCCTTGTGATGTGATTTCTCTTTAGCCTCTGGCTATTGAGATTCTATTTGTTTCGAATGGCATGATCTAACTGTGGGTTTTATGAAATGTGATTTGATACTTCAAAATGAAATTGTTTGGGATTAAAATCTCATAATACATGATTTGTATTTAATTCTCATGTTCAGTCAAATTTTTGAATAAATATGATTTAAGTTCCGCATAAAGATTATTTTAGTATGTTGTGTACCACTGAGTCCTAGTACTCAGCGATAGCTTTTATTGCTATCGCAGATTTAGAGACTAGAAGAGCAGCAGACTGAGCTGCTGAGGTGTGAGGATCTATCAGCTTGAAGGTATCAGGTATAATTTATACCCTGCCTGTAAATATTTATTTTGATGTATGTATTGCACATAAATATATGGACATGTAAATTTGGCCTTGAGCAGCTTATACAAAGTTTATATAAAATTTGTAATAAATTTTAGTTTGGAATTTCTGTCAAAATTTTTATAAAATTTGCGAAAAAATAAAATGGGCCAAAAGTTTTAATTAGTATTTAATTTCAATTAAATGTTCTAATTACCTATTAGAAAATGCTCACCACTTAACAAAAGTAAGAAAATTGTTTTAAAATCCCTTGTAGGGTACTTAATGAGTTATGGGTAGGTGAAGTGCGGTAGTGAAGGAGCGGAAGCGTGAAAAACACAAGATTATACCATTGAATTCAAAAATTTTCACCTAGGGTCACATGCACCATGCAAGATTTATTTTTATCTATTTGATTTCAATGATAAACAACATATTAAAACTCTTTTAATATGTTTTTGGATCTGTATTTGCCATTTAAGATTTTAAAATTAATCAGATTAATTTTAGAACCCTAGATTAAATCAAGAACGATTACACTAACCTCTTGATGTGCTGCAGTGTGTCCGCGCTTTGAGATTCGTCTTGAGGACACGGATGTTGTCCCTCTAGCTTGTCCACACCAAGAACACCTATGGCAGCCCTTGAACAGCTTCTAAAGCCTTTTCTATTAATTAGAAATTCAAGTTCGGCCTTTTAAGAGATTAGAGATGTAAACAGGACACTAGAAACAATTTCTAGTGTTCTTAATTCAAGAGATTGATGGCTAATCTCTTTGAATTGATGAGAGATGAAGAGAAATAGCTGGAGAGGCTCAAAGTGGCGTGACAATTGAGAGGAGAGGCTGCTGGTTATGTTTTCTTTTCATAACCACACTTAAATAGCTAGGTTAACACATTAAACCCTAGCCACATGTCACCTTTTGATTAGCTCTAGGTTTAAGTGACCCAATCACATTGTGCCAAGTGTCAAACCTATATTTAATCTTGATTTTAATCATCTTACATGATTAAAAACATTTGGCAAGCTTATGTGTTATGCCATGTGTCACCATCTCATGGTGCCACGTGTCACAATCGTGAAATGACCAAAATGCCCTCGTGTCTTAATTTTGAGTTCTTAACAAAAAATAATTATTTTCTTCTTCTAATTAATTTATATCAAATATAAATTAATTAATTAATCTCTATTAATTAATTTCTCATCAATTAAATTCATATTTAAACACTTTAAATATAAATTTAATTTATACTACACATCCAATAATTTAGATTTGGTTTCAAGTCATGCTAGGGACTTTGCAATTTAATTGCAAACCAAATCTATTTAATTAATCAATTAAACTCTTTAATTAATTAATTAAATCATATTTAAATAGGTGATAACTTGTGTATGTGTGTGACTTACTAGGCTCATCACTAATTGGCAATGAGACATGATATCAACTCTTAATATCATCGAACTCTTTCTTACCATAAATGATTTCTCTAAATCATTTTATGAACCTCATAGACCATGGTTAACACCTAGCATAGCATGCCATGGCCACCCAATTAGTAATAAGATTTACCTTAAATGAACCTATAATCATATGTTACCATGCACTAGAATCTCTACATAAAATCCCAACTCAAGCCG
Organism: Hevea brasiliensis; assembly: GCF_030052815.1. Lineage (NCBI taxonomy): Eukaryota > Viridiplantae > Streptophyta > Magnoliopsida > Malpighiales > Euphorbiaceae > Hevea > Hevea brasiliensis. The sequence continues at coordinate 89,243,913 of NC_079494.1, read as the reverse complement.
AGTCATGGTTTATGTCAAACTCCATTTGCTATGAATATTATGTTCTCTTTTAATTCCAGTTCTTGATTAAAAGATTTTTCTCATCGAAACTCTTTCGAATAAATCTATCTGTCTGGCCAGAACTTGAAACATCAAGAACAATTAAATGAACATAGGATTTTATCTCTATTTACTTAGAGGAACAGATTCCATCTTGATCAACACCTACCTCCATATATAACTAGTAGGAGCCAACACATGCCCATATACCCATACATAGTACAAGTATGAAAGCAGTATCAAACTCAAACTACCTATATACAAGATAACTGTGCTATCTCGTGTCTAAAGATTATATGCACTCGATATGATTTATGACAAAACATTGACAAGAGTAAACTCCATGTGCTTGTCATAAGTGTCACTGGTTCGGCCTACTTATCATTTATAAGTGCCTATCATGTTTGTTATATGGCATGAGACTCACCATTCCATCTTATTTATATCTCATATAAATAACTTGGGAACAAACATGAATACAATCTTTCTGGATAAGTCATGTCCTTATTATGAAGTATCCTCGATTGTGAACCTATTTATGATACTTTGTGCTAGAAATATTGTCACTCATATTCTTAACAACTTAAGAATAATATTTCTAACAAAATATCAATGGACCTTTTCTATTACACATAAATATATTATGTAAACGGAAAAGTGGAAATGCCTTTTATTATTAAAAATATGTACAAGATACATACTAAATGATATGCTCTAGGGCATACTACTAACAATCTCCCACTAGCACTAGAGCCATTCATTACAATATCTTAGACCTATCTTCTCAAGATGTCGGTCTAACTGAGACTGTGACATAGGCTTAGTGAATGGATCAGCTGGATTTTCAACTGATGCTATTTTCTGCATGGCTACATCGCGTCGCCCAACTATTTCTCTGGTAATGTGGTAGCGCCTTTCTATGTGTTTGGATTTCTAGTGAGACCTTGGTTCCTTAGCCTGTATGACTGCTCCATTGTTGTCACAGTGTAATGGAACTGCTGACTCAATGGAAGGAACTACTGTAAGTTATTTCACTAACTACTTTATCCAAACACTTCTTTTGCAAAGATTCGATGCAAAGAATATACTCACCTTAGTAGTGGAATCTGCAATGTGCTCGCTTGGAACTCTTCCAACTGACTGCACCTCCATTACAAATGAACACATATCCAGAGGTAGACTTTCTATCATCGATATCTGATTGGAAATCAGAATCAGTATAACCATCCAATTGCAAGTCTCCACCTCCATAAATCAAGAATAAATCCTTAGTTCTTCTCAAGTACTTAAGGATATTCTTGACGACTATCGATGTTCCAAACCCGATTGGATTGATACCGCTAGTCAAACTAACAGATATGCGATATCTGCTTAGTACACAACATTGCATACATTAAACTTCCAATAGCCGAAGCATATGGAATCCTGGCCATCTTATCTCTTTCTTCAGGTGTCTTTGGAGACATCTCTTTAGAAAGGTGGATACCATGTCTCACTGGTAACAATCCTCTCTTGGAATCAAGCATGTTAAACCTCTTTAACACTTTTTCCAAGTATAGACTTTGGGATAAACTAATTATTCTTTTCGCTCTATCTCTATAGATGCGAATCCCAAGAATATAGGTTGCCTCTCCTAAGTCTTTCATGGAGAATGTATTTGACAACCATACCTTTATAGTCGTCAACATACCTATATCATTACCCATCAACAGTATGTCATCCACATATAAGACAAGGAAAGTGATAGCACTGTCACTAACCTTTTTATATACACATGGCTCATCCTCATTTTTGATAAAACCAAAAGATTTAATGGCTTCATCAAAACGGATGTTCCAACTCCTCGAAGCTTGTTTCAACCCATAAATGGATCGCTTTAGCTTGCATACCTTGGAACCATCTTGGGATTCAAATCCCCTAGGTTGTTCCATGAAAATGTTTTCTTCAATGTATCCATTGAGAAAAGTTGTTTTGACATCCATCTGCCAAATCTCATAATCATAGTATGCAGCTATTGCTAATAAAATCCTAATTGATTTAAGCATAGCAAAAGGCGAGAAAGTCTCCTCATAGTCTATTCCTTGCCTTTGGCGAAACCCTTTCGTTACTAGCCTTGCCTTATAGGTCTCTACCTTTCCATCAGAACCAATTTTCTTCTTGAAAACCCATTTGTTCCCTATAGGTACAATACCTTCAGGTGGGTCAACAAGATCCCAAACTTGATTCTTATACATGGAATCAATCTCGGATTTCATAGCATCAATCCATTTTGAAGAGTCTATATCTGATATAGCTTCTTCATAGGTAAGTGGATCATCTCCATGATCTACTTCTTCATGAGTAGACAACTCTTGTTCTTCTTCATGAAGAAAACCATATCTCACTGGTGAGTGAGATACCCTGGTTGTTCTACGAGGAACAGCTGTAGATGTTTCATCAATGGGTATAGGTTGACTAGATGGATCTATATCCATCTGATCTGTTGGTTGGTCAGAATTCTCCAATTCTAACTCTATTTGCCTTCCTTTGCCTCCTTCTTGAACAAACTGTTGTTCAAGAAATGTGGCATCTCTACTTATCACAACCTTTTGTGAAGTAGGCAAATAAAAATAATATCCAAAACTATCTTTTAGATATCCAACAAATCGACCTCTTTCTGATCTGGTCTCCAATTTATCAGTGTTCAGCTTTTTGATATAAGCTGGACAACCCCAAATCTTAACATGCTTAAGACTTGGTTTTCTTCCATGCCAAATCTCATAAGGTGTGGAAGAAACTGATTTTGATGGAATCCTATTCAGAATATACAAAGCTGATTCTAATGCAAATCCCCAAAAGGAGATTGGCATATCAGTATAGCTCATCATACTACATACCATATCCAATAGGGTACGATTTCTCCTTTCAGATACACCATTCAGCTGTGGCGTTCCTGGAGGAGTCAGCTGAGAAACAATGCCATGCTCTCTCAAGTATTCATCAAATTCAGTACTCAAATATTCACCTCCACGATCTGATCGAAGAGCTTTAATACTTTTTCCTGTTTGATTTTCTACTTCAGATTTAAATTCCTTAAACTTTCAAAGGATTCATGTTTGTATTTCATCAAATACAAATACCCAAACCTTGATTTATCATCAGTAAAGGTAATAAAATAATGAAAGCCCCCTCTAGCCATTTCTTTAAATGGACCACATACATCACTATGTATTAGTTCCAAAATATTTTCAGCTCTTAGCCCTTGTCCAACAAAGGGTGATCTAGTCATTTTGCCTTGAAGGCAAGATTCACAAGTTGGAGTAGACTCAGAGCCCAATGAGGATAGAATCCCCATTTTCTCCAATTTTGCAATCCTATCTTCTGCAACATGACATAACCTTAAGTGCCAAATATATTTTGAACTTGAGTTGGTTTTCACCATGGCATTGTATTCTTTTAGATCACTTGCATTCAATTTGTGTTTGTCATTATTATCCAAATAATAAAGACCATCATTCATATAACCCGAACCAACATATTTATTTCCAAAATAAATATTGCAAACATCATCTGTGAACTGAAATTCATAGCCATTTCTAGTCAAACTAGATATAGAAATGATGTTCTTAAAAGCATCAGGTACATATAAAATATTATCCAAACACAAAACATGTCCAAACATGTAAAAGGATTTAGATCCTATGGCTAAAGCTTCAACGCTTGAGCCATTGCCAATCCGACTCTAATATCTTGAGAACGCAAGTCGCTACTATTTGCTAGTTCCCGCATATCATTAGAAATGTGAGAAGCGCACGATATCTAAAACACAGGCTATAGATGAACTATGAGTATCATCAGAATCTAAGTAACAAGATATGGACATACCTTCCAAAGGTCTATCCTCCTTGTCCTTCAGAGAAGCAAGATACTGTGGGCAGTTCCTTTCCAGTGCCCATCCTTCTGGCAGTGGAAACACTTTCCTTTGCCTCCATCAGCTTTAGTTTTCCCTTTCTGTTTAGCTATTTTCTTGGAAGGACCAGGAATCTGAGGTTTCTTTTTCTTATTGCCCTTCTTCTTGTTGGACTTTCCAGCAGAAGAAGATGCAACCAAAGCTACCTCTTTTCCTTTATTGCCTGGCATATTCGTTTGGGCAATAACCAGCATGTTGAGTAATTCAGCTAAGGTGCATTCCTGTTTAGTCATATGGAAATTTGTCACAAAATTCCCAAAAGACTCAGGAAGGGACTGAAGGATCAAATCCGTTTGTAGTTGGAAATCCATGTTGAAGTCAAGATGTTCCAACTGCTCAATCAGCCAAATTATCTTGTGGACATGATCCCCAACATTCTGTCCCTCAGACATCCTCATACGGAATAGCTGTCTAGATATCTCTGTTAGTAGTATGCCCTAGAGCATATCATTTAGTATGTATCTTGTACATATTTTTATTAATAAAAGGCATTTCCACTTTTCCGTTTACATAATATATTTATGTGTAATAGAAAAGGTCCATTGATATTTTATTAGAAATATTATTCTTAAGTTGTTAAGAATATGAGTGACAATATTTCTAGCACAAAGTATCATAAATAGGTTCACAATCGAGGATACTTCATAATAAGGACATGACTTATCCAGAAAGATTGTATTCATGTTTGTTCCCAAGTTATTTATATGAGATATAAATAAGATGGAATGGTGAGTCTCATGCCATATAACAAACATGATAGGCACTTATAAATGATAAGTAGGCCGAACCAGTGACACTTATGACAAGCACATGGAGTTTACTCTTGTCAATGTTTTGTCATAAATCATATCAGTGCATATAATCTTTAGACACGAGATAGCACAGCTTATCTTGTATATAGGTAGTTTGAGTTTGATCTCGCTTTCATACTTGTACTATGTATGGGTATATGGGCATGTGTTGGCTCTGCGCTAGTTATATATGGAGGTAGGTGTTGATCAAGATGGAATCTGTTCCTCTAAGTAAATAGAGATAAAATCCTATGTTCATTTAATTGTTCTTGATGTTTCAAGTTCTGGCCAGACAGATAGATTTATTGTAAAAGAGTTTACGATGAGAAAATCTTTTAATCAAGAACTGGAATTAAAAGAGAACATAATATTCATAGCAAATGGAGTTTGACATAAACCATGACTCAAATTGAGTTGGGATTTTGTAAGAGAGATTCTAGTGCATGGTAACATATGATTATAGGTTCATTTAAGGTAAACCTTATTACTAATTGGGTGGCCATGGCATGCTATGCTAGGTGTTAACCATGGTCTATGAGGTTCATAAAATGATTTAGAGAAATCATTTATGGTAAGAAAGAGTTCTGATGATATTAAGAGTTGATATCATGTCTCATTGCCAATTAGTGATGAGCCTAGTAAGTCACACACATACACAAGTTATCACCTATTTAAATATGATTTAATTAATTAATTAAAGAGTTTAATTGATTAATTAAATAGATTTGGTTTGCAATAAAATTGCAAAGTCCCTAGCATGACTTGAAACCAAATCTAGATTATTGGATGTGTAGTATAAATTAAATTTATATTTAAAGTGTTTAAATATGAATTTAATTGATGAGAAATTAATTAATAGAGATTAATTAATTAATTTATATTTGATATAAATTAATTAGAAGAAGAAAATAATTATTTTGGGTTAAGAACTCAAAATTAAGATACTGGGGGCATTTTGGTCATTTTGCAGTGTGACACGTGGCACCATGAGATGGTGACACATGGCATAACACATAAGCTTGCCAAATGTTTTTTAATCATGTAAGATGATTAAAATCAAGATTAAATATAGGTTTGACACTTGGCACAATGTGATTGGGTCACTTAAACCTAGAGCTAATCAAAAGGTGACATGTGGCTAGGGTTTAATGTGTTAACCTAGCTATTTAAGTGGGGTTATGAAAAGAAAACACAACCAGCAGCCTCTCCTCTCATATGTCACGCCACTTTGAGCCTCTCCAGCTATTTCTCTTCATCTCTCATCAATTCAAAGAGATTAGCCATCAATCTCTTGAATTAAGAACACTAGAAATTGTTTCTAGTGTCCTGTTTACATCTTTAATCTATTAAAAGGCAGAACTTGATTTTCTAATTAATAGAAAAAGCTTTAGAAGCTATTCAAGGGCTGCCATAGGTGTTCTTGGTGTGGACAAGCTAGAGGGACAACATCTGGTGTCCTGAAGACGAATCTCAAAGGCGCAGACTATTGCAAAGACATCAAGAGGTTAGTGTAATCGTTCTTGATTTAATCTAGGGTTCTAAAATTAATCTGATTAATTTTAAAATCTTAAATGGCAAATACAGATCCAAAAACATATTAAAAGAGTTTTAATATGTTGTTTATCATTGAAATCAAATAAATAAAAATAAATCTTGCATTGTGCATGTGACCCTAGGTGAAAATTTTTGAATTCAATGGTATAATCTTGTGTTTTTCACGCCTGCCTTCAATTGGTATCATAGCCACTATATTTGCCATTTAGATTGTTGATTATATGATTTAATTGTGTGATTTGATCATAAGATGATTGATTCATTGCTGGTTGGATTAAGAGGTGTGGCGTCACACATGGTGAAGCCACCAATGGTGGCGGCAACAATGGTTCCATGGGTGATTCAAGGTTTGGCTTTTAATTCTGCAATTGTTGTATGATCTAAGGCCTATTCTTTGACTAATTAAAGTGTTTAATTAGTTGTTTTAATCACACAATTAAATTATGATTCAAATCAGAATTTTAAAAAAATATTTGAATGTGATTCAAATCAATTTTAAAAGTTGTTTGAATGTGATTCAAATCTGAATTTTTAAAGTTGTTTGAATCATATTTAAATCTGATTTTTAAAATTGATTCAATAAAATTCAGATCTGATTTTTAAAAATATTTGAATGTGAATCAAATCTGATTATTTAAAAAATATTTGAATGTGATTAAAATCTGAATTTTTGAAGATGTTTGAATTTGATTCAAATATGAATATTTAAATTTGTTTGAATTAGATTCAAAACTGAAATTTTAAATTAATTAGAATCATATTCAATTCTGCATTTTTAAGTTGAATATGAGATATTCAATATAATATAACTATGAATTAATTATTTAATTTTTAAATAGAGATATGCATGATGTATGATAATGCACAATAAAAGACCAATGTGATTGGATTTATTTCTTTTATGTTTCTTTGGGATTGTAAATTAATTTATTTTAATTTATTTTGGGCATATATTATTAAGTTTGTAATATTTTTGGGTTGTAATTTCATTTATTTAAGTTCTTATAAATTCGCCTTGGTATGCCAAGGATTACTATGTAATATTGGATTGCAAGAAGTTCAAGGAGGTCAAGAGCATTGGTGGGACCAGTGGGAGGAATTCAATATCAAGTGTTGATTATGTACTCCTTCAGCAACTCTTGTAAAATGAATGAATGAAATGCACCTAGGAATGCCCTGATTCAATTCTTGGTGGCTCGAATTGAATCCCTTAGAAAGTCCATGATCATACCATATTTATCGCTTATCCATGAATGCATGAGATGTATGGGAATGTATGCAATTATATGATATATGCATGCTAAATGGATAATGTGCAAAGTGAGACCTTAATAGTAATTAGGATGGCTATAAAATCTTCCAAACAAATGATTAAGTTGGAAATGCTATAATTAAAGTAATTATAACATAAGCCCTCCATTGGGGCAATTATTTTAAGAAATTTTAAATAGTTGCATGAGATGCAATTAATTTAAGAGATTTTCTTAAGAATAATTGTTAAGCATGAGATGTTGTAAATATGTAAATGGTTTGGTGGCCAATATTGGATGTACCTGAGGACATTAAAATTATTTGCATAATTACTGGCTCAATGGGATCAACTTAACTAATGCAAGATAAGTCAATATTGGATGTACCTGAGATTTTGAGCATTAGGGGCTAGTAAAAGGATTGAACCTCACATGAGATGTGATGGGCAAGGAGTTGCTCACTTATAGTTTATTGTAATTCCAATAATGGATGTACCTGAGGATGATCAATAGAATTATAAGAATTCAATCACCCACTAGAAATCCATCCAACTAGGATTTCCGTTTTCTACTTTGGAAGTGTAGGATTCGCTAAGTTAGTGGGAGGACCAATTTGATTAAAAGACCATAATCATTTTGGTTAATTACATGATACATTTACTAATTAATCTGGTTATTTTCTCAGCTTAATTTTACGATAAAAATGAGCACAAAACAACCACCACCATCCAATATCCTTGCAAGCATACTTGATCACAACAGGTTGACAGGACCTAATCTGTCTGATTGGCTAAGAAATTTGAAACTTGTCCTGAACCTTGAACATATAGGATATGTTCTAGATTCATATGTTCTTGGTCCCTTACCTCCAGAGGCCACACAAGAGGAATATGAAACTTAGGACAAGTGGAAGGAGCATGATATGAGAGCTAAGTGTTACATGCTTGCTTCCATGAGTAATGAGTTACAGAAGCAACATGAGAACATGCAGAGTGCGAGTGAGATCCTCCTTCACCTACAAGAGTTGTATGGTGAGCACAGCAGAATGCTAGGTATGAGATATCTAGACGGCTATTCCGTATGAGGATGTCCGAGGGATGAATGTTGGGGATCATGTCCAGAAGATGATTCGGCTGATTGAGCAGTTGGAACATCTTGACTTCAACATGGATTTCCAACTACAGACGGATATGATCCTTCAGTCCCTTCCTGAGTCTTTTAGGAATTTTGTGACAAATTTCCATATGACTAAACAGGAATGCACCTTAGCTGAATTACTCAACATGCTGGTTATTGCCCAAAAGAATATGCCGTGCAATAAAGGAAAGAGGTAGCTTTGTTGCATCTTCTTCTCTTGGAAAGTCCAACAAGAAGAAGGGCAATAAGAAAAGAAACCTCAGATTCTGGTCCTTCCAAGAAAATAGCTAAGCAGAAAAGGAAGACTAAAGTCGATAAAGGCAAAGGAAAGTGTCTCCACCGCCAACAGGAAAGTGTTTCCATTGCGAAGAAAGTGTTTCCACCGCCGCAGTATAGTAATCTAAATGAATGCAATGCCATGGTGAAAACCAACTCAAGTTCAAAATATATTTGGCACTTAAGGTTATGTCATGTTGCGTAAGATAGGATTGCAAAATTGGAGGAAATGGGGATTCTATCCTCATTGGGCTCGAGCCTACTCCAACTTGTGAATCTTGCCTTCAAGGCAAAATGACTAGATCACCCTTTGTTGGACAAGGGCTAAGAGTCTGAAAATATTTTGGAACTAATACATAGTGATGTATGTGGTCCGTTTAAAGAAATGGCTAGAGGGGCTTTCATTATTTTATTACCTTTCTCGATGATAAATCAAGGTTTGGGTATTTGTATTTGATGAAATACAAACATGAATCCTTTGAAAAGTTCAAAGAATTTAAATCAAGTAGAAAATCAAACAGAAAAAATATTAAAGCTCTTCGATCGATCGTGGAGGTGAATATTTGAGTATCGAATTTGATGAATACTTGAGAGAGCATGGCATTGTTTCTCACCGACTCCTCCAGAACGCCACGGTGAATGGTGTATCCGAAGGAGAAATCGTACTTATTGGATATGGTACGTAGTATGATGAGCTATACCGATATGCCAATCTCCTTTTGGGGATTTGCATTAGAATCACTTTATATATTCGAATAGGATTCCATCAAAATCGCTTTCTTCCACACCTTATGAGATATGGCATGGAAGAAAACCAAGTCTTAAGCATGTTAAGATTTGGGGTTGTCCAAATTATATCAAAAAGTGAACACCGATAAATTAGAGACCGGATCGTAAAAGGTCGATTTGTTGGATATCCAAAAGATAGTTTTGGATATTATTTTTATTTGCCTACTTCACAAAAGGTTGTGATAAGTAGAGATGCCACATTTCTTGAACAACAGTTTGTTCAAGAAGGAGGCAAAGGAAGGCAAATAGAGTTAGAAGTGGAGAATTCTGACCAACCAATGCATCGATGGATATAGATCCATCTAGTCAACCTATACCCATTGATGAAACATCTACACTGTTCCTCGTAGAACAACTGTGGTATCTCACCCACTGTGAGATATGGTTTTCTTCATGAAGAAGAACAAGAGTTGTCTACTCATGAAGAAGTAGATCATGGAGATGATCCACTTACCTATGAAGAAGCTATATCAGATATAGACTCTTCAAAATGGATTGATGCTATGAAATCCGAGATTGATTCCATGTATAAGAATCAAGTTTGGGATCTTGTTGACCCACCTAAAGGTATTGTACCTATAGGGAACAAATGGGTTTTCAAGAAGAAAATTGGTTTTGATGGAAAGGTAGAGACCTATAAGGCAAGGCTAGTAGCGAAAGGGTTTCGCCAAAGGCAAGGAATAGACTATGAGGAGACTTTCTCGCCTGTTGCCATGCTTAAATCAATTAGGATTTTATTAGCAATAGCTGCATACTATGATTATGAGATTTGGCAGATGGATGTCAAAACAGCTTTTCTTAATGGATACATTGAAGAAAACATTTTCATGGAACAACCTAGGGGATTTGAATCCCAAGATGGTTCCAAGGTATGCAAGCTAAAGCGATCCATTTATGGGTTGAAATAAGCTTCGAGGAGTTGGAACATCCGTTTTGATGAAGCCATTAAATCCTTTGGTTTTATCAAAAATGAGGATGAGCCATGTGTATATAAGAAGGTTAGTGACAAGCTATCACTTTCCTTGTCTTATATGTGGATGACATCTTGTTGATGGGTAATGATACAGGTATGTTGACGACTATAAAGGTATGGTTGTCAAATACATTCTCCATGAAAGACTTAGGGGAGGCAACCTATATTCTTGGGATTCGCATCTATAGAGATAGAGCGAAAAAAAATAATTGGTTTATCCCAAAGTCTATACTTGAAAAAGGTGTTAAAGAGGTTTAACATGCTTGATTCCAAGAGAGGATTGTTACCAGTGAGACATGGTATCCACCTTTCTAAATAGATGTCTCCAAAGACACCTGAAGAAAGAGATAAGATGGCCAGGATTCCATATGCTTAGGATAATGTAAGTTTAATGTATGCAATGTTGTGTACTAGGCGGATATCGCATATCTCGTTAGTTTGACTAGCGTATCAATCCAATCCAGGTTTGGAACATCGATAGTCACAAGAATATTCTTAAGTACTTAAGAAGAACTAAGGATTTATTCTTGATTTATGGAGGTGGAGACTTGCAATTGGATGGTTATACTGATTCTGATTTCCAATCAGATATCGATGATAGAAAGTCTACCTCTGGATATGTGTTCATTTGTAATGGAGGTGCAGTCAGTTGGAAGAGTTCCAAACAGAGCACGACTGCAGATTCCACTCGAGGTGAGTATATTCTCGCATCGATGTCGCAAAAGAAGTCGTTTGGATAAAGAAGTTCGTGATGAACTTACGTAGTTCCTTCCATTGAGTCGCCAGTTCCATTACAATCGTGACAACAATGGAGCAACATCTGAGCTAAGGAACTAAGGTCTCACCCAAAATCCAAACACATAAAAAGGCACTACCACATTATCAGAGATATAGTTGGGCAAGGCGATATAGCCATGCAGAAAAATAACATCAGCTGAAAAATCCAGCTGATCCATTCACTAAGCTTTTGTCACAAGTTCAGTTAGACCGGCATCTTGAGAAGATGGGTCTAAGGTATTGTAATGAATGGCTCTAGTGCTAGTGGGAGATTGTTAGTAGTATGCCCTAGAGCATATCATTTAGTATGTATCTTGTACATATTTTTATTAATAAAAGGCATTTCCACTTTTCCGTTTACATAATATATTTATGTGTAATAGAAAAGGTCCATTGATATTTTGTTAGAAATATTATTCTTAAGTTGTTAAGAATATGAGTGACAATATTTCTAGCACAAAGTATCATAAATAGGTTCACAATCGAGGATACTTCATAATAAGGACATGACTTATCCAGAAAGATTGTATTCATGTTTGTTCCCAAGTTATTTATATGAGATATAAATAAGATGGAATGGTGAGTCTCATGCCATATAACAAACATGATAGGCACTTATAAATGATAAGTAGGTCGAACCAAGGACACTTATGACAAGCACATGGAGTTTACTCTTGTCAATGTTTTGTCATAAATCATATCGATGCATATAATCTTTAGACTGAGATAGCACAGTTATCTTGTATATAGGTAGTTTGAGTTTGATCTCGCTTTCATACTTGTACTATGTATGGGTATATGGGCATGTGTTGGCTCCTGCTAGTTATATATGGAGGTAGGTGTTGATCAAGATGGAATCTGTTCCTCTAAGTAAATAGAGATAAAATCCTATGTTCATTTAATTGTTCTTGATGTTTCAAGTTCCTGCCAGACATATAGATTTATTCGTAAAAGAGTTTCGATGAGAAAATCTTTTAATCAAGAACTGGAATTAAAAGAGAACATAATATTCATAGCAAATGGAGTTTGACATAAACCATGACTCACTTTGAGTTGGGATTTTGTAACAGAGAGATTCTAGTGCATGGTAACATATGATTATAGGTTCATTTAAGGTAAACCTTATTACTAATTGGGTGGCCATGGCATGCTATGCTAGGTGTTAACCATGGTCTATGAGGTTCATAAAATGATTTAGAGAAATCATTTATGGTAAGAAAGAGTTCTGATGATATTAAGAGTTGATATCATGTCTCATTGCCAATTAGTGATGAGCCTAGTAAGTCACACACATACACAAGTTATCACCTATTTAAATATGATTTAATTAATTAATTAAAGAGTTTAATTGATTAATTAAATAGATTTGGTTTGCAATAAAATTGCAAAGTCCCTAGCATGACTTGAAACCAAATCTAGATTATTGGATGTGTAGTATAAATTAAATTTATATTTAAAGTGTTTAAATATGAATTTAATTGATGAGAAATTAATTAATAGAGATTAATTAATTAATTTATATTTGATATAAATTAATTAGAAGAAGAAAATAATTATTTTGGGTTAAGAACTCAAAATTAAGATACAGGGGCATTTTGGTCATTTTGCAGTGTGACACGTGGCACCATGAGATGGTGACACATGGCATAACACATAAGCTTGCCAAATGTTTTTTAATCATGTAAGATGATTAAAATCAAGATTAAATATAGGTTTGACACTTGGCACAATGTGATTGGGTCACTTAAACCTAGAGCTAATCAAAAGGTGACATATGGCTAGGGTTTAATGTGTTAACCTAGCTATTTAAGTGGGGTTATGAAAAGAAAACACAACCAGCAGCCTCTCCTCTCATATGTCACGCCACTTTGAGCCTCTCCAGCTATTTCTCTTCATCTCTCATCAATTCAAAGAGATTAGCCATCAATCTCTTGAATTAAGAACACTAGAAATTGTTTCTAGTGTCCTGTTTACATCTTTAATCTATTAAAAGGCAGAACTTGATTTTCTAATTAATAGAAAAAGCTTTAGAAGCTATTCAAGGGCTGCCATAGGTGTTCTTGGTGTGGACAAGCTAGAGGGACAACATCCGTGTCCTCAAGACGAATCTCAAAGGCGCAGACATCGCAAAGACATCTAGAGGTTAGTGTAATCGTTCTTGATTTAATCTAGGGTTCTAAAATTAATCTGATTAATTTTAAAATCTTAAATGGAAAATACAGATCCAAAAACATATTAAAAGAGTTTTAATATGTTGTTTATCATTGAAATCAAATAAATAAAAATAAATCTTGCATGGTGCATGTGACCCTAGGTGAAAATTTTTGAATTCAATGGTATAATCTTGTGTTTTTCACGCTTCCGTTCCTTCAATCTCATACCTAGCATTCCTGCTGTGCTCACCATACAACTCTTGTAGGTGAAGGAGGATTTCACTCGCACTCTGCATGTTCTCATGTTGCTTCTGTAACTCATTACTCATAGAAGCAAGCATGTAACACTTAGCTCTCATATCATGCTCCTTCCACTTGTCCAAAGTTTCATGTTCCTCTTGTGTGGCCTCTGGAGGTAAGGGACCAGGAACATTTGAATCTAGAACATATCCTATATGTTCAAGGTTCAGGACAAGTTTCAACTTTCTTAGCCAATCAGACAGATTAGGTCCTGTCAACCTATTGTGATCAAGTATGCTTGCAAGGATATTGGATGGTGGTGGTTGTTTTGTGCTCATTTTTATCAGAAAATTAACTGCAGAAAATAACCAGATTAATTAGTAAATGTATCATGTATTTAACCAAAATGATTATGGTCTTTTAATCAAGTTGGTCCTCCCACTAACTTAGCGAATCCTACACTTCCAAAGTAGAAAACGGAAATCCTAGTTGGATGGATTTCTAGTGGGTGATTGAATTCTTATAATTCTATTGATCATCCTCAGGTACATCCATTATTGGAATTACAATAAACTATAAGTGAGCAACTCCTTGCCCATCACATCTCATGTGAGGTTCAATCCTTTACCTAGCCCCTAATGCTCAAAATCTGTGTACATCCATTATTGACTTATCTTGCATTAGTTAAGTTGATCCCATTGAGCCAGTAATTATGCAAATAATTTTAATGTCCTCAGGTACATCCAATATTGGCCACCAAACCATTTACATATTTACAACATCTCATGCTTAACAATTATTCTTAAGAAAATCTCTTAAATTAATTGCATCTCATGCAACTATTTAAAATTTCTTAAAATAATTGCCCCAATGGAGAGCTTATGTTATAATTACTTTAATTATAGCATTTCCAACTTAATCATTTGTTTGGAAGATTTTATAGCCATCCTTATTACTATTAAGGTCTCACTTTGCACATTATCCATTTAGCATGCATATATCATATAATTGCATGCATTCCCATACATCTCATGCATTCATGGATAAGCAGTAAATATGGTATGATCATGGACTTTCTAAGGGATTCAATTCTGAGCCACCAAGAATTGAATCTGGGCATTCCTAGGTGCATTTCATTCATTCATTTTACAAGAGTTGCTGAAGGAGTACATAATCAACACTTGATATTGAATTCCTCCCACTGGTCCCACCAATGCTCTTGACCTCCTTGAACTTCTTGCAATCCAATATTACATTGTAATCCTTGGCATACCAAGGCGAATTTACAAGAACTTAAATAAATGAAATTACAACCCAAAAATATTACAAACTTAATAATACATACCCAAAATAAATTAAAATAAATTAATTAATTTACAATCCCAAAGAAACATAAAAGAAATAAATCTAATCACATTGGTCTTTTATAGTCCATGATCATCCATCATGCATATCACTATTTAACAATTAAATAAAACATACATACTTAAATTAAATTGAATATCTCATATTCAACTTAAAAATCCAGATTTGAATATGATTCAAATAAATTTAAAAATTCAGATTTGAATCTCATTCAAACAAAATTTAAAAATTCAGATTTGAATCACATTCAAACATCTTCAAAATTTCAGATTTGAATCACATTCAAACATTTTTTAAAAAATCAGATTTGAATCACATTCAAATATTTTTTAAAAAATCAGATCTGAATTTTATTCAATCAATTTTAAAAAATCAGATTTAAATATGATTCAAACAACTTTAAAAATTCAGATTTGAATCACATTCAAACAACCTTTAAAATTCAGATTTGAATCACATTCAAACAATTTTTAAAATTCTGATTTGAATCATAATTTAATTGTGTGATTAAAACAACTAATTAAACACTTTAATTAGTCAAAGAATAGGCCTTAGATCATACAACAATTGCAGAATTAAAAGCCAAACCTTGAACCACCCATGGAACCATTGTTGCCTCCACCAATGGTGGATTCACCATGTGTGACGCCACACCTCATGATCCAACCAGCAATGAATCTCTTGATCTCATGATCAAACACACAATTAAATTATATAATCAACAATCTAAATGGCAAATATAGTGGCTCTGATACCAATTGAAGGAGCGGAAGCGTGAAAAACACAAGATTATACCATTGAATTCAAAAATTTTCACCTAGGGTCACATGCACCATGCAAGATTTATTTTTATCTATTTGATTTCAATGATAAACAACATATTAAAACTCTTTTAATATGTTTTTGGATCTGTATTTGCCATTTAAGATTTTAAAATTAATCAGATTAATTTTAGAACCCTAGATTAAATCAAGAACGATTACACTAACCTCTTGATGTGCTGCAGCGTGTCTGCGCCTTTGAGATTCGTCTTCAGGACACCAGATGTTGTCCCTCTAGCTTGTCCACACAAAGAACACCTATGGCAGCCCTTGAACAGCTTCTAAAGCCTTTTCTATTAATTAGAAATTCAAGTTCTGCCTTTTAAGAGATTAGAGATGTAAACAGGACACTAGAAACAATTTCTAGTGTTCTTAATTCAAGAGATTGATGGCTAATCTCTTTGAATTGATGAGAGATGAAGAGAAATAGCTGGAGAGGCTCAAAGTGGCGTGACAATTGAGAGGAGAGGCTGCTGGTTATGTTTTCTTTTCATAACCACACTTAAATAGCTAGGTTAACACATTAAACCCTAACCACCTGTCACCTTTTGATTAGCTCTAGGTTTAAGTGACCCAATCACATTGTGCCAAGTGTCAAACCTATATTTAATCTTGATTTTAATCATCTTACATGATTAAAAAACATTTGGCAAGCTTATGTGTTATGCCATGTGTCACCATCTCATGGTCCCACGTGTCACACTGTGAAATGACCAAAATGCCTCGTGTCTTAATTTTGAGTTCTTAACCCAAAATAATTATTTTCTTCTTCTAATTGATTTATATCAAATATAAATTAATTAATTAATCTCTATTAATTAATTTCTCATCAATTAAATTCATATTTAAACACTTTAAATATAAATTTAATTTATACTACACATCCAATAATCTAGATTTGGTTTCAAGTCATGCTAGGGACTTTGCAATTTAATTGCAAACCAAATCTATTTAATTAATCAATTAAACTCTTTAATTAATTAATTAAATCATATTTAAATAGGTGATAACTTGTGTATGTGTGTGACTTACTAGGCTCATCACTAATTGGCAATAAGACATGATATCAACTCTTAATATCATCAGAACTCTTTCTTACCATAAATGATTTCTCTAAATCATTTTATGAACCTCATAGACCATGGTTAACACCTAGCATAGCATGCCATGGCCACCCAATTAGTAATAAGATTTACCTTAAATGAACCTATAATCATATGTTACTATGCACTAGAATCTCTCTGTTACAAAATCCCAACTCAAGCTGGAGACCTGGTTTATGTCAAACTCCATTTGCTATGAATATTATGTTCTCTTTTAATTCCAGTTCTTGATTAAAAGATTTTTCTCATCGTAAACTCTTTTCGAATAAATCTATCTGTCTGCCAGAACTTGAAACATCAAGAACAATTAAATGAACATAGGATTTTATCTCTATTTACTTAGAGGAACAGATTCCATCTTGATCAACACCTACCTCCATATATAACTAGTAGGAGCCAACACATGCCCATATACCCATACATAGTACAAGTATGAAAGCAGTATCAAACTCAAACTACCTATATACAAGATAACTGTGCTATCTCAGGTCTAAAGATTATATGCACTGATATGATTTATGACAAAACATTGACAAGAGTAAACTCCATGTGCTTGTCATAAGTGTCACTGGTTCGGCCTACTTATCATTTATAAGTGCCTATCATGTTTGTTATATGGCATGAGACTCACCATTCCATCTTATTTATATCTCATATAAATAACTTGGGAACAAACATGAATACAATCTTTCTGGATAAGTCATGTCCTTATTATGAAGTATCCTCGATTGTGAACCTATTTATGATACTTTGTGCTAGAAATATTGTCACTCATATTCTTAATAACTTAAGAATAATATTTCTAACAAAATATCAATGGACCTTTTCTATTACACATAAATATATTATGTAAACGGAAAAGTGGAAATGCCTTTTATTATTAAAAATATGTACAAGATACATACTAAATGATATGCTCTAGGGCATACTACTAACAGGTAGTTCATTAGGTATTCTACGGGATCATTTTATGTGTTACAGAGGGGTAAGGTGTGACAATATTTCTCAACAATACTTTTATTTCTCACTCATTCATTTCACATGATAATCATATACAAACCATAAATAAATACTCAATTTTTTCATTTATAAACACAAATTACAAATATTTACATTAATACCAAAATATATTACATGAGTCTCAACTATACATGAGAAAATAAAAGTTTAATTATAAAATACCAAAATGAGACCTAGTGTCCTACCAATGCACTGAAGTCTGTGAGGTGACATGGACACTATGCAGAATTGTGGATGACCTCACCCAGTCTGTGGTCTACTGGGCTCTCTGTCAGTCTCTCTAGAACCTACGTGTGGCAAAAAGCAACACGCTAAGAAATAATGCTTAGTGGTGCCAATAATAAAATAAAAAGAACTAAAAGGAAATAAATATGCGGTGAATGTATTGATGTCTCATGCAGGCAAATTTTTTGTAATTATTTATAGTCTTATTTATTTGGTATTTGTTACATTTATTATTTCATTAAATTTATCAACTTTCATTTTTGGTTGCCCAAGTACCTCGGGTCGTCACACCATCGGTCACATACGTATCTCCATTGTGCAAATGTAACTACCGTAAGTCAGATAAACATTAGGCACAGGGCCAAGTATCATCATAATATCAGAATGGCTAAAAGCCATAAAATCACAGAATGGCATAATGCCATGTGCAGTACTGCTAATTGACCCCTATTGGCATGCCAACCTATTCAATCCAATCTTAATAGGTGTACTAGGGCATGTTACACTTTTAAATTTTACAATTCGTGAAATTGAAGTTTAATTGTTACTATTTATTTCATTAGTCAACTAAAATGTTGACTTTTTCTTAGCCAATAGGTATAATGGTTTTAATATCCCTAACATACCACATTTTTGCATTCTAAAGTTGTTGGTATTGGTTACCAATACCATTTGAATGCTTAGTGTTGGTTATTCACAATTTTCAGATTGTAAGCGCTAAGTTTACTATTCCATTGGTCATTTGTAAGTAGGAATTTGGCAAAATTTTCTTCATGAAAGTTGTTCCTTATTGTGTCTAGTTACATTTCTTTTTTCGAATCACTCCATTTGGAGTTTTATAACTCAAGTTATGGCAAAAATACCATAACTGGCCGGATTGTAAATTTCCAGATTTTCTGGGCAGAACCAATTCTATAGTGTTTTCTACACTGAGTGCAGGTCAGTTTTTGAATATGTTATGATCACAATTTGGATTTGTTTTCTTCATGAAAGTTGTAGGTCTATGTCTCAGATTTCTGTTGGTAAAATTTTAAGTCAATTGGACCTTTCTACACTGAGTTATGATCAAATGAATGAATATTGTTAATTTGGTCATTTGGCCCAGGCAGAATGTAAGTCACCCAGATTAGGGTAATTTTTAGGTCAACTTGGTTTGGTTTTTTGGGCAGGGTTTCCTCACCAAAGTAGTGCCATTATGTGTCTAGTTTCATGTCATATTAGCGTTACACCAATTAAACCTATACAACTCCATTTATAGCTACCCAAACCTATTGGACTCACAACCAGTCCTACAGGTCACCAAGGGTAGCATGCCTAAGTTCAACTCCAACATCCTTACTCACTTCAATTCCTCCTCACACACATTCAAATGGTCACTAATTGGCCATTACAAGGTTAACATACCATTAGATGAGCAAACCCTAATGTTGTTCAAATGTCCAAGTTTTCAAGTTCGTTCATGCACTATACTTGCATTTCACTTACACAAACATGTTCAATCACTCATCTAATACTAAGGGCAGCCCATGAACTACCTTGCTTCAAGTAAATTCATCAACCCTAACCAACCCTAAGCTGCCAAAATTATAGGGAATGAATACACATAATTTTTATTTTTTTTCTTCTTACATTTTCTACTTATGTCATGGTATTAAGCATGAATTAATTAAAAGTGCTAAGAGATTGGACACTAACCTCTTTTGCTAACTTTTCCAAGTCTGCAAAACTTCCTTCTTCCTTCTTATTTTTGCTGGCTAGAGGTCGTTCAAGTTGCAAAATCAATTTTTAGTGAAGCAAGGTTGTGGTTTCAAGGTGAGATGAGGTGGGATTTGAAGCTTGCTTTAAGCTTCCATGGAGGTTGGGTTGGGGAAGGGTTTCGGCTGGGTTTGTTCAGGAAGAAAGCAGATTGTATTTTATTAATTTTTACCTTATTTTACCTCTTTTTAATTGGTTTTTAATAGCTTGTTCAAATGTAATTGATGGGAGCACTTTTAATGACCTCGTGGTAATGTCATAATTGACAATTTTCTCATTTTTTTTTCTTCTCTACTCATTTTCAATTTAATTTTTAGCAATATTTATTCACATTTTATGTCATAATAATTATTTACTTAATTGGACAAGTTGGCCAAAAATCATCTCTGAAGATGAAATGACCAAAATGCCCTCCATTTGGCTTAACAGACTAAAATTGTCTGTACTAATTAAAAAATTTTTCTAAGCATTTTCTTGGCATTCTAATGCTACAAAAACCTCAATGACTCTTCTCTGGAGTCCCAAAAATTATTTTATAAATTTTCCTCTTCGTTTAGGGCTCCTAGTTGCGAGAACAGCAACTTCCCACTGGGTTACCCATCGCTAGAGCACTGGCTCATTTAACTTGGTTGCATTTTATTTCTAAATTTTTTTCTAAATTTTTCTTATTAATATTTGAGTTAATTATAGTTCCTCACTTTAGTTTAAATATTTTTTCCAGATGTTTTAGCTGTCCAGACCGAGACTGGTCACCGTAACAGTAGAATGTGCGAAATTGCTACAATGAGGGTGTTACAACAATTGCACAATTGAAGTCCAATATAATGCGCACCATGGTGGTGCTCAAACCATGCGCACCAAGGTGCACAACCAAGCATGCCGCCACACTCTTTGAAGCAATCAGCAATGAATCAATTAACTTTTGATTAAATGACACAATTAAATATCATCTTAAACAATGTAAATGGCAAATATAATGGCTCTGAAACCAATTGAAGAAGCGGAAGCATGTAAATGGTTAGATTAGAACATTGAATTCAAAAATTTTTTTCTAGGGTTTCATGCATCATGCAATATCCATTATATATCTAATTGATTTCAATGTTCAAATACATATTAAAACACTTTTAATATGTTTTAGGATCTACATTTTCCATTTAAGATTTTTTGAATTAACAAATTAATTCATTAGAACCCTAGATTAATACAAGAATATGTGCACTAACCTTTTGATGCACTGTAGATGTGATTGGTACCTTTGTAAAGCACCTAGGAGCCCAAATGTTGTCCCTCTAGTTTGTCCACACCAAGATCACCAATGGCAGCCCCTTGAACAGCTTCTCAAGCATTGCCAACCAATTAGAAATTAGGGATTTGCCTTTAGAGAGGTTATCGATGTATATAGGCCACTAGAAACAATTTCTAGCAATTTTAATTCAAGAGAATATTGGCAATTCTCTTTGAATTGATGAGAGAAGAAGAAGAAGAAGAGGAAAGGAAGAGAGCTTTATGGGTGGCGACACCTCTTTAGAAAAATAAGAGTGTATTTTTTATTCTTTCATTCTTTCCCTTTTATAATTAGGTCATAACTTAAAACCCCTGCCACATGTCATCTTCTTATTGCATCTTAATTTTAATTGACCTAATCACATTAAGCCAAGTGTCAAAGCTAGGTTACATCTTGACTTTGATCATCATACATGATAGGATGACAAATGACAAACCATGACGCCATGTGTCACCATCTCATGGTGTCACATGTCACCCTATGAAATGACCAAATTACCCTTGTGTTGTAATTTTGAGTTCTCAACCCAAAATAATTATTTCTCCTCTTCTAATCAATTTATATCAAATATAAATTAATTAATTAATCTCTATTTATTAATTTCTCATAATTAAATTCATATTTAAACACTTTAAATATAAATTTAGCTTATACTATACATCCAATAACCTAGATTTGGTTTCAAGCTATGCTAGGGACTTTGCAATCTAATTGCAAACCAAACCTATTTAATTAGTCAATTAAACTCTTTAACTAATTAATTAAATCACATTTAACTTGGTGATTACTTGTGTATGTGTGTGACTCACTAGACTCATCACTAATAGGCAATGAGATATGATCTTAACTCTTAATATCATCAGAACTCTTTCTTACCATAAATGATTTCTCTAAGTCATTTTAGGCATCTCATAAACCATGGTTAACACCTAGCATAGCATGCCATGGCTTCCCAATCAGTAATAAGGAATACCTTAAATGAACCTTTAATCATATGTTACCATGCACTAGAATCTTTCTATTACAAAATCCCAATTTGAGCTGGTGTCATGGTTTGTCAAACCCCATTTGCTATGAATATTATGTTTTCTTTTAATTCCAATTCTTGATTAAAAGGATTTTCTCATTAGAAACTCTTTTCTGATTAAATTTGCCTATCCTGGCTAAGAACTTGAAACATCAAGAATAATTAAATGAACATAGGATTTTATCCCTATTTACTCAGGGTAACAGATTCCATCTTGATCAACACCTATCTCCATATATAACTAGTAGGAGCCAACACATGCCCATATACCCATACACAGTACTAGTATGAAAGCAGTATCAAACTTAAACCACCTATATACAAGATAATTGTGCTATCTCAGGTCTAAAGATTATATGCACTGATATGATTTATGACAATGTATTAACAAGAGTAAACTCCACGTGCTTGTCATAAGTGTCACTGGTTCAGCCTACTTATCATGTATAAGTGCCTATCATGTTTGTTATATGGCATCAGATTTCTTGTCCAATGTCATCTCAGCTACAGTTGCAAGGAGATGGTTGAGAAAAGGGTGTGAAGCCTATTTGGCACACGTGGTTGACACTAGGCAGGGTAAACTTAACTTGTCTAACATACCCACATTAATGGATTTCTCTGAGGTATTTCCTAAGGAATTGCCTAGTTTACCACCAGAAAGGGAAGTTGAATTTGCTATTGAGATTATACCGGGTACAGCTCCCATTTCAATTGCTCCGTATAGGATGGCACCTGCTGAATTGAAAGAGTTAAAAATCCAGGGGTTCATACGCCCCAGTGTGTCACCTTGGGGAGCTCCGGTACTGTTTGTAAAGAAGAAAGATGGGACACTGAGGTTATGTGTTGACTACCGGTAGTTAAACAGAGTAACAGTGAAGAACAAGTATCCATTGCCTAGAATTGACGATCTGTTTGATCGGTTGAAGGGAGCCGGTGTGTTTTCTAAGATTGATCTCAGATCAGGGTATCATCAGCTAAGGGTTAAGGATGCAGATGTGCCTAAGACTGCATTTAGAACCCGGTATGGGCATTATGAATTCCTGGTGATGCCATTTGGGTTAACAAATGCTCCAGCAGCATTCATGGACCTTATGAACTGTATCTTCCATCCATACTTAGATCGATTTGTAGTAGTCTTCATTGATGACATCCTGGTGTATTCCAAGGATAAAGCAGAACATGATGAGCATTTGTGAATTGTTCTACAGACTCTAAAAGAGAAGAAATTGTATGCTAAATTATCCAAGTGTGAGTTCTGGTTGAATGAGATTGCATTCCTTGGACATGTAGTATCAGCTGAAGGGATTAGAGTGGATCCCAAGAAGATTGAAGCAGTGATGGAATGGAAGCCTCCCAGAAATACAACTTAAATCAGAAGTTTCTTGGGGTTAGCTGGATATTATAGAAGATTTGTAAAGGGATTTTCCCTGATAGTTGTTCCAATGACCAAATTACTGCACAAGAATATGAAATTTGACTGGAATGACAAGTGTCAAGCCTGTTTTGAGAGGCTGAAGGCTATGTTGACAGAGGCAACAGTGTTAACACAGCCAATGTCTAGAAAAGACTTTGTAGTCTACAGTGATGCCTCACACAATGGGTTAGGGTGTGTACTCATGCAAGAAGAGAAAGTGGTCGCATATGCTTCCAGGCAGTTAAGGCCACATGAAAAGAATTACCCTACTCATGATTTGGAGTTAGCAGCAATTATCTTCGCATTGAAGATATGGAGGCATTACTTGTATGGAGAAAAATGCTACATATACACAGACCATAAGAGTCTGAAGTATCTCACAACCTGAAGGAACTTAATTTGCATGCAGGCGATGGATTGAATTCGAAAGATTATGATTGTGTGATTGACTACCACCGGGAAGGCAAATGTAGTCACTGATGCTTTAAGCGTAAAAATCTATTGTAGCATTAAGATCTCTAAATGCCCAACTATCCTTAACTCATGATGGAGTTATTTTGGCTGAGTTGCAAGTGAAGCCGAATCATACAAATGTATACAGGATGGGCAGAAGACAGATGGGAAATTAATGGCTATTATGGGCAAAATCACTGAGGGGAAGGAAACTGAATATGAAGTGAAAGAAAATGGGTACCTGTACTATAAAGAAAGAGTAAGTGTACCAGATGATAAAGAGTTGAAAAGCAGTATTCTGAAAGAAGCACATAATAGTGTGTATGCTATGCACCCAGAAAGCACAAAAATGTACCATGACCTGAAACTCCAATACTGATGGCCAGGTATGAAGAAGGACATAGTTGACTATGTAACTAGATGCTTGACATGTCAGCAAGTCAAAGCAGAACATCAAGTTCCATCAGGTTTGTTACAGCCCATAAACATACTTGAATGGAAATGGGACCGAGTCACTATGGACTTTGTCAGTGGTCTACCTCTCACTCAGAAGAAGCATGATGCAGTATGGGTGATTGTGGATAGGTTAACCAAATCAGCACATTTTCTGCCAGTTAGAACTGACTACTCACTGGAAAAGCTAGCAGAATTGTACATCAGTGAGATAGTTAGACTACATGGAATTCCACTTTCCATTATATCTGATAGAGACCCGAGATTTACATCTAGATTTTGGAAGAAATTACAAGAATCCTTGGGCACACAACTCCATTTTAGTACGGCTTTTCATCCTCAGACGGATGGACAGTCGGAAAGAATAATCCAGGTAAATTTTGAAACTCATTGAGTTATTGTAAACAATAATTGAACTGATAATGATAATAATAAATGAATATATGTGATAGGTCCTCGAGGATATGCTGAGAAGTTGTGTTATTGAGTTTGAAGGAAGTTGGGATAGATACCTTCCACTGGCAGAATTTGCATATAATAATAGCTATAGCATACAAATGGCACCCTATGAAGCACTGTATGGGAGAAAATGCAGAACACCTGTATGTTGGACTGAATTGGGTGAAGATAAGCTAGTGGGGCCAGACTTGATAAAACAGACAGAGGAAAAGGTGAAACTGATAAACGCCAATTTGAAAGTTGCCTCAGACTGACAGAAATCTTATGCTGACTTGGAAAGAAAGGACATTGAATATGAAGTTAGCGAGAAAGTATTTCTCATAGTATCACCGTGGAAGAAAGTGTTGAGATTTGGGAAAAAGGGAAAATTAAGCCCTAGGTTTATTGGCCCATATGAAGTTATTGAACGTGTGGGACCAGTAGCCTACAGATTAGCCTTACCACCTGAGCTGGACAAGATACATAATGTGTTCCATGTCTCGATGCTTAGAAGATACAGATCAGATCCTTCACATGTCATCTCATCAGAAGAAATTGTAGTACAACCTGACCTGACAATTAAAATCTTGGCACGAGAGGTAAAAGAGCTCAGAAACAAGACAATTTCACTAGTGAAAATCCTATGGAGACACCACAACACGAAAGAGGCAACATGGGAGAGAGAGGAGACAATGAGACAACAGTTCCCTCAGCTCTTCACATTAGGTAAATTTCGAGGATGAAATTTTTGTTTAGAGGGGAAGAGTTGTAACATCCTCCCTATACGTGTTCTGTACGTTCTATTGCTCCAGTAGTCAAATAACAGTCCAGGCAAGTCAGGATGTCTAGAACTACACTTCGGTGATAGTGAACAGACATATAATGATGAAATAAATAAAAATAAAATACAAGAAAAATCAAACAAAAATGAAAGAGAGAAAATAATGCTAAGTTAAACGAGCCGGCATCGCAGCGATGGGTGACTGCACTGGGAAGGCCGTTGCCGACCCCAGGACCGCGAGGAACTCTCTGAATCTAATTTTGAGATATAAATAAAGGTTTATTGAATTGTGATTGACACTAGAAATATCAAAGAAAAATTAATAGATTAGTACAAAGAAAAATGAAAAATCGAGAAACAGAAAAAAATCAGTGTTATCGAAAAATCGGGAATATAACCCGAAGTGGGGTATTTTGGTCATTTGACACATAGTGTTGCCTTTTGACCTCAATCTCCATTAAAAATAAATGATATTACACTTAGAAAATGTCATGAAAAATTAAATTGTGATACATTATAAGAATAGTGAAAGAAATGGGGGATAAAATCCAATTTATGAAACTTTGAATAATTAACATTAAAATCCAAGTTAGTGCTCCACTAACTTGGATATTGGGACCCTTATCACAGCCTTGGGATAGCAGATAGCACTCACCATCATCTCCTTCATCATCCCATTTTACTTTGCCGAAATGAATTCCACCATGGAAATCACCATGGCCACCCCACATGCAACCTCCATGGGTGCATGATCAAGCCATCCTTTCCACTTCTTTCCTTCATTAAAGCTTGCCTACTCACCTTGGGGAAGATATTGGCAACAAGAAAAGCAAGATTTGGTAAAGTTTTGATAATCTTCAAAAGTGGTAAGTGTCCAAAACCTCTCCCTTACTTTAGTAAACCTTGTGTTTAGGTTGAGGTGAGTATTTTGGTGAAGAGAAATGAAAGAAATAGTGAGAAATGGACTTGTCCATTTTTGGCAGCCATGAACCTTTGTTGAGCTTGAGTTATTTTTACTTCTAATGAATGAAAATGAAGGTTGATTAATTCAAATGAAAGTTGTAGTAAGTTTGTGCATAAGTATGTGCATATAGTGTTTAGATTAAATGTGTGAAATGGAACTTTGATGCCTTGAGCAAACTGCCATATTTGGCAGCCCCTAATAGCATGAATTTGTGTGTGAACATGTAGTTATTAATGAAATATGCTAAGGTTAAATTGTGGGTAGCAAGTGTAAGTGATATTGAAGTATGATTATGTTGAAGTGTATGTGTAATATTGATATTGAGATGTGTTAAAATTTGGTGGAAATGAATGTTGAATTAATGGTGAATTGTGTGCATTGAGCTCTTGAATATTCTGCCCAAAATTGTTGCTGGAATTGTGTACAATATATAGGAAGTGTTATTGATTGAATATTGAAGAAATGAGGAGGAGAAGGAATATCAAATTGGAAGTGTATGTGCTTTGTGCAAGTTGTGTGTGAAGGCAGTACATAAATTAGGCCATAAGTTCCAAACTATGAACCCAATTAGTATGAGGCCAATAGGAGGTGAAACTAGACACCAAATAGGCCAACTTTCGTGTAGAAATGTTGCCAAAATTCTGCCTAGAAATTGACCTTAAAAATGACCAAATCCGGATTAGCAACCTTGCAACCCAGATTTTTGACCATATGAAGAGTAGTCCTTTGGATGACCATAACTCACTCAAAACAGGTCCAATTGACCTGAAATTTTTACCATGGTTAGTTTAGACATAGATCTACAATTCTTATGGAGACACCAAAGTCCAGAAATGTCCAGAACCAAGTCAAATGGCTTGCACAAGTTCGGGTACAAAAACTGCCGAACCAAAACTGACCTAAAATTAATCAAATTTTGCACTAAAGGTGCAATCTGTCCAGCTTTAGTAAATTGACCATATCTTGGTCTATATAACTCAGAATGACCTGAAATTTTGCCCCGCGTGCAATAAGACATAGAGCTACAATTTTTCTTCTTTGACCAAAAGCTAAAAACCAAGGGAAATAGGACTTTAAGCTAGACCAATCTAGCACACAAAAATTGAGAATTTGACATTTTGCATACAATGATGCTTGAAGCATTTTGGCAATGAATGCCAACTTGTAAAAATGGTAAATTGCACTATATTGGCAGCATATTGAGATATAAATTGTGACATATTGATGCTAGAAACAACTTATCCATATTGCCTAAAAAGGTCAACATATACATTGACTTGTGAATTATATAATAGTTAGTAAACTCCAAAAAATTGAAGAATTAAACAATTAATTAATAATGTGCCCTAGTTTGCCTAGTTGACTAGTATGGATAGGTTGGCATGCCAATAGGATTCTGATAGCTGTTCTGTAAATGGCTTCATGCCATACTGTGTTTTTACGGCTTATTGTGCTGCACTGTGACTTTAATAGCCTACGGCTATACATATTGTGTATTTATTCTTGGCTTATCGCCAGATTGACTATATGGCTTCTTAGTCACACTGTTTGCACACCGGGAGACACTTTGTGACCAATGGTGTGACGGCCTGAGGTATTAGGTACCCAGTGCTAGTATATCCATTTATCCAGTCTGGTCAGTATATAGGCTACACGGGTAGTAATTCAAATACCTAAATCCAGTCTACTAACATACAGCACCGCCAAAAATTTGTAAACACTTTATTTACTTTATTTTAGTGTATATTTCTTTATATTTGGCACCACTAAGCAAAATTGCTTAGCGCGTTGCTTTTGTAACGCGTAGGTATTGGAGATACAGCTGGGGAGCCCAGCAGACCTACGACCAGGTGAGACATCAGATCTGCACAGGAGTCCAGAGTCATCTGCACTACATTGCATACATGGTAGGACTTAGGATATCTTGTATTTTGTACTTTTGTTATATATTTGAAATTCAGCCCTGTATTTTGTAATGTTATGAAAGCTCTAAAGTTTGTAATATTTTGTACATATTAAATGACATGGAGATTTTCTATATATATTTAAATTATTATGGACTGTATTATGGAACTGTTTAATGACTGTAAAAGTCTGTTGACTTTATTGAGAAATAGAGATTGTGAAATATTTGAGATTTTGATATCATCATATTAAACTATTTTCAACAGGTTTGGAAGGACAGTTTGTTCTAAATATAAACGGCACCTTGCCAAATTTTTATTACCAATCTTGAAACACTGATTTTATCAAAGTATGACAATAGTATCAGCATAATATGAATATTACATAAAAGACTTCTTAAAATCAAATTGAGTTCAAGAAATGAAATAATCACAGACTAGGTGTTCCGGCATACCGTGTAGCATGCCTTGCTTGGCTATTCTGTAGACGGGTGAGGGGTGTTACACATCAAATATCCATTCAAACAATTTTCCACAATTTAAAATAATAACATACAAATAGTCATAATTTATTTCAATTGAAAAATTCAAAAGAAATAACTGTTGCACACAAATCTCTGATAAATGTCCCTTGGTCCTGACTCAGTATTTCCTTCCCCTTCCCTGAGTCTTTGATAACTTAAACACACAATTTGAAGTGTTTCAGTGCTCATTTAAACTGTCTCTAACAATAAGGCTTAATAATTAATTTATTGAATTCTATTATTTTCCTTAGTCAACCTAAAATGTTGACTCTCGATGCACTCAAGGTGAATTAGGTTTAATGTTACCAATGTCTCATTTTATATCCCTTTAGTGTTGGTATATGTTACCAATTTCATTGTCAAGTATATTGCATTTTATTGTAATTTGCCAGATTTCGGTATTCTAATTTAACCTAACCAAACGACCTAGTTCCCTCGGTTTTCAGGTTTCGGTCCAAACTAAAAACTTGTAGGTCTACGTCTTATTGCACGCGGGGAAAAATTTCGGGTCATTCTAAGTTGTGTAGACCAAGTTATGGTCAATTTACCAATGCTGGACAGAATGCACTAAAATGGTAGACTTCGGTCATTTTTAGGTCACTTTTGGTTCGGCCAGTTTTGGTACCTGAAATTTTGCAAGCTATTTGGCTTAGTTCTGGCCATTTCTGAGCTTTGGTGTCTTCATAAGAATTGTAGATCTATGTCTAAAATATTCATGGTAAAAATTTCAGGTCAATTGGACTTGTTTTGAGTAAGTTATGGTCAAAACACTAACTGCTGCCCAAATTGTTAATTTTCAGGCTTTCAAGTTACTAATCCAGATTTGGTCATTTTTCAAGTCACTTTCTAGGCAGAATTTAGGTAAGCTTCCTTCATGAAATTTGGCACATTTTGTGCCTATTTTCACCTCCAATTGGCCTCATACCAATTGGAGTCACAAACTTAAGGTTCTAAGCTAAAACATACACTGCCCTGCTACACACTCTTCATCACATAACAATTACACATTCTATACTTACCAAGCTAATCCTTTCATGCCAATTCTGGTTTGTACCATACCATTAACACACTTTACATTACATTTTGGTTATTTTGGACAGCTTGTAACCATTCTCAA
This sequence comes from Hevea brasiliensis, assembly GCF_030052815.1. Lineage (NCBI taxonomy): Eukaryota > Viridiplantae > Streptophyta > Magnoliopsida > Malpighiales > Euphorbiaceae > Hevea > Hevea brasiliensis. Next base: position 89,213,333 of record NC_079494.1, on the reverse strand, counting down.
TATGCACACTATAACACAGAATTTTCCAAAGTCCATTTACACCATTTAACCACATGAACATACCCCATTTACATACCCAATTCTAAACCATTATACACATATACATGCTGCCATCAATAACAAAATAATTCAATAAACCAAACCATGAAACAACACATTTTAAACTACACTTTAAAGTTGCCGATTTGCACATCTCCCTTAAATAGCTTCCAAGCTTCCAAAACCAAGTGCACTATCACACATACACTTAGTATACATTATACAAATTATTTCTATATACATAAACACTTATACCAACATCTTAAACAACCATAAAAAAGTAAAAAAAAAAGCTACAAATAGTGAGTTTCCATGGCTGCCAAAATGGTGTATCACCATTCAATCATCTACATCAAAAATTCTTCCATAAAGTAACTACCCACAACCTTGGTTACACTTTTAATGAAACAAGAATTGAAAACACTCACTTACTACTTTTGAAGCTTGATCAAAACCTCACTAAACTTCTTAAAATTACTATCAAACTCTTCCTTGCAAGGTGAGGAGCAAAGTTAATGAAGAAACCTAGTGGAAAAAGTGGCTAGAACATGCTTGCATGGAGCTCTCACGATGGACGGCTATGGAGTTTTCTCTCAATGTTGATTTTGGCTGGATGTCCCAAGGTTAAAGATGACAGAATTTTCTGTCCAAAGGCTAATTACAAGTCCACTTAGGTGATATTAGTGGAGCACTAAGGTGAGTTTATGATTTTTTTAATCCAAAGTTTCCCATTTCTCACATTTTTCTCATATCTTTTACTATTTAGATTATGTACCACCATTTTAATTTTTCATGAAATTTCCAAAGTGTAATATCATTTATTTTTAATGGACATTCAGGTCAAAAGGTAACTCGAGATGTCAAATAACCACAATGCCCCTATTCGGGTTGCATTCTCGATTTTTCGGTAACACCGAGTTTTGTCATTTTCTCGATTTCTTGTTTTTCTTTGTACTAATTAATTAATTTTTCTTTGATATTTCTAATAACATTTATACTTCAATAGATGTTTATTTAAGTCTTAAAAATATTTTTCAGGGTTCCCCGCGGTCCAAGGCTAGTCAACGGTCCACGTCGCAACTTCCCGGTACAGTCACCCATCGCTATGGTTCTCTGCTCGTTTAACTTGGTTACATTTCATTGCTATTATTTTTTCTTTGTTTTTCTTATATTTTCTTTTCTTGTATTTCATTGTTTTATGTCTCCTCACCCATATCTAAGTGCAGTTCTAGGAATCCTAGCTGTCCGAAGCTGTCCGAACAATATTGATCACCAGAACAGTAGAACGCACTACTGAACGTAGGGGTGTTACAACTCTTCCCCCCTTAAAATAAATTTCATCTCAAAATTGTACCTGGCATCAGTTTCTGAATAGCTGTGGGTGTTGTCTCCTCATGTCCTCTTCACGTTCCCAAGTAGCTTCCTAGCCTGAATGATGGTTCCATAGCACTTTAACCAGGTGTATCTGTTTATTCATCTGCTGCTTCACCTCATATGCCAGAATTTCTATGGGTTCTTCCTCATATGAGAGGTCTGGATTTACTTCAATCTCTTCAACTGATAGAACATGAGATGGGTCAAATTTGTACCTCTTTAACATGGACACATGAAAGACACTGTGTATCCTTTCTAGCTCTGGAGGTAATGCTAACCGATATGCCAAAGGACCCACTCTCTCCAGAACCTCATATGGTCCGATAAAGCGAGGACTCAGTTTCTCCTTTCTGCCAAATCTCATAATCCTCTTCCAAGGAGAAACTTTAAGGAACACCTTATCACCCACTGCATATTCAATGTCTCTTCTCTTCAGATCAACATAGGACTTCTGACGGTCTGATGCAGCCATGAGTCGATCTCTGATCAATCTGATCTTTTCCTCTGTCTGCTGAACAATTTCTGGCCCAATCATCTTTCTTTCACCTACTTCATCCCAACATAGGGGAGTTCTACACTTCCTGCCATACAAAGCTTCATATGGAGGCATCCCAATGCTTGATTGGTAGCTGTTGTTACAAGCAAACTCAATTAAAGGAAAGTGTATATCCCAACTACCTTCAAACTCAATCACACAAGCCCGTAGCATATCCTCTAACATCTGAATTACCCTCTCAGACTGGCCATTTATCTGTGGATGGAATACTATACTAAAGTTCAACTAGTTCCTTGGGCTCTCTGAAGACTACCCCAGAATCTGAAAGTGAACTTAGGATCTCTGTCAGATACAATCGATATTGGCACTCCATGCAGTTTTACAATCTCATTTATGTACAATCGGGCCAATCTCTCCAAACTATAGTCCATCTGGACTGGCAAAAAGTGAGCAGACTTGGTTAGTCTATAAACTATAACCCATACTGCATCATGACTATTCTGTGTCCTTGGAAGTCCCATCACAAAATCCATGGTTATCCGTTCCCATTTCCACTCTGGTACTGGTAATGGATGTAACAAACCTATTGGTACTTGATGTTCTGCCTTCACTTGCTGATAAGTTAGGCATTTGGAAACAAAGTCAGCTACATCCCTCTTCATACCCATCCACCGGTAATGCTCTTTCAGCCCTCTGTACATTTTAGTTCCATCAGGATGCATAGCAAAAGTAGACTCATGTGCTTCCTTCATAATGATCTGTCTCAATTTAACATCATTAGGGACACACATTCTGCCCTGATGTAGCAATAAACCATCATCTCTCACAAAGAATTCAGGTTTCTTGCCCTGCTGGACTTTTTTCAGTAGCTTCTGATATTTTTCATCACTCTGAGCAGCCATTCTGATATGATCAATCAACACTGGCTGTACATGTCATGCAACTACTGTCTGTCCCTCATCATCAATCTCCAAACTTGCATGCTATGTTTTCAACTCATATACCATGGACAAAGGAGAAACTCTGAGACTTGCCATAGTCTTGCGACTTAAGGCGTCAGCCACCACATTTTCTTTCCCTGGCTGATAGTCTATTAAGCAATCATAGTCTTTAATCAATTCTAACCATCTCCTCTGCCTCAAATTTAATTACTTCTGGCTGCCTAAGTACTTCAAGCTCTTGTGATCTGTGTAAATATAGCATTTCTCTCCATACAAATAGTGTCTCCAAATCTTCAGAGCAAAAACAATAGCTGCAAGCTCCAAATCATGTGTCGGATAGTTCCTCTCATGCGATTTTAGCGAGCGTGATGCATAAGTAATGACATTTCGATCTTGCATCAGTACATAGCCTAACCCATTGTGAGAAGCATCACTATAAACTGTATACTCTTTACTCAGTGTAGGTAAAGTAAGGACTGGAGCTTCAGTCAAACACCTCTTCAACTCACCAAAACTCTGTTGACATTTATCTGTCCACTGAAATTTTACATCTTTCCGAAGCAGCTTGGTCAGTGGAGAAGCTAACATAGAAAACCCTTTCACAAATCAACGGTAATATCCAGTTAAACCCAGAAAACTGTTAATTTCTGTGATATTTCTAGGTAGCTTCCAATTAAGGATAGCTTCTCCCTTGTTGGAATCTACCTTGATCCCTTCAGCCGACACAACATGTCCCAAGAAGGAGATTTCTTTCAGCCAAAATTCACATTTCGATAATTTGGCATATAGCTGTTTCTCCCTTAAGGTCTGCAGTACAATCCGCAGATGTCTGTCATGCTCCTCTGCATTCCTCGAATATATCAAAATATCATTAATAAACGCCACCACAAATTGGTCGAGATATGGTCTGAAGATAGTGTTCATCAGATCCATAAAAGTAGTTGGAGCATTAGTTAAACAAATGGCATTACCAGAAACTCATAGTGGCCATATCGAGTTCTGAAAGTAGTTTTTGGAATACTCTACTCTTACACTTTCAACTGATAATAACCAGATCGCAAATCAATTTTGGAGAATACAGCTGCACCCTTCAATTGATCAAATAGATCATCAATGTGAGGCAATGGATATATGTTCCTCATTGTCACCTTATTCAACTGCCGGTAGTCAATACATAAGCGAAGAGTGCCATCTTTCATCTTAACGAATAATACTGGCGCTCCCCAAGGTGACACACTAGGGCAGATGAAGCCCTTTTCAAGTAGTTCTTGCAATTGTGCCTTCAACTCCATCAACTCTGATGGTGCCATTCTATATGGTGTTATGGAGATTGGATCCACACCATGCATAACGTTAATTTCAAACTGCACCTCTCTTTCTAGAGGTAATCCTGGCAATTCATTAGGAAACACATCTGGAAAGTCATATACTATAGGAATTTCTGTCAATGCTAGACTCCCCACTTGGGTGTCTACCACATGTGCCAAGTATGCTTCACACCCCTTTCTGATCATTTTTCTGGCTAGTGCAATCGAAATGATGTTTGATGGCAATAGCTGCCTCTCCCCGTGTATTACCACATCACTGTATTGAGGGAGACCAAAAGTAACTGTCTTTAATCTATAGTCAATCATGGCATGATGTCTGACTAACCAATCCATGCTCAAGATGATATCATAATCTTTGAAGGGCATTTCAATGAGATCAGATAGAAAAGTATGTCCTTGGATCACCAAAGGACAATCTCTATACATTTTATTAACCCTGACCTCTTATCCTAGCGGACTTGTTACTCGTACCTCAAAGTCCATTTTCACACACAGAAAAGCAATGCAATCAATGATGCTAGTACTCACATAGGAATGGGTAGAACCCAGATCAAATAACACAAATACATCTTGATTAAAAGTTGAGAAGGTACTAGCCACAATATCAGATGTCTCAGCCTCTTCTCTCTGTCTCATTGCGTAGACTCTGACTGATGCACTGCCTTGCTCTAATTGATTCACTGTGCCTTGACTGCTTGCTGGACTACCTCTAACCCTGCCTCTATCTCTGCTAGGTGGTTGTGAACCTCTGGTGGCAGGATTTTGAATTGACCCTTCATCAGTAGTAGGAGGTGGCCCAACTCTACGAGTACTAGTGCAGTCTTTGGCAAAGTGCCCTGTGCCTCCACAATTATAACAGGCTCTTATGGCCTTGTAGCACACCCCACCATGATTTTTTCCACAAGTTTCACATTGGTGGGGAAGGTAGGAACTTCTGGCACTCTACTGACCAGATGGAGGAGGTTTTTGTCCCGAATATCTTCCCTGCCGGACTTTTTACTACCTCTGTTGTGTCCCCCAAAGTTTTTCCTCTTCCCAGTAGGACCACTGGAACTCTGATCTACTGACTTCCCCTCTTTCTCTTTCTCTGTCTTCTCTGATTTCTTTTTCTCTGGAGCCGCTTCTAACTCAATTCTTTCTAATTCCAGTGCTTCAGAAATAAGCTCAGAGAAGTTAGTATGTTTGAATCCAACTACTTATAATATGATACTAGGCTTTAAGCCGGTTTCAAACCTCTTACATCTTTCCCTACTGGTAAAAAGTAGACTTACTGTATAATGGCTCAGGCGGGAAAATTCCCTTTCATATTCAGCCATCGATCTACTCCCCTGTTTCAGACTTAGGTACTCTTGCAGCTTTTGGTCCACATAAGCATCAAGGACATATTTTTGTCTGAACTCCCATAAAAAATCATTCCATGTTAGCACTGAAGGTTCTTCCAGACTATGGGGAATGGTTTTTCACCAGTCATATGCATCCCCATGTAGCAGAGACACTGAATATTCAAATCTGAGCTCCTCTGTACAATGTAGCTTCTTAAACACCCTATCCATTCTCTCTAACCACTGTTCTGCCTCTAGAGGATCTACTACCCTTGAACTCAGCAGCTCCATATTTCATCAATTTGTTATACTGCCTAGCTAAAGACTGTGGTTGTACCACTGGTGTCTGCAGTGGGGCTTGAGCAAGCATGTTACCAGCCATCTGTTGGAATATTGCAGCCATTTGCTGAGCGAACTGAGTAGGAAACTACAGTACTGAGGGGCTGGTGTAGCTGATCCGCTCACATTGTGAAGGGCTGGGGCTTCCCTTTGTACCTCAGCCTCTATCGATTAATCGACTGAATGATCACCCTCTTCCATAGTCAATTCGAGGATCTTAGACCTCCTGAACAAATAACACAAGGAGATTTCCTCCCGTTAGTTTATATTTATAATATAATGTACTGTATGTATTAAACAATGACATTGAGCAGTTGTACTATGAAGAAAGAATATTCAAATTACAGGTGAAAATAGAATTTAAAAACTAGCTCTGATACCACTAAAACATGTCACACCCTACCCCTCTGTAAAGCATAACATGATCCCGTAGTATACCTAATGAATTACCAGACTTCGTCTACTGATAACCCATTAAATATACTACAAGGGATTTTAAACCTTTTCTTACTTCTTTTCAAAGTGGTGTGCACTATTCATAGGTGTTAAAATTTTTTTAACTGAAATGAAACCAGATAACACATTTGAAGTATTAATAATTTCTGTAAAAATTTTAGCAGAGTGCCATCTGTATTTTGAATAAAATAGTTCTTCAAAAACCTGTGAAAAGCACTTCCAATATTTTTCTCAATCCCATACTCCAATATCCAATCAACACAATAAGTTTCTCAACATTTGCCAACTCAAGTCCATAATAATTTTCTAGTGTTTTCAAAAGCTGAGATAAAAGAAATATATCCCAATATTTACAAGCCAAAATAATTTATAAATTTAGTTTACAACTTTAATGTACAATTTTAATGTACAATTTTAATTTACAACTGCTCAAAATCAAGAACAATATATACATACAGTGAACATACATTACAATGCAAAATGCAAAATATGGTATACTCAATATACCCGATGAACTCTCAATGTAGCAATAGCAGCCTAGTCTCCTGCCCTGTCAGTTTGTCTACCTGCGATAGCAATGAAAAGCTATCGCTGAACCAATGTCTCAGTGGTGCACAACATTAACAAAATGCAACTTAAAATCATAAATCATAAGTCATATAAATAGTGGATACTTAAAACCATAGTTAAATTCAAAGACAGTGAATGTCATAAAGAATTTAAACTCCATTTCACAATATCACAATAAATATCAATAAATCACACACACAGCTTAATCATGTTCCAAAGTCCAATTCGTCCCAAAAGCCGATGGCTAGTGAGGAATAACATAGCTAGCTAGCGATAATATGAGTACTCATTCTATTCGTCCTCAATAGGCACACACCTCAACACTTCAGCCAGAGAGGGAATTCAAAGTCAATTCGTCCCACTAGACAAGCTAGGAAGGAATTCAATCAATATACATGATAGCTATGGTTTCCAACCATTTGTAATGTTTTTCAAGCAATAAGTATCCATCAAATATCCATTCAAACAATTTTCCACAATTTAAAACAATAACATACAAATAGTCACAATATATTACAATTGAAAATTTCAAAAGAAATAACTGTTACACACAAACCTCTAATAAATGTCTCTTGGTCCTGACTCAGTGTTTCCTTCCCCTTCCCTGAGTCTTTGCTAACTGAAACACACAATTTGAAGTGTTTCAGTACTCATTTAAACTGTCTCTAACAATAAGGCTTAATAATTAATTTATTGAATTATATTATTTTCCTTAGTCAACCTAAAATATTGACCCTCGATGCACTCTAGGTGAATTAGGTTTAATGTTACCAATGTGTCACATTTTATAGCCCTTTAGTGTTGGTATATGTTACCAATTTCATTTTCAAGTATATTGCATTTTATTGCAATTTATCGGATTTCGGTATACTAATTTAACCTAGCCGGACGACCTAGTTCCCTCAGTTTTTAGGTTTTGGTCCAAACTAAAAACTTGTAGGTCTATGTCTTATTGCACGCGGGGCAAAATTTCAGGTCATTCTGAGTTGTGTAGACCAAGTTATGGTCAATTTACCAATGCTGGACAAAATGCACTAAAATGGTAGGCTTAGGTCATTTTTAGGTCACTTTTGGTTCGGCCAGTTTTAGTACCTGAAATTATGCAAGCTATTTGGCTTAGTTCTGGCCATTTCTGGACTTTGGTGTCTTCATAAGAATTGTAAATCTATGTCTAAGCTATTCATGGTAAAAATTTCAGATTAATTGGACCTGTTTTGAGTAAGTTATGGTCAAAAAACTAACTGTTGCCCAAATAGTCAATTTTCAGGCTTTCAAGTCACTAATCCGGATTTGGTCATTTTTCAAGTCACTTTCTAGGCAGAATTTAGGTAAGTTTCCTTCACGAAAGTTGGCACATTTTGTGCCTAGTTTCACCTCCAATTGGCCTCATACCAATTGGAGTCACAAACTTAAGTTTCTAAGCTAAAACATACACTGCCCTGCTACACACTCTTCATCACATACCAATTACACATTCTATACTTTCCAAGCTAATCCTTTCATGCCAATTGTGGTTTGTACCATACCATTAACACACTTTACATTACATTTTGGTCATTTTGGATAGCTTGCAACCATTCTCAATATGCACACTATAACACAGAATTTTTTAAAGTCCATTTACGCCATTTAACCACATGAACATACCCCATTTACATACCCAATTCCAAACCATTATACACATATACATGCTGCCATCAATAACAACATAATTCAATAAATCAAACCATGAAACAACACATTTTAAACTACACTTTAAAGTTGCCGATATGCACATCTCCCTCAAATAGCTTCCAAGCTTCCAAAACCAAGTGCACTATCACACATACACTTAGTATACATTTTCCAAATTATTTATATATACATAAACACTGTAACATCCCTATTTGCATAGTCTCGTAAATTATACTGTCCCAGTGACAGGTGTCTGTCCGGACAATTAAGAGAATTAGAACCACACTTAAGACAACTAGATAAGCTATAAAAATAAATAATTAGTAATTACCAATTAGCTAAGTATAAATAAGAAGAACATTACATAAGAAGTTAAATGAGCCAAGAGTCACAGTGATGGGTGACCTTCTCGGGAACGGCTGCGAATTTGATTTAAACTAAAATTTTGAACCATAAAATGTGATGCCGCGGTCCTTAGGACCATTACGAATACAGTGGAAAAGAGAAAATCATGAAAAAGAACTGTTAAGCCAGTTAAATAATTAGGTCAGGGAGCCAGAAGAAATATTGAATTATTTGCAAACCGTGTTAAGCCGGCGAGGGGCAATTTGGTCAATTAACCCCGGGAGCTGACTCCTGACGTAACTGTTAAATAAAATCAGAGAAAAGAAAATTTCGGAGTCAGGAATTAAATTAAAGAACTAATAGGAAAAAATAAATAGAAAATTAAAAAAAAAGAAAAAAGAAAATGAAAAAGTGAAGGGAGATGACATCATGCATGATGCCATAAATATAATAATTAATATATTTAATTAATTAGATATTTTGGTCTTCCATAGGATTAAAAAAAAAAAAAAGAGAAAAGTAAGAAAAAAAAAAAGAAAAAGAGATTATCTTCTTCATTGCCGTCCAACTCTCTCTTTAATCTCTCCCTCACTTCATCCTCCATGAAAGCTCATCTTTGAGCTTGAAAAACCAAAAATCTCACCATATAAAATTATTCTATCATAGTTAAAGCTTGTTTTGGCAACTAGAAGAGATGATTGAAGAATAAAGAAAGAAGAAAGGAAGAGGTTTGAAGGGAAAGAATATTCTGCACTAAGGTTAGTAAACTAAATTTGATTTTCTAGTTGAATTAATTGTGTTTATAGTTGAATAAACCTAGAAATATACTTAAAATGAAATGAAAACATCCTTGGGGGACAAGAGTAAATTTGTCTAGCCTATGTAGGGGTGAGAATTGCATGTATTTGATTGAATTAAAAGTAAAAATGAGCTTGAATGAGTTGAGTAAGTAAGTTTATATGTGTTGAATTAATAAAATGTAACAAAAATTGGGATTTAGGGTTTTGAACCTAGGGTTTGGGAGACAAAATTTGGAGAAATTGGTAAATGATGTCTTTGACCTAGTTTGAGGTGAGAAATGGTCATTTGTGACCAAATGAAGTGTGTTGGAAGTGTTGGAGTTGAGGTTAAATTCGGATTGAGTATGGTCATGCTACTGGCAGCATGACCAAGGTCCCTTTGAGGTACCAAAAAAAAAAATTTACAAGTCCAATTGGTATAAGACCAATTGGGAATGAATATAGACACTAAATGACACAATTTTCAATTAGGAACTATGCCCAAAAAGTGAGCAAAACCTAGTGAACAAATTGACCAAACTTGGAAAATCTCAGTCTGCCCTATACAAAATGACAAAATGAACAGTGTTGTTCATTTGGCCATAACATGAGCTAGGCAGGTCTAAATGACCTGAAATTTTACCAGTGGACAGTTGAGGTATAAACCTAAAACTTTCATGAAGAACACAAATCCAAATTATGCCATTAACCAAGTCATTTGGCCACCCAAAATTGGTGACCTAAAACTGCCAAAACCAAAATTTGCCCAGAAAATCTAGGTTAAGTCCAATCCGGCAGCCATGGTTCAAATGGCTATAACTTGAGCTACAAAACTCCAATTGGAGTGATTCAAAAAGGAGAATAAACTTAATACAATAGGGAACATTTTCTATGCGGAAAGTTTTGCCAAATTCTAATAGAAAAATGACCAATGGAACAGTGTAACTTAAGACACCAAAACTTAAAATTTGCAAATTTGCCTAAAAGACTTAGAATTTGAGTAAACAACCAAAACCAACAAATTTAGTGACCAAAATGTGGTATGTGGGTGAAGTTGGAATTCTCATACCTATTAAGCCTTAGAAAGTCAACAAATTGACTTGAATAGTACCATGAATAGTAACTCCAAAATGAAAATTTCTAATAATGTTAGTTTAAGCATATTTGGGCTAGAATTAAGTATTTATGAATTAATTATTGGATTTATTATGAAATAAGATACTGAAACACTATAAATTTTGTGTTTCAGCTAAAAAAGACCCAAAAGGTATAAGGGACTGAGTCAAGGCCTAGAGGCGACTCACGTCAGGTTTGTGCACAATAAACTTAAAATTCTTTATTTTTACTTGACAATTCTTGAAATAAATGTTGTGAATAATTTTGATTGTTATGGCTTTGAAAATATTATTTGAAAAATAGTGTGTTACCTACTTTATAAATGAAAAGTTTAAAATGAAATATGATTTGTGAATTGTATAAAATATTTGAATAACTTGATTTAAATTATTTTTAATTCACACTTGGCATGACAATATTAATATGTTCCTCCTCCACTTGTGGGGTGAGTTTGATATTTGATCACTTTCCTCCCTCTCTGGCTTTCCAATCTGAGCGGCGAGTTTGGATGAGTACTCATTAGCTAGCTAGCCACCTCCCTCATTGATTTCGATTAGTGGGGTGAGTATGCCTTGTCATGATGTACACACGACATGTTCGGAAAATTTTGTGTCATGGCCTAAGTTGTGTTATTATTTGGCAACACTATGTTTATTAAATTGTTTGATCAAGTTGTGCTATATTAAGCTTTGAAAATTATGATTTGTTATAAATGTGATTTGAGAAAAAAATTGTGAAATGCGATTATGAGATTTTTGAATGATGATTTGTTCATAAATGTTTTATATTATGCATTTTATGCTTTATTGTGCACCATTAAGTATTTATATACTCAGCGATAGCTTTAACTTGCTATCGCAGATAGAGAAAAGGACATAGCAGCAAAGCGAGCTGCTATAGTCAGAGAGGATAACAATTGAAGAATTTTTGTACGGGTATTTGTTTATACCCAGGTAGTTTAGTTTGATGTAAATATGATAGTATGCATATGTATCTCTGTAATTTGAGCAGTTGTACAGATAAAATTGTAATAATATTGTTTTTGAGATTTTGCATCTGTAAATTAACTTATGATTGTAAATTAATGATTTAAAATGTAATGTGCATGAGTTATGAAATGTTTTGAGATATTAATTCTTGATTTGAAATTTAAATTTTGAATTGAAGTGTTGCTATTGCTGTTGATTTGAAGTTTGGTGGTTGCAAATGGAGTTGTGATTGAGAAATATATTGGGAGTGTTTCTATTTTCAGGTTTTGAAGAACTGTTTTCTCAAAATATAGATGGCACTCTGCCGAAATTTTTATAAAATTTACGAAAAAATAAAATGGGACAAAAATCTTAACTAGTTTTCAAACTCAATTAAATGTTTTTAATTCCTACCAAAATGCTCACCACTTCCAAAATGAGAGAAAATGGTTTTAAAATCCCTTATAGTATATTTAATGAGTTACCGGTAGGCGAAGTACGATAAATCATTAGATGTACTATGGGATCATGTTACATCTTATTGAGGGGTAGGGTGTGACATATTTTAGTGGTATCAAAGCAAGGTTTTAAAATAAATTTTAATACATATGACATATTTACATCATGAATATGCACTAACGAAGGTCAACCTCCTTGTGCTTGTTATTAGAGAGTAGAAAATTTCTGGAAAATGGAATGGAAGAGGGAGATCATTTTGTAGAGCAATCTGTCGAGGCTGAGGCCCGAGGAGAAGCCCCAGCACTCTAGAATGTGAGTGGCACAGCCACTCCAGCTCCTCCTCAAGCACCGCAGTTCCCTACTCAGTTTGCACAGTAGACGGCTGCGTTCTTTCAACAAATGGCGGGAAATGTGCCACCTCAAGCACAGAAACAGGCACCTGCAGCACAACCACAGCCTCCGACTCGGCAATATGAGAAATTAATGAAATTTGGAGCTACAAAATTCAAAGGAACAGTGGATCCATTGGAAGCAGAACAATGGTTAGAGAGGATGGAACGGGTTTTCAGAAAACTACAGTGTGCTGAAGATTTGAAGTTCGAATATTCAGTATCACTTCTGCAAGGGGATGCATATGAGTGGTGAAAGATCATCCCCTATAGCCTGGTAGAGCCACCAATCCTTACATGGGCAGACTTTTTAAGGGAATTTCGGTAAAAGTGGGTCCCTGATACTTATGTAGACATGAAGCTGCAAGAGTTTTTAAGTTTGAAGCAAGGGGATAGAACTGTAGCAGAGTATGAGTGGGACTTTTCAAGGCTAAGCCATTATGCTGGAAGCTTAGTCACCAACCCCAGAGACAGGTGTAAAAGGTTTGAGGCTGGGTTGAGGCCTAGCTTGAGAATGCAAGTGGTAGGGTTCCGACACCAGAATTTTTCTGAATTGATTTCACAAGCCCTGGAACTAGAAAGGATAGAATTAGAATGGGCAGTGAAAAAGAGTACACAAGAGAAAGAGAAAACTGAAAAGGTTACTGGTCAAGCTACTGAGCGTGGCTCTGGGAAAAGAAAACATTTTGGAGGATCTAGCTCGCGCAAATCGGGTAGAGGTATATCTTCTAGATAGAAACCATTCCAATCCGATCAGCAAATTCAACAAACACGCATGAATATGCTGTCGAATCGACTTTGTGAGACTTGTGGTAAACCACATAGTGGAGTATGTTATAGAGCTATGGAGCATATTTCAATTGTGGAGGGACTGGTCATTTTGCTAAGGATTGCATAAGTCCATGCCGTTATGGATCATTTACCACGACAGAAGGACTAGCCCAAGTTTCTATCCCAAAGAGTTTACCAACAGTTGGTAGAGGCAGAGGCAGAGGTAGGGGTAGTTGTTAGTAGTATGCCCTAGAGCATATCATTTAGTATGTATCTTGTGCATAATTTTATTAATAAAAGGCATTTCCACTTTTCCGTTTACATAATATATTTATGTGTAATAGAAAAGGTCCATTGATATTTTGTTAGAAATATTATTCTGAAGTTGTTAAGAATATGAGTGATAATATTTCTAGCACAAACTATCATAAATAGGTTCACAATCGAGGATACTTCATAATAAGGACATGACTTATCCAGAAAGATTGTATTCATGTTTGTTCCCAAGTTATTTATATGAGATATAAATAAGATGGAATGGTGAGTCTCATGCCATATAACAAACATGATAGGCACTTATAAATGATAAGTAGGCCGAACCAGTGACACTTATAACAAGCACATGGAGTTTACTCTTGTCAATGTTTTGTCATAAATCATATCAGTGCATATAATCTTTAGACCTGAGATAGCACAGTTATCTTGTATATAGGTAGTTTGAGTTTGATACTGCTTTCATACTTGTACTATGTATGAGTATATGGGCATCTGTTGGCTCCTACTAGTTATATATGGAGGTAGGTGTTGATCAAGATGGAATCTGTTCCTCTAAGTAAATAGAGATAAAATCCTATGTTCATTTAATTGTTCTTGATCTTTCAAGTTCCTGGCCAGGACAGATAGATTTATTCAGAAAAGAGTTTCTGATGAGAAAATCTTTTTAATCAAGAACTGGAATTAAAAGAGAACATAATATTCATAGCAAATGGAGTTTGACATAAACCATGACTCCAGCTTGAGTTGGGATTTTGTAATAGAGATATTCTAGTGCATGGTAACATATGATTATAGGTTCATTTAAGGTAAACCTTATTACTAATTGGGTGGCTATGGCATGCTATTCTAGGTGTTAACCATGGTCTATGAGGTTCATAAAATGATTTAGAGAAATTATTTATGGTAAGAAAGAGTTCTGATGATATTAAGAGTTGATATCATGTCTCATTGCCAATTAGTGATGAGCCTAGTAAGTCACACACATACACAAGTTATCACCTATTGAAATATGATTTAATTAATTAATTAAAGAGTTTAATTGATTAATTAAATAGGTTTGCTTTGTAATTAAATTGCATAGTCCCTAGCATGACTTGAAACAAAATCTAGATTATTGGATGTATAATATAAGTTAAATTCATATTTAAAGTGTTTAAATATGAATTTAATTAATGAGAAATTAATTAATAGAGATTAATTAATTAATTTATATTTGATATAAATTAATTAGAAGAAGAAAATTAATTATTTTGGGTTAAGAACTCAAAATTAAGACATAGGGGCATTTTGGTCATTTCACAGTGTGACACGTGGCACCATGAGATGGTGACACATGGGATTATACATAAGCTTCCCAAATGTTTTTTAATCATGTAAGATGATTAAAATCAAGATTAAATATAGGTTTGACACTCGGCACAATGTGATTGGGTCACTTAAACCTAGAGCTAATCAAAGGGTGACATGTGGCAAGGGTTTAATGTGTTAACCTAGCTATTTAAGTGTTGTTATGAAAAGAAAAGTAGCCAGCAGCCACTCCTCTCCTTTTTCACGCCATTTTGAGGCTTTTCATCTATTCTTCTTCATCTCTCATCAATTCAAAGAGATTAGCCATCAATCTCTTGAATTAAGAACAATAGAAATTGTTTCTAGTGTCCTGTTTACATCTCTAATCTCTTAAAAGGCAGAACTTGAATTTCTAATTAATACAAAAAGCTTTAGAAGCTGTTCAAGGGCTACCATAGGTGTTCTTGGTGTGGACAAGCTAGAGGGACAACATCTGGTGTCCTGAAGATGAATCTCAAAGGCGGAGACACGCTGCAGTGCATCAAGAGGTTAGTCTAATCGTTCTTGATTTAATCTAGGGTTCTAAAATTAATCTGATTAATTTTAAAATCTTAAATGGCAAATACAGATCCAAAAACATATTAAAAGAGTTTTAATATGTTGTTTATCATTGAAATCAAATAGATAAAAATAAATCTTGCATGATGCATGTGACCCTAGGTGAAAATTTTTGAATTCAATGGTATAAACTTGTGTTTTTCATGCTTCCGTTCCTTCAATTGGTATCAGAGCCACTATATTTGCCATTTAGATTGTTGATTATATGATTTAATTGTGTGATTTGATCATGAGATGATTGATCCATTGCTGGTTGCAATGGATGTGTGGCGGCACACATGGTGAAGCCACCATTGGTGGCGGCAACAAAGCTTCTTCAAGGTGGCGCAAGGTTTGCTTTTTAATTTACAGTTGTTGTATGATCTAAAAGCTCATGCTATGTCTAATTAAATTGTTTAATTAGAATTTTAATCACACAATTAAATTATGATTCAAATCAGAATTTTAAAAGTTGTTTGAATGTGATTCAAATATGAATTTTCAAAGTTATTTGAATCATATTTAAATCTGATTTTTTAAAATTGAT
The DNA here is from genome assembly GCF_030052815.1 of Hevea brasiliensis. Lineage (NCBI taxonomy): Eukaryota > Viridiplantae > Streptophyta > Magnoliopsida > Malpighiales > Euphorbiaceae > Hevea > Hevea brasiliensis. Next base: position 89,197,260 of record NC_079494.1, on the reverse strand, counting down.
TGAATAAAATTCAGATCTGATTTTTTTAAAAATGTTTGAATGTGATTCAAATCTGATTTTTTTAAAAATATTTGAATGTGATTCAAATCTGAATTTTTAAAAAATGTTTGAATGTGATTCAAATCTGAATTTTTAAAGTTGTTTGAATGTGATTCAAATATGAATTTTTAAATTTATTTGAATCATATTCAAATTTGGATTTTTAAGTTGAATATGAGATATTCAATTTAATTTAAGTATGTATGTTTTATTTAATTGTTAAATAGTGATATGCATGATGGATGATCATGGACTATAAAAGACCAATGTGATTGGATTTATTTCTTTTATGTTTCTTTGGAATTGTAAATTAATTATTTTATTTTATTTTTTTTTGGGCATGTATTATTAAGTTTGTAATAATTTTTGGGTTGTAATTTCATTTATTTAGGTTCTTGTAAATTCACCTTGGTATGCTAAGGATTACTATGTAATATTGGATTGCAAGAAGTTCAAGGAGGTCAAGAGCATTGGTGGGACCAGTTGGAGGAATTCAAGATTAAGTGTAGATTATGTACTCCTTTAGCAACTCTTGTAAAATGAATGAATGAAATGCACCTAGGAATGCCCTGATTCAATTCTTGGTGGCTCAGAATTGAATCCCTTAGAAAGTCCATGATCATACCATATTTATTGCTTATCCATGAATGCATGAGGTGTATGGGAATGCATGCTATTATATGATATATGCATGCTAATTGGATAATGTGCAAAGTGAGACCTTAATAGTAATTAGAATGACGATAAAATCTTCCAAACAAATGATTAAGTTGGAAATGCTATAATTAAAGTAATTATAACATAAGCCCTCCATTGGGGCAATTATTTTAAGAAATTTTAAATAGTTGTATAAGATGCAATTAATTTAAGAGATTTTCTTAAGAATAATTGTTAAGTATGAGATGTTGTAAATATGTAAATGGTTTAGTGGCCAATATTGGATGTACCTGAGGACATTGTTGCAAGGGGATTTCGCGGTCGCCTGGACGATCACTCACCGAAGTGGGAAAAGTGAGGAGTCGCCACCTTAGTTTTGAGGGAAACTAAAGAAAACCATTTGGGAAGATAAATTAAAAATGAAACCACTTCAAAATAGAGATTCTAGGTTCGGGGTCCGTAAACGGGTGGGGAAGGTGTTAGGCACCCCACCTCGTCCTTTAATAAGGGTAAGTAGATTTAATTTTGCGTTCTTTATAAATTAGTTAGGAGGGCTTGAATGGGAATGTTAATCCTTTTGGCTAAAGGAACATTTGATTTCTCACTGAATTTGGATCACCCAGATACACAAGTAAATGAGACCACCTTAGTGAATTGACGTTACGAATTTTTTAGTTCTGAGATTATTTTGCGTATGGGTTAAGATTTGGTGTGAGAATCGGATAAGAACTCTCCTCCGATCTCTTTTAAATTAAAATTTTGGGAGGGAGATCGGATAAGAACCCTCCTCCGATCTCCTCTAGACGTTTATTAAAATTTTTGAGTTGGGACCGGATAAGAACTCTCCTCCGATCTCTATTTAATGGTTATTTATTAAAACTTTGAGTGGAGACCGGATAAGAACCCTCCTCCGATCTCTATTTAATAGTTATTAAAATTTTGAGTTGAGACCAGATAAGAACTCTCCTCCGATCTCTTTTAAATGGTTATTTATTAAAACTCTGAATGGAGACCGGATAAGAACCCTCCTCCGATCTCTATTTAATAGTTATTAAAATTTTGAGTTGAGACCAGATAAGAACTCTCCTCCAATCTCTTTTAAATGGTTATTTATTAAAACTCTGAATGGAGACCGGATAAGAACCCTCCTCCGATCTCTATTTAATAGTTATTAAAATTTTGAGTTGAGACCAGATAAGAACTCTCCTCCGATCTCTTTTAAATTAACAGGAGCCCGAAAGGGACTTTTCCGATCTCCCGGATTTTAATTTCAGCTACATGACATAAGAGCCTAAAGCTAAGGATTCTGGCATTCGAAGATGCTGGGGATAAGGCTTCTCGATACATTTTGGCTAGATGGGGATAACTAGGCTTGATTTACCGACCTTCCATGTATTCATTTTACCAATATCTATTAATGACCGATCTATTCTGTTTTGCTTATTTTGGTTTTATTCCACTTTATGACCTCTTTGTCGAATCGCTGTTCACGTCAGCCTAATAGTTTGGCTATCTTCCTGACGCGTTATTCAGGTTCTCTCTTTTAAAAGAGACCCCTAAGTTGTAGTTACCTACGTCTTGCCTGACCATTTACACGCTACTAGGAACTAGAAAAACTTGCATTCAGAAACGACGAAGATTAATAAAATAACGGACTAATCACTAAAGAGATAACTTGAGAGTAACATTCTTTTGGGTCCTTTTGCACAAAATGAACTTGGAGAAAATCACATACGTAAGAAGAACAAAGAAAGTGCGAAAAATTAATGTAAACACTTAGTAAAGCAGCAATATGAACTCTTACCTGTGAGGAGCCAAATCTACTGAAATAGCTACGGGGTGACAACTAGAGATAAGACAGTGGACTGATTAGCCTGAGAGCTGATGTTCGTCGGGAAGTGAAGGGAGCTTAGCTAAAATATAATCAGATTAAGATAAAAACCGAGTGGAATGAAGTTTAGCTTAGACAGTGGGAATGAAAACAGAGATGATAAAGGGCTGAAAGTGAGGGTGTGACCAGATAATGAACAAACTGGAAATGTAGAGTTCGGTATTGAATCCTTTTCAAGAAACACTTCAGAAAACTAGTTTCAAAAGTTTTTCCAATCAACACTTCAAAGTAGCGGAATAACAAACTGAATGAAGTTTTCAGAGTTCTTCCGCTATAATAACAGCCTCTCCCTTTTTGTCCGTCCGTCCTCTGAACAGTTTTTTCATACTGGTATTTATAGGAATCGGGTGCTCCCCATGAAGGGTCAGGATTTATTTTGAGGGAGATGGAGGGTCAAGATTTTGAAGGACATGATCGGATGCCCAGGAATTAAAGAGAATCAAAATGAATGGCTGAGATCCCTCTTCAGAACGTTTGTCCTTTTCTTCTTTCAATCTGACGGTCCCAGATCTTCTTGTCCGGAACGATCTAAGGGCTAAGAGCGAAAGACGCTGGTATTGTCGTCTTCTCTCTTGATCCAAGGGTTCCGGGTTTGTCCTTATAAGTGAGATCAACGGTGGGGATTGGGATGTACAAAACTGTCACGACATACCCTGGCACCTATCAGCATTGCGGGCGATTCTTAGGCGTGCGGTGGAGATCTCGCCTGCAACGCTTTAACTACCTCGGCTCTGATTCTGACAACGGTTATTTGGGATTTGTCTTATTCCTTTTGTCTTCCGATCCCTCTTCTTTCTGATCTCTTTCACACGTTCTTTCCGATCTTTCATGCTGGTCTCCCATCTTCCGATCTATTATTCCAATCTTTCCCTTCCTTAGGTCCAGTCTGGTCAAAGCATTAATTGCCCTCGATTCGAAGCGTTAAGCCGCTTTTCGCCAAAGAATAAATGCTCATTTTCACCTATATATACCCCTGTCGACAGAGACATTTCCTTCATCTGATTTTCCTCTCTTCCTTCTTACTTTTCCTGTTCTAGCTGCTCCGGCGGAAGTTCCGACTACAACTGTGGCTTTGATCTTTTTCCGATGGACTTCTTTACTCATCGACTGAAAATTTACGATCCCGGTGATCGAATGACCTTAACTGACGATGGTGAGAGAACTGGATTTGACCGATCTGTATTGCGGACCTCGGTTGTACCGATCTCGAGTCGCTCAACTGAGTTCATTCGGCTTCTCATCCCATTGGGTGTTCCGACAGCGGCTTTCCTCCACATTGGGTGTTCCGACAGCGCCTCGGTTCTGGTCGGTGACACCCCTTTGGATCAGTCACAATGTGACATTCCGATCCCTAGAGATCGCCCAAATGATGTATTTTGTTTTCAATGTAATCCGATCTCTAGAGATCACAGAAATGATGTGATCCAATTTTAATGTAATCCGATCCCTAGAGATCGCCCAAATGATGTAATCCGATCTTTTGAAAATAAAGACTTTATTTTGTCGGTTATCATCTTATTATTTTTGCATTGATTATTTTCCGATCTCTAATGTGATTATCCGATCTGGTTCTTTACCTGAATGACACTTAAATGATCCTTTATTCAAAATATTTAACTTATTATGCCGATCTCCAATTAACCGATCTCAGAACATTCGAATATTTGAGAGAAGTGTCAGAACAGCTGTCGAGTCCCACCAATCGATGCGTTGCCTAGAACCTCGCGAGCATTAAATGCTCGGACTAGTATAAATAGGGGTGGGAGGGTTAGCCAGTTGTTCTCTCATTCCATTTTTAATTCCCTGCTCACAACTTCGAAGTTCTCTCGTTTTCTCAAGTTCTTCCGATGCCGATCAGACTCCGGTAAGGGCTTTGATCTTCTTTTTTAGTTTAAGTTCTTTATTCCTTTTGAAAATGAGCGGTGCCGAAGGTCAGAGAGCGGCGAGCCCTCCTTCCATTCAGTTTTCATGGTCGTCCGATGAAGAAGAGGTAGTCGGGCCAAGCACGCAAACCGAACCCCCTAGGGTCTCCGCTCCAGCTCGGGGGCGGATCATACCATCAAGGCGTGCACCTGTTTCAGGGAGGGAGACTCTCCCTATAGATGAGCTACCGTCGGTTCTTCGAGTATCCGATCTGCAATCGTTTAGCCAAGAATACAACATTCGGCCTGATTCGTACGAGCTAATCAAGTGCCACGGCGATCTTCGTGTCGATCACTCCTTTGAAGAGAATGACATGGTTATGGTGTACGAGGAACAGTTAAAGGCCGGTCTTCGGTTCCCTCTAGATGACTTCTATAAGGAGGTCCTAAAACTTCACCGAGCATGCATTGCTCAAATTCACCCTAACTCGTGGCGGATCTTGGTAGCCTTCCGAGGTCTATGCCGAGCTAAGGGAATCAGACCTACGGCTAAGGTATTTGCCGAACTGCACAGACTAACTCGCCGAAAGGATGATGAACACTGGTTCTTTCAGGCGAAGCCTCATTGCGGGCTCTTTTCCGATCTGCCCTCATCCCTTAAGAATTGGAAGAACCGTTTCTTCATTATGAGGAGCAAAGATCCGAGCTGCTTTGAGGACTTCCCCCGTAGCTGGTGGTACCAGGGGCCTTTGCTTCCGAAGCATATTACCCTGAACCAGGAAGAAAGCTTAGTAGTGATGGATCTGAAGAGTCTGGCCGCCACTCAAAAGTATTCTTGTTTGGATGCAGTGACTGCCGAGTTGCACCATTGGACTATTCAACTGCTCACCGGCCAAGACCGTGAACTTTCGCTCTCTGACCTCGGCATTGGTATTTTCTATATCTCAGCTCTCAGGACCTTAGCGATCTCACTGACCTTTTCTTTGTGCAGGTATGGCGGGTGGTGAGGGTTCTAGGAAACGGAAGAAGGACAAAGAGATCTCGGAGAATAAAAGAGATGAAGCGTTCGAAATGCTTGAACACTGGTCATGAATCAGGGAAGTACAAGGGGACCCGCCTCAACCTTGGATCTGCGACATTGAAGCTGTCCGATCTCCTCCTAGATTGGAAGAGCAACCTCCGGCTCTTCCAGGTTGTTCCAAGCACGGAAGGGTCCTTCTCAATCTTACGGGAGGACCTCTTCTCGTGGCGCTCAAAAGCTAATCGAGTCCTGAAGAATAACCGGGTGTTGGGAGAACCCGGTTTTGCCCAAGTCTTGGGGTCTTCAATCTTTCTTGGGAGGATCGGGACGGGCTATCCTCGAACAGCCTTGATGATATCTTGACTCAATCCATGAGCCTAAGCGTGGAGTGCACAGTGAATCGGACCATGGTTTGGGAAAAGGTTCGGTGCACAGGTAAGGAGATCGGGAAGAAAAATCGGAAGTGGCTTCCCTCGATCCCAACTCTCATCCGCTCAAGATTATATATCTCAAGTTGAGGCGGGCGAAGTTTTATGAGGACAGGGTGGTGGCGAATCTTGTTCTTTGAAAGGAATCGGGTTCTCGGAGAAGTCCAGCGCTACAGGCCATGAAGGCTGCTCAGTCGCCCAACTCATCGGCGAGCTTAAAGAGAAAGACGGGAGCTTAAGGAGAAAGATGAAGAGATGGTGACGGGAATAGCGAGGCCTATGTGAATGCTCACAAAGACCTCTTGGCGAACTCGAGCGTTACCAGGGGAGGACTTCTCTTGGATGGCCGACACGGCTCTGAGGCGACGATGAGGACGGTGAGGGGAAGCCGAGGTGAGAGAGAGTGAGCAAAATGTAAATCAGTGGGGTGACCCTCCAATTTGAATAGCAATACAAAAAATGAAATGAAATGGGCTCTCTTTTGTTCAATGAATGGATGTGATTGGAAAATCTCTGAGCGCCTAAGTATTTGATTGTATGAGCATAGCGAAACAAGAACTAAATGCAATTATTAATCTAAGTATAAGAGATCGGAAAATCACAATAAGCATGAGATCGGTGGGAAGAAATCTGAGCGGGACTTGATTAAAATTGAAAATTTAACTTGAACACTTAAGATCGGAATCCTTATTAAACAGACCAAAACCTTAACTCTTAAACTTTCGAAAGGAGATCGGCAATAAAGCTGTTAGGAAAAGATCTAGTGCAGTTCATTTATCAGAATGTACTTGACGGGTCTGAGTTTCGACAATGGGTTTGAGAGATCGGTGGCGACAATTGGTGAAGCTTTGGTGATCACGAGAACTTAACAATTTGATTTAATTCTTTGCGGGGAGAGATCGGAATTGTGACAGCCTATCAAAGAGGGATCGGAAATGTGATTAGCTGTCCGAAGGAGACTTAGTACCGGGGATCGGTTTCAAAATTTTATTGATTTTGGGGATCGGCCAAAATATGGTGTCGACAGCTGCCCCTCTTTACATAATTTCTATTAAAGGAAAAAAAAAATTTCCGTGTAGGAATTATGTAAAGATTCAGACTCATATTTTGGACGATTAGGTGTACCTAAGTTAACGACCTAGAAATTGGCAACGGAAGTTAGAATACTTAGAAAATTAAAATCAACTTGGTTCAAGAAACCAGAGGTTGATAGCAGGAAAATTAAATTGCAGGAAATTAAAATCAACTTGGATCAAGGAACCAGAGGTTGATAACAGAAAATGTAAATTGCAGGAAATTAAAATCAACTTAGATCAAGGAACCAGAGGTTGATGGTGGAATGTAAATTGCATGAAATTAAAATCAACTTAGATCAAGGAACCAGAAGTTGATAACAGAAATGTAAATTGCAGGAAATTAAAATCAACTTAGATCAAGGAACCAGAGGTTGATGGTGGAATGTAAATTGCATGAAATTAAAATAAACTTAGATCAAGGAACCAGAGGTTGATAACAGAAATGTAAATTGCAGGAAATTAAAATCAACTTAGATCAAGGAACCAGAGGTTGATAACAGAAATGTAAATTGCAGGAAATTAAAATCAACTTAGATCAAGGAACCAGAGGTTGATGGTGGAAAATTAAATTGCATGAAATTAAAATCAACTTAGATCAAGGAACCAGAGGTTGATACCAGAAATGTAAATTGCAGGAAATTAAAATCAACTTAGATCAAGGAACCAGAGGTTGATGGTGGAATGTAAATTGCATGAAATTAAAATCAACTTAGATCAAGGAACCAGAGGTTGATAACAGAAATGTAAATTGCAGGAAATTAAAATCAACTTAGATCAAGGAACCAGAGGTTGATGGTGGAATGTAAATTGCATGAAATTAAAATCAACTTAGATCAAGGAACCAGAGGTTGATAACAGAAATGTAAATTGCAGGAAATTAAAATCAACTTAGATCAAGGAAGCAGAGGTTGATGGTGGAAAATTAAATTGCAGGAAATTAAAATCAACTTAGATCAAGGAACCAGAGGTTGATGGTGGAAAATTAAATTGCAGGAAATTAAAATCAACTTAGATCAAGGAACCAGAGGTTGATGGTGGAAAATGTGAATTGCAAGAAATTAAAATCAACTTACAAAGCAAGTCTAACCCTGGCACATGAAGTTCTTTCCCTGACGAAGTGTACTTAACAAGATACCGAAGGCCGATGATTAATGGAGGAGGAGTTGCAAGACTCGACCCATGATCCCATTCTTTCGGATGGCCCTCTTTTGTCCCCGATTTTCTTTCTATTTTATGGAAAGTGCCCTTGCGGGTTTTCACTTTCTGTTCGTCCATTCGACCAGAAGCGCCCTTTCGGGTTTTCACCCCTAGTTTTTTTTTTTTTTTTTTTTTTTTTTAAGGTCATTCCCTGCAAATCTCATAATAAAGTACGTGAGGTTATCAATTTTCGAATTCAAATCTCATGGCAAAAATTTTAACTAATCAATAACGCATTAAACAAAGAGAATGGATAGTATTTGAAAAGTGAGTAAATAGGAAAACAAAAGCAGAAATAATAAAGTATAATTTTATTATGGCTTTAGGAAAAATAGGGATATGCTTTCAAAGGAAAAGGAAGGGTACAATGATAGATCTCACATATTCCTTATAGTTGGTTTTGAAGTCTTTTAACTGCCATTATTTCAAGTTCTCTGAAGCTTCATGCCGCGACAGTTTCCTCTCCATCCTCGGTTTCATATCCTCTTCCTTATTTCTCCATTTTGGTTCTTGGGGTGCCCTTTCGGGTTTTCACCCCAAGTTTTTTTTTTTTTTTTTTTTTTTTTTTTTTTTTGGGACGCCCTTTCGGGTTTTCATCCTTCACCCATTTTATGCATAGTACCTCTTGACAGTGTCGGCATTCACAGGTCTCGGGAATTCGTCACCGTCCATGTGGGTCAAGATCAAGGCTCCTCCAGAAAATGCCTTTTTAACCACATAGGGTCCCTCGTAGGTTGGTGACCATTTGCCCCGGGGATCGTTTTGATTCGGCAGCACTTTCTTCAGTACTAGGTCCCCGGGTTAGAATTCGCGTAGTTGGACACCTTTATCAAATGCCCTAGCCATTCTCCTCTGGTATAATTGCCCATGACATTCTGCTGTTAATCTTTTCTCGTCCAGCAAGTTTAACTGATCCAACCTTGACTGGATCCATTCTGATTCATCAATTCCTGATTCCTTCAGAATCCTTAAGGAAGGAATTTCGACCTCAATAGGTAATACTGCTTCCATCCCGTAGACCAATGAGTATGGAGTTGCCCCGGTTGAGGTCCTCACGGAAGTCCGGTATGCGTGAAGAGCGTAGGGGAGCATATCATGCCAATCCCTATATGTGACCGTCATTTTCCGAATTATCCTCTTGAGGTTTTTGTTTGCGGCTTCTACTGCTCCATTCATCTGGGGACGGTATGGGGAGGAGTTGAGATGTCGGATTCCGTATTGATCACACAGTTTCTGCACCTTCGGACCATTCAAGTTCTTGGCATTATCAGTGACAATTTCATTCGGGAGGCCATGCCGGCAGATGATGTTGCTTTTGAAGAATTTAAGAAACGTGTTTTGCGTGATGTGAGCATACGACGTTGCTTCGACCCATTTGGAGAAATAGTCGATGGCCACTAGGATAAATCTATGTCCATTGGATGCCTTGGGATTGATGGGACCAATCACATCGATGCCCCACATTGCGAAAGGCCATGGTGAGACGAGGTTGAATAACTTGTGAGGTGGCACATTTATAGGATCCGCATAAATCTGACACTTATGGCACTTTCGGAAATACTCGATGCAGTCCTTTTCCATTGTGGTCCAAAAATATCCCCGTCGCATGATTTGCTTAGCCATCACTTGTCCATTGGCATGAGTTGCACAATTTCCCTCATGAGTCTCAAAAAGGATTCTCTTTGCCTCTTTTGCATCTACACATCTCAATAATTCGCCGCTGGAGCTCCTCTTGTATAGGGTTTCTCCACTGGGGAAGTATCCCAACGCTAATCTCTGAATCATCTTCTTTTCATTTTTGCTTGCCCCTGAGGGGAATTCTCTGGTTCTGTAGTAGACCAGGATATCATGATACCAAGGCTTCCCATCGGGCTCCTCTTCAACCATGAAGTAGTAAGCTGGCTCATCCCTTGCTTTAATCCTCAATGCTTGAGTCGTCTGCCCTTCTTCGATCTGAGCCATAACAGCTAGAGTAGCTAAGGCATCAGCAAATTGATTCTTGTCTCTGCTAAGATGGGTGAAAGAGATTTCTTCAAATTCCTTGATTAGCACTAGTAGATACTTCTGATATGGGATCAGCTTGGGGTCTTTTGTTTGCCATTCTCCCTTGACTTGATAAATTATCAGAGCCGAGTCTCCGTACACCTCCAACTTCCTGATTTTCATCTCGATAGCAGCTTGTAGACCCATTACACAAGCTTCATATTCTGCGACATTGTTAGTACAGTCAAATCTCAACTTGACAACTATCGGGAAATGTTTTCCATCCGGGGATACTAGTACAGCTCCGATTCCATTCCCGGATAAATTGACTGCTCCATCAAAATACATTTCCCATACATCAGCTGGCCCGTCTTCTTCGCAGTCTACCTCATTAATATGTTCATCAGGGAACTCGAAATCCAGAGCTTCATAATCCTGGATAGGGTTTTCCGCTAGGAGGTCAGCAATCACGCTACCTTTCACCGCTTTCTGGGTCATGTAGACTATATCATATTGGGAGAGTATAACCTGCCACTTGGCTATCCTTCCTGGCATGAATGGGCTCTCGAATACATATCTGATAGGATCCATCCTGGAGATGAGCCATGTCTTGTGATTCAACATATAGTGCTTGAGGCGATTTCTTTGTCGAGCTAACGTGACAAGTCTTTTCTAAGAAAGAGTACCTTGATTCACAATCATTGAATTTCTTGCTCGGGTAATAAATGGCCCTCTCTTTTCGGTATCATCATGTTGTCCCAAAACACATCCCATCGAGTTCTTTGGATGCCATGTACAGGATCAAAGGCTGTCATCCGCCACAGTGGAACCAATCTGAGTGGATTTGTGAATCTTGCTTGATTTTCTCAAAAGCCTCTTGACAAACTGAATCCCATTGAGTAGAGTTGTTCTTCCGGAGTAATCTGAAAATAGGCTCAGCTTTGGCAGTGAGATTAAAAATAAACCTCGAAATGTAGTTCAGCTTTCCCAGAAAACTGCGCACCTCCCTTTCTGTTTTTGGGGATGGCATTTCTTGAATAGCTCGGACTTTGTCTGGATCTACTTCTATCCCTTTCTCGCTTACTATGAATCCCAACAACTTCCCCGATCTAGCTCCGAATATGCATTTAGCAGGGTTCAGCTTCAAGTGGTATTTCCTGAGCCTTTCGAATACCTTCCTCATCACCTGAACGTGGCTCTCTTCTCCCCTAGATTTGATGATCATATCATCCACGTATACCTCCACTTCTTTATGCATCATGTCGTGGAATAATGTGACCATTGCGTGCTGGTAAGTGGCCCCGGCATTTTTCAACCCGAAGGGCATGACCCGATAGCAGAATACTCCCCATTGAGTGATGAAAGTAGTTTTATCCTTGTCTTCTTCATCCATTGGGATCTGATTGTATCCTGATGCCCCATCAATACACGAACACCTTCCCAATCCCGCAGCATTGTCAACTAACACATCAATGTGGGGGAGAGGGAAATCGTCTTTCAAGCTAGCTTTATTAAGGTCCCTGTAGTCAACACACACCCTGACTCTCCCGTCCTTCTTCATTACCGGGACGACGTTAGCCACCCATTGGGGATATTTGACCACTTCCAAGAACCCGGCATCATACTGTTTCTTGACTTCATCCCGAACTTTGAGCAGTGTGTCGGGATTCATTCTCCTTAGTTTCTGCTTCACCGAAATTGTTCCTGGAATTAAGGGAATTTTGTGCGTTACTATCTGAGGGTCCAAACCCACCATATCATCATAGCTCCAGGAAAATACATCGAGGAATTCTTTAAGCAGACTGATCATATCTCCCAATTCTTCACTCTCTACCACCTTAAGTTCCCTTTTTACTTCTTCCGTGCCCAAGTTTATTGTGTGCGTCTCGTCTCCACAAGGCACGAGGGAGGGCTCATCCTTTTCACTGTCTTCTTGTGTAAGGTCTTCTTCAGAATCACTGGAAATAATGGCAGTTATGGGGATTTGAAAATTAACCAGAGGGATTTCTGAGTCTATTGGATTATTAGGTGTTAATTGATGAATGGTCCTGAATAAATAAAGAATAGAACGTGTTATAAGGATGGAATTAAAAAGGAAAGAAAGAGAGTATTGGATTTAAAATGCGCTATCAATTCATTAATATTAATGCCATAAGAAAAGGTCCATTTACAATATTACACTTATCACCATGGACAAAATGATCAAGTGTTGATAACCAAAGGTACTTTACTCGAGATTGAGTACAGGGATATCCTCTGTTGTCCAGTTGTCCAACTCCTGCCCCTCAGCCATTGGCGATACTAGGGCCTCATACAAGGAGTCCAGTTGGATGACATCGATGGATGGATCATCGGGTGATTCTTCTGTATTTGCCGGATGTTGAATGACCGGCTTAGTGAAGATCTCCGTAATTCTCGGGACTACTTTCATCCTTCCCATCTCCTGGTCAAACCTCTGATCCCGAAGCATTTTCCTCATCCAGAATCGCCCATCCACGAGGGCATCCTCCTCATATCCCAAACCACTACGGCCCACCTTACGAATAGCGGTATGGGTTCCACGATTCCTTGCAGGCGGTGCCCAAGCCTTTCCCCTCTTGATACCGTTCCTCGACATTACTTTGGCCACCATAGCCATAGCCCCCTCCTTCCGGTATCTTGCGGTTCAAGGGCACGGAAAGAACTCTCCAACGATTCTCGGCGCTTCCACATAAGGAAGTGATTGCGGCTTGGTGACCAGTATGCTTCTTCGCCCCTTACAGTGATGATTTTGCCGTCCTTAATGTATTTGATCTTCTGGTGCAAAGTCGAAGGAACAGCATTCGCGAAATGGATCCATGGCCTTCCCAACAGCATAGTGTAAGCCGGCTCAATGTTCATCACCTGGAACGTGACATTGAAAGTACATGCACCGACTTGGATTGGCAAGTCAATGTCTCCCAGCACTTCTCTCCTGGTACCGTCAAAGGCTCTTACCACCATAGCACTCTGACGTATATATGATTGGTCGACCGGCAGCCTGGCTAAGGTAGCGCTAGGCAGTACATTGAGGGCTGATCCGTTATCGATGAGGACCTTGGCCACTATACAACCCTTACACTTCACAGTTACATGTAGAGCTTTATTGTGCCCTAAGCCTGCGGGGTCTACCTCCTCTTCAGAAAAGGCTACAAAGCTGGATGCCTGGATTTGTTCTACTATCTTCTCAAACTGCCCCGGAGTAATGTCGGGGTTTACAAAGGCTTGATCCAGGATTCTTTGTAAGGCTTGTCGGTGGACTTCCGAGCTCAGGATCAGTGATAACAGTGAAATCCGGGCGGGTGTTTTTCTCAACTGCTCCACCACATCATACTCGCTTTGTTTCATTATTTGGAGCAGCAGTTCTTCATCTTCCTTGTGCTCAACAGGTTCTACTTCCCCTGCTTTCTCAACCTCCTCTTCCGTGTTTCTTGATGACTCTCCCATTTTTACTTTCCCTTTCCTCTTCTCTCTTTCTTCGTTCCCGTAACACCTCCCACTTCGAGTTATAAACTCGACTCCTTGCTCAGGTGGAGAGGGCTTTGTTGTGATAATGGGCTGAGAACTGGTCTGGGGAGTAATGTTGCTGGTAGGTCCAACATAAGTCATCCTGAAGTGCTCATGAGGAGCGAAACATGGTTTTGGTGGTGCCGGAGCTGAGACAAGACCAGAGCCGAGTGCTTGCCAGCGCTCCACGAGTGATAACTTGGAAATTATAATTCCATGGAACAGCGTGAGTATTGGTGACGGGGGGCTGAGGCAGAGTTCGGATAACCGTTACTGGCGGTGAAGCTACCGTGGGTGAGAAGGTGATTCTGGGTTTGGAGGTAGAAGCATTCTGGTTGTATCCAGTGGTGTTCACTCCCTTTTCCGTCTTCAGCCTTGTCTGGCATCTCAGAACCTTGAGAGACAATAAGTTCCGGACTTCTTGCCTAAACCCCTCACAATCTCGCAGCTCATGGTCGGCTGCCCCTCCATGGTAAGGACACCCCGTACTCTCTTCGAATCCTGCTACCTGAGGGCAAAGGTAGCCTTCCTTCATTGCTACAGCAAAAATCTCCTTAAAGTAAGGAACCAGCTTATCCACTTCTGGTATTGATCCTTCTCCCTTAGACTCTATCATATTTACACCACTGCCCGTATTATGGTTAGGCAGTGGGTTTGAGGTAACGTTGGGGAGGGAACCATTTCCCTCGATCTTCAACCACCCATTTCGGATTAAAGCGTGCACTCTCCCTCTGAGTGCCCTACAGTTATCAGTTGAATGCCCTTGTGCCCCTCCATGGTACTCACAACGGGCGGTGGCATCATACCATCTAGGGTATGGTGGCTGGATTGGGTCTAAGGGGACTGGTACAATTTGGTTTATACCGACAAGGTATCGGTATATTTCACTGAGTGGGAGGGGAAGAGGTGGATCAGGGTTTCTTGGGGGCCTTGGATTATTTTGTGGTGGTCTTGGTTGAGCAGGAGGAGGAAGCGGTCTTGGTTGGTAATTTGTAGGTGGGGGATATTTTGGGCGCGGGTGTGGATAATTTGGGAAGGGGGGTGGGATATTTGCGATGGTTTGGCCAGGAGAGGAAGGATACGGCCGGTAGTTGTTTTGGGGGAATGGGGAATAATTGTTTTAACGGGTGACAGAATGTACCTCACCCTCCTTTTTCTTGCCAAAGCTGGCAGTCTTCTTTATAGGGTTCTCTGCTAACTCCTGCAGTCGTCCCATTCTTAAGTTGGCCTCAATTCTCTCACCCGCCTGGATGATGTCAGATAAGCTGTTGGAAGTGTTTCCAATCATCAAGTTGAAGTAGGGAGCCTTCAAAGTCTCGATGAACAAAGAGCATAGCTCATTGTCAGTCACCGGGGGATATACTTCCGCCGCCTTTTCCCTCCATCTCTGAGCATACTGCTTGAAACCTTCCCGGTCTTTCTGTGCCATGTTCTGGAGGTCTCTCCTTGTGGGTGCCACATCACAATTGAATTTGTATTGCTTTAAGAAGGTATCAGCTAAATCCTTCCAGGAGTACAGCTTGCTCCTGTCCAATTGTATGCACCATCTTAGAGCCGCTCCGGAGAGGCTCTCGTGAAAGAAGTGAATGAGAAGTTTGTCATCTTCTGTTAGGGCAGACATTTTTGCAATATAGGTTGCCAGGTGGATGCGGGGATTTGAGTTCCCGGTGTACTTGTCAAAATCCGGAACCTTGAATTTGGGTGGCACCACCACATCTGGCACCAGTCTTAGTGATGCCACATCCACAGAGCCATACATATTCAGCCCTTCAATTGCTCTTAATCTTTCCTCTAGAGCAGACAGTTTCTCATTTTCTTTTGACTTATTTTCTCCCCCTACTGCGTGGAATACTCCCCCAGTTGGGAGATGAGGGGCGAAGTGAATGGGAGGGATCACATTTGAAGGGTATGGGTCGGTGTTTTGAACGGCTGGGTAATGAGAGTAAGGCAGGTCATTATTTGTAGTAACCGGATTGACAGTGATTGTTGGGTCCGGGATGGGAGACTGAAAGGTAAAAGAAGTTGAAGCTTGGTGAGGATCATTTGTTGGAGGTGGTGGAGGAGGTAATGGCAGGCTAGACTCTGCTGTCAGTTTATTCTGGGACATTTCTCTCATTAGTCTCATAAGTTCTGAGACCTGGTCTTTCAATTCGGAGAATTGCCCCTGTAGGTTCTGTACTTGTTCCTGATCTTCCATTATCTTCTTTGTCCGAGATCTTGTTAAGTACACTCGCTTGAAATTTGGCCGTGTGCTTGGTCAGACTTGCTTTGTTTGAAGCAATATTGATTTCCTGTGAGGGGTAAAAAAGAAAATTTTAAATGAACTTTGAATTTTGCAAAGAAACTAAAAGTCCTGGTCTGGACGAAGGATACAGTGGCATTTGAAAGCCAGGTTGAAATCTGTAAAAGGACAATCGCGTCAACTTTATCATGGCATTGCCCGATAGTCTGACTGTGAATGACGGGATTGAATGCGCATTTATGATACCTGTCCATATAGTGCATTCAATTTTTCACATAACCTTAGCGAGGGAGTTCCTACGGGAGTCATATTATTCATTCACAAATTTACTAAACAATGATCCAAAAATCATTTCATTAACTGAATAATTTGTACTCCATATTCTTTACATCGGCTTAGGCTCTGGGAGGTTCTTTATAATGAGATGACATTTTCTGAGATACTCATATAACCTTTCTTCTTGCTTGGCAGGATCGAATGCTTTCAGGGCATACTCGGATTCAGGTAATAGTTCTTGTTTTCCCTGTGCTATTGTTCTCTCCAGCTGGTCAACATTCTCTTTCAGTCCTTGATAGAGAGCAGCTTGTTTTTCTTTCTCTTTCCTTTCTTTAGCACACTCTTTCAAGATATCGTTGATGAGTAGTGCTTGTTCTTTTAATTCAAGCTTCTTCTTTTTGTTTTCTTGCTTATACTCTTCAATGAGTATTTCTTGGTATTTCATCTTTTCCTGAAGCTTACTATTCTGCACTTTTATTTCTTTGGCCTCAGCTTGAAGAGAGTCTTTTTCCTTTTCCCACTGCACCTCTTGCTTTTCGAACTTCATCCTTTCGGCTCTTGCCTCTTCCTTGAGTCTTCTCACCCTTCTCTTAAGTTTCTGCTGTTGGTCCTCCAATTGTTTCATTCGTTCTTGCAGCTGTGAGTTCTCGGTATTTGCCTTTTGTAGCGAGTCAACCAGGGGATTATCAGCTTCCTCTAATAGGGCGTTTTGGCGAGGGTTGCTGTCCTTGAATTTTACAGTAGAGTGTTCTCGGTCCCTGTCAGTTCTCCATTTAAGATAATCGCCCGAGGCACTTGGGCCTTTGGGTGATTTTTCCATCAGAGTGATGTTTTCCCAGGACTTGCGAGCCATTTTCAGCCCTTCCTCTTCCTTGAGCTCATGGTAGAAGTGACCTTGGTGGTATTCTTTGATGTTGATCACGGACTGTGTTGAGCCAAACTGCCTCATTACCAATGCCGGAGTGTAACTTGTATACCCGGTTACTCCGATTAGGGATACCGACCGACACCTGCATCGATCGAACGGGTTGGCTCGGCGTCCACGCTTCTCCAACAGTAATCATGGCTATTGAAACTCAAAATCCGTTCCCACCACTGCTGTTCATTTTTCAGACTGATTACTAACCGGGTCATTCTCTCGATGGGAGGCTGGTCAAGGTACCATGTCAACCCCTTCATCTCCACGGGACACATGTGACTGATAATCCAGAGGTATAACAGTTGAGAACAACACTTAAGGGACCCTTTGCCCTGTTGTCTGCAGTAGGTAAGGGTTAATAAAGTCTCCGCAAGGATTGCCGGTATTGGATTGATCCGCTGCCTTTCTACTGTCCAGAACACTTCCACCGCATTGCAAGTTATGATTCCCAATGGTCCTGGGAACAAAATCAGACCGTAGATTCCCAAGGCGAGTGCTACCGAAGCTTGATCCCACCGTTTCTCTCGGAGGCATTGATCTAACCATTTCTGGAGATATGTCCAATACCAACCATGCATATTTCCTTTGGCGGTTTCTTTTGACTTCAATTCTTCTGGGGGAGTACCCAACATATGTGCCAGTCGTTTCCAGGTCTGCCTATGTTCGAGGTGTAGGTAGATCCGGTTCTGTAATGAGTAAGGAATCCCTAGCAATGTCTGATATTCTTCCATAGTGGGAACCGTATCAATGTCATTGAAAGAGAATACCCCGTACTTAGAATTCCAAACCGACAACATGGCTTTTAATGCCGGGATTTGGACCTTGACTTGTATTAAGGTTGCAATCTTTCCGTACTTCTCTTCAAATCGTACCTTGACCTGATCGGGAAGCGACCTCCATCCATTAGACAGACCCTCGAGGTTGTTCATTCTGACCTCTATTTTGTCCAGATCTAGTGAAGGTATTGAGCTAGCGTGTGCCTCGGAAACATCATTTTGCGAGGGTACCGACCTATGAGCTGATTTGGACCAAAGTTTAGCATGCTGAGCCTCTTCTGCCGACTGACTCGAGGATGCCATGATAAAAATGATGCCTATCCTTTTACAGACTCTTGGTTTGGTAATGCCTGTGAGAAAATTCGTTAGTAAGACAAATTGGGGTAATTTTGAATCATACTGTTGACAGGGTGACACGTACACATTTATCAAAGTAGGAAAATGTGTAGGTGTTCTAGTAGGATTCAAGATTACCCTCAAAAAAAAAAAAAAAGAACAACAGGAAATTAAGGCAGAATAGGGTAAGAGTAAGTATGTCCCTTTTGTCCTGTAATAGGGAGACTCCTAATACCGGGTGAGCGCTACCTATCTGGATAGTTCTATCTCATAAGGTAGTTTACTACAGCTTTCAACTATTGTGATAGTTTAGCTCAGGATCTAATTTTCTAAAAGCCACAGGTTCCCAAATTGCCCCTACTGTAAACAGTAGAGCCCCATTCTACCCCCATGATATTATCGGGAAAATTCCACGGGTATCACGGTGAATAGAACGAGTTTCAATTTGAGCAGAAGCCTTCACGGATACTAATGGGGTAAAACCCATGGGTACCGCTACATGACCCCCTCCTACTTTCCTAAAAGGGTAAGAAAGCCCGGGTTAGGACCATAGTGTGTGAGGACATCGTGTGAGTGTTCAGTGTGTGAAGGGACACCTTTACCTCTTCCCAATTCAGGGGGATTTTATTTTTCCATTTTTCCTTTTTTCCCCCTTTTTTGAAATGAAGAGCACTGTGAGGAAATAGAACAGGCAAAACAAAATAGTTAGCGGCAATAATAATTAATGTATAAAACATCGCCGAATGAGCCCATCTAACTATAATTTGATCTAACAAAATTAAATCTACTTTTGGACCACTAGACCGGGGTTAAAATTAAGTTCCCCAGTGGAGTCGCCAAGCTGTCGCAAGGGGATTTTGCGGTCGCCTGGACGATCACTCACCGAAGTGGGAAAAGTGAGGAGTCGCCACCTTAGTTTTGAGGGAAACTAAAGAAAACCATTTTTTTGAAGATAAATTAAAAATGAAACCACTTCAAAACAGAGATTCTAGGTTCGGGGTCCGTAAACGGGTGGGGAAGGTGTTAGGCACCCCACCTCGTCCTTTAATAAGGGTAAGTAGATTTAATTTTGCGTTCTTTATAAATTAGTTAGGAGGGCTTGAATGGGAATGTTAATCCTTTTGGCTAAAGGAACATTTGATTTCTCACTGAATTTGGATCACCCAGATACACAAGTAAATGAGACCACCTTAGTGAATTGACGTTATGAATTTTTTAGTTCTGAGATTATTTTGCGTATGGGTTAAGATTTGGTGTGAGAATCGGATAAGAACTCTCCTCCGATCTCTTTTAAATTAAAATTTTGGGAGGGAGATCGGATAAGAACCCTCCTCCGATCTCTTCTAGACGTTTATTAAAATTTTTGAGTTGGGACCGGATAAGAACTCTCCTCCGATCTCTATTTAATGGTTATTTATTAAAACTTTGAGTGGAGACCGGATAAGAACCCTCCTCCGATCTCTATTTAATAGTTATTAAAATTTTGAGTTGAGACCAGATAAGAACTCTCCTCCGATTTCTTTTAAATGGTTATTTATTAAAACTCTGAATGGAGACCGAATAAGAACCCTCCTCCGATCTCTATTTAATAGTTATTAAAATTTTGAGTTGAGACCAGATAAGAACTCTCCTCCGATCTCTTTTAAATGGTTATTTATTAAAACTCTGAATGGAGACCGGATAAGAACCCTCCTCCGATCTCTATTTAATAGTTATTAAAATTTTGAGTTGAGACCAGATAAGAACTCTCCTCCGATCTCTTTTAAATTAACAGGAGCCCGAAAGGGACTTTTCCGATCTCCCGGATTTTAATTTCAGCTACATGACATAAGAGCCTAAAGCTAAGGATTCTAGCATTCGAAGATGCTGGGGATAAGGCTTCTCGATACATTTTGGCTAGATGGGGATAACTAGGCTTGATTTACCGACCTTCCATGTATTCATTTTACCAATATCTATTAATGACCGATCTATTCTGTTTTGCTTATTTTGGTTTTATTCCACTTTATGACCTCTTTGTTGAATCGCTGTTCACGTTAGCCTAATAGTTTGGCTATCTTCCTGACGCGTTATTCAGGTTCTCTCTTTTAAAAGAGACCCCTAAGTTGCAGTTACCTACGTCTTGCCTGACCATTTACACGCTACTAGGAACTAGAAAAACTTGCATTTAGAAACGACGAAGATTAATAAAATAACGGACTAATCACTAAAGAGATAACTTGAGAGTAACATTCTTTTGGGTCCTTTTGCACAAAATGAACTTGGAGAAAATCACATACGTAAGAAGAACAAAGAAAGTGCGAAAAATTAATGTAAACACTTAGTAAAGCAGCAATATGAACTCTTACCTGTGAGGAGCCAAATCTACTGAAATAGCTACGGGGTGGCAACTAGAGATAAGACAGTGGACTGATTAGCCTGAGAGCTGATGTTCATCGGGAAGTGAAGGGAGCTTAGCTAAAATATAATCAGATTAAGATAAAAACCGAGTGGAATGAAGTTTAGCTTAGACAGTGGGAATGAAAACAGAGATGAGAAAGGGCTGAAAGTGAGGGTGTGACCAGATAATGAACAAACTGGAAATGTAGAGTTCCAGTATTCAGAATCCTTTTCAAGAAACACTTCAGAAAACTAGTTTCAAAAGTTTTTCCAATCAACACTTCAAAGTAGCGGAATAACAAACTGAATGAAGTTTTCAGAGTTCTTCCGCTATAATAACAGCCTCTCCCTTTTTGTCCGTCTGTCCTCTGAACAGTTTTTTCATACTGGTATTTATAGGAATCGGGTGCTCCCCATGAAGGGTCAGGATTTATTTTGAGGGAGATGGAGGGTCAAGATTTTGAAGGACATGATCGGATGCCCAGGAATTAAAGAGAATCAAAATGAATGGCTGAGATCCCTCTTCAGAACGTTTGTCCTTTTCTTCTTTCAATCTGATGGTCCCAGATCTTCTTGTCCGTAACGATCTAAAGGCTAAGAGCGAAAGACGCTGGTATTGTCGTCTTCTCTCTTGATCCAAGGGTTCCGGGTTTGTCCTTATAAGTGAGATCAATGGTGGGGATTGGGATGTACGAAACTGTCACGACATACCCTGGCACCTATCAGCATTGCGGGCGATTCTTAGGCGTGCGGTGGAGATCTCGCCTGCAACGCTTTAACTACCTCGGCTCTGATTCTGACAACGGTTATTTGGGATTTGTCTTATTCCTTTTGTCTTCCGATCCCTCTTCTTTCTGATCTCTTTCACACGTTCTTTCCGATCTTTCATGCTGGTCTCCCATCTTCCGATCTATTATTCCGATCTTTCCCTTCCTTAGGTCCGGTCTGGTCAAAGCATTAATTGCCCCTCGATTCCAGAAGCGTTCGCTTCGTTTTCTGCTCAGCAATAAATGCTCATTTTCACCTATATATACCCCTGTCGACAGAGACATTTCCTTCATTTGATTTTCCTCTCTTCCTTCTTACTTTTCCTGTTCTAGCTGCTTCGGCGGAAGTTCCGACTACAACTGTGGCTTTGATCTTTTTCCGATGGACTTCTTTACTCACCGACTGAAAATTTACGATCTCGGTGATCGAATGACCTTAACTGACGATGGTGAGAGAACTGGATTTGACCGATCTGTATTGCGGACCTCGGTTGTACCGATCTCGAGTCGCTCAACTGAGTTCATTCGGCTTCTCATCACATTGGGTGTTCCGACAGCGGCTTTCCTCCACATTGGGTGTTCCGACAGCGCCTCGGTTCTGGTCGGTGACACCCCTTTGGATCAGTCACAATGTGACATTCCAATCCCTAGAGATCGCCCAAATGATGTATTTTGTTTTCAATGTAATCCGATCTCTAGAGATCACAGAAATGATGTGATCCAATTTTAATGTAATCCGATCCCTAGAGATCGCCCAAATGATGTAATCCGATCTTTTGAAAATAAAGACTTTATTTTGTCGGTTATCATCTTATTATTTTTGCATTGATTATTTTTCGATCTCTACTGTGATTATCCGATCTGGTTCTTTACCTGAATGACACTTAACTGATCCTTTATTCAAAATATTTAACTTATTATGCCGATCTCCAATTAACCGATCTCAGAACATTCGGATATTTGAGAGAAGTGTCAGAACAGCTGTCGAGTCCCACCAATCGATGCGTTGCCTAGAACCTCGCGAGCATTAAATGCTCGGACTAGTATAAATAGGGGTGGGAGGGTTAGCCAGTTGTTCTCTCATTCCATTTTTAATTCCCTGCTCACAACTTCGAAGTTCTCTCATTTTCTCAAGTTCTTCCGACGCCGATCAGACTCCGGTAAGGGCTTTGATCTTCTTTTTTAGTTTAAGTTCTTTATTCCTTTTGAAAATGAGCGGTGCCGAAGGTCAGAGAGCGGCGAGCCCTCCTTCCATTCAGTTTTCATGGTCGTCCGATGAAGAAGAGGTAGTCGGGCCAAGCACGCAAACCGAACCCCCTAGGGTCTCCGCTCCAGCTCGGGGGCGGATCATACCATCAAGGCGTGCACTGCTTTGAGGAGGAGACTCTCCTATAGATGAGCTACCGTCGGTTCTTGAGTATCCGATCCGCAATCGCTTAGCCAAGAATACAACATTCGGCCCGATTAAACGAGCTAATCAAGTGCCACGGCGATCTTCGTGTCGATCACTCCTTTGAAGAGAATGACATGGTTATGGTGTACGAGGAACAGTTAAAGGCCGGTCTTCGGTTCCCTCTATATGACTTCTATAAGGAGGTCCTAAAACTTCACCGAGCATGCATTGCTCAAATTCACCCTAACTCGTGGCGGATCTTAGTAGCCTTCCGAGGTCTATGCCGAGCTAAGGGAATCAGACCTACGGCTAAGGTGTTCGCCGAACTGCACAGACTAACTCACCGAAAGGATGACGAACACTGGTTCTTTCAGGCGAAGCCTCATTGCGGGCTCTTTTTCGATCTGCCCTCATCCCTTAAAAATTGGAAGAACCGTTTCTTCATTCTAAGGAGCAAAGATCCGAGCTGCTTTGAGGACTTCCCCCGTAGCTGGTGGTACCAGGGGCCTTTGCTTCCGAAGCATATTACCCTGAACCAGGAAGAAAGCTTAGTAGTGATGGATCTGAAGAGTCTGGCCGCCACTCAAAAGTATTCTTGTTTGGATGCGGTGACTGCCGAGTTGCACCATTGGACTATTCAACTGCTCACCGGCCAAGACCGCGAACTTCCGCTCTCTGACCTCGGCATTGGTATTTTCTATATCTCAGCTCTCAGGACCTTAGCGATCTCACTGACCTTTTCTTTGTGCAGGTATGGCGGGTGGTGAGGGTTCTAGGAAACGGAAGAAGGACAAAGAGATCTCCCGGAGAATAAAAGAGATGAAGCGTTCGGAAATGCTTCGAACACCTGGTCATGAATCTGGGGAAGTACAAGGGGACCCGCCTCAACCTTCGGATCTTGGACCGCTGAAGCTGTCCGATCTCCTCCTAGATTGGAAGAGCAACCTCCGGCTCTTCCAGTTGTTCCAAGCACGGAAAGGGGTCCTTCTCAATCTTCTGGGAGGACCTCTTCTCGTGGCGCTCAAAAGCTAATCGAGTCCCTGAAGAATAACCGATCGGGAGAACCCCGCTTTGCCCAAGTCTTGGGGTCTTCCATCTTTCTTCGATGATCGACAAAGCTATCCTTGAACAGCCTTGATGATATCTTGACTCAATCCATGAGCTCGAACGTGGAGTGCACGTGAATCGACCATGGTTTGGGAAAAGGTTCAGCTACCGGGTAAGGAGATCGGGAAGAAAAATCAGAAGTGGCTTCCTCCGATCCCAACTCTCATCCGCTCAAGATTATATATCTCAAGTTGAGGGGCGAAGTTTTATGAGGACAGGTGGCCGAACCGAATCTTGTTCGCCGAAAGGAATCGGGTTCTCGGAGAAGTCCAGCGCTACAGTGCCAACGAGCCGCCAGTCGCCCAACTCATCGACGAGCTTAAAGAGAAAGACGGGAGCTTAAGGAGAAAGATGAAGAGATGGTGACGGAATAGCGGGCCTATGTGAATGCTCACAAAGACCTCTTGGCCGAACCTGCTGCGTTACCCAGGGGAGGACTTCTCTTGGATGGCCGACCTGGCTCCTGAGGGCGACAATGAGGACAGTGAGGGGGAAGCCGAGGGTGAGAGAGAGAGTGAGCAAAATGTAAATCAGGCTGGGGGTGACCCTCCAGCTGAATAGCTTGTACAAAAAAATGAAATGAAATGGGCTCTCTTTTGTTCAATGAATGGATGTGATTGGAAAATCTCTGAACTGCCTAAGTATTTGATTGTATGAGCATAGCGAAACAAGAACTAAATGCAATTATTAATCTAAGTATAAGAGATTGGAAAGCACAATAAGCATGAGATCGGTGGGGAAGAAATGCTGAACGGGACTTGATTAAAATTGAAAATTTAACTTGAACACTTAAGATCGGAATCCTTATTAAACCGAACCAAAACCTTAACTCTTAAACTTTCGAAAGGGAGATCGGCAATAAAACTGTTAGGAAAAGATCTAGTGCCAGTTCATTTATCAGGAATGTACTTGACGGGTCCTGAGTTTCGACAATGGGTTTGAGAGATCGGTGAGCGACAGACTGGTGAAGCTTTGACTGATGCGAGAACTTAACAATTTGATTTAATTCTTTGCGGGGAGAGATCGGAATTGTGACAGCCTATCAAAGAGGGATCGAAAATGTGATTAGCTATCCGAAGGAGACTTAGTACCGGGGATCGGTTTCAAAATTTTATTGATTTTGGGGATCGGCCAAAATATGATGTCGACAGACATTAAAATTATTTGCATAATTACTGGCTCAATGGGATCAACTTAACTAATTCAAGATAACTCAATAATGGATGTACCTGAGATTTTGAGCATTAGGGGCTAGGTAAAGGATTGGACCTCACATGAGATGTGATGGGCAAGGAGTTGCTCACTGATAGTTTATTGTAATTCCAATAATGGATGTACCTGAGGATGATCAATAGAATTATAAGAATTCAATCACCCACTAGAAATCCATCCAACTAGGATTTCCGTTTTCTACTTTGGAAGTGTAGGATTCGCTAAGTTAGTGGGAGGACCAATTTGATTAAAAGACCATAATCATTTTAGTTAATTACATGATACATTTACTAATTAATCTAGTTATTTTCTACAATTAATTTTCTGATAAAAATGAGCACAGAACAACCACCACCATCTAATATCCTTGCAAGCATACTTGATCACAATAGGTTGACAGGACCTAATTTGTCTGATTGGCTAAGAAATTTGAAACTTGTCCTGAACCTTGAACATATAGGATATGTTCTAGATTCAAATGTTCCTGGTCCCTTACCTCCAGAGGCCACACAAGAGGAACATGAAACTTTGGACAAGTGGAAGGAGCATGATATGAGAGCTAAGTGTTACATGCTTGCTTCCATGAGTAATGAGTTACAGAAGCAACATGAGAACATGCAGAGTGCGAGTGAGATCCTCCTTCACCTACAAGAGTTGTATGGTGAGCACAGCAGGAATGCTAGGTATGAGATATCTAGACAGCTATTCCATATGAGGATGTCTGAGGGACAGAATGTTGGGGATCATGTCCACAAGATGATTCGGCTGATTGAGTAGTTGGAACATCTTGACTTCAACATAGATTTCCAACTACAGACGGATTTGATCCTTTAGTTCCTTCCTGAGTCTTTTGGGAATTTTGTGACAAATTTTCAAATGACTAAACAGGAATGCACCTTAGCTGGTTTACTCAACATGCTGGTTATTGCCCAAAAGAATATGCCGGGAAATAAAGGAAAAGAGGTAGCTTTGATTGCATCTTCTTCTACTAGAAAGTCCAACAAGAAGAAGCGCAATAAGAAAAAAGAAATCTCAGATTCCTGGTCCTTCTAAGAAAATAGCTAAACAGAAAAGGAAGACCAAAGCTGACAAAGGCAAAGGAAAGTGTTTCCACTGCCAACAGGAAAGTGTTTCCATTGCCAACAGGAAAGTGTTTCCATTGTCAGTAAAAAAGTGTTTCCACTGGCCAGAGTATAGTAATCTAAATGAATGTAATGCCATGGTGAAAACCAACTCAAGTTCAAAATATATTTGGCACTTAAGGTTATGTCATATTGCAGAATACATGATTATAAAATTGGGGAAAATGGGGATTCTATCCTCATTGGGCTCTGAGCCTACTCCAACTTGTGAATCTTGCCTTCAGAGCAAAATGACTAGATCACCCTTTGTTGGACAAGGGCTAAGAGCTGAAAATATTTTGGAGCTAATACATAGTGATATATGTGGTCCATTTAAAGAAATGGCTAGAGGGGGCTTTCATTATTTTATTACCTTTACTGATGATAAATCAAGATTTGGGTATTTGTATTTGATGAAATACAAACATAAATCCTTTGAAAAGTTCAAAGAATTTAAATTTGAAGTAGAAAATCAAACAGGAAAGAGTATTAAAGCTCTTCGATCAGATCGTGGAGGTGAATATTTAAGTACTGAATTTGATGAATACTTGAGAGAGCATGGCATTGTTTCTCAGCTGACTCCTCCAGGAACGCCACAGCTGAATGGTGTATCTGAAAGGAGAAATCATACCCTATTGGATATGGTACGTAGTATGATGAGCTATACTGATATGCCAATCTTCTTTTGGGGATTTGCATTAGAATCAGCTTTGTATATTCTGAATAGGATTCCATAAAAATCAGTTTCTTCCACACCTTATGAGATATGGCATGGAAGAAAACCAAGTCTTAAGCATGTTAAGATTTGGGGTTGTCCAGCTTATATCAAAAAGCTGAACACTGATAAATTGGAGACCAGATCAGAAAAAGATCGATTTGTTGGATATCCAAAAGATAGTTTTGGATATTATTTTTATTTGCCTACTTCACAAACGGTTGTGATAAGTAGAGATGCCACATTCTTGAACAACAGTTTGTTCAAGAAGGAGGCAAAGGAAGGCAAATAGAGTTAGAATTGAAGAATTCTGACCAACCAACAGATCAGATGGATGTAGATCCATCTAGTCAACCTATACCTGTTGATAAAACATCTACAGCTGTTCCTCGTAGAACAACCAGGGTATCTCACCCACCAGTAAGATATGGTTTTCTTCATAAAGAAGAACAAGAGTTGTCTACTCATGAAGAAATAGACCATGGAGATGATCCACTTACCTATGAAGAAGCTATATCAGATATAGACTCTTCAAAATGGATTGATGCTATGAAATCCGAGATTGATTCCATGTATAAGAATCAAGTTTGGGATATTGTTGACCCACCTGAAGGTATTGTACCTATAGGGAACAAATGGGTTTTCAAGAAGAAAATTGGTTCTGATGGAAAGGTAGAGACCTATAAGGCAAGGCTAGTAGAGAAAGGTTTCGCTAAAGGCAAGGAATCGACTATGAGGAGACTTTCTCGCCTGTTGCCATGCTTAAATCAATTAGGATTTTATTAGCAATAGCTGCATACTATGATTATGAGATTTGGCAGATGGATGTCAAAACAGCTTTTCTCAATGGATACATTGAAGAAAACATTTTCATGGAACAACCTAGGGGTTTTGAATCCCAAGATGGTTCCAAGGTATGCAAGCTAAAGCGATCCATTTATGGGTTGAAACAAGCTTCGAGGAGTTGGAACATCCGTTTTGATGAAGCCATTTAAATCCATTGGTTTTATCAAAAATGAGGATGAGCCATGTGTATATAAGAAGGTTAGTGACAGTGCTATCACTTTCCTTGTCTTATATGTGGATGACATACTGTTGATGGGTAATGACACAGGTATGTTGACGACTATAAAGGTATGGTTGTCAAATACATTATCCATGAAAGACTTAGGGGAGGCAACCTATATTCTTGGGAATTGCATCTATAGAGATAGAGCGAAAAGAATATTTGGTTTATCTCAAAGTCTATACTTGGAAAAGGTGTTAAAGAGGTTTAACATGCTTGATTCCAAGAGAGGATTGTTACCAGTGAGACATGGTATCCATCTTTCTAATAAGATGTCTCCAAAGACACCTGAAGAAAGAGGTAAGATGGCTAGGATTCCATATGCTTTGGCTATTGGAAGTTTAATGTATGCAATGTTGTGTACTAGGCCGGATATTGCATATGCTATTAGTTTGACTAGCAGGCATCAATCCAATCCAGGTTTGGAACACTGGATAGCTGTCAAGAATATCCTTAAGTACTTGAGAAGAACTAAGGATTTATTCTTGATTAATGGAGGTGGAGACTTGCAATTGGATGGTTATACTGATTCTGATTTCCAATCAGATATTGATGATAGAAAGTCTACCTCTAGATATGTGCTCATTTGTAATGGAGGTGCAGTCAGTTGGAAGAGTTCCAAACAGAGCATGACTGCAGATTCCACTACAGAGGCTGAGTATATTCTCGCATCGAATCTCGCAAAGGAAGTCGCTTTGAATAAAGAAGTTCGTGACAGAACTTACAGTAGTTCCTTCCATTGAGTCAGCAGTTCCACTACACTGTGACAACAATGGAGCAGTCATACAGGCTAAGAAACCAAGGTCTCACCCAAAATCCAAACACATAGAAAGGCACTACCACATTATCAGATATATAGTTGGGCAAGGTGATATAGCCATGCAGAAAAATAACATCAGCTGAAAAATCTAGCTGATCCACTCACTAAGCTTTTGTGACAAGCTCAGTTAGACCGACATCTTGAGAAGATGGGTCTAAGGTATTGTAATGAATGGCTCTAGTGCTAGTGGGAGATTGTTAGTAGTATGCCCTAGAGCATATCATTTAGTATGTATCTTGTACATAATTTTATTAATAAAAGGCATTTCCACTTTTCTGTTTATATAATATATTTATGTGTAATAGAAAAGGTCCATTGATATTTTGTTAGAAATATTATTCTGAAGTTGTTAAGAATATGAGTGACAATATTTCTAGCACAAAGTATCATAAATAGGTTCACAATCAAGGATACTTCATAATAAGGACATGACTTATCCAGAAAGATTGTATTCATGTTTGTTCCCAAGTTATTTATATGAGATATAAATAAGATGGAATGGTGAGTCTCATGCCATATAACAAATATGATAGGCACTTATAAATGATATGTAGGCCGAACCAGTGACACTTATGACAAGCACATGGAGTTTACTCTTGTCAATATTTTGTCATAAATTATATCAGTGCATATAATCTTTAGACCTGAGATAGCACAGTTATCTTGTATATAGGTAGTTTGAGTTTGATACTGCTTTCATACTTGTACTATGTATGAGTATATGGGCATCTGTTGGCTCCTACTAGTTATATATGGAGGTAGGTGTTGATCAAGATGGAATCTGTTCCTCTAAGTAAATAGAGATAAAATCCTATGTTCATTTAATTGTTCTTGATGTTTCAAGTTTCTGGCCAGGACAGATAGATTTATTCAGAAAAGAGTTTTTGATGAGAAAATCTTTTTAATCAAGAACTGGAATTAAAAGAGAACATAATATTCATAGCAAATGGAGTTTGACATAAACCATGACTCCAGCTTGAGTTGGGATTTTGTAACAGAGAGATTCTAGTGCATGGTAACATATGATTATAGGTTCATTTAAGGTAAACCTTATTACTAATTGGGTGGCCATAGCATGCTATGCTAGGTGTTAACCATGGTCTATGAGGTTCATAAAATGATTTAGAGAAATCATTTATGGTAAGAAAGAGTTCTGATGATATTAAGAGTTGATATCATGTCTCATTACCAATTAGTGATGAGCCTAGTAAGTCACACACATACACAAGTTATCACCTATTTAAATATGATTTAATTAATTAATTAAAGAGTTTAATTGATTAATTAAATAGGTTTAGTTTGCAATTAAATTGCAAAGTCCCTAGCATCACTTGAAACCAAATCTAGATTATTGGATGTATAATATAAGTTAAATTTATATTTAAAGTGTTTAAATATGAATTTAATTAATGAGAGATTAATTAATAGAGATTAATTAATTAATTTATATTTGATATAAATTAATTAGAAGAAGAAAAATAATTATTTTGGGTTAAGAACTCAAAATTAAGACACAGGGGCATTTTGGTCATTTCACAGTGTGACACGTGGCACCATGAGATGGTGACACATGGGATTACACATAAGCTTCCCAAATGTTTTTTAATCATGTAAGATGATTAAAATCAAGATTAAATATAGGCCTGACACTTGGCACAATGTGATTGGGTTACTTAAACCTAGAGCTAATCAAAGGGTGACATGTGGCAAGGGTTTAATGTGTTAACCTAGCTATTTAAGTGTTGTTATGAAAAGAAAAGCAACCAGCATCCGCTCCTCTCCTTTGTCACGCCATTTTGAGGCTTTTCATCTATTATTCTTCATCTCTCATCAATTCAAAGAGATTAGCCATCAATCTCTTGAATTAAGAACAATAGAAATTGTTTCTAGTGTCCTGTTTACATCTCTAATCTCTTAAAAGGCAGAACTTGAATTTCTAATTAATAAAAAAAGCTTTAGAAGCTGTTCAAGGGCTGCCATAGGTGTTTTTGGTGTGGACAAGCTAGAGGGACAACATCTGGTGTCCTGAAGACGAATCTCAAAGGCGCAGACACGCTGCAGTGCATCAAGAGGTTAGTATAATCGTTCTTGATTTAATCTTGGGTTCTAAAATTAATCTGATTAATTTTAAAATCTTAAATGGAAAATACAGATCCAAAAACATATTAAAAGAGTTTTAATATGTTGTTTATCATTGAAATCAAATAGATAAAAATAAATCTTGCATGATGCATGTGACCCTAGGTGAAAATTTTTGAATTCAATGGTATAAACTTGTGTTTTTCATGCTTCCGTTCCTTCAGTAGTACACCTAGAAGTTAGAGTACTGTGAATCAACCAGGACAAGGTGATGTTCTAGTGAGAGTGTACACTATGCGACAGAGGGACGAGGATGAGACTTCTGGTATGGTTGCTGGTATTTTCTCAATTCTTAACTGAGATATGTATATGTATAAAAAAAAATCAAATTTGATATGTTAGTGACTAGTCTTTTTAAAAATTATTTTTGGAAGAGTTTGTCAGTGAAAAGTATTTGCTAGCATACAAGAATTTGTAAAGTTAATTAGTAAGCCTAATTATGTAAGGAAAGAGAACTTAAAAGTAAGTTATAGTAATAAAGTTATCTTAGATGCGGGTAAGGGTATTACTGCTGATAGATGTCAGTGGGTACCATAATCAAAATAAGTTCAAGATATTAGTGAATTTAAAAGAAATAAGATATAGGGAAGTTTTTTCTATTGGGATGTATCGTAGTAACTATGCAATATTCTTGATGTTTGTGCTGTAAGCTGCAGATTACAGTACTGACTTGGGATTTATTGTGTAGAGCTACATACTACCCAATAGTACACAAGAATAAGAATAGTTGCAAACGGCATCTGTTTTGGTACAGTTATGATAAGATAAAGTTTTCTTATTGGAAATGAGTTTGAAAATCCTAACTTGGGATTTAAAACTCTAAAGTTAGAATATTGAAAGGTTATAGTTCAGTACAAAAGAAAATAATGACTACACATCAGTGCAAAATAAGCTATAGAATATCGATAGATAAAAATAAATAGAACAGTAAGAAATGAGAAAAATACTAGATGAGGAATTGCCACCAAGGCAAGCAATTTACTTAAGATGCGTAACGATATTCCGAACTATTTTATTAAGAAAGAAATAAGTTAAACCAAAGCAAACAAGATAGTGCAAAATGGCACATAGGCCTTGGTCATAAATGGAGATGGTAAGATAATGGTTATGGACCTATGGCCAAGAAAGAAAAGACTACAAAAGAAAATAATTGCTAAAACAATAGCAAGAAAAGACTAAAATATTCTAAACTAAATTGAAGGTTACATCAAATGACTAAGAGATTTGATAAGAAAAGAGTAAAACTAAGTTCTCACCCATAGGATCACACAAGGTCCTAGAAAAGCGGATCCACTAGCACACAGATTTGCTTACCTCTAAAATTGAAATGAATTTGAATCTAGCTTATGACAGAAGCTCATAAGAAACTTGGCACACGAGGTGAGCAATCGATGAGTAAATAGTATTTGTTAAAGTGCTATGGACCATTATTCCGATTATAAAGCTATGTAGAAATGTGAGAAAAACAAGAGAAAACAACATGAATGACTATTTGAGGATAGATAGTTGACACAATTTCGAGGACAAAATTATTTTAAGGGGGGGGGGGGATTGTAATATCCCTATTTGCATAGTCTGGTAAATTATACTGTTCCTGTGACCGGTGTCGGTCCGGACATTTAAGAGAATTAAAACCACACTTAAGACAACAAGATAAGCTATAAAAACAAATAATTAGTAATTGCCAATTAGTTAAGTATAAATAAGAAGAACTGAACATAAGAAGTTAAACGAGCCGAGAGTCACAATGATGGGTAACCTTCTCGGGAACTACTGCGAAGTCGATTTAAACTCAAATTTCGAACTGTAAAATGTGACGCCGCGGTCCTTAGGACCATTACGAACACAGTGGAAAAGAGAAAATTACAAAAAAGAACTGTTAACCCAGTCAAATAATTAGGTCAGGGAGCCGAAAGAAATATTGAATTATTTGCAAAACGAGTTGAACCGGCGAGGGGCAATTTTGTCAATTGACCCCGGGAGCTGACTCCTGACCTAACTGTTAAATAAAATCGGAGAAAAGAAAATTTTGGAGTCGATAATTAAATTAAAGAACTAATAGAAAAAAATAAATAGAAAATTAAAAAAAAAAAAAGAAAAAAGAAAATGAAAAAGTGAAGGGAGATGACATCATGCATGATGCCATAAATATAATAATTAATATATTTAATTAATTAGATATTTTGGTCTTCCATAAGATATAAAAAAAAAAAAAGAGAAAAGAAAGAAAAAAAAAAGAGATTATATTCTTCATTGCCGTCCAACTCTCTCTTTCATCTCTCCCTCACTTTATCCTCCATGAAAGCTCATCTTTGAGCTTGAAAAACCAAAAATCTCACCATAGAAAATTATTCTACCATGGTTAAAGCTTGTTTTGGCAACTAGAAGGGGTGATTGAAGAATAAAGAAAGAAGAAAGGAAGAGGTTTGAAGGGAAATAAAATTCTGCACTAAGGTTAGTAAACTAAATTTGATTTTCTAGTTGAATTAATTGTGTTTATAATTGAATAAACCTAGAAATATGCTTAAAATGAAATGAAAACATCCTTGGGGGACAAGAGTAAATTCGTCCAGCCTATGTAGGTGTGAGAATTGCATGTATTTGATTGAATTAAAAGTAAAAATGAGCTTGAATGAGTTGAGTAAGTAAGTTTATATGTGTTGAATTAATAAAATGTAACAAAAATTGGGAGTTAGGGTTTTGCACCTAGGGTTTAGGAGTCAAAATTTGGAGAAATTGGTAAATGATGTCTTTGACCTAGTTTGAGGTGAGAAATGGTCATTTGTGACCAAATGAAGTGTGTTGGAAGTGTTGGAGTTGAGGTTAAATTCAGATTGAGTATGGTCATGCTGCTGGCAGCATGACCAAGGTCCCTTTGAGGGACCAAAAATGAAAATTTACAAGTTCAATTGGTATGAGACCAATTGAAAATGAAAATAGACAGTAAATGACACAATTTTCATTTAAGAACCATGCCTAAAAAGTGACCAAAACTTAGTGAACAAATTGACGAAACTTAGAAAATCTCAGTCTGCCCTGTACAAAATGACTAAATGAACAGTGTTATTCATTTGGCCATAACTTGAGCTAGGCAGGTCTAAATGACCTGAAATTTTACCAGTGGACAGTTGAGGTATAAACCTAAAACTTTCATGGAGAACACAAGTCCAAATTATGCTATTAACCAAGTCATTTGGCCACCCAAAGTTGGTGACCTAAAACTGCCAGAACCAAAATTTGCCTAGAAAATCTGGGTTAAGTCCAATCTGGCAGCCATGGTTCAAATGGCTATAACTTGAGCTACAAAACTCTAATTAGAGTGATTCAAAAATGAGAATAAACTCAAGACAGTAGGGAACATTTCCATGAAGAAATTTTTGCCAAATTCTAACAGAAAAATGACTAATGGAATAGTGCAACTTAAGACACCAAAACTGAAAATTTGCAAATTTGCCTAAAAGACTTAGAATTTGAGTAAACAACCAAAACCAACAAATTTAGTGACGAAAATGTGGTATGTGGGTGAAGTTGGAATTCCCATACCTATTAAGCCTAAGAAAGTCAACAAATTGACTTGAATAGTACCATGAATAGTAACTCCAAAAAGAAAATTTCCAAGAATGTTAGTTTAAGCATATTTGGGCTAGAATTAAGTATTTATGAATTAATTATTGGATTTATTGTGAAATAAGATACTGAGACACTATAAATTTTGTGTTTTAGCTGAAAAAGACCCAAAAGGTATAAGGGACCGAGTCAAGGCCTAGAGGCGACTCACGTCAGGTTTGTGCACAATAAACTTAAAATTCTTTGTTTATACTTGACAATTCTTGAAATAAATGTTGTGGATAATTTTGATTGTTATGGCTTTGAAAATATTATTTGAAAAATAGTGTGTTGCCTACTTTATAAATGAAAAGTTTAGAATGAAATATGATTTGTGAATTGTATAAAATATTTGAATAACTTGATTTAAATCGTTTTTAATTCACACTTGGCACGACAATATTAATATGTTCCTCCTCCACTTGTGGGATGAGTTTGATATTTGATCACTTTCCTCTCTCTCTGGCTTTCCAGTCTGAGGGACGAGTTTGGATGAGTACTCATTAGCTAGCTAGCGACCTCCCTCATTGATTTCGATTAGTGGGGTGAGTATGCCTTGTCGTCATGTTCACACGACATGTTCGGAAAATTTTGTGTCATGGTCTAAGTTGTGTTATTGTTTGGCAACACTATGTTTATTAAATTGTTTGATCAAGTTTTGCTATATTAAACTTTGAAAATTATGATTTGTTATAAATGTGATTTGAGAAAAAAATTGTGAAATGCGATTATGAGATTTTTGAATGATGATTTGTTCATAAATGTTTTATATTATGCATTTTATGCTTTATTGTGCACCACTGAGTATTTATATACTCAGCGATAGCTTTAACTTGTTATCGCAGATAGAGAAAATGACAGAGCAGCAGAGCGAGCTGCTACAGTTAGAGAGGAGAACAATTGAAGAATTTTTGTACGGGTATTTGTCTATGCCCAGGTAGTTTAGTTTGATGTAAATATGATAGTATGCACATGTATCTCTGTAATTTGAGCAGTTATACAGATAAAATTGTAATAATATTATTTTTGAGATTTTGCATCTGTAAATTAACTTATGATTGTAAATTAATGATTTAAAATGTAATGTGCATAAGTTATGAAATGTTTTGAGATATTAATTCTTGATTTGAAATTTGAATTTTGAATTAAAGTGTTACTATTGCTGTTGATTTTAAGTTTGGTGGTCGCAAATGGAGTTGTGATTGAGAAATATATTGGGAGTGTTTCTATTTTCAGGTTTTGAAGAACTGTTTTCTCAAAATATAGACGGCACTCTGTAAATTTTTTTATAAAATTTACGGAAAAATAAAATGGGACAAAAATCTTAACTAGTTTTCAAATTCAATAAAATGTTTTTAATTCCTATCAAAATGCTCACCACTTCCAAAATGAGAGAAAATGGTTTTAAAATCCCTTGTAGTATATTTAATGAGTTATCAGTAGGCGAAGTACGGTAAATCATTAGATGTACTACGGGATCATGTTACATCTTACTGAGGGGTAGGGTGTGACAAACACTTATACCAACATCTTAAACAACCATAAACAAGTATAAACAAGATACAAATAATGAGTTTCCATGGCTGCCAAAATGGTGTATCACCATTCAATCATCTACATCAAAAATTCTTCCATAAATCAACTACCCACAACCTTGGTTACACTTTTAATGAAACAAGAATTGAAAACACTCACTTCCTACTTTTAAACCTTGATCAAAACCTCACTAAACTTCTTAAAATTGCTACTAAACTCTTCCTTGCAAGGTGAGGAGCAAAGTTAATGAAGGAACCTAGTGGGAAAAGTGGCTAGAACATGCTTGCATGGAGCTCTCACGATAGACGGCTATGGAGTTTTCTCTTTCGACTGGATGTCCCAAGGTTAAAGATGACATAATTTTCTGTCCAAAGGCTGATTAGAAGTCCACTTAGATGATGTTAGTGGAGATCCAAAGTTTCCCATTTCCCACATTTTTCTCATATCTTTTACTATTTAGATTATGTACCACTATTTTAATTTTTCATGACATTTTCAAAGTGTAATATCATTTATTTTTAATGGACATTTAGGTCAAAAGGCAACTCGGGATGTCAAATGACCACAATGCTCCTATTCGGGTTGCATTCTCGATTTTTCGGTAACACCGAGTTTTGTCATTTTCTTGATTTCTCATTTTTCTTTGTACTAATTAATTAATTTTTTTTAATATTTCTAATAACATTTATACTTCAATAGATGTTTATTTAAGTCTAAAAAATATTTTTTAGGGTTCCCTGCAGTCCAGGGCTAGTGAACGGTCTACGCTGCAACTTCCCGGTGCAGTCACCCATCGCTATGGTTCTCGGCTCATTTAACTTGGTTACATTTCATTGCTATTATTTTTTCTTTGTTTTTCTTGCATTTTTTTTCTTTTATTTCATTATTTTATGTCTCCTCACCCATATCTAAGTGTAGTTCTAGGCATCCTAGTCATCTGCATAACACCGGTCATCGTAATGAGAATGCATCAGAAAATAGGGGTGTTACAATTCTTCCCCCCTTAAAATAAATTTCGTCTTGAAATTTTACCTGGTATCAGTTTCTAAATAGCTGTGGGTGCTATCTCCTCATGTCCTCTTCACGTTCCCAAGTAGCTTCCTGGCCTGAATGATGGTTCCATAGTACTTTAACCAGGTGTATTTGTTTATTCCTCAGCTGCTTCACGTCATATGCTAGAATTTCTATGGGTTCTTCCTCATATTAGAGGTCTGGATTTACTTCAATCTCTTCAACTGATAGAACATGAGATGGGTCAGATCTGTACCTCCTTAACATGGACACATGGAAGACACTGTGTATCCTTTCTAGCTCTGGAGGTAATACTAACCGATATGCCAAAGGACTCACTCTCTTCAGAACCTCATATGCTCTGATAAAGTGAGGACTCAGTTTCCCCTTTCTTCCAAATCTCATAATCCTCTTCCAAGGAGAAACTTTAAGGAACACCTTATGCATATTCAATGTCTCTTCTCTTCAGATCAACATAGGACTTCTGATGGTCTGATGCAGCCTTGAGTCGATCTCTAATCAATCTGATCTTTTCCTCTATCTGCTGAATAATTTCTTGCCCAATCATCTTTCTTTCACCTACTTCATCCCAACATAGGGGAGTTCTGCACTTCCTGCCATAC
Source organism: Hevea brasiliensis (assembly GCF_030052815.1). Taxonomy (NCBI): domain Eukaryota; kingdom Viridiplantae; phylum Streptophyta; class Magnoliopsida; order Malpighiales; family Euphorbiaceae; genus Hevea; species Hevea brasiliensis. Next base: position 89,159,537 of record NC_079494.1, on the reverse strand, counting down.
AGAGCTTCATATGGAGGCATCCCAGTGCTTGATTGGTAACTGTTGTTATAAGCAAACTCAATTAAAGGCAAGTGTATATCCCAACTACCTTCAAACTCAATCACACAAGCCCGTAGCATATCCTCCAATATCTGAATTACCCTCTCAGACTGGCCATCTGTCTGTGGGTGGAATGCTGTACTAAAGTTCAGTCTAGTTCCTAGGGCTCTCTGAGGACTACCCTAGAATCTAAAAGTGAACCTAGGATCTCTGTCAGACACAATCAATACTGGCACTCTATGCAGTTTTACAATCTCATTTATGTACAATCTGGCCAATCTCTCCAAACTATAGTCCATCCGGACTGGTAAAAATTGAGCAAACTTGGTTAATCTATCAACTATAACCCATACTGTGACACCCTCCTTGTAGCAACTCCTTACATTCAACTGTTCCGGTGACCAGTGTCAGTTCGGACAGCTAGAACATCCATAAAAATATTTAAACTAAAGTGAGTAACCATAATTAACTCAAATATTAATAAGAAAAATTTAGAAAAAAAAAATTTGAAATAAAATACAACCAAGCTAAATGAGCCGGTGCCCTAGCGATGGGTAACCTAGTGAGAAGTTGCGGTTCTCGCAATTAAGAGGCCTAGACCTGGGAGAAAAACTATAAAATAATTATTGGGACTCCAGAGAAGTGTTATTGAGGTTCTTATGGCATTAGAATGCCAAGGAAATGCTTAGAAAAATTTTTCAATCGGTACAGACAATTTCGTCTTCAGAGATGATTTTTGGCCAACTTGTCCAGTTAAATAAATAATTTATACATAAAATATGATTAAATGTTGTGAAAAATTTAATTGAAATTAATTAGATAAGAAATGGAGAGAAAATAAAAGAAAATGGCATTATGACATCATAGTGATGTCATTAAAGTTTTCCCAACCAACCCAATGTGGACACATGGCATAAACTTATTTAAAAGAGACAAATGGGCTGGAAAAATGAAACAAAAATCAGATTTCTCTTCTCTTCATCTTCCTTGCCGTGAACCTCCTCCATAGCCAAACCATTTTTAAGCTTTCAAAGCTTGATTTTCACTCACTTCTAACCAACAAAACCCTAACCTAGCAATACAAAAAAGTGTTCTTGCATCTTGGAGATTCTTTTGGGAACAAAAAGAAAAGGAAAACAAGAATTCTAGCAAATGAGAAATCTCACTCCATAGAGGTTAGTGACCTAAACCTTGAATTTCACTTTAAATTCATGTTTAATAACTATAAATGTATGCAAATGACAAAGAAATTTGATGAAATACCATTTTTATGCTAACCCTAAATTTTGGCAGCCATGGTTAGGGTAATATGGTGATGATTTTTGGAAAGCTAACATGCTAGTATGGCTGCCCTTAATGTGTATCTTATAAGTGAATTGATAAATGCAATGATAGTACATGGTTTTGTAATGTTGAGTTAGGGTTTGGGGTGGAAAAATGAGACTTTGACCATGTCATGATGGAAGTAGGTTTTAATGGTCAATTAGTGACCATTTGGTATTGTATGAATAAAAAATGAAGTGCATTGTATAATGGGATTGGAGCTTGGTGTGGCTGCCCTTGGTGACCTGCAGAATTAGACATGAGTCCAGCAGGTTTGGGCAGCAATAACGTGAATTGTAGAGGTTCAATTGGTGCAAGGCCAATTGAACATGAAACTAAAAAAGTTTGCCCTAATCTGGGTGACCTGTAGTCTGCCTGGGCAAAATGATCAAATGAACAATATTTGGTCATTTGGGCATAATTCAGTGTAGAAAGGTCCAATTGACCTGAAACTTTACCAGCAACAAACTAAGATATAGACCAACAACTTTCATGAAGAAACCTAACCCAAATTATGACCAGAACATAGTCAAAAAGTGAGTTTCAATCACTGTTCCTAACACTATAGATTTGGTCAGTCCAGAAATTTTGGAAAAACTTTCAATCCAGCCAGTTGTGGTTTTTGGGCCATAACTTGAGCTATAAAACTCAAAATGGAGTGATTCACAAAAGGAAATTCAACTAGAAAAAATAAGGAATAACTTTTATGTTGATTATTTTCCCAAATTTCCACAGCAAAAATGACCAATGGAATAGTAAAGACAAAGCATGAAAACTGAAAATTCTGTCCAATTAACATTAAGCTTAGAAATGGTATTGGCAACCAATACCAACAAATTTTGAATGTAAAATGTGGTATGTTGGGAGTATCAAAACCAATGTACCTATTGTCTATGGAAAATTCAACATTTTAGTTGAGTAATGAAATGAATAGTAACATTCAAACTTGAAATTCAAAAATTGTGAAATTTAAAAGTGTAATATGTCCTAGTATACCTAACAAGATTGGTTTGGATAGCTTGGCATGTCAATAGGGTTCTGTTAGCAGTACTGCACATGGCATTATGCCATTCTGTGATTTCATGGCTTTTAGCCATTCTGACATTGTGTTGAGACTTGGCCTTGTGCCTAATGTTATCTGACTTATTAGCCGCTACATTGCATACCGGGAGACACAATGTGACCGATGGTGTGATGGCCGAGGTACTTAGTACCCAGTGCCGGTTTACCCATTTATCTAGTCCAGTTAACTAGTACGGTTTACTCGAGCAAAGATAATAAACCTTACTAAATTTTAATTGAATAATACTACAAATAATATCAGAAATTAAGTCTACTAAAAAATGTAAACATACATTCTACATACTTATTTTTATTATATTTTATTTTATTTTATATTGTCACCACTAAGTAGAATTGCTTAGCGTGTCGTTTTTGCCACGCGCAGGTACTGGAGACCTAAATGGGGAGCCTAGCAAACATCAGACAAGGTGAGCCTTCAGAGATGCATCCGGAGTCTAGAGTCACCTCACATCTGCACTGCATATGGCAGGACATTATGATTCTGGGTAGCATTTTGTATTTTGCATTTTGTATTAGTTTGGATTGTAACTATAAACTCTTGTAATTATGTAATAATGTAAATATATGAAATTTCATGTTTTTGAAATTTTCTGTATAATGTAAGTTGATAAATGAAATGTTGAGAAATATTTATGAATGAGTTCTAGTGATGAAGTGAATAGAAAAGTTTTGAAAATAGTATTGAGATGTTGAGATTGGGTTGAGATATGTGTGTATAATGGAGTTTGGATTTAGAAATTATATTGGAAGTGTTTTTGAACAGGTTCAAAAGAACTGTTTTTCCAATTTATAGCCGGCACTCTGCCGGATTTTCTACAAAATTTGTGAAAAAATTCAGATTTGTCAAAAATTAAAAATAAGTGAATTAAAAGGGATAAATTGTAATTAGAATATGAATTGGTACTCCGGCACACTGAGTGGCATAACTTGCTCGGCTACACTGTAGACGGGTAAGGGGTGTCACATTTAGTGGTATCAAAGCATCGGTTTAGGCGCTTTTGGGCCTAAATAGAGTGCATACCATTGCATTGCATTTGTAAGTGTTGAGGTGACACTACTTCAGATCTCTTTGTTTTCTTATTTTAAATAGGATATGGATTCTGCTTCGCAAAGAGCAATTGATGAAGAGGTGGAGAGTTGTGCTCCACCAAGTGCTGAATCTGGGGGCAGGGGAGAATCTACTCCACCTGCAGCTGAGGCACCTGCCCAGCCTCCGTTTGCTCTATTTCAGCAAATGACTGAATTCTACCTGTAAATTATGGGGGCAATTCCACCACCACAACCACAGCCACTACCTCCACCAGTACCATAGAAGTCCCATCTGGAGAAATTGCAAAAACATGGGGTTGTAGATTTCTTTGGGAAGAGGGAGGATGATCCCATGGCCACAGAAAACTGGTTGGATAGAACCATCAGTCTTTGAAACTTGACTAAAGCGCACCCCAAGCAGAACCTGGTGGGTGTTGTGTCCCTACTTTAGGATGATGCATATCAGTGGTGGGACACAGTAACCATTGAGGTGCAACAGGAATGGATCACTTGGGAATTCTTCCTCACAGAGTTTAGGAAGAAATTGTTAGTAGTATGCCCTAGAGCATATCATTTAGTATGTATCTTGTACATAATTTTATTAATAAAAGGCATTTCCACTTTTCCGTTTACATAATATATTTATGTGTAATAGAAAAGGTCCATTGATATTTTGTTAGAAATATTATTCTTAAGTTGTTAAGAATATGAGTGACAATATTTCTAGCACAAAGTATCATAAATAGGTTCTCAATCGAGGATACTTCATAATAAGGACATGACCTATCCAGAAAGATTGTATTCATGTTTGTTCCCAAGTTATTTATATGAGATATAAATAAGATGGAATGGTGAGTCTCATGCCATATAACAAACATGATAGGCACTTATAAATGATAAGTAGGCCGAACCAGTGACACTTATGACAAGCACATGGAGTTTACTCTTGTCAATGTTTTGTCATAAATCATATCAGTGCATATAATCTTTAGACCTGAGATAGCACAGTTATCTTGTATATAGGTAGTTTGAGTTTGATACTGCTTTCATACTTGTACTATGTATGGGTATATGGGCATGTGTTGGCTTCTGCTAGTTATATATGGAGGTAGGCGTTGATCAAGATGGAATATGTTCCTCTAAGTAAATAGAGATAAAATCCTATGTTCATTTAATTGTTCTTGATGTTTCAAGTTCCTGGCCAGGACAGATAGATTTATTCAGAAAAGAGTTTCTGATGAGAAAAATCATTTTAATCAAGAACTGGAATTAAAAGAGAACATAATATTCATAGCAAATGGAGTTTGACATAAACCATGACTCCAACTTGAGTTGGGATATTGTAACAGAGAGATTCTAGTGCATGGTAACATATGATTATAGGTTCATTTAAGGTAAATCTTATTACTAATTGGGTGGCCATGACATGCTATGCTAGGTGTTAACCATGGTCTATGAGGTTCATAAAATGATTTAGAGAAATCATTTATGGTAAGAAAGAGTTCTGATGATATTAAGAGTTGATATCAAGAGTTGATATCATGTCTCATTGCCAATTAGTGATGAGCCTAGTAAGTCACACACATACACAAGTTATCACCTATTTAAATATGATTTAATTAATTAATTAATTAAAGAGTTTAATTGATTAATTAAATAGGTTTGGTTTGCAATTAAATTGCAAAGTCCCTAGCATGACTTGAAACCAAATCTAGATTATTGGATGTGCAGTATAACTTAAATTTATATTTAAAGTGTTTAAATTTGAATTTAATTGATGAGAAATTAATTAATAGAGATTAATTAATTAATTTATATTTGATATAAATTAATTAGAAGAAGAAAATAATTATTTTGGGTTAAGAACTCAAAATTAAGACACAGGGGCATTTTGGTCATTTCACAGTGTGGCACGTGGCACCATGAGATGGTGACACATGGGATTACACATAAGCTTTCCAAATGTTTTTTAATCATGTAAGATGATTAAAATCAAGATTAAATATAGGTTTGACACTTGGCACAATGTGATTGGGTCACTTAAACCTAGAGCTAATCAAAAGGTGACATGTGGCTAGGGTTTAATGTGTTAACCTTGCTATTTAAGTGTGGCTATGAAAAGAAAAAATCACCAGCAGCCTCTCCTCTCATTTGTCACGCCACTTTGAGCCTCTCCAGCTATTTCTCTTCATCTCTCATTAATTCAAAGAGATTAGCCATCAATATCTTGAATTAAGAACACTAGAAATTGTTTCTAGTGTCCTGTTTACATCTCTAATCTCTTAAACTGCAGAACTTGAATTTCTAATTAATAGAAAAAGCTTTAGAGGCTGTTCAAGGGCTGCCATAGGTGTTCTTGGTGTGGACAAGCTAGAGGGACAACATTTGATGTCCTGAAGACGAATCTCAAAGGCGCAGACACGCTGCAGTGCATCAAGGGGTTAGTGTAATCGTTCTTGATTTAATCTAGGATTCTAAAATTAATCTGATTAATTTTAAAATCTTAAATGGCAAATACAGATCCAAAAACATATTAAAAGAGTTTTAATATGTTGTTTATCATTGAAATCAAATAGATAAAAATAAATCATGCATGGTGTATGTGACCCTAGGCGAAATTTTTTTGAATTCAATGGTATAATCTTGTGTTTTTCACGCTTCCGTTCCTTCAATTGGTATCAGAGCCACTATATTTGCCATATTGATTGTTGATTATATGATTTAATTGTGTGATTTGATCATGAGATGATTGATTCATTGCTGGTTGGATCAAGAGGTGTGGCGGCACACATGGTGAAGCCACCATTGGTGGCGGCAACAGTGGTTCCATGGGTGGTTCAAGGTTTGGCTTTTAATTCTGCAATTGTTGTATGATCTAAAGCCTATTCTTTGACTAATTAAAGTGTTTAATTAGTAGTTTTAATCACACAATTAAATTATGATTCAAATCAGAATTTTAAAAATTGTTTGAATGTGATTCAAATTTGAATTTTAAAAGTTGTTTGAATCATATTTACATCTGATTTTTTAAAATTGATTCAATAAAATTCAGATCTGACTTTTTAAAAAATATTTGAATGTGATTCAAATCTAATTTTTTAAAAAATGTTTGAATGTGATTCAAATCTGAATTTTTGAAGTTGTTTGAATGTGATTCAAATCTGAATTTTTAAATTTGTTTGAATGAGATTCAAATCTGAATTTTTAAATTTATTTGAATCATATTCAAATCTGGATTTTTAAGTTGAATATGAGATATTCAATTTAATTTAAGTATGTATGTTTTATTTAATTGTTAAATAGTAATATGCATGATGGATGATCATGGACTATAAAAGACCAATGTGATTGGATTTATTTCTTTTATGTTTCTTTGGGATTGTAAATTAATTAATTTATTTTAATTTATTTTGGGCATGTATTATTAAGTTTGTAATATTTTTGGGTTGTAATTTCATTTTTTTAAGTTCTTGTAAATTCGCCTTGGTATGCCAAGGATTACTATGTAATATTAGATTGCAAGAAGTTCAAGGAGGTCAAGAGCATTGGTGGGACCAGTAGGAGGAATTCAATATCAAGTGTTGATTATGTACTCCTTCAGCAACTCTTGTAAAATGAATGAATGAAATGCACCTAGGAATGCCCTGATTCAATTCTTGGTGGCTCAGAATTGAATCCCTTAGAAAGTCCATGATCATACCATATTTACTGCTTATCCATGAATGCATGAGATGTATGGGAATGTATGCAATTATATGATATATGCATGCTCAATGGATAATGTGCAAAGTGAGACCTTAATAGTAATAAGGATGGCTATAAAATCTTCCAAACAAATGATTATGTTGGAAATGCTATAATTAAAGTAATTATAACATAAGCCCTCCATTGGGGCAATTATTTTAAGAAATTTTAAATAGTTGCATGAGATGCAATTAATTTAAGAGATTTTCTTAAGAATAATTGTTAAGCATGAGATGTTGTAAATATGTAAATGGTTTGGTGGCCAATATTGGATGTACCTGAGGACATTGAAATTATTTGCATAATTACTGACTCAATGGGATCAACTTAACTAATACAAGATAAGTCAATAATGGATGTACTTGAGATTTTGAGCATTAGGGGCTAGGTAAAGGATTGAACCTCACATGAGATGTGATGGGCAAGGAGTTGCTCACTTATAGTTTATTGTAATTCCAATAATGGATGTACTTGAGGATGATCAATAGAATTATAAGAATTCAATCACCCACTAGAAATCCATCCAACTAGGATTTCCGTTTTCTACTCTGGAAGTGTAGGATTCGCTAAGTTAGTGGGAGGACCAATTTGATTAAAAGACCATAATCATTTTGGTTAATTACATGATACATTTACTAATTAATCTGGTTATTTTCTGCAGTTAATTTTCTGATAAAAATGAGCACAAAACAACCACCACCATCCAATATCCTTGCAAGCATACTTGATCACAACAGTTGACAGACCTAATCATGCGATTGGCTAAGAAATTTGAAACTTGTCCTGAACCTTGAACATATAGAATATGTTCTAGATTCAAATGTTCTTGGTCCCTTACCTCCAGAGGCCACACAAGAGGAACATGAAACTTTGGATAAGTGGAAGGAGCATGATATGAGAGCTAAGTGTTACATGCTTGCTTCCATGAATAATGAGTTACAGAAGCAACATGAGAACATGCAGAGTGCGAGTGAGATCCTCCTTCACCTACAAGAGTTGTATGGTGAGCACAAAGAGAATGCTAGGTATGAGATATCTAGACAGCTATTCCGTATGAGGATGTCCGAGGGACAAAATGTTGGGGATCATGTCCACAAGATGATTCGGTGATTGAGCGGTTGGAACATCTTGACTTCAACATGGATTTCCAACTACAAACAGATTTGATCCTTGATCCTTCTTGAGTCTTTTGGGAATTTTGTGACAAATTTCCATATGACTAAACAGAATGCACCTTAGCCGGGTTTACTCAACATGCTGGTTATTGCCCAAAAGAATATGCTGTGCAATAAAGGAAAAGAGGTAGCTTTGGTTGCATCTTCTTCTCACTGAAAAGTCCAACAAGAAGAAGGGCAATAAGAAAAAGAAACCTCGATTCCTGGTCCTTCAAGAAAATAGCTAAACAGAAAAGGAAGACTAAAGTCGATGGAGGCAAAGGAAAGTGTTTCCACCGCCAAAAGGATGGGCACCGAAAAGGAACTTCCTGCAGTATCTTGCTTCTCAAGGACAAGAAGGATACACCTTTGGAAGGTATGTCCATATCTTGTTATTTAGATTATGATGATACTCATAGTTCATCTACACTTGGGTTTTAGATATCGTGCAGTTCTCACATTTCTAATGATATGCGGAACTAGCAAATAGTAGCGACTTGCGTTCTCAATATATTAGAGTCCTGATTGGCAATGGCTCAACTGAAGCTTTAGCCATAGGATCTAAATCTTTTTACATGTTTGGACATGTTTTGTGTTTGGATAATATTTTATATGTACCTGATGCTTTTAAGAACATCATTTCTATATCTAGTTTGACTAGAAATGGCTATGAATTTCAGTTCACAGATGATGTTTGCAATATTTATTTTGGAAATAAATATGTTAGTTCGGGTTATATGAATGATGGTCTTTATTATTTGGATAATAATGACAAACACAAATTGAATGCAAGTGATCTAAAAGAATACAATGCCATGGTGAAAACCAACTCAAGTTCAAAATATATTTGGCACTTAAGGTTATGTCATGTTGTAGAAGATAGGATTGCAAAATTGGAGAAAATGGGGATTCTATCCTCATTGGGCTTTGAGCCTACTCCAACTTGTGAATCTTGCCTTCAAGGCAAAATGACTAGATCACCCTTTATTGGACAAGGGCTAAGAGCTGAAAATATTTTGGAATTAATACATAGTGATGTATGTGGTCCGTTTAAAGAAATGGCTAGAGGGGGCTTTCATTATTTTATTACCTTTACTGATGATAAATCAAGGTTTGGGTATTTGTATTTGATGAAATACAAACATGAATCCTTTGAAAAGTTTAAGGAATTTAAATCTGAAGTAGAAAATCAAACAGGAAAAAGTATTAAAGCTCTTCGATCAGATCGTGGAGGTGAATATTTGATTACTGAATTTGATGAATACTTGAGAGAGCATGGCATTGTTTCTCAGCTGACTCCTCCAGGAACGCCACAACTGAATGGTGTATCTGAAAGGAGAAATCGTACCATATTGGATATGGTACGTAGTATGATGAGCTACACTGATATGCCAATCTTCTTTTGGGGATTTGCATTAGAATCAGCTTTGTATATTCTGAATAGGATTCCATCAAAATCAGTTTCTTCCACACCTTATGAGATATGGCATGGAAGAAAACCAAGTCTAAAGCATGTTAAGATTTGGGATTGTCCAAATTATATCAAAAGTGAACAACGATAAATTGGAGACCAGATCGTAAAAGGTCGATTTGTTGGATATCCAAAAGATAGTTTTGGATATTATTTTTATTTGCCTACTTCACAAAAGGTTGTGATAAGTAGAGATGCCACATTTCTTGAACAACAGTTTGTTCAAGAAGGAGGCAAAGGAAGGCAAATAGAGTTAGAATTGGAGAATTCGACCAACCAATGCATCGATGGATATAGATCCATCTAGTCAACCTATACCCATTGATGAAACATCTACACTGTTCCTCGTAGAACAACTGTGGTATCTCACCCACCGGTGAGATATGGTTTTCTTCATGAAGAAGAACAAGAGTTGTCTACTCATGAAGAAGTAGATCATGGATATTATCAACTTACCTATTAAGAAGTTTTATCTGATTTTGACTCTCAAAATGGATTGATGCTATGAAATCCGAGATTGATTCCATGTATAAGAATCAAGTTTGGGATCTTGTTGACCCACCTAAAGGTATTGTACCTATAGGGAACAAATGGGTTTTCAAGAAGAAAATTGGTTACGATGGAAAGGTAGAGACCTATAAGGCAAGGCTAGTAGCGAAAGGGTTTCGCCAAAGGCAAGGAATAGACTATGAGGAGACTTTCTACTTTGTTGCCATGCTTAAATCAATTAGGATTTTATTAGCAATAGCTGCATACTATGATTATGAGATTTGGCAGATGGATGTCAAAACAGCTTTTCTCAATGGATACATTGAAGAAAACATTTTCATGGAACAACCTAGGGGATTTGAATCCCAAGATGGTTCCAAGGTATGCAAGCTAAAGCGATCCATTTATGGGTTGAAACAAGCTTCGAGGAGTTGGAACATCCGTTTTGATGAAGCCATTAAATCCTTTGGTTTTATCAAAAATGAGGATGAGCCATGTGTATATAAGAAGGTTAGTGACAGAGCTATCACTTTCCTTGTCTTATATGTGGATGACATACTGTTGATAGGTAATGACACAGGTATGTTGACAACTATAAAGGTATGGTTGTCAAATACATTCTCCATGAAAGACTTAGGGGAGCCAACCTATATTCTTGGGATTCGCATCTATAGAGATAGAGCGAAAAGAATAATAGGTTTATCCCAAAGTCTATATTTGGAAAAGGTGTTAAAGAGGTTTAACATGCTTGATTCCAAGAGAGGATTGTCACCAGTAAGACATGGTATCCATCTTTCTAAAGAGATGTCTCCAAAGACACCCGAAGAAAGAGATAAGATGGCCAGGATTCCATATGCTTCGGCTATTGGAAGTTTAATGTATGCAATGTTGTGTACTAGGTCGGATATCGCATATGCTGTTAGTTTGACTAGCAGGTATCAATCCAATCCAGGTTTGGAACACTGGACAGCTGTCAAGAATATCCCTAAGTACTTGAGAAGAACTAAGGATTTATTCTTGATTTATGGAGGTAGAGACTTGCAATTGGATGGTTATACTGATTCTGATTTCCAATCAGATATCGATGATAGAAAGTCTACCTCTGGATATGTGTTCATTTGTAATGGAGGTGCGATGGTTGGAAGAGTTCCAAACAGAGCACGATTGCAGATTCCACTCATCGAGGTCGAGTATATTCTCGCATCGATCTCGCAAAAGAAGCTGTTTGGATAAAGAAGTTCATGACAGAACTTACAGTAGTTCCTTCCATTGAGACAGCAGTTCCACTACACTGTGACAATAATGGAGCAGTCATACAGGCTAAGGAACTAAGGTCTCACCCAAAATCCAAACACATAGAAAGGCACTACCACGTTATCAGAGATATAGTAGGGCAAGGCAATATAGCCACGCAGAAAATAGCATCAGCTGAAAAATCCAGCTGATCCATTCACTAAGCCTATCTCACAGACTCAGTTAGACCGACATCTTGAGAAGATAGGTCTAAGATACTCTAATGAATGGCTCTAGTGCTAGTGAGAGATTGTTAGTAGTATGCCCTAGAGCATATCATTTAGTATGCATCTTGTACATAATTTTATTAATAAAAGGCATTTCCACTTTTCCATTTACATAATATATTTATGTGTAATAGAAAAGGTCCATTGATATTTTGTTAGAAATATTATTCTTAAGTTGTTAAGAATATGAGTGACAATATTTCTAGCACAAAGTATCATAAATAGGTTCACAATCGAGGATACTTCATAATAAGGACATGACTTATCCAAAAAGATTGTATTCATGTTTGTTCCCAAGTTATTTATATGAGATATAAATAAGATAGAATGGTGAGTCTCATGCCATATAACAAACATGATAGGCACTTATAAATGATAAGTAGGCCGAACCAGTGACACTTATGACAAGCACATGGAGTTTACTCTTGTCAATGTTTTGTCATAAATCATATCAGTGCATATAATCTTTAGACCTGAGATTGAACAGTTATCTTGTATATAGGTAGTTTGAGTTTGATACTGCTTTCATACTTGTACTATGTATGGGTATATGGGCATGTGTTGGCTCCTGCTAGTTATATATGGAGGTAGGTGTTGATCAAGATGGAATCTGTTCCTCTAAGTAAATAGAGATAAAATCCTATGTTCATTTAATTGTTCTTGATGTTTCAAGTTCCTGGCCAGGACAGATAGATTTATTCAGAAAAGAGTTTCTGATGAGAAAAATATTTTTAATCAAGAACTGGAATTAAAAGAGAACATAATATTCATAGCAAATGGAGTTTGACATAAACCATGACTCCAGCTTGAGTTGGGATTTTGTAACAGAGAGATTCTAGTGCATGGTAACATATGATTATAGGTTCATTTAAGGTAAATCTTATTACTAATTGGGTGGCCATGGCATGCTCTGCTAGGTGTTAACCATGGTCTATGAGGTTCATAAAATGATTTAGAGAAATCATTTATGGTAAGAAAGAGTTCTGATGATATTAAGAGTTGATATCATGTCTCATTGCCAATTAGTGATGAGCCTAGTAAGTCACACATATACACAAGTTATCACCTATTTAAATATGATTTAATTAATTAATTAAAGAGTTTAATTGATTAATTAAATAGGTTTGGTTTGCAATTAAATTGCAAAGTCCCTAGCATGACTTGAAACCAAATCTAGATTATTGGAGGTGTAGTATAAATTAAATTTATATTTAAAGTATTTAAATATGAATTTAATTGATGAGAAATTAATTAATAGATATTAATTAATTAATTTATATTTGATATAAATTAATTAGAAGAAGAAAATAATTATTTTGGGTGAAGAACTCAAAATTAAGACACAGGGGCATTTTGGTCATTTCACAGTGTGACATGTGGCACCATGAGATGGTGACACATGGGATTGCACATAAGCTTGCCAAATGTTTTTTAATCATGTAAGATGATTAAAATCAAGATTAAATATAGGTTTGACACTTGGCACAATGTGATTGGGTCACTTAAACCTATAGCTAATCAAAAGGTGACATGTGGCTAGGGTTTAATGTGTTAACCTTGCTATTTAAGTGTGGTTATGAAAAGAAAAAATAACCAGCAGCCTCTCCTCTCATTTGTCACGCCACTTTGAGCCTCTCCAGCTATTTCTCTTCATCTCTCATCAATTCAAAGAGATTAGCCATCAATCTCTTGAATTAAGAACACTAGAAATTGTTTCTAGTGTCCTGTTTACATCTCTAATCTCTTAAAAGGCAGAACTTGAATTTCTAATTAATAGAAAAAGCTTTAGAGGCTGTTCAAGGGCTGCTATAGGTGTTCTTGGTGTGGACAAGCTAGAGGGACAACATTTGGTGTCCTGAAGACGAATCTCAAAGGTGCAGACACGCTGCAAAGGCATCAAGAGGTTAGTGTAATCGTTCTTGATTTAATCTAGGGTTCTAAAATTAATCTGATTAATTTTAAAATCTTAAATGGCAAATACAGATCCAAAAACATATTAAAAGAGTTTTAATATGTTGTTTATCATTGAAATCAAATAGATAAAAATAAATCTTGCATGGTGCATGTGACCCTAGGCGAAATTTTTTTGAATTCAATGGTATAATCTTGTGTTTTTCACGCTTCCGTTCCTTCAATTGGTATCAGAGCCACTATATTTGCCATTTAGATTGTTGATTATATGATTTAATTCTGTGATTTGATCATGAGATGATTGATTCATTGCTGGTTGGATCAAGAGGTATGGCGGCACACATGGTGAAGCCACCATTGGTGGCGGCAACAATGGTTCCAGCATAAGGGGGAATGTTGGCGAGGGACCAGCCCCAGCATCTTCTGCTTGTTAGTACTGTCAGAAGTAGCATAAGGGGGAATGTTGACGAGTGACCAGTGCATGCTTACGATGTGGATCATCAGAACATCAGATCAAGAATTTTTCGAAGAGGACTACTACAGTTGCTCCAACAAAAGCTGACAGACCTACTCCTGCACCATAAAGGGGTAGGAAGCCTGGTAAATTTGAGGCAGCTGGTCCATCACTGAGGCCTGCATCCGAGTCAGCTGAGAGGCCAGAGACTAGAATACTAGCCAGGGCCTATGCCATCAGAGCTCAGGAGGAGTAATATGCCCCGGATGTCATCAGGGGTACGTTTTCCCTCTACAACATTACTGTGCATGCATTGATGGATCCAGGATTCACTCATTCCTACATTTGCATCAAACTACCCATAGAGGGGGGAGTTCCAGTAGAGGAGAGTGATCAAGACATTCTGGTCACAAATCCACTAGGCCACAATGTGGCAGTGAATAAAGTGTATAAAGGTTGCCCGTTGAGGATTCAGGGGTATAAATTCTCGGCAGACCTAATTGAATTGCCCTTCCACGAGTTTGACATGATTTTGGGTATGGACTGATTGTCACGTCATCAGGCAATAGTTGATTGCAAATTAAAGAGGATTTCTTTGAAAACTTTTGAGGGTAATGAGATCACTATTGTGGGTGAAAGGACAGATTTCTTGTCCAATGTTATCTCAGACACAGTTGTAAGAAGATTGATGAGAAAAGGCTGTGAAGCTTACCTAGCACACGTGGTTGATACTAGGCAGGCTAAGCCAAACCTGGGTGATATACCCATAGTAAGAGACTTCCCAGATGTATTTCCTGAAGAGTTGCCTGGTTTACCACCAGAAAGGGAAATCGAGTTTGCTATAGAGGTAATGCCGAGTACAACACCCATTTCAATTGCTCCTTATAGGATGGCACCCACTGAATTGAAGGAGTTGAAAATTCAGTTGCAGGAGTTACTCAAAAAGGGGTTCATACGCCCCAGTGTATCACCATGGGGAGCTCCGGTGCTATTTGTGAAGAAGAAGGATGAAACTTTAAGATTATGTATTGATTACCAGCAATTGAACAAAGTAACTGTGAAGAATAAATATCCATTGCCCAGAATTGACGATCTATTTGATCAGTTGAAGGGAGCCGGTGTATTTTCAAAAATTGATCTCAGATCAGGGTATCATCAGTTGAAGGTAAAGGATGCAGATGTGTCAAAATCTGCATTCAGAACCCGGTATGGGCACTATGAATTTTTAGTGATGCCGTTTGGGTTAACAAATGCACCAATAGCATTTATGGACCTTATGAACCGTATCTTCTATCCATATCTAGATCGGTTTGTAGTGGTCTTTATTGATGATATTCTGGTGTATTCAAAGACTAGGGAAGAACATGATGAACATTTGAGGATTGTTCTACAAACTCTGCGAGAAAAGAAGCTGTATGCTAAGTTGTCCAAGTGTGACTTCTGGATGAGTGAAATCTATTTCCTTGGACACATAGTATAAGCAGAGGGGATTAGAGTGGATCCCAAAAAGATAGAAGTAGTGATGGAATGGAAGAATCCTAGAAATACAACTGAGGTCGGAAGTTTCTTGGGGCTAGCTGGGTATTACAGAAGATTTGTGAAGGGATTCTCTCTTATAGCTGCTCCAATGACCAAGTTGTTGCACAAGAATGTGAAATTTGGCTGGAACGACAAGTGCTAAGCCAGTTTTGAGAGGCTGAAGGCTATGTTGATAGAAGCACCAGTGTTAACACAGCCAGTGTCGAGAAAAGACTTTGTGGTCTACAGTGATGCCTCAAATAATGGGCTAGGGTGCGTATTGATGCAAGAGGGGAAAGTGGTCACCTATGCTTCCAGGCAGTTAAGGCCACATGAACAGAACTACCCTATTCATGACCTGGAGTTAGCAGTAATTATCTTCGCACTAAAGATATGGAGGCATTATTTATATGGTGAAAAATGCAACATCTATACAGACTACAAGAGTCTAAAATATTTGCCAACCCAGAAGGAGCTCAATCTTAGACAGATGCGATGGATTGAGTTCCTAAAGGACTATGATTGTGTGATAGATTATCATCCTGGGAAGGCAAATGTAGTTGCTGATGCTTTGAGCAGAAAATCCATCACAACTTTAAGATCACTAAATGCCTGTCTGTCCTTAGCTCAAGATGGAGCTATTTTGGCTGAGTTGCAAGTGACGCCAACCTTGCTACAGCAAATACAAGATGGGCAGAGGGCAGATGAAAAATTAATGGCCATTGTGGGTAAAATTCCAGAGGGAAAAGAAACTGAATATGAGGTGAAAGCAGATGGGTGTCTGTACTACAGAGGAAGAGTGTGTGTACCAGATGATGGGGAACTGAAGACTAGTATTCTAAAAGAAGCACACACTAGTGTTTATGCTATGCACCTGGGAAGTACGAAAATGTATAATGATTTGAAGCCTCATTATTGGTGGCCTGGTATGAAGAGGGATATAGCTGACTATGTGACTAAGTGTTTGGCATGTCAGCAAGTTAAAGCAGAACATCAAGTTTCATCAGGATTACTATAGCCTATAAGCATACCTGAATGGAAATGGGACTAGGTCACTATGGATTTTGTTAGTGGTGTACCTCTCACCCAAAGGAAGCATGATGCAGTGTGGGTGATAGTGGATAGATTGACGAAGTCAGCACATTTTCTGCCAATTACGACTGACTACTCACTGGAGAAGTTAACAGAATTGTATAGCAGTGAGATAGTTAGACTGCACGGAATCCCACTTTCCATCATATCTGATCGAGACTCAAGGTTTACATCAAGATTCTGGAAAAAGTTGCAAGAAGCCTTGGGCACACAACTCCGTTTTAGCATGGCTTTTCATCCCTAGACGGATGGACAGTCAGAACGAGTAATCCAGGTAAACCTAAGAACTAATTGAATTTTCGCAATTAATAAATTGAAATGATAAAAACAATGTGAATTATGTGATAGATCCTGGAGGATATGCTGAGGAGTTGTGTCATTGAGTTTGAGGGGAGTTGGGATAGATAACTCCCACTGGCAGAATTCGCATATAATAATAGCTACCAAGCTAGCATTCAAATGGATCCGTATGAAGCACTGTATGGGAGGAAATGTAGACCCCAGTGTGTTGGACTGAATTGGGCAAAGATAAGCTGGTAGGACCAGACCTGGTGAAACAAACTGAGGAGAAAGTGAAGATAATCAAAGCTAACTTGAAGGTTACCTCAGATAGACAGAAATCATACGCTGACTTGAAGAGAAAAGAGATAGAGTATCCAGTTGGCGATAAAGTGTTTCTCAAAGTCTCACCGTGGAAGAAAGTACTGAGGTTTGGAAGGAAGGGTAAGTTAAGCCCTAGGTTCATTGGCCCATATGAAGTCATTGAACATGTGGGATCAGTGGCCTATCGGCTAGCTTTACCACCAGAACTAGATAAAATTCATAATGTATTCCATGTTTCTATGCTGAGAAGATATCGCTCAGACCCTTCACATGTCATTTCCATGGAAGAGATTGAAATCCAACTAGACTTGACATATACAGAAGAACCTATACAGATCCTAGCTTGGGAGGTGAAGGAACTGAGAAATAAATAAATTCCACTAGTGAAAGTGCTTTAGAGGCACCACAACACTGAAGAGGCGACTTGGGAAAGTGAAGAGATAATGAGGCAACAGTTTCCTCAACTGTTTACATCAGGTAAATTTCGAGGATGAATTTTTATTAGAGGGGAAGAGTTGTAATACCCTCCTTGTAGCAACTCCGTACATTCTACTGTTTCGATGACCAGTGCCGGTCCGGACAGCTAGAACATCCATAAAAATATTTAAACTAAAGTGAGAAACCATAATTAACTCAAATATTAATAAGAAAAATTTAGGAAAAATTTTTGAAATAAAATACAACCAAGTTAAATGAGCCGGTGTCCTAGCGATGGGTAACCTAGTGAGAAGTTGCGGTTCTCGTAACTAGGAGCCCTAGACCCAGGGAAAACTTATAAAATAATTATTGGGACTCCAGAGAAGGGTTATTGAGGTTCTTATGGCATTAGAATGCCAAGGAAATGCTTAGAAAAATTTTTCAATCGGTACAGACAATTTTGGCCTGTTAAGCCAAACGGAGGGCATTTTGGTCATTTCGTCTTCAAAGATGATTTTTGGCCAACTTGTCCAGTTAAATAAATAATTTATATAACATAAAATATGATTAAATGTTGCTAAAAATTTAATTAAAATTAATTAGCCAAGAAATAGAGAGAAAATGAAAGAAAATGGCATTATGACATCATAGTGATGTCATTAAAGTTTTCTCAACCAACCCAATGTGTACACATGGCATAAATTTATTTAAAAGAGACAAATGGGCTGGAAAAATGAAACAAAAATCAGCTTTCTCTTCTCTTCATCTTCCTTGCCGTGAACCTCCTCCATAGCCAAACCATTTTCAAGCTTTCAAAGATTGACTTTCACTCACTTCTACCCAACAAAACCCTAAACTAGCAACACAAAAAAGTGTTCTTGCATCTTGGAGATTCTTTTGGGAACAAAAAGAAAAGGAAAACAAGAATTCTAGCAAGTGGGAAATCTCACTCCATAGAGGTTAGTGACCTAAACCTTGAATTTCACTTTAAATTCATGTTTAAGAACTAAAAATGTATGCAAATGACAAAGAAATTTAATGAAATACCATTGGTATGCTAACCCTAAATTTTGGCAGCCATGGTTAGGGTAATATGGTGATGATTTTTGGGGAGCTAACATGTTAGTATGGCTGCCCTTAATGTGTATCTTATAAGTGAATTGATAAATGCAATGATAATGCATGGTTTTGTAATGTTGAGTTAGGGTTTGGGGTGGAAAAATGAGACTTTGACCATGTGATAATGGAATTAGGTTTTAATGGTCAATTAGTGACCATTTGGTATTGTATGAATAAAAAATGAAGTGCATCGTGTAGTGGGATTGGAGCTTGGTGTGGCTGCCCTTGGTGACCTACAAAATTGGACATGAGTCTAGTAGGTTTGGGCAGTAATAACTTGAATTGTAGAGGTTCAATTGGTGCAAGACCAATTGGACATGAAACTAGACACATAATGTCACAACTTTGGTGAAGAAACCATGTCTAGAAAACCAAACCAAGTTGACCAAAAGTTTGCCCTAATCAGGGTGACCTACAGTCTGCCTGGGCAAAATTACCAAATGAACAGTATTTGGTCATTTGGCCATAACTCAGTGTAGAAAGGTCCAATTGATCTAAAATTTTACCAGTAACAAGCTGAGATATAAACCAACAACTTTCATGAAGAAATCTAACCCAAATTATGACCATAACATATCAAAAAGTGAGTTACAGTCACTGTTCCTAACACTATAGATTTGGTCAGTCCATAAATTTTGGAAAAACTTTCAATCCGGCCAGTTGTGGTTTTTGGGCCATAACTTGAGCTACAAAACTTCAAATGGAGTGATTCAAAAAAAGAAATTCAACTAGAAAAAATAAGGAAAAACTTTTATGTTGATCATTTTGCCAAATTCTCACTGTAAAAATGACCAATGGAACAGTAAAAACAAAGCATGAAAACTGAAAATTCTGCCCAATTAACATTAAGCTTATAAATGGTATTGGCAACCAATACCAACAAATTTTGAATGCAAAATGTGGTATGTTGGAAGTATTAAAACCAATGTACCTATTGTTTATGCAAAAGTCAACTTTTTAGTTGACTAATGAAATGAATTGTAACATTCAAACTTGAAATTCAAAAATTGTGAAATTTAAAAGTGTAATATGCCCTAGTATACTTAACAAGATTGGTTTGGATAGCTTGGCATGCCAATAGGGTTCTGTTAGCAGTACTGCACATGGCATTATGCTATTCTGTGATTTCATGGCTTTTAGCCATTCTGACATTGTGTTGAGACTTGGCCTTGTGCCTAGTATTATTACAGCTTATTAGCTGTTCTGTTGCACACCCGGAGATACAATGTGACCGATAGTGTGATGGCCAAGGTACTTAGTACCCAGTGCCGGTTTACCCATTTATCCAGTCCAGTCAACTAATACGGTTTACTCGGGCAATGATAATAAACCTTACTAAATTTTAATTGAATAATATTACAAATAATATCAGAAATTAAGTCTACTAAAAAATGTAAACATACATTCTGCATACTTATTTTTATTATATTTTATTTTATTTTATATTGTCACCACTAAGCAGAATTGCATAGCACGTCACTTTTGCCACGCGCAGGTACTGGAGACCTAGCTGGGGAGCCTAGCAGACATCAGACAGGGTGAGCCTTCAAAGCTGTATCCAGAGTCCATAGTCACCTCACATCTGCACTGCATATGGTAGGACATTAGGATTCCGAGTAGCATTTTTTATTTTGCATTTTGTATTAGTTTGGATTGTAACTATAGACTCTTGTAATTATGTAATAATGTAAATATATGAAATTTTATGTTATTGAAATTTTTTGTATAATGTATGTTGATAAATGAAATGTTGAGAAATATTTATGAATGAGCTTCTAGTGATGAAGTGAACAAAAAGTTTTGAAAATAGTATTGAGATGTTGAGATTGGGTTGAGATATATGTGTGTAATGGAGTTTGGATTTGGAAATTATATTGGAAGTGTTTTTAAACAGGTTCAGAAGAACTGTTTTTCCAATTTATAGTCAGCACTCTGTCGGATTTTCTATAAAATTTGCAAAAAAATTCAGATTTATCAAAAATTGAAAATAAGTGAATTAAAAGGGATAAATTGTAATTAGAATATGAATTAGTGCTCTAGCGCACTGAGAGGCATAACTTGCTCGGCTACACTGTAGACTGGTAAGGGGTGTCACACATACTGCATCATGACTATTCTGTGTCCTTGAAAGTCCCATCACAAAATCCATTGTTATCCGCTCCCATTTCCACTCTGGTACTGGTAATGGATGTAACAAACCTATTGGTACTTGATGTTATGCCTTCACTTACTGATAAGTTAGGCATTTGGAAACAAAGTCAGCTACATCCCTCTTCATACCCATCCACCAGTAATGCTCTTTCAGCCGTCTGTACATTTTAGTTCCACCAGGATGCATAGCAAAAGGAGACTCATGTGCTTCCTTCATAATGATCTGTCTCAATTCAATATCATTAGGGACACACATTCTACCCTGATTTAGCAATAAACCATCATCTCTCATAAAGAATTCAGGTTTCTTGCCTTGCAGGACTTCTTTCAACAGCTTTTGATATTTTTCATCACTCTGAGTAGCCATTCTGATCTTATCAATCAATAATGGCTATACATGTCATCCAACTAGTGTCTGTCCCTCATCATCAATCTCCAAACTGGCATGCTGTGTTTTCAACTCATATACCATGGACAGAGGAGAAACTCTGAGACTTACCATAGTCTTGCGACTTAAGGTGTCAGCCACCACATTTGCTTTCCCTGGCTGATAGTCTATTAAGCAATCATAGTCTTTAATCAATTCTAACCATCTCTTCTGCCTCAAATTCAATTCCTTTTGGGTGCCAAGTACTTCATGCTCTTGTGATCTGTATAAATGTAGCATTTCTATCCATACAAATAGTGTCTCCAAATCTTCAGAGCAAAAACAATAGCTGCAAGCTCCAAATCATGTGTCGGATAGTTCCCCTCATGCAGTTTCAGCTGGCGTGATGCATAAGCAATGACATTTCGATCTTGCATCAGTACACAGCCAAACCGTTTGTGAGAAGCATCACTATAAAACTGTATACTCTTTACCCGGTGTAGGTAAAGTAAGGACTGGAGCTTCAGTCAAACACCTTTTCAACTCATCAAAACTCTGCTGGCATTTATCTGTCCATTGAAATTTTACATCTTTCTGAAGCAGTTTGGTCAGTGGAGAAGCTAACATAGAAAACCCTTTCACAAATCAACGGTAATATCCAGCTAAACCCAGAAAACTGTGAATTTCTGTGATATTCCTGGGTGGCTTCCAATTAAGGATAGCTTATACCTTGCTGAAATCAACCTTGATCCCTTCAGCTGACACAACATGTCTCAAGAAGGAGATTTCTTTCAGCCAAAATTCACATTTCGATAATTTGGCGTATAGCTGTTTCTCCCTTAAGGTCTGCAGTACAATCTGCAGATGTCTGTCATGCTCCTCTGCATTCCTCGAATGTATCAAAATATCATTAATAAAAACCACCACAAATTGGTCGAGATATGGTCTGAAGATAGTGTTCATCAGATTCATAAAAGCAGTTGGAGCATTAGTTAACCCGAATGGCATTACTAGAAACTCGTAGTGGCCATATCGAGTTCTGAAAGCAGTTTTTGGAATACTCTGCTCTTGCACTTTCAATTAATAATAACCAGATCGAAAATCAATTTTGGAGAATATAGCTGCACCCTTCAATTGATCAAACAGATCATCAATGAGAGACGATGGATATCTGTTCTTTATTGTCACCTTATTCAACTGCCGGTAGTCACTACATAAGCGAAGAGTGCCATCTTTCTTTTTAACGAACAATACTGGTGCTCCCCAAGGTGACACACTAGGGCGAATGAAGCCCTTTTCAAGTAGTTATTGCAATTATGCCTTCAACTCCTTCAACTTTGCTGGTGCCATTCCATATGGTGTTATGGAGATTGGATCCACACTAGGCATAACGTTAATTTCAAACTGTACCTCTCTTTCTGTAGGTAATCCTGGCAATTCATCAGGAAACACATATGAAAAGTCATATACTGTAGGAATGTCCCTCAATGCTGGACTCCCCACTTGGGTGTCTACCACATGTGCCAAGTATGCTTCACACCCCTTTCTGATCATTTTTCTGGCTAGTGCAGCCAAAATGATGTTTGATAGTAATAGCTGCCTATCGCCGTGTATTACCATATCACTGTACTGAAGGAGACCAAAAGTAACTGTCTTCAATCTACAGTCAATCATGGCATGATGTCTGGCTAACCAATCCATGCCCAAAATGATATCATAATCTCTGAAGGGCATTTCAATGAGATCAGATAGAAAAGTATGTCCTTGGATCACCAAAGAACAATCCCTATACATTTTATTAACCCTGACCTCTTGTCCTAGCGGACTTGTTAGTAGCACCTCAAAGTCCATTTTCACACACGAAACAGCAATGCAATCAATGATGCTAGTACTCACATAGGAATGGGTAGAACCCGGATCAAATAACACAAATACATCTTAATTAAAAGTTGAGAAGGTACCAACCACAATATCAGATGTCTCAGCCTCTTCTCTCTGTCTCATTGCGTAGACTCTGACTAATGCACTGCCTTGCTCTGATTGATTCATTGTGCCTTGGCTGCCTTCTGGACTACCTCTACCCCTGCCTCTACCTCTGCTAGGTGGTTGGGAACCTTTGGTGGCAGGATTCTGAACTGACCCTTCAATAGTAGTAAGAGGTGGTCCAACTCTACAAATACTGATGCAGTCTTTGGCAAAGTGCCCTATGCCTCCACAGTTGTAACAGGCTCCTATGGCCTTGTAGCACACCCCATGATGATTTCTTCCACAAGTTTCACATTGGCGGGAAGGGTAGGAACTTCTGGCACTCTGCTAACCAGATGGAAGAGGTTTCTGTCCTGAATATCTTCCCTACCAGACTTTTTACCACCTCTGTTGTGTCCCCCAAAGTTTTTCCTCTTCCTAGTAGGACCGCTGGAACTCTTATCTATTGACTTCCCCTCTTTCTCTTACTCTGTCTTCTCTGATTTCTTTTTCTTTGGGGCCGCTTCTAACTAAATTCTTTCTAATTTCAGTGCTTGAGAAATAAGCTCAGAGAAGTTAGTATGTTTAAATCTGACTACTTGTAATCTGATACTAGGCTTCAAGCTAATTTCAAGCCTCTTACATCTCTCCCTACTGGTAGAAAGTAGACTTACTGTATAATGGCTCAGGCGAGAAAATTCCCTTCCATATTCAGCCACCGATCTACTCCCCTGTTTCAAACTTAGGAACTCTTGCAGCTTTTGGTCCACAAAAGCATCAGGGACATATTTTTGTCTGAACTCCCGTAGAAAATCACTCCATGTTAGCACTGAAGGTTCTACCAGACTATGGGGAATGGTTTTCCACCAGTCATATGCATCCCCCTATAGCAGAGACACTGAATATTCAATTCTGAGCTCCTCTGTATAATGTAGCTTCTTGAACACCCTATCCATTCTCTCTAACCACTGTTCTGCCTCTAGAGGATCTACTGCCCCCTTGAACTCAGTTGTAACAACCCTATTTGCATAGCTATTATATGTTACTGTTTCAGTGACCGGTATCGGTCCGGACAATTAAGAGGATTAGAACTATGTTTAAGATACCTAGAAAAGCCCTGATGAAAATAAAAAGTGATTACCAGATAGAAAAGTAAAAGTAGGAAAAACATAACATAAAAGGTTAAATGAGCCGAGAGTCACAGCGATGAGTGACCTTCTCGGGAAATGACTGCGAGGTCAATCGTAACTCAAATTTTGAACCATAAAATGTGACGCTGCGGTTCTTAGCACTATTGCGAACACAGCGGAAAAGGAGAAATCACGAAAAAGAATTGTTAAGCCAGTCAAATAATTAGGTTAGGGAGCCAGAAGAAATATTGAATTATTTGCAAACCGAGTTGAACCGGTGAGGGGCAATTCGGTCAATTGACTCCGAGAGCTGACTCCTGACCTAATAAAATCAGAGAAAAGAAAATTTTGAGATCAATAATTAAATTAAAGAACTAAGGAAAAATAAATGAAAAAAAAAAAGAAAAAGAAAAAAAATGGTTGAAAAAGGTCATTACATCATGCATGACATCATGCATGATGCAATAAACCTAATATTTAAATAATTGAAAATTTGGAGATAAATCTTAATAATTAAAAGACAAAATAAAAAGAAAAAAAAATGGTTTCTTCTTTTATTTTCCGTCATCTCTCATCTCTCTCTTATCTCTCTCTCATTTTTTCTTCTTCCACCATTGAAGCACACTTTCAAAGCTTCCTTAACCCAAAAATCAGCCATAAAACTTGTAGATTTTGTAACACCCTCACTGTAGCAACTCCGTACATTCTACTGTTCCGGTGACCGGTGTCGGTCTGGACAGCTAGAACGTCCGGAAAAATATTTAAACTAAAGTCAGGAACCATAATTAACTCAAATATTAATAAGAAAAATTTAGTAAAAATTTTAGAAATAAAATACAACCAAGTTAAATGAGCCGGTGCCCAAGCGATGGGTAACCAGAGGTAAGTTGCGGTTCTCGCAACGAGGAGCCCTAGACCTGGGGAAAAATTCGTAAAATAATTTTTGGGACTCCAGAGAAGGGTTATTGAGGTTCCCATGGCATTATAATGCCAAGAAAATACCTAGAAAAATTTTTCTATCGGTACAGACAATTTTGACCCGTTAAGCCAAACGGAGGGCATTTTGGTCATTTCGCCTTCAGAGGTGATTTTTGGCCGACTTTTCCAGTTAAGTAAATAATTAATATGACATAAAATATGAAGAAATATTGCTAAAAATTAAATTGAAATGTGGTAGAAAAGAAAAGAAAAGAAAAATGAAGGAAATTAGGGATAATGACATCACATGATGTCATTTACATACCCTCCACCAATCACCATTCAATAAGTCTTTTTTTAAACAATTAAAAGAGACAAATGGACTCAAAATTCTGCTGTTTCCTTCTTCTTCTTCAGCCAAAACGTGAATCTCTCCCTCTTCTCCCTCCATTGATTTTCAAACAAAAGCTTCATTTCTCATGCTTCCTCACCATATTTCCTCAAGACCCCAACACTAAAATGAATCCTTGGACCTAGAGGAAGTGTTTGGCAGCCAAGAGAGTACAAGAAAATGAAGATTTAACTTGGAGAAATCTGCCCTACAAGTGGTTAAAGTGAGGTTAGTGCCTACTTATATATATACTTCTTTGATTCCATGTTAGAAGCTTGAAATAAGTGAGAAATTGTAAATTAAATGAATAAAAGTTAAGTGTATGTATCCCTTGAATTTTTGGTAGCCCTAAGGAAGGATGAGTTTGATTGTTTTAATGAATTTAGAGTGGATATAAATGATGTTTAAGGTATGAATATGCATGGATGTTGAACTAGTGTGCTAATTGAGGTTTATGGGCAAATTGAATTGGACATTAGGGTTTTGAGAAGTGAAAAATTGATTTGGCTTATGAAATTGTTAGAGCACATTTTAATGGTCAATTAGTGACCATTTTAGGTAAGTTGACCATATTATGGACTGAAAAATAGGATTGCAAAGTGAAGTTGTAGGCTGCCCTAGGATAGCAGCAGAGGGACTGAAAATTCAGTCCACTTGGACTGTCATAACTTGGGCTGTGTTAGTCCAATTGATGTTTGGCCAATTGGACATGAAACTAGGCTTATAATGGCACATTTTTTCTGAAGAAACCATGCCCAAAAGACCAAAGCAAGAGGACCAAAACTTGGCCCTAATCTGGACACCCTGCAACAGCACCTGTAGAAATGACCAAATGAACAGTAACTGTTCATTTGGCCATAACTCATTGTAGATTTGGTCAATTGACCTGAAATTTTTACAACAACAAGTTAAGACATAGACAAACAACTTTTATGAAGAAACCTACCCCAAATTATGACCAGAACCAAATCAAATCATTGAGCAAAGTGAAGTTTACTGTACTGAGATTTCCAGAATTTTCATTTGAGCAGCAATGTTTGGAGGACTATAACTCTCTCTAGAAAACTCGGATTTAGGCGATTCTTGAACCGATGGAAACCTAAGGCATGGTAGAACATTTCATATGAAGAAAGTTAGACCAAATTAGGAACTTAACTTGATCAAATTACTGACCAAAGTTGGATCAAAATCTGCCAGAACCCATGATAGCAGCATGAACAGTGCACGTGAACAGTAAACTTATTTTGGCCATAACTTGAGCTACAAAACTCCAAATGGAGTGATTCAAAAAAAGAAATTCAACTAGACAAAATAAGGAACATTTTCTATGAAGGAAGTTTTGTCAAATTCCAACAGTAAATCGACCAATGAAACAGTGCAACTTCGGAGCACCAAAACCGAAAATTGGCAATTTTGCCAAAATGACCTAAGCTTTGAGAAAGTGACCAAAACCAACAAGTTTTAAATGAAAAATGTAGTATGTTTGAAGTGCCAAAGTCAATGTACATATTTTCTATGCAAAAGTCAACATTTTAGTTGACTAATGAAGTGAATAGTGATATGAAAACTTGAAATAAGCTTGGAAATGGATTTGGTAATTGATTCCAACAAGTTTCAAATGCAAAATGTGGTACATCGGGAGTGTTAAACCAATGTACCTATTGTCTATGCAAAAGTCAACATTTTTGTTGACCAATGAGGTGAATAGTGACACCAAAACTTGAAATTCAAAATTTGAAATTAGAAATGCATCTAGGGGACTTTAAATTGCAATTGGCAATTGATACTAGCAAATGTAAAACTCAAAATGTGGGATCTTGGTGTAATTAGAATTAACATATCCCTTAAGTATGAAAAAGTCAACATTTTGGTTGACTAGTAAGGTGAATAGTAATCAAAATGAGTAACAAACTAAGATGAAGACCTAGAACCAATTCTAAGCTTAAATGCTTAGAATTGTATGACAAATGTGGACTATGCATCCTAGTCAAAATTGTTAAAAAGAAATTTAGGCCGTAAATTTGAAATCCATGAAATATTCATGGATTACTTGAAACATGAAAAATAAGTCACCTAATTGATGTGAATAGATAGTTAGGGCATATATGCCCATCACAAATGGAATTCATAAAATATTAGTAACTCAACTTGAAATATAAAATTTGTAATTACATAAGTAGATTCTTGAATGTATAAATGAGAAAGGAAAAATGTTTTGAATACAATGGTACATGTGAACCATTGTTTAAAATTGTAATCAATATGAATAACATAATGAATGGATAAATAAACCATATTAATGTATGAATGAGACATTAGTTCTCATTATTATAAAGAGGAGAAGTATTTTGAGTACAATGGTGTAAAAGAATAATTGATGTGAATTGTGATCATATAAATGATCAAATGAATGTATGAATTATGATTGAAATTTATCATGAAATAATGAAGTCATAAAGCACAATATATTAATATTTTAAAATATTAAATGCCCTAGTATACCTAACAAGATTGGTTTGGATAGTTTGGCATGCCAATAGGGTATTGTTTTAGCAGTACTGCGAAAGGCTTTATGCCTATATTCATGGCTTTATGCCCGTATTCATGGCTTTTATGCCCGTATTCATGGCTTTTATGCCCGATTATGTGATATCATGGCTTTTTAGCCATACTGACTGCATACATGGTTGACGTTCTGCGTCCCATGGTATGACGGCCCGAGGCACCACGGTGTCCAGTGCCAACGACCCGTTATCCAGTCCAGTCGTCTAGTATAGGTTACTTGGGCAGTCAATTAAAGTATTATTCAATTCAGGCAGCTAAGTTAAGTTAAGTATAATGAAAATCCAGTACAATTAAATTAAGTATTGAATGAATAGGCAAAAGAGATTAGCAAAAGAAACATAACAAAAATATAAATTGCAGAACCGTACAGACTTGAAATACAATACAGATAGAATAAATTATATACCTGCTAGTATTACTGAAAAGTTATAAACTAAGCACTTCCAAAGAGGAACAAACTAGTATATAAGATCGTTGATACTAGAAATACCATACCAAATTAAATTGACTCTGAGTATCTGAATTATCATTTATTTCTTTCTTTACTTGTATATATTATTTCTGGTTATATTATTGCACCACTAAGCAGAAATGCTTAGCGCGATGGAATTGCTTCCTCGCAGTCTTGAAGGTAAAACCGATGGTATCATTGAGATTTTTGGAGTCGGATCTGCGAAGTGTCAGAAGAGTTCAAGATTGTCACCTCCTCAGCAATGCATGTAGATAGGGCTCATTTTATACATGCTATGTATATTGTTCATTCCTAGCACATTGTAAATTATTTGTATATCTTGTACAAAATAAACTCATGTAATTAACCTATGAATTATGGAAGCTATTCAAAGTAAGTATTTTAGTATGTGAATTGAATTTGAGTTATAATGAGATTATACTTGTGAATATTGAGATATTGAAAATCTAATGAGATTTCTGAGAAATCTGGATACTGTATTGAGATACATTATGTTTGAAAATTTTTTAGACTATTAAGTTTGAGAAATTGAGTATATATTGAAATTGTCTTTGGCAGGTTCAGAAGAACTGTTAGTCCAAATTACAGCCGACACTTTGTCGGATTATCGTTAAAATTTTTGAAATTTCCAACTTAGTTAGATTTTGATAAAAGTAAAAATAGCATAAATCTTCAATAAAGTTTTTGAATAAATAAATCAATGACTGTAATGAAATCAGATAAAATAGAGTGCTCCGGCACACTGAGTGGCATAACTTGCTCGGCTACACTGTAGTCGGGTAAGGGGTGTCACAGATTTCTTAATTAAATCTTTTAGTTAAACCTTGATAAGGAGTTTGACAACAAAAAGAATAAGAAAGGAAGAAGTTTAGAGAGGTGAAAAATTCTGCAAAAAGGTTAGTAATTAACCACTAGATTTTTCTTCAGAATTATGTTTATATGCATGAGTTAATCTAGAAATTGTGAAAAAATTAAACAAAATCAAGCATGGTGAACTGAATAAAAATTTGGCTAGCAGTAGGTTAGGGTTTGAGAATGAATGAATTTGATGTATTTGAATGGGTGTTTAAGTTGAATTATGTATGTAAACAATGTATTGGTGATTGGAATGCATTAGATTTGAATTGCATGAAAATTGGGGTTTAGCAACTAGGGTTTGAGAGCCAAAAATGTGAGAATTGGTCAAATAGTGTGTTTGACCTTGTTCTGAGATGAAAAATGGTCATTTGCGACCAATTGAGATGTGTTGGAAGTGTTAGAAGTGAGTTTAAATTCGGATTGAAAATGGTCATGCTGCAGGCAGTAGGACCATGGTCCATTTCAATGACCAAAACTGAAAATTTACAAGTCCAATTGGTGTTAGGCCAATTGGGAATGAAAAGAGACACAAAATGGAACATTTT
Organism: Hevea brasiliensis; assembly: GCF_030052815.1. Taxonomy (NCBI): domain Eukaryota; kingdom Viridiplantae; phylum Streptophyta; class Magnoliopsida; order Malpighiales; family Euphorbiaceae; genus Hevea; species Hevea brasiliensis. Next base: position 89,129,209 of record NC_079494.1, on the reverse strand, counting down.
TAATCTAGGAATCATACCCAAAAAGTGACAACAACCTAGTGAACAAATTGACCAAATCCGGAATTATGCAGTCTGACCTGTACAAAAATGACCAAATGAACAGTATTTGTTCATTTGCGCATAACTTGGGCTAGGCAGGTCTAAATGACCTGAAATTTTACCAGTAGAAAGTTGAGATATATACCTAAAACTTTCATGAAGAACACAAACCCAAATTATGCCCTTAACGAAGTCATTTGGCCACTCAAATTTGGTGACTTAAAACTGCCAGAACCAGTTTGGTGCCCAGAAATCTGGGTTAAGTCCAATCCGGCAGTCATGATTCAAATGGCTATAAGTTGAGCTACAAAACTCCAATTGGAGTGATTCAAAAAGGAGAATAAATTTAAGAGAATAGGGAACATTTTCTGTGAAGAAAGCTTAGCCAAATTCTAACAGTAAAATGACCAATGGAACAGTGCAACATGAGACACCCAAAACTGAAAATTTGCAAATTTGCCTAAAAGACTTAGAATTTGAGTAAACAACTAAAACTAACAAATTTAGTAACCAAAATGTGGTATGTGAGTGAATTTGGAATTCCCATACCAACTATGCCTTAGAAAGTCAACAAATTGACTTGAATAGTATTGTGTATAGTAACCTCGAAATACAAAATTTAAAGAACGCCAAGTTTAGCATATTAAAGCTAGGTATAAGTGAATTTGAATTTATTTTTGGATTTACGATGAGTTATGATACTGAAACACTGTGAAACTGTGTGTTTCAGCTGAAAAGAACACCAGAAAAGAATTCGAGGAATCGAGTCAAGGCCAAGAGGTGACTCGCTTAAGGTTTGTGCACAACTAACTATTTTGCTACTTTTCACTTCTAAATTGATTTAAACAAATTTATTTTATGATTTAAAATTTTGTTGTGTTGAGGATTTTAATTTGTTGAATGAAATTGTATAAATTAAATGTAAATTTTCTTATGCATTTAAGGATTTATTACATGGTTTTGAGGATTGTAAATTTTAAGTTTGATGTGTTGCCAACCTTGAGTATGAATTTTTTATGATTAAATATGTTGATGATTTGTAAACACTTAGTAAATAGAAATTGTTTAGAATATGATTTGAAACCACAGTTGACATAGCAAAATATGTTGTGAATTCTCATTAGCTTGTCTAGTGAGATATCTCCTCCACTAGATGGGGCGAGTTCCTTCCTCTCTGGCTTGCCAGTTAGGGAAGAGTTTGAATGAGTACTCATATATACTAGCTAGTCTTTGTTCCTCCCTTTTAGCCTCGGTTATTGGGAGAGTGTGAAATGTCATGGTGTACAACACGGCATCTATTTGAATTTTGGGTCATGGGTTTAACTGTAACACCCTCCCGGTAGCAATTCCGTACATTGTACTGTTCCGGTGACCGGTGTCGGTCCGGACAGCTAGAACGTCCGGAAAAATATTTAAACTAAAGTGAGGAATCAAAATTAACTCAAATATTAATAAGAAAAATTTAGTAAAAATTTTAGAAATAAAATACAACCAAGTTAAACGAGCCGGTGCCCTAGCGAGGGGTAACCCAGAGGGAAGTTGCGGTTCTCGCAACTAAGAGCCCTAGACCCAGGGGAAAAATTATAAAATAATTTTTGAGACTCCAGAGAAGGGTTATTGAGGTTCCTATGGCATTAGAATTCCAAGAAAATACCTAGAAAAATTTTCCAATCGGTACAGACAATTTTGACCCGTTAAGCCAAACGGAGGGCATTTTGGTCATTTCGCCTTCAGAGATGATTTTTGGCCGACTTGTCCAGTTGAGTAAATAATTAATATGACATAAAATATGAATAAACATTACTAGAAATTAAATTAGAAATGAGTAGTGGAGGAAAGAAAAGAAAAATACAATATATGCAATTTGTCACATCATTGTGATGTCATTTAAAATTGTCCACCAATCACAATTAAGCAACCATTTGACTAACTAATAAAAGAGACTAAATGAAGACCAAAATAACCAAAAATACAGCAGCCATCTCCCTCCCCAAAAGCCAGCCGAAACATGCCCTAGACAACCTCCATTGATTTTTTTCAATCAAAGCTTAATTTCTCCCTTTGTTACACCACTAAACCCTAACCCCTTTCATTAAAACTTGACCATATCTCTTGGGGAAGCTTTTGCCAGCCAAGAAGAGGAAAGAAAGTGAAGTTTTGAGTTGGGAAAAATCTGCCTACAAGAGGTTAGTGCATATATACACCTAAAGCTCTTTATTTCTATGTTAAGGGACTTAAACTAAGTAAGGTATTGTAACTAAAATGAAAAAAAATTATGTGTATGTATGCCATGCATTTCGGCAGCCCTATTGAAGGAATAGAAATGGAGTGTTTGATGGACTTAGAGTGAACTAGAGCTTAGGTTTAAAGTGTATACATATATATATATAAAGAATGAAAGAGTTAATTAGGGAAATTGTGAAAACTTTGAAATTTAGCTAGGGTTTAGGAATGAAAATTTGACTTGGCTTATGAAATGGTTAAAGAACATTCTAATGGTCAATTAGTGACCATCTGAGGTATGTTGACCATAAATTGGACTGAAAAATGGCATGGCAAAGTGGAATGGTAGGCTGCCTAGGGACAGCAGTAGAGTGGCTGAGATTCCAGCCCATTTACACAGCCATAACTTTGGCTGTGTAGGTCCAATTGGTGTTTGGCCAATTGGACGTGAAACTAGGCTTATAATGGCACATTTTTTCTGAAGAAACCATGCCCAAAAGACCAAAGCAAGAGGACCAAAAGTTGGTCCCAATCCGGATACCCTGCAACAGCACCTGCAGAAATGACCAAATGAACAGTAACTGTTCATTTGGCCATAACTCACTGTAGCTATGGTCAATTGACCTGAAATGTTTACAGCAACAAGCTAAGACATAGACAAACAACTTTCATTAAGAAACCTACCCCAAATTATGACCAGAACCTAACCCAAATGGCAGTCATAATCACTGTTCATGGTACTGTAGATTTGGTAACTCTGCAGTTTTGGCAATCCGGCCAGCTGTGGTTTTTGGACCATATCTGGAGCTTCAAAACTCCAAATGGAGTGATTCAAAAAAGGAAATTCAACTAGACAAAATAAGGAACAACTTTCATGTTTGCCATTTCCTTAAATTCCCACTGCAACAGGGCCCAATTGAACAGTAAAATTGGGTCACAAAAACTGAAATTTCTGCCCTCTTAGATTTAAGTTGGGAAATGGTAATGGTGACCAATTCCAACAAGTTTTAAATGCCAAATGTGGTATGTTGGGAGTGCCAAAGTCAATGTACATATTTTCTATCCAAAAGTCAACATTTTTGTTGACCAATGAGGTGAATAGTAACACCAAAACTTGAAATTCACAAATTGAAGAATTTAAAAGTTTCAAATGCCCTAGTATACCTAACAAGATTGGTTTGGATAGTTTGGCATGCCAATAGGGTTCAGTTAGCAGTACTGCACATGGCAATATGTCGTTCTGTGATTTCGTGGCTTTTAGCCATTCTGACCTTGCATTGAGATTTGGCCTTGTGCCTGAGATTATTTACAGCTTGGTAGCTGTTCTGTTGCACACCGGGAGATGCATATGTGACCGATGGTGTGACGGCCCAAGGTACTAGATACCCAGTGCCAGTTTACCCGTTATCCAGTCCAATCGTCTAGTGTAGGTTACTTGGGGCAACCAAATGAATAAAAGTGGACAAAGTTAATGATACACAAATTCAAAACAAATAAAACATATACATTCGTTACATATTTATTTCTTGCTATCTTTTATTTTATTATTGCACCACTAAGCATTATTGCTTAGCGCGTTGCTTTTGCCACTCGTAGGTTCTGGAGATACAGATCGTGAGCCCAGTAGACCGCAGACTGGGTGAGTCCATCCTGCAGATTACGCATGATGTCCGTGTCACCTCAACTTCTGCAGTGCATTGGTAGGACACTAGGTGTTATTTTGGTGATTTGTAATTAAATTTTATTTTCTCATATGTATTTGGATTATGTAATGTATTTAGATGTTCATGTAAATGATGAAAACGGTGTTTGTAAATGGAAAAGTAAATGTTTATTTGTGATTTATACGTGATCATCACATGTGATGGATGATTGAGAACTAAAATTGAAATGTTGTTGAGATCTTGATATTGAGATTTTGTTGATGAATTGAAGTTGGGATTGTTTGGAAATTATTTGGAAGTGTTTTTAACAGGTTCCGAAGAACTGTTTTCTCCATTTTTAGCCAGTACTCTGCCGGATTTTCTTTAAAATTTTCGGAACCTCAAATAAATTATGATTTCAATAAATGACTTAAATGAGTTATCTTTCACAAATTATATTCAAAAGCATGATATAAATTAATTAAGGTATATTAGAGTGTGCCGGTACACCGTGTGGCATCACTTACTCGGGTATACTGTACACGGGTAAGGGGTGTCTCATTAACTGTGTGAATTGTTGGCAACACCCTTTAAATTATGCATAGTTTGATAAATTGTGGTAGAAATAAATAATTTGTTAGTGATTCAAAATATTTTTGTATTGTTTCTAGATATAAAAGAAATGTAGATAAATAGTTACTATTTGATCAAATAGTTATTCAAATGAATAATTTGCATGAATGAAAATATTGATTTCTGAATGTTATGAATTTTGAAGAATTTAGAAATTTTAAATTTTTATTCATTATGAATTGTCAAGCATAACTTGTATTAAGTTTTAAATTATTAGTTTATACACCACTGAGTTCACCACTCAGCGATAGCTTTGTATGCTGTCGCAGGTGAAAGAAAATATAAAACAGCTGAGCAAGATTACTGGAAGGCATAGTGAGACTATCTTTGGGTATATCATAGGTATACCCTTGTACTTTAGATTTTGATGTAATTCTGTAATTATAAATATGAAATTTACTTTGAGCAGTTGTACCAACTCTTTTGTAATATATTTTTGGATTGTAATGAAATACAAATTATTATAAGGTTATCTTGAGATTTTATGTATTTATAAAGTTTTGCACTAAATTTTTTTATGATCCCATGAATGTAAATATTAAGTTTGTTACCTTAATAAGAGGTTTCAATGTTTGACTTAATTTAAACTGTGTATTGAGTTGCTTGTATTGATTTGTGAAATGAGATTGAATAATGGAGTTGTGATTGAGAAAAATGTTGGGAGTATCTTTATTTTTAGGTTTTGAAGAACTGTTTTCTCAAAATACAGACGGCACTCTGCTGAAATTTTTGTAAAAATTACGGAGATTTTAAATATCTAAAAATTTGATTTATGTTTGGACTTTAAATAAAGGTTTTTAATATCTGAAAAAATTTTACCCACCAATTTAAAAATGAATGAAAATTATTTCAAAATCCCTTGTAGTATATTTAATGGGTTACCGGTAAGTGAAGTACGATAATTCATTAGGTGTACTACGGGAGCATGTTACATCTTACAAGGAGTAGGGTGTGACATGTTTTAGTGGTATCAGAGCAAAGGTTTTAAAGTAAATTTTGAACTGTAAATTTGAAATATTTTTTGATAAGTACAACTGTTCAAATGTTTGATACATATAGTACATTTACATCATAAATATGAACTAATGGGGAGAAATCTCCTTGTGTTGGTTGTACAGGAAATAGAAAAAAAAATCCTGTGAATAGATATGGACAAGGGGGATAAAATGGTAGAGCAGTCTGATACAGCTAACGTAGAAGGAGAGGCCCCAGTTTCGCAGAGCGTTGGAGGTCCAGCTGCACCAGTCCCTCCTATATAAATTACTGCACAAATGGCCCAGCAGATTGCCATGTTCTTTCAGTAAATGGCTGATAATTTGTCAGTACAGGCCCAAGTACAAACCCAACCCCCTTAAGAGCAGCATGAAAAAGAGAAAAGTGGGAAACCCATCGGTCAAAGTTTGAGTAGTAATTTGGGAAAGAGAAAAGATTTTGAGGGACCCCGAGCTTTAAAGTGTGACAGAGGTGGATCTTCAGGGCGAAAGCAATCAAGAACCATTTGTCAAAGAACCAGAAGTTCCTACCCTATCCATATCTGTGACGTTTGTGAAAAATTTTCATGGGGGTATTTGCCATAAGGTCACTGGAGCCAACTTCAATTGTGATGGAATCGGACATTACGCCCGAGATTGTAATAGCGCACGTCGATTTATGCCACATACTATACCAGAGGAATCAGTTCAAGATTCTGATTTTAGAGGCTCATTAATAGTTAGTAGGGGTAGAGGTAGAAGTAGAGACAGTACTTCGGGTAATCCTCACACAATGGACCAACCCGAGCAGAGGAATACATTAGAAAGAGGGAACGCCATGCATCGAGGGGAAGAAGCAGAGACTTTAGTTGTAGTTGCCAGTATGTTCTTAACTTGTGAAAGGAATAATTATGTACTATTTGATTCTGGCTCTACTTGTTTATATGCTAATGCTAAAATTATATGTTCTACTGCTATTCCTTTACATGGAGATAAATTTTAATGTGTTAGTAATTAGTCTTTTAGGTAAGAATTGCGATAATAAGCATGATTGGAATTAATTTTGGAAAAGTTTCTAGTGAGAGACATCTCCTAGACTATGATAAATTATAAAGTTAATTAGTAAGCCTAATTAGGTAAGGCAAGAGGACCAAAAAGTAAATTATAGCAATATATCAGCCCTAGATGGAAGTAAAGGTATTCTATTGATAGATGTCAATAAGTACCATAATCAAAATAAGTTTAAGATATTAGTGGATTTGAAAGAAATAAGATATAGGGAAGTTTGATCTATTGGGATGTATCATAGTAACTATGCAATATTCTTGATGTTTGTGCTGTAAGCTGCAGATTACAATACTGACTTGAGATTTATTGTGTAGAGCTACGTACTACCCAATAGTACATAAGGATAAGAATAGTTATAAATGACTTTCGCTCTGGTACAAATATACCAGAATAGAGTTTTATTACTAGAACTGAGTTTGAAAATCCTAATTCGGGATATAAAACTCTATAATTAGAATACCAAAAGATCATGGTTGCAAGGTAGTGAGAGTTAAAGACTCTGTTACCCTAGCATGAATTACAGTATATCAAGAATTGTTTTGGGACTAGAGATTTTAGCATGTAAAAATTTAAAAATAACACTTATAGGGCTAAGTCATCTAGTCTCCGATATGGGGTTTATAGTTGTTTTGATATTGCAATGGATCTTTTGCTAAAAGTTTAGTAAGGAACAGTATTCTATTTGTGTAGCAGTAAGACACAAAATATAATTTTGTTCCCCTAGAAGAGACAGGATGCTATGGATGGCAATTATAACTTATAAAACAGTTAAGAAATTATATTCTACTAATAACAGTAATTCGATAGGAACTAGTTGGCCAGGTATTCTTTAGGAAGAGCACAATTTTATTGTGCGGATCATAAGCATTAGATTAGAATTAAAGCAAAACTTTTGAATAGCATGGGAAACAGGAGAGTCCGGTAGACTCCCTTCTTAAGATTAAAAAATTATTTATGGTTACAAAAATAAAGGGTAATGATCGCAAACCAGCAGAAAATAAGCTATAGAATATTGATAGATAAAAGAGTTGTGGAAGTAAAGATTAGAATAGTTGGTGCGAATGTAATAAAGAAACGTTATGAATATTAGTTAAAGTGTTGACTAGAATGGTCAAAGGACCAAATCAAAGTAATATTGAAGTATAGTGGATTTATTAGGGATGATAAGAGGTGCTAAATCATGACTCGACAGTCAAGTTAAGGAAGAAGATAAGATTGAGGAATAAAATAATTAAAGTTAAGCCGTGGAAAAAAAAAACAAATAAAACAGTAAGAAATGAGAAAAACACTATATGAGGAATTGCCACCAAGGCAAACAACTTACTTAAGACACATAACGATATCCTGAACTATTTTATCAAGAAGGAAATAAGTTAAATAAAAGCAAACAAGATAGTGCAAAATGGAACATAGGCCTTGGTCATAAATGGAGATGGTAAGATAATGGTTATGGACCTATGGCCAAGAAAGAGATAAGCATTTCATATATGACCAACAAGGCCATTTAAAAAAAAAAAAAAAAAAAAGACTACAAAGGAAAATAATTGTTAAAACAACAGCAATAAAAGACTAAAATATTCTAAACTAAACTGAAGGTTGCATCAAATGATCAAGAGATTTGATAAGAAAAGAGTAAAACTAAGTTCTCACCCATAGGATTGTATGAGGTCCTAGAAAGAGTGGATCCACTAGCACACAAATTTGCTTACCTCTAAAATTGAAATGAATTTGAATCTAACTTATGAGAGAAGCTCATAAGAAACTTGGCACACGAGGTGAGCAATCGATGAGTAAATAGTATTGACTAAAGTGCTAAGGAACCATCATTCAGGCTAGGATGCTACTTAGGAGCGTGAATAGGACATGAGGAGACAGCACCCACAACTGTTCAGAGACTGATACCAGGTAAAATTTCGATGACAAAATTATTTTAAGGGGGTGAGAATTGTAACACCCCTATTTGCATAGCCTGGTATATGTTACTATTCCGGTGACCGGTATTGGTCCGGACAATTAAGAGAATTAGAACTATGTTTAAGATACCTAGAAAAGCCTTGATTGAAAATAAATAGTGATTACCAGATATAAAAGTAAAAATAGGAAAAACAGAACATAAAAGGTTAAATGAGCCGAGAGTCACAGCGATGGGTGACCTTCTCGGGAAATGACTGCGAGGTCAATCGTAACTCAAATTTTGAACCGTAAAATGTGACGCTACGGTTCTTAGGACTATTGGGAACACAGTGGAAAAGGAAAAATCACGAAAAAGAATTGTTAAGCCAGTCAAATAATTAGGTCTGAGAGCCAGAAGAAATATTCAATTATTTGCAAACCGAGTTGAACCGGTGAGGGGCAATTTGGTCAATTGACCCTGAGAGCTGACTCCTGACCTAACTGTCCAATAAAATTAGAGAAAAAAAAAATTTGAGATCAAGAATTAAATTAAAGAACTAAGGAAAAATAAATGAAAAAAAAAAAGAAAAAAAAGGGTTGAAAAAGGTTATTACATCATGCATGACATCATGCGTGATGCAATAAACCTAATATTTAAATAATTGAAAATTTGGGGATAAATCTTAATAATTAAAAGACAAAATAAAAAGAAAAAAAAATGGTTTCTTCTTTCAATTTCCGTCACCTCCCATCTCTCTCTTATCTCTCTCTCATTTTTTCTTCTTCCACCATTGAAGCACACTTTCAAAGTTTCCTTAACCCAAAAATCAGCCATAAAACTTGTAGATTTCTTAATTAAATCTTGTAGTTAAACCTTAATAAGGAGTTTGACAACAAAACGAAGAAGAAAGGAAGAAGTTTGGAGAGGTGAAAAATTATGCATAAAGGTTAGTAATTAACCACTAGATTTTTCTTTAGAATTATGTTTATATGCATGAGTTAATCTAGAAATTGTGGAAAAATTAAACAAAATCAAGCATGGTGGACCAAATAGAAATTTGGCCAGCAGTAGCTTAGGGTTTGAGAATGAATGAATTTGATGTATTTGAATGGGTGTTTAAGTTGAATTATGTATGTAAACTATGTATTGGTGATTGGAATGCATTAGATTTGAATTGCATGAAAATTAGGGTTTGGCACCTAGGGTTTGGGAGCCAAAAATGTGAGAATTGGTCAAATGGTGTGTTTGACCTTGGTTGAGAAGAAAAATGGTCATTTGTGACCAAGTGAGATGTGTTGGAAGTGTTAGAAGTGAGTTTAAATTCGGATTGAAAATGATCATGCTGCCGGCTGTAGGACCAAGGTCCCTTTCAGGGACCAAAACTGAAAATTTACAAGGGCAATTGGTCTTAGGCCAATTGGGAATGAAAATAGACACAAAATGGAATATTTTTCATTCAGGAATCATGCCCAAAAAGTGACCACAACCTAATGAACAAATTGACCAAATCCGGACTTATGCAGTCTGACCTATACAAAAATGACCAAATGAACAGTATCTGTTCATTTGGCCATAACTTGGGCTAGGCAGGTCTAAATGACCTGAAATATTACCAATGGACAGCTGAGATATAGACCTAAAACTTTCATGGAGAACACAAACCCAAATTATGTCCTTAACCAAGTCATTTGGCCACCCAAAGTTGGTGACTGAAAACTGCCATAACCAGTTTGGTGCCCAGAAATATGGGTTAACTCCAATTCGGCTGCCATGATTCAAATGGCTATAACTTGAGCTAAAAAACTCCAATTGGAGTGATTCAAAAAGAAGAATAAATTTAAGACAATAGGAAACATTTTATATGAAGAAAGCTTAGCCAAATTCTAACAGTAAAATGACCAATGGAACTGTGCAACATACAACGCCCAAAACTGAAAAATTTGCAAATCTGCCTAAAAGACTTAGAATTTGAGTAAACAACCAGAACCAACAAATTTAGTAACCAAAATGTGGTATGTGGATGAAGTTGGAATTCCCATACCTATTAAGCCTTAGAAAGTCAACAAATTGACTTGAATAGTAACCTCGAAATACAAAATTTAAAAAATGCCAAGTTTAGCATATTAAAGCTATGTATAAGTGAATTTGAATTTATTTTTGGATTTTTGATGAGTTATGATGCTGAAATACTACGAACTGTGTGTTTCAGTTGGAAAGAACACCAGAAAAGAACTCGAGGAATCGAGTCAAGGCCAAGAGGCGACTCGCTTAAGGTTTGTGCACAACTAACTATTTTATTACATTTCACTTCTAAATTGATTTAAACAAGTTTATTTTATGATTTATAATTTTGTTGTGTTGATGATTTTAATTTGTTGAATGAAATTGTATAAATTAAATGTAAATTTTCTTATGCATTTAAGGATTTATTGCATATTTTTTAGGATTGTAAATTTTAATTTTGATGTGTTGCCAACCTTGAGCATGAATTTATGATGATTAAATATGTTGATGATTTGTAAACACTTTCTAAATAGAAATTGTTTTGAATATGATTTGAAACCACAGTTGACATGGCGAAATATGTTGTGAATTCTCATTAGCTTGTCTAGTGAGATATCTCTTCCACTAGATGGGGCGAGTTCCTTCCTCTTTGGCTTGCCAGTTGGGGAAGAGTTTGAATGAGTACTCATATATACTAGCTAGCCTTTGTTCCTCCCTTTAGCCTTGGTTATTGGGAGAGTGTGAAATGTCGTGGTGTACAACATGGCATCTATTTGAATTTTGGGTCATGGGTTCAACTGTGTGAATTGTTGGCCACGCCTTTTAAATTATGCATAGTTTGATAAATTGTGGTTGAAATAAATAATTTATCAGTGATTCAAAATATTTTTGTATTGTTTCTGGATTTAAAAGAAATGTAGATAAATAGTTACTATTTGATCAAAAAGTTATTCAAATGAATAATTTGCATGAATGAAAATATTGATTTCTGAATGTTATGAATTTTGAAGAATTTAGAAATTTTAAATTTTTATTCGTTATGAATTGTCAAGTATAACTTGTATTAAGTTTTAAATTATTAGTTTGTGCACCACTGAGTTCACCACTCAGCGATAGCTTTGTATGCTGTCGCAGGTGAAAGAAAATATAAAACAGCTGAGCAAGATTACTGAAAGGCATAGTGAGACTATCTTAGGGTATATCATAGGTATACCCTTGTACTTTTGATTTTGATGTAATTCTGTAATTATATGTATGAAATTTACTTTGAGCAGTTGTACCAACTCTTTTGTAATATATTTTTGGATTATAATGAAATACAAATTATTATAAGGTTATCTTGAGATTTTATGTATTTATAAAGTTTTGCACTAAATTTTTTTATGATCCCATGAATGTAAATATTAATTTTGTTACCTTAATGAGAGGTTTCAATGTTTGATTTAATTTAAATTGTGTATTGAGTTGCTTGTGTTGATTTGTGAAATGAGATTGAATAATGGAGTTGTGATTGAGAAAAATATTGTGAGTATCTTTATTTTCAAGTTTTGAAGAACTATTCTCTCAAAATACAGACGACACTCTATCAAAATTTTTGTAAAAATTACGGAGATTTTAAATATCAAAAAATTTGATTTATGTTTGGACTTTAAATAAAGGTTTTTAATATCTGAGAAAATTTTACCCACCAATTTAAAAATGAACGAAAATTGTTCAAAATTCCTTATAGTATATTTAATGGGTTACCGGTAGGCGAAGTACGGTAATTCATTAGGTGTACTGCGAGAGCATGTTACAACTTACCAAGAGAAGGGTGTGACATCAGTAGCCCCATATTTCATCAATTTGTCATACTGCCTAGCTGAAGACTGTGGTTGTACCACTGGTGTCTGCAGTGGGGCTTGAGTAGGCATGTTACCAGCTATCTGTTGGAACATTGCAGCCATCTCACGAGCGAATCGAGTAGGAAATCTGCAGATCGAGGGGCAGTGCAGTTGATCCTCTCACATTGTGAAGGGCTGGGGCTTCCCCTTGTACTTCAGCCTCTATCGATTGGTCGACTGAATGATCATCCTCTTCCATAGTTAATTTGAGGATCTTAGACCTCCTGAACAAATAATACAAGAAGATTTCCTCCCGTTAGTTAATATTTATAATGTAATGTACTGTATGTATTAAACAATGACATTGAGCAGTTGTACTATGAAGAAAGAATATTCAAATTACAGGTGAAAATAGAATTTAAAAACTAGCTCTGATACCACTAAAACATGTCACACCCTACCCCTCTGTAAGGCATAACATGATCCCGTTGTATACCTAATGAATTACTAAACTTCGTCTACTGATAACCCATTAAATACACTACAAGGGATTTCAAACATTTTCTTACTTCTTTACAAAGTGGTGAGCACTATTTATAGGTGTTAAAATTTTTTTAACAAAAATGAAACCAGATAACACATTTGAAGTATTAATAATTTCTGTAAAAATTTTGGCAGAGTGCCATCTGTATTTTGAATAAAACAGTTCTTTAAAAACCTGTAAAAAGCACTTCAATATTTTTCTCAATCCCAAACTCCAATATCCAATCAACACAATAAATTTCTCAACATTGGCCAACTCAAATCCACAATAATTTTCTAGTGTTTTCAAAAGCAGAGAAAAAAGAAATATATCCCAATATTTACAAGCCAAAATAATTTATAAATTTAGTTTACAACTTTAATGTATAATTTTAATGTACAATTTTAATTTACAACTGCTCAAAACCAAGAACAATATATACATACAGTGAACATACATTACAATACAAAATACAAAATATGATATACTCAATATACCCGATGAACTCTCAATGTAGCAATAACAGCCTAGTTTGCTGCCCTGTCAGTCTGTCTACCTGCGACAGCAATGAAAAGCTATCGCTGAGCTAATGTCTTAGTGGTACACAACATTAATAAAATGCAACTTAAAATCATGAATCATAAGTCATATAAATAGTGGATACTTAAAACCATAGTTAAATTCAAAGACAGTGAATGTCATAAAGAATTTAAACTCCATTTCACAATATCACAATAAATATCAATAAATCACATACACAGCTTAATGAAGTTCCAAAGTCCAATTCGTCCCAAAAGCCGATGGCTAGTGAGGAATAACATAGCTAGCTAGGAATAATATGAGTACTCGTTCTATTCGTCCTCAACAGGCACACACCTCAACACTTCAGCTAGAGAGGGATTCAAAGTCAATTCATCCCACTAGACAAGCTAGCAAGGAATTTAATCAATATACATGATAGTTATGGTTTCAAACCATTTGTAATGTTTTTCAAGCAATAAGTATCCATCAAATATCCATTCAAACAATTTTCCACAATTTAAAACAATAACATACAAATAGTCATAATTTATTACAATTGAAAAATTCAAAAGAAATAACTGTTGCACACAAACCTCTGATAAATGTCTCTTGGTCTTGACTCAGTGTTTCCTTCCCCTTCCCTGTGTCTTTGCTAACTGAAACATACAATTTGAAGTGTTTCAGTGCTCATTTAAACTGTTTCTAACAGTAAGGCTTAATAATTAATTTATTGAAATCTATTATTTTCCTTAGTCAACCTAAAATGTTGACCCTCGATGCACTCTGGGTGAATTAGGTTTAATGTTACCAATGTGTCACATTTTATAGCCCTTTAGTATTGGTATATGTTACCAGTTTTATTTTCAAGTATATTGCATTTTATTGCAATTTGCCGAATTTCGGTATACTAATTTGACCTAGCTGGACAATCTAGTTCCCTCCATTTTCGGGTTTCGGTCCAAACTACAAACTTGTAGGTCTGTGTCTTATTGCACGCGGGGCAAAATTTCAGGTTATTCTGAGTTGTGTAGACCAAGTTATGGTCAATTTACTAATACTGGACAAAATGCACCAAAATGGTAGGCTTAGGTCATTTTTAGGTCACTTTTGGTTTGGCTAGTTTTGGTACCTGAACTTGTCTAAGCTATTTGGCTTAGTTCTGGCCATTTCTGGGCTTTAGTGTCTTCATAAGAATTGTAGATCTATGTCTAAGTAAGTTATGGTCAAAACACTAACTGCTGCCCAAATGCTCAATTTTCAGGCTTTCAAGTAACTAATCCGGATTTGGTCATTTTTCAAGTCACCTTCTAGGTAGAATTTAGGTAAGCTTCCTTCATGAAAGTTGGCACATTTTGTGCCTAGTTTCACCTCCAATTAGCCTTATACCAATTGGAGTCACACGCTTAAGGTTCTAAGCTAAAACATACACTGCCCTGCTACACACTCTTCATCACATACCAATTACACATTCTATACTTACCAAGCTAATCCTTTAATGCCAATTCTGGTTTGTACCATACCATTAACACACTTTACATTACATTTTGGTCATTTTGGATAGCTTGTAACCATTCTCAATATGCACACTATAATACAGAATTTTCCAAAGTCCAATTACACCATTTAACCACATGAACATACCCCATTTACATACCCAATTCCAAACCATTATACACATATACAAGCTACCATCAATAACAACATAATTAAATAAACCAAACCATGAAACAACACAATTTAAACTACACTTTAAAGTTGCCAATTTGCACATCTCCCTCAAATAGCTTCCAAGCTTCCAAAACCAAGTGCACTATCACACATACACTTAGTATACATTATCCAAATTATTTCTATGTACATAAACACTTATACCAACATCTTAAACAACCATAAACAAGTAAAAACAAGCTACAAATAGTGAGTTTCCATGGCTGCCAAAATGGTGCATCACCATTCAATCATCTACATAAAAGATTCTTTCATAAATCAATTACCCACAACCTTGGTTACACTTTTAATGAAACAAGAATTGAAACACTCACTTACCACTTTTGAAGTGTGACACCCCTTACCCGTCTACAGTATATCCGAGTAAGTTATGTCACACGGTGTACCGGAACACTCTATTTTTTTCTTAATTAATTTTTATCATAGTTTTGAATATAACTTGTGAAATATAATTCATTTAAGTCATTTATTGAAATTATAATTTATTTGAGGTTCCGAAAATTTTATAGAAAATCCGGCAGAGTACCGGCTAAAAATGGAGAAAACAGTTCTTCGGAACCTGTGAAAAACACTTCCAAAATCATTTCCAAACAATCCCAACTCCATTTCATCAACAAAGTCTCAATATGATTTTCAACAACATTTCCATTACTCAAACATTCATTTCTCATGGTACTCATATACAAACAATAAATAAATACTCGAATTTTCCATTCATAACCACAATTTTCATTATATACATGAACATCAAAATACATTACATAAGTTCAATTACATATGAGAAAATAAAAGTTAGTTACAAAATACCAAAATGAAACCTAGTGTCCTACCAATGCACTGTAGATGGTGAGGTGACACGGACACTATGCAGAGCTGCAGGAGGTCTCACCCAGTCTGCGGTCTACTGGGCTCTCGGTCAGTATCTCTAGAACCTACGCGTGGCAAAAGCAACGCACTAAGCAATAATGCTTAGTGGTGCAATAATAAAATAAAAGGAAATAACAGAAGATAAATATGTATTGAATGTATCGATGTCTTACTTGTTTTGTACTTGTTATATTCATTATTTCATTAAATTTATCCACTTTCATTTTTTTTTTGGTTGCCCAAGTAACCTATACTGGATGACTGGACTAGATAAACGGGTAAACTGGCACTGGGTATCTAGTACCTCGGGCCATCACACCATCGGTCACATATGCATCTCCCGGTGTGCAACAGAATAGCTAATAAACTGTAATGACAATAGGCACAAGGCCGAATATCAACAAAATGTCAGAATGGCTAAAAGCCATGAAATCACAGAATGGCATAATGCCATGTGCAGTACTGCTAACTGAACCCTATTGGCATGCCAAACTATCCAAACCAATCTTGTTAGGTATACTAGGGCATTTGATACTTTTGAATTCTGCAATTTTTGAATTTCAAGTTTTGGTGTCACTATTCACTTCATTGGTCAACAAAAATGTTGACTTTTGCATAGAAATTAGGTACATTGGTTTTAACACTCCCAATGTACCACATTTTGCATTCAAAACTTGTTGGAATTAATCACCAATACCATTTCTAAGCTTAGAACTAAGGGAGCAGAATTTTCAGTTTTTGTACCCTAATTTACTGTTCCATTAGTGACTGTTACAGTGGAAATTTGAAGAAATAGTAAACATGAAAGTTGTTCCTTATTTTGTCTAGTTGAATTTCCTTTTTTGGATCACTCCATTTGGAGTTCTGTAGCTCCAGTTATGGTCCAAAAACCACAGCTGGCCGGATTGAAAAATTACAGAATTGACCATATCTACAGTGCAGTGAACAGTGAATGCAACTGCCTTGTTGGATAGGTTCTGGTCATAATTTTGGGTAGGTTTCTTCATGAAAGTTGTTTGTATATATCTTAACTTGTTGCTGTAAAAATTTCAGGTCAAATGGGCCATCCTACAATGAGTTATGGCCAAATGAACAATTACTGTTCATTTGGTCATTCTGCAGAATCTGGTTGCAGGACATCTAGATTGGGACCAGTTTTTGGTCCATTTGCTTTGGTCTTTTAGCTATGGTTTCTTCACCAAAATTGTGCCATTATGTGTCTAGTTTCATGTCCAATTGGCCAAACACCAATTGAACCTACACAGCCAAAGTTATGGCTGTCCAAACAGGCTGGACTCACAGCCTCACCTGCTGCTCTCACTAGGCAGCCTACCAAATCAGTTTGTAACACTATACTTCACTCCAAATTATGGTCAACTTACCTCAAATGGTCACTAATTGACCCTTAAAATGTTCATTCACCATTACATAAGTGAAACTCAAATTTCTCTCAAAACCCTAATTCCTAAGTTCTCAAATCTTACAATATACATGCCATTAAGGTTTTTAATTCACTTATACACATCAAGGGACATCCATGGATTTTAATTCCATTCAAGCCATCAACCTCAAGAAAGTTCATGGCTGCCAAAAATTGAAGATACTCTAACATGTATAATTTACTTCAAATTTTTATAATTTCTTAACTTAAATTGATGTTCTAACAAAATTAAAAAGAGTGAGAGGGAAAATATAGCACTAACCTCACTTAAGAGCTTTTCAAGAGCTCTAATTCTTCACCTTTTCTCTTTATTTTTGCTGCCTAAGGGTTATTCAAGGTGCAAGGATGAGTTTTAGTGAAAGGAGTAGGAGGATTTATGGTGAAACTTAGTGGAGTGGGAAGCTTGTTGAAGTGTTAATGGAGGTTTGGTCTAGGGCATGGATTCGGCTGGTTTGGGGAGGAAGAAGGCAGATGGTGCTTTTTAATTTCTTTGGTCCCATTTGTCTCTTTTTATTAGTTAATTAGATGGTTGTTTAATTGTGATTGGTGGGAACTTGTAAATGACATCATAATGATGCCACAATTTGCATTATATTGATTTTTTTTTCTTTTCTTTTCTACTAACTTTAAATTAATTTTTCATCAACATTAATTCATATTTTATGTCATAATAATTATTTACTCAATTGGACAAGTCGGCCAAAAATCGCCTCTGAAGGCAAAATGACCAAAATGCCCTCCGTTTGGCTTAACGGGTCAAAATTGTCTATACCGATTGAAAATTTTTTCTAAATATTTTCTTAGCCTTCTAATGCCATAATAACCCCAATGACCCTTCTCTGGAGTCCCAAAAATTATTTTATAAATTTTTCCCCGGGTCTAGGGCTCCTAGTTGCGAGAACCGCAACTTCCCTCTGGGTTACCCATCGCTTGGGCACCGGCTCATTTAACTTAGTTGTATTTTATTTCTAAAATTTTTACTAAATTTTTCTTATTAATATTTGAGTTAATTATGGTTCCTCACTTTAATTTAAATATTTTTCCGGACGTTCTAGCTGTCCGGACCGACACTGGTCACCGGAACAGTAGAATGTACGGAGTTGCTACCGGGAGGGTGTTACAACTCTTCCCCTCTAATTTAAATTTCGTCCTCGAAATTTACCTGATGCAAACAGTTGAGGAAACTGTTGCCTCATCGTCTCTTCACTTTCCCAAGTTGCGTCTTCGGTGTTGTGGTGCCTCCAAAGCACTTTCACCAGTGGAATCTGCTTATTCCTCAATTCTTTCACTTCCCGAGCCAGAATCCGTATGGGTTCTTCTTCATATGTCAAATCTGGTTGTACTTTAATTTCTTCCATGGAGATGACATGTGAAGGATCTGAGCGGTATCTTCTTAGCATAGACACATGGAACACATTGTGGATCTTGTCCAGCTCTGGTGGTAAAGCTAGTCTATAGGCCACTGGACCCACACGTTCAATGACTTCATATGGGCCAATGAACCTAGGGCTTAACTTACCTTTTCTTCCAAACCTCAGTACTTTTTTCCATGGTGACACCTTGAGGAACACTTTATCGCCAACCGCATATTCTATTTCTTTTCTCTTTAGGTCGGCATAAGATTTCTGTCTATCTGAGGCAACCTTCAGATTGGCTTTGATTAGTTTTACTTTCTCCTCAGTCTGCTTTACCAAGTCTGGCCCTACCAGTTTGTCTTCGCCCAATTCAGTCCAGCACACTGGAGTTCTACATTTTCTCCCATACAGTGCTTCATATGGGGCCATTTGGATGCTAGCTTGGTAGCTATTGTTGTATGCAAATTCTGCCAGTGGGAGGTATCTATCCCAACTTCCCTCAAACTCAATGACACAACTCCTCAGCATATCCTCAAGGACCTGACATATATTTCATGTTATTATTATCATTTTAGTTCAATAGTTGTATTAATTCAATTGATTCAATTGTTTACCTGGATTACTCTTTCGGATTGCCCATCCGTCTGAGGATGGAATCTTTGTCTTTGAAGTGGAGTTGTGTACCCAAGGACTCATGCAACTTCTTCCAAAATCTCGATGTAAACCTTGGGTCTCGATCAGATATGATGGAAAGTGGAATTCCATGCAGTCTAACTATCTCACTGATATACAATTCTGCTAACTTCTCTAGTGAGTAGTCAGTCATAACTGCAGAAAGTGTGCTGACTTCGTCAATCTATCCACTATCACCCATACTGCATCATGTTTCTTCTGGGTGAGAGGTAGACCACTTACAAAATCCATGGTGAGCCGATCCCATTTCCATTCAGGTATGCGTATAGGCTGTAGCAAACCTGATGGAACTTGATGTTCTGCCTTGACTTGCTGACATGTTAAGCATTTAGTCACATAGTCAGCTATGTCCTTCTTCATACCAGGCCACCAATACTGAAGCTTCAAATCATGATACATCTTTGTACTTCCTGGGTGCATAGCATATACACTGGTGTGTGCCTCTTTTAGAATACTGGCCTTCAATTCCCCATCATCTGGTACACACAGTCTTCCTTTGTAGTACAAACTCCCATCTGCTTTCACCTCATAGTCAGTTGCTTTTCCCCCTGGGATTTTGCTCATAATAGCCATTAGCTTCTCATCTACCCTCTGCCCATCTAAAATCTGCTGTAACAGGTTTGGCCTCACTTGCAACTCAGCCAAAATAGCTCCATCTCGAACCAAAAATAGATGGGCATTCAATGATCTCAAAGCTGTCATGGATTTTTTGCTCAAAGCATCAGCAACTACATTTGCCTTCCCAGGATGTTAGTCAATTACACAATCATAGTCCTTCAGGAACTCAATCCATCGTCTCTGTCTAAGGTTGAGCTCCTTTTGGGTTGGCAAGTATTTCAGGCTTTTGTGGTCTGTGTAAATGTAGCACTTTTCACCATACAAGTAATGCCTCCATATCTTCAGTGCGAAGATAATTGCTGCAAGCTCTAGATCATGGGTAGGGTAATTTTTTTAATGTGGTCTTAGCTGCCTGGAAGCATAAGCGACCACTTTCCCCTCTTGCATCAATACACACCCTAACCCATTATGAGAGGCATCACTGTAGACCACAAAGTCTTTTCCTGACACTGGCTGTGTTAACACTGGTGCCTCTGTCAACATAGCCTTAAACTTTTCAAAACTGGTCTGACACTAGTCATTCGAGTCAAATCTGACATTCTTGTATAACAACTTGGTCATTGGAGCAGCTATTAAGGAAAATCCCTTCACAAATCTCCTGTAATACCTAGCTAGCCCCAAGAAGCTTCTGACCTCAGTTGTATTTCTGGTAGGCTTCCATTCCATCACTGCTTCTATTTTCTTGGGATCCACCCTAATCCCATCAGCTGACACTATGTGTCCAAGGAATGCAATCTCATTCAACCAGAAATCACACTTGGACAACTTAGCATACAGCTTCTTTTCTCTCAGGGTTTGCAAAATAATCCTCAAATGCTCATCATGTTCTTCCCTGGTCTTGGAATACACCAGAATATCATTAATAAAGACCACTACGAACCGATCTAGGTATGGATGGAAGATACGGTTCATAAGGTCCATAAATGCCGCTGGTGCATTTGTTAGGCCAAAGGGCATCACCAGAAACTCATAATGCCCATACCGGTCCCGAATGCGATCTTTGGCACATCTACATCCTTCACCTCAATCGATGATACCTCGACCGAGATCAATCTTAGAAAATACTCCTGCTCCCTTCAATCGATCAAACAGATCATCAATTCTAGGCAACGGATATTTGTTCTTCACACCACTTTATTCAATCGCCAGAATCGATACATAGCCTCAAAGTCCCATCCTTTTTCTTTACAAACAGCACTGGAGCTCCCCATGGTGACACACTGGGGCGTATAAACCCCTTATCAAGTAACTCTTACAACTGAGTTTTCAACTCCCTCAATTCCGTGGGTGCCATCTTATAAGGAGTAATGGAAATGGGTGCTGTACCCGGCAGTGTCTCAATAGCAAATTCAACTTCCTTTTCTGGTAGCAAACCGGGCAATTAGTCAGGAAATACCTCTGTGAAGTCTCTTACTGTGGGTATATCACTCAGGTTTGGCTTAGCCTGCCTAGTATCCACCATATGTGCTAGGAAGGCTTCACAGCCTTTTCTCATCATTCTTCTTGCAACTGTGGCTGAGATAACATTGGACAAGAAATCTGTCCTTTCCCCCACAACTGTAATCTCATTACCCTCAGAAGTTTTCAGAGAAATTCTCTTCAATTTGCAATCAACTATTGCCTGATGATGTGATAACCAGTCCATTCCCAAAATCATGTCAAACTCGTGGAAGGGCAACTCAATCAGGTATGCCAAAAATTTATACCCCTGAATCCTTAAAGGGCAACCCTTGTATACTTTGTTCACCACTACACTATGGCCCAATAGATTAGTGACCAGAATGTCTTGGTCACTCTCCCCTACTAATATCCCCCTTTCTATGGGTAGGTTGATGCAGATGTATGAATGAGTGGATCCTGGATCCACCAATGCATGCACAGATGTATTGTAGAGGGAGAACGTACCCCTGATGACGTCCGGGGCATCTTGCTCCTCCTGAGCTCTAATGGCATAAGCTCTTGCAGGTGGTCTGCTCTCAGGCCTCTCTGCTGGCTCAGATGCAGGCCTCTGTGATGGTCCCACTGCGTCAGATTTGCCAGATTTCCTACCCCTTTGTGGTGTAGGAGCAGGTCTGTCTGCTTGTGTTGGAGCAGCTGTAGTAGTTCTGCGTGGACAGTTCTTGAACTGATGCTCTGTTGACCCACACCTTAAGCAGGCACCAGTCACTCTCCAACACTCCCCCTTATGCCATTTCAAACAATGTGGACACGCAGAAGATGCTGGGGCTGGTCCCCTGAACCCCATCCCTGGAGAGCTACCCACTGATGGTGTGGACTGACCTCTCCTAGGGGTAAACTATGGCACAGGCCCCGAGGTGACCCTGACCTTGTGGTTAACCTGAACTCTATGCAGGTGGACCCTTGAACTTCTTCCCAAATGCAGGAGATGAACTAGACTGACCTGGGCCCCTCTTCTGTTGTCTCTCTCTTCTGGTCTGCTCACTTATTCTAACCTTTTCAACCTTTATTGCAGCTTCCACTAACTTGGTGAAGTCTGTGATTCCCAAGGCAGTGATCATAATCTTTATATTGTCATTTAATCCTTCTTCAAATCTCTTACACCTTTCGGCCTCATTAGGGACTATCTCCCTTCCATAGCGACTCAATCTGATGAATTCCTTCTCATACTCGGCCACTGACAGCTGTCTCTGCCTTAGATTAATGAACTCTCTTCTTCTCTCTTCTAGGTATACACTACTCACATATTTCTTCTTAAATTCGGAGAGGAAGAAGTCCCAAGTTATAACTTCTGGCTGCACTTCACTGGATACCGTGTCCCACCATTCATATGCATCATCTTGCAACAGAGATACAGCAGCCTCTAAATTTTGCTCTGGGGTGCAGTGGAGTTGTTTTAAAACTCTGCCTATTCTATTCAACCAATTCTCGGCTGCAACAGAATCATCTTCTCTCTTGCCAAAGAAGTCCACTGCTCCAAACTTTCTCAAATTTTCCAGGTGTGATTTTGGTTGTGGAGGTGGTGGTGGTGGTGGCATTACCCCAGCCATTTGTTTGAAAAATTCGGCCATTTGCTGGAACATGGCCTGTGGAGGCTGAGCAGGCTCTGCTTGAGCTGGCGGAGCAGGTTCTCCCATACCCCCAGTCTCAGCTGCTGCAGGTGGAGCATGGCTCTCCACTTCCTCCTCAGCTGCCCTCTGAGATGTAGGGTCCATATCCTATTCAAAATAAGAAAGACAAATAGATCTGCATTAGTGTCACCTCGACTCTTACAAATGCAATGCATGGTATGGACTCAATCTAGGCCCAGAAATGCCTAAACCGTGCTCTGATACCACTAAATGTGACACCCCTTACCCGTCTACAGTATATCCGAGTAAGTTATGTTACACGGTGTACCGGAACACTCTATTTTTTTCTTAATTAATTTTTATCATAGTTTTGAATATAACTTGTGAAATATAATTCATTTAAGTCATTTATTGAAATTATAATTTATTTGAGGTTCCGAAAATTTTATAAAAAATCCGGCAGAGTACCGGCTAAAAATGGAGAAAACAGTTCTTCGGAACCTGTGAAAAACACTTCCAAAATCATTTCCAAACAATCCCAACTCCATTTCATCAACAAAGTCTCAATATGATTTTCAACAACATTTCCATTACTCAAACATTCATTTCTCATGGTACTCATATACAAACAATAAATAAATACTCGAATTTTCCATTCACAACCACAATTTTAATTACATACATGAACATCAAAATACATTACATAAGTTCAATTACATATGAGAAAATAAAAGTTAGTTACAAAATACCAAAATGAAACCTAATGTCCTACCAATGATGGTGAGGTGACACGGACACTATGTAGAGCTGTAGGAGGTCTCACCTAGTCTGCGGTCTACTGGGCTCTCAGTCAGTATCTCTAGAACCTACGCGTGGCAAAAGCAACACGCTAAGCAATAATGCTTAGTGGTGCAATAATAAAATAAAAGGAAATAACAGAAGATAAATATGTATTGAATGTATCGATGTCTTACTTGTCTTGTACTTGTTATATTCATTCTTTCATTAAATTTATCCACTTTCATTTTTTTTTTGGTTGCCCAAGTAACCTATACTGGACGACTGGACTGGATAAACGGGTAAACTGGCACTGGGTATCTAGTACCTCAGGCCGTCACACCATCGGTCACATATGCATCTCCCGGTGTGCAACAGAACAGCTAATAAACTGTAATGACAATAGGCACAAGGCCAAACATTAACACAATGTCAGAATGGCTAAAAGCCATGAAATCACAGAATGGCATAATGCCTTGTGCAGTACTGCTAACTGAACCCTATTGGCATGCCAAACTATCCAAACCAATCTTGTTAGGTATACTAGGGCATTTGATATTTTTGAATTCTTCAATTTTTGAATTTCAAGTTTTGGGGTCACTATTCACTTCATTGGTCAACAAAAATGTTGAATTTTGCATAGAAATTAGGTACATTGGTTTTAACACTCCCAATGTACCACATTTTGCATTCAAAACTTGTTGGAATTAATCACCCATACCATTTCTAAGCTTAGAACTAAGGGAGCAGAATTTTCAGTTTTTGTACCCTAACTTTACTGTTCCATTAGTGACTATTACAGTGGGAATTTGAAGAAATGGTAAACATGAAAGTTGTTCCTTATTTTGTCTAGTTGAATTTCCTTTTTTGGATCACTCCATTTGGAGTTCTGTAGCTCCAGTTATGGTCCAAAAACCACAGCTGGCCGGATTGAAAAATTGCAGAATTGATCATATCTACAATGCAGTGAACAGTGACTGCAACTGCCTTGTTGGATAGGTTCTGGTCATAATTTGGGGTAGGTTTCTTCATGAAAGTTGTTTGTCTATATCTTCACTTGTTTCTGTAAAAATTTCAGGTCAAATGGGCCATTCTACAATGAGTTATGGCCAAATGAACAATTATTGTTCATTTAGTCATTCTGCAGAATCTGGTTGCAGGACATCTAGATTGGGACCAGTTTTTGGTCCACTTGCTTTGGTCTTTTGGCTATGGTTTCTTCACCAAAATTGTGCCATTATGTGTCTAGTTTGATGTCAAATTGGCCAAACACCAATTGAACCTACAAAGCCAAAGTTGTGGCTGTCCAAACAGTCTAGACTCACAGCCTCACCTGCTGCTCTCACTAGGCAGGCTACCAAATTAGTTTGTAACACTATACTTCACTCCAAATTATGGTCAACTTACCTCAAATGGTCACTAATTGACCCTTAAAATGTTCATTCACCATTACATAAGTGAAACTCAAATTTCCCTCAAAACCCTAATTCCTAAGTTCTCAAATCTTACAATATACATGCCATTAAGGTTTTTAATTCACTTATACACATTAAGGGACATCCATGGATTTTAATTCCATTCAAGCCATCAACCTCAAGAAAGTTCATGGCTGCCAAAAATTGAAGATACTCTAACATGTATAATTTACTTCAAATTTTTATAATTTCTTAACTTAAATTGATGTTCTAACAAAATTAAAAAGAGTGAGAGGGAAAATATAGCACTAACCTCACTTAAGAGCTTTTCAAGAGCTCTAATTGAAGGAACGGAAGCGTGAAAAACACAAGATTATACCATTGAATTCAAAAATATTTCGCCTAGGGTCACATGCACCATGCAAGATTTTTTTTTGTCTATTTGATTTCAATGATAAACAACATATTAAAACTCTTTTAATATGTTTTTGGATCTGTATTTGCCATTTAAGATTTTAAAATTAATCAGATTAATTTTAGAACCCTAGATTAAATCAAGAACGATTACACTAACCTCTTGATGCAATCGCAATGTCTGCGCCTTTGAGATTCGTCTTCAGGACACCAAATGTTGTGCCTCTAGCTTGTCCACACCAAGAACACCTATGGCAGCCCTTGAACAGCCTCTAAAGCTTTTTCTATTAATTAGAAATTCAAGTTCTGCCTTTTAAGAGATTAGAGATGTAAACAGGACACTAGAAACAATTTCTAGTGTTCTTAATTCAAGAGATTGATGGCTAATCTCTTTGAATTGATGAGAGATGAAGAGAAATAGCTGGAGAGGCTCAAAGTGGCGTGACAAATGAGAGGAGAGGTTGCTGGTTATTTTTTCTTTTCATAACCACACTTAAATAGCTAGATTAACACATTAAACCCTAGCCACATGTCACCTTTTGATTAGCTCTAGGTTTAAGTGACCCAATCACATTGTGCCAAGTGTCAAACCTAAATTTAATTTTGATTTTAATCATCTTACATGATTAAAAAAAAACATTTGGCAAGCTTATGTGTAATCCCATGTGTCACCATCTCATGGTGCCACGTGTCACACTGTGAAATGACCAAAATGCCCCTGTGTCTTAATTTTGAGTTCTTAACCCAAAATAATTATTTTCTTCTTCTAATTAATTTATATCAAATATAAATTAATTAATTAATCTCTATTAATTAATTTCTCATCAATTAAATTCATATTTAAACACTTTAAATATAAATTTAATTTATACTACACATCCAATAATCTAGATTTGGTTTCAAGCCATGCTAGGGACTTTGCAATTTAATTGCAAACCAAACCTATTTAATTAATCAATTAAAATCTTTAATTAATTAATTAAATCATATTTAAATAGGTGATAACTTGTGTATGTGTGTGACTTACTAGGCTCATCACTAATTGGCAATGAGACATGATATCAACTCTTAATATCATCAGAACTCTTTCTTACCATAAATGATTTCTCTAAATCATTTTATGAACCTCATAGACCATGGTTAACACCTAGCATAGCATGCCATGGCCACCCAATTAGTAATAAGATTTACCTTAAATGAACCTATACTCATATGTTACCATGCACTAGAATCTCTCTGTTACAAAATCCCAACTCAAGATGGAGTCATGGTTTATGTCAAACTCCATTTGCTATGAATATTATGTTCTCTTTTAATTCCAGTTCTTGATTAAAAAGATTTTTCTCATCAGAAACTCTTTTCTGAATAAATCTATCTGTCCTGGCTAGGAACTTGAAACATCAAGAACAATTAAATGAACATAGGATTTTATCTCTATTTACTTAGAGGAACAGATTCCATCTTGATCAACACCTACCTCCATATATAACTAGCAGGAGCCAACACATGCCCATATACCCATACATAGTACAAGTATGAAAGCAGTATCAAACTCAAACTACCTATAAACAAGATAACTGTGCTATCTCAGGTCTAAAGATTATATGCACTGATATGATTTATGACAAAACATTGACAAGAGTAAACTCCATGGGCTTGTCATAAGTGTCACTAGTTCGGCCTACTTATCATTTATAAGTGCCTATCATGTTTGTTATATGGCATGAGACTCACCATTCCATCTTATTTATATCTCATATAAATAACTTGGGAACAAACATGAATACAATCTTTCTGGATAAGTCATGTCCTTATTATGAAGTATCCTCGATTGTGAACCTATTTATGATACTTTGTGCTAGAAATATTGTCACTCATATTCTTAACAACTTAAGAATAATATTTCTAACAAAATATCAATGGACCTTTTCTATTACACATAAATATATTATGTAAACGAAAAAGTGGAAATGCCTTTTATTAATAAAATTATGTACAAGATACATACTAAATGATATGCTCTAGGGCATACTACTAACAATCTCCCACTAGCACTAGAGCCATTCATTACAATATCTTAGACCTATCTTCTCAAGATGTCGGTCTAACTGAGTCTGTGACATAGGCTTAGTGAATGGATCAGCTGGATTTTTCAGCTGATGTTATTTTTCTGCATGGCTATATCGCCTTTCCCAACTATATATCTGATAATGTGGTAGTGCCTTTCTATGTGTTTGGATTTTGGGTGAGACCTTAGTTCCTTAGCTCAGTATGATGCTCCATTGTTGTCACGGTGTGTAGTGGGCCGTTGACTCAATGGAAGGAACTCTGTAAGTTATATCACGAACTTCTTTATCCAAACAGCTTCCTTTGCAGCATCTGATGCAGCAATATACTCAGCCTCAGTAGTGGAATCTGCAGTCGTGCTCTGTTCGGAACTCTTCCAACTGACTACACCTCCATTACAAATGAACACATATCCAGAGGTAGACTTTCTATCATCGATATCTGATTGGAAGTCAGAATCAGTATAACCATCTAATTGCAAGTCTCCACCTCCATAAATCAAGAATAAATCCTTAGTTTTTCTCAAGTACTTAAGGATATTCTTGACTGCTATCGATGTTCTAAACTGGATTGGATTGATACCGCTAGTCAAACTAACGACATATGCGATATCGGCCTAGTACACAACATTGCATACATTAAACTTCCAATAGCGAAGCATATGGAATCTGGCCATCTTATCTCTTTCTTGGTGTCTTTGGAGACATCTCTTTAGAAAGATGGATACCATGTCTCACTGGTAACAATCCTCTCTTGGAATCAAGCATGTTAAACCTCTTTAACACCTTTTCCAAGTATAGACTTTGGGATAAACCTATTATTCTTTTCGCTCTATCTCTATAGATGCGAATCCCAAGAATATAGGTTGCCTCCCCTAAGTCTTTCATGGAGAATGTATTTGACAACCATACCTTTATAGTTGTCAACATACCTGTGTCATTACCTATCAACAGTATGTCATCCACATATAAGACAAGGAAAGTGATAGCTCTGTCACTAACCTTCTTATATACACATGGCTCATCCTCATTTTTGATAAAACCAAAGGATTTAATGGCTTCATCAAAACGGATGTTCCAACTCCTCGAAGCTTGTTTCAACCCATAAATGGATCGCTTTAGCTTGCATACCTTGGAACCATCTTGGGATTCAAATCCCCTAGGTTGTTCCATGAAAATGTTTTCTTCAATGTATCCATTGAGAAAAGCTGTTTTGACATCCATCTGCCAAATCTCATAATCATAGTATGCAGCTATTGCTAATAAAATCCTAATTGATTTAAGCATGGCAATAGGCGAGAAAGTCTCCTCATAGTCTATTCCTTGCCTTTGGCGAAACCCTTTCGCTACTAGCCTTGCCTTAGAGGTCTCTACCTTTCCATCAGAACCAATTTTCTTCTTGAAAACCCATTTGTTCCCTATAGGTACAATACCTTCAGGTGGGTCAACAAGATCCCAAACTTGATTCTTATACATGGAATTAATCTCGGATTTCATAGCATCAATCCATTTTGAAGAGTCTATATCTGATATAGCTTCTTCATAGGTAAGTGGATCATCTCCATGATCTACTTCTTCATGAGTAGACAACTCTTGTTCTTCTTCATGAAGAAAACCATATCTCACTGGTGGGTGAGATATCCTAGTTGTTCTACGAGGAACAGCTGTAGATGTTTCATCAATGGGTATAGGTTGACTAGATGGATTTATATCCATCTGATCTGTTGGTTGGTCAGAATTCTCCAATTCTAACTCTATTTGCCTTCCTTTGCCTCCTTCTTGAACAAACTGTTGTTCAAGAAATGTTGCATCTCTACTTATCACAACCTTTTGTGAAGTAGGCAAATAAAAATAATATCCAAAACTATCTTTTGGATATCCAACAAATCGACCTTTTTCTGATCTGGTCTCCAATTTATCAGTGTTCAGCTTTTTGATATAAGCTGGACAACCCCAAATCTTAACATGCTTTAGACTTGGTTTTCTTCCATGCCATATCTAATAAGGTGTGGAAGAAACTGATTTTGATGGAATCTTATTCAGAATATACAAAGCTGATTCTAATGCAAATCCCCAAAAGAAGATTGGCATATCAGTATAGCTCATCATACTACGTACCATATCCAATAGGGTACGATTTCTCCTTTCAGATACACCATTCAGTTGTGGCGTTCCTGGAGGAGTCAGCTGAGAAACAATGCCATGCTCTCTCAAGTATTCATCAAATTCAGTACTCAAATATTCACCTCCACGATCTGATCGAAGAGCTTTAATACTTTTTCCTGTTTGATTTTCTACTTCAGATTTAAATTCCTTAAACTTTTCAAAGGATTCATGTTTGTATTTCATCAAATATAAATACCCAAACCTTGATTTATCATCAGTAAAGGTAATAAAATAATGAAAGCCCCCTCTAGCCATTTCTTTAAACGGACCACATACATCATTATGTATTAATTCCAAAATATTTTCAGCTCTTAGCCCTTGTCCAACAAAGGGTGATCTAGTCATTTTACCTTGAAGGCAAGATTCACAAGTTGGAGTAGGCTCAGAGCCCAATGAGGATAGAATCCCCATTTTCTCCAATTTTGCAATCCTATCTTCTGCAACATGACATAACCTTAAGTGCCAAATATATTTTGAACTTGAGTTGGTTTTCACCATGGCATTGTATTCTTTTAGATCACTTGCATTCAATTTGTGTTTGTCATTATTATCCAAATAATAAATACCATCATTCATATAACCCGAACCAATATATTTATTTCCAAAATAAATATTGCAAACATCATCTGTGAACTGAAATTCATAGCCATTTCTAGTCAAACTAGATATAGAAATGATGTTCTTAAAAGAATCAGGTACATATAAAATATTATCCAAACACAAAACATGTCCAAACATGTAAAAAGATTTAGATCATATGGCTAAAGCTTCAACAGTTGAGCCATTGCCAATCCGGACTCTAATATCTTGAGAACGCAAGCTGCTACTGTTTGCTAGTTCCTGCATATCATTAGAAATGTGAGAACTGGCACCAGTATCTAAAACCCAAGCTGTAGATGAACTATGAGTATCATCATAATTTAAATAACAAGATATGGACATACCTTCCGAAGGTGTATCCTTCTTGTCCTTCAGAGAAGCAAGATACTCTGGGCAGTTCCGTTTCCAGTGCCCATCCTTTTGGCAGCGGAAACACTTTCCTTTGCCTCCATCAGGTTTAGTCTTCCTTTTCTGTTTAGCTATTTTCTTGGAATGACCAGGAATCTGAGGTTTCTTTTTCTTATTGCCCTTCTTCTTGTTGGACTTTCCAGCAGAAGAAAATGCAACCAAAGCTACCTCTTTTCCTTTATTGCCTGGCATTTTCTTTTGGGCAATTACCAGCATGTTGAGTAAACTAGCTAAGGTGCATTCCTGTTTAGTCATGGAAATTTGTCACAAAATTCCCAAAAGACTCAGGAAGGGACTGAAGGATCAAATCCGTTTGTAGTTGGAAATCCATGTTGAAGTCAAGATGTTCCAACTGCTCAATCAGCCGAATCATCTTATGGACATGATCCCCAACATTCTGTCCCTCAGACATCCTCATACGGAATAGCTGTCTAGATATCTCATACCTAGCATTCTCTTTGTGCTCACCATACAACTCTTGTAGGTGAAGGAGGATCTCACTCGCACTCTGCATGTTCTCATGTTGCTTCTGTAACTCATTACTCATGGAAGCAAGCATGTAACACTTAGCTCTCATATCATGCTCCTTCCACTTGTCCAAAGTTTCATGTTCCTCTTGTGTGGCCTCTGGAGGTAAGGGACCAGGAACATTTGAATCTAGAACATATCCTATATGTTCAAGGTTCAGGATAAGTTTCAAATTTCTTAGCCAATCAGACAGATTAGGTCCTCTCAACCTGTTGTGATCAAGTATGCTTGCAAGGATATTAGATGGTGGTGGTTATTTTGTGCTCATTTTTATCAGAAAATTAACTGCAGTAAATAACCAGATTAATTAGTAAATGTATCATGTAATTAACCAAAATGATTATGGTCTTTTAATGAAATTGGTCCTCCCACTAACTTAGCGAATCCTACACTTCCAGAGTAGAAAACGGAAATCCTAGTTGGATGGATTTCTAGTAGGTGATTGAATTCTTATAATTCTATTGATCATCCTCAAGTACATCCATTATTGGAATTACAATAAACTATAAGTGAGCAACTCCTTGCCCATCACATCTCATGTGAGGTTCAATCCTTTACCTAGCCCCTAATGCTCAAAATCTCAGGTACATCCATTATTGACTTATCTTGCATTAGTTAAGTTGATCCCATTGAGTCAGTAATTATGCAAATAATTTTAATGTCCTCAGGTACATCCAATATTGGCCACCAAACCATTTACATATTTACAACATCTCATGCTTAACAATTATTCTTAAGAAAATCTCGTAAATTAATTGCATCTCATGCAACTATTTAAAATTTCTTAAAATAATTGCCCCAATGGAGGGCTTATGTTATAATTACTTTAATTATAGCATTTCCAACTTAATCATTTGTTTGGAAGATTTTATAGCCATCCTTATTACTATTAAGGTCTCACTTTGCACATTATCCACTTAGCATGCATATATCATATAATTGCATACATTCCCATACATCTCATGCATTCATGGATAAGCAGTAAATATGGTATGATCATGGACTTTCTAAGGGATTCAATTCTGAGCCACCAAGAATTGAATCAGGGCATTCCTAGGTGCATTTCATTCATTTATTTTACAAGAGTTGCTGAAGGAGTACATAATCAACACTTGATATTGAATTCCTCCCACTGGTCCCACCAATGCTCTTGACCTCCTTGAACTTCTTGCAATCCAATATTACATAGTAATCCTTGGCATACCAAGGCGAATTTACAAGAACTTAAATAAATGAAATTACAACCCAAAATATTACAAACTTAATAATACATGCCCAAAATAAATTAAAATAAATTAATTAATTTACAATCCCAAAGAAACATAAAAGAAATAAATCCAATCACATTGGTCTTTTATAGTCCATGATCATCCATCATGCATATCACTATTTAACAATTAAATAAAACATACATACTTAAATTAAATTGAATATCTCATATTCAACTTAAAAATCCAGATTTGAATATGATTCAAATAAATTTAAAAATTCAGATTTGAATCTCATTCAAACAAATTTAAAAATTCAGATTTGAATCACATTCAAACAACTTCAAAAATTCAGATTTGAATCACATTCAAACATTTTTTAAAAAATCAGATTTGAATCACATTCAAATATTTTTTAAAAATCAGATCTGAATTTTATTGAATCAATTTTAAAAAATCAGATTTAAATATGATTCAAACAACTTTAAAAATTTAGATTTGAATCACATTCAAACAACTTTTAAAATTCAGATTTGAATCATATTCAAACAATTTTTAAAATTCTGATTTGAATCATAATTTAATTGTGTGATTAAAACTACTAATTAAACACTTTAATTAGTCAAAGAATAGGCCTTAGATCATACAACAATTGCAGAATTAAAAGCCAAACCTTGAACCACCCATGGAACCATTGTTGCCGCCACCAATGGTGGCTTCACCATGTGTGCCGCCACACCTCTTGATCCAACCAGCAATGAATCAATCATCTCATGATCAAATCACACAATTAAATCATATAATCAACAATCTAAATGGCAAATATAGTGGCTCTGATACCAATTGAAGGAACGGAAGCGTGAAAAACACAAGATTATACCATTGAATTCAAAAAAATTTCGCCTAGGTTCACATGCACCATGCAAGATTTATTTTTATCTATTTGATTTCAATGATAAACAACATATTAAAACTCTTTTAATATGTTTTTGGATCTGTATTTGCCATTTAAGATTTTAAAATTAATCAGATTAATTTTAGAACCCTAGATTAAATCAAGAACGATTACACTAACCTCTTGATGCACTGCAGCGTGTCTGCGCCTTTGAGATTCGTCTTCAGGACACCAAATGTTGTGCCTCTAGCTTGTCCACACCAAGAACACCTATGGCAGCCCTTGAACAGCCTCTAAAACTTTTTCTATTAATTAGAAATTCAAGTTCTGCCTTTTAAGAGATTAGAGATGTAAACAGGACACTAGAAACAATTTCTAGTGTTCTTAATTCAAGAGATTGATGGCTAATCTCTTTGAATTGATGAGAGATGAAGAGAAATAGCTGGAGAGGCTCAAAGTGGCGTGACAAATGAGAGGAGAGGCTGCTGGTTTTTTTTTCTTATCATAACCACACTTAAATAGCTAGGTTAACACATTAAACCCTAGCCACATGTCACCTTTTGATTAGCTCTAGGTTTAAGTGACCCAATCACATTGTGCCAAGTGTCAAACCTAAATTTAATTTTGATTTTAATCATCTTACATGATTAAAAAAAACATTTGGCAAGCTTATGTGTAATCCCATGTGTCACCATCTCATGGTGCCACGTGTCACACTGTGAAATGACCAAAATGCCCCTGTGTCTTAATTTTGAGTTCTTAACCCAAAATAATTATTTTCTTCTTCTAATTAATTTATATCAAATATAAATTAATTAATTAATCTCTATTAATTAATTTCTCATCAATTAAATTCATATTTAAATACTTTAAATATAAATTTAATTTATACTACACATCCAATAATCTAGATTTGGTTTCAAGCCATGCTAGGGACTTTGCAATTTAATTGCAAACCAAACCTATTTAATTAATCAATTAAACTCTTTAATTAATTAATTAAATCATATTTAAATAGGTGATAACTTGTGTATGTGTGTGACTTACTAGGCTCATCACTAATTGGCAATGAGACATGATATCAACTCTTAATATCATCAGAACTCTTTCTTACCATAAATGATTTCTCTAAATCATTTTATGAACCTCATAGACCATGGTTAACACCTAGCATAGCATGCTATGGCTACCCAATTAGTAATAAGATTTACCTTAAATGAACCTATAATCATATGTTACCATGCACTAGAATCCCTCTGTTACAAAATCCTAACTCAAGCTGGAGTCATGGTTTATGTCAAACTCCATTTGCTATGAATATTATGTTCTCTTTTAATTCCAGTTCTTGATTAAAAAGATTTTTCTCATCAGAAACTCTTTTCTGAATAAATCTATCTGTCCTGGCCAGGAACTTGAAACATCAAGAACAATTAAATAAACATAGGATTTTATCTCTATTTACTTAGAGGAACAGATTCCATCTTGATCAACACCTACCTCCATATATAACTAGCAGGAGCCAACACATGCCCATATACCCATACATAGTACAAGTATGAAAGCAGTATCAAACTCAAACTACCTATAAACAAGATAACTGTGCTATCTCAGGTCTAAAGATTATATGCACTGATATGATTTATGACAAAACATTGACAAGAGTAAACTCCATGGGCTTGTCATAAGTGTCACTAGTTCGGCCTACTTATCATTTATAAGTGCCTATCATGTTTGTGATATGGCATGAGACTCACCATTCCATCTTATTTATATCTCATATAAATAACTTGGAAACAAACATGAATACAATCTTTCTGGATAAGTCATGTCCTTATTATGAAGTATCCTCGATTGTGAACCTATTTATGATACTTTGTGCTAGAAATATTGTCACTCATATTCTTAACAACTTAAGAATAATATTTCTAACAAAATATCAATAGACCTTTTCTATTACACATAAATATATTATGTAAACGGAAAAGTGGAAATGCCTTTTATTAATAAAATTATGTACAAGATACATACTAAATGATATGCTCTAGGGCATACTACTAACAATCTCCCACTAGCACTAGAGCCATTCATTACAATATCTTAGACTTATCTTCTCAAGATGTCGGTCTAACTGAGTCTGTGACATAGGCTTAGTGAATGGATCAGCTGGATGTTTCAGCTGATGTTATTTTTCTGCATGGCTATATCGCCTTGCCCAACTATATATCTGATAATGTGGTAGTGCCTTTCTATGTGTTTGGATTTTGGGTGAGACCTTAGTTCCTTAGCTCAGATGATCGCTTCTCCATTATTGTCACAAAGGTAGTGGAACCGTTGACTCAATGGAAGAAACTACTGTAAGTTCTGTCACGAACTTCTTTATCCAAACAGCTTTCCTTTGCAAAGATCTCGATGCAAAGAATATACTCACCAAGAGTGGAATCTGCAATGCTCGCTTGGAACTCTTCCAACCGATCGCACCTCCATTACAAATGAACACATATCCGAGGTAGACTTTCTATCATCGATATCTGTTTGGAAGTCGAATCAAGATAACCATCTAATTGCAAGTCTCCACCTCCATAAATCAAGAATAAATCCTTAGTTCTTCTCAAGTACTTAAGGATATTCTTGATCGCTATCCATGTTCTAAACCTAGATTGGATTGATGCCGCTAGTCAAA
The DNA here is from genome assembly GCF_030052815.1 of Hevea brasiliensis. NCBI lineage: Eukaryota > Viridiplantae > Streptophyta > Magnoliopsida > Malpighiales > Euphorbiaceae > Hevea > Hevea brasiliensis. Next base: position 89,092,978 of record NC_079494.1, on the reverse strand, counting down.
CTAATAAAGATATGCGATATCCGCCTAGTACACAACATTGCATACATTAAACTTCCAATAGCCAAGCATATGGAATCTCGCCATCTTATCTCTTTCTTGGTGTCTTTGGAGACATCTCTTTAGAAAGATGGATACCATGACTTACAGGAAACAATCCTCTCTTGGAAACAAGCATGATAAACCACTTTAACACCTTTTCCAAGTATAGACTATGGGATAAACCTATTATTCTTTCGCTCTATCTCTATAGATGCGAATCCCAAGAATATAGGTTGCCTCCCTAAGTCTTTCATGGAGAATGTATTTGACAACCATACCTTTATAGTTGTCAACATACCCGCCATTACCTATCAACAAGATGTCATCCACATATAAGACAAGGAAAGTGATAGCTCTGTCACTAACCTTCTTATATACACATGGCTCATCCTCATTTTTGATAAAACCAAAGGATTTAATGGCTTCATCAAAACGGATGTTCCAACTCCTCGAAGCTTGTTTCAACCCATAAATGGATCGCGTTAGCTCGCATACCTTGGAACCATCTTGGGATTCAAATCCCCTAGGTTGTTCCATGAAAATGTTTTCTTCAATGTATCCATTGAGAAAAGCTATTTTGACATCCATCTGCCAAATCTCATAATCATAGTATGCAGCTATTGCTAATAAAATCCTAATTGATTTAAGCATGGCAACAGGCGAGAAAGTCTCCTCATAGTCTATTCCTTGCCTTTGGCGAAACCCTTTCGCTACTAGCCTTGCCTTAGAGGTCTCTACCTTTCCATCAGAACCAATTTTCTTCTTGAAAACCCATTTGTTCCCTATAGGTACAATACCTTCAGGTGGGTCAACAAGATCCCAAACTTGATTCTTATACATGGAATCAATCTCGGATTTCATAGCATCAATCCATTTTGAAGAGTCTATATCTGATATAGCTTCTTCATAGGTAAGTGGATCATCTCCATGATCTACTTCTTCATGAGTAGACAACTCTTATTCTTCTTCATGAAGAAAATCATATCACACTGGTGGGTGAGATATCCTGGTTGTTCTACGAGGAACAGCTGTAGATGTTTCATCAATGGGTATAGGTTGACTAGATGGATTTATATCCATCTGATCTGTTGGTTGGTCAGAATTCTCCAATTCTAACTCTATTTGCCTTCCTTTGCCTCCTTCTTGAACAAACTGTTGTTCAAGAAATGTGGCATCTCTACTTATCACAACCTTTTGTGAAGTAGGCAAATAAAAATAGTATCCAAAACTATCTTTTGGATATCCAACAAATCGACCTTTTTCTGATCTGGTCTCCAATTTATCAGTGTTCAACTTTTTGATATAAGCTGGACAACCCCAAATCTTAACATGCTTTAGACTTGGTTTTCTTCCATGCCATATCTCATAAGGTGTGGAAGAAACTGATTTTGATGGAATCCTATACAAGGCTGATTCTAATGCAAATCCCCAAAAGAAGATTGGCATATCAGTATAGCTCATCATACTACGTACCATATCCAATAGGGTACGATTTCTCCTTTCAGATACACCATTCAGTTGTGGCGTTCCTGGAGGAGTCAGCTGAGAAACAATGCCATGCTCTCTCAAGTATTCATCAAATTCAGGACTCAATTATTCACCTCCACGATCCGATCAAGAGCTTTAATACTTTTTCCCGCTTGATTTTCTACTTGATTTAAATTCCTTAAACTTTTCAAAGGATTCATGTTTGTATTTCATCAAATATAAATACCCAAACCTTGATTTATCATCAAGAAAGGTAATAAAATAATGAAAGCCCTCTAGCCATTTCTTTAAACGGACCACATACATCACTATGTATTAATTCCAAAATATTTTCAAATTTCTTAGCCCTTGTCCAACAAAGGGTGATCTAGTCATTTTGCCTTGAAGGCAAGATTCACAAGTTGGAGAAGGCTCAGAGCCCAATGAGTATAGAATCACCATTTTCTCCAATTTTGCAATCCTATCTTCTGAAACATGACATAACCTTAAGTGCCAAATATATTTTGAACTTGTCTTGGTTTTCACCATGGCATTGTATTCTTTTAGATCACTTGCATTCAATTTGTGTTTGTCATTATTATCCAAATAATAAATACCATCATTCATATAACTAACCAACATATTTATTTCCAAAATAAATATTGCAAACATCATCTGTGAATCAAATTCATAGCCATTTCTAGTCAAACTAGATATAGAAATGATGTTCTTAAAAGCATCAGTACATATAAAATATTATCCAAACACAAAACATGTCCAAACATGTAAAAGATTTAGATCATATGGCTAAAGCTTCACAGCTTGAGCCATTGCCAATCCGACTCTAATATCTTGAGAACGCAAGTCGCTACTATTTGCTAGTTCCTCGCATATCATTAGAAATGTGAGAATCGCACCGTGATCTAAAACCCAAGTCGTAGATGAACTATGAGTATCATCATAATCTAAATAACAAGATATGGACATACCTTCCAAGGTGTATCCTTCTTGTCCTTTAGAGAAGCAAGATACTCGCGCTCCTTTCCAAAGGCCCATCCTTTTGGCAAGTGGAAACACTTTCCTTTGCCTCCATCGCCTTTAGTCTTCCTTTTCTGCTTAGCTATTTTCTTGAAGGACTGTGAACTGAGGTTTCTTTTTCTTATTGCCCTTCTTCTTGTTGGACTTTCCAGAGAAGAAGATGCAACCAAAGCTACCTCTTTTCCTTTATTGCCCGGCATATTCTTTTGGGCAATAACCAGATGTTGAGTAAACTACCTAAGGTGCATTCTGTTTAGTCATATGGAAATTTGTCACAAAATTCCCAAAAGACTCGTGAAGGGATCAAGGATCAAATTCGCTTGTAGTTGGAAATCCTTGGTGAAGTCAAGATGTTCCAACCGCTCAATCACCAATCATCTTATGGACATGATCCCCAACATTCTGTCCCTCGACATCCTCATACGGAATAATTGTCTAGATATCTCATACCTAGCATTCTCGCTGTGCTCACCATACAACTCGTGTAGGTGAAGGAGGATCTCACTCGCACTCTGCATGTTCTCATGTTGCTTCTGTAACTCATTACTCATGGAAGCAAGCATGTAACACTTAGCTCTCATATCATGCTCCTTCCACTTGTCCAAAGTTTCATGTTCCTCTTGTGTGGCCTCTGGAGGTAAGGGACCAGGAACATTTGAATCTAGAACATATCCTATATGTTCAAGGTTTAGGACAAGTTTCAAATTTCTTAGCCAATCGCATGATTAGGTCCTCTCAACTGTTGTGATCAAGTATGCTTGCAAGGATATTAGATGGTGGTGGTTGTTTTGTGCTCATTTTTATCAGAAAATTAATTGCAGAAATAACCAGATTAATTAGTAAATGTATCATGTAATTAACCAAAATGATTATGGTCTTTTAATCAAATTGGTCCTCCCACTAACTTAGCGAATCCTACACTTCCAGAGTAGAAAACGGAAATCCTAGTTGGATGGATTTCTATAGGGTGATTGAATTCTTATAATTCTATTGATCATCCTTAGGTAAATCCATTATTGGAATTACAATAAACTATAAGTGAGCAACTCCTTGCCCATCACATCTCATGTGAGGTTCAATCCTTTACCTAGCCCCTAATGCTCAAAATCTCAGGTACATCCATTATTGACTTATCTTGCATTAGTTAAGTTGATCCCATTGAGTCAGTAATTATGCAAATAATTTTAATGTCCTCAGGTACATCCAATATTGGCCACCAAACCATTTACATATTTACAACATCTCATGCTTAACAATTATTCTTAAGAAAATCTCGTAAATTAATTGCATCTCATGCAACTATTTAAAATTTCTTAAAATAATTGCCCCAATGGAGGGCTTATGTTATAATTACTTTAATTATAGCATTTCCAACTTAATCATTTGTTTGGAAGATTTTATGGCCATCCTTATTACTATTAAGGTCTCACTTTGCACATTATCCATTTAGCATGCATATATCATATAATTGCATACATTCCCATACATCTCATGCATTCATGGATAAGCAGTAAATATGGTATGATCATGGACTTTCTAAGGGATTCAATTCTGAGCCACCAAGAATTGAATCAGGGCATTCCTAGGTGCATTTCATTCATTTATTTTACAAGAGTTGCTGAAGGAGTACATAAACAACACTTGATATTGAATTCCTCCCACTGGTCCCACCAATGCTCTTGACCTCCTTGAACTTCTTGCAATCCAATATTACATAGTAATCCTTGGTATACCAAGGCGAATTTACAAGAACATAAATAAATGAAATTACAACCCAAAAATATTACAAACTTAATAATACATGCCCAAAATAAATTAAAATAAATTAATTAATTTACAATCCCAAAGAAACATAAAAGAAATAAATCCAATCACATTGGTCTTTTATAGTCCATGATCATCCATCATGCATATCACTATTTAACAATTAAATAAAACATACATACTTAAATTAAATTGAATATCTCATATTCAACTTAAAAATCCAGATTTGAATATGATTCAAATAAATTTAAAAATTCAGATTTGAATCTCATTCAAACAAATTTAAAAATTCAGATTTGAATCACATTCAAACAACTTCAAAAATTCAGATTTGAATCACATTCAAACATTTTTTAAAAAATCAAATTTGAATCACATTCAAATATTTTTTAAAAATCAGATCTGAATTTTATTGAATCAATTTTAAAAAATCAGATTTAAATATGATTCAAACAACTTTAAAAATTTAGATTTGAATCACATTCAAACAACTTTTAAAATTCAGATTTGAATCACATTCAAACAATTTTTAAAATTCTGATTTGAATCATAATTTAATTGTGTGATTAAAACTACTAATTAAACACTTTAATTAGTCAAAGAATAGGCCTTAGATCATACAACAATTGCAGAATTAAAAGCCAAACCTTGAACCACCCATGGAACCATTGTTGCCGCCACCAATGGTGGCTTCACCATGTGTGCCGCCACACCTCTTGATCCAACCAGCAATGAATCAATCATCTCATGATCAAATCACACAATTAAATCATATAATCAACAATCTAAATGGCAAATATATTAGCTCTGATACCAATTGAAGGAACGGAAGCGTGAAAAACACAAGATTATACCATTGAATTCAAAAAAATTTCGCCTAGGGTCACATGCACCATGCAAGATTTATTTTTATCTATTTGATTTTAATGATAAACAACATATTAAAACTCTTTTAATATGTTTTTGGATCTATATTTTCCATTTAAGATTTTAAAATTAATCAGATTAATTTTAGAACCCTAGATTAAATCAAGAACGATTACACTAACCTCTTGATGCAATCGCAAATGTCTGCGCCTTTGAGATTCGTCTTCAGGACACCAAATGTTGTCCCTCTAGCTTGTCCACACCAAGAACACCTTTGGCAGCCCTTGAACAGCCTCTAAAGCTTTTTCTATTAATTAGAAATTCAAGTTCTGCCTTTTAAGAGATTAGAGATGTAAACAGGACACTAGAAACAATTTCTAGTGTTCTTAATTCAAGAGATTGATAGCTAATCTCTTTGAATTGATGAGAGATGAAGAGAAATAGCTGGAGAGGCTCAAAGTGGCGTGACAAATGAGAGGAGAGGCTGCTGGTTATTTTTTCTTTTCATAACCACACTTAAATAGCTAGGTTAACACATTAAACCCTAGCCACATGTCACCTTTTGATTAGCTATAGGTTTAAGTGACCCAATCACATTGTGCCAAGTATCAAACCTAAATTTAATTTTGATTTTAATCATCTTACATGATTAAAAAAAAACATTTGGCAAGCTTATGTGTAATCCCATGTGTCACCATCTCATGGTGCCACGTGTCACACTGTGAAATGACCAAAATGCCCCTGTGTATTAATTTTGAGTTCTTAACCCAAAATAATTATTTTCTTCTTCTAATTAATTTATATCAAATATAAATTAATTAATTAATCTCTATTAATTAATTTCTCATCAATTAAATTCATATTTAAACACTTTAAATATAAATTTAATTTATACTACACATCCAATAATCTAGATTTGGTTTCAAGCCATGCTAGGGACTTTGCAATTTAATTGCAAACCAAACCTATTTAATTAATCAATTAAACTCTTTAATTAATTAATTAAATCATATTTAAATAGGTGATAACTTGTGTATGTGTGTGACTTACTAGGCTCATCACTAATTGGCAATGAGACATGATATCAACTCTTAATATCATTAGAACTCTTTCTTACCATAAATGATTTCTCTAAATCATTTTGTGAACCTCATAGACCATGGTTAACATCTAGCATAGCATGCCATGGCCACCCAATTAGTAATAAGATTTACCTTAAATGAACCTATAATCATATGTTACCATGCACTAGAATCCCTCTGTTACAAAATCCCAACTCAAGCTGGAGTCATGGTTTATGTCAAACTCCATTTGCTATGAATATTATGTTCTCTTTTAATTCCAGTTCTTGATTAAAAAGATTTTTCTCATCAGAAACTCTTTTATGAATAAATCTATCTGTCCTGGCCAGGAACTTGAAACATCAAGAACAATTAAATGAACATAGGATTTTATCTCTATTTACTTAGAGGAACAGATTCCATCTTGATCAACACATACCTCCATATATAACTAGCAGGAGCCAACACATGCCCATATACCCATACATAGTACAAGTATGAAAGCAGTATCAAACTCAAACTACCTATATACAAGATAATCGTGCTATCTCGTGTCTAAAGATTATATGCATCGATATGATTTATGACAAAACATTGACAAGAGTAAACTCCATGTGCTTGTCATAAGTGTCACTGGTTCGGCCTACTTATCATTTATAAGTGCCTATCATGTTTGTTATATGGCATGAGACTCACCATTCCATCTTATTTATATCTCATATAAATAACTTGGGAACAAACATGAATACAATCTTTCTGGATAAGTCATGTCCTTATTATGAAGTATCCTCGATTGTGAACCTATTTATGATACTTTGTGCTAGAAATATTGTCACTTATATTCTTAACAACTTAAGAATAATATTTCTAACAAAATATCAATGGACCTTTTCTATTACACATAAATATATTATGTAAACGGAAAAGTGGAAATGGCTTTTATTAATAAAATTATGTACAAGATACATACTAAATGATATGCTCTAGGGCATACTACTAACACTAATTCTTCACCTTTTCTCTTTATTTTTGCTGCCTAAGGGTTATTCAAGGTGCAAGGATGAGTTTTAGTGAAAGGAGTAGGAGGATTTATGGTGAAACTTAGTGGAGTGGGAAGCTTGTTGAAGTGTTAATGGAGGTTTGGTCTAGGGCATGGATTTGGCTGGCTTGGGGAGGAAGAAGGCAGATGGTGTTTTTTAATTTCTTTGGTCCCATTTGTCTCTTTTTATTAGTTAATTAGATGGTTGTTTAATTGTGATTGGTGGGAACTTGTAAATGACATCATAATGATGTCACAATTTGCATTATATTGATTTTTTTTTCTTTTTTTTTTCTACTAACTTTAAATTAATTTTTCATCAACATTAATTCATATTTTATGTCATAATAATTATTTACTCAACTGGACAAGTCGGCCAAAAATCGCCTTTGAAGGCGAAATGACCAAAATGCCCTCCGTTTAGCTTAACGGGTCAAAATTGTCTGTACCGATTGAAAATTTTTTCTAAATATTTTCTTAGCTTTCTAATGCCATAATAACCCCAATAACCCTTCTCTGGAGTCCCAAAAATTATTTTATGAATTTTTCTCCGGGTCTAGGGCTCCTAGTTGCGAGAACCGCAACTTCCCTCTAGGTTACCCATCGCTTGGGCACCGGCTCATTTAACTTAGTTGTATTTTATTTCTAAAATTTTTACTAAATTTTTATTATTAATATTTGAGTTAATTATGGTTCCTCACTTTAATTTAAATATTTTTCCGGACGTTCTAGCTGTCTGGACCGACACTGGTCACCGGAACAGTAGAATGTACGGAGTTACTACCGGAAGGGTGTTACATGAAGCTTGATCAAAACCTCACTAAACTTCTTAAAATTGCTACCAAACTCTTCCTTGCAAGGTGAGGAGAGAAGTTAATGAAGGAAGCTAGTGGAAAAAGTGGCTAGAACATGCTTGCATGGAGCTCTCACGATGGACGGCTATGGAGTTTTCTCTCAATGTTGATTTCGGTTGGATGTCCCAAGATTGAAGATGACAGAATTTTCTATCCAAAGGCTGATTACAAGTCCACTTAGGTGATGTTAGTGGAGCACTAAGGTGAGTTTATGATTTGTTTAATCCAAAGTTTCCAATTTCCCACATTTTTCTCATATCTTTTACTATTTAGATTGTGTACCACCATTTTAATTTATCATGACATTTCCAAAGTGTAATATCATTTATTTTTAATGTACATTTAGGTCAAAAGGCAACTCGGGATGTCAAATGACCACAATGCTCCTATTCGGGTTGTATTCTCGATTTTTCAGTAACACCGAGTTTTATCGTTTTCTCTATTTCTCGTTTTTCTTTATACTAATTAATTAATTTTTCTTTGATATTTCTAATAACATTTATACTTCAATAGATGTTTATTTAATTTTTAAAAATATTTTCTAGGGTTCTCCACAGTCTAGGGCTAGTGAACCGTCCAAGCCGTAACTTTCCGGTGCAGTCACCCATCGCTATGATTCTCGGCTCGTTTAACTTGGTTACATTTCATTGCTATTATTTTTCCTTTGTTTTTCTTGTATTTTCTTTTCTTGTATTTTATTATTTTATGTCTCCTCACCCATATCTAAGTGTAGTTCTAGGCATCCTAGCTATCCGGACAACATTGGTTATCAGAACAGTAGAATGCACTACCGAACATAGGGGTGTTACAATTCTTCCCCCTTTAAAATAAATTTCGTCTCGAAATTTTACCTAGCATCAGTTTCTGAACAGCTGTGGGTGCTGTCTCCTCATGTCCTCTTCACGTTCCCAAGTAGCTTTCTAGCCTGAATGATGGTTCCATAGCACTTTAACCAGGTGTATCTGTTTATTCCTCAGCTGCTTCACCTCATATGCTAGAATTTCTATGGGTTCTTCCTCATATGAGAGGACTGGATTTACTTTAATCTCTTCAAATGATAGAACATGAGATGGGTCAGATCTGTACCTCCTTAACATGGACACATGGAAGACACTATGTATCCTTTCTAGCTCTGGAGGGAATACTAACCGATATGCCAAAGGACCCACTCTCTCCAGAACGTCATATGGTTCGATAAAGCGAGGACTCAGTTACCCATTTCTTCCAAATCTTATAATCCTCTTCCAAGGAGAAACATTAAGGAATACCTTATCACCCACTACATATTCAATGTCTCTTCTCTTCAGATTGACATAGGACTTTTGACGGTCTGATGCAGCCTTGAGTTGATCTCTGATCAATCTGATCTTTCCCTCTGTCTGCTGAACAATATCTAGCCCAATCATTTTCTTTCACCTACTTCATCCTAACATAGGGGAGTTCTGCACTTCCTGCCATACAAAGCTTCATATGGAGGCATCCCAGTTCTTGATTGGTAGCTATTGTTATAAGCAAACTCAATTAAAGGCAAGTGTATATCCCAACTACCTTCAAACTCAATCACACAAGCCCGTAGCATATCCTCCAATATCTGAATTACCCTCTCAGACTGGCCATCTATCTGTGGGTGCAATGCTGCACTAAAGTTCAATCTAGTTTCTAGGGCTCTCTGAAGACTACCCCAGAATCTAGAAGTGAACCTAGGATCTTTGTCAGATACAATCGATACTGGCACTCCATGCAGTTTTACAATCTCATTTATGTACAATCTGGCCAATCTCTCCAAACTATAGTCCATCCGGACTAGCAAAAAGTGAGCAGACTTGGTTAGTCTATCAACTATAACCCATACTGCATCATGACTATTCTGTGTCCTTGGAAGTCCCATCACAAAATCCATGGTTATCCGTTCCCATTTCCACTCTGGTACTGGTAATGGATGTAAGAAACCTATTGGTACTTGATGTTCTGCCTTCACTTGCTGACAAGTTAGGCATTTGGAAATGAAGTCAGCTACATCCCTCTTCATACCCATCCACCAGTAATGCTCTTTCAGCCCTTTGTACATTTTAGTTCCACTAGGATGCATAGCAAAAGGAGACTCATGTGCTCCCTTCATAATGATCTATCTCAATTCAACATCATTAGGGACACACATTCTGCCCTGATGTAGCAATAAACCATCATCTCTCATAAAGAATTCAAGTTTCTTGCCCTGTCGGACTTCTTTCAATAGCTTCTGATATTTTTCATCACTTTGAGCAGCCATTCTGATCTGATTAATCAACACTTGCTGTACATGTCATGCAACTACTGTCTGTCCTTCATCATCAATCTCCAAACTGGTATGCTGTGTTTTCAACTCATATACCATGGACAAAGGAGAAACTCTGAGACTTGCCATAGTCTTGCGACTTAAGGTGTCAGCCACCACATTTGCTTTCCCTGGCTGATAGTCTATTAAGCAATCATAGTCTTTAATCAATTCTAACCATCTCCTCTGCCTCAAATTCAATTCCTTCTGGGTACCTAAGTACTTCAAGCTCTTGTGATTTATGTAAATGTAGTATTTCTCTCCATACAAATAGTGTCTCCAGATCTTCAGAGAAAAAACAATAGCTGCAAGCTCCAAAGTGTCGGATAGTTCCTCTCATGCGGTTTCAGCTGGCGTGATGCATAAGCAATGGCATTTCGATCTTGCATCAGTACACAGCCTAACCCATTGTGAGAAGCATCACTATAAACTGTATACTCTTTATCCGGTGTAGGTAAAGTAAGGACTGGAGCTTCAGTCAAACACCTCTTCAACTCATCAAAACTCTGATGACATTTATCTGTCCACTGAAATTTTATATCTTTCCGAAGCAGCTTGGTCAGTGGAGAAGCTAACATAGAAAACCCTTTCACAAATCAATGGTAATATCCTACTAAACCTAGAAAACTACGAATTTCTCTGATATTCCTGGGTGGCTTCCAATTAAGGATAGCTTTTACCTTGCTGAAATCTACCTTGATCCCTTCAGCCGACACAACATGTCCCAAGAAGGAGATTTCTTTCAGCCAAAATTTACATTTCGATAATTTGGCATATAGCTACTTCTCCCTTAAGGTCTGCAGTACAATCCGTAGATGTTTGTCATGATCCTCTGCATTCCTTGAATATATCAAAATATCATTAATAAACACCACCACAAATTGGTCGAGATATGGTCTGAAGATAGTGTTCATCAGATCCATAAAAGCAGCCGGATCATTAGTTAACGCGAATGGCATTATTAGAAACTCATAGTGGCCATATTGTGTTCTGAAAGCAGTTTTTGGAATACTCTACTCTTGCACTTTCAACTGATAATAACCAAATCGCAAATCAATTTTGGAGAATATAGCTACACCCTTCAATTGATCAAACAGATCATCAATGCGAGGCAATGGATATCTGTTCTTTATTGTCACCTTATTCAACTACCGGTAGTCAATACATAAGCGAAGAGTGCCATCTTTCTTCTTAACGAACAATACTAGTGCTCCCTAAGGTGACACGATAGGGCGGATGAAGCCCTTTTCAAGTAGTTCTTGCAATTGTGCCTTCAACTCCTTCAACTCTGCTGGTGCCATTCTATATGGTGTTATGGAGATTGGATCGACACTAGGCATAATGTTAATTTCAAGCTGCACCTCTCTTTCTGGAGGTAATCCTGGCAATTCATTAGGAAACACATCTGGAAAGGCATATACTGTAGGAATGTCCCTCAATGCTGGACTCCCCACTTGGGTGTCTACCACATGTGCCAAGTATGCTTCACACCCCTTTCTATTCATTTTTCTGGCTAGTGCAGCCGAAATGATGTTTGATGGCAATAGCTACCTCTCCCCGTGTATTACCACATCACTGTATTGAGGGAGACCAAAAGAAACTGTCTTCAATCTATAGTCAATCATGGCATGATGTCTGGCTAACCAATCCATGCCCAATATGATATCATAATCTCTGAAGGGCATTTCAATGAGATCAGATAGAAAAGTATGTCCTTGGATCACCAAAGGACAATCCCTATACATTTTATTAACCCTGACCTCTTGTCCTAGCGGACTTGTTACTAGCACCTCAAAGTCCATTTTCACACACGGAACAGCAATGTAATCAATGACGCTAGTACTCACATAGGAATGGGTAGAACCCAGATCAAATAAAACAAATACATCTTGATTAAAAGTTGAGAAGGTACCAGATACAATATCAGATGTCTCAGCCTCTTCTCTCTGTCTCATTGCGCAGACTCTAACTTATGCACTGCCTTGCTCTGATTGATTCAATGTGCCTTGGCTGCCTATTGGACTACCTCTACCCCTGCCTCTATGTAACATCCTCCCGGTAGCAACTCCGTACATTCTACTGTTCTGGTGACCGGTGTCAGTCCGGACAGCTAGAACGTCCGGAAAAATATTTAAACTAAAGTGAGGAATCATAATTAACTCAAATATTAATAAGAAAAATTTAGCAAAAATTTTAGAAATAAAATACAACCAAGTCAAATGAGCCGGTGCCCAAGCGATGGGTAACCAGAGGGAAGTTGCGGTTCTCGCAACGAGGAGCCCTAGACCCGGGGGAAAAATTGTAAAATAATTTTTGGGACTCCAGAGAAGGGTTATTGAGGTTCCCATGGCATTAGAATGCCAAGAAAATATTTAGAAAAATTTTTCAATCGGTACAGACAATTTTGACCCGTTAAGCCAAACGGAGAGCATTTTGGTCATTTCGCCTTCAGAGGTGATTTTTGGCCGACTTGCCCAATTGAGTAAATAATTATTATGACATAAAATATGAATTAATGTTGATGAAAAATTAATTTGAAGCTAGTAGAAAAGAAAAGAAAAGAAAATGAAAGAAAATGCTAATTATGACATCATATGATGTCATTTAAATTTCCTCCACCAATCACAATTTGTTAAACTTATTAAAAGAGATAAAAGAGACCAAAAATATGAAAAACCAATCTGCATCTTCAACCTTGGGAAGCCTAAAAAACGTTGAGAGAGAGAGAGAGAAGAGGTTCCACCATTAAAGCTCCTTTAAGCTTCATTTCTCTCTTGTTTCCACTACTAAACCCTAACCCCTTTCATTAAACCTTGACCATATCACTTGGGGAAGCTTTTGGAAGCCAAGAAGAAGAAGGAAAGTGAAGTTTTAGCTTGAAGAAATCTGCCCTACAAGAGGTTAAAGTGAGGTTAGTGCTATCCTTTCACTCTCACTCCTTTAATCCTTGTTAAAGCATCATTTTAAGTTAAGAAATTGTAAGAGTTTGAAGTAAGTTATGTGTTAGGGCATCTTTATTTTTTGGCAGCCCTAAGGAAGGATGAGGTTGATTGTTTTAATGAATTTAGAATGGATAGAAATGATGTTTAAGGTATGAATATGCATGGATGTTGAATTAGTGTGCTAATTGAGGTTTATGGATAATTTAAATTGGACATTAGGGTTTTGAGAAGTGAAACTTGGATTTAGCTTATGGAATTGTGAAAGAACATTATAAGGGTCAATTAGTGACCATTTTAGGTATGTTGACCATAAAATGGACTGAAAAATAGGATTGCAAAGTGAAGAGGTAGGCTGCCCTAGGACAGCAACAGAGGGACTGAAAATTCAGTCCACTTGCACTGCCATAACTTGGGCTGTGTTGGTCCAATTGGTGTTTGGCCAATTGGACATGAAACTAGGCTTGTAATGGCACATTTTTGCTGAAGAAACCATGTCCAAAAGACAAAAGCAAGAGGACCAAAACTTGGCCCCAATCCGGATACCCTGCAAACAGCCACTGCAGAATGACCAAATGAATAGTAACTGTTCATTTGGCCATAACTCACTGTAGATTTGGTCAATTGACCTGAAATTTTTACAGAAACAATTTAAGACATAGACAAACAACTTTCATGAAGAAACCTACCCCAAATTATGACCAGAACCTAACCCAAATGGCAGTCACAGTTACTGTTCAAACCTGCAACTCTGCAGATTTTCATTTGAGCAGTAATGTTTGGATGGCTATAACTCTCTCTAGAAAACTCGGATTTAGGCGATTCTTGAACCGATGGAAACCTAAGGTATGGTAGAACATTTCATATGAAGAAAGTTAGACCAAATTATGAACTTAACTTGATCAAATTACTGACCAAAGTTGGACCAAAATCTGCCAGAACCCAAAATCTCAAAGATGAATTGGCACGTGAACAGTAAACTTATTTTGGCCATAACTTGAGCTACAAAACTCCAAATGGAGTGATACAAAAAAGGAAATTCAACTAGACAAAATAAGGAACAACTTTCATGTTTACCATTTCCTCAAATTCCCACTGCAACAATGCTTAATGGAATAGTAAAGTTAAGTTTCAAAAACCAAAAATTGGCAATTTTGCCAAATGACCTAAGCTTTGAGGAAGTGACCGAAACTAACAAGTTTTAAATGCAAAATGTGGTATGTTGGGAATGCCAAAACCAATGTACATAATTTCTACCTAAAAGTCAACATTTTTGTTGACCAAAGAGGTGAATAGCGACACCAAAACTTGAAATTCAAAATTTGAAATTAGAAATGCATCTAGGGGACTTTAAATTACAATTGGCAATTAATACTAGCAAATGTAAAACTCAAAATGTGGGATCTTGGTGTAATTAGAATTAACATATCCCTTAAGTATGAAAAAGTCAACATTTTGGTTGACTAGTAAGGTGAATAGTAATCAAAATAATTAGCAAATTAAGATGAAGACCTAGAACCAATTCTAAGCTTAAATGCTTAGAATGGTATGACAAATGTGGACTATGCATCTTAGTCAAAATTGTTAAAAAGGGAATTAAGAGCATAAATTTGAAAACCATGAAATTTTCATGGATTACTTGAAACATGAAAAATAAGTCACCTAATTGATGTGAATAGATAGTTAGAGCACATATGCTCATCACAAATGGAATTCATAAAATATTAGAAACTCAACTTGAAATATAAAATTTGTAATTACATAAGTAGATTCTGGAATGTATAAATGAGAAAGGAAAAATGTTTTGAATACAATGGTACATGTGAACTATTGTTTAGAATTGTGATCAATATGAATAACATAATGAATGGACAAATAAACCGTATTAATGTATGAATGAGACATTAGTTCTCATTATTGCAAAGAGGAGAATATTTTGAATACAATGGTATAAAAGGATAATTGATGTGAATTGTGATCATATAAATGATCAAATGAATGTATGAATTATGATTGAAATTTATCATGAAATAATGAAGTCATAAAGCACAATATATTAATATTTTAAAATATTAAATGCCCTAGTATACCTAACAAGATTGGTTTGGATAGTTTGGCATGCCAATAGGGTATTGTTTTAGCAGTACTGCGAAAGGAAAGGCTTTATGCCTGTATTCATGGCTTTATGCCCGTATTCATGGCTTTTATGCCCGATTTCATGGCTTTTATGCCCGATTATGTGATATCATGGCATTTTAGCCATACTGACTGCATACATGGTAGACGTTCTGCGTCCCATGGTATGACGGCCCGAGGCACCGCGGTGTCCAGTGCCAACGACCCGTTATCGATCCACTGCCTAGTATAGGTTACTTGGGCGATCAATTAAAGTATTATTCAATTCAGTCATCTAAGTTAAGTTAAGTATAATGAAAATCCAGTACAATTAAATTAAGTATTGAATGAATAAGCAAAAGAGATTAGCAAAAGAAACATAACAAAAATATAAATTTCAGAACCGTACAGACTTGAAATACAATACAGATAGAATAAATTATATATCTGCTAATATTACTGAAAAGTTATAAACTAAGCACTTCCAAAGAGGAACAAACTAGTATATAAGATCGTTGATACTAGAAATACCATACCAAATTAAATTGACTCTGAGTATCTGAATTATCATTTATTTCTTTCTTTACTTGTATATATTATTTCGGTTATATTATTGCACCACTAAGCGAAATGCTTAGCGATGGAATTGCTTCGTCGCAGTAATCAAGGTAAAACCAGAGACTGTCGATCGAGATTTTTGGAGTCCAGATCTGCGTATGTCGGAAGAGTTCAAGATTGTCACCTCCTCAGCAATGCATGTAGATAGGGCTCATTTTATACATGTTATATATATTGTTCATTCCTAGCACATTGTAAATTATTTATATATCTTGTACAAAATAAACTCATGTAATTAACCTATGAATTATGGAAGCTATTCAAAGTAAGTATTTTAGTATGTGAATTGAATTTGAGTTATAATGAGATTATACTTGTGAATATTGAGATATTGAAAATCTAATGAGATTTTCGAGAAATCGAATCTCGTATTGAGATACATTATGTTTGAAAATTTTGAGACTATTAAGTTTGAGAAATTGAGTATATATTGAAATTGTCTTTGGCAGTTCGGAAGAATCATAGTCCAAATTACAGCCGACACTTTGTCGGATTATCGTTAAAATTTTTGAAATTTTCAACTTAGTTAGATTTTGATAAAAGTAAAAATATCCTAAATCTTCAATAAAGTTTTTGAATAAATAAATCAAGGACTGTAATGAAATCAGATAAAATAGAGTGCTCCGGCACACTGAGTGGCATAACTTGCTCGGCTACACTGTAGTCGGGTAAGGGGTGTCGCATTTAGTGGTATCAGAGCGCGGTTTAGGCATTTTTGGACCTAGATAGACTGCATATCATGCATTGCATTCATAAGAGTCGAGGTGACACTATTGCAGATCTGTATTTCCGGTTTATTTTAGGTTAAGGTATGGAATAAGAGAGTGAAGAGACAATGAGATAGCGAATGGAGATGAGAAGGAGACTGTATTTAAGATGAAAAAGGATGAGTACATAACTATTTGAGGATAGGATTGAGACTAAGGAGAAAGTGAAGTAGGATAACACGGAAAGGTGAAGAAATAAAGAGGTATTAGCTCCTTGGCTATTTACATTGGGTAAATTTCGAGGACGAAATTTAAATAAGAGGGGAAGAGTTGTAACATCCTCCCGGTAGCAACTCCGTACATTCTACTGTTCCGGTGATCAGGTCGGTCCCAGACCTAGAACGTCCGAAAAATATTTAAACTAAAGTGAGGAATCATAATTAACTCAAATATTAATAAGAAAAATTTAGCAAAAATTTTAGAAATAAAATACAACCAAGTCAAATGAGCGGTGCCTGCCGATGGGTAACTGAGAGGGAAGTTGCGGTTCTCGCAACGAGGAGCCCTAGACCCGGGGGAAAAATTGTAAAATAATTTTTGGGACTCCAGAGAAGGGTTATTGAGGTTCCCATGGCATTAGAATGCCAAGAAAATATTTAGAAAAATTTTTCAATCGGTACAGACAATTTTGACCCGTTAAGCCAAACGGAGGGCATTTTGGTCATTTCGCCTTCAGAGGTGATTTTTGTCCGACTTGCCCAGTTGAGTAAATAATTATTATGACATAAAATATGAATTAATATTGATGAAAAATTAATTTGAAGCTAGTAGAAAAGAAAAGAAAAGAAAATGAAAGAAAATGCTAATTATGACATCATATGATGTCATTTAAATTTCCTCCACCAATCACAATTTGTTAAACTTATTAAAAGAGATAAAAGAGACCAAAAATATGAAAAACCAATCTGCATCTTCAACCTTGGGCAGCCTAAAAAACGTTGAGAGAGAGAGAGAGAAGAGGTTCCACCATTAAAGCTCCTTTAAGCTTAATTTCTCTCTTGTTTCCACTACTAAACCCTAACCCCTTTCATTAAACCTTGACCATATCACTTGGGGAAGCTTTTGGCAGCCAAGAAGAAGAAGGAAAGTGAAGTTTTAGCTTGAAGAAATCTGCCCTACAAGAGGTTAAAGTGAGGTTAGTGCTATCCTTTCACTCTCACTCCTTTAATCCTTGTTAAAGCATCATTTTAAGTTAAGAAATTGTAAGAGTTTGAAGTAAGTTATATGTGTTAGGGCATCTTTAATTTTTGTTAGCCCTAAGGAAGGATGAGGTTGATTGTTTTAATGAATTTAGAATGGATAGAAATGATGTTTAAGGTATGAATATGCATGGATGTTGAATTAGTGTGCTAATTGAGGTTTATGGATAATTTAAATTGGACATTAGGGTTTTGAGAAGTGAAACTTGGATTTAGCTTATGGAATTGTGAAAGAACATTATAAGGGTCAATTAGTGACCATTTTAGGTATTTTGACCATAAAATGGACTGAAAAATAGGATTGCAAAGTGAAGAGGTAGGCTGCCCTAGGACAACAACAGAGGGACTGAAAATTCAGTCCACTTGCACTGCCATAACTTGGGCTGTGTTGGTCCAATTGGTGTTTGGCCAATTGGACAAGAAACTAGGCTTGTAATGGCACATTTTTGCTGAAGAAACCATGTCCAAAAGACCAAAGCAAGAGGACCAAAACTTGGCCCCAATCCGGATACCCTGCAAATAGCCCCTGCAGAATGACCAACTCACTGTAGATTTGGTCAATTGACCTAAAATTTTTACAGCAACAAGTTAAGACATAGACAAACAACTTTCATGAAGAAACCTACCCCAAATTATGACCAGAACCTAACCCAAATGGCAGTCACAGTTATTGTTCAAACCTGCAACTCTGCAGATTTTCATTTGAGCAGTAATGTTTGGATGGCTATAACTCTCTCTAGAAAACTCGGATTTAGGCGATTCTTGAACCGATGGAAACCTAAGGTATGGTAGAACATTTCATATGAAGAAAGTTAGACCAAATTATGAACTTAACTTGATCAAATTACTGACCAAAGTTGGACCACAATCGCTGAATCCCAAATCTCAAAGATGAGCGATTGCACGTGAACAGTAAACTTATTTTGGCCATAACTTGAGCTACAAAACTCCAAATGGAGTGATTCAAAAAAGGAAATTCAACTAGACAAAATAAGGAACAACTTTCATGTTTACCATTTCCTCAAATTCCCACTGCAACAATGCTTAATGGAATAGTAAAGTTAAGTTTCAAAAACCGAAAATTGGCAATTTTGCCAAATGACCTAAGCTTTGAGGAAGTGACCGAAACTAACAAGTTTTAAATGCAAAATGTGGTATGTTGGGAATGCCAAAACCAATGTACATAATTTCTACCTAAAAGTCAACATTTTTGTTGACCAAAGAGGTGAATAGCGACACCAAAACTTGAAATTCAAAATTTGAAATTAGAAATGCATCTAGGGGACTTTAAATTACAATTGGCAATTAATACTAGCAAATGTAAAACTCAAAATGTGGGATCTTGGTGTAATTAGAATTAACATATCCCTTAAGTATGAAAAAGTCAACATTTTGGTTGACTAGTAAGGTAAATAGTAATCAAAATAATTAGCAAATTAAGATGAAGACCTAGAACCAATTCTAAGCTTAAATGCTTAGAATGGTATGACAAATGTGGACTATGCATCTTAGTCAAAATTGTTAAAAAGGGAATTAAGAGCATAAATTTGAAAACCATGAAATTTTCATGGATTACTTGAAACATGAAAAATAAGTCACCTAATTGATGTGAATAGATAGTTAGAGCACATATGCTCATCACAAATGGAATTCATAAAATATTAGAAACTCAACTTGAAATATAAAATTTGTAATTACATAAGTAGATTCTGGAATGTATAAATGAGAAAGGAAAAATGTTTTGAATACAATGGTACATGTGAACCATTGTTTAGAATTGTGATCAATATGAATAACATAATAAATGGACAAATAAACCGTATTAATGTATAAATGAGACATTAGTTCTCATTATTGTAAAGAGGAGAATATTTTGAATACAATGGTATAAAAGGATAATTGATGTGAATTGTGATCATATAAATGATCAAATGAATGTATGAATTATGATTGAAATTTATCATGAAATAATGAAGTCATAAAGCACAATATATTAATATTTTAAAATATTAAATGCCCTAGTATACCTAACAAGATTGGTTTGGATAGTTTGGCATGCCAATAGGGTATTGTTTTAGCAGTACTGCGAAAGGAAAGGCTTTATGCCTGTATTCATGGCTTTATGCCCGTATTCATGGCTTTTATGCCTGATTTCATGGCTTTTATGCCCGATTTCATGGCTTTTATGCCCGATTATGTGATATCATGGCATTTTAGCCATACTGACTGCATACATGGTAGATGTTCTGCGTCCCATGGTATGACGGCCCGAGGCACCGCGGTGTCCAGTGCCAACGACCCGTTATCCAAATCTGCCTAGTATAGGTTACTTGGGCAGTCAATTAAAGTATTATTCAATTCAGGCAGCTAAGTTAAGTTAAGTATAATGAAAATCCAGTACAATTAAATTAAGTATTGAATGAATAAGCAAAAGAGATTAGCAAAAGAAACATAACAAAAATATAAATTTCAGAACCGTACAGACTTGAAATACAATACAGATAGAATAAATTATATACCTGCTAATATTACTGAAAAGTTATAAACTAAGCACTTCCAAAGAGGAACAAACTAGTATATAAGATCGTTGATACTAGAAATACCATACCAAATTAAATTGACTCTGAGTATCTGAATTATCATTTATTTCTTTCTTTACTTGTATATATTATTTCTGGTTATATTATTGCACCACTAAGCAGAAATGCTTAGCGCGATGGAATTGCTTCCTCGTGCAAGTACTGAAGGTAAAACCAGAGATCTGTCGATCGAGATTTTTGGAGTCCAGATTCGAAGTAGTGTCGAAGAGTTCAAGATTGTCACCTCCTCAAAGAATGCATGTAGATAGGGCTCATTTTATACATGTTATGTATATTGTTCATTCCTAGCACATTGTAAATTATTTGTATATCTTGTACAAAATAAACTCATGTAATTAACCTATGAATTATGGAAGCTATTCAAAGTAAGTATTTTATGTATGTGAATTGAATTTGAGTTATAATGAGATTATACTTGTGAATATTGAGATATTGAAAATCTAATGAGATTTCTGAGAAATCTGAATACTGTATTGAGATACATTATGTTTGAAAATTTTTGAGACTATTAAGTTTGAGAAATTGAGTATATATTGAAATTGTCTTTGGCAGTTCGTAAGAATCGTTAGTCCAAATTACAGCCGACACTTTGTCGGATTATCGTTAAAATTTTTGAAATTTCCAACTTAGTTAGATTTTGATAAAAGTAAAAATATCCTAAATCTTCAATAAAGTTTTTAAATAAATAAATCAAGGACTGTAATGAAATCAGATAAAATAGAGTGCTCCGGCACACTGAGTGGCATAACTTGCTCGGCTACACTGTAGTCGGGTAAGGGGTGTCACACTCTACCTCTGCTAGGTGGTAGTGAACCTCTGGTGGCAGGATTCTAAACTGAACCTTCAGCAGTAGTAGGAGGTGGCCCAACTCTACGAGTACTAGTGCAGTCTTTGGCAAAATGCCCAGTGCCTCTACAGTTATAATAGGCTCCTATGGCCTTGTAGCACACCCCACCATGATTTCTTCCACTAGCTTCACATTGCCGGGGAGGGTAGGAACTTTTGGCACTCTGCTGACCAGATGGAGGAGGTTTCTGTCCCGAATATCTTCCATACCAGACTTTTTACCACCTCTGTTATGTCCCCCAAAGTTTTTCCTCTTCCCAGTAGGACCACTGGAACTCTGATCTACTAACTTCCCCTCTTTCTCTTTTGTCTTCTCTGATTTCTTTTTCTCTGGGGCTGCTTCTAACTCAATTCTTTCTAATTCTAGTGCTTGATAAATAAGCTCAGAGAAGTTAGTATGTTTGAATCCGACTACTTGTAATCTAATACTAGGCTTAAAGCCGGTTTCAAACCTCTTACATCTCTCCCTACTGGTAGAACGTAGACTTACTGTATAATGGCTCAAGCGGGAAAATTTCCTTTCATATTCAGCCACCAATCTACTCCCCTATTTCAGACTTAGGAACACTTGTAGCTTTTGGCCCACATAAGCATCAGGGACATATTTTTGTCTGAACTCCCGTAGAAAATCATTATATGTTAGCACTGAAGGTTTTACCAGACTATGGGGAATGGTTTTTCACCAGTCATATGCATCTCCCTATAGCAGAGACACTGAATATTCAAATCTGAGCTCCTTTGTACAATGTAGCTTCTTGAACACCCTATCAATTCTCTCTAACCACTGTTCTGCCTCTAGAGGATCAACTGCCCCCTTGAACTCAATAGCCCCATATTTCATCAATTTTTCATACTGCCTAGCTGAAGACTATGGTTGTACCACTGGTGTCTACAGTGGGGCTTGAGTAGGCATGTTACCAGCCATCTGTTGGAACATTGCAGCCATCTGCTAAGTGAACTGAGTAGGAAACTACAGTACTAAGGGGGCTGGTGCAGCTGATCCGCTCACATTGTGAAGGGCTAGGGCTTCTCCTTGTACCTCAGCCTCTATCGATTGATCGACTGAACGATCACTCTCTTCCATAGTTAATTCGAGGATCTTAGACCTCCTGAATAAATAACGCAAGGAGATTTTCTCCTGTTAGTTAATATTTATAATATAATGTACTGTATATATTAAACAATGACATTGAGCAGTTGTACTATGAAGAAAGAATATTCAAATTACAAGTGAAAACAGAATTGAAAAACTAGCTCTGATACCACTAAAACATGTCACACCCTACCCCTCTATAAGGCATAACATGATCCTGTTGTATACCTAATGAATTACCAAACTTCGTCTACTGATAACCCATTAAATACACTAAAAGGGATTTTAAACCTTTTCTTACTTCTTTACAAAGTGGTGTGCACTATTTATAGGTGTTAAAAAAATTTTAACTGAAATGAAATCAGATAACACATTTGAAGTATTAATAATTTCTGTAAAAATTTTGGCAGAGTGCCATCTGTATTTGGAATAAAACAATTCTTCAAAAACCTGTAAAAAGCACTTCCAATATTTTTCTTAATCCCAAACTCCAATATCCAATCAACACAATAAGTTTCTCAACATTTGCCAACTCAAATCCACAATAATTTTCTAGTGTTTTCAAAAGCGGAGATAAAAAAAATATATCCCAATATTTACAAGCCAAAATAATTTATAAATTTAGTTTATAACTTTAATATATAATTTTAATGTACAATTTTAATTTATAACTGCTCAAAACCAAGAACAATATATACATACAGTGAACATACATTACAATACAAAATGCAAAATATGGTATACTCAATATACCCGATGAACTCTCAATGTAGCAATAGCAGCCTAGTCTCGCCGCCTCGATCTGTCTATTCATGATAAAGAATGAAAAGCTATCGCTGAGCCAATATCTCAGTGGTGCACAACATTAACAAAATGCAACTTAAAATCATAAATCATAAGTCATATAAATAGTGGATACTTAAAATTATAGTTAAATTCAAAGACAGTGAATGTCATAAAGAATTTAAACTCCATTTCATAATATCACAATAAATATCAATAAATCACACACACAGCTTAATCATGTTTCAAAGTCTAATTCATCTCAAAAGCATATGGCTAGTGAGGAATAACATAGCTAGCAATAATATGAGTACTCATTCTATTCGTCCTCAACAGGCACACACCTCAACACTTCAGCTACAGAGGGAATTCAAAGTCAATTCGTGCCACTAGACAAGCTAGCGAGGAATTCAATCAATATGCATTATAGCTAAGGTTTCAAACCATTTCCAATGTTTTTCAAGCAATAAGTATCCATCAAATATCCATTCAAACAATTTTCCACAATTTAAAATAATTGTCGACACCATATTTTGGCCGATCCCCAAAATACTTTGAAACCGATCCCCGGTGCTAAGTTTCCTCGGAGTAGCTAATCACGTTTCCGATCCCTCTTTGGTAGGCGGTCACATTTCCGACCTCTCCTCGCAAAGACGTGAATCAATGATAAGTCCTACGCATCCCTTGAAACTCAGCCGATCTCTCAAATCATTTACCGATCCTTCAAACCCGTTGCCGGATTTCCGGACCTGTCAAGAATATTCCCGATCCCTGTTGATAAATGGAGTGAACTAGCACTAGATCTTTTCCTACCAGTTTTATTGCCGACCTCCTTTCCGAAAGTTTAAGAGCTAAAGTGTTGGTTCGATTCCGATCTTAAGTGTTCGAGTTAAATTTTCGGTCAAGTTCTGCTCAAAGATTTCTTCCTACCGATCTCATGTTCAGAGTGCTTTCCGATCTCTCATACTTAGATTAATAATCACATTTAGTTTTTGTTTTTTGTGCTCATACAATCAAATACTCAGACAAATAATGGTTCAAAATTTTCCGATCACAATCATTCATTGAACAAAAGGCATTTCATTACATGTCATAATTTGTACAAGTTATTCGGCTGGGGGATCACCCCCAGCCTGATCTACATTTGGATCACTCCCTCTCTCCCTCTCACCCTCGGCTTCATCCTCACTATCTTCACCATCGCCCGGTGCCAGTCGCCCATCCAAGAAAAGTCTTCTTCTGGGTAACGCTCCTGGAGTGCGGCCAAGAGATCCTTGTGAGCCTTCACATAGGCCTCAGCTATTCCCGTCACCATCTCCTCATCCCTCTCCTTAAGCTCCTTATCCTTCGCCTCGAGTTCCTCTATAAGTTGAGCGACCTGAGAGGATGCATTGGCGTGGAGCGCCTGGACTTCCTTAAGAGCGCGGTCCCTCTCGTCCGAAATACGGTTCTGTTCGGCCAACCGGTCTTCATGGAGCTTTGCCCGTCCCTCGACCTGAGATATATAATCCCGAGCCGATGAGAGTTCGGATCGGAGGGAATCCACTTCCTGGTTCTTCTTCCCGATCTCCTTACCCAGGCGCTGAATCCTTTCCCGGATCATGGTCTGGTTCACCAGACACTCCACGTTTAAGCTCATGGTCCGAGTCAATATGTCATCAAGGCCACTCTGGGATAGCCTGTCCCGATCCTCCTGAAAGAAGATGGTAGACCCCAGGACTTTAGCAAAACCGGGGTTCTCCTTAACAGTTCGGTTATCCTTCAAGGAGTCGATCAAGATTCGAGCGCCCGAGAGGAGGTCCTCCTAAGCTTGAGTAGGTCCCCTTTCCGCGCTTGGGACAATCGCAAGAATTGAGGTCGCTCTTCCGATCTAGGAGGAGATCGGGTAGCTTCAGTGGTCGAGGGACCCGAAGGTTGGGGAGGATCTCTTTGTATCTCCCCAGGCTCGCGACCAGGTGTTTGGAGTCGTTCTGAACGCTTCATCTCCTTTACTTTCCGGAAGATCTCTCTTTCCTTTTTCCGCTTCCTATGACCTTCACCACCCGCCATACCTGCACAAAGAAAAGGTTAGTGAGATCACTAAGGTCGTGAGAATTGAGATATAGAAAATACCGATGCCGAGGTTAGAGAGCGGAAGTTCGCGGTCTTGGCCGGTGAGCAGTTGAACAGTCCAATGGTGCAGCTCGGCAGTCACCGAATCCAAACAAGAATACTTTTTAGTGGCAGCCTCACTCTTCAGATCCATCACTATCAAACTTTCCTCTTCGCTCAGGGTAATATGGTTCGGAAGCAAGGGTCCCTGGTACCACCAGCTGCGGGGGAAATCCTCAAAGCGGCTCGGATCTTTGCTCCTCACAATGAAGAAACGGTTCTTCCAGTTCTTAAGAGACGAGGGCAGATCGGAAAAGAGCCCGCAGTTAGGCTTCGCCTGAAAGAACCAGTGGTCATCGTCCTTTCGGTGAGTTAGCCGGTGCAGCTTGGCGAACACTTTAGCCGTAGGTCTGATTCCCTTAGCTCGGCATAGACCTCGGAAAGCTACCAAGATCCGCCACGAGTTGGGGTGAATTTGAACAATGGATGCTCGATGAAATTTTAAGACCTCCTTGTAGAAGTCATCCAGGGGGAACCGAAGGCCGGCCTTTAATTGTTCCTCGTACACCATAACCATGTCATCCTCTTCAAAAGAATGATCGACACGAAGATCGCCATGGCACTTGATCAGCTCATATGAATCAGGACAAATGTTGTATTCTTGAACAAACGATTGCAGATCGGATTCCCGAAGAACCGATGGAAGCTCGTCTATAGGAAGGGTCTCTCCTTGAAGAAGGGCGATACGCCTTTAATGGTACGAATTCGACCCGACTGGAGCAGGACCCTAAGGGGTCCAGTTGCGCGCTATTCGATCGCCTCTTCTTCATCGACGATGACCAAGAGAACTCAATGGAAGGAGGGCTCGCGCTCTCCGACCTTCAAGACCGCTCATTTTCAAGAAAAAACAAAGAACTTAAACTAAAAAGAGGATTAAAACCCTTACCAGAGTCTGATCGTCGTCGGAGACACTGGAGAAAATGAGAGAACTTCGAAGTTGTGAGCAGGGGATTGAAAATGGAATGAGAGAACAACCGCTAACCCTCCCTATTTATACTAGTCCGAGCATTTAATGCTCGCGAGGTTCTAGGCGCATCGATTGGTGAGACTCGACAATGTTTCTGACACTTCTCTCAAATATCCGAATGTTCAGAGATCGGTTAATTGGAGATCGGCATAATAAGTTAAATATTTTGAATAAAGGATCAGTTAAGTGTCATTCAGGTAAAGAACCAGATCGGATAAACACAGTAGAGATCGGAATAGGAGCTAGGGGAGGGATCGGAAGACAAAAAGAATAAGACAAATTCCGATAACCGTCGCCGTAATCGTGAGCCGAGGTAGTTAAAGCGTGGCAGACGAGATCTCCACCGCACGCCTAAGAATCGCCCGCAATGCTGACAGGTGCCAGGGTATGTCATGACAGTCCTGTACATCCCAATCCCCACCGTTGATCTCACTCGTAAGGATGAATCCGGAACCCTTGGATCAAGAGAGAAGACGACAATACCAGCGTCTTTCACTCTCAGCCCCCAGATCGTTCCGGACAAAGGATTCAAGACCGTCGGATTAAAAGAGGAAAAGGACAAATATTTTGAGAAGCGATCTCAGCCATTCGTTTTGATTCTCTTTAATTCTGAACATCCGATCATGTACTTCAAAATCTCGACCCTCCATCTCCTCAAAATGAATCGACCCTTCATGGGGAGCACCCGATTCCTATAAATACCGCATGAAAACTGCTCAAAAAAAAAGGACGGAAAAAAAAAGAAAGGTCATATTATAGCGTAAGAACTCAAAATTTCATTCAGCTTTGTTATTCTCGCTACTTTGAAGTATTGATTGGAAAGACTTTTGAAACTAGTTTTCAAGTGTTTCTTGAAAAGGATTTTGAACACTGGAACTCTACATTTCCAGCTTGTTCATCACCTGATCACGCCTTCACTTTCAACTCTTTATCATCTCTATTTTCATCCCTTCTGTTGGAGCTCAAATCCCACTCAGTTGTTATCTTGACCTAATCACATCATAGCTAAGCTCCCTCCAGTTCACGGTGAACATCAACTCTCGTGCTAATCACCCGCGGTCTTGTTTCTAGTGGCCACCCCATAATTATTCCTCTGATTCAGCTCCTCCTGGTAAGAGCCCACGTCATTGCTTTATTAAGTGTTTGCGTTCATTTCTTTCGTAGTCTCTCCGTCCTTTTACGTATGTGATTTTTCTCCAAGTTCATCTCGTGCAAAGAGACCCAGAAATGTTATTCTCAGGTCATCTCTTTAGTGATTAGTGTGCCTTTTATTAATCTTCGTCATTTCTGAATACGAGCTTTTCTGGTTCCTAGTAGAGTGTAAATGGTCAGGTAAGACGTAGGTAACTGCAACCTAAAGATCTCTCTTAAAGGGAAAATCTGAATAATACATAAGGAAGATAGTCAAACTATTAGTCTGACGCAAACGACAGTTCGGCAAAGATGCCATAAAATGGAAGTAAAAGAAGCGAGTAGATTGGTCATAAATAAATATTGGTAAAATAAATACATGAGAGGTCGGTAAATCAGTCTCATTTTCCCCGTCCTAGCCGAAGGATATTGATAAGTCCTATCCCCAACCTCTTTAAACTTCAGATCCTTATCTCTAGGTTCTTAGGGCACCAAAATTCGAGATCGGAAAAATACCTTTCGTGCACCTTTCTAATTTAAAAGAGATCGGAGGAGAGTTCTTATCCGGTCTTAACTCAAATTCTAATAAACATTTAAAAGAGATCGGAGGAGAGTTCTTATCCGGTCTCAACTCAAAATTTTATTAAATAGGGATCGGAGGAGAATTCTTATCCGGTTCCCATCTCGAAATTTTAATAAATACCTAAAAGAGATCGGAGGAGGACCCTCACCCGACCTCCAATTAGAATTTTAATAAATAATCCAAAGAGAGATCGGAGGAGAGTTCTTATCCGGTATCTATTCAAATTTTAATAAATATTAATTAGAGATAGTAGGATATTTCTTATCCTATTCTCAAACCAAATTTAATACCGTATGGAAGATAATCCCAAATTCCTTAACAATTCGTAACGTCAACTCACTAAGGTTGTCTCATTTACTTATGTATCTGGGTAATCCTAATTAGTGAAAAATCAAACATTCCTTTTACCAAAAGGATTAACATTCCCACTATAGCCCTTCTAACTAATTTATAAAGGACACAAAATTAAATCTACTTACCCTTGTTAAGGGACGAGGTGGGGTGCCTAACACCTTCCCCACCCGTTAATGGACCCCGAACCTAGAATCTCTGTTTTTGAAGTGGTTTCATTTTTAATTTAACTCCCTAAATGGTTTTCTTTAGTTTCCCTCAAAACTAAGGTGGCGACTCCTCACTTTTCCCACTTCGGTGAGTGATCGTCCAGGACCGCAAAATCCCTATGACAGCTTGGCGACTCCACTGGGGATCATGTATTCTAACCCCAGTCTAGAGGTCCAAAAGTAGGCTTAATTTTTGTCTGATCAAATTATAGTTAGAGGGGCTCACTCGGCAATGTCTTATATGCTAATTATTATTGCTGCTAACTATTTTGTTTTGCCTGTTCTATCTCCTACAGTGCTCTTCATTTCAAAGAAAAAGGAAAAAAGGAAAAAATGGAAAAATAAAATCCCCCTGAATCGGGAAGAGGTAAAAGTGTCCCTTCACACACCGAACACTTACACAATGTCCTCACACACTATAGTCCTAACCCGGGCTTTCTTACCCTTTTAGGAAAGTAGGAGGGGGTCATGTAGCGGTGCCCGTGGGTTTTACCCCGTTAGTATCCGTGAAGGCTCCTGCTCAAATTGAAACTCGTTCTATCCATTGTGATACTCGTGGAATTTTCCCGACAATATCATGGGGGTAGAATGGGGCTCTACTGTTTACAGTAGGGGCAATTTGGGAACCTGTGGCTATTAGAAAATTAGATCCTGAGCTAAACCGTCACAATAGCTGAAAGCCGTAGTAAACTGCCTCATAAGATAGAACCATCCAGATAGGTAGCGCTTACCCGGTATCAGGAGTCTCCCTATTATAGGACAAAAGGGGACATGTTTACTCTTACCTTACTCTCTTTCGATTTCTTTTCGTTCATTTTGTGAGGGTAATCTTGAATTTATCAAACACTTACACATTTTCCTACTTTGATAAATGTGTACGTGTCACTCACAACAAGATGATTCAAAATTACCCTAATTTGTCTTACTAACGAATCTTCCCGCAGGCATCACCAAACCGAGGGTCTGTAAAAGGATAGGCATCATTTTTATCATGGCATCCTCGAGTCAGTCGGCAGAAAAGGTTCAGAATGCTAAACTTTGGTCAGAATCGGCTCATGTTCCGCATTCTCCCAAAACGATGCTTTCAAGGCGCCGCTAGCTCGCTACCTTCACCGGATTTGGATGAAATAGAGGTCAAAATGAACAACCTCGAGGGTCCGTCTAGTAGATGGAGGTCGCTTCCGATCGTGTCAAGGTACGCTTTGAAGAAAAGTACGGAAGGATTGCAACCTAAATGCAAGTCAAGGTCCAAATCCCGCATTAAAAGCCATGTTGTCGGTTTGGAATCCTGGCACGGAGTATTCTCTTTCAATGATATTGACACGGTCCCCACTATGGAAGAATATCAGGCATTGCTAGGGATCCCATACTCCTTGCAGAACCGGATCTACTTACACCTCGAGCATAGACAGACCTGGAAACGGTTGGCACACATGTTGGGTTTTCCCCCAGAAGAAGTAAAGTCCAGAGAAACAGTCAAAGGGAACACGTATGGATGGTATTGGACGTACCTTGAGAAGCGGTTAGATCATCGCCTCCAAAAGAAACGATGGGATCAAGCCTCCGTAGCACTCGCCTTGGGAATCTATGGTCTGATCCTGTTCCCGGGGCCATTGGGGATCATCACTAGCAGTGCAGTAGAGGTATTTTGGACAGTAGAAAGGCAGGGGATCAACCCGATACCGGCAATCCTTGCTGAAACCTTGTTAACCCTAACTTACTGCAGACAACAGGGGAAAGGGTCCATTAAGTGTTGCTCTCAGTTATTATACCTCTGGACTATCAGCCACATGTGTCCTGAGGAGACAAAAGGATTGACTTGGTACCTTGACCAGCCTCCCATTGAGAAGATGATCCGGTTAGTGATAAGCCCGAAGAATGAAAAACAGTGGCGGGAACGGATTCTGAGTTTCAATAGCCATGATTACTGTTGGAGGAAGCTGTGGACGTCAAGCCAACCTGTCTTGATTGGTACAGGAGGTATTCAGTCGGTGTCCCTAATTGGAATAACCGGGTATACAAATTACACTCCAAATAGTAACAAGGCAGTTTGGCTCAACACAATCTGTGATCAACATTGAAGAATACCACCAAGGACACTTCTACCATGAACTCAAGGAAGAAGAAGGATTGAAAATGGCTCGCAAGTCTTGGGAAAGCATCGCTCTGATAGAGAAATCACCCAAAGGCCCAAGTGCCTCGGACGATTATCTTAAATGGAGGACTGACAGGGACCGAGAACACTCTACTGTAGAATTCAAGGACGACAACCCTCGCCAAGACGCCTTATTAGAGGAAGCTGATAATCGCCTGGTTGACTCGCTACAAAAGGCAAATACCGAGAACTCACAATTGCAGGAACAAATAAAACAGCTGGAGGACCAACAGCAGAAACTTAAGAGAAGGGTAAGAAAGCTCAAGGAAGAGGCAAGGGCCGAAAGGATAGGGTTCGAAGAGCAAGAGGTACAGTGGGAAAAAGAAAGAAACTCTCTCCAAGCTGAGGTCAAAGAAATGAAAGGGCAGAATAGTAAGCTTCAGGAAAGGATGAAGTACCAAGAGGTGCTCGTTGAAGAGTATAAACAGGAAAACAAGAAGAAGAAGCTTGAATTAAAAGAACAGGCACTCCTCATCAACGATATCTTGAAAGAGTGTGCTAAAGAAAGAAAAGAAAAAGAAAAACAAGCTGCCCTCTATCAAGAACTGAAAGAGAATGTAGACCAGCTGGAGAGGACAATAGCACAAGGAAAACAAGAATTATTACCAGAATCCGAGTACGCCCTGAAAGCATTCGATCCTACCAGGCAAGAAGGAAGGTTATATGAGTATCTCAGAAAATGTCATCTCATTATAAAGAACCTCCCAGAGCTTAGGCCGATGTAAAAGATACGATGTACAAATTATTCAGTTAATGAAGTGATTTTTGGACCATTGTTTAGCACAATTTGTGAATGAATAGTATGACTCCCGTAGGAACTTCCTCGCTAGGGTTATGTGAAAAATTGAAATGCGTTGTATGGACCAGTATCATAAATGCGCACTCAATCTCGTCATTCACGGTCAGACTATCGAACGATGCCATGATAAAGCTGAGGCAATTATCCTTTTTACAGATTTCAACTTGGCTCTCAAATGCCACTGTATCCTTCGTCCAGACCAGGACTTTTTAGTTTCTCTGCAAAAATCCAAATTTTATTTCAGATTTTCTTTTTACTCCTCCCAGGAAATCAATATTGATTCAAACAAGGCAAGTCTGACCAAGCACACAGTTCAACCCAAGCGAGTGTACTTAACAAGATCTCGAACAAGAAAGATAATGGAAAATCAGGAGCAAGTACAGAACCTACAAAGGTGTCTCCGAATTGAAAGATCACTTTACAAATCATGAGACTAATGAAGGAAATGTCTCGTAACAAACCTACTGTAACCTAACCCACCATTACCTCCTCCGCCTCCTACAACAAATGATCCTCATCAAGCTTCAACCTCTTTTACCTTTCGCCTCCCATTCCGACCCGACAACATCATCTAATCCGGTGAGCATGAATAATGACCCACCTTACTCCTATTACCCGGCTGTCTCAAATGCCGAGCCTCACCCTTCAATCCCGATCCATCCAGTTTACTCCACCCCTCAGCTCCCGGTTGGAGGAGCATATCACACAGTGGAAGGAGAACATAGGGCGAGAGATAACGAGAAACTATCTGCCCTAGAAGAAAGACTGAGGGCAATAGAGGGGCTGAACATGTATGGTTCAGTCGATGTGTCGTCACTAAGATTGGTGCCAGATGTGGTGGTACCACCCAAATTCAAGGTTCCGGATTTCGACAAGTACACCGGAAACTCGGATCCCCGCATCCACCTGGCAACCTACATTGCCAAAATGTCTGCCTTAACGGAAGACGATAGACTTCTCATTCACTTCTTTCACGAGAGCCTCTCCGGAGCAGCTCTGAGATGGTGCATACAATTGGACAGGAGCAAGCTACACTCCTGGAAGGACTTAGCCGATACCTTTCTAAAGCAGTACAAATTCAATTGTGATGCGGCACCCACGAGGAGGGACCTCCAGAACCTGGTACAGAAAGACCGGGAAGGTTTCAAGCAGTATGCCCAACGATGGAGGGAGAAGGCCGCAGAAGTATATCCTCCAGTGACCGACAATGAACTTTGCTCCCTATTCATCGAAACGTTGAAGGCTCCCTACTTCAACTTGATGATCGGAAATACCTCCAACAGCTTCTCAGATATCATCCAAGCCGGTGAGAGAATCGAAGCCAATCTGAGAATAGGAAGGCTACAGGAGTTGGCTGAGAACCCTGTAAAGAAAACTGCCAATTTTGGCAAGAAAAAGGAGGGTGATGTACACTCTATCACCCGTCAGAATAATTACCCCCAATTTCCCCAAAATAACTACCGGCCATATTCCCCCTCTTATGGCCAAACCATCGCCAACATTCCACCTCCTTTCCCTAATTATCCACAAACACGCCCACAATACGCCCCACCCACAAATTTCCAACCAAGACCTCCTCCTCCTCCAGCTCAACCACGACCACCACAAAATAACCAAAGACCTCCGAGGAATCCTGATCCACCCCTTCCCCTCCCTCTCAGTGAAATATACCGATACCTTGTCGGTATAAACCAAATCGTACCAGTCCCTTTAGACCCGATCCAGCCGCCATATCCCAGGTGGTATGATGCTACTGCCCGGTGTGAGTACCACGGAGGGGCACAAGGGCATTCAACCGACAACTGCGGGGCACTCAGAGGGAGAGTGCACGCTTTAATCCGGAACGGGTGGTTGAAAATCGAGGGGAATGGTTCCCTCCCCAATGTTACCTCAAACCCGTTGCCCAATCATAATGCGGGCAATGGAGTAAATATGATAGAATCAGATGGAGAGAGGTTGGCACTAAGGGTAGACGAGCTAATTCCTCACTTTGAGGAAATTTTTACAATGGCTGAAGAGCAGGAGCTTGACAACTGGACAACAGAGGATATCCCTGTACTCAATCTCGAGTAAAGTACCTCTGGTTATCTACACTTGATCACTTTGTCCGTGGTGGCAAGTGTAATACTGTAAACGGACCTTTTCTTATGGCATTAATATTAATGAATTAATAGCGCATTTTTAATTCAATACTCTTTTTCTTTCCATCCTTATAACATGTTCTATTCTTTATTCCTTCAGGACAATTCATCAATTAACACCTAATAATCCAATAGACTCAGAAATTCCTCTGGTTAATTTTGAAATCCCCATAACTGCCATTACTTCAAGTAATTCTGAGGAAGACCTTACAGAAGAAAGCAATGAAAAAGATGAACCCTCCCTCGTGCCTTGTGAAGACGAAACGTGCACAATAAACTTAGGCACGGAAGAAGTAAAAAGGGAACTTAAGATAGTGGAGAGTGAGGAGTTGGGAGATATGATCGATGCAGCAAGGAATTTCTCGACGTGTTCTCTTGGAGCTATGATGACATGGTCGGTTTGGACCCTCAGATAGTGACGCACAAGATTCCTTTAATTCCGGGAACGATCCCGGTGAAGCAGAAACTGAGGAGAATGAATCCCGATACACTGCTCAAGGTTCGGGATGAAGTCAAGAAACAGTATGACGCCGGGTTCTTAGAAGTGGTCAAATATCCCCAATGGGTGGCTAACGTCGTCCCAGTGATGAAGAAAGACGGGAGAGTCAGGGTGTGTGTTGACTACAGGGATCTTAATAAAGCTAGTTTGAAAGACGATTTCCCTCTCCCCCACATTGATGTGTTAGTTGACAATGCCGCGGGTTTGGGCAGATGTTCGTGTATTGATGGGGCATCAGGGTACAATCAGATCCCAATGGACGAGGAAGACAAGGATAAAACTGCTTTTATCACCCAATGGGGGGTATTCTGCTATCGGGTCATGCCCTTCGGGTTGAAGAATGCCGGGGCTACTTACCAGCGCGCAATGGTCACATTATTCCACGATATGATGCATAAAGAAGTGGAGGTGTATGTGGATGATATGATCATCAAATCCCGGGGAGAGGAGAGCCACGTTCAGGTGATAAGGAGGGTGTTTGAAAGACTCAGGAAATACCAGTTGAAGCTGAACCCTGCTAAGTGCATATTCGGAGCTAGATCGGGAAAACTGTTGGGATTCATAGTAAGCGAGAAAGGGATAGAAGTAGATCCAGACAAGGTTCGAGCTATTCAAGAAATGCCGTCCCCAAAAACAGAAAGGGAGGTGCGCAGTTTTCTGGGAAAACTGAACTACATTTCGAGGTTTATTTCTAATCTCACTGCCAAAGCTGAGCCTATTTTCAGATTACTCCGGAAAAACAACTCTACTCAATGGGATTCAGTTTGTCAAGAGGCTTTTGAGAAAATCAAGCAGTATCTGTCAAACCCACCAGTATTGGTCCCACCTGTGGCAGGTAGGCCTCTGATCCTGTACATGGCAGTCCAACAGAATTCCATGGGATGTGTTTTGGGACAGCATGATGATACCGGCCGAAAAGAGAGGGCCATTTATTACCTGAGCAAGAAGTTCAATGATTGTGAGTCGAGGTACTCCTTCTTAGAAAAGACTTGCTGCGCGTTAGCATGGACAGCAAATCGCCTCAAGCACTATATGTTGAATCACAAGACATGGCTTATCTCCAGGATGGATCCTATCAAATATGTATTCGAAAGCCCATTCGTGCCGGGAAGGATAGCCAAGTGGCAGGTTATACTCTCCCAATACGACATAGTCTACATGACCCGAAAAGCGGTGAAAGGTAGCGTGATTGCTGACCTCCTAGCAGAAAACCCTATCCCGGATTATGAAGCTCTAGATTTTGAGTTCCCTGATGAACATATCAATGAAGTAGACCACGGAGAAGATGAGCCAACTGATGTATGGGAGATGTATTTTGATGGAGCAGTCAATTTATCGGGAAATGGAATCGGAGCTGTACTAGTATCCCCAGAAGGAAAGCACTTCCCAATAGCTGCTAAGTTGGGATTTGTTGTACCAACAATGTCGCAGAGTATGAAGCTTGTGTAATGGGTCTACATGCCGCTATAGAGAGGAAAATCAGAAAGTTGGAGGTGTACGGAGACTCGGCTCTGATAATCTATCAAGTCAAGGGAGAATGGCAAACTAAGGATCCCAAGTTGATCCCATATCAGAAGTACTTACTGGAGTTGATCAAGAAATTCGAAGAAATCTCTTTCACTCACCTGAGTAGAGACAAGAATCAATTTGCTGATGCCTTAGCTACTCTAGCTGTTATGGCTCAAATCGAAGAAGGGCAGATGTTTCAGACGTTGAAGATTAAGGTGAGGGATGAGCCAGCCTATTGCTTCATGATTGAAGAAGAGCCCGACGGAAAGCCTTGGTATCATGACATCCTGGTCTACTGTAGAACCAGAGAATTCCCTTCAGGGGCAAGCAAAAATGAAAAGAAAATGATTCGGAGGTTAGCATTAGGGTACTTTCCCAGTGGAGAGACCCTATACAAGAGGAGCCCCAACGGAGAATTGTTGAGATGTGTAGATGCAAAGGAAGCAAAGAGAATCCTTTTTGAAACTCATGAGGGAAATTGTGCCACTCACGCCAATGGACACATGATGGCGAAGCAAATCATGCGACGTGGGTATTTTTGGATCACAATGGAAAAGGATTGCATCGAGTATTTCCGGAAGTGCCACAAGTGTCAGATTTACGCAGATCCGATAAATGTGCCACCTCACAAGCTGTTCAATCTCGTCTCACCGTGGCCTTTTGCAATGTGGGGCATAGATGTGATTGGTCCCATCAATCCCAAGGCATCCAATGGGCACAGATTCATCCTTGTAGCCATCGACTATTTCTCCAAGTGGGTCGAGGCGACATCCTATGCTCACATCACGCAGAACACGTTTCTCAAATTCTTCAGAAACAATATCATCTGCCGGCATGGTCTCCCGAATGAAATTGTATCGCGATAACGCCAAGAACACGAACGGTCAGAAGATTCGAAGGTGTGTGATCAATACGAATCCGACATCTCAATTCCTCCCCATACCGTCCCGGATGAATGGAGCGGTTGAAGCCGCGAACAAAAACCTCAAGAGAATAATCCGGAAAATGACAGTCACATATAGGGATTGGCATGATATGCTTCCCTACGCTCTCCACGCATACCGGACTTCCGTAAGAACCTCGACCGGGGCAACACCATACTCACTGGTCTACGGGATGGAAGCTGTATTGCCTATTGAGGTTGAAATCCCGTCCTAAGAATTTTGAAGGAATCAGGGATCGATGAGTCGAGAATGGATCGATCAAGGTTGGA
Organism: Hevea brasiliensis; assembly: GCF_030052815.1. Lineage (NCBI taxonomy): Eukaryota > Viridiplantae > Streptophyta > Magnoliopsida > Malpighiales > Euphorbiaceae > Hevea > Hevea brasiliensis. The sequence continues at coordinate 89,055,867 of NC_079494.1, read as the reverse complement.
TCGATTGAATTTCTTTGGATGAGGAAAGGTTAATGCAGCATGTCACGGACAATTATACCAGAGAAGATTGTCCAGGGCTTTTGATAATAACGTGCGCCCTCGGGAATTTCAACCTGGGGACTAAGTTCTGAAGAAAGTACTGCCAAAACAAAACGATCCCAGGGGCAAATGGTCACCAACCTACGAGGGTCCTTATGAGATTAAAAATGCGATTTCTGGAGGAGCCTTGATCTTGACTCACATGGACGGTGAAGAATTCGAGACACGTGAATGCCGACAACTGTCAAGAGATACTATGCATGAAAAGGAGAAAGGATGAAAACCCGAAGGGCGTCTTAAAAAAAAAACCTTGGGGTGAAAACCCAAAAGGCGTCCCAAGAACCGAAGTGGAGGAATAAGGAAGGGGGCATGAAACCACGGATAGAAAAGAGACGAATACGACATGCAGCTTCAAAGAACTCGAAGTAATGGCAGTTAAAAGACTTCAAAATTAACCATAAGGAATATGTGAGATCTATCCCTATGGCCTTTCCCTTTGAAAGTTTATCTTCGTTTTTTCAAGACCATAATAAAGTTATACTTTATTCCTTCCGCTCTTATTTTTCTGCCTGCCCGCTTTTAATACTGCCCTTTCTCTTTGTTTAATGTGCTATTAATTAGTTAAATTTTTGCCATAAGATTTGAATTCGAGAATTGATAACCTCACGTACTTTGCTATGAGATTTGCAGGGAATGACGGCCTTAAAAAAAAAAAAAAACTAAAGCGAAAAGCGCTTCTAGCCGAATGGACGAAGAGAAAGTGAAAACATAAGGCGCTTTCCGTAGAATAAGAAGAAAGTCGGGAATGAAAAGGGGCATCAGAAAGAATGAGATCATAGGTCGGTCTTGCAACTCATACTCCATTAATCTTCCGGCTTCGTTATTTTGTTGAGTACACTCTTTCAGGGAATAACTTCATATGCCAAAGTCAGACTTGTTTTGTAAGTTGATTTTAATTTCCTGCAATTTAAATTTCCACCATCAATCTCTGGATCCCTGATCCAAGTTGATTTTATTTTCCTGCAATTCCACCATCAACCTCTGGATCCTTGATCCAAGTTGATTTTATTTTCCTGCAATTCCACCATCAATCTCTGGATCCTTGATCCAAGTTGATTTTATTTTCCTGCAATTCCACCATCAACCTCTGGATCCTTGATCCAAGTTGATTTTATTTTCCTGCAATTCCACCATCAACCTCTGGATCCTTGATCCAAGTTGATTTTATTTTCCTGCAATTCCACCATCAACCTCTGGATCCCTGATCCAAGTTGATTTTATTTTCTGCAATTCCACCATCAATCTACGGATCCCCGATCCAAGTTGATTTTATTTTCTGCAATTCCACCATCAACCTCTGGATCCTTGATCCAAGTTGATTTTATTTTCTGCAATTCCACCATCAATCTGGATCCACGATCCAAGTTGATTTTATTTTCTGCAATTCCACCATCAATCTATGGATCCTTGATCCAAGTTGATTTTATTTTCTGCAATTCCACCATCAACCTCTGGATCCTTGATCCAAGTTGATTTTATTTTCTGCAATTCCACCATCAACCGCTGGATCCTTGATCCAAGTTGATTTTATTTTCTGCAATTCCACCATCAACCTCTGGATCCTTGATCCAAGTTGATTTTATTTTCTGCAATTCCACCATCAACCTCTGGATCCTTGATCCAAGTTGATTTTATTTTCTGCAATTCCACCATCAATCTACGGATCCTTGATCCAAGTTGATTTTATTTTCCTGCAATTCCACCATCAATCTCTGGATCCTTGATCCAAGTTGATTTTATTTTCCTGCAATTCCACCATCAACCTCTGGATCCTTGATCCAAGTTGATTTTATTTTCCTGCAATTCCACCATCAACCTCTGGATCCTTGATCCAAGTTGATTTTATTTTCTGCAATTCCACCATCAATCTCGGATCCTTGATCCAAGTTGATTTTATTTTCTGCAATTCCACCATCAATCTCGGATCCTTGATCCAAGTTGATTTTATTTTCTGCAATTCCACCATCAACCTCGGATCCTTGATCCAAGTTGATTTTATTTTCTGCAATTCCACCATCAATCTACGGATCCTTGATCCAAGTTGATTTTATTTTCTGCAATTCCACCATCAATCTCTGGATCCTTGATCCAAGTTGATTTTATTTTCCTGCAATTCCACCATCAATCTCTGGATCCTTGATCCAAGTTGATTTTATTTTCCTGCAATTCCACCATCAACCTCTGGTTTATAGATCTAAGTTGATTTTAATTTTCTAGGTCATTAACTTAGGTGTGCTTTAGTTCCCTAATTTCAAATACCTAATCGTCCAAAATATGAGTCGGAATCTTTACATAATTCCTATACGGAAATTTTTCCTTTAATAGAAATTACGTAAAGAGGGGCAGCTGTCGACACCATATTTTGGCGATCCCAAATACTTTGAAACCGATCCCCGGTGCTAAGTTTCCTCGGAGTAGCTAATCACGTTTCCGATCCCTCTTTGGTAGGCGGTCACATTTCCGACCTCTCCTCGCAAAGACGTGAATCAATGATAAGTCCTACGCATCCCTTGAAACTCAGCCGATCTCTCAAATCATTTACCGATCCTTCAAACCCGTTGCCGGATTTCGGACTGTCAAGAATATTCCGATCCTCGTTGATAAATGGAGTGAACTAGCACTAGATCTTTTCCTACCAGTTTATTGCCGACCTCCTTTCCGAAAGTTTAAGAGCTAAAGTGTTGGTTCGATTACTATCTTAAGTTTTCTAGTTAAATTTTCGTTCTAGTTATGTTCAGCATTTCTTCCCTACCGATCTCATGTTCATAGTGCTTTCCGATCTCTCATACTTAGATTAATAATCACATTTAGTTTTTGTTTCTTGTGCTCATACAATCAAATACTCAGACAAATAATGGTTCAAAATTTTCCGATCACAATCATTCATTGAACAAAAGGCATTTCATTACATGTCATAATTTGTACAAGTTATTCGGCTGGGGGATCACCCCCAGCCTGATCTACATTTGGATCACTCCCTCTCTCCCTCTCACACTCGGCTTCATCCTCACTATCTTCACCATCGCCCCGGGTGCCAGTCGTCCATCCAAGAAAAGTCTTCTTAGGTAACGCTCTGGAGTGCGGCCAAGAGATCCTTGTGAGCCTTCACATAGGCCTCAGCTATTCCCGTCACCATCTCCTCATCCCTCTCCTTAAGCTCCTTATCCTTCGCCTCGAGTTCCTCTATAAGTTGAGCGACCTGAGAGGATGCATTGGCGTGGAGCGCCTGGACTTCCTTAAGAGCGCGGTCCCTCTCGTCCGAAATACGGTTCTGTTCGGCCAACCGGTCTTCATGGAGCTTTGCCCGTCCCTCGACCTGAGATATATAATCCCGAGCCGATGAGAGTTCGGATCGGAGGAATCCACTTCCTGGTTCTTCTTCCCGATCTCCTTACCCGGTGAATCCTTTCGGATCATGGTGCGGTTCACGGACACTCCACGTTTAAGCTCATGGTCCGAGTCAATATGTCATCAAGGCCACTGCAGGATAGCTGTCGATCCTCTGAAAGAAGATGGTAGACCCGGGACTTTAGCAAAACGGGGTTCTCCTTGATTCGGTTATCCTTCAAGGAGTCGATCGATGTCGAGCGCCCAGAGAGAGGTCCTCCCGAAGCTTGAGTAGGTCCCCTTTCGCGCTTGGGACAGCTGCAAGAATCGAGGTGCTCTTCCGATCTAGGAGGAGATCGGGTAGCTTCGGTGGTCGAGGACCGAAGGTTGGGGAGGATCTCTTTGTATCTCCCGGGCTCGCGACTGTGTGTTTGGAGTCGTTACGACGCTTCATCTCCTTTACTTTCGGAAGATCTCTCTTTCCTTTTTCCGCTTCCTAAGACCTGCACCACCCCCCATACCTGCACTAAGAAAAGGATAGAGAGATCACTAAGGACTAGAGAATTTAGAAATAGAAAATACCAATGCCTAGGTTAGAGAGCGGAAGTTCGCGGTCTTGGCCGGTGGCGATTGAACGATCCAATGGTGCGGCTCGGCGATCACGAATCCAAACAAGAATACTTTTTAGTGGCAGCCTCACTCTTGGATCCATCACTATCAAACTTTCCTCTTCGCTCGAGGTAATATGGTTGGAAGCAAGGGTCCCCGTACCACCAGTGCGGGGAAATCCTCAAAGCGGCTCGGATCTTTGCTCCTCACAATGAAGAAAGCAGTTCTTCCGGTTCTTAAGAGACGAGGCGGTCGGAAAAGAGCCAGCGATTGAAGCTTCGCTGAAAGAACCGATGGTCATCGTCCTTTCGGTGAGTTAGCCGGTGCAGCTTGGCGAACACTTTAGCCGTAGGTCTGATTCCCTTAGCTCGGCATAGACCTCGGAAAGCTACCAAGATCCGCCACGAGTTGGGGTGAATTTGAACAATGGATGCTCGATGAAATTTTAAGACCTCCTTGTAGAAGTCATCCGAGGGAAGAAGGCGGCCTTTAATTGTTCCTCGTACACCATAACCATGTCATCCTCTTCAAAAGAATGATCGACACGAAGATCGCCATGGCACTTGATCAGCTCATATGAATCAGGACAAATGTTGTATTCTTGAACAAACGATTGCAGATCGGATTCCCGAAGAACCGATGGAAGCTCGTCTATAGGAAGGGTCTCTCTCCTTGAAGAAGGGCGCATACGCCTTAATGGTACGACCCGACCCCGACCTGGAGCAGGGACCCTAAGGGGTCCAGGTTGCGCTGACCGTGCCTCTTCTTCATCAGACGATGACCAAGAGAACTCAATGGAAGGAGGGCTCGCCGCTCTCTGACCTTCGGCACCGCTCATTTTCAAGAAAAAACAAAGAACTTAAACTAAAAAGAGGATTAAAACCCTTACCAGAGTCTGATCGTCGTCGGAGAAACTGGAGAAAATGAGAGAACTTCGAAGTTGTGAGCAGGGGATTGAAAATGGAATGAGAGAACAACTGGCTAACCCTCCCCTATTTATACTAGTCCGAGCATTTAATGCTCGCGAGGTTCTAGGCGGCGCATCGATTGGTGAGACTCGACAGCTGTTCTGACACTTCTCTCAAATATCCGAATGTTCAGAGATCGGTTAATTGGAGATCGGCATAATAAGTTAAATATTTTGAATAAAGGATCAGTTAAGTGTCATTCAGGTAAAGAACCAGATCGGATAAACACAGTAGAGATCGGAATAGGAGCTAGGGGAGGGATCGGAAGACAAAAAGAATAAGACAAATTCCGATAACCGTCGTCAGAATCAGAGCCGAGGTAGTTAAAGCGTGGCAGACGAGATCTCCACCGCACGCCTAAGAATCGCCATAATCTTGACAGTGCGGGGTATGTCATGACAGTCCTGTACATCCCAATCCCCACCGTTGATCTCACTTGTAAGGATGAATCCGGAACCCTTGGATCAAGAGAGAAGACGACAATACCAGCGTCTTTCACTCTCAGCCCTCAGATCGTTCCGGACAAAGGATTCAAGACCGTCGGATTAAAAGAGGAAAAGGACAAATATTTTGAGAAGCGATCTCAGCCATTCGTTTTGATTCTCTTTAATTCCTGAACATCCGATCATGTACTTCAAAATCCTGACCCTCCATCTCCCTCAAAATGAATCCTGACCCTTCATGGGGAGCACCCGATTCCTATAAATACCTGCATGAAAAACTGTTCGAAAAAAAAAGGACGGACGAAAAAAAAGAAAGGCTGTTATTATAGCAGAAGAACTCTGAAAATTTCATTCAGTTTGTTATTCTGCTACTTTGAAGTATTGATTGGAAAGACTTTTGAAACTAGTTTTCTGAAGTGTTTCTTGAAAAAGGATTTTGAACACTGGAACTCTACATTTCGCTTGTTCATCACCGATCACGCCTTCACTTTCAACTCTTTATCATCTCTATTTTCATCCCATACATTTGGAGCTCAAATCCCACTCAGTTGTTATCTTGACCTAATCACATCATAGCTAAGCTCCCTCCAGTTCACGGTGAACATCAACTCTCAGGCTAATCAGTCCGCGGTCTTGTTTCTAGTGGCCACCCCATAATTATTCCTACAGATTCAGCTCCTCCCAGGTAAGAGCCCACGTCGCTGTTTTATTAAGTGTTTGCGTTCATTTCTTTCGTAGTCTCTCTGTCCTTTTTACGTATGTGATTTTTCTCCAAGTTCATCTCGTGCAAAGAGACCCAGAAATGTTATTCTCAGGTCATCTCTTTAGTGATTAGTGTGCCTTTTATTAATCTTCGTCATTTCTGAATACGAGCTTTTCTGGTTCCTAGTAGAGTGTAAATGGTCAGGTAAGACGTAGGTAACTGCAACCTAAAGATCTCTCTTAAAGGGAAAATCTGAATAATACATAAGGAAGATAGTCAAACTATTAGTGTATAAGCAGCAGTTCGGCAAAGATGCCATAAAATGGAAGTAAAAGAAGCAGATTAGATTGGTCATAAATAAATATTGGTAAAATAAATACATGAGAGGTCGGTAAATCATGTCTCATTTTCACATTCTAGCCGAAGGATATTGATAAGTCCTATCCCCAACCTCTTTAAACTTCAGGATCCTTATCTCTAGGTTCTTAGGGCACCAAAATTCTGGAGATCGGAAAAATACCTTTCAGGCACCTTTCTAATTTAAAAGAGATCGGAGGAGAGTTCTTATCCGGTCTTAACTCAAATTCTAATAAACATTTAAAAGAGATCGGAGGAGAGTTCTTATCCGGTCTCAACTCAAAATTTTATTAAATAGGGATCGGAGGAGAATTCTTATCCGGTTCCCATCTCGAAATTTTAATAAATACCTAAAAGAGATCGGAGGAGGACCCTCACCCGACCTCCAATTAGAATTTTGATAAATAACCCAGAAGAGATCGGAGGAGAGTTCTTATCCGGTCTCTATTCAAATTTTAATAAATATTAAAAAGAGATAGGAGGAGAGTTCTTATCCTATTCTCACACCAAATTTCAACCCGTATGCAAGATAATCCCAAAACCCAGAACAATTCGTAACGCCAACTCACTAAGGCTGTCTCATTTACTTATGTATCTGGGTAATCCTAATTAGTGAAAAATCAAACATTCCTTTTACCAAAAGGATTAACATTCCCACTATAGCCCTTCTAACTAATTTATAAAGGACACAAAATTAAATCTACTTACCCTTGTTAAGGGACGAGGTGGGGTGCCTAACACCTTCCCCACCCGTTAATGGACCCCGAACCTAGAATCTCTGTTTTGAAGTGGTTTCATTTTTAATTTAACTCCCTAAATGGTTTTCTTTAGTTTCCCTCAAAACTAAGGTGGCGACTCCTCACTTTTCCCACTTCGGTGAGTGATCGTCCGGGCGACCGCAAAATCCCGTTGCGACAATAATAATATACAATTAGTCATAATTTATTTCAATTGAAAAATTCAAAAGAAATAACTATTACACACAAACCTCTGATAAATATCTCTTGGTCCTGACTCAGTGTTTCCTTCCCCTTCCCTGAGTCTTTGCTAATTGAAACACACAATTTGAAGTGTTTCAGTACTCATTTAAACTGTCTCTAACAATAAGGCTTAATAATTAATTTATTGAATTCTATTATTTTTCTTAGTCAACCTAAAATATTGACCCTCGATGCGCTCTAGGTGAATTAGGTTTACTGTTACCAATGTGTCACATTTTATAGCCCTTTAGTGTTGGTATATGTTAACAATTTCATTTTCAAGTATATTGCATTTTATTGCAATTTGCCGGATTTCGGTATACTAATTTGACCTAGCCGGACGACCTAGTTCCCTAGGTTTTCAGGTTTCGGTCTAAACTACAAACTTGTAGGTCTATGTCTTATTGCACGTGGGGCAAAATTTTAGTTCATTCTGAGTTGTGTAGACCAAGTTATGGTCAACTTACCAATGCTGAACAGAATGCACCAAAATGGTAGGCTTAGGTCATTTTTAGGTCACTTTTGGTTCGGCCAGTTTTGATACCTGAACTTGTGCAAGTGATTTGGCTTAGTTCTGGCCATTTATGAGCTTTGATGTCTTCATAATAATTGTAGATCTATGTCTAAACTATTCATGGTAAAAGTTTCAGGTCAATTGGACCTGTTTTGAGTAAGTTATGGTCAAAACACTAACTTCTGCCCAAATGGTCAATTTTCAGGCTTTCAAGCCACTAATTCGGATTTGGTCATTTTTTAAGTCACCTTTAAGGTAGAATTTAGGTAAGCTTCCTTCATAAAAGTTGGCAAACTTTTGTGCCTAGTTTCACCTCCAATTGGCCTCATACCAATTGGAGTCACATACTTAAGGTTCTAAGCTAAAACATACACTGCCCTGCTACACACTCTTCATCACATACCAATTACACATTCTATACTTACCAAGCTAATCCTTTAATGCCAATTCTGGTTTGTACCATACCATTAACACACTTTACATTACATTTTGGTCATTTTGGATAGCTTGTAACCATTCTCAATGTGCACACTATAATACAGAATTTTCCAAAGTCCAATTACACCATTTAACCACATGAACATACCCCATTTACATACCCAATTCCAAACCATTATACACATATACAAGCTGCCATCAATAACAACATAATTAAATAAACCAAACCATGAAACAACACAATTTAAACTACACTTTAAAGTTGCCAATTTGCACATCTCCCTCAAATAGCTTCCAAGCTTCCAAAACCAAGTGCACTATCACACATACACTTAGTATACATTATCCAAATTATTTCTATGTACATAAACACTTATACCAACATCTTAAACAACCATAAACAAGTAAAAACAAGCTACAAATAGTGAGTTTCCATGGCTACCAAAATGGTGTATCACCATTCAATGATCTACATAAAAAATTCTTCCATAAATCAACTACCCACAACTTTGGTTACACTTTTAATGAAACAAGAATTGAAAACAATCACTTACCACTATTGAAGCTTAATCAAAACCTCACTAAAATTCTTAAAATTGCTATCAAACTCTTCCTTGCAAGGTGAGGAGCAAAGTTAATGAAGGAACCTAGTGGAAAAAGTGGTCAGAACATGCTTGCATGGAGCTCTCACGATGGACGGCTATGGAGTTTTCGCTCAATGTTGATTTTGGCTGGATGTCCCAAGGTTGAAGATGATAGAATTTTCTATCCAACGGTTGATTACAAGTCCACTTAGGTGATGTTAGTGGAGCACTAAGGTGAGTTTATGATTTGTTTAATCCAAAGTTTCCCATTTCCCATATTTTTCTCATATCTTCTACTATTTACATTATGTACCACCATTTTAATTTTTCATGACATTTTCAAAGTGTAATTTCATTTATTTTTAATGTATATTTAGGTCAAAAGGAAACTCGGGATGTCAAATGACCACAATGCCCCTATTAGGGTTGCACTCCCGATTTTTCGGTAACACCGAGTTTTATCATTTTCTCGATTTCTCATTTTTCTTTGTACTAATTAATTAATTTTTCTTTGATATTTCTAATAACATTTATACTTCAATAGATGTTTATTTAAGTCTTAAAAATATTTTCCAGGGTTTTTCGCGGTTCAGGGCTAGTCAACGGTCCACGTCGCAACTTCTCGGTGCGGTCACCCATCGCTATGGTTCTCGGCTCGTTTAACTTGGTTACATTTCATTGCTATTATTTTTTCTTTGTTTTTCTTGTATTTTCTTTTCTTGTATTTCATTATTTTATGTCTCCTCACCCATATCTAAGTGTAGTTCTAGGCATCCTAGCTGTCCGGACAACACTGGTCACTAGAACAGTAGAACGCACTACCGAACATAGGAGTGTTACAAAAGGAATTAGAACATCCATTTTGATGGAGTCACTAAATCATTTGGTTTTTTAAAAAATATGGATGGGCCACGTGTATATAAGAAGGTTACTGAGAGTGTTGTCACTTTCCTTGTTTTATATGTAGATGACATTTTATTGATACGTAATGACATAAGTATGTTGACAACTGTCAAGGCATGGTTATCAAATACATTCTCCATGAAAGACTTAGGGGAGGCAACTTATATTCTTGGAATTTGCATCTATAGAGATAGAGCAAAAAGAATAATTGGTTTATCCCAAAGTCTATACTTGGAAAAGGTGTTAAAAAGGTTTTACATGCTTGATTCCAAGAGAGGATTGTTACTAGTAAGACATGGTATCCACCTTTCTAAAGAGATGTCTCTAAAGACACCAGAAGAAAGAGATAAAATGGCCAGGATTCCATATGCTTTGGCTATTAAAAGTTTAATGTATGCAATATTGTGTACTAGGTCGGATATCGCATATGTTGTTAGTTTGACTAGCAAGTTTCAATCCATTCCAATTTTAGAACACTGGATAGCTGTCAAGAATATCCTTAAGTACTTGAGAAGAACTAAGGATTTACTCTTGATTTATGGAGGTGGTGACTTGCAATTGGATGATTATACTAATTCTGATTTTTAATCAGATATCGATGATAGAAAGTCTACCTCTGGGTTTGTGTTCATTTGTAAAGGAGGTGCAGTCAGTTAGAAAAGTTCCAAATAGAGTACGACTACTAATTCCACTACAGACGCCAAGTACATTACTGCATCAAATGCTGCAAAAGAGGCTGTTTGGATAAAGAAGTTCATGATAGAAGTTGCAGTAGTTCCTTCAATTGAGTCAGTAGTTCCTCTCTATTTTGACAACAATGGAGCGGTCATACAAGCTAAGGAACCCCGGTCTCACCAGAAATCCAAACATATAAAAAGGTGCTACCACATTATTAGAGAGATAGTTGGGCGAGGCAATGTAGCCATGCAAAAAATAGCATCAGCTGAAAATCCAGCTGATCCATTCACAAAGCCTATGTCACACACTTAGTTAGACCGACATCTTGAGAAGATGGGTCTAAGATATTGTAATGAATGGCTCTAGTGCTAGTGGGAGATTGTTACTAGTATGCCCTAGAGCATATCATTTTATATGTATCTTGTACATATTTTGTTAATAAAAAGGGCAATTTCACTTTTTTGTTTACATAATATATTTATGTGTAATTGAAAAGGTCCACAGATATTTTATTAGAAATTCTATTTTTAAGTTGTTAAGAATATGAGTGATAGTATTTCCAGAACAAAGTATCATAAATTGGTTCACAATCGAGGATACTTCACAAAGGACATGACTTATCCAAAAAGATTATAATCATGTTTGTCCCCAAGGTATTTATATGAGATATAAATGAGATGGAGTGGTGAGTCTCATGCCACATAACAAACATGATAGGCACTTATATATGATAAGTAGGCTGAACCAATGACGCTTATGACAAACACATGGAGTTTACTCTTGTCATTGCATTATCATATATCATATCCGTGCATATAATCTTTAGACCTGAGATAACATAGTTATCTTATATACAGGTGATTTGAATTTGATACTGCTTTCATACTTGTACTGTGTATGGGTATAAGGGCATGTGTTGGCTCCTACTAGTTATATATGGAGATAGGTGTTGATCAAGATGGAATCCATTACCCTAAGTAAATAGGGATAAAATCCTACACTCATTTAATTATTCTTGATATTTCAAGTTCCAAGCCAGGACAAACAAATTTAGTCAGAAAAGAGTTTTTGATAAGAAAATCTAATTAATCAAGAACTGGAATTAAAAGAGAACATAATGTTCATAGCAAATGGGGTTTAACATTAATCATGACTCCAGCTCGAATTGGGATTTTGTAACAGAGAGATTCTAGTGCATGGTAACATATGATTAAAGGTTCATTTAAGGTATTCTTTATTACTGATTGGGTGGCCATGGCATACTATGCTAGGTGTCAACCATGGTCTATGAGATGCCTAAAATGATTTAGAGAAATTATTTATAGTAAGAAAGAGTTCTAATGATATTAATAGTTAATGTCATTTCTAATTGCCAATAAGTAATGAGCCTAGTAAGTCACACATCTATACAAGCTAATCACCATTCAAAATGTGATTTAATTGATTAATTAAAGAGTTTAATTAATTAATTAAAGAGGTTTGGTTTGCAATAAGATTGTAAAGTCCCTAGCATGAGTTGAAACCAAATCTAAGTTATTGGATGTATAGTATAAATTAAATTTATATTTAATTTGATTAAATATAAATTTAATTATGAGAAATTAATTAATGAAAATTAATTAATCAATTAATCTATATTTGATATAAATTGATTTAAAGAGGAGAAATTATAATTTTGGGTTGAGAACTCAAATTAAAAAGTAAGGGCAACTTGGTCTTTTCACATGGTGACATGTGGTACCATGAGATGGTGACATGTGGCACCATATGATCTTACCACTTGTCTTCCTATGATGGAAGACCACATGTCATCATTTAAATGGAGCTTGACACTTGGCTTCATAGGATTAAATCAAACAATAACAAGATGGGATCTTGTGATGACATGTGGCAAGGGAGTTAGTGAGAGTTTGACCTAAGTATTTAAAGAAAAGTAATAAAGAAAAAATCACTCTTCTCTTTGTCTCTCAAGTTGCCATTACTTTTGGTGTCTCTTTCTCCTCTTCAATTTCTCAATTGATTCAAGGGAAAAAAACTTTTATTTCCTTTTAGATTAAAATTATTAAAAAGTGTTTCTAACTCCCAATACATTCATACAACCTTCACGAAGCATAAACTCCATCTCAAAATTAGTTGACAAGGCTTGAGAAGCCAATCTAGGGGCTGCCATTGCAACTTTGGTGTGTGCTTATGGTGGACAAACTAGAGGGACAATATTTGGGGTCCTAAGTACATCCTAGGAGTCGGGATTGCATCAATTGTGCATCAAGAGGTTAGTACCTAAAAATCCCTCTTTTAGTTAGGGTTTAATTGAATTAAATGTTAATTCATAATCTTTAATGGCAAATAAAATTTTAATGCATGCTAAAATATATTTTGGTATGCAATTGGGCATTGAAAATTGATTAAGATCATAAGACACTTGGTATGGTGCATGTAACCTTAGAAATAATTTTGAAATTCAAGGTTCTAATGCCCTTCAATCCACGCTTCCACTCCTTCATAGAGTGGTGGTGTAGGAAGAAACTGTTAGTAGTATGCCCTAGAGCATATCATTTAGTATGTATCTTGTACATATTTCATTAATAAAAGGCAATTTCATTTTTCCGTTTACATAATGTATTTATGTATAATAGAAAAAGTCCATTGATATTTTGTTAGAAATTCTATTCTTAAGTTGTTAAGAATATGAGTGATAGTATTTCTAGCACAAAGTATCATAAATTGGTTCACAATCGAGGATACTTCACAATAAGGACACGACTTATCCAGAAAGATTGTAATCATGTTTATTCCCAAGGGTTTTATATGAGATATAAATAAGATAAAATGGTGAGTCTCATGCCATATAACAAATATGATAGGCACTTATACATGATAAGTAGGCCGAACCAATGACGCATATGACAAGCACATGGATTTTACTCTTGTCAATGCATTGTCATATATCATATCAGTGCATATAATCTTTAGACCTGAGATAACATAGTTATTTTGTATATAGGTGGTTTGAGTTTGATATTGCTTTCATACTTGTACTGTGTATGGGTATATGGGCATGTGTTGGCTCTTATTAGTTATATACGGAGGTAGGTGTTGATCAAGATGGAATCTGTTACCCTAAGTAAATAGGGATAAAATCCTATGTTCATTTAATTTTTCTTGATGTTTCAAGTTCCTAGCCAGATTTAGTCAGAAAAGAGTTTCTGACAAGAAAATCTAATTAATCAAGAACTGAAATTAAAAGAGAACATAATGTTCATAGCAAATGGAGTTTGACATAAACCATGACTCCAGCTCGAATTGGGATTTTGTAACAGAGAGATTCTAGTGCATGGTAACATATGATTAAAGGTTCATTTAAAGGTATTCCTTGTTACTGATTAGGTGGCCATGGCATGCTATGCTAGGTGTCAATCATGGTCTATGAGATGCCTAAAATGATTTAGAGAAATCATTTATGGTAAGAAAGAGTTCTGATGATATTAAGAGTTAATAATCATATCTCATTGTTAATTAGTGATGAGCCTAGTGAGTCACATGTAACATCCTCACTTTAGCTAGTCTGTATAGTTTACTGTTTCGGTGACCAATATCGATCTGGGCAACTAGAATGTTCAAAATTATAAATAGACTAGAGTGAGGAGTTATAAATAAACCAAATAATGCTCATAAAAATCAACAAAAATTATTAGGAATGTAATGCACTAAGGTTAAACGAGCCGTAACCCCAGTGATGAGTAACTCAAAGGGGAAGTTACGGTGAAGGCCGTTAACAACCCTAAACCTAGGAAAAAATTCATAAAATAATTTTAGGGACTCCAGACAAGAGTCATTGAGGATTCTATGGCATTAGAATGCAAAGAAAAGGCTTAGAAAAATTTTTCAATCTGTACACACAATTTTAGCTCATTAAGCCAAACGGAGGGCATTTTGGTCATTTCGTCTTCAGAGATGATTTTTGACCAACTTGTCCATTTATGTAAGTGAATTATATGACATAAAATATGAACAAATATTGATGTAAAATTTATTAAAAATGAATAGAAAGAAGAACAAAAAAAAATAAATGGATTTATTGCATAAGAATGATGTCATTAAAAGGGCTCCACCAATCAAATTATAACAAGCATTATGAAATCAATTTAAAAAGAGTTAAATGGGGTAAAAATCAAAAGAAACATCTGCCATCTTCTCTCTTCCTTCTTCAGTCGAATTCCTCTCTCTCTCTTATCTCCATTGATGACTTTCCTTCTTTCTAAATTTTCTTTATAAACACCCCCCTAAAATCACTTGCTCCTTTCACTAAAACTCCTCCTTCCAACTAGAGCAAGCTTGAGGCAGCAAAAAGAAAGAAAAATCAAGAAGTTTTGTAAGCTAGGGAAACTCTCCAACAAAGGTTAGTGTCAATTAATCCTTTAAATTTGTATATGCATCATTGGGAGTATGAATTGATCCATTGATTGTATGTGTTTGAAAAATTGAAATGGTAGAGCTAGGGTTTGGACCCAAAATTGAGATGTTGATCATGTAATGGTGAAATTAAGTTTTAATGGTCAATTAGTGACCATTTGGTTATGTGTGAATAAGAAATGAAGTGGTTTGTGTAGTGGGAATTGAAGTTATTGTTGCTGCCCTTGGTGACCTGCAGGACTGGGCATGAGTCCGGCAGGTTTGGGTAGCAATAACTGGAGTTATAGAAGTTCAATTGGTACAAGGCTAATTGCACATGAAACTAAACACATAATGGCACAACTTTGGTGAAGAAACCATGCCCAGAAAACCAAATCAAGTTAACCTAAAGATTGCCCTAATCTGGGTGACCTGCATTCTGCCTCGGCAAAATGACCAAATGAACAGTGTTTAGTCATTTTGTCATAAATTAGTTTAGAAAGGTCTAATTGACCTGAAATTTTACCAGAAAATAGCTGAGACATATACCTAAAACTTTCATGAAGAAACCTAACCCAAAATTTGACCATAACATGTTCAAAAGGTGACCTGCATTCACTGCACAAAACACTGTAGATTTGGTCAGTCCAGAAAATCTGGGAAGTTGGCAATCCGGTCAGTCATGGTATTTAGGCCATAACTTGAGCTACAAAACTCCAAATGGAGTGATTCAAAAAAAGAATTGTAACTAGACACAATAGAACAACTTTCGTGTTGACAACTTTGCCAAATTCCCACTGTAAAAATGACTAATGGAATAGTAAATACAAGGCTTGAAATCTGAAAATTTTGAACAACTAACATTAAGCTTAGAATTGGTATTGGCAACCAATACCAACAATTTTAGAATGCAAAATGTGGTATGTTGGGAATATTAAAACCAATGTACCTATTGTCCATGCAAAAGTCAACATTTTTGTTGACTAATGAAATGAATAATAACACCTAAACTTGAATTTCAAGAATTGTATAATTTAAGAGTGTAGCATGCCCTAGTACACCTAGCAAGATTGGTTTGGATAGGTTGGCATGTGATTCTGTGTTTTATGGCCTCATGTGCCATTCTGTGATAAAATAGCCTTTGGCTATGTTAATTGAGTTATTATACTTGAATTTTATCCCTGATGATTATTACAGCTTATTAATTGTTTTATTGCACACTGAGAGACACAATGTGACCGATGGTGTGATGGTCTGAGGTACTTTGTACCCTGTGCTAGTTTACTCGTTTATCTAGTCCAGTCGACTAGTAGGGGTTACTCGGGCAATGATAATGAATCTTACAAAATTTTAATCGAATAATACTGCAATAAATGCTAGAAATTAAGTCTACCTAAAATGTAAACATACATTTTGCATATTTATATTATTTTAGTTATTTTATTTTATATTGTCACCACTAAGAAGAATTGCTTAGCGTGTTGCTTTTGCCACGTACAGGTACTGGAGACATAGTTGGGGAGTCCAGCAGACCTCATACTGGGTGAGCTTTGAGATTTGCACACAGAGTCTAGAGTCACCTCACATTTGCAGTGCGTTGGTAGGACAATACGCTATTTTTGGTCTTTTGTATTTGTAAACTTTTGTTGTGTATATTTTAAACTCATGTAATTATACTTTTGATGTAATTATTTATGAAACATTTTCAGTAATAATTTGAGTTTTTCTTATGGAGTTGAGTATGATATAAATGAATTGAATTTTTGAAATATTGATGTCATTTGAGAAATTATGGAAAGATGTTGGTGGTTGACTGAGATTGAAATTATGATTATATTGGAAGTGTTTTTAACAGATTCAGAAGAACTGTTTTTCCAATTTACTGTCGGCACTTTGCCGAATTTTCTATAAAATTTGCAAAAAATTCAGATTAATCAAAATTATAAATAAATGAATTAAAAAGGGTAAATTGTAATGAAAATATGATTTGGTGCTCCAACACACTGTGTGCCATATCTTATTTGGCTACACTGTAGACGGGTAAGGGGTGTCACATTTAGTGGTACCAGAGCATCGGTTTAGGCATTTCTGAGCCTAGATAGAGTGCATACCATTGCATTGCATTTATAAATGTTGAGGTGACACTGATGCAGATCTATTTGTTTTGTTATTTTGATCACGATATGGATCATGCTTCTCAAAGAGCAGTTTATGAAGAGGTGGAGAGTCGTGCTCCACTAAGGGCTGTATCTGGGGGCAGGGGAGAATCTGCTCCACTAGTAGTTGAGGCACCTGCTCAACTTCAGTTTGCATTATTTCAACAAATGACTGAGTTTACCAACAAATGATGGTGGCAATTCCACCACCACAACCTCCACCAGCACCACAAAAGTCCCATCTAGAGAAACTGTGAAAACATGGGGCTGTGGATTTCTTTGGGAAGAAGGAGGATGATCCCATGACAGCGAAAAACTGGTTGGATAGAACAATTAGAGTGCTGAAACAGCTTCATTGCACCCCCAAGCAAAATCTGGAGGGTGCTGTGTCCCTACTTCAGGATGATGCATACCAGTGGTGGGACACAGTAACCAGTGAGGTGCAACTGGATTAAATCACCTGGGATTACTTCCTAATAGAGTTCAGGAAGAAGTATGTCAGTAAAATGCATTTAGAAGAGAGAAGAAGAGAATTTATCAGCAACTATCAGTGGTAGAGTATGAGCGAGAATTCATCAGACTGAGCCGGTATGGGAGGGAGATAGTCCCTACAGAGGCAGAAAGGTGCAGAAGGCTCGAAAAAGGGCTCAATGACAATATCAAAGTCATGATAACAGCATTGGAGATCACAGATTTTTCCAAATTAGTAGATGCTGCATCGAAAGTAGAAAGAGTCCAAATAAATGAGCAAAATAGAAGGTAAAGACAGTAGAAGAGGGGTCCAGGTCAGTCCAGTTCATTTTCTTCTCCCAGTAAGAAGAGTAAGGGTCCTCCTGCTTAGGGTTCAAGACAACCACAAGGTCAGGGTCAGTCCTAGGGGCCCAGACCATAGTTCACACCTAGGAGAGGCCGATACACCATCGGTGGCGGCTCTCTAGGGGGCGGTGTTTAGGGGACCCGGCATCTTACGCTGTCCATACTGCTAGAAGTGGCACAAGGGGCATTGTTGGCGAGTGATTGGTGCATGCTTATGGTGTGGATCTATAGAACATCAGATCAAAAATTGTTCAAATAGGACTACTACAGTTGCCCCAACACAAGCTGTAACGCCTGCTCCTGCACCTCAAAAGGGTAGGAAGCCTGGTAAATCTGAGGTAGCTGGTCCATCACTGAGGCCTGCATCTGAGTCAGCTAAGAGGCCAGAGTACCTGCCAGAGCCTATGCCATCAGAGGTCAGGAGGAGCAAGATGCCTCATATGTCATCAGGGGTACGTTCTTCCTCTACAACACATCTGTGCATGCATTAGTGGATCCAGGATCCACTCATTCATACATCTGCCTCAAATTACCCGTAGAGAGGGGAGTTTCAGTAGAGGAGAGTGATCAAGACATTCTGGTCACAAATTCACTAGGCCACAGTGTGGTAGTGAATAAGGTGTATAAAGGTTGCCTGTTGAGGATTCAAGGGTATGAATTCTCAACATACCTAATTGAATTTCCCTTCCATGAGTTTGATGTGATTTTGGGAATGGATTGGTTGTCACGTCATCAAGCAATAGTTGATTGCAAATTGAAGAGGATTTCTCTGAAAACTTTTGAGGGTAATGAGATTACAGTTGTTTTCCTATCCAATGTTATCTCAGCCACAATTGCAAGAAGATTGATGAGAAAAGGCTGTGAAACTTACCTAGCACACGTGATTGGTACTAGGCAGGCTAAGCTAAACCTGTGTGATATACCCATAGTAAGAGACTTCTTAAGTGTATTTCCTAAAGAATTGCCTAGTTTACCACCAGAAAGGGAAGTCGAGTTTGCTATTGAGGTAATACCGGGTACAACACCAATTTCTATTGCTCCTTATAGGATGGCACCCACTGAATTGAGAGATTTGAAAATTCAGTTACAAGAGTTGCTTGATAAGGGGTTCATACGCCCCAGTGTGTCACCATGGGGAGCTCCGGTGCTGTTTGTGAAGAACAAGGATGGAACCTTAAGATTATGCATTGATTACCAGTAGTTGAATAAAGTAACAGTGAAGAATAAATATTCGTTGCCTAGAATTGACGATCTGTTTGATCAGTTAAAGGGAGCCGGTGTATTTTCGAAAATTGATCTCAGATCAGGGTATCATCAGTTAAGGGTAAAAGATGCAGACGTGTCAAAAACTGCATTCATAACCCGGTATGGGCATTATGAATTTCTAGTGATGCCGTTTGGGTTAACAAATGCACCGGCAGCATTTATGGACCTTATGAACCGTATCTTCTATCCATATTTTGATCAGTTTGTAGTGGTCTTTATTAATGATATTCTGGTGTATTCCAAGACCAGGGAAGAACATGATGAACATTTGAGGATTGTTCTGCAAATTCTGCGAGAAAAGAAACTGTATGCTAAGTTGTCCAAGTGTGACTTCTGGATGAGTGAATTCTCCTTCCTTGGACACATAGTATCAGCTGAGGGTATCAGAGTGGATCCCAAAAAGATAGAAGCAGTAATGGAATGGAAGCCTCCCAAAAATACAACTGAGGTCAAAAGTTTCTTGGGGCTAGCTGGGTATTACAGAAGATTTGTGAAGGGGTTCTCTCTTATAGCTGCTCCAATGATCAAGTTATTGCACAAGAATGTGAAATTTGGCTGGAACAACAAGTGCCAAGCCAGTTTTGAGAGGCTGAAGGCTATGTTGACAGAAGCACCAGTGTTAACACAACCAGTGTCGGGAAAAGACTTTGTGGTCTACAGTGATGCCTCGCATAATGGGTTAAGGTGTGTATTGATGCAAGAGGGGAAAGTGGTCGCCTATGCTTCCAGGCAGTTAAGGCCACATGAATAGAACTACCCTACTCATGACTTGGAGTTAGCAGCAATTATCTTCGCACTGAAGATATAGAGGCATTATTTATATAGTGAAAAATGCTACATCTATACAGACCACAAGAGTCTAAAATATTTGCCAACCCAGAAGGAGCTCAATCTTAAACAAAGTTGATGGATTGAGTTCCTAAAGGACTATAATTGTGTGATAGATTATCATCCTGGGAAGGCTAATGTAGTTGCTGATGCCTTGAGTAGGAAGTCCATCACAGCTTTAAGATCACTAAATGCTCGTCTATCCTTAGCTCAAGATGGAGCTATTTTGGCTGAGTTACAAGTGAGGCCAAACCTGCTACAACAGATACAAAATGGGCAGAAGGCAGATGAAAAATTAATGGCCATTGTGGGTAAAATTCCAGAGGGAAAGGAAACTGATTATGAGGTGAAAGCAGATGGGTATCTATACTATAGAGGAAGAGTGTGTGTACTAAATGATGGGGAACTAAAGACTAGTATTCTGAAAGAAGTACATACTAATGTTTATGCTATGCACCGGGGAAGCACAAAAATGTATAATGATTTGAAGCCTCATTATTGGTGGCCTGGTATGAAGAAGGATATAGCTGACTATGTGACTAAGTGTTTGACATCTCAGCAAGTTAAAGCAGAACATCAAGTTCCATTAGGATTACTACAGCCTATAAGCATACCTGAATGGAAATGGGACCGGGTCACTATGGATTTTGTTAGTGGTCTACCTCTCACCCAGAAGAAGCATGATGCAGTATGGGTGATAGTGGATAGATTGACGAAGTCAGCACATTTTCTTCCAGTTAGGACTGACTATTCACTGGAGAAGCTAGCAGAATTGTATACCAGTGAGATAGTTAGACTGCATGGAATCCCACTTTCCATCATATCTGAACGAGACCCAAGGTGTACATCGAGATTCTAAAAAAAGTTGCAAGAAGCCTTGGGCACACAACACCGCTTTAGCACAGCTTTTCATCCTCAGACGGATGGACAGTCGGAATGAGTAATCCAGGTAAACCTAAAAAACTAATTGAATTTTCACAATTAATAAATTGAAAAGATAGTAACAACGTGAATTATGTGATAGATCTTGGAGGATATGCTGAGGAGTTATGTCATTGACTTTGAAGGGAGTTGGGATAGATACCTCCCACTGGTAGAATTTGCATATAACAATAGCTACCAAGCTAACATTCAAATGGCCCCGTATGAAGCACTGTATGGGAGGAAGTGTAGAACTCCCATATGTTGGACTGAATTGGGCGAAGATAAGCTGGTAGGACCAGACCTGGTGAAACAGACTGAGGAAAAAGTGAAGATAATCAAAGCTAATTTGAAGGTTTCCTTAGATAGACAAAAATCTTATGCCGACTTGAAGAGAAAAGAGATAGAGTAAGTAGTTAGCGACAAAGTGTTTCTCAAAGTCTCACCGTGGAAGAAAGCACTGAGGTTTGGAAGAAAGGGTAAGTTAAGCCCTAGGTTCATTGGCCCATATGAAGTCATTGAACATGTGGGACCAGTGGCCTATCCGCTAGCTTTACCACCAGAACTGGATAAGATCCATAATATACTCTATATGTCTATGCTAAGAAGATATCGCTCAAACCCTTCACATGTCATCTCTATGGAAAAGATTGAAATCCAACTGGACTTGACATATGCAGAAGAACCCATACGGATCTTGGCTCAGGAAGTGAAGGAACTGCGAAATAAACAAATTCCACTGGTGAAAGTACCTTGGAGGCACCATAATACCGAGGAGGTAACGTGGGAAAGTGAAGAGATGATAAGGCAACAGTTCCCTCAACTGTTTGCATCAGGTAAATTTCGAGGACGAAATTTTTATTAGAAGGGAAGAGTTGTAATATCCTCACTTTAGCTAGTCTATACAGTTTACTATTCCAGCAACCAATGTCAGTCTGGGCAGCTAGAATGTTTGAAATTATAAATAGACTAGAGTGAAGAGTTATAAATAAACCAAATAATGCTCATAAAAGTCAAGGAAAATTTTTAGGAATGTAATGCACTAAGGTTAAACGAGCCGTAACCCCAGTGATGAGTAACCCGAAGGGGAAGTGACGGTGAAAGCTATTAACAACCCTAAACCTAGGAAAAAAATTCATAAAATAATTTTCAGGACTCCAGAGAAGAGTCATTAAGGATTCTACGGCATTAGAATGCCAAGAAAAGGCTTAGAAAAATTTTTCAATCGGTACACACAATTTTAGCTCGTTAAGCCAAACGAAGGACATTTTGGTCATTTCGTCTTTAGAGATGATTTTTGACCACCTTGTCCATTTATATAAGTGAATTATATAACATAAAATATGAACAAATATTGATGAAAAATTTATTAAAAATGAATAGAAAGAAGAACAAAAGAAAAAAGAAATAAATGGATTTATTGCATAAGAATGATATCATTAAAAGGGCTCCACTAATCAAATTATAACAAGCATTATGAAATCAATTTACAAAGAGTTAAATGTGGTAAAAATCAAAAGAAACATCTGCCATCTTCTCTCTTCCTTCTTCAGCCAAATTCCTCTCTCTCCCTTATCTCCATTGATGACTTTCCTTCTTTCTAAATTTTCTTTATAAACATCCCCCTAAAATCACTTGCTCCTTTCACTAAAACTCCCCCTTCCAACTAGAGCAAGCTTGAGGCAGCAAAAAGAGAGAAAAATCAAGAAGTTTCGTAAGCTAGGGAAACTCTCCAACAAAGGTTAGTGTCAATTAATCCTTTAAACTTGTATATGCATCATTGGGAGTATGAATTGATCCATTGATTGTATATGTTTGAAAAATTGAAATGGTAGAGCTAGGGTTTGGACCTAAAATTGAGATGTTGATCATGTAATGGTGAAAGTAAGTTTTAATGGTCAATTAGAAACCATTTGGTTATGTGCAAATGAGAAATGAAGTGGTTTGTGTAGTGGGAATTGAAGTTAGTGTTGCTGCCCTTGGTGACCTGTAGGACTGGGCATGAGTCCAGCAGGTTTGGGCAGCAATAACTGGAGTTGTAGAGGTTCAATTAGTGCAAGGCCAATTGGACATGAAACTAGACACATAATGGCACAACTTTGGTTGAGAAACCATGCGCAGAAAACTAAACCAAGTAAACCTATAGATTGCACTAATCCGGGTGACCGACATTCTGCATGGGCAAAATGACTAAATGAATAGTATTTATTCATTTGGTCATAACTCAGTGTAGAAAGGTCTAATGGACCTAAAATTTTACCAAAATATAGAGGAGACATATACCTACAACTTTCATGAAGAAACCTAATCCAAATTTTAACCATAACATGTTCAAAAGGTGACCTGGATTCACTGAACAAAAAAATGTAGATTTGGTCAGTCCAGAAAATCTAGGAAGTTGGCAATCCTGCCAGTCATGGTATTTAGGCCAT
Organism: Hevea brasiliensis; assembly: GCF_030052815.1. NCBI lineage: Eukaryota > Viridiplantae > Streptophyta > Magnoliopsida > Malpighiales > Euphorbiaceae > Hevea > Hevea brasiliensis. Next base: position 89,032,453 of record NC_079494.1, on the reverse strand, counting down.
AACTTGAGCTGGAAAACTCCAAACAGAGTGATTCAAAAAACGAAATATAACTAGACACAATAAAAAAAAACTTTCATGTTGACAACTTTGCCAAATTCCCACTACAAAAATGATTAATGGAATATTAAATACAAGGCTTGAAATCTAAAAATTTTGAACAACTAACATTAAGCTTAGAAATAGTGTTGTTTAGAATGAAAAATGTGGTATGTTGAGAATATTAAAACCAATGTACCTGTTGTCCATGCAAAAGTCAACATTTTTATTGATTAATGAAATGAATAGTAACACCTAAACTTGAATTTCAAGAATTGTATAATTTAATAGTGTAACATGCCCTAGTACACCTAGTAAGATTGGTTTGGATAGGTTAGTATGCCAATAGAGTTCTGTTAGTAGTACTGCATATGGCTTCATGCCATTCTGTGTTTTATGGCCTCACGTGCCATTTTGTGATAAAATAGCCTTTGGCTATGTTAATTGAGTTATTATATTTGAATTTTATCCCTGATGATTATTACAGTTTATTAGCTATTCTGTTGCATGCCGGGAGACACAATGTGACCGATGGTGTGATAGTCTGAGGTACTTAGTACTGAAGGAGTGGAAGCATGAGAAACACAAGTTTATACCATTGAATTCAAAAATTTTCACCTAGGGTCACATGCATCATGTAAGATTTATTTTTATCTATTTGATTTCAATGATAAACAACATATTAAAACAATTTTAATATGTTTTTGGATCTATATTTGCCATTTAAGTTTTAAAATTAATCAGATTAATTTTAGAACCCTACATTAGATCAAGAACAAATACACTAACCTCTTGATGCATTGCAGTTTATTTGTGCCTTTCAGATGCGTCTTCAGGACACCAGATGTTGTCCCTCTAGCTTGTCCACACCAAGAACACCTATAGCAGCCCTTGAACAGCTTCTAAAGCTTTTTCTATTAATTAGAAAATCAAGTTCTGCCTTTAAGAAATTAAAGATGTAAACAGGACACTAGAAACAATTTCTAGTATTTTTAATTCAACAGATTGTTTACTAATCTCTTGAAATAAATGAGAAAAGAAGATGAAGAGAAGGGGAACCTCTTGGGTGGTGGCACCAAAGAGAATAGCTGCTGGTTTTATTGTTTTCTTTTCATAACAACACTTTTATAGGTAGGTTAATACATAAAACCCTTGCCACATGTCACCCTCTGATTGGTTCTAGGTTTAATTGACCCAATCACATTGTGCCAAGTGTCAAACCTATATTTAATCTTAATTTTAATCATCTTACATGATTAAAAGACATTTAGCAAGCTTATGTGTAATGCCATGTGTCACCATCTCATGGTACCACATGTCACCCAGTGAAATGACCAAAATGCTCTTGTGTCTTAATTTTGAGTTCTCAACCCAAAATAATTATTTCTCTTATTCTAATCAATTTATATCAAATATAAATTAATTAATTAATCTCTATTAATTAATTTCTCATTAATTAAATTCATATTTAAACACTTTAAATATAAATTTAACTTATACTGTACATCCAATAACCTAGATTTAGTTTCAAGTCATGCTAGGGACTTTGCAATCTAATTGCAAACCAAACCTATTTAATTAATTAATTAAACTCTTTAATTAATTAATTAAATTATATTTAATTAGGTGATTACTTGTGTATTTATGTGACTTACTAGGCTCATCACTAATTGGCAATGAGACATGATATCAACTCTTAATATCATCAGAACTCTTTCTTACCATAAATGATTTCTCTAAATCATTTTATGCACCTCATAGACCATGGTTAACACCTAGCATAGCATTCCATGGCCACCCAATCAGCAATAAGGTTTACCTTAAATGAACCTATAATCATATGTTACCATGCACTAGAATCTCTCTGTTACAAAATCCCAACTCAAGCTGGAGTCATGGTTTATGTCAAACTCCATTTGCTATGAATAATATGTTCTCTTTTAATTCCAGTTCTTGATTAAAAGATTTTCTCATCAGAAACTCTTTCTGAATAAATTCTATCTGTCTTGGCCAGGAACTTGAAACATCAAGAACAATTAAATGAACATAGTATTTTATCTCTATTTACTTAGAGGAACAAATTCCATTTTGATCAACATCTACCTCCATATATAACTAGTAGGAGCCAACACATGCCCATATACCCATACACAGTACAAGTATGAAAGCAGTATCAAACTCAAACTACCTATATACAAGATAACTATGCTATCTCAGGTCTAAAGATTATATGCACTGATATGATTTTATGACAATGCATTGACAAGAGTAAACTTCATGTGCTTGTCATAAGTGTCACTGGTTCGGCCTACTTATCATATATAAGTGCCTATCATATTTGTTATATGGCATGAGACTCACCATTCCATCTTATTTATATCTCATATAAATAACTTAGGAAAAAACATGAATACAATCTTTCTGGATAAGTCAGATCCTTATTATGAAGTATCCTCGATTGTGAACCTATTTATGATACTTTGTACTAGAAATACTGTCACTCATATTCTTAACAACTTAAGAATAGAATTTTTAACAAAATATCAATGGACCTTTTCTATTACACATAAATATATTATGTAAACAGAAAAGTGGAAATGCCTTTTATTAACAAAAATATGTATAAGATACATACTAAATGATATGCTCTAGGGTATACTACTAACAATCTCTCACTAGCACTAGAGCCATTCATTACAATATCTTAGACCCATCTTCTCAAGATCTCAGTCTAGCTGAGTCTGTGACATTGGCTTAGTGAATGGATTAGCTAGATTTTCAGCTGATGCTATTTTCTGCATGGGTACATCGCCTAGCCCAACTATTTCTCTAATAATGTGGTAGCGCCTTTCTATGTGTTTGGATTTTTGGTGAGACCTGAGTTCCTTAGCCTGTATGACCGCTCCATCGTTGTCACAGTGTAGTGGAACTAATGACTCAATGGAAGGAACTACTGTAAGTTCTGTCACGAACTTCTTTATCCAAACAGCTTCCTTTACAGCATCTGATGTAGCAATATACTCAGCCTCAGTAGTGGAATCTGCAGTCGTGCTCTGTTTGGAACTCTTCTAGCTGATTGCACCTCCATTACAAATGAACACATATCCAGAGGTAGACTTTCTATCATCGATATCTGATTAGAAATCAGAATCAGTATAATCATCCAATTACAAGTCTCCACCTCCATAGATCAAGAATAAATCCTTAGTTCTTCTTAAGTACTTAAGGATATTCTTGACAGCTATCCAGTGTTCCAAACCTGGATTGGATTGATACCTGTTAGTTAAACTAACAACATACGCGATATCCGGCCTAGTACACAACATTGCATACATTAAACTTCCAAAAGCCAAAGCATATGGAATTCTGGCCATTTTATCTCTTTCTTCACGTGTTTTTGGAGACATCTCTTTAGAAAGATGGCTACCATGTCTCACTGTTAATAATCCTCTCTTGGAAGCAAGCATGTTAAACCTCTTTAACACCTTTTCCAAGTATAGACTTTGGGACAAACCAATTATTCTTTTCGTTCTATCTCTATAGATGCGAATCCCAAGAATATAGGTTGCTTCCCCTAAGTCTTTCATGGAGAATGTATTTGACAACCATACCTTTATAGTTGTTAACATTCCTGTGTCATTACCCATCAACAGTATATCATCCACATATAAGACAAGGAAAGTGATAGCACTATCACTAACCTTCTTATATACACATGGCTCATCCTCATTTTTTATAAAACCAAATAACTTAATGGCTTCATCAAAACGGATGTTCCAACTCCTCGAAGCTTGCTTCAACCCATAAATGGATCGCTTTAGCTTGCATACCTTGGAACCATATTGGGATTCAAAACCCCTAGGTTGTTCCATGAAAATATTTTCTTCAATGTATCAATTGAGAAAAGTTGTTTTGACATCCATCTGCCAAATCTCATAGTCATAGTTTGCAGCTATTGTTAATAGAATCCTAATTGATTTAAGCATGGCAATAGGCGAGAAAATCTCCTCATAGTCGATTCCTTGCCTTTGGCGAAACCCTTTCGGTACTAGCCTTGCCTCATAGGTCTCTACCTTTCCATCGGAACCAATTTTCTTCTTGAAAACCCATTTGTTCCCTATAGGTGCAATACCTTCAGGTGGGTCAACAAGATCCCAAACTTGATTCTTATACATGAAATCAATTTCGGATTTCATAGTATCAATCCATTTTGAAGAGTCTATATCTGATATAGCTTCTTCATAGGTAAGTGGATCATCTCCATGATCTACTTCTTCATGAGTAAACAACTCTTGTTTTTTTTCATAAAGGAAATCATATCTCACTAGTGGTTGAGATACCCTTGTTGTTCTATGAGGAATAGCTATAGATGTTTCATCAATGGGTGTAGGTTAACTAGATGGATCTATATCCATCTGATCTATTGGTTGGTCAGAATTCTCCAATTGTAACTCTATTTGCCTTCCTTTGCCTCCTTTTTGAACAAACTGTTGTTAATGAAATGTAGCATCTCTACTCACCACAACCTTTTGTGATATAGGAAAATAAAAATAATATCCAAAATTATATTTTGGATATCTAACAAATCGACCCTTTTCTGATCTGGTTTCCAATTTATCAGTGTTCAGCTTTTTGATATAAGCTGGACAACCCCAAATCTTAACATGCTTAAGACTTGTTTTTCTTCCATGCCATATCTCATAAGGTGTGGAAGAAACTGATTTTGATGGAATCCTATTCAGAATATACAAAGCTGATTCTAATGCAAATCCCCAAAAAGAAGATTGGCATATCAGTATAGCTCATCATACTACGTACCATATCTAATAAGGTACGATTTCTCCTTTCAGATGCATTATTTAGCTGTGGCATTCCTGGAGGAGTCAGCTGGGAAACAATGCCATGCTCTCTCAAGTATTCATCAAATTCAGTACTCAAATATTCACCTCTACGATCTGATCGAAGAGTTTTAATACTCTTTCCTGTTTGATTTTCTACTTCAGATTTAAATTCTTTGAACTTTTCAAAGGATTCATGTTTGTATTTCATCAAATACAAATATCCAAACCTTGATTTATCATCAGTAAAGGTAATAAAATAATGAAAACCGCCTCTAGTCATTTCCTTAAATGGACCACATACATCACTATGTATTAGCTCTAAAATATTTTCAGCCCTTAGCCCTTGTCCAACAAAGGGTGATCTAGTCATTTTGCCCTGAAGGTAAGATTCACAAGTTGGAGTAGGCTCATAGCCCAATAAGGATAGAATCCCCATTTTCTCCAATTTTGCAATCCTATCTTCTGCAACATGACATAATCTTAAGTGCCAAATATATTTTAAACTTGAGTTGGTTTTCACCATGGCATTGCATTCATTTAGATCACTTGCATTCATTTTGTGCTTGTCATTATTATCTAAATAATAAAGACCATCATTCATATAACTCGAACCAACATATTTATTTCCAAAATAAATATTGCAAACATCATCTGTGAACTGAAATTCATAACCATTTCTAGTCAAACTAGATATAGAAATGATGTTCTTAAAACTATCAGGTACATATAAAATATTATCCAAACACAAAACATGTCCAGACATGTAAAAAGATTTAGATCCTATGGCTAAAGCTTCAACAGTTGAGCCATTGCCAATCCGTACTCTAACATCTTAAAAACGCAAGCTGCTACTATTTGCTAGTTCCTGCATATCATTAGAAATGTGAGAACTGGCACCAGTATCTAAAACCCAAGCTGTAGATGAACTATGAGTATCATCAGAATCTAAATAACAAGATATGGACATACCTTCTGAAGGTGTATCCTTCTTGTCCTTCAGAGAAGTAAGATACTCTGGGCAGTTCCTTTTCCAGTGCCTATCCTTCTGGCAGTGGAAACACTTTCCTTTGCCTCCATCAACTTTAGCCTTCCCTTTCTGTTTAGCTATTTTCTTAGAAGGACCAGGAATCTGAGGTTTCTTTTTCTTATTGCCCTTTTTTCTTGTTGGACTTTCCAGTAGAAGAAGATGCAATCAAAGCTACCTCTTTTCCTTTATTGCCCAGCATATTCTTCTGGGCAATAACCAGCATGTTGAGTAAACCAGCTAAGGTGCATTCCTATTTAGTCATATGGAAATTTGTCACAAAATTCCTAAAAGACTCAGGAAGGGATTGAAGGATCAAATCCATCTGTAGTTGGAAATCCATGTTGAAATCAAGATGTTCCAGCTGCTCAATCAGCTGAATCATCTTGTGGACATAATCCCCAACATTCTGTCCCTCAAACATCCTCATGCGGAATAGCTACCTAGATATCTCATACCTAGCATTCCTGCTGTGCTCACCATACAACTCTTGTAGGTGAAGGAGGATCTCACTCGCATTCTGCATGTTCTCATGCTGCTTCTGTAACTCATTACTCATGGAAGCAAGCATGTAACACTTAGCTCTCATATCATGCTCCTTCCTCTTGTCCAAAGTTTCATGTTCCTCTTGAGTGGCCTTTGAAGATAAGGGACCAGGAACATTCGAATCTAGAACATATCCTATATGTTCAAGGTTCAGGACAAATTTCAAATTTCTTAGCCAATTAGAGAGATTAGGTCCTGCCAACCTATTGCTATCAAGTATGCTTGCAAGGATATTGGATGGTGGTGGTTGTTCTGTGCTCATTATTATCAGAAAATTAACTACAGAAAATAACCATATTAATTAGTAAATATACCATGTAATTAACCAAAATGATTATGGTCTTTTAATCAAATTGGTCCTCCCACTAACTTAGCGAATCCTACACTTCCAAAGTAGAAAATAGAAATCTTAGTTGGATGGATTTCCAGTGGGTGATTGAATTCTTATAATTCTATTGATCATCCTCAAGTACATACATTATTGGAATTACAATAAACTGTAAGTGAGCAACTCCTTGCCCATCACATCTCATGTGAGGTTCAATCATTTACCTAGCCCCTAATGCTCAAAATCTCAGGTACATCCATTATTGACTTATCTTACATTAGTTAAGTTGATCCCATTGAGCTAGTAATTATGCAAATAATTTTAATGTCCTCAGGTACATCCAATATTGGCCACCAAACTATTTACATATTTACAACATCTCATGCTTAACAATTATTCTTAAGAAAATCTCTTAAATTAATTGCATCTTATGTAAGTATTTAAAATTTCTTAAAATAATTGCTTCAATGGAGGGCCCATGTTATAATTACTTTAATTATAGCATTTCCAATTTAATCATTTGTTTGGAAGATTTTATGGTTATCCTAATTACTATTAAGGTCTCACTTTGCACATTATCCATTTAGCATGCATATATCATATAGTTACATACATTCCCATACATCTCATGCATTCATGGACAATAAATAAATATGGTATGATCATGGACTTTCTAAGGAATTCAATTCTGAGCCACCAAGAATTGAATCAGGGCATTCCTAGGTGCATTTCATTCATTCATTTTACAAGAGTTACTGAAGGAGTACATAATCAACACTTGATCTTGAATTCCTCCCACTGGTCCCACCAATGCTCTTGACCTCCTTGAACTTCTTGCAATCCAATATTACATAGTAATCCTTGGCATACCAAGGCAAATTTACAAGAACTTAAATAAATGAAATTACAACCCAAAATTATTACAACCTAAATAATACATGCCCAAAATAAATTAAAATAAATTAATTAATTTACAATCCCAAAGAAACATAAAAGAAATAAATCCAATCACATTGGTCTTTTATAGTCCATGATCATCCATCATGCATATCACTATTTAACAATTAAATAAAATATACATAATTAAATTAAATTGAATATCTCATATTCAACTTAAAAATCCAGACTTAAATATGATTCAAATAAATTTAAAAATTCAGATTTGAATCTCATTCAAATAAATTTAAAAATTCAGATTTGAATTACATTCAAACAACCTTAAAAATTCAGATTTGAATCACATTCAAATAAATTTTTAAAAATTAGATTTGAATCACATTCAAACAATTTTTAAAAATTCAGATTTGAATATTATTCAAACAACTTTAAAAATTCAGATTTGAATATGATTCAAACAAATTTAAAAATTCAGATTTGAATCACATTCAAACAACTTTTAAAATTCAGATTTGAATCACATTCAAACAATTTTTAAAATTCTGATTTGAATCAAAATTTAATTGTGTGATTAAAACTGCTAATTAAACACTTTAATTAGTCATAGGATAGGCCTTAGATCATACAACAATTGCAGAATTAAAAAGCCAAACCTTGCACCACTCATGAAGCCAAACCATGCGCACCATGTTGGAGTTCATCAAGCATACCGCCACACATCCATTGTAACCAGCAATGGATTAACCATCTCATGATCAAATCACAAAATTAAATCATATAATCAACAATATAAATGGCAAATATAGTGGCTCTGATACCAATTGAAGGAGTGGAAGCATGAGAAACACAAGTTTATACCATTGAATTCAAAAATTTTCACCTAGGGTAGCATGCATCATGCATGATTTATTTTTATCTATTTGGTTTCAATGATAAACAACATATTAAAACACTTTTAATATGTTTTTGGATCTGTATTTGCCATTTAAGATTTTAAAATTAATCAGATTAATTTTAGAACTCTAGATTAGATCAAGAACAAATACACTAACCTCTTGATGCACTACAGTGTATTTGTGCCTTTCAGATGCGTCTTCAGGACACCAGATGTTATCCCTCTAGCTTGTCCACACCAAGAACACCTATGGCAGCCCTTGAACAGCTTCTAAAGCTTTGTCTAATAATTAGAAAATCAAGTTCTTCCTTTAAGAGATTAAAGATGTAAACAGGACACTAGAAACGATTTCTAGTATTTTTAATTCAAGAGATTATTTGCTAATCTCTTGAAATAGATGAGAAAAGAAGTTGAAGAGAAGGGGAACCTCTTAGGTGGTGGCACCAAAGAGAATAGCTTCTGGTTGTATTGTTTTCTTTTCATAACAACACTTATATAGGTAGGTCAACACATAAAACCCTTGCCACATGTCACCCTATGACTGGTTCTAGATTTAATTGCCCCAATCACATTATGCCAAGTGTCAAACCTATATTTAATCTTAATTTTAATCATCTTCCATGATTAAAAGACATTTAGCAAGCTTATGTGTAATCCCATGTGTCACCATCTCATGGAGCCACATGTCACCATGTGAAATGACCAAAATGCCCCTGTGTCTTAATTTTAAGTTATTAATCCAAAATAATTATTTCTCTTCTTCTAATCAATTTATATCAAATATAAATTAATTAATTAATCTCTATTAATTAATTTCTCATTAATTAAATTCATATTTAAAAACTTTAAATATAAATTTAACTTATACTATACATCCAATAACCTAGATTTAGTTTCAAGTCATGCTAGGGACTTTTAAACTCTTTAATTAATTAATTAAATCATATTTAATTAGGTGATTACTTATGTATGTGTGTGACTTACTAGGCTTATCACTAATTGGCAATGAGACATTATATCAACTATTAATATCATCAGAACTCTTTCTTACCATAAATGATTTCTCTAAATCATTTTATGCACCTCATAAACCATGGTTAACACCTAGTATAGCATGCCATGGCCACCCAATCAGCAGTGAGGTTTATTTTAAATGAACCGATATTCATATATTACCAAGCACTAGAATCTCTCTGTTACAAAATCCCAACTCAAGCTGGAGTTATGGTTTATGTCAAACTCCATTTGCTATGAATAATATGTTCTCTTTTAATTCTAGTTCTTGATTAAAAGATTTTCTTATCAGAAATTCTTTCTGAATAAATTCTATCTGTCTTGGCTAGGAACTTGAAACATCAAGAACAATTAAATGAACATAGGATTTTATCTCTATTTACTTAGAGGAACAGATTCCATCCTGATCAACACCTACCTCCATATATAACTAGTAGGAGCCAACACATGCCCATATACCCATACACAGTACAAGTATGAAAGCAGTATCAAACTCAAACCACCTATATACAAGATAATTGTGCTATCTCAGGTCTAGAGATTATATGCACTGATATGATTTATGACAATGCATTGACAATAGTAAACTCCATGTGCTTGTCATAAGTGTCACTGGTTTAGCCTACTTATCATGTATAAGTGCCTATCATGTTTGTTATATGGCATGAGACGTACCATTCCATCTTATTTATATCTTATATAAATAACTTGGGAACAAACATGAATACAATCTTTCTAGATAAATCATGTCCTTATTATGAAGTATCCTCGATTGTGAACCTATTTATGATACTTTGTACTAGAAATACTATCACTCATATTCTTAACAACTTAAGAATAGAATTTCTAACAAAATATCAATGGACCTTTTCTATTACACATAAATATATTATGTAAACAGAAAAGTGGAAATGCCTTTTATTAATAAAAACATGTACAAGATACATACTAAATGATATGCTCTAGAGCATACTACTAACAAGTACCCAGTGCCAGTTTACCCATTTATCCAGTCCAATCGATTAGTGGGGGTTACTTGGGAAATGATAATGAATCTTATAAAATTTTAATCAAAAAATACTGCAATAAATGCTAGAAATTAATTCTACCTAAAATGTAAATATACATTTTTCATATTTATATTATTTTAGTTATTCTATTTTATATTGTCACCACTAAGCAGAATTGCTTAGTGCGTCGCTTTTGCCACGCGTAGGTACTGGAGACATAGCTGGGGAGTATAGCAGATCTCATACTGGGTGAGCTTTCAGATCTACACACAGAGTCCAGAGTCACCTCACATTTGCAGTGCATTGGTAGGACATTAGGCTATTTTTGGTCTTTTGTATTTGTAAACTTTTGTTGTGTATATTTTAAACTCATGTAATTATGCTTTCGATGTAATTATTTATGAACCATGTTCAGTAATGATTTGAGTTTTTTCTTATGGAGTTGAGTATGATATGAATGAATTGAATTTTTGAAATATTGATGTCATTTGAGAAATTGTGGAAAGATGTTGGTGGTTGACTGAGATTGAAATTATGATTATATTGGAAGTGTTTTTAACAGATTCAGAAGAACTGTTTTTCCAATTTATAACCGACACCCTGCCGAATTTTCTATAAGATTTGCGAAAAATTTAGATTAATCAAAATTATAAATAAATGAATTAAAAAGGGTAAATTGTAATGAAAATATGATTTGGAGCTCTAGCACACTGTGTGGCATATCTTATTTGGCTACACTATAGACGGGTAAGAGGTATCACATCACATATATACACAAGTTAATCACCAAGTTAAATGTGATTTAATGATTAATTAAAGAGTTTAATTGATTAATTAAATAGGTTTGGTTTGTAATAAGATTGCAAAAGTCTCTAGCATGGCTTGAAACCAAATCTAGGTTATTGGATGTATAGTACAAGTTAAATTTATATTTAAAGTGTTTAAATATGAATTTAATTGTGAGAAATTAATTAATGGAGATTAATTAATTAATTTATATTTGATATAAATTGATTAGAAGAGAAGAAATAATGATTTTGGGTTAAGAAGACAAAATTAAAACATAAGGGTAATTTGGTCATTTCACAGGGTAACATGTGGCTCCATGAGATGTGAGACATGGCACCATATAAGCTTTCCATTTGTCTTCCTCTCATGTAAGATGATCAAAGTCAAGATTAAGTCTAGCTTTGACGCTTGGGTTAATGTGATTAAGTTAATTAAAATTTAGATGCAATGTGGTGATGACATGTGGCAAGGGTTTTAAGTGATGACCTAATTATAAAAGGGAAAAGAAAGAAAAATTCATCCACTCTCTTATTCTCTCTTATGTGTGGCGGCACCTCTTCCTCCCTTTCCTCTCTTCATCTTTTCTCATCAATTCGAAGAGAATTGCCCAAATTTCTTTGAATTAAAATTGCTTGAAATTGTTTCTAGTTTCCTATACACATCTACAACCTCTCTAAAGGCAATAACCCAATTTATAATTGGTTGGCAAGGCTTGAGAAGCAAGATTGGGGGCTGTCCAATGGTGATCTTAGTGTGGACAAGCTAGAGGGACAACACTTGGGGTCCTAGGTGTTAGTAGTATGCCCTAGAGCATATCATTTAGTATGTATCTTGTACAATTTTTATTAATAAAAGGCATTTTCACTTTTTCGTTTACATAACATATTTATGTGTAATAGAAAAGGTCCATTGATATTTTATTAGAAATATTATTCTTAAGTTTTTAAGAATATGAGTGACAGTATTTCTAGCACAAGGTATCATAAATAGGTTCACAATCGAGGATACTTCACAATATGGACATGTCTTATCCAGAAAGATTGTATTCATGTTTGTTCCCAAGTTATTTACAGGAGATATAAATAAGATGGAATGGTGAGTCTCATTCCATATGACAAACATGATAGGCACTTATACATAATAAGTAGGTCGAACCAGTGACACTTATGACAAGCATATGGAGTTTACTCTTGTCAATGTATTGTCATAAATTATATCAGTGCATATAATCTTTAGACCTGAGATAGCACAGTTATCTTGTATATACATGGTTTGAGTTTGATACTGCTTTCATACTTATACTGTGTATGGGTATATGGGCATGTGTTGGCTCCTACTAGTTATATATGGAGGTAGGTGTTGACAAGATGGAATCTGTTCCTTTAAGTAAATAAGAATAAAATTCTATGTTCATTTAATTGTTCTTGATGTTTCAAGTTCCTGGCCAGGATAAATAGATTTAATCAGAAAAGAGTTTCTGATGAGAAAATCTTTTAATCATGTAATACGCCTATGTTCGGTAGTGCGTTCTACTGTTCTGGTGACCAGTGTTGTCCGGATAGCTAGGATGCCTAGAACTACACTTAGATATGAGTGAGAAGACATAAAATAATGAAATACAAGAAAAGAAAATACAAGAAAAACAAAGAAAAAATAATAGCAAATAAATGTAACCAAGTTAAACGAGCCGAGAACCCTAGCGATGGGTGACCGCACCGGGAAGTCACGGCGTGGACCGTTGACTAGCCCTGGACCGCGGGAAAACCTGAAAAATATTTTTAGGACTTAAATAAATGTCTATTGAAGTATAAATTCCATTAAAAATATCAACGAAAAATAAATTAATTAGTACAAAGAAAAGTGAGAAATCGAAAAACGGACAAAACCTAGTGTTACCGAAAAATCGGGAATACAACCCGAACAGGGGCATTGTGGTCATTTGACACCCCGAGTTATCTTTTGACCTAAATGTCCATTAAAAATACATGATATTATATTTGTAAAATGTCATGAAAAATTAAATTAGTGGTACCTAATTCAATTAGCAAAAATTAGGGACTTAATGTGGGAATATGGAAAGTTTAATAATGATTTATTATTAAACTATGTTAGTGGACCATTATACAACATATTATATCATAAGCGGATAGAAATATCCACTAACAAATCTGCAATTCATCTTCTTCACTTGAAAAGTCCCATTAGCCACATGAAAGCTCTCAAACCTCTCCCATGGCCGCCCACCTTCAAGCCATTCCAACTCCATGATCAAGCCATCTTTTCCCACACTTGTCTTCATTAAAGTTTATCCTCACCTTGCAAGGAAGATTTTGATAGCAATTTTAAGAAGTTTTGGTGAGGTTTTGAAGAATTTCCAAAGTGGTAAGTTTGTGTTTTTGGTTATTGTTTCATTAAAGTTTGTAAGAATGTTATGGGTACTTGAATTATGGAGAGATTTTTGAGGTTTGATGTTTAAAGGGGGATGTGTACTTTTGGCAGCCATGGAAACTCCTTGAGGACAGTTTATTCTTGCTTGTAAATGGTAGATTAAAAGGTTGATTAAATGTTTATGTGTGTAGGAATTAATTTGGGTGATGTATACTTAGTATGTGTGAATGTGTATTTGAAATTGGATGCTTGGAAATTAATTGAGTGTAATGTATGAATCGGCAGCTTGGTTTGGTGAACCATAAAGATGTTATTTCATTTTTGGTTTATGGAATATTAATGTTGAATTGTGATAGTTTTTATGGCAGCTTGGGTATATGTATGATGGTGTGAGGTTGGACATGTAAATGAGCTAGGTTAGGTGATTGAATTATTGTAATTTGAGCTTGAAAAATTCTATACTAAATGGTGCATATTGAGGGTGATTGTAAGCTGCCAAAATGACCAACAATATGTTGTGAATTATGTTTAGGATATGGTACAAACTAGAATTGGCATGAATGTGTAGTTTGATAAGTATTAAAAGTGTCCTTTGATGAGTAATGAACAAAATGCAATATGGCAGTATATGTTTTGGACCTAGAACCTTAAGTGTATGGCTCCAATTGGTATGAGACCAATTGGAGGTGAAACTAGGCACAAAATATGCCAACTTTCATGAAGGAAGCTTACCTAAATTCTGCTTGTAAGGTAACTTGAAAAGTGACCAAATCCGGATTAGTGCAATTAAGGCCTGAAAATTGACTATTTGGGCAGCAGTTAGTTTTTAGGCCATAACTCACTCAAAACAGGTCCAATTGACCTGAAATTTTAACCATGAATAGTTAAGACATATTCTACAAGTCTTATGAAGACACCAAAGCCCAAAAATGACCATAAGCAAGTCAAACAACTTGCACAAGTTCGGGTCCAAAAACTAGCCGAACCTAAAATTACCTAAAATGACCTAAAGTGACCAATTTTGATGCATTTTGACCAGAAATAGTAAAATGACCATAACTTGGTCTACATAACTCAAAATGACCTAAAATTTTGCCCCACGTGCAATAAGACATAGATCTACAAGTTTGTAGTTTCGACCAAAACCCAAAAACTGAGGGAACTAGGTCGTCTGGCTAGGTCAAACTAGTATCCCGGAATCTTGCAAATTGCAATAAAATGCAAAATACATGGAAATGAATTGGGTAATATGTACTAATCCTAAAAGGCTACAAATGTGACATATTAGTAACATTAAAACTTAATTTACCTAGAATGCATCGAGGGTCGACATATTAGGTTGACTAAGCAAATAATAGAATTTAGTGAATTAATTATCAAGTATTATCGTTAGAGACAATTTAAATGAGTACTGAAACACTTCAAATTGTGTTTCTCAGTTAGCAAAGACTCAGGGAAAGGGAAGGAAACACTAAGTCAAGGCTAGGAGACAATTATCAAAGGTTTGTGCACAACAGCTATTTCTTTTGAATTTTTCAATTGAAATAAATTATGACTATTTGTATATTATTGTTTTCAATTATGGAAATGTGTTTGAATGGATACTTATTGCTTGAAAAGAATTGTAAATGGTTTGAAACTGTGAAAAATTATTTGAATGATATTTGATGGATACTTATTGATTGAAAAGCATTGTAAATGGTTTGAAACCACAGCTATTATGTATATTGATTGTATTCCTCGCTAGCTTGTCTAATGGGACGAATTGAATTCCCTCTCTAGCTGAAGTGTTGAGGTGTGTGCCTGTTGAGGACAAATAGAATGAGTACTCATATTTTTGCTAGCTAGCTATGTTATAACTCATTAGCCATCGGCTTTCGGGATGAATTGAATACCTCATTAGCCATCGGCTCTTGGGACGAATTAAACTTTGGAACATGATTAAGCTGTGTGTGATTTATTGAGATTCATTGTGATATTGTGAAATGGACTTTAAATTCTTATTGACATCCATTGTCTTTTGAATTTAACCATGTTTTGATTATTGAGATTTATTGTGATATTGTGAAATGGAGTTTAAATTCTTTATGACATTCATTGTCTTGAATTTAACTATGGTTTAAGTATCCACTCTTTATATAACTTATCATTTGTGATTTAAAATTTTATTTGGTTAATGTTGTGCACCACTGAGACATTGTCTCAGTGATAGCTTTTTATTGCTGTCACAGGTAGGCAGACTGACAGGGCAGCAGACTAGGCTACTAGTGCATTCAGCGAGAGATCATCGGGTATATTGAGTATACCGTATTTTACATTTTGTATTGTAATGCATGTTCACTGTATATATATAGTGTTTTTGGTTTTGAGCAGTTGTAAATTAAAATTGTACATTGAAGTTGTAAAAATAAATTATGAGTTATTTTGGCTTATAAAATTTGTACTGTATTTCTTTTATCTCATCCTTTGAAAATATTAAAAAAAAAAATTTATTGTGGATTTGAGTTGAGATTGAGAAATATATTGAAGTGTTTTTTACAGGTTTTTGAAGAACTGTTTATCCAAAATACAGATGGCACTCTGCCAAAATTTTTACAAAAATTACCACTAATTCAAATGTATTAGCTGTTTCACTTCAGTTAAAAAAAAAAAATTTAACACCTGTAAATAGTGCTCACCACTGTAAAAAGAAGTAAGAAAAGTTTTAAAATCCCTTGTAGTGTATTTAATGGGTTATCAATAGACGAAGTTGGTAATTCATTAGGTATACTACGGGATTATGTTATACCTTACAGAGGGGTAGGGTGTGACAAATCAAGAACTGGAATTAAAAGAGAACATAATATTCATAGCAAATGGGGTTTGACATAAACCATGACTGCAGCTTGAGTTGGGATTTTGTAACAGAGACACTCTAGTGCATGGTAACATATGATTATAGGTTCATTTAAGGTAAACCTTATTACTAATTGGGTGGCCATGGCATGCTATGCTAGGTGTTAACCATGGTCTATGAGGTGCATAAAATGGTTTAGAGAAATCATTTATGGTAAGAAAGAGTTCTGATGATATTAAGAGTTGATATCATATCTCTTTGCCAATTAGTGATGAGCCTAGTAAGTCACATATATATATAATCACCAAATTAAATATGATTTAATTAATTAATTAAAGAGTTTAATTGATTAATTAAATAGGTTTGATTTGCAATTAGATTGCAAAGTCCCTAGCATGACTTGAAATCAAATCTAGGTTATTGGATGTATAATATAAGTTAAATTTATATTTAAAGTATTTAAATATGAATTTAATTAATGAGAAATTAATTAATAGAGATTAATTAATTTATTTATATTTGATATAAATTGATTAGATGAAGAGAAATAATTATTTTGGGTTGAGAACTCAAAATTAAGACATAGGGGCATTTTGGTCATTTCACAAGGTGACATGTGGTACCATGAGATGGTGACACATGGCACTACACATAGGCTTGCCAAAATGTTTTTTAATCATGTAAGATTACCAAAGTTAAGATTAAATATAGGTTTGACACTTGGCACAATGTGATTGGGTGAATTAAACCTAGAGCCAATTAGAAGGTGACATGTGGCAAGGGTTTTAAGTGGTGACCTAGCTATATAAGTGTTGTTATGAAAAGAAAAATAAAAACAAGTTGCTGCTCTTCTTTGTGCCACCACCGAAAGGCTCCTCTCCCTTCTCTTCTTCTTCATCTCTCATCAATTCCAAAAGATTAGCAAACAATTTCTTAAATTAAAGATACTAGAAATTGTTTCTAGTGTCCTATTTACATCTTTAATCTCTTAAAAGACAAAACTTAATTTTCTAATTAATAGAAAAAGCTTTAGAAGCTATTCAAGGGCTACTATAGGTGATCTTGGTGTGGACAAGCTAGAGGGACAATATCTAGTGTCCTAAAAACGCATCCCAAAGGTGCAAACACACTGCTGTGCATCAAGAGGTTAGTGCACTTGTTCTTGATCTAATCTAGGATTCTAAAATTAATTTGATTAATTCTAAAATCTTAAATGGCAAAAACAGATCCAGAAACATATTAAAAGAGTTTTAATATGTTGTTTATCATTGAAATCAAATAGATAAAAATAAATCTTGCATGATGCATGTGACCCTAAGTGAAAATTTTTTAATTCAATGATATAAACTTGTATTTTTCATGCTTTCGCTCCTTCACTAGGTGCTTCCTAAAGGTGTCAATCACATCCATATTGCATCAAAGAGGTTACTAGTCTAACTTCTCTTTTAAACTAGGGTTTAAATGGATTAATTTATTAATTCACAATCTTGAATGGCAAACATAGATCCTAATACATATTAAAAGGGTTGTAATATGCAATTGGGCATTGAAATTAATTAGGCACATAAAGTATGTGGTATGATGCATGTAACCCTAGAAGAAATTTTTGTAATTCAATTGCTCTGATGAACAATTTTCATGCTTCCACTCCTTCAGAAAGAAACCAACAACTTTTAAGAAATAAATGGGCTAAGCCCTCAAACAAAGAGCAAAAGGCCTAATAACTCAACCCATTTGCCCAGTCCAACCCACAAATATAAAATGTTGAAAAGACAATATTGCCCTCCAAACACTATAGATCTACAGTGCACTTTCCACGAACTTTAATGTATAGTTGTATAAACTAAAACTTATTCTTAGATTCCCATTTAGAAACTTTAATTTTTATGACATTAGAGTTTGTTCTTTCAAAAATTATGCAGTGCAAAATTATTAATGCAAATGCCTTTATTCCTGATTGTATTATACTATTTTCAAAATATGACAAGACAATATAGTAGCCAGTGATCAAAGTAACATTGTATTACACTGCTTTTAAATAATAAAGAATGATTTCTTGGATTGATGGAAGTAAAATCCTCTGCATAAGTTAAAGTTCAAGAACTAATTAGTCAGGGTAAGCTCTTGTACTAGTTCTCTACCATTTACTATTATTAACCATTGATAACATTCAATAAGCAGAGCTAATATAGCAAATTAAAGAAACAACAAAAATAAAAATCAAAACTAGAGATGGCCCTTCTTTTTGCAACTTTGGATTACTCAATTAAACTTCTCATTAAGTCCATCAAAACTAGAATCCAATAGGTTTTAAAATAACATTCTAGGTGATTTATGGCTTTGAATATCCTTCAAAGATCTGTCAATAAAGCAGAATTAGATTTTTTTTTTTTTTTAACTTTTTCATTACATAATCTAAAGAAGGGCATAGGTATAGGACTAACGAGCTTGGCCTTAATTTGTACAACACATGAGGTTATGAATTCAAACCTAATTAGAGCCCAATCAATTGAAATTTGAGCAAAAGAAATGATAAAAATCACTCACTCCATTGTTGGTATTAGGAAATTATTTGGCAGTAATAAATTTATGCAACTTTTCAATGGTCGTGGGGTTTGAAGCACAGATATAACTTCTTATAGCATTATGTTATTCAAAGAGGAAGATAATGGTTGCTCATATCATCAATATGAGCCATTGATCTTTTGAGGAGAGAACAATATTCATCCTGTTACCTAAAACCCATATCGATCAAAATTACCAATGTTTGAAAAATCAAAGAAAAATAAAATTTCAGCTCTTATTGTAATAGATTTGACATAAAAAGAATACTTACCAATCGAATGATGTTTACACTAAAATAGGTAACTAAGAACAAATGAATTTTAATTTTCCAATTTTGATAGAATTTGGTTGCTATTTAGTAGAGATTTATTCCTTCTTACTTTAAGATTGTAAAGCTTAGATAAGCCCTTGTATTTTTACTTCAAACACACCAAAATTTTACACAGGGATAATGATCATAATTTTTTCTTCCAATATGTGTTGTGTTTACAAAATATTCATGCTTCTCACTATGTCAAGTGATATTAGAGCAAAGATAGCAATTGATAGCAATGGCAATGGTTTTCGTAATAGTGATTATGTAACAACCCTTACTCGGTCTACAATGCAGCCGAGCAAGGTGTACCACTTTCTGTGCTGGAGCACCTTATCTTATCTTGCTTTAATCATTAGAAATTTTAATTCCATTATTAATTAAATCATAATATTTAAATAGAGAAACTGCTAGAGTTTCCCCTATTTTACTAACATTTGACCTGCTATAATTAATTACCTGTTTAAATACATCCATATCAATCTTAATTTCCATCATCAATTTTTCAATAATTTCAAATCATGTATCATCTTCATCCATAACATTTCCATCTTATTCCATATCAAATTTCAACTCATTTCATACATGAGATAACTAAATTCTTTGCTTTACATATTGTACAAAATTGATTATACAAATTCAGAATTTACATTTCAAACTTAATAACTAAGTACAATATACAATGACAAAATTTCCTGTAGCTCATGGACCCTACCAAAATGCAATAACGAGGTGACACAACAGTTATGCATATCATATCTCCACTCTTAGTCCAATACCTCTACTGGACTTTGTCTCCAGTACCTACGCGAGGGAAAGCTAAGCATATTGCTTAGTGGTGAAATAATAAAATTGAAAATAAACTAAATAATAAAAGTGTAACACCTCTCACCCAACTACAGTGTAGCCAAGTAAAGTGTCCTACATTCGGTGCCGAAGCATCCTATCTTATCTTACTTTATTATTTTAGTAATTTTGAATTTGTTTAATTTAATATCAATTATTTTTCTATGGAGAAACCAACGGAGTTTGCCCTATTTTATTATCAGTTGATTTATTTCACTATTCACCTACTTGCAATTTTCAATAATATTTTATAATAAAAATATCATTCATGCTCATCATATTCATCTCACATTCAAATCTTGTAATTCACATACTCATTTATATAAATCTATTCATACTCAATTCATATGTAAACATTCTCAAATTACATAAGCAAAATTTTTAAATTTCCTTAATTTACAAAATAATTACATAATTTCATAATTTATATGATCTACAAATTAATTACAGTTCCATAATTTATATTTCAACATACAATTCATAGTTTACATTACAAATAATAATTAATTATAATGTACAAAATATATAATATGATCTATATAGGCCCTATCTACATGCATTGCTGAGGAGGTGACAACCTTGAACACTCTGCAGATCAAACTCCAAAATCTCTGTTTAGTATTCGCTAGGCTTTAACTTCAGTACCTACATGAGGAAACAAATCCATCGCGCTAATCATTGCTGCTTAGTGGTGCAATAATATAACAAGAAATAATGTATACAAATAAAAATTATTGGAGCATATTTTCTATACTCAAGAATTTTACTGGGTTCATATGAAATTTGTCATACAGTATATTTTTAACCATTTATGTTGCTCTCTAGAATCTCTTCTATCATAACTTTACAATAATAATTTATATAATGTACAAATAAATCTAAAATTTATACTTATACTTATATTCTTATGAAAATCACAGTTGTAATGTTATTTAAGTTATAATTCTTCTACTAGTCTTTTTATCACTTCCTTGATACTTTCTAAGTTGTTTACAATCATTTTGTAATATTTAAAATTTTTAGAACTAATTTAATTTATTTCATATCATTCTAAGGAATAAATTTTTAGAGCTAATCTAATTTATTTCAGAACTTCTTCTCATTTATTTACTTTCTAGCATTTTTAATTGCTAATATTCATAACTTATTTTAATAAATTAGACTGTCCAAGTAACCTACGACAGGCTGACTAAATTGGATATCAGGTCGTTGGCATTGGACACTGCGATGCCTCAGGCCGTCATACCATGGGATGCAGAACGTCAACCACGTATGCAGTTAGTATGGCTAAAAAGCCATGATAACACATAATCGGGCATTAAGCTATGAGTGCGGGCATAAAGCCATGAATACGAGCATAAAGCTATGAATACAAGCATAAAGCCTTTCGCAGTACTGCTAAAACAATACCCTATTGGCATGCCAAACTATCCAATTTGACACACATGTCTAGGCAATACAATGGCACATAATATCATTAAATATTAATATATTGTGTTTTATGACTTCATTATTTCATGATAAATTTCAATTATAATTTATACATTGATTTGATTATTTATATGGTCACAATTCACCTCAATTATCCTTTTATACCATTGCACTCAAAGTACTTTTCCTTTCTACAATAATGAGAACTAATGTCTCATTCATACATTAATATGGTTCATTTAAACATTCATTATGTTATTCATATTGATCACAATTTTAAACAGTGGTTCACATGTACCATTGTATTCAAAACATTTTTCCTTTCTCTCTTCATGGGAACTTAAATCCCAAATGGCACTTTTATCGCATTTATACATTCAACAATCCATTCATGTTAAGAACATTTCATACTTCAAGTTGTTTTGCTAATATATTATGAATTCCACTGGCATTGGGAGTATAAATCTCAATTACCTATTCCAAGTAATCTATGAACATTTTATGGATTCCAAATTTCAAGCCTTAAATTCCTCTACCAATTTAATTCTTACACTTTGTGTCTTTGTATTACTATTCACACTACTATTCACTCAAATTATTAACTTTTTAATACATGATAAATTTATTGAAC
Source organism: Hevea brasiliensis (assembly GCF_030052815.1). Lineage (NCBI taxonomy): Eukaryota > Viridiplantae > Streptophyta > Magnoliopsida > Malpighiales > Euphorbiaceae > Hevea > Hevea brasiliensis. The sequence goes on along the minus strand of NC_079494.1, from coordinate 89,010,063 downwards.
CTAAGTTCACCAAGATACCACATTTTGCATTCTAAAGTTGTTGGTATTGATTACTAATACCATTTTAAAGCTTATTTCATATTATTCAAAATTTTCAGATTTCATACCCTAAGTTTACTGTTCCATTAGCAAAATTTTCTTCATCAAAGTTATTCCTTTATATGTCTTCTTTAATTCCTTTTTGAATCACTCTAATTATTATTTTGTAGCTCAAGTTATGGCCATTTTACCATAACTAGCCGAATTGACCTGTACCTAGAATTTCTGGGCAATTTGGTTCTGCTAGATTTGGTGACCTAAGTTTGGTTGGCAATTTAACTAGGTTATGGTCAGAATTTGGATTTGTTTTCTTCATGAAAGTTGTAGGGCTATGTCTCACTTTCTGTTGGTAAAATTTTAGATCGTTTGAACTTTGCTACACTGAGTTATGACCAAATGAATAAATATTGTTCATTTGGTCATTTTGCCCAGACAGAATGCAAGTCACCCGGATTATGACAATTTTTAGGTCAACTTGGTTTGGTTTTCTGGGCAGGGTTTCTTTACCAAAGTTATGCCATTATGTCTTATAAAACTTTTTCCATTGGTTTCATTGCATTTGGATTTTATAGACCAAGTTATGGCCATTTTGCCAAAACTGGTCGGGTGAGCTTTAGTCCAGGAAATTCTGGGCAGAATGGTTTTGGTCAGTTTGGTAACCTCACTTAGGCCAGCAATTTCATTTGGTTAGAGGCATTTCTGGGCTTGGTTTTCTTAATGAAAGTTGTAGTCCTATGTCTAATCTTTTCACTGACCAAAAATCAGGTCATTTGGACCTGTCTAGAGGAAGTTATGTCTAAATGAACTGGTCATTTAGTCAATTTTCTGGGTTTAGTGTTTGGATTTCCGGATTGGGACAGTAGATTGGTCAAGATTTTGACAGAATTTGGGCATGGTTTCTTCATGAAAAATGGGGTATTTTGTCCTAAGTTTCATCTCTAATTGGCCTCACACCAATTGGAGCAACATAACTCCAATTATGGCTCAAACAATACATTGGACTCAAAGGTCCGAATTTCCTACATAAGAATCAACACTCCCAAATTCAATTCTCCCAACTCCAGAAACTTCATTTGATATATTTGGCACTTTTAATGGTCATTAAATCATCTCAACATCATCAAATTCCAAGCAATAATACAAAAACTATGGTCAAAACCCTAACTTATAATTTCAATCTCAATCATACATCCACGCAATTTGATTTCTAATGCCTTAAACTTCATCAATCAACTTCACTAAATAAAACAAAATAATCAAAGCATTCAAATTCATTTACTTCCTAGGGATGCCACAAATTGAGACTTCAACATATTCCAAATTTTCTTTTCTTTTCATGCCATATTAACTTAATCAAGCATGCTTTTCATGCTTAGGAAAGAAAAAGAGTACGGTTTGTGCACTAACCTTTGTGTGTAGAATTTTCCCTTAGCTAACTTCAACTTTTCCTTCACTTTCTTAGCAACCAATCACCTTAGCAAGACTCTAAGAAAATTTTTAGTATTAGGACTTAGGGTTTTTATGGTGAAAACCTAAGGGAAATTGAGCTAAAGAAAAGAAAAATGGTGGATGGGAGAGAAGGATGAGTCTCAGCTAAAGGAGGAAAAAAGAAGGAAAAAAGAAATTTCTTTTGATTTTTCAACCCATTTAACTCATTTTAAGTGGTTTATAATGAGGTGTCAAAATGTGATTGGGTGGGAGTGCTTAGTGATATAAGCATGAGGTCAAAATTGCAATTTTAATTTACTTTCTTTTCTTTTCTTTTCTACTCTTTTCCAATTCAATTTTTATCAATATTTATTCACATTTTATGTCATAATAATTATTTACTTAATTTGACAAGTCAGTGAAAAATCATCTCCGAAGACGAAATGACCAAAATGCCATCCGTTTGGCTTATTGAGCCAAAATCATCTATACCAATCGAAAAAATTTTCTAAACATTTTCTTGGCATTCTAATGTCATAGAAACCTCAATGACTCTTCTTTGGAGTCTCAAAAATTATTTTATAAATTTTCTCTCGAGTCTAGGACTCCTAGTTGTGAGAACCGCAACTTCCCACTGGGTTACCCATCACTAGGGCATCAACTCATTTAACTTGGTTGTATTTTATTTCTAAACTTTTTCTTACATTTTTCTTATTAATATTTGAGTTAATTATAGTTCCTCACTTTAGTTTAAATATTTTTCCAGACGTTCTAGTTGTTCGGACCGACACCGGTCACCGGAACAGTAGAATGTACGAAATGGTTACAGTGAGGGTGTTACAAAAAGTACAGGTTTCATGTGTGTAATATCATAAATGTTATATTTATGTAATTCATTCACATATCTATGTATATTTCAGGTTTACACATTTTTGGTGATCTTTGGAACATTTAGTTCATTTGGATCATTTTCATTCATTTAGTTAACATCCCATCTTATTATTACTTTTCAATGCCCAAGTAACCTAAAATAGACTGTTAAGACTAGATACATGAGAGTATACTAGTTAGACACCCATGTGCCTATCAGGTATACATCTGTCAGGCACAAAGCCAGCGGGCAGGCATGAAAGCCAGTAAAACATGCCAGGCATAAAGCCAACGGGCAGGCATGAAGCCAGAAGAATAACCATATCAGACATACATTGTCTATCAATGATCATCCATGAAGTAGGCTCGAAAGCCATGGGCAGTACTGCATCTGTGGTCCCTAATTGGCATTCCAATCGATTCAACCCATAAACTAATGTCTAGGCATACAAGGTCAAATTTATATCATTATGTGTTCATAAATCTCAATATTTAATCACATATGTTATTCATGCTTCATAGCATTAGTACTCTATTCATAGTGGGAACATAAGTCCCAATCACCTATTCATGTGATTCATGTGATCATTAATCCATTCATGTCAATTTCTTATGACATTCCAAGTCATTTATGAAAGTTTGATAAATTTCCAGGATTAATGTTTTAACTTTCCCTAGAATTTGACCAAGATGCAAATTCAATTTGGCCTTTCTTCATGAAAGTTGTTCCCCCATTTTTGAACTTTAATTCCCTTTTTGAATCATTTAATTTGAGTTTTGTAGCTCTAGTTATGGTTAAATTACCAAGGACCTTTTTAGGGTACTAAACCCTGTACTTTCCATGTTTCCAGAATTTCAATAAGTTTTTGTAACAAATATTCGAGCACTTTAGGTCCAGAATTGGCTTTTAGTCCTTAAAAAAATTTTTGGCCTTTTTCTTATGTTTTCAAATCTTTTGAATCACTTCATTTGGAGTTTTCCAGAGAAAGTTATGGCCAAATAACCATTCGGATGTCATAAAGCACATTTGCTAGAATTCAGAAATTTCAGCACTATCACTTCTAACTTACTCCAATAATTTCCCTAAGTTGCCTAAAGATCTGGGTTCTGGTCAAAGCACAAAAGTTGTAGTTCTATGTGTTATGAGCATTTTGGCTTGGGAATCAATGCATTTGCAGTTTTGTAGCTCCAGTTATGACAATTTTTCCAAAACTGGTCAGGTACCAAGATGGTCAGGATTTCAGGTATAGTCCAGAATTCAGGACAGGTTACTGGAACTAGTTTGTCAAGCCATTTTGGACAAGTTACACTCATAATTTGACTTCATGTTCTTCATATGAATTGTTTCCTTGTGTCTCAGGATTATGCAGGTTCAAGAATCACTTAATTTACATTTTTGTAGAGTGAGTTATGGCTAATTGATCAACTCTCACTCACAAACCTTGAGATTTCCAAATTTTCAAGTTTTTAGGTCAATTTTGCATTTAACATTTTAGGGTCTTACACCCAGAATTTGTACAAGGTCTCTAAAGCAAAGTTGTAGTTCTATGTCTTAGATTTCCATATCATTTTTAATCATCCCATTTGGAGTTATATACTGAAAGTTATACCCTAAATATCATACGGAGGTCAAATGACAATTTGATATAATCTCAGGAAATTCCAGTTTCAGTGTTGAGCACTCTTCCTATCAATTCAACCCATTTGCCCTAAGATTTTAGTCCGGGACAAAACACAAAAGTTGTAGCTGTGTGTCTTAGCTTTAATTTGACATAAGTTTCACAGCAATTAGTGTTGTGTAGCTCAACTTATGGCCAATTAACCACACTGGACTCAAGCTGTCTATAATCAAGCTCATTACACAGCAAAACTTTCTATCAACCAATTTGATGTCTCCTTAACATACTAAAACCATTAACACATCCAAGCATTATAATATACATTCAATTGCATCAATTAAAGCATAAATAAGAAAATCCATAATTATAGCAAACCCTAACTAAAATTGTTAAAACTTTATAATTCATAGGGATTGCTAGCACTACCCTTATCTTCAAGCTCTCCTTAGCTTCAAACAACCTTCAATCCAACCAAACTTCACTCCCCCTTATGGAACCCTCCTTGCCTGAAATTCTTGCTTTCTAAACTCTCAATTTATTTTGGTTTTCTTAAGTGCTCTCTTCAATTCAAGGCTAAGTTTAGTGGTTTTTATTGATTTCCTAAAGAAATCATGTGAGAAACCTAGGATTTAAAGCTCAATTTGATGTGTTAATGGAGGAAAATGTAAGAGAGAGAGAAGAACAAGGATGGATGGGAATGAGGATGAGGAATTCTGAAAATTTCAGCTCAATAATTCATTTATATATTAATTTAATACCCAATGGCAATTTTGTAAATATAGAGAATGGCAATTTTGAAATTATTTTGAAGTTTATAGTCATTAAATTTTGACTTTTCAATAATTATATTTCATTTTTATAATCTCAATTGATTAAATCAATCTAGCTTCATTAATTTAATAACTCTCATTTTTTGTCAATATTGGACCTTTAAATTTAATTGATCAAATTTTACCCTTGCTGGGTTTATGTCTATCTTTTTCATAACACCCGATAACTCATTATCTTCCTTTGCTTTGTGCTTATTTCTTTTCATTTTTTTGGCTTATTAACTCAGAAATTCCCTTAATTAAGTCTTCATTAAGGGTCTTATAGGGTTCTGCTTGAATTTAGAGTTACACCAAACTTATTGTCATTTCCCAATGAGGTCACCCATCACCGGGACTTGTGCTAATTTAACCAATTCGTACTTCCCTTCTTTTATTTTTCTACACCCTTAATTGATCTTTATTTGATTTAATTATCATTTCTCACTATGATTTAAGTGTGGTTCTATGCATTCTAGCTGTCCGAATAGACATTAGTCATCGAAACTGTAGAACGTACAGAATTACCTACAGTGAGGATGTTACAATTCTTCCCCTTTAAATTGAAATTTCATCCTCAAAATTTACCTGACGTAAATAGCCTAGGAAACTACTACCTCCTCATTTTTTTCGCTTTCCTGAGTTGCCTCTTCAGTGTCTGGATCCGGCTCCTCCCGAGCCTCCAATATCACCCCTAGCCGGGGCATAGCTTTCTACCTCTTCCTCTATGACCCTTTGCGACTCAGTGTCCATACCTTAAGCTAAGATAGACAGGAAAAATAGATTTGCATTAGTATCATCTCAACTCCTAATTAAAGGCCCATGCATATCATGCACACTCTCTCTTTCTAACTATCTAAGCCTAGGAATGCCTAAACCTCTACTCTGATACCACTAAATGTAACACCCCTTACTTGGCCTACAGTGTAGCCGAGTAAGGTGTGCTAGATTCTGTGTCAGAGCACCTTGTCTTATTTTTCTTTATTCATTATAAATTTTATTCCATTATTAATTAAATCATAATATTTAAATGGAGAAACTGCTAGAGTATCCTCTGTTTTACTAACATTTGACCTTTAAAATCAATTACCTGTTTAAATACATCCATATCAATCTCAGTTTCCATCATCAATTTTTTTAATAATTTCAAATCATGTATCATCTTCATCCATAACATTTTCATCTTGTTCCATATCAAATTTCAACTCATTTCATACATGAGATAACTAAATTCTTTGCTTCACATAATGTACAAAATTTATTATACAAATTCAGAATTTACGTTTCAAACTTAATAACTAAGTACAATATACAATAACAAAATTTCCTGTATCTCATGGGCCCTACCATAATGCAGTAATCAGGTGACATAACACTTCTGCAGATCAGATCTCCACTCTCAGTCCAATGCCTCTGCTGGACTTTGTCTCCAGTACCTATGCGACGAAAAAAATCCATCGTGCTAAGCATATTGCTTAGCGGTGCAATAATAACATTGAAAATAAACTAAATAATAAAAGTACAGGTTTCATCTGTGTAATATCATAAATATTATGCTTATGTAATTCATTCATATATCTATGTATATTTTAGGTTTACACATTTTTGGTGATCTTTGGAACATTTAGTTCATTTGGATCTTTTTCATTCATTTAGTTAACATCCCATCTTATTATTACTTTTCAATGCCCAAGTAACCTATAATAGACTATTAAGATTGGATACACGAAAGTATACTAGTTAGATACCCATGTGCCTATTAAGTATACATCTGTCAGGCATAAAGCCAGCGGGTAGTCATGAAAGCCAGTAAAACATGTCAGGCATAAAGCCAGCGGGTAGTCATGAAAGCCAGTAGGCATGCATAAAGCCAAAAGAATAAACATATCAGACATACATTGTCTATCAATTATTATCCATAAAGTAGGCCCGAAAGCCATGGTTAGAACTGCATCTGTGGTTCCTAATTGAAATGCCAATCGATCCAATCCATGCACTAATGTCTAGATATACAAGGGCAAATTTATATCATTATGTGTTCATAAATCTCAATATTTAATCAAATATATTATTCATGCTTCATAGCATTAGTCTAGGGCATACTATTAACAATCTCCCACTAGCACTAGAGCCATTCATTACAATATCTTAGACCCATCTTCTCAAGATGTCAGTCTAACTGAGCTTGTGACAAAGGCTTAGTGAATGAATCAGCTGGATTTTCAGCTGATGCTATTTTCTGCATGGCTATATTGCCTTGCCCAACTATATCTCTGATAATGTGGTAGCGCCTTTCTATGTGTTTGGATTTCTGGTGAGACCTTGGTTCCTTAGCTCAGATGATCGCTCTCCATTGTTGTCACGTGTAATGGAACGACTCAATGGAAGGAACTGTAAGTTCATGAACTTCTTTATCCAAGCGACTTTTTTGCAAAGATTCGATGCAAAGAATATACTCGACCTCGTGAGTGGAATCTGCAATGCGTGCTCGCTTTGGAACTCTTCCAACATCGCACCTCCATTACAAATGAACACATATCAGGTAGACTTTCTATCATCGATATCCGATTGGAAATCAATCGATAACCATCCAATTGCAAGTCTCCACTCCATAAATCAAGAATAAATCCTTAATTCTTCTCAAGTACTTAAGGATATTCTTGTGACTATCGATGTTCCAAACTCGATTGGATTGATACCGCTAGTCAAACTAACAAAGATATGCGATATCCGCCTAGTACACAACATTGCATACATTAAACTTCCAATAGCCAAGCATATGAATCTGGCCATCTTATCTCTTTCTTGGTGTCTTTGGAGACATCTCTTTAGAAAGGTGGATACCATGTCTCACGGTAACAATCCTCTCTTGGAATCAAGCATGTTAAACCTCTTTAACACCTTTTCCAAGTATAGACTTTGGGATAAACCAATTATTCTTTCGCTCTATCTCTATAGATGCGAATCCCAAGAATATAGGTTGCCTCCCTAAGTCTTTCATGGAGAATGTATTTGACAACCATACCTTTATAGTCGCAACATACGTATCATTACCCATCAACGATGTCATCCACATATAAGACAAGGAAAATGATAGCTTGTCACTAACCTTCTTATATACACATGGCGCATCCTCATTTTTGATAAAACCAAAAGATTTAATGGCTTCATCAAAACGGATGTTCCAACTCCTCAAGCTTGTTTCAACCCATAAATGGATCGCTTTAGCTTGCATACCTTGGAACCATCTTGGGATTCAAATCCCTAGGTTGTTCCATGAAAATGTTTTCTTCAATGTATCCATTAAGAAAAGTGTTTTGACATCCATCCGCCAAATCTCATAATCATAGTATGCACTATTGCTAATAAAATCCTAATTGATTTAAGCATGGCAACAAAGTAGAAAGTCTCCTCATAGTCTATTCCTTGCCTTTGGCGAAACCCTTTCGCTACTAGCCTTGCCTTATAGGTCTCTACCTTTCCATCGTAACCAATTTTATTCTTGAAAACCCATTTGTTCCCTATAGGTACAATACCTTCGTGGGTCAACAAGATCCCAAACTTAATTCTTATACATGGAATCAATCTCGGATTTCATAGCATCAATCCATTTTGAAGAGTCTATATCGATATAGCTTCTTCATAGGTAAGTGGATCATCTCCATGATCTACTTCTTCATGAGTAGACAACTCTTGTTCTTCTTCATGAAGAAAACCATATCTCAGTGGGTGAGATACCTGATTGTTCGACGAGGAACAGTGTAGATGTTTCATCAACGGGTATAGGTTGACTAGATGGATCTATATCCATCGATCTGATGGTTGGTCGAATTCTCCAATTCTAACTCTATTTGCCTTCCTTTACCTCCTTCTTGAACAAACCGTTGTTCAAGAAATGTGGCATCTCTACTTATCACAACCTTTTGTGAAGTAGGCAAATAAAAATAATATCCAAAACTATCTTTTGGATATCCAACAAATCGACCTCTTTACGATCCGGTCTCCAATTTATCGGTGTTCACTTTTGATATAAGTTGGACAACCCCAAATCTTAACATGCTTAAGACTTGGTTTTCTTCCATGCCATATCTCATAAGGTGTGGAAGAAACTGATTTTGATGGAATCCTATTCAGAATATACAAAGTCGATTCTAATGCAAATCCCCAAAAGGAGATTGGCATATCAAGATAGCTCATCATACTACGTACCATATCTAATAGGGTACGATTTCTCCTTCAGATACACCATTCAAAGCGTTCTGGAGGAGTCACCGAGAAACAATGCCATGCTCTCTCAAGTATTCATCAAATTCAAGACTCAAATATTCACCTCCACGATCCGATCGAAGAGCTTTAATATTTTTTCTGTTTGATTTACTACTTGATTTAAATTCCTTAAACTTTTCAAAGGATTCATGTTTGTATTTCATCAAATACAAATACCCAAACCTTGATTTATCATCAAGAAAGGTAATAAAATAATGAAAGCCCTCTAGCCATTTCTTTAAATGGACCACATACATCACTATGTATTAGCTCCAAAATATTTTCACTCTTAGCCCTTGTCCAACAAAGGGTGATCTAGTCATTTTGCCCAAGGCAAGATTCACAAGTTGGAGTAGGCTCAGAGCCCAATGAGGATAGAATCCCAATTTTCTCCAATTTTGCAATCCTATCTTCTCGCAACATGACCTAACCTTAAGTGCCAAGTATATTTTGAACTTGAGTTGGTTTTCACCATGGCATTGCTTTCATTTAGATTGCTACACTTGGAAACACTTTCTTATTGGCAATGGAAACACTTTCTGTTGGTAATGGAAACACTTTCTGTTGGCGGTGGAGACACTTTCCTTTGCCTTTATCGACTTTGGTCTTCCTTTCTGCTTAGCTATTTTCTTGAAGGACCAGAACTGAGGTTTCTTTTTCTTATTACCCTTCTTCTTGTTGGACTTTCCAATGTAAGAAGATGCAACCAAAGCTACCTCTTTTCCTTTATTGCACGGCATATTCTTTTGGGCAATAACCAGCATGTTGAGTAATTCAGCTAAGGTGCATTCTGTTTAGTCATATGGAAATTTGTCACAAAATTCCCAAAAGACTCGTGAAGGGATCAAGGATCAAATCCGTCTGTAGTTGGAAATCCATGTTGAAGTCAAGATGTTCCAACGCTCAATCACCGAATCATCTTGTGGACATGATCCCCAACATTCGTCCCTCGACATCCTCATACGGAATAGTTGTTTAGATATCTCATACCTAGCATTCTCTTTGTGCTCACCATACAACTCTTGTAGGTGAAGGAGGATCTCACTCGCACTCTGCATGTTCTCATGTTGCTTCTGTAACTCATTACTCATAAAAGCAAGCATGTAACACTTAGCTCTCATATCATGCTCCTTCCACTTGTCCAAAGTTTCATGTTCCTCTTGTGTGGCCTCTGGAGGTAAGGGACCAGGAACATTTGAATCTAGAACATGTCCTATATGTTCAAGGTTCAGGACAAGTTTCAAATTTCTTAGCCAATCAGCATTAGGTCCTGTCAACTGTTGTGATCATGTATGCTTGCAAGGATATTGGATGGTGGTGGTTGTTTTGTGCTCATTTTTATCAGAAAATTAATTGCAGAAATAACCAGATTAATTAGTAAATGTATCATGTAATTAACCAAAATGATTATGGTATTTTAATCAAATTGGTCCTCCCACTAACTTAGCGAATCCTACACTTCCAAAGTAGAAAACGGAAATCCTAGTTGGATGGATTTCTAGTGGGTGATTGAATTCTTATAATTCTATTGATCATCCTCAGGTACATCCATTATTGGAATTACAATAAACTATAAGTGAGCAACTCCTTGCCCATCACATCTCATGTGAGGTTCTTTACTTTTGCTATCCCCTAATGCTCAAAATCTCATGTACATCAAATATTGACTTATCTTGCATTAGTTAAGTTGATCCCATTGAGCCAGTAATTATGCAAATAATTTTAATGTCCTCAGGTACATCCAATATTGGCCACCAAACCATTTACATATTTACAACATCTCATGCTTAACAATTATTCTTAAGAAAATCTCTTAAATTAATTGCATCTCATGCAACTATTTAAAATTTCTTAAAATAATTGCCCCAATGGAGGGCTTATGTTATAATTACTTTAATTATACCATTTCCAACTTAATCATTTATTTGGAAGATTTTATGGTCATTCTATTTACTATTAAGGTCTCACTTTGCACATTATCCATTTAGCATGCATATATCATATAATTGCATACATTCCCATACATCTCATGCATTCATGGATAAGCAGTAAATATGGTATGATCATGGACTTTCTAAGGGATTCAATTCTGAGCCACCAAGAATTGAATCAGGGCATTCCTAGGTGCATTTCATTCATTCATTTTACAAGAGTTGCTGAAGGAGTACATAATCAACACTTGATATTGAATTCCTCCCACTGGTCCCACCAATGCTCTTGACCTCATTGAAACTTCTTGCAATCCAATATTACATAGTAATCCTTGGCATACCAAGGCAAATTTACAAGAACTTAAATAAATGAAATTACAACCCAAAAAATATTACAAACTTAATAATACATGCCCAAAATAAATTAAAATAAATTAATTAATTTACAATCCCAAAGAAACATAAAAGAAATAAATCCAATCACATTGGTCTTTTATAGTCCATGATCATCCATCATGCATATCACTATTTAACAATTAAATAAAACATATATTCTTAAATTAAATTGAATATCTCATATTCAACTTAAAAATCCAGATTTGAATATGATTCAAATAAATTTAAAAATTCAGATTTGAATCTCATTCAAACAAATTTAAAAATTCAGATTTGAATCACATTCAAACAACTTCAAAAATTCAGATTTGAATCACATTCAAACATTTTTTAAAAAATCAGATTTGAATCACATTCAAATATTTTTTAAAAAATCAGATCTGAATTTTATTGAATCAATTTTAAAAAAGCAGATTTAAATATGATTCAAACAACTTTAAAAATTCAGATTTGAATCTCATTCAAACAACTTTTAAAATTCAGATTTGAATCACATTCAAACATTTTTTAAAATTCTGATTTGAATCATAATTTAATTGTGTGATTAAAACAACTAATTAAACACTTTAATTAGTCAAAGAATAGGCCTTAGATCATACAACAATTGCAGAATTAAAAGCCAAACCTTGAATCACCCATGGAACCATTGTTGCCGTCACCAATGGTGGCTTCACCATGTGTGCCGCCACACCTCATGATCCAACCAGCAATGAATCTCTTGATCTCATGATCAAACACACAATTAAATTATATAATCAACAATCTAAATGGCAAATATAGTGGCTCTGATACCAATTGAAGGAACGGAAGCGTGAAAAACACAAGATTATACCATTGAATTCAAAAATTTTCACCTAGGGTCACAAGCACCATGCAAGATTTATTTTTAACTAGAGCATATCATTTAGTATGTATCTTGTACATATTTTTAATAATAAAAGGCATTTCCACTTTTCCGTTTACATAATATATTTATGTGTAATAGAAAAGGTCCATTGATATTTTGTTAGAAATATTATTCTTAAGTTGTTAAGAATATGAGTGACAATATTTCTAGCACAAAGTATCATAAATAGGTTCACAATCGAGGATACTTCATAATAAGGACATGACTTATCCAGAAAGATTGTATTCATGTTTGTTCCCAAGTTATTTATATGAGATATAAATAAGATGGAATGGTGAGTCTCATGCCATATAACAAACTTGATAGGCACTTATAAATGATAAGTAGGCCGAACCAGTGACACTTATGACAAGCACATGGAGTTTACTCTTGTCAATGTTTTGTCATAAATCATATCAGTGCATATAATCTTTAGACCTAAGATAGCACAGTTATCTTGTATATAGGTAGTTTGAGTTTGATACTGCTTTCATACTTGTACTGTGTATGGGTATATGGGCATGTGTTGGCTCCTACTAGTTATATATGGAGGTAGGTGTTGATCAAGATGGAATCTGTTCCTCTAAGTAAATAGAGATAAAATCCTATGTTCATTTATTTGTTCTTGATGTTTCAAGTTCCTGGCATGGACAGATAGATTTATTCGAAAAGAGTTTACGATGAGAAAATCTTTTAATCAAGAATGGAATTAAAAGAGAACATAATATTCATAGCAAATGGAGTTTGACATAAACCATGACTCGGCTTGAGTTGGGATTTTGTAGAGAGATTCTAGTGCATGGTAACATATGATTATAGGTTCATTTAAGGTAAACCTTATTACTAATTGGGTGGCCAGGGCCTGCTATGCTAGGTGTTAACCATGGTCTATGAGGTTCATAAAATGATTTAGAAATCATTTATGGTAAGAAAGAGTTACGATGATATTAAGAGTTGATATCATGTCTCATTGCCAATTAGTGATGAGCCTAGTAAGTCACACACATACACAAGTTATCACCTATTTAAATATGATTTAATTAATTAATTAAAGAGTTTAATTGATTAATTAAATAGATTTGGTTTGCAATAAAATTGCAAAGTCCCTAGCATGACTTGAAACCAAATCTAGATTATTGGATGTGTAGTATAAATTAAATTTATATTTAAAGTGTTTAAATATGAATTTAATTGATGAGAATTAATTAATATAGATTAATTAATTAATTTATATTTGATATAAATTAATTAGAAGAAGAAAATAATTATTTTGGGTTAAGAACTCAAAATTAAGACACAGGGGCATTTTGGTCATTTTGCAGTGTGACACGTGGCACCATGAGATGGTGACACATGGCATAACACATAAGCTTGCCAAATAATTTTAATCATGTAAGATGATTAAAATCAAGATTAAATATAGGTTTGACACTTGGCACAATGTGATTGGGTCACTTAAACCTAGAGCTAATCAAAAGGTGACATGTGGCTAGGGTTTAATGTGTTAACCTAGCTATTTAAGTGGGGTTATGAAAAGAAAACACAACCAGCAGCCTCTCCTCTCATATGTCACGCCACTTTGAGCCTCTCCAGCCATTCTTCTTCATCTCTCATCAATTCAAAGAGATTAGCCATCAATCTCTTGAATTAAGAACACTAGAAATTGTTTCTAGTGTCTGTTTATCTCTAATCTCTTAAAAGGCAGAACTTGAATTTCTAATTAATAGAAAAGGCTTTAGAAGCTGTTCAAGGGCTGCCATAGGTGTTCTTGGTGTGGACAAGCTAGAGGGACAACATCCGGTGTCCTCAAGAATCTCAAAGGCGCACATCAAGAGGTTAGTGTAATCGTTCTTGATTTAATCTAGGGTTCTAAAATTAATCTGATTAATTTTAAAATCTTAAATGGCAAATACAGATCCAAAAACATATTAAAAGAGTTTTAATATGTTGCTTATCATTGAAATCAAATAGATAAAAATAAATCTTGCATGGTGCTTGTGACCCTAGGTGAAAATTTTTGAATTCAATGGTATAATCTTGTGTTTTTCACGCTTCCGTTCCTTCAATTAGTACACTATTCATAGTGGGAACATAAGTCCCAATCACCTATTCATGTGGTTCATGTGATCATTAATACATTCATGTCAATTTCTTATCACATTCCAAGTCATTTATGAAAGTTTCATAAATTTCCTGAATTAATGTTTAACTTTTCCTAGCAATTTGACCAGGATGTAAATTCAATTTGGCCTCACTTTCTTCTTAAAAGTTATTCCCCTATGTTTGAACTATAATTCCCTTTTTGAATCATTCAATTTGAGTTTTGTCTCTCTAGTTATGGTTAAATTACCAAGGACTTTTTCAGGGTACTAAACCCTGCACTTTCCATGTTTCCAAAATTTCACCAAGTTTTTGTAACAAGTATCCTAGCATTTGAGGCTCAGAATTGGCTTTTAGTCCCTAAAAAAAAGTTTTAGGCCTCTGTCTTATGTTTTCAAATCTTTTGAATCACTTCATTTGGAGTTTCCTAGAGAAAGTTATGACCAAATAACCATTCGAAGGTCATAAAGCACATTTGCTAGAATTCAGAAATTCTAGCATTGTCACTTCTAAATTACTCTAACAATTTCCCTAAGTTGCCTTAAGATCTGAGTTCTGGTCAAAGCACAAAAGTTGTAGTTCTATGTGTTATGAGCATTTTGCCTTAGGAATCACTGCATTTGCAGTTTTATAGCTCTAGTTATGGCAATTTTGCCAAAACTAGCTGGGTACCTAAATGGTCAGGATTTCAGGTATAGTCCAGAATTCAGGACAGGTTTCTGGAACTAGTTTGTCAAGCCATTTTGGACAGGTTACACTCATAATTTGACTTCATGTTCTTCATATTAATTATTCCCCTATGTCTCAAGATTACATGGGTTCAATAATCACTCAATTTTTATTTTTGTAGTGTGAGTTATGGCTGATTGATCAACCCTGACTCATAAACCCTAAGATTTCTGGATTTTCAAGTTTTCAAGTCAATTTTGCATTTAACATTTCAGGGTCTTACACCCAGAATTTGTGCAAGGTTACTAAAACAAAGTTGTAGGTATATGTCTTAGGTTTCTAGATCATTTTGAATCATCTAATTTGGAGTTATATACTGAAATTTATATGCTAAATATCATATAAAGTTCAAATGACAATTTGCTAGAATCTTAGGAAATTCCAGTTTCAGTGTTGAGCACTTGTCCTATCAATTCGACCCACTTATCCTAAGATTTTAGTCTGGGCCAAAACAAAAAAGTTGTAGCTATGTGTCTTAGCTTTAATTTGACATAAATTTCACAATAATTGGTGTTGTGTAGCTCAACTTATTGCCAAATAATCACACTGCACTTTAGCTATCCAGAATCAAGCTCACTAGACAACACAACTTTTTATTAACCAATTTGATGTCTCCTTAACATAGACCAACCATTAACACATCCAAGAGTTATAATATACATTCAATTGCATTAATTAAAGCATAAATAAGAAAATCCCTAATTATAGCAAATCGTAACTAAAATTCTTAAAACTTCAAAATTGATAAGGATTGTTAGCACTAACCTTGTCTTCAAGCTCTCCTTAGCTTCAAAAAACCTTCAATCCAACCAAACTTCACTCCCCCTTATGGAACCCTCCTTGGCTGAAATTCTTGCTTTCTAAACTCTCAACTTATTTTGGTTTTCTTAAGTGCTCTCTTCAATTCAAGGCTAAGTTTAGTGGTTTTGATTGATTTCCTAAAGAAATCATGTGAGAAACCTAGGATTTCAAGCTCAATTTGGTGTGTTAATGGAGGAAAGTATAAGAAAGAGAGAGGGAACAAGGATGGAAGGGAATGAGGATGAGGAATTCTGAAAAATTTAACTTAATAATTCATTTATATATTAATTTAATACCCAATGGCAATTTTGTAAATATAGAAATGGTAATTTTGTAATTATTTTGAAGTTCATAATGATTAAATTTTGAATTTTCAATAATTATATTTCATTTTTATAATCTCAATTAATTAAATTAATCTAGCTTCATTAATTTAATAACTCTCATTTTTTGTCAATATTGGACCTTTAAATTTAATTGACCAAATTTTACCCTTACCGAGTTTATGTCTGTCTTTTTCATAACACCCAATAAATCCTTATCTTTCTTTGCTTTATGCTTATTTCTTTTCATTTTCTTGGCTTATTAACTCATAGATTCCCTTAATTAAGTCTTCATTAAGGGTCTTATAGAGTTCTACTTGAATTTAGAGTTACACTGAACTTATTTTCATTTCCTAGTGAGGTCACCCATCGCCGAGACTTGTGCTCATTTAACTGATTCTTACTTCAGTTCTTTTATTTTTCTACACCCTTAATTGATCTTTATTTGATTTAATTATGATTCCTCACTCTGATTTAAGTGAGGTTCTATACATTCTAGCTATCCGAACATACCTTAGTCATTAGAATAGCAGAACGTACAGAACTGCCTACAGTGAGGATGTTACAAATTAAAGGGTTGGAACCCTAAACCTAAGGGACGAAGTGTTGCAATGTTTGGAGCAATAGACAAATCTCATATTCCATCATATAGAACAATGCTTTGAAGAAATTGCAAATCATATGGATTCCTAGGAATTGAAGCAAACAATAATCAAAATGATGATAGAAGGCCAAAAGTAGAAGCAATTTATGGTGATCATATCAATAGACCTATTCCTGCATGTAGACTATGGATCTACAATAAAGATTAAGAGAAGGAAAATGACTATGAACTAAAAAGATTCCACAAATATCAACAGAATGATGGATATGGAAAAAAAAGTGCAAATGGGTATGACAAAACTGATAATAGTGATTTCCAATTAAAAGTCCATATTCCTAGCTTCAATGGAAGTATGAATATAGAGGAATTTTTTGATTGGATTGCAGAGGTTGAAAGGTTCCTTCATTACATAGAGATGACACTAACAAAGCAACTTAAATTAGTGGCATGTCATTTAAAGTGTGGTGTTTTCTGCTTGGTGATAATGAATGCAATCAATAAGAGAGTGATAGGGAATGAGTCCAATTTATACATGGTACAAAATGAAAAATTTATTACAACAAGAATTTCTACCTTCAGATTATAAGCATATTTTATTCCAACATTATCATCTGTGTCAGTAAGGGAATAAAACTACACATGATCATATGGCAAAATCCATAAGGCTGGCCAAGAGAAATAATTTGCATGCATCTAAAGGGCAGCTAGTTGTGAGATTAGTAGAGGGACTGAAAACAATTATTAAAAATAGAATCAGTGTTTAGGTGATGTGTGCTTTATCAGACACAAAGAATGTGACAATGAAAGCAGAGCTTATTGAGATATCACAGGGCCTTAAAGATTTCAAGTAAGAACAAAAAGATTAGCTTGAGCCAGAAAAGCAACCTGACATTGAAGACCCTAAGCTTGAAGAATCCAAAGATTTGGATGTAATACATTTTGCTATGGTTATTGCATATGATGAGATTATAAATGCTAAGCCTTAGTTGGAAAATTTTAAATAATCTATTCTAAAGGAAGAAGTTGAAATTAATAAGAATAAGAAAGAAAAACTTAAGGAATGTGTCAAAAAGAATAGAGAACATCAAACCATTGAATTTTCAATGGAGATTAATGAAAAACAAGTCATGGAAACAATAATGAAAAAAATGAAGAAACTCAAGTCATAGAGTTGATGGAGTGATGTGTGTCAAATGCACCAATTATAAATACTCTACCTAAACTACTTGTATATAGGGTAAACAGAGGTCGATCCCATAGGAATGAGAATGCAAATAAGAAGATAGATCTTAGAAACATAAATAAACAAAAGGAATTTAGAACACACAAAATAAACACCTATTTTACCAAATTGAATATGCAAAGTAAAATAAATGGGGGGGGGGTTGATTTGTAATAATTTGTAATAATTAAACTATTGAAGCTAAAACTAAGAATGCTAGAATATAAATCTAAAACTAATGACACTTATGAATTTAATAAACTAGCAAATTGTGAGAAATTCAATAGAGAGGGTGTATCCACCATGTAGCATGTATCAATTATTGACTAAAGATGCAAATTTATTAAATTGAGTAAATTTGTTATAGAAGTTATCAACTTCCTTATCTCTCCTTACAAATTAGAATAACCAGGAAGTGCTCTACAATTATTCCCTTACCATTACACTCAATCCAAAAACTAAAGTAGCTTATAATTAAGTTTAATGGTAGCATTAATTAATAAAAAGACATACAAATTCAAGGTAACAAACTCATTCAAAACAATTCATTTAACCTAGAAACTCATCTTTATAATGAAATAAATCATTATGTGAAACTTGCAGTCAAATTATTCAAACTATTATGTACTAAAATTATCTTAACTTAGCAATATATTTTCATGCACAATTAATTAGTTGGCCACCCTAACTAATCATATATTCAACATTCATAAAATAAACCAAAAGATAAGTGATATCAATATAGAACAAATCTAGAATTTATTAAACTCAAATCAAAGTCTCATGATAACATGTTCCATAGCTTTAACTATCTCCCTACTAAATTACAAAACTACTTACACATAACTAAGAACATTAAACATAAATAAATTAACAAAAAAAGAGAGAAAAAGGTGTTACCTTTTGTGAATGTAATTTGATAAACTTGAATTTGATGTTGATGATGATGCCACACACTCCAAAGGATATAGAAGCACACCACAAGCCAAAAGGAAGAAGAAGAAATCACATCAGCAACTAGATTAGGCAAGTGATACCTTTGAATGCACAAAGAGGGAATTTAGCTATTATGAGTAGAAGGGAATTAATTTCTCTATATCTATATTTTGGACCCTTTTTATAGAGAAAATTGGTTAACCAAGACTCAAGATCTGATTTGAAAGTCCTAATTACATTTTGACTAAAAACTCTCTAAAGAATCCTAGTTAAAGCAGAAAAATAAGTTTAAAACAAGTCTGCTTATACAAATCTGCCACTCACATGACCTAAGGAACCCACACACCTCTATTTTATTTAGCTTGGGCCTTCGATAAAATAATTAAGCTCACCAATTAAGGCCCTAACTCATGATTCCACATAACTCAAAATAAAGAAAATAAACACACTCAACATGTGACCCTTAATGTAATATGGCCTAATTTCACTCATTTTTCATATACGCCCTCAAAATATGCAATTAAGATCCATCTATGCCTATATGGTTAGATTCAAACTCTAAATAGTGGATCACATACAAGCTCCATTAAGGCTATCCAAAGAATGTCAACATGAGTTGATGTTCAAATTTGTTCGTTTCTCACCATTAGCCTCCAAATATCATGAATAAGATATCTCTAAGCCCATTTTGTTATCGGCTAACTCCTTATCAAAATCGCACTTTTATATGCCTTAAAATGCTTGATGTGTGTTTTACTTCTTTTTATGCTTAATTTCACTTCTTCATAAGCTCTTACATGCTTTTGTTGTTAGTAGTATGCCCTAGAGCATATCATTTAGTATGTATCTTGTACATAATTTTATTAATAAAAGGCATTTCCACTTTTCCGTTTACATAATATATTTATGTGTAATAGAAAAGGTCCATTGATATTTTGTTAGAAATATTATTCTTAAGTTGTTAAGAATATGAGTGACAATATTTCTAGCACAAAGTATCATAAATAGGTTCACAATCGAGGATACTTCATAATAAGGACATGACTTATCCAGAAAGATTGTATTCATGTTTGTTCCCAAGTTATTTATATGAGATATAAATAAGATGGAATGGTGAGTCTCATGCCATATAACAAACATGATAGGCACTTATAAATGATAAGTAGGCCGAACCAGTGACACTTATGACAAGCACATGGAGTTTACTCTTGTCAATGTTTTGTCATGAATCATATCGATGCATATAATCTTTAGACACGAGATAGCACAGTTATCTTGTATATAGGTAGTTTGAGTTTGATACTGCTTTCATACTTGTACTATGTATGGGTATATGGGCATCTGTTGGCTCCTACTAGTTATATATGGAGGTAGGTGTTGATCAAGATGGAATCTGTTCCTCTAAGTAAATAGAGATAAAATCCTATGTTCATTTAATTGTTCTTGATGTTTCAAGTTCCTGGCAAGGACAGATAGATTTATTCGAGAAAAGAGTTTACGATGAAAAATCTTTTAATCAAGAACTGGAATTAAAAGAGAACATAATATTCATAGCAAATGGAGTTTGACATAAACCATGACTCGGCTTGAGTTGGGATTTTATGTGAGAGAGATTCTAGTGCATGGTAACATATGATTATAGGTTCATTTAAGGTAAACCTTATTACTAATTGGGTGGCCATGGCATGCTATGCTAGGTGTTAACCATGGTCTATGAGGTTCATAAAATGATTTAGAGAAATCATTTATGGTAAGAAAGAGTTCTGATGATATTAAGAGTTGATATCATGTCTCATTGCCAATTAGTGATGAGCCTAGTAAGTCACACACATACACAAGTTATCACCTATTTAAATATGATTTAATTAATTAATTAAAGAGTTTAATTGATTAATTAAATAGATTTGGTTTGCAATAAAATTGCAAAGTCCCTAGCATGACTTGAAACCAAATCTAGATTATTGGATGTGTAGTATAAATTAAATTTATATTTAAAGTGTTTAAATATGAATTTAATTGATGAGAAATTAATTAATAGAGATTAATTAATTAATTTATATTTGATATAAATTAATTAGAAGAAGAAAATAATTATTTTGGGTTAAGAACTCAAAATTAAGACACGGGGGCATTTTGGTCATTTTGCAGTGTGACACGTGGCACCATGAGATGGTGACACATGGCATAACACATAAGCTTGGCAAATATTTTTAATCATGTAAGATGATTAAAATCAAGATTAAATATAGGTTTGACACTTGGCACAATGTGATTGGGTCACTTAAACCTAGAGCTAATCAAAAGGTGACATGTGGCTAGGGTTTAATGTGTTAACCTAGCTATTTAAGTGTGGTTATGAAAAGAAACATAACCAGCAGCCTCTCCTCTCATATGTCACGCCACTTTGAGCCTCTCCAGCTATTTCTCTTCATCTCTCATCAATTCAAAGAGATTAGCCATCAATCTCTTGAATTAAGAACACTAGAAATTGTTTCTAGTGTCCTGTTTGCATCTCTAATCTCTTAAAAGGCAGAACTTGAATTTCTAATTAATAGAAAAGGCTTTAGAAGCTGTTCAAGGGCTGCCATAGGTGTTCTTGGTGTGGACAAGCTAGAGGGACAACATCTGGTGTCCTGAAGACGAATCTCAAAGGCGCAGACACGCTGCAGCACATCAAGAGGTTAGTGTAATCGTTCTTGATTTAATCTAGGGTTCTAAAATTAATCTGATTAATTTTAAAATCTTAAATGGCAAATACAGATCCAAAAACATATTAAAAGAGTTTTAATATGTTGTTTATCATTGAAATCAAATAGATAAAAATAAATTTTGCATGGTGCTTGTGACCCTAGGTGAAAATTTTTGAATTCAATGGTATAATCTTGTGTTTTTCACGCTTCCGTTCCTTCATTTGTAAACACCTAATAATAAAAAAATAAGTATTAACAAGCTAGTTAGACAGGAAACAAACTCAAAAAACTAAGTATGCAATGATAAAAATATGATATTTTAAGCAACTATTGTGGAGATTGAAGATTTATTTAATTTTTTAATTCCTAAAGAATTAAAGTCTTTTGCATTTATTATTTTGATTGATTTTATTTGTCCAAATGATGCAAGGGAAAATGTGAAGCTTTTCAAGTCAATCATATTGATATCATCCAAGAAGTTAATATTGTGTACTCTTAAAATGCGATTTTTTATTCTTCTATAACACCCCTATATTTGGTAGTGCATTCTACTATTCCAGTGACTAGTGTCTGTCCGGACAGCTAGGATGCTTAGAATTATACTTAAATGTTAGTGAGGAGACATAAAATAATGAAATACAATAGAGAAAAATACAAGAAAAACAAAGGAAAAATAAGAACAATGAAATGTGATTAAGTTAAACGAGCCAAAAACCGTAGCGATGGGTGACCGCACCGGAAAGTTGCGGCGAGGACCGTTGACTAGCCCTGGAACGCAAGGAACCCTGGAAAATATTTTTGGGACCTAATTAAACATCTATTGAGGTATAAATGACATTATAAATGTCAAAGAAAAATTAATAAATTAGTACAAAGAAAAACGAAAAATCAAGAAACAAACAAAAATCGATGTTACAGAAAAATCATGAATACAAACCGAATAGGGGCATTTTGGTCAATTGACACCTAAAGTTTCCTTTTGACCTCAATATCCATTAAAAATGAGTGATAGCACACTTTGAAAATTTCATGAAAATTAAAAATGTGGTACATAAAATAAATAATGGAAGTTTGGGGCATAATTACAATTAAGGGAAAATTTGGATTATTAAACATTTAATCCACCTTAGTGGAGCACTATGGATTTGTATATTGATTAAGTGGACAACATATCCCACTTCAACCACTTCTTCTTCATTTCATCTTCAAGCAGAATCCAATCCTACCAAAAACTCCATGGATGGCCAAAGCTTCAAGCTCTCATCCACCAAGATCAAGCCATGAAATCTTCAAGGTTCTTTCATTAAACTTTATCCTTATACCTTGGGCAGCATATTGGGAGCAAAAAGAAGGAGTTTTGTTGAGGTTTGACTAAGCTCCAAAAAGAGGTAAGGGTCCAATTCACTTCCTTTCTTAAGTAAAGTTTATGTTTAGCTTGAGATAAGTTGATTGGTGATGAAAATTGATGGAATTATTGAGTTATTGGACTGCCTAATTTTAGGTAGCCATGGGAGCCTATATTATTTGAGTATTCTGCCCAATTTACTTTGCTGGAATTGTGTTGAATAAATATAGAAGTTCCAAGAATGAATATTGAAGTAATGGGAGGAGGAGGATTGCCAAATTGGGAGTGTAAATTCTCTCATGCAAGTTATGATTGTTGGCAGTGTATAAATTAGGTTATGTGTGTAAAGTTATAATTCCAATTGGTATGAGGCCAATTGGAGGTGAAACTAGACATAAAATAGGCTAACTTTCATGTGGAGAGCTTGTCCAAATTCTGCCTAGAAGTGACCTAAAAGAATGACCAAATCCAGAATTGCATGACATGAAAACCCAGAATTTTGACCATTTGAATAGTAGTCAGTATTTTGGCCATAACTCACTCAAAACAGGTCCAAATGACCTGAAATTTATACCATGGAAAGCTTAGACATAGAGCTACAACTCTTATGAAGACACAAAAGCCCATAAATGACCAAAACCAAGTCAAAATGCTTGCACAAGTTGGGTTACAAAAACTAGCCGAATTGGCTTTGACCTAAAAATGACCTAAACTTTGCAATATAAGTGCAACTTGACTAGCAATAGTAAAATGACCATAACTTGGTCCGTATAACTCCAAATGCCCTGAAACCAGTGCCAAATTTTCACTAAGACATAGGGCTACAGTAATGGTATTTTGACCAAAACCCAGAAACTTAGGGAACTAGGTCAATTAACTTGATTAACTTGGCATACCAAATCTGGAAATGGTTCAAATGACCATTAACTCCAGCAAAGTTTTTTAAGTATAACTCCCACTAGAAGTCTTCAAACAAAATGAGCCATACCATTTTGGAAAGCTAAGAAATAGACCTTCAACTTTGTTTTAGACCTCTCCCTCACCTTATGAATGTAAGAAGCTCAAATGTTGGGTCAAAGCTACTGCCCTAGTTGAACATCCTGTCACTATAAAACCATTGAGTCCAGTTCAATAATTTGACCATAAGTAACTCTAAAAGACTTGAAAAATTACAATAAAAAATTCTTATTGACCATAAGACATAAGGTAACATATCCTATGAAGAGTAATAGACCTAAATATGGCAGTAACCTACTCAAATAAAATTGGGAAAGTGTAATACTAAAATTGCCTAATAAGGGAACCAAAATTCAGAATTGACCTAGTCATGGTCAATTGACCATAACTTGAGTTATACAAATCCAAATGACATGATTCAAAAAGGAAATTAAAGAAGACACAATGAGAAACAATTTAATGAAGAGAAATCTATTAAATTTACATTGTAGCTTGTTCCAATAGACAGTAAACATTGGCTATGAAATCTGAATAATTACAATAAAATGCAATAAGCTTTGAAATGAAATTGGCAACATATGTCAACATGTGAGGAATGAAAAATGGAACATAATAGTGACATTAAAACTAATTCACCTTGTATGAATTAAAGGTCAACATTATAGGTTGACTAATAAAAGGAATAGTATTAATAAAATTTAATTATTTAACCTTATTACTATAAGCAATTTAAACGAGTATGAATTAGCAACAATTTAATCTAACTTGAAAAATTTACTTTATTAGTTATGTTGTAGCTTAACTAACCTAGAACTCAACTTAAAAATTGTTTTATCTCTTTAGCAGCTACATATGATTGGCCCCTGCACCAATTGGATATCAAGAATGCTTTCCTTCATGGTGATCTACAGGAGGAGGTGTATATGGAGCAACCACCTGGGTTTGTTGCTCAGGGGGAGTTGGGTAAAGTTTGTAGGCTTCGGAAGTCTCTTTATGGCTTGAAACAAAGTCCTAGGGCCTGGTTTGGGAGATTCAGTGAAGCAGTACAGGAATTTGGTATGCAAAAGAGTAAGTGTGATCACTCAGTATTTTATAGGCAATCTGAGGCTGGTTTAATTCTCCTGGTAGTCTATGTGGATGACATTATCATCACTGGGAGTGACTCTGCAGGTATTTCATCTCTTAAAACCTTCTTCCAAACCCAGTTTTAGACCAAAGACTTGGGATTATTAAAGTATTTCTTGGGTATTGAAGTTATGAGAAGTAAGAAGGATATTTTCTTGTCTCAAAGAAAATATGTCCTCGATCTATTGACAGAAACAGGAAAATTAGGTGCTAAGCCTTGTAGTGCACCAATGACTCCAAATTTACAACTGTTAGTAGGGGATAGTGAGTTGTTTAAAGATCCAGAGAGATACAGGAGATTGGTAAGAAAATTGAACTACCTTACAGTCACTCGTCCTAACATTGCTTATGCCGTTAGTGTGGTAAGTCAATTTATGTCTTCCCCAACTGTTGCTCATTGGGAAGCCTTGGGACAAATCTTGTGTTATCTAAAGGGAGCTCCAGGAAGAGGTTTGTTATATGGTAATCATGGGCATTTGAATGTTGAATGTTTTTCGATGCCGAAATTTGGATCTAAGGTTGACAGGAGATCAACTACTGGATATTGCGTTTTTGTTGGAGGAAATTTGGTGTCTTGGAGAAGCAAGAAGCAGAGTGTAGTTTCTCGATCTAGTGCTGAATCCGAATATAGAGCCATGGCACAATCAGTATGTGAGGTAATGTGGATACTTCAATTACTAGATGAGACAGGTTTTAAGACCTCCCTGCCTGTGAAATTATGGTGTGATAATCAAGCTGCTCTTCATATTGCTTCTAATCCAGTATTTCATGAGCGGACCAAACATATTGAGATTGATTGTCACTTTATTCGTGAAAAGATTCAACAACAGATCATCTCAACAGGATATATCAAAACTGGAGAGCAATTAGGAGATATTTTCACAAAAGCTCTGAATGGAGCTAGGATTGACTACATTTGTAACAAGTTGGGCATGATTAACATCTATGCTCCAACTTGAGGGGGAGTGTTATGGAAAGTCAATCATTATATTATTTCTCTGTATATTTTGTATTCTGTATTCCTATTTAGAAATTCTTATTTAGGATTTCTTCCTAATTAGTAGAACATAATTATAGGAATCAATTGTATATATATACCCATGTACAGATTAATTGATATTAAGGAGAATCATCTCTTTCTACAAAAATCAAAAGAAAACATCTTTGGAGGACTAATTGTGAATTTCGGCCAGCTAGGGTTTAGGTTTGAGAATGAATGATTTTGATGCAAATTATGAAGTAGTTAAGTGTGAATGAGTGTATAAGTACTAAATGTGCATTTAAATTTCATCAAGTAAGCCAAACATGAAAGTTAGGGTTTTGACCTAGGGTTTGGGAGATAAAATTTTGAGAATTAGTCAAATGATGTGTTTAACCTTACCTAAGTTAAAAAATAGTCATGTATGACCAATTGTGATGTGTAGGAAATGTTAGAACTAAATTGAAATTCGGATTGGATATGGTCATTTTGCAGGCAGCATGACCAAGGTCCCTTTCAGGGACCAAAACTGAAAATTTACCAACCCAATTAGTGTGAATGAAACTAGACACAAAATGAAACATTTTTCATCAAGGAATCATGCCCAGGAAGGGACCATAGCATAGTGAACAAATTGGCCAAATCTGGAATTGGGTATTCTGCCCTGTACAAAAATGACCAAATGAACAGTATTTGTTCATTTAGCCATAACATGGTCTATGAAGGTCCAAATTACCTGAAATTTTACCAGTAGAAAGCTGAGATATAGCCCTACAACTTTCATGAAGAATACAAATCCAAATTGTACACTTAACCAAGTTATTTAGCCACCCAAATTTAGTGACCTAAAACTACCAGAACCAGGTTTGGTGCCCAGAAAATCTGGGTTAGACTAATCCGGCTAGCCATGTTCAAATGGCTATAATTTGAGTTAAAAAACTCCAAATGGAGTGATTCAAAAAGGGAAATCAATTTAAGACAATAAGGAACAACTTCTATGAAGAAAACTTAACTAAATTCTAACAGCAACATAACCAATGGAATAGTGCAATATAAGACACCAAAACTAAAAATTTTGAAATTTGTACCTAAAAGACTTAAGATTGGAGAAAATGACCAAAACCAATAAGTTAGGTAACCAAAATATGGTATGTTGGTATAATTTAATTTCCCATACCTATTAAGCATAAGAAAGTCAATATTTTGACATGAATAGTAACCTCAACATGAAGATTTTCAAAAATGTAAGTTTAAGCATATTGGGGCTAGAATTGAACATATATGAATTAATTATTGGAATTATTGTGGCGTAAAGATATTGAGACATTATAAATTTCGTGTTTCAGTTGAAAAAGACCCAGAAGGTCTAAGGGAATGAGTCAAGGCCTAGAGGCGACTCACGTCAGGTTTGTGCACAATAAACCTTATTTTATCATTTTCTTATTACCGATTTGATTGGGTATGATTTATGAAAATTTGGTGTTAATCATGAATTGTGTTGCCACTTTGTGAATGAAACTATGACTTTGGAAATTTATCAGATTTCTCATGAATTATTTGAATAAAATATTTGAAATTGATTTCTGATTCACACTTAGCATGACAGTGCCTTATTATTCCTCCTCCATTTATGGGGTTGAGATCGATTATTTTCCTCCCTCTCTAGTTTACCAGTTGAGGTTGTAGATTGGACGAGTACTCATTAGCTAGCTAGCCACCTCCCTCATTGATTTTGATTAGTGGGGTTGTAGATTGCTTTGTCATGGTGTACAACACGGCATTGATCGAAAATTTTGTGTCATGGCTTAAGTTGTGTATGAATTAGCAACATTCCTTAATTGGAGACCACCCAGGAATATCACTGAGATTCACAATTTTCTGGGGTTAGCTGGATACTACCGCCATTTTGTGAAAGGGTTCTCCATGTTGGCATCTCCATTGACCAACCTGAAGGAACGGAAGCGTGAAAAACACAAGATTATACCATTGAATTCAAAATTTTTCACCTAGGGTCACATGCACCATGCAAGATTTATTTTTATCTATTTGATTTCAATGATAAACAACATATTAAAACTCTTTTAATATGTTTTTGGATCTGTATTTGCCATTTAAGATTTTAAAATTAATCAAATTAATTTTAGAACCCTAGATTAAATCAAGAACGATTACACTAACCTCTTGATGTGTTTGCGTGTCTGCGCTTTGAGATTCGTCTTGAGGACACGGATGTTGTCCCTCTAGCTTGTCCACACCAAGAACACCTATGGCAGCCCTTGAACAGCTTCTAAAGCCTTTTCTATTAATTAGAAATTCAAGTTCTGCCTTTTAAGAGATTAGAGATGTAAACAGGACACTAGAAACAATTTCTAGTGTTCTTAATTCAAGAGATTGATGGCTAATCTCTTTGAATTGATGAGAGATGAAGAGAAATAGCTGGAGAGGCTCAAAGTGGCGTGACAATTGAGAGGAGAGGCTGCTGGTTATGTTTTCCTTTCATAACCACACTTAAATAGCTAGGTTAAGACATTAAACCCTAGCCACATGTCACCTTTTGATTAGCTCTAGATTTAAGTGACCCAATCACATTGTGCCAAGTGTCAAACCTATATTTAATCTTGATTTTAATCATCTTACATGATTAAAAAAAAACATTTGGCAAGCTTATGTGTTATGCCATGTGTCACCATCTCATGGTGCCACGTGTCACACTGTGAAATGACCAAAATGCCCCTGTGTCTTAATTTTGAGTTCTTAACCCAAAATAATTATTTTCTTCTTCTAATTAATTTATATCAAATATAAATTAATTAATTAATCTCTATTAATTAATTTCTCATCAATTAAATTCATATTTAAACACTTTAAATATAAATTTAATTTATACTATACATCCAATAATCTAGATTTGGTTTCAAGTCATGCTAGGGACTTTGCAATTTAATTGCAAACCAAATCTATTTAATTAATCAATTAAACTCTTTAATTAATTAATTAAATCATATTTAAATAGGTGATAACTTGTATATGTGTGTGACTTACTAGGCTCATCACTAATTGGCAATGAGACATGATATCAACTCTTAATATCATCGTAACTCTTTCTTACCATAAATGATTTCTCTAAATCATTTTATGAACCTCATAGACCATGGTTAACACCTAGCATAGCATGCCATGGCCACCCAATTAGTAATAAGGTTTACCTTAAATGAACCTATAATCATATGTTACCATGCACTAGAATCTCTAAGTTACAAAATCCCATCTCAAGATGGAGTCATTGTTTATGTCAAACTCCATTGGCTATTTTTTTTATGTTGTCTTTTAATTCCCGTTCTTGATTTACAAGATTTTTCTCATCAGATACTCTTTTATGAATAAATATATCTGTCTGGCCAGAACTTGAAACATCAACAACAATTAAATGAACATAGGATTTTAACTCTATTTACTTAGAGGAACAGATTCCATCTTGATCAACACCTACCTCCATATATAACTAGCAGGAGCCAACACATGCCCATATACCCACACATAGTACAAGTATGAAAGCAGTATCAAACTCAAACTACCTATATACAAGATAACTGTATATCTCAGTCTAAAGATTATATGCAATCGATATGATTTATGACAAAACATTGACAAGAGTAAACTCCATGTGCTTGTCATAAGTGTCACCGGTTCGCCTACTTATCATTTATAAGTGCCTATCATGTTTGTTATATGGCATGAGACTCACCATTCCATCTTATTTATATCTCATATAAATAACTTGGGAACAAACATGAATACAATCTTTCTGGATAAGTCATGTCCTTATTATGAAGTATCCTCGATTGTGAACCTATTTATGATACTTTGTGCTAGAAATATTGTCACTCATATTCTTAACAACTTAAGAATAATATTTCTAACAAAATATCAATGGACCTTTTCTATTACACATAAATATATTATGTAAACGGAAAAGTAGAAATGCCTTTTATTAATAAAATATGTAAAAGATACATACTAAATGATATGCTCTAGGGCATACTACTAACAATCTCCCACTAGCACTAGAGCCATTCATTACAATACCTTAGACCTATCTTCTCAAGATGTCGGTCTAACTGAGTCTGTGACATATGCTTAGTGAATGGATCACCGGATTTTCACCGATGCTATTTTCGCATGGCTACATCGCCGCCCAACTATTTCTCCGATAATGTGGTAGCGCCTTTCTATGTGTTTGGATTTCTCGTGAGACCTTGGTTCCTTAGCTCAGTATGATCGCTCCATTGTTGTCACGGTGTAATGGAACCGCGACTCAATGGAAGGAACTCTGTAAGTTACATCACGAACTTCTTTATCCAAACCTTCTTTTGCAAAGATCGATGCAAAGAATATACTCGACCTCGATAGTGGAATCTGCAATGCGTGCTCGCTTGGAACTCTTCCAACCGATCGCACCTCCATTACAAATGAACACATATCCAGAGGTAGACTTTCTATCATCGATATCCGATTGGAAATCGAATCAGATAACCATCCAATTGCAAGTCTCCACCTCCATAAATCAAGAATAAATCCTTAGTTCTTCTCAAGTACTTAAGGATATTCTTGATACTATTCGATGTTCCAAACTGGATTGGATTGATACCGCTAGTCAAACTAATAAAGATATGCGATATCCGGCCTAGTACACAACATTGCATACTTTAAACTTCCAATAGCCGAAGCATATGGAATCCTGGCCATCTTATCTCTTTCTTCAGGTGTCTTTGGAGACATCTCTTTAGAAAGATGGATACCATGTCTCACTGGTAACAATCCTCTCTTGGAATCAAGCATGTTAAACCTCTTTGACACCTTTTCCAAGTATAGACTTTGGGATAAACCAATTATTCTTTTCGCTCTATCTCTATAGATGCGAATCCCAAGAATATAGGTTGCCTCCCCTAAGTCTTTCATAGAGAATGTATTTGACAACCATACCGTTATAGTCGTCAACATACCTATATCATTACCCATCAACAGTATGTCATCCACATATAAGGCAAGGAAAGTGATAGCACTGTCACTAACCTTCTTATATACACATGGCTCATCCTCATTTTTGATAAAACCAAAAGATTTAATGGCTTCATCAAAACGGATGTTCCAACTCCTCGAAGCTTGTTTCAACCCATAAATGGATTGCTTTAGCTTGCATACCTTGGAACCATCTTAGGATTCAAATCCCTTAGGTTGTTCCATGAAAATGTTTTCTTCAATGTATCCATTGAGAAAAGTCGCTTTTGACATCCATCTGCCAAATCTCATAATCATAGTACGCAGCTATTGCTAATAAAATCCTAATTGATTTAAGCATGGCAACAGGCGAGAAAATCTCCTCATAGTCTATTCCTTGCCTTTGGCGAAACCCTTTCGCTACTAACCTTGCTTTATAGGTCTCTACCTTTCCATCAGAACCAATTTTCTTCTTGAAAACCCATTTGTTCCCTATAGGTACAATACCTTGTGTGGGTTAACAAGATCCCAAACTTGATTCTTATATATGGAATCAATCTCGAATTTCATAGCATCAATCCATTTTGAAGAGTCTATATCTGATATAGCTTCTTCATAGGTAAGTGGATCATCTCCATGATCTACTTCTTCATGAGTAGACAACTCTTGTTCTTCTTCATGAAGAAAACCATATCTCACTGGTGGGTGAGATACCCTAGTTGTTCTACGAGGAACATCTGTAGATGTTTCATCAATGGGTATAGGTTGACTAGATGGATCTATATCCATCTGACATTGGTTGGTCAGAATTCTCCAATTCTAACTCTATTTGCCTTCCTTTGCCTCCTTCTTGAACAAACTGTTGTTCAAGAAATGTGGCATCTCTACTTATCACAACCTTTTGTGAAGTATGCAAATAAAAATAATATCCAAAACTATCTTTTGGATATCCAACAAATCGACCTTTTTCTGATCTGGTCTCCAATTTATCAGTGTTCAGCTTTTTGATATAAGCTGGACAACCCCAAATCTTAACATGCTTAAGACTTGGTTTTCTTCCATGCCATATCTCATAAGGTGTGGAAGAAACTGATTTTGATGGAATCCTATTCAAAATATACAAAGCTGATTCTTATGCAAATCCCCAAAAGAAGATTGGCATATCAGTATAGCTCATCGTACTACGTACCATATCCAATAGGGTATGATTTCTCCTTTCAGATACACCATTCAGTTGTGGCATTCCTGGAGGAGTCAGCTGAGAAACAATGCCATGCTCTCTCAAGTATTCATCAAATTCAGTACTCAAATATTCACCTCCACGATCTGATCGAAGAGCTTTAATACTCTTTCCTGTTTGATTTTCTACTTGATTTAAACTCTTTGAACTTTTCAAAGATTCATATTTGTATTTCATCAAATACAAATACCCAAACCTTGATTTATCATCAAGAAAGGTAATAAAATAATGAAAATCCCCTCTAGCCATTTCTTTAAATGGACCACATACATCACTATGTATTAGCTCCAAAATATTTTCAGCTCTTAGCCCTTGTCCAACAAAGGGTGATTTAGTCATTTTGCCCTGAAGGCAAGATTCACAAGTTGGAGTAGGCTCAGAGCCCAATGAGGATAGAATCCCCATTTTCTCCAGTTTTGCAATCCTATCTTCTGCAACATGACATAACCTTAAGTGCCAAATATATTTTGAACCTGAGTTGGTTTTCACCATGGCATTGCATTCATTTAGATTGCTATACCGCCGATGGAAACACTTTCATCGGCAATGGAAACACTTTCTGTTGGCGTGGAAACGCTTTCCTTTGCCTTTGTCGACTTTGGTCTTCCTTTTCTGTTAGCTATTTTCTTGAAGGACCAGAATCTGAGGTTTCTTTTTCTTATTGCCCTTCTTCTTGTTTGACTTTCCAGCAGAAGAAGATGCAACCAAAGCTACCTCTTTTCCTTTATTGCCTGGCATATTCTTTTGGGCAATAACCAGCATGTTGAGTAATTTAGCTAAGGTGCATTCCTGTTTAGTCATATGGAAATTTGTCACAAAATTCCCAAAAGACTCAGGAAGGGACTGAAGGATCAAATCCGTTTGTAGTTGGAAATCCATGTTGAAGTCAAGATGTTCCAACTGCTCAATCAGCCGAATCATCTTGTGGACATGATCCCCAACATTCTGTCCCTCAGACATCCTCATACGGAATAGCTGTCTAGATATCTCATACCTAGCATTCGTGCTGTGCTCACCATACAACTCTTGTAGGTGAAGGAGGATCTCACTCGCACTCTGCATGTTCTCATGTTGCTTCTGTAACTCATTACTCATAGAAGCAAGCATGTAACACTTAGCTCTCATATCATGCTCCTTCCACTTGTCCAAAGTTTCATGTTCCTCTTAAGTGGCCTCTGGAGGTAAGGGACCAGGAACATTTGAATCTAGAACATATCCTATATGTTCAAGGTTCAAGATAAGTTTCAAATTTCTTAGCCAATCGCATGATTAGGTCTTGTCAACCTATTGCGATCAAGTATGCTTGCAAGGATATTGGATGGTGGTGGTTGTTCTGTGCTCATTATTATCAGAAAATTAATTGCAGAAATAACCAGATTAATTAGTAAATGTATCATGTAATTAACCAAATATGATTATGGTCTTTTAATCAAATTGGTCCTCCCACTAACTTGGCGAATCCTACACTTCCAAAGTAGAAAACGGAAATCCTAGTTGGATGGATTTCTAGTGGGTGATTGAATTCTTATAATTCTATTGATCATCCTCAGGTACATCCATTATTGGAATTACAATAAACTATAAGTGAGCAACTCCTTACCCATCACATCTCATGTGAGGTTCAACTTTACCTAGCCCCTAATGCTCAAAATCTCAGTACATCCATTATTGACTTATCTTGCATTAGTTAAGTTGATCCCATTGAGCCAGTAATTATGCAAATAATTTTAATGTCCTCAGGTACATCCAATATTGGCCACCAAACCATTTACATATTTACAACATCTCATGCTTAACAACTATTCTTAAGAAAATCTCTTAAATTAATTGCATCTCATGCAACTATTTAAAATTTCTTAAAATAATTGCCCCAATGGAGGGCTTATGTTATAATTACTTTAATTATAGCATTTCCAACTTAATCATTTGTTTGGAAGATTTTATAGCCATCCTAATTACTATTAAGGTCTCACTTTGCACATTATCCATTTAGCATGCATATATCATATAATTGCATACATTCCCATACATCTCATGCATTCATGGATAAGCAGTAAATATGGTATGATCATGGACTTTCTAAGGGATTCAATGAGCCACTAAGAATTGAATCAGGCATTCCTAGGTGCATTTCATTCATTCATTTTACAAGAGTTGTTGAAGGAGTACATAATCAATACTTGATATTGAATTCCTCCCACTGGTCCCACCAATGCTCTTGACCTCCTTGAACTTCTTGCAATCCAATATTACATAGTAATCCTTGGCATACCAAGGCGAATATACAAGAACTTAAATAAATGAAATTACAACCCAAAAATATTACAAACTTAATAATACATGCCCAAAATAAATTAAATTAAATTAATTAATTTACAATCCCAAAGAAACATAAAAGAAATAAATCCAATCACATTGGTCTTTTATAGTCCATGATCATCCATCATGCATATCACTATTTAACAATTAAATAAAACATACATACTTAAATTAAATTGAATATCTCATATTCAACTTAAAAATCCAGATTTGAATATGATTCAAATAAATTTAAAAATTCAGATTTGAATCTCATTCAAACAAATTTAAAAATTCAGATTTGAATCACATTCAAACAACTTCAAAAATTCAGATTTGAATCACATTCAAACATTTTTTAAAAAATCAGATTTGAATCACATTCAAATATTTTTTTAAAAAATCAAATCTGAATTTTATTGAATCAATTTTAAAAAATCAGATTTAAATATGATTCAAACAACTTTAAAAATTCAGATTTGAATCACATTCAAACAATTTTTAAAATTCAGATTTGAATCACATTCAAACAATTTTTAAAATTCTGATTTGAATCATAATTTAATTGTGTGATTAAAACAACTAATTAAACACTTTAATTAGTCAAAGAATAGGCCTTAGATCATACAACAATTGCAGAATTAAAAGCCAAACCTTGAACCACCCAAGGAACCATTGTTGTCGCCACCAATGGTGGCTTCACCATGTGTGACACCACATCTCATGATCCAACCAGCAATGAATCTCTTGATCTCATGATCAAACACACAATTAAATTATATAATCAACAATCTAAATGGCAAATATAGTGGCTCTGATACCAATTGAAGGAACGGAAGCGTGAAAAACACAAGATTATACCATTGAATTCAAAAATTTTCACCTAGGGTCACATGCACCATGCAAGATTTATTTTTATCTATTTGATTTCAATGATAAACAACATATTAAAACTCTTTTAATATGTTTTTGGATCTGTATTTGCCATTTAAGATTTTAAAATTAATCAAATTAATTTTAGAACCCTAGATTAAATCAAGAACGATTACACTAACCTCTTGATGTACTGCAGCGTGTCTGCGCCTTTGAGATTCGTCTTCAGGACACCAGATGTTGTCCCTCTAGCTTGTCCACACCAAGAACACCTATGGCAGCCCTTGAACAGCTTCTAAAGCCTTTTCTATTAATTAGAAATTCAAGTTCTGCCTTTTAAGAGATTAGAGATGTAAACAGGACACTAGAAACAATTTCTAGTGTTCTTAATTCAAGAGATTGATGGCTAATCTCTTTGAATTGATGAGAGATGAAGAGAAATAGCTGGAGAGGCTCAAAGTGGCGTGACAATTGAGAGGAGAGGCTGCTGGTTATGTTTTCCTTTCATAACCACACTTAAATAGCTAGGTTAAGACATTAAACCCTAGCCACATGTCACCTTTTGATTAGCTCTAGGTTTAAGTGACCCAATCACATTGTGCCAAGTGTCAAACCTATATTTAATCTTGATTTTAATCATCTTACATGATTAAAAAAAAACATTTGGCAAGCTTATGTGTTATGCCATGTGTCACCATCTCATGGTGCCACGTGTCATACTGTGAAATGACCAAAATGCCCCTGTGTCTTAATTTTGAGTTCTTAATCCAAAATAATTATTTTCTTCTTCTAATTAATTTATATCAAATATAAATTAATTAATTAATCTCTATTAATTAATTTCTCATCAATTAAATTCATATTTAAACACTTTAAATATAAATTTAATTTATACTATACATCCAATAATCTAGATTTGGTTTCAAGTCATGCTAGGGACTTTGCAATTTAATTGCAAACCAAATCTATTTAATTAATCAATTAAACTCTTTAATTAATTAATTAAATCATATTTAAATAGGTGATAACTTGTGTATGTGTGTGACTTACTAGGCTCATCACTAATTGGCAATGAGACATGATATCAACTCTTAATATCATCGTAACTCTTTCTTACCATAAATGATTTCTCTAAATCATTTTATGAACCTCATAGACCATGGTTAACACCTAGCATAGCATGCCATGGCCACCCAATTAGTAATAAGGTTTACCTTAAATGAACCTATAATCATATGTTACCATGCACTAGAATCTCTCTCATACAAAATCCCAACTCAAGCCGAGTCATGGTTTATGTCAAACTCCATTTGCTATGAATATTATGTTCTCTTTTAATTCCAGTTCTTGATTAAAAGATTTTTCTCATCGTAAACTCTTTCGAATAAATCTATCTGTCCTGGCCAGGAACTTAAAACATCAAGAACAATTAAATGAACATAGGATTTTAACTCTATTTACTTAGAGGAACAGATTCCATCTTGATCAACACCTACCTCCATATATAACTAGCAGGAGCCAACACATGCCCATATACCCATACATAGTACAAGTATGAAAGCAGTATCAAACTCAAACTACCTATATACAAGATAATCGTGCTATCTCGTGTCTAAAGATTATATGCACTGATATGATTTATGACAAAACATTGACAAGAGTAAACTCCATGTGCTTGTCATAAGTGTCACTGGTTCGGCCTACTTATCATTTATAAGTGCCTATCATGTTTGTTATATGGCATGAGACTCACCATTCCATCTTATTTATATCTCATATAAATAACTTGGGAACAAACATGAATACAATCTTTATGGATAAGTCATGTCCTTATTATGAAGTATCCTCGATTGTGAACCTATTTATGATACTTTGTGCTAGAAATATTGTCACTCATATTCTTAACAACTTAAGAATAATATTTCTAACAAAATATCAATGGACCTTTTCTATTACACATAAATATATTATGTAAACGGAAAAGTAGAAATGCCTTTTATTAATAAAATATGTACAAGATACATACTAAATGATATGCTCTAGGGCATACTACTAACACAACCTTCTTAGGAAAGATGTGAAATTTCAGTGGACGGATAAATGCCAGCAGAGTTTTGATGAATTAAAGAGGTGTTTGATGGAGGCTCCAGTCCTGACTTTACCTACACGGGATAAAGAATATACAATTTATAGTGATGCTTCTCACAATGGGTTAGGTTGTGTATTGATGCAAGATTGAAATGTCATTGCCTATGCATCACGCCAGCTAAAACCGCATGAGAGGAATTATCCAACACATGACTTGGAGCTAGTAGCTATTGTGTTCGCTCTTAAGATCTAGAGACATTATTTGTATGGGGAGAAGTGCTACATCTACACAGATCATAAGAGTTTGAAGTATCTGAGCACCCAGAAAGAGTTGAATTTGAGATAGAAGAGATGGTTAGAGTTGATAAAAGACTATGATTGTCTGATAAACTATCAGCCAGGTAAAGCTAATGTTGTGGCTAATGCCTTAAGTCGCAAGACTATGGCAAGTCTACGGGTTACTCCTTTGTCTATGGTACATGAGTTGAGTTCATTACATGCCAGCTTAGAGATTAATGATGAGGGGCAGACAGCAATTGCATGGCATGTATAGCTAGTGTTGATTGATCAGATCAAAATGGCTGCTCAGAATGATCAGAAGTATCAAAAGCTGTGAGAAGCCAGAATTCTCAATAAGAGATGACGGTCTACTGTTACACCAGGGCAGAATGTGCTTTCCTAATGACATTGACTTAAAATAGATCATTTTGAAGGAAGCACACGAGTTTCCTTTTGCTATGCACCCTGGTGGCACAAAAATGTATAGAGGGCTAAAGGAGCATTACTGGTGGATGGGTATGAAAAGAGATATGGCAGAATTTGTTTCCAAATGCCTAACTTGTCAGCAAGTAAAGGCAGAGCATCAAGTACCCACTGGGTTATTACATCCACTACCAGTACCAGAATGGAAATGGGAGAGAATAATAATGGATTTTGTGATGGGACTTCCAAGGACACAGAAGATTCATGATGCAGTATGGGTCATTGTTGACAGACTGACCAAGTCTGCTCATTTTCTGCCAGTCCAGATGGACTATAGTTTAGAAAGATTGGCCAAGTTGTACATTGATGAGATAATAAGACTGCATGGAGTGCCAGTATCCATCGTATCTAACCAAGATCCTAGGTTCACTTCTAGATTCTGGGGTAGTCTTCAGAGAGCCCTAGGAACTAGATTGAACTTCAGTACGACATTCCACTCACAAAGAGATGGCCAGTCTGAGAGGGTAATTCACATCTTGGAGGACATGCTATGGGATTGTGTAATTGAATTTGAGGGCAGTTGGGACACACACTTGCATTTGATTGAGTTTGCTTACAAGAACAGCAACCAATCAAGCATTGGGATGCCTCCATATGAAGCTTTGTATGGTAGAAAATGCAGAACTCCCCTGTGTTGGGATGATGCAGGTGAAAGAAAGATGATTGCACATGAAATTGTTTAGCAAACTGAAGAGAAGATCAGGTTGATCAAAGATTGACTTAAGACTGCATCAAACCGTCAGAAGTCCTATATTGATCTGAAGAGAAGGGATATTGAATATGCAGTGGGTGACAAAGTATTCCTCAAGGTTTCCCCTTAGAAGAAAATCATGAGATTCGATAAAAAGGGGAAACTGAGTCCTCATTTTATTGGACCATATGAGGTTCTGGAGAGAGTGGATCCTTTAGCATATTGTTTGGCACTACCCCTAGAGTTAGAGAAGATACATAATGTCTTCCAGTATCCATGTTGAGGAGGTATCAATTAGACCCATCTCATGTACTACCAGTAGAAGAAATTGAAGTGAATCCAGACCTTAAATATGAGGAAGAACCCATAGAGATTCTGGCTTATGAGGTGAAGTAGCTACGGAATAAGCAGATACCGTTAGTGAAAGTGTTGTGGAACCATCATTCAGGCTAGGAGACTACTTGGGAACGAGAGGAGGACATGAGGAGATAGCATCCACATCTGTTCAGAGATTAATGCCAGGTAAAATTTTGAGATGAAATTTATTTTAAAAGGGGGGGAGGGGTGGGGGGGGAGGGGAATTGTAACACCCCTATTTGCATAGTCTGGTATATTTCACTATTCCAGTGACCGGTGTCGGTCCGGATAATTAAGGGAATTAGAACCACATCTAAGACAACTACATAAGTCCTGAACATAAATAATTAGTAATTGTCAATTAGTTAAGTATAAATAAGAAAAACAGAACACAAGAAGTTAAATGAGCCGAGAGTCACAGCGATGGGTGACCTTCTCGGGAAGGACTGTGAGGTCAAATTAAACTCAAATTTCGGACCATAAAATGTGATGTCATTGTCCTTAGGACTATTGCAAACACAGTGGAGAAGAGAAAATCACAAAAAAGAATGATTAAGCAGGTCAAATAATTAGGTCAGGGACCCAAAAGAAATATTGAATTATTTACAAACTGGATCGAACCGGCGAGGGGCAATTGGGTCAATTCACCCCTAGAGTTAACCGCTGACCTAACTGTCCAATAAAATTGGAGAAAAGAAAATTTCAAGAACAAGAATTAAATTAAAGAACTAAAGAAAAATAAATGAAAAAGAAAAAGGAAAAGAGATGGAAAATTATGACACCATAGTGTGACATAAGCCATGACACCATAATTAAATTTTAATTAATGGAAATTTTGACTAAGTCAAAAGGCTTTAATAAATATACAAAAAGGTAAAAGAAAAATAAAATCTTCATCTTCTTATGCCATGGTGTCGTCCACCTCTCTCTTCCCTTTCTCCCTCACTTCATCTCTATTAAAGCTCATTTTGAGCTTGAAGAAACCATAAATTCAGCCATAGAAAGTGCAAAATCCTTAGTTAAACCTTGT
Source organism: Hevea brasiliensis (assembly GCF_030052815.1). Taxonomy (NCBI): domain Eukaryota; kingdom Viridiplantae; phylum Streptophyta; class Magnoliopsida; order Malpighiales; family Euphorbiaceae; genus Hevea; species Hevea brasiliensis. The sequence goes on along the minus strand of NC_079494.1, from coordinate 88,969,674 downwards.
GTTTGAGCTTTGAAAAGAAGATTGAAGAAGTAAAGAAAAGGAAAAAAAGGAAAAGAATTGAAGAAATTGGAGAATTCAAATCTAAGTGGAGGTAAGCGATCTAACTTGAAAATTTTACTTTATTAGTTGTGTTGTAGCTTAACTAACCTAGAACTCAACTTAAAAATCAAAAGAAAACATCTTTGGAGGACCAATTGTGAATTTCGGCCATCGAGGGTTTAGGCTTGAGAATGAATGATTTTGATGCAAATTATGAAGTAGTTAAGTGTGAATGAGTGTATAAGTACTAAATGTGCATTTAAATTTCATTAAGTAAGCTAAACATGAAAGTTAGGGTTTTGACCTAGGGTTTGGGAGATAAAATTTTGAGAATTGGTCAAATGATGTGTTTGACCACACCTAAATTGAAAAATGATCATGTATGACCAATTGTGATGTGTAGGAAATGTTAGAACCAAATTGAAATTAGGATTGGATATGGTCATTCTGCAGGCAGCATGACCAAGGTCCTTTTCAGGGACCAAAACTGAACATTTACTAATCCAATTAGTGTGAGGCCAATTGGGAATGAAACTAGACACAAAATGACATATTTTTCATTCAGGAATCATGTCCAGGAAGTGACCATAGCATAGTGAACAAATTGGCCAAATCTGGAATTGGGTATTCTGCCCTGTACAAAAATGACCAAATGAACAGTGTTTGTTCATTTAGCCATAACTTGGCCTATGAAGGTCCAAATGACCTGACATTTTACCAGTGGAAAGCTGAGACATAGCCCTACAACTTTCATGCAGAACACAAACCCAAATTATGCCCTTAACCAAGTCATTTATCCACCCAAATTTAGTGACCTAAAACTGCCAGAACCAGGTTTGGTGCCCAAAAAATCTGGGTTAGACCAATCTGGCTAGCCATGTTCAAATGGCTATAACTTGAGCTAAAAAACTCCAAATGGAGTGATTCAAAAAGGAAATTAAAGTTAAGACAATAAGGAACAACTTCTATGAAGAAAACTTAGCCAAATTCTAACAGCAAAATAACCAATGGAACAGTGCAAAATAGGACACCAAAATTGAATTTTTGAAATTTGTACCTAAAAGACTTAAGATTGGAGAAAATGACCAAAACCAATAAGTTAGGTAACCAAAATGTGGTATGTGGGTATAATTGGATTTCCCATACCTATTAAGCATAAGAAAGTCAATATTTTGACATGAATAGTAACCTCAACATGACAATTTTCAAGAATATAAGTTTAAGCATATTGGGGCTAGAATTGAACATATATGAATTAATTATTGGAATTATTGTGGGGCAAAGATACTGAGACACTATCAATTTCGTGTTTCAGCTGAAAAATACCTAGAAGGTCTAAGGGACTGAGTCAAGGCCTATAGGCGACTCACGTTAGGTTTGTGCACAATAAATCTTATTTTATCATTTTCTTATTACCAATCTGAGTGGGTATGATTTCTGAAAATTTGGTGTTAATCATGAATTGTGTTGCCACTTTGTGAATGAAACTATGACTTTGGAAATTTATCGAATTTCTCATGAATTATTTGAATAAAATATTTGAAATTGATTTCTGATTCACACTTAGCATTACAGTGCTTTATTATTTGTCCTCCATTTATGGGGTTGAGATCGATTATTTTCCTCCCTCTCTGGTTTACCAGTTGAGGTTGTAGATTGGATGAGTACTCATTAGCTAGCAAGCCACCTCCCTGATTGATTTCGATTAGTGGGGTTGTAGATTGCTTTGTCGTGGTGTATAATGCGGTATTGATCAAAAATTTTGAGTCATGGCTTAAGTTGTGTATGAATTTGTAACATTATGTTTATTAAATTATTTGACTAAAATTGTGATTTGTCAATGAATGGTTTATGTACTGCATTTCAAATTTTTATTGTGCACCACTGGGTATTTTTATACTCAGCGATAGCTTATTTTGTTGTCGCAGATAAGGGCAAGGAAAAAACAGCAGGGTGAGCTGCTGAATTGACAAGGACTTCACTGATCTTTTTGTACGAATATATTGTTTATACCCTTGTAGTTATTTGATGTAAATTTTGTAATGTCATATGTATTGATGTAAAGTTGAGCAGTTATATAGTAAATTGTGATAATGTTATTTTAGATTTTCTTTTTATAAATTAAGATCTGTATTTATAAATTAAGTACTATATGCAATGTGAATAACTTTATGAAGTATTTTGAGATGACAACCTTTGGTTGAATTGTGGACTTAAATTGAATTGTGTTGACTTGAGTCATTTTGGTGGTTGGGAGTTATGGAAACAATTATTAGAAGTGTTTTTACAGGTTTTTGAAGAACTATTTTCTCAAAATACAAATGGCACTCTGCAGAAATTTTTCTAAAATTCGCGGACAAATAAAAATGGATAAAAATTTTTACTAGTTTTGAAACTTCAATTAAATATTTTTAATTCCTACCAAAATGCTCACCACTTCCAAAAAGTAAGAAAATAATTTTAAAATCCCTTGTAGGTTACTTAATGAGTTATCGGTAGGTAAAGTTTGGTAGTTCATTAGGTATTCTACGAAATCATGTTATGCCTTACAGAGGGGTAAGGTGTGTCAGGTCCAATTCACTTCCTTTCATAAATAAAGTTTATGTTTAGCTTGAGATGAGTTGATTGGTGATTAAAATTGATGGAATTGTTAAGTTATTGGGCTGCCCAATTTTAGGCAGCCATGGGAGCCTATATTATTTAAGTATTCTACCCAATTTACTTTGCTGGAATTGTGTTGAATAAATATAGAAGTGCCAAGAATGAATATTGAAGTATTGGAAGGAGGAGGATTGCCAAATTGGGAGTGTAAATTCTCTTATGCAGGTTGTGATTGTTGGCAGTATATAAATTAGGTTATAATTGTAAAGTTGTGATTCCAATTGGTATGAAGCTAATTGGAGGTGAAACTAGACATAAAATAGGCCAACTTTTATGTGGAGAGCTTGTCCAAATTCTGCCTATAAGTGACCTAAAAGAATAACCGAATCCAGAATTGCATGACATGAAAACCCAGAATTTTGACCATATGAACAGTAGTCAGTATTTTGGCCATAACTCACTCAAAACAGGCCCAAATGACCTGAAATTTATACCATGGAAAGCTTAGACATAGAGCTACAACTCTTATGAAGACACAAAAGCCCATAAATGTCTAGAACCAAGTCAAAATATTTGCACAATTTGGATTACAAAAACTGGCCGAATTGACTTTGACCTAAAAATGACCTAAACTTTGTAATATAAGTGCAACTTGACCATAAATAGTAAAATGACCATAACATGGTCCATATAACTCCAAATGCCTTGAAACCAGTGCCAAATTTTCACTAAGACATAGGGCTACAATGATGGTATTTTGACCAAAACCCAGAAACTTAGAGAACTAGGTTAATTAACTTAATTAAGTTGGCATACCAATTATAGAAATGGTTCAAATGACCATTAACTCCAGCAAAGTGTTTTAAGTATAACTCCCACTAAAAGTCTTCAAAAAAAAAAATGAGCCATACCATTCTGAAAAGCCAAGAAATAGAACTTCAACTTTGTTTTAGACCTCTCCCTCACCTTATGAATGCAAGAACCTCAAATGTTGGGTCAAATATATTGCCCTAGTTGAACATCCTGTCACTACAAGACCATTGAGTCCAGTCCAATAACTTGACCATAAGTAACTCTACAAGACTTGAAAAATTACAATAAAAAATTCTTAGTGACCATAAGACATAGGATAACATATCCTATGAAGAGTAATAGACCTAAATATGGCAGCAACCTACTCAAATAAAATTGGAAAAGTGTAATACTAAAACTGCCTAATAAGGGAACCAAAATTCAGAATTGACTTAGTTATGGTCAATTGACCATAACTTGAGTTACACAAATCCAAATGACATGATTCAAAAAGGAAATTAAGGAAGACACAATGAGAAACAATTTAATGAAGAGAAATCTGTTAAATTTACACTGTAGCTTGGCCCAATAAACAGTAAACATTGGCCATGAAATCTAAATAATTATAATAAAATGCATTAAGCTTTGAAATGAAATTGGCAACATATGTCAACATGTGAGGAATGAAAAATGGAACATATTAGTGACATTAAAACTAATTCACCTTGTGTGCATTAAAGGTCAACATTATAGGTTGACTAATGAAATGAATAGTATTAATAAAATTTAATTATTGAACCTTATTACTAGAAACAATTTAAATGAGTACTGAAACACTTTAAATTGTGTGTTTCAGTTAGAAGAGACACTGGAAAGGGAAAAGACCCACTGAGTCAAGGCCAAGAGGTGACTCATCAGAGGTTTGTGCACAACAAGTTTTTAATTGATTTTGTTCTGAAAATTTCTTATGACTAAATGACGTATTTTCCTTATGTATTATGTTTATCAAGTATTGGATTTAATTCAATGATTATTAAAATTGTCATAGTATGTATGAATTTAGATTTGTGAAATGGTATTTCAACAAGTATTAATCATTGGTGTGGATTGAATAAATTATGTTTTGAAAAATTTTGATAGAATATGTTTTGAATTGTGATGGGCAATTTGCATAGAAAAATACAAATTTATGTTTTGAGTTGTGATGAGCATAAAAATTATTGGATATTGGAATTGACTTTGAATTGAATTGTATTGTGATTTATGCTCACAAAAAGGACAAAGAGATTTATGATATTATTTTGTATCTCACTATAGGTGCTTGACTTGGTTATTACCCGTCTCTCTCATTTTTTGAAGAGACAATGAAGTTAGCTTTGTTTTGATTACCATGGTACGTGCACAGGCTTAGATTCTCTTCTTATTAGAGGTTAGATCTAAGTTTTTATTTGTTATGGCCCTTTTGGAAGTTTCATTATTGTGGTATATACTGTGCACAATGATTCGACCTCCCCGACCATAGGGAGTTAGAATCCGATTCGACCTCCCCGACCATAGGGAGTTAGAATCACCCCAAAGATGGCCCTTGCGGATTAGTCTTGCATAGTTAGTGAGATAAAAAATGGTTTTTGAATAGTAAAGAATTTTGATTTCAAATGGGATTTATACATAATTGATTTTGTTGGAATTAATCTTTATTTCCATGATTGCTGGAATTACTTTAAATGTCCAGTTGTGATTTGATAAATTGAATTTCTTGCTCAAAGTCATTTTAACTAATCACTTATATTATTGGCAATGAAGATTTTGACTTTTGAAATTTTGTTGAATTTCGAGACTTTCAAATTAATTGTTATAATTTTGTCAATGTATATTGTACTATGCTTTAAATTATAGCTGTGCACCACTGAGTTCACCACTCAGCGACAGCTTTGTATGCTATCGCAAGTGAAAAGAGCATAGAGCAGTTGAGTAAGCTTCTTTGAAGAGACATTCAGATTAGCTCCAAGTATATCATAGGCATATCCATGTACATAGGTTTTGATGTATGCATGTAAATATATGTATGTAAATTATTAGAGCAGTTGTATAAAAACTCTTATAAAATATTTTGGTATGTAATTAAATATAAATTATTATAAATGTAAATTTGAGATTTCATTTACTTGTATAGTTTTGTAATATTAATTTTTGAGTCTTATAATCAATGAAATGTTTCTTTTATGATGAGGTTGGTTTGAAAGTGAAATGATTTGATTATTGAGATTGAATTGTGAGATGAAATGAAGTTTATTGGAGTTGTATTTGAGAAAACATATTGGGAGTGTTTTCTTTTTCATGTTTGAAGAATTGTTTTCTCAAAACACAGCCGGCACTCTGCCAAAATTTTGAAAAATATTTATAACACCAGATTTTAATCGATGATTTAAATTTCATGAAAATTGATTTAAAATCCCTTGTAGTATATTTAATGGGTTACCGGTAGGCAAAGTACGGTAATTCATTAGGTGTACTACGGCATCATGTTATATCATACGGAGGAGTAGGGTGTGACATCTTCCACACTTTAAAATTTATAGTCAAGTTTTCCCAAGTAAAGAAGAATGATGTGGGAGGTGTTAATAGGAATAGATCTGCTTATATGTGAGTGGAGTCAATTGACACTATGAACTTTTTAACAAAAAAAATCCACAGCATATATTGATAAAAGGCACAGATACATATATGCTGACCCCACTCAATTTTTTAAGAAAAAAAGAGACTCTTAATACATGTGAAGTACATAGTGACAACTCCTTATTTAATAAGGATACTGAACTTACACATCCTTTTAAGAAAAGGACAAAACCTCTTTTAACTTTCAAGTCTTATAAAAGACTTCAAAATTAAATAGGTTGCAGGCAATTTTTCTTTTTTTTTGAAAAAAGTTATCTTTTGTAGTCACAGAACTTTTCAAAATCCCTTAGCTAAATTTTTTTAAGAAAATGTGGAATAAGATTTTCTTTGTTTGTCTACAAATTTTACTGATTAAAGAGTTGTTCACAAAGCTTGGTGTCGTTTTGGATAAAATAGAACTTTTGCACAGCCAAAGATTAAAGAGTTGTTCGTAAAGCTTGGTGTCATTTTGGATAAATAGAACTTTTGCACAGCCAAAGAAAATTTAACTCTCTCTCTCTCTCTCTCTCTCTCTCTCTCTATATATATATATATATATATATATATATATATCACTATAATAAATTTAAATGTAATAGATTTTCTTAGAATTGTTTTATAATTATTTCATCTAATCTTACATTGTTTTAGTACCTTATTTTATATTATATTTAATAGATTAATAATTATTGTACTTATTGTTTTGACAATTGACATATAATTTAAGGAGAAAATATGAATATCACTATCATATATTAAACTTATAGTGCAAAATTAAATTTAATACAATTTCTTATTTTTGAACCAGTTATGGAAAAAATCGTGATAAAAAGAAAATCACCATTTAAACAGCTAATTGTCAAAGAAATTAGATATCATGAAAGTTGTGGCATCTTCACTTTAGATAAGTCTGTACGTTCTACTGTTCTGGTGATCAATATCTATCCGGACAGCCAGAATGTCTTAAACTATATTTAAATTAGAGTGATGAGTCATAAATAACTCAAATAATGATAAGAAAAATTAAAGAAAAAAATTTAGAAATAAAATGCAATAAGGTTAAATGAGCAGAAGCTACAGCGATGGGTGACCCTAACGGGAAGTAACGGTGAAGAGAGTTAGTAACCGTAGATCTGTGGAAAACCCTGTGAAATAAATTTTGGGACTCAAGAGAAGGGTTATTGAGGTTTCGATGATAATAAAATGTTAAGAAAATGTTAGGAAAATTTTATAAATCGATACAGACAATTTTAACCCGATAAGCTAAACGAAGGGTATTTTGGTCATTTCACCTTCAAAGATGATTTTTGACCAACTTGTCCATTCAAGTAAGTGAGTTATATGACATAAAATATGAATACAAAAAATTTAATTAAAAATGACAAGAGAAAGAAGAAAAAAAAATGAAAAATTAAAACCTAATTATGATATCATGCACATGTAAAGATGATGCAATAAAAACTTACTTGCAGACCCTTATTTTGTGATGAGTATGTGCATGGAGGCTGTGGAAAATCCGATGATGAAAAATTATATGACTGTAAGATGTAATTTGAGGCATGGAGCTGAATTATTAATTCCGTGGCATGATCTTAAAATAATAATAATAATAATAATAATAATAATAATAATAATAATAATAATAATAATAATAATAATAATAATAATAATAAAGTTTTGGGAAAATTAATTTAATTAAATTTAAATAAAGTTTTATTTTGTTTAAATTTAATATGGGTAGTTCTTAAATGGATCTAATTAAGCTTAATTGGGCTCCATGGGCCTAAGAAAACCTAGTTAAGAATTTTAAATGGGACCCATTTAATTATTTTCTAAAAATTAAAATAACAAAATATCTCTCTCCTCCTTGGCCCCACTCTCTTCCTCACTCCCTCTTGGTGTCTCCCCATTTCCCTCTCTTTCTATTAGTTGGAACACCTCACCCATATTCCAGTCTCATCCAAATTCATCAATCCTAGTCATTTAAGTTATTTGAACTTTATCACACTAGGACTCCAAACCCTACCACACCTCTTCCTCACTCCCTATTGGTGCCTTCCATTTTTTCCTATCTTTCTATTGGTTGAAACATCTCACCCATATCCCAGTCTTATTCGAATTTTGCAATCGTAGTTATTTAAGTCATCTAAACTTTATCACCCTAAGACTCCAAACCCAATCGCACCTCTCTCCCAAAACCCTATAAATACCCTACTAGAGAAGGGAAGAGAGGAGGATGGGAGGAAAGAGGAAGAGAAAGAGAAAATTCAGAGCTATAGGAAATTTAGAGATATTCAAGACTTTTTGAGTTCTTTCTTATTTTTCTTTTGTTCAAGAAGATTTTCATACAAGATTTCTGGAAGGTCAGTTTTTATTGTTTTCTTTTCAAGATCTATGCCACAATATTTTAATTCTATGCTCTTTGTCTTCAGTTTATTTTATATGTTGATATAGATCATGTAATCATGTTTAATTTGAGGGGATAAACAACTCTGCACATGTTTAGTTTCTGTCTCTCATACTTTTATTATTTTTGTTTATTTTTTGAATCTGTAAAACATTTGTAAAAATTATATTTATATTCTACACGAAATTTTATTAATTTTAGGCTCAAGAATCACTAAAAAAGCTTTAATATTTTGTAAGTTATGGCTGTTAGAAGTTAGGGTTCCTGTAAAATCTGATTTGCAGGATATCCGACTTGTGGAGCCCATATCTTCCTTGTTCCTTAATATTTTTGTGTAAATCTAGTGTCTAAAATTAACTTCAGAATCTTATGAATCTTTTCCAATTAGTGTTGCATTCATATCTGCTGTGATTAATGAGTTATGAATTTTATAAAAAAGTAGTGCGATTCTGTCACTTAGAAAAGTTATGATTTATGTAGACTATTCGGCTAGGGCTTTGTTTGATTTATAAATTTTATGATCTTGTATGATATGTAAGCTGTCTTTTATAATTGTTTTATGATTTTTAGGCATGTCTAACTATTTTTAAAAAATCAGATTTCTTGCTGCTATTAATCTACCATAATTTAGAAATTATATATTTATGCATGTTCTTGTATTTTCTTAGGTTTTAATTGATATTTGATCTATTTTTCTGTGTTCTTTTAATTCAAGAAGTGTTATGAAGTGTTTGAATAATGTTAGAAGACTTAGACCATTAGGTAGTTGTAACTAATTAGGAATCTTAACCCTTTAGGAGACTAGAGTTAGAATCCAATGTAAATTGTTATTAATATTTTCTTTATTTCTTTTATTTTCTTTAGTTTCTTTATTTTTTATTACAAACAAAATTGGTAAGTAGCCCTAGGGTAAGTACCAAAGAGGGCATTTGTGTGGAGCTTATATGGAGCTAAACAGGAGTAAGCCAGGGATATCATTGCCATATTAGAAGAGAAGACCCTTTTTAAAAGGTAGCTTGCCCCAATGGCAACTGCATTTACCAACAGGTAAGTAGCTCTAGACTTCTCAAATAACCATTGGCATGAAATTATAGTAATAATAGAACTTTTATTTGGTAAATTAAAATTAACTTTATTTTCAATTTAACTGACTTTTGCATGTAATTAATTTAAATAAATACTTTATAAATTAAAATTAATCTTATTTGTAAATTAAACTAACATTGGCATATAAAATAAATTTAATTTAACACTTGGCAATTGTAAAATAAATTTGTATGATAGAAATCTTTATTAGGTTGTGATTGTTTGGGCCTTATGTGATATTAGAATAAATTACACATGTACATAATTAACTTAGTTCAATTATCCTTAGGGTAACTTGGTGAAAATTAATTAATTAGGTTAAATAGAAACGTAGGGTTATTTGAAATTGAATTTGTTTGTAAATTAAATTCTTAATAATAAATTAATGTTAGTCATCTGGTAAATATCATTTAAATAATTAGAAACCCCATAGATAAGAATTACTTGTGCATGAAAATTGTGTGTAAACAATAACCCTTTGTGAATTACTTGCGTGTGTAAGATTAGAATTGCATTTTTTAGGATAAAGTTTAATAAAGTAATAATAAATAAGACTTCTAGAAACATTAGTAAAGGACTGGCACTCGAATCAACGAGGTTAGACTAGGCGTAAGGGGTGCCTAACACCTTCCCCTTATGTACTCACTATCCCAAACCTAGACATTGGGCTATGGTAATGATGGTTATGGAAACTCTGCAAGGAGTAAGTTGCCATCCATGACCCTTGGAAGAAACACTGAATATGTCTCACTTATTGCCCGGGTGGCGACTCCTGTCTATGTATGCTTCATGGCATAAATCCTTAGTATCGTGGTAGTGTTATGGGAAGACGGTACTTACCAGTGGTTTGATTCTATTAGGATTGTATGAAGTGCATGTCTAGGAAATGCTGTCTAAGGAGGTGGTACTTAAGTAAGACCATTGTGACTCCACCATCTTTTCTGGGCATTACCTGGTGTATTTTATATAATTCTAATGGATGATATTTCGCCTCACGCTCCCCCCTTCCTACAGTTTGGTGACTCCACTGGGGACTAAATGGATAGTTACTCCAACATGTTTCTATTAGTCTAATATTATTCCTCTGTTAAACTTTTTGCATTGCACTACACTATCACGTGGATCACCCTTACCCTTTTAGCCCCGTTAGTACTAGCCAAGGAGACCATGGTTCTACTCAAGCTATGATGAATTGGTGAATGCTAGCACCCCATGCCTGTACCTTCGAGTATATAAAAGAGCCACAGCTCTGGCTGTTGTGCTTAATGGACAAGCTCTCGCATGGGTTGCCCTTTTCCTACCCAATGAAGCCCATGAGACATAGATTTCAATCCTAGGTGCCCCGTAGATTTTTGTTGTGCTGGATTCGTATCCTTACTGATCAAACCATAAGTTCTAGTGGTAGTTGAGATGAACCTAGGCCTATGCATAAACCCAATGTGTGTATAGGCCGAAGTCCATTTCAAAACCCATGTTAAGCAAGAGGATGCTTACTTATGGTTAAACTTTAAGGATATAAATCCTTTGTTTGTGAGGGAAGGATCATCCTGGACCACCCCCTGTTGGTGTGTCCAGTGTACCATAGCCTAGGATAGAATTTTTTCTTACCCTGCACGTGAGAGTTAAAGGTATAAGGGCACAAAGATTCAGTTTTGGAAATTTTTTTTTTCAGTTTTGATTCAGTCTTTGGTCCGATTTTAGTTCAGTTTTTATGGTCTGGTTTTGGTTCAGTTTTGGTTCTATTGGTGTGGTTCGATTTTGGTTTTGTAAAAGTAAAGGCAAACAAAAAAAAAAGGTCCATTCATGCATTACATTCATGTACATAGCATGCTTAGGTTAACCTTTAAATCCTATTTTTTTTTAGCAAACATAGCCTCAAAGCGCACCAAAGAGACTTCCAATCAGGTCACTTGGGTTAGGGAAGGGAAGAGACTAGTAAGGATTTTACCTGTACTACTTAAGATGGAAGAAACTATGGCCGTGCTTGATGAAATATTGAATGCCAAGATGTTTGAGCTAGAAGAGAAAATTGTGGTCAATTTTAGAAAGAGGTCCCGAGGTAGGCCAATTAAGTGGCTTTAAAGTTATTGAGGTTCAAATTGTGTCTCACACCCCAAGGAGATTTTTCCAATTCAGCCAACCCTTATCTAAAGTTTTGGAGCGTCTCAAAGCTATGATATCAACCAATGTTGCCGGTCCTACCAAGCCCACTGTCATGACACAGACTGATGCTTTCAACTTAAGTATGATATCTAGGACCTAATTGATGCGAAAAGGATAATTGACCCAGAAAATCAACCAACAAGCCCCATGCCTAACCAAAATTTCCACCTACACCAGGTCTCTACATGATCTCCATCACCCCAAATAACCCTAATAGAATTATTGACTTTATCCAACCTATCTAAAAGCCCAATAAACCTACCCAACGAACCTATCCAACCCATCCAAAAGCCCAATGAACCTTATTCTATAATGGTTGTTGACCTTGTGATAATTCTAGCTATGATGAGGGTCCTTTGGATGTTTGGAATGATTCTGATGAGGAGATAATTACATTACAACTAGATGATTCAGTTCCACTAGTGTCTGATTTTCAAGTTATTGGGATCTATGAAAACTTGATGGATGTAAAAGTGGCTACTGTTAAGAAAGGGATAAATTTTTTTTCTGGCATGGGCCTAGGAAAAAGTATAGATGGCCTGGTGACTTTTCTTGAGATGAAGGGGCAGATCACGAGTTATGGTTTGGGCTATGAGCCAACTTAAGAGAAAGAAGAACCAAAGCCTCCTAAGTCCCTGAAAGAGGGGGCAATTACCTGAACATATGATTAAGGGTTACCACATATGAAAGAGCTAAAGCAGAAAATCAGCACCATTAATCTAAAGACTGCATGGAAAGCCAAACACCTAAAGCTACACCCCTAAGTTTGAGTCTGTCTTTTGTAATGCTCACAGTAGTGATACTGATATTTCCAATTCTGATGTACTTGATAAAGATTTTGAGGCAAAGATCAATAACATGACCAGTCCTTTTGCTTACTTGTTTGATGTTTATTCTAATAGGCGTATGCATGGCATTCATAATCATTTAGAATCAGTTTCTATTAATGCATCAAAATCGATCTCTATTAATTTGGGTACACCAAATAATCCTAAAGACATTAAGTTAGCTGAAGATTTAACCCAAGAAGAAAGAGATAAATTTATAGCCTTGTTAACAAAGTACCAAGAAGCAAATACCTTGAGCTTAGAATCAGATGGCCGATTCCAAAGCCACACTGGTGTCCTCATAGGAAAAGAGTGATCAAAAGTTGACTTAGCTAGTTATCCTAATGAGGAGTAAAATTTCGTGCTATGAAGGATTAATAGTAACACATGTGGACCTAGAGGGAGAAGGAAAATGATATGAAGAAATGTGTGATAGAAAAATAGGCTGAGCAAATAATGAAAGAAATACATGCAGGAATGTGTGGTCTCCATATGAATGGAAAGGTTCTAGTTGGGAAAAAAATGTTTAAAACATATAAGGATAGGCCTGAAAAACTCCCTTATGTTCTCTAAGGTTATCGTAGTACTACAAGGACATCCACGGGGGCAACCTCATTCTATCCATTAAGCAAGAGCTCAGATCCTTAAGAGTGATGCTAGAAGCTAAGATCCTAAAAAATGAGTGGGCTTAGAAGAGATATGAAGAACTTGCTTTGATTAAAAGAGAATGTGAGCCTTGTGTCATATGCAGGCTTATCAGAGGAAGATAGCTAAGGCCTTTAATAAGAAGGTGAAGCCAAGAAAGATCAAAGACGGCGACATGGTTTTGAAAAAAGCTCGACCCGTCCCTTCTGATTTAAGAGGAAAGTTTAACCCAAGCTAGGATGGTCCATACATAGTCAAAAAGATCTTGCTACTATAAGAATATCAAACTTGGATGGGAATGAATTTCAAGAACCAGTCAATTTAGACAGGCTCAAATGGTACTTTGTATGAGACAGGCTCGCAAGGCTGAAAACCTGCAAAAGGCGGTCTAGGCAAAAGTAAGGGTCAAAGAAAAAAAAAAGAAAAGAAAAAAAATGCTAGATTGAAAACCTGGAAAACGTGGTCTAGGCAAAAAGAGAGATGAGAGAAGATCTGGATGGAAAACCTAAAAAGGTTATTCAGCAGGTTATAAAGCTTATTTCTAACTTTGGAAGGTTAGAAATTTAGCAAAACTAAATGTAAGAGGGAGTAATGGTGTACCTGAATAAATAAAGAAGCTTTTATTGCATTAACCAGGAATAGGTTTTATTTAATTATGATTGCGAATGTTTATGTCTTGAGGGATACATCAAATGATTAAGTAATTGAACTACATTGTTTTGATTTAATCTATGTCTTTTGAGCATGACAAGTTAGGTGCTTGATATGAATGCCCCGGTAATTGTCTAATTTCAAAAAAAAAAAAAAAAGGAGCTCGCTAGGTGGAAAACCCGAAAGGGCCGCTTAGGCAAAAGTTAGAGTAAGCCCGCTGAGATGAAAATCCAAAAGGACATTTCAGGCAAAAGTTAGGGCACAGAGAATAGAGTTCATGGAAGAGAAATGAGTCAAGGTAGAAACCATGGGGGGAGAGAAGAAAAAGAAAAATCAAAGGGCAATTGTATTGTGACCTTAAGGAAGTCTTTTCGATGAATAATTTTCCTCAAAAATTTTGAGGCTAAAAGAAAGTTTTTGCAAAAAGAGTTCCCTCAGAGGACTAAGTTTTTTTTTTTTAGAATCTCTAGCAAAATCAGCATGCCATGATAGGAAGCAACATACAAGAAGCACAAAAATCACAAAAAGAGTTTTGAGATCCAGTCATCTCAATTTTTTTTCAAATCATGAAATAGATTTTTTTTTGGTAAGTCCTTAGACATTGTGTAGGGCGCATGGCATAGTTGTGTAAGGCATAGAAGAATATGCATCAACATGTCACCTGTAGGTGTGTAAGGCATAGCATAACATGCATCACCATAGTTTCAAGTGTCGAACTACGAGGGGGTCTGATTCTTCCTCGGGATAGCGAAAGGGATACGTAGGTAGTTTAGGACTGCGGTCCTAAATACGAACCCATAACATTTCATGACAAATGTTTTTTGGTAAGTCCTTAGACGTTTTTTAGGGCACATGGCATAGTTGTGTAAGGCGTAGAAAAACAGGCATCAACATGTCACTTGTAGGTGTGTAAGGCGTAGAAGAACATGCATCACCACAGTTTCAAGTGTCGAACTACGAGTGGGTCTGATTCTTCCTCAGGATAGCAAGGGTGATACGTAGGTAGTTTAGGACTGCGGTCTTAAATACGAATCCACAACATTTCAAAACATAGAGTTGCCATTATCATGAAACCATAACTAGTCTCATGATGTAGAGTGTATTGACAGACTAAGATGCATTCGATTTTCACATTACAAAGTTATCATTGTTATGAGACCGCAGCTAGTCTCATAACACAGAATGTATTGACAGAGCAAGATGCACTCAATTTTCACATGACACAGTTATCACTGTTATGAGACCATAGCTAGTCTCATGACGCAGAGTGTATCGATAGAGCAAGATATACTCATTTTTCACATGACACAGTTATTACTGTTATGACACGTAACTAGTCTCATAACATAGAGTATATCGACCGAGCAAGATATACTTGATCCTCATAGCTAATGTTTCATAGTTACTAGAAATTTGAGTTTCATTTTGATGAAACTTGAGCAATGCTTTCACATTGATTTCAACTTTCACCAAAGTGAGGGGCAAACTGTAGACCCTTATTTTGTGAAAAGTATGTGCATTGAGGCCGTGGGAAATCTGATGATGAAAAATTATATCACTGTAAGATGTAATTGGAGGCATGGAGCTGAATTATTAATTCCGTGGCGTGATCTTAAGAAAATAATAATAATAATAATAAAGTTTTGGGGAAATTAATTTAATTAAATTTAAATAAAATTTTATTTTGTTTAAATTTAATATGGGTAGTTCTTAAATGGATCTAATTAAGTTTAATTGGGCTCCATGGGCCTAAGAAAGCCTAGTTAGGAATTTTAAATGGGACCCATTTAATTATTTTCTAAAAATTAAAATAACAAAATATCTCTCTTCTCCTTGGCCCCACTCTCTTCCTCACTCCCTATTGGTATCACCCCATTTCCCTCTCTTTCTATTGGTTGGAACACCTCACCCATATTCCAATCTCATCCAAATTCATCAATCCTAATCATTTAAGTTATCTAAACTTTATCACACTAGGACTCCAAACCCTACCACACCTCTTCCTCACTCCCTATTAGCGCCTTCCATTTTTTTCTGTCTTCCTACTGATTGAAACACCTCACCCATATCCCAGTCTTATTCGAATTCTGCAATCGTAGTTATTTAAGTCATCTAAACTTTATCACTCTAACACTCCAAACCCTATCACACCTCTCTCCCAAAACCCTATAAATACCCTACTAGAGAAGGGAAGAGAGGAGGATGGGAGGAAAGAGGAAGAGAAAATTCAGAGCTATAGGAAATTTAGAGATATTCAAGACTCTTTGAGTTTTTCCTTATTTTTCTTTTCTTCAAGAAGATTTTCATATAAGATTTCTGGAAGGTCAGTTTTTATTGTTTTCTTTTCAAGTCTATGCCACACAATATTTTAATTCTATGCTCTTTGTCTTCAATTTATTTCATATGTTCATATAGATCATGTAATCATGTTTAATTTGAGGGGATACACAACTCTGCACATATTTAGTTTCTGTCTCTTGTATTTTTATTATTTTTCTTTATTTTCTGAATTTGTAAAAAATTTGTAAAAATTATATTCATATTTTACACGAAATTCCATTAATTTTAGGCTCAAGAATCACAAAAAAAGCTTTAATATTTTGTAAGTTATGGCTGTTTGAAGTTAGGGTTCCTGTAAAATCTGATTTGCAGGATATCCGACTTATGGAGCCCATATCTCCCTTGTTCCTTCATATTTTTGTGTAAATCTAGTGTTTAAAATTAATTTCAGAATCTTATGAATATTTTCCAATTGGTTTTGCATTCATATCTGCTGTGATTAATGAGTTATGAATTTTACAAAAAAGTAGTACGATTCTGTCACTTAGAAAAGTTATGATTTATGTAGACCATTCAGCTAGGGTTTTGTTTGATTTATAAATTTTATGATCTTGTATGATATGTAGGCTATCTTTTGTAATTGTTTTATGATTTTTAGGCATGTCTAACTATTTCTTAAAAATCGGATTTCTTGCTACTTGTCGACACCATATTTTGGCCGATCCCCGAAATCAATAAACTTTGAAACCGATCCCCTGCACTGAGTCTCCCTTTGCTAGCCAATCACATTTCCGATCTCTCCTCAAAAGGAATCGAATCAATGCTAATTCCCCATATCATTTAAAGCCTCATCGATCTCTCAAACCAATTGTCAAGTCTCATAACTAGTCAATTACATTTCCGATCTCTCTTGTCAAACGAAATTAAACCAACACTAGACCTTCATGTCACCAGTCTTATTGTCGATCTCCCTTTTAAAAGTTTGGGGATAATCGTCTGATAAAGTTAAGGTTCCAATCTAGCTTAACGGTGCTTCCGATCTTAAGTGTTCAGATCAGGTTTTCAGTTTTAATAATCTTAAGTTCCGTTCAGTGTTTGTTCTAGGTTTAGGCCGATCTCATGTCTACAAAGTTTTAGCGATCTCTCATACATAGGTTAATAATTGCTTTCAAGTTGTTCTAATATGTTCAGACAATCAGGCGCTCATGCAATTAGATACTTTCCGATCTCATTCAGTCATTAAAAAAAAAGGGGAGAATACATCATTCGGGCGATCTCTAGAGATCGGATTACATTAAAAGGGAGAATACATCATTTGGGCGATCTCTAAAGATCGGATTACATTAAAGGGGAAATTACATCATTTAGGCGATCTCTAGAGATTGGCAGTACATCCTATCTAGCGAAGGCCTGTGTCAAAGCCTAGTCTTGTGGCTGAATCAAAAGATGTGTTTGATCAGGAGACCGGCCATCGACATCGGATAGATGTACAGCTCAGATGGGGTGACTATGACTCTCATGAGGATAAGAGAGATCACTATCAATATTATCGCTTGGAACCGAGCCGCTGTCGGGACACCCAATGTGGTGAGAAGCCAAATGAACTTTGAAGGGCAGTCACCAAAGATCGGAGGGAAATTAGTAGTCTTCTCTCCCGAAATCGGTTCACCAATTGCATCGGTCCATCGATTCGGGGTCAACGCAATCGATATTCTCGATATGGATCAGTGAATTAGTCCGATTCTCTCACTGACATCAAATATGGCGATAATGATTTTCTGATCACCAGGGTCAAAAATTGTCAGTCAGTGAACAAGGTGAACAGCCTGGAAAATATCAAAAGCAGCTATCATGGCCGGGATTGTTACCGGAGCAGTTAGAACAAGTGAGAAAGAGGAGAAAATGGAATGCGGGAGGATTTACTGATGAGGGTATATATATAGAGAAGGTCTGAGCATTTATGGCTAGCAGAAAATGAAGTGGACGCCTCGGAAATCGAAGGAATAAATGCTTTGACTGAACCGGACCAGATAAAGGAGAAGACCGGAGTAGGAGAGGTCGGAAGAGGGGAGCCCAGCATGAGAGATCGGAAAAGGATCGTGTTAGAAAGATCGAAAGGGAGGGCAAGTCGAAAAACAATGAGAATAAGACAACTTCCGCTAACTGTCGTCATAATCAGAGCCGAGGTAGTTAAAGCGTTACAGACGAAATCTCCACCGCACACCTCAGAATCGCCCACATTTGTAACACCCCGAACCTCCGAGTTATGAATAGTACCATTTTTGGTCCGTGACTAATACTATTTAAAGACACCTTGAGGACCAAAAATAAATAGAAAATTAATTAAGATAGACACAATAAAAATTCTAGTGAACAAAAAAGCTAAGGAGTCATCGGGTATTATAAAAAGAAGGATTATAACCCGATGAGGGGCATTTTGGTCAATACACCTCAAGAGTTGACTTTTGACCAAAATGTCAATTAAATTAAATGAAATTAATGAATTGAATTATGGGGTAAAAATTGAAGAAAAATTCAAGTAAAAATATGTAAGGGAAAATTTAAGAAATGAAAACTTAAACTTTCATTTCCATTATGACAAAATTAAAATGAAAGACTTATGGGCTTTTGACAGTTAAATTTAATTATTTAATTAAAAGGAAAAATTAAGTAAAAAAAAAAGGGAATAAAAATTTAAGTTTAATTATCCTTATGGCACAATTAAAATTTATAATTTTAATAAGCTAATTTTTGGGATAAATATATATATATATATATATATATTTATAAGAAGACAAATGTCTTCTTCATTTCTTTTTTTCATAAGAGGCCACCACCCTCTCCTCTCTCTTTCTCTCTCTCTCTTTTTCTCTTCTTCTTTCACTTCTTCCCCTCATTGATTTCCCCTCCCAAGTTTTAATTCCCTTAAATTCCTTTCATAAATTCCATAGCCCACTAAAAGAAAACATCAAAGAGATCTTTGATTAAGAGATTAAAAGCAAGGAGAACAAGAATTGGAAGAAAAGTGAAGTTGGAAAGAAATCAACAAGAGGTAATTTTCTTTTCATTTTAGATTAGTTGTATAAGCTTTGAATGAAGTTAATTTATGATGAAATTTCATAAGAAAATGAAAGAAAACATATATGGAACCTAATCTAGGGTTTTGGCCAAATGGGAGAAAAATTAGGGTTTTGAACATTAGGGTTTAGAGACAAAAAATGTGAAGAAGTGCTAAATGATGTCTTTGACATAGTTTAAGGAAAGAAATGGCCATTTGTGACCTAATTAAGTGTGTGAGAAGTGTTTAAATCAAAGCCAAATTCAGATTGGGTATGAAGCACGACCAAAAGTCAACTTTGAGGGACCAAAAATGAAATTTTACAAGTCCAATTGGTATGGGACCAATTGAGACTGAAAATAGGCACTAAATGACACAATTTTCATTTAGGAAGCATGCCCAAAAAGTGACCAAAACCTAGTGAACAAACTGACCAAACTTGAAAAATTGCCGTATGAACAGTACACATGAACAATAATCGTGTTTGGGTCATAACTCGAGCTAGGCAGGTCAAAATGATCTGAAATTTTACCAGTAGTTAGATGCGATATATACATAAAACTTTCATGAAGAACACAAACCCAAATTATGCCATTAAACCAATCAAATTATTGAGCAAAGTTGAGTTACTAAATCTGCAAAACTGTAGAATTGCCAAATAAACAGTAAACTTTGCAAGGCTATAACTCTCTCTAGAAAACTCCGATTTAGGTGATTCTTGAACTGATGGAAACCTAAGACAAAGTAAAATATTTCATATGAAGAATGTTAGGCCAAATTATGAACTTAACTCAATCAAATTGCGAAACAAATTCGGGTCACCGAATCTGCCAGAATCTGGGCACCTAAAATTGACCAAATGAACAGTAAACTTTGCAAGGCTATAACTCTCTCTAGAAAACTCCGATTAAGGCGATTCTTGATCCGATGGAAACCTAAGACATAGTAGAATATTTCATATGAAGAATGTTAGGCCAAATTATGAACTTAACTCAATCAAATTGCGAAACGAATTCGGGTCACCGAATCTGCCAGAATCTGGGCACCTAAAATTTACCAAATAAATAGTAAACTTTGCAAGGCTATAACTCTCTCTAGAAAACTCCGATTTAGGTGATTCTTAAACCGATGGAAACCTAAGACATATTAGAACATTTCATATGAAGAACATTAGACCAAATTATGGACTTAACTTGGTCAAATTGCTGAACGAAATTGGATCGATAAATCTGCCAGAACAAAATCTGCAGCATGAATAGTGACGTGAACAGTAATGGTGTTTTGGGCATAACTTGAGCTACACAGCTCCAAATTAGGCGATTCAAAAATGAAAATAAAGTTAAGACCTAAGTGAACAATTTTCATGAAGAACATCTCACCAAATTATGATCAAAACTAGGTAAAAATTAGGTTCAAAGATTGGGGCACCAAGATGTCCCAAAACCAAAATATTCTAAAATTTTCAAAGCTAACTTTGGATGCATTAGACATGCATATAATGAGTTCTTGGCAGCAATTGAGATTGGTATTGAGGTATTCTATTTGTTTATTTTCAGTAGAAAAAGAAGTTGGAACGGACAAGGAGAAGTAGGTAACAATAAAGGAGAGCATTGAAGGTTTGTGCACAACTAACATTTTTCTTTGCTTTAGCTTCGTAAATTGATTTGAATAAGTTTATTTGAATGAGTTTGATTTGAAATGAGTTTATTTTGAATGAGGTATGTTTTTCTCTTGTATTTGAGGAATTTGTGTGTTGCCACCCCTTTTATGGATTTTATGATGATTTGAATATGCTATTGTTTTGCAAACGTGATTATTGATTTAGAAACTCTTGAAAGTTGTTTTGAAACCACAGTTAGCATGACAGTCCCTTCGGAACTCCCCAGTAGTAACGGCTACTTGGGGTTTTATAATTGATATTGATTATGTCTTCCATTAATAATGGTTAGTGGGGTAAGACTACATGAGTACTCATTAGCTAGCTAGCCCTTCCCACATTAATAACGGTTAGTGAGGTTGAGATTGCTTTGTCGTGGTGTACAACATGGCACTGATCGTGAAATTTTGTGTCATGGCCTAAACTGTGTGTTGATGTTGGCAACACTAATGCTTTGTGAATTGTGATTTATGAAGTGTGATTTATCATTTGAAATGTTATTCTAATAAATGGCTCTTATGAACTTAGAACTATTGTGAAGTTTTCATGCTTAAGAAAAATGTGATTTATTATGCTTTGACAAATTATGTTTTACTTTAAGTTTTAAAGTTATTAGTGATATACTCAGCGATAGCTTCTTTATGCTGTCGCAGGTAAGGGAAAGGAGAAGGCTGCCGAGTGAGAGACTTGGAAGCAGCATTTTGGTATTGTTTGTGGGTATTTACGTTAGGTATACCCTTATGATTCCTTTTGATGTATTTTGTACCTATATGTATGGATGTACGGATATTGAGCAGTTTGTATTTAAAAGCATTGCATTGCTATCTCATTTTGAGTTTGTAACTATTTTGTACTTTACTTTGAGACTTATGAAAATGTAACTTTTGTAATATTTAGTCTATCATTATTTCCAATGAATGTTTACATGGAATTTTAACTATTCTCATACAGTTTTCCACAAAAGAATTGATAAGATAAAAAGCTATGGTTTGTTTGAAAATCCTTTGTAGCATAACTAATGGGTTATCGGTAGGTGGAGTTCGGTGATTCATTAGGTATGCTAAGGGAACATGTCATGCTTTATAAGGGATAAGGTGTGACATGTTTTAGTGGTATCAGAGTTTTGGTTTTTATACAAGTTTTGAAATTGCATGTTTGAAAATTTTTGATAAGTACAACTGCTCAATTGTCATTATTGATACATATAGTGTATTACATCATAAATATGGACTAATGGAAGGAAATCTCCTTGTGTTGGTTGCTCAGGGAGTAGAATTCCTTGTGATTCAATATGGAAGAGGGTGATCACACAGTAGAGCAATCAGTAGCAGCTGAGGTACAAGGGGAAGCCCCAGCTCCTCAGAATGCTAGTGGATCGGCTGCACCCATCCCACCCATGCAGTTTCCTGCTCAGTTCGCTCAGCATATGGCTGCACTATTTCAGGAAATGGCTGGCAATATACCAGTGCAAGCTCCTGTGCAAGCACCTCTAGTGCAACCACCATCCCCAGCCAGACAATATGACAAGTTAATGAAGTATGGGGCAACAGAGTTCAAGGGTACAGTGGACCCATTGGAAGCTGAGCAATGGTTAGAACAGATGGAGAGGGTCTTCAAGAAATTGCACTGCACAGATGAGTTGAAGTTTGAATATTCAATTTCCTTGCTGCATGGAGATGCATATGAGTGGTGGAAGACCAATCTCCACAGTTTGGCTGAGCCGCCAGTGCTGACATGAGATGACTTTCTAAGAGAGTTTAGACAAAAGTATGTTCTTGATGCCTATGTGGATATGAAGCTACAGGAGTTTCTTAGTTTGAAGCAAGAGAACAAGACTGTAGCCGAGTATGAGAGAGACTTTTCTCTCCTCAGCCACTATGTTGGAAGCCTACTCACTACCAGTAGAGACAGATGCAAACGGTTTGAGGCCGGTTTGAGGCCTAGTTTGAGATTAAAAGTGGTTGGGTTTCGACATGACAACTTCTCTGGGTTGATATCACAGGCCCTTGAATTAGAAAGGATAGAACTGGAAGGGGCATTTGAGAAGATAATCACTGAAAAAGAGAAAAGTAGTAAGCCTACAGGTCAAAGTCCAAGTAACAATTAGGGTAAGAGGAAGAGCTTTGGGGGACCAAGTAACAGAGGATCTAGTAGGGGAAGATTCTCAGGGCAGAGGCCACCTAGATCCGGACAGCAGACATCTAGGGGTTCCTTTCCTACCCGTGCTTGTGAAACTTGTGGCAGGACTCATGGAGGAGTATGTTATAAGGCCATAGGAGCCTGTTACAACTGTGGTGGAAGTGGGCATTTTGCTAGAGATTGCACTAGTGCCCGCAGATCTAGACCGCCTACTACCACTCAGGGATCTGTTCAAGATTCTGCTTCTAGAGGACAACAGACAACTAGTAGAGGCAGAGGCAGGGGTAAAGGTTACACTTCTGGTAGTCAGGGCACAGTGAGCCAACCAGAGCAGAGTGGTGCACCAGTCAGGGTGTACACCATGTGCCAGAGGGATGAAGCTGAGACATCAGATGTTGTGGCTGGTACTTTCTCCATTTTTGATAGAGATGTATATGTGCTGTTTGACCCTGGTTCTACACATTCTTATGCTAGTGCCAGTATTGCATGCTCTATTGCTATTCCTTGTGTGAAGTTGGATTATGATGTGCTAGTGACTAGTCCTTTAGGACAAGAGGTTAGGGTGAACAAATTGTATAAGGATTGTCCTTTGGCGATCCAAGGACATACATTCCTGTCAGACTTAATTGACATGCCCTTTCGAGATTATGATATCATCTTGGGCATGGATTGGTTAGCCAGGCATCACGCCATGATCGACTGTAGAATGAAGACAGTCACTTTTGGTCTTCTCGAGTATGCAGATGTAGTGATACACGGGGAGAGGTAGTTATTGCCATCTAACATCATTTCAGCTGCACTTGCTAGAAAGATGATTAGAAAAGGATGTGAAACTTATCTAGCTCATGTGATAGACACCCAGGTGGGGAGTCTAGATCTTAAAGATATTCCTACAGTATGGGATTTTCCAAATGTTTTTCCGAAAGAATTACTGGGATTGCCTCCGGAAAGAGAGGTGCAGTTTGAAATTGAGACTATGCCTGGTGTGGAGCCAATCTCCATCACTCCTTATAGGATGGCACCTGCTGAGTTGAAAGAGCTGAAGGTACAATTGCAGGAATTGTTAGATAAGGGTTTCATCCGCCCTAGCGTGTCACCTTGGGGAGCACCAGTATTATTTGTGAAGAAAAAGGATGGTACTCTCCGCCTATGCATAGACTATAGACAGTTGAATAAGGTGACCATAAAGAATAGATATCCTTTACAACGGATTGATGATTTGTTTGACCAGTTGAAGGATACAACTGTATTCTCCAAAATTGACTTGAGATCGGGCTACTACCAGTTGAGGGTGCAGGAGCAAAGTATTCCTAAAACTGCCTTTAGGACTCGGTATGGCCACTATGAGTTATTGGTAATGCCATTCGGGTTGACTAATGCTCCAGCTGCTTTTATGGGCCTAATGAACACTATCTTCAGGCCATATTTGGACCAGTTTGTTGTGGTGTTCATTGATGATATTTTGGTGTACTCAAAGAATACAGAGGAACACGATAAGCACTTAAGGATAGTATTGCAGTCTTTGAGGGAGAAGCAGTTGTATGCCAAACTGTCGAAATGTGAGTTTTGGCTAAAGGAGATTTCATTTTTGGGGCATGTTGTATCTGCAGAGGGTATCCAAGTGGATCCTAGCAAAGTAGAAGCCATTCTTAATTGGAAGCCACCTAGAAATGTCACGGAAGTTCGGAGTTTCCTTGGTTTAGCTGGGTATTATCGAAGGTTTGTGAAGGGATTCTCCATACTAGCATCTCCACTGACCAAGCTACTTAGGAAGGATGTAAAATTTCAGTGGACTGATCGATGCCAGGAAAGTTTTGATGAGTTAAAGAGGCATTTAACTGAAGCTCCAGTCTTAACCTTGCCCACTTTGGGTAAGGAGTATACCATATACAGTGATGCTTCTCATAACGGATTAGGCTGTGTGTTGATGCAAGATAGAAACGTCATTGCCTATGCTTCACGCCAGCTTAAACCGCATGAGAGGAATTATCCTACACATGACTTGGAGCTAGCAGCCATTGTCTTTGCCTTGAAGATCTGGAGACATTACTTGTATGGGGAGAGATGTTATATATACACAGATCATAAAAGTTTGAAGTACTTGGGCACACAAAAGGAGTTAAATTTGAGGCAAAGGAGATGGTTAGAGCTGATAAAAGATTATGATTGTTTAATAGACTATCAGCCTGGAAAAGCTAATGTTGTAGCTGATGCTTTAAGTCGCAAGACTATGGCTGGTTTGAGGGTTTCTCCTTTATCCATGGTGCATGAATTAAGGGCATTGCATGCTAATTTGGAGATTAATGAAGATGGGCAGATGGTAGCTACTTGGCAAGCGAAGCTAGTCTTTGTGAGAACAAATTAAAGCGATTACGTAAGGATGATAAGTATGTAAAGTTGATGGAAGAGGCTCGGATGGCAAGAAACTAGAATTATCGATAAATGATGAGAGCTTGTTGTTATATAAGGGCGTAATGTGCATTCCCGAGAATGTTGAATCGAGGCGTACCATTTTAAAGGAAGCACATGATTCACCTTTTGCAATGCACCCTGGTGGAACCAAAATGTATAGAAGTGTGAAAGAGCACTATTGGTGGAGAGGAATGAAGAAAGACATTGCAGAATATGTTGCCAAATGCCTAACTTGTCAGCAAGTAAAGGCAGAACACCAAGTGCCTACAGGGTTACTATAGCCATTGCCAATTCTCGAATGGAAATGGGAAAGAATCACTATGGATTTCGTGACAGGACTTCCACGTACACAAAAGAATCATGATGCAGTGTGGGTTATTGTTGATAGATTGACCAAGTCTGCACACTTTTTGCCAGTGAGAATGGATTACAACCTGGAAAAATTGGCCAAACTATACATTGACGAAGTGGTGAGGTTGCATGGAGTGCCAATGTCTATTGTGTCTGATAGAGATCCTAGGTTCACTTCTAGATTTTGGGGTAGTCTCCAAAAAGCCCTAAGGACTATATTGAACTTTAGTACAGCATTCCATCCACAGACAGACGGCCAGTCTGAAAGGATCATTCAGATTTTGGAGGATATGCTTCGGGCTTGTGTGATTGAGTTTGAAGGGAGTTGGGACACACACTTGCCTTTAATTGAATTTTCCTACAACAACAGTTATCAGTCAAGCATCGGAATGCCTCCATACGAAGCCCTTTACGGCAGGAAGTGTAGAACTCCTTTGTATTGGGATGAAGTGGGCAAGAGGAAGTTGATTGGTCCAGAATTAGTGCAGCAGACAGAAGAAAAGGTTAAGCTTATTAGAGACAGACTCAAAGTTGCAACGGATAGACAGAAGTCCTACATTGACCTAAAGAGAAGAGATATTCGTTATAGTGTGGGTGATAAGGTGTTCCTAAAAGTTTCCCCATGGAAGAGGATCATGAGGTTTGGTAGAAAGGGAAAACTAAGTCCTTGCTTCATTGGGTCGTATGAGGTTCTGGAAAGAGTGGGTCCATTGGCATATAGACTTGCATTGCCTCTAGAGTTAGAAAAGATTCACAATGTCTTCCATGTCTCCATGTTAAGGAGGTACAGATCAGACCCCTCTCACATTTTGCCAATAGAGGAGATTGAGGTGAATCCAGACCTGACATATGATGAAGAGCCCATAAAGATCTTGGCACATGAGGTGAAGCAGCTGAGGAACAAACATATACCTTTAGTCAAAGTGCTGTGGAACCATCATTCAGGCCAAGAGGCTACATGGGAGCGTGAGGAGGACATGAGGAGACAGCACCCACAGCTATTCAGAGACTGAGACCATGTAAATTTCGAGGACGAAATTTATTTTTAAGGAGGGGTGTAACACCCTCACTGTAGCAACTCCATACAGTCTACTGTTTCGGTGACCGGTGTCGGTCCAGACAGCTAGAACGTCCGGAAAAATATTTAAACTAAAGTAAAGAACCATAATTAACTCAAATATTAATAAGAAAAATTTAGGAAAAATTATAGAAATAAAATACAACTAAGTCAAACGAGCTGGTGCCCAAGCGATGGGTAACCAGAGGTAAGTTGCGGTTCTCGCAACGAGGAGCCCTAGACCCGGGAAAAAATTCATAAAATAATTTTTGGGACTCCAGAGAAGGGTCATTGAGGTTCCTATGGCATTAGAATGCCAAGAAAATATTTAGAAAAATTTTTCAATCGGTACAGACAATTTTGACCCGTTAAGCCAAACGGAGGGCATTTTGGTCATTTCGCCTTCAGAGGTGATTTTTGGCCGACTTGTCCAGTTAAGTAAATAATTAATATGACATAAAATATGAATAAACATTACTAAAAATGAAATTAGAAATGAGTAGTGGATAAAAGAAAAGGAAAATGAAATAAAAAGCAATTTATGACATCTTGATGATGTCATTTAAAAGCCATAACCAATCACAATTAAGTAACCATTTGACTAATTAATAAAAGAGATAAATAAAGACCAAGGAAGACCAAAAACAAGCAGCCATCTTCTTCTTCAAAACGTGATCCTCTCCTCCATAACCCTCCATGGAAGTTTTCTTTAATTACTTCCATTTTCCCATGAATTTGCACTATAAAACCCTAAGTCCCTTCACTAAAAACTTGTCTCTACCTCTTGGGAAGTGTTTGGCAGCCTAGAAAGGGAAAGAAAGTGAAGATTAACTTGGGAAAATTCTGCCCTACAAGAGGTTAGTGCACCTATCTACTTAAAACTCTTATTTTCCATGTTAGGGACTTGAAATCAACATGAATTTGTGAATTAAATGAACCAAATTTGTGTGTATGCTTACCTTGAATTTTGGCAGCCCTAAGGAAGGAATAATGATGGAGTGTTTTTTATGGTTTTAATGGACTTAGAATGAATTAGAGATTATGTTCAAGGTGTATATACACATATATAATGAATGGAAGTGCTTAATTAGGTGTATGTGTGAATCATAAGGGAAAACTAGGGTTTTGAGAAGTGAAAAATTGACTTGGCTTAGGAAATTATTAGAGAACATTTTAATGGTCAATTAGTGATCATTTTAGGTAAGTTGACCACAATTTGGACTGAAATGTAGCATGGCAAAGGGAATGAGTAGGCTGCCTTGTAAGTGCAGCAGGGTGATTGAAATTTCAGTCCACTTGGACTACCATATCCTTGGCTGTGTTGGTCCAATTGGTGTTTGGCCAATTGGACATGAAACTAGGCTTATAATGGCACATTTTTGCTGAAGAAACCATGCCCAAAAAGACCAAATCAAGAGGACCAAAAATTGGCCCCAATCCGGATACCCTGCAACAGCACCTGCAGAAATGACCAAATGAACAGTAACTGTTCATTTGGCCATAACTCACTGTAGATATGGTCAATTGATCTGAAACTTTTACAGCAACAAGTTAAGGCATAGACAAACAACTTTCATGAAGGAACCTATCTCAAATTATGGCCAGAACCCATCCAACCAAGTGATTTCAGTTACTGTTCATGTTACTGTAGATATAGTCAATTCTGCAGATTGGCAATCCGGCCAGCTGTGGCTTTTGGACCATATCTAGAGCTACAAAACTCCAAATGGAGTGATTCAAAAAAGGAAATTCAACTAGACAAAATAAGGAACAACTTTCATGTTTACCATTTCCTCAAATTCCCACTGCAACAGTGTCTAATGGAACAGTAAAATTAGGCTTCACAAACTAAAAATTCTGCCCTTTTGGTTTTAAGCTTAGAAATGGTAATGGCAATCAATTCCAACAAGTTTTAAATACAAAATGTGGTATGTTTGGGGTGTTAAAACCAATACACCTATTTTCTATCCAAAAGTCAACATTTTTGTTGACCAATGAGGTGAATAGTAAACAAAATGACACATAATACATAAGTAATACAACTTGAAATATAAAATGTAATTAACACAAATGGATTGCTTAGAGTATAAATGAGATAAAGTTATCATTAGGATTTACGTCTTTGTTTCAAATAGGATTATAATACCTTGTACAAAAATTGGTACATGAGAGGTAATAATGTGAATACTAATTCATATAAATATTGTAACGATTAGATGAATCACATGGATGTGTAAATGGGTTAATTGCTCTCATCATGAGAGAAATGGAGATATTTCGATGTACAAATGGTACATGAAAATCGATTGATGTAAATTGCAATTAACGTGAATGGTATGATGAAGGCATAAATTATATAAAAATGAGATTTGAAGATTTATGCTTCTACTATAAATAAAATTAAAATACTATGAACGATAATTGGAACATGAAATGAAATAATAAAACTTATGAACATTTAATGATATTATGTGCCCTTGTATTGCCTAGACATGGGTGTCAGATTGGATAGTTTGGCATGCCAATAGGTTATTGTTTTAGCAGTACTGCGAAAGGAAAGGCTTTGTGCCTGTATTCATGGCTTTATGCCCGTATCCATGGCTTTTATGCCCGTATTCATGGCTTTTATGCCCGATTATGTGATATCATAGCTTTTAGCTATATTGACTGCATACGTGGTTGACGTTCTGCGTCCCATGGTATGACGGCCCGAGGCACCGCGGTGTCCAGTGCCAACGACCCGTTATCCAGTCCAGTCGTCCAGTATAGGTTACTTGGGCATGGAAGATAAAAACTGTGATTGAACTGATTATTAAAGAAAATACGAAAATTAAGAATCAGGAATGATTACAAAAATACAAAGAAGCTCAAGATCATGAAGAAAATAATTAACGAAATGCATGAAGAAGTTAATATCATAAAACATGATTAGCCCTCGACTAAACAATAAGTTAGTAATTATTCATTTCTTATGAACACAATAGCAAGGAAATTATTATTTTTATTTGCATATTATATTTTCTTGTATTATTTGCACCACTAAGCTTTATGCTTAGCGCGTCGCTTTTGCAACGCGTACGTACTGAAGATTTGGACAGAGGGCCCAGTAGACCACAGATTGGGTAAGGCCGTTCACAGTCTGCATAGTGTCCGTGTCACCTCACAGACTGCAGTGCATTGGTAGGACACTAGGTCCCATTTTGTACTTTGAGATTTTTGTAAATTTGGTAATTAAACTCTTATTTTATCATATGTATTTGAAACAAATGTAATATAATTTTGTATTAATGTAAGTACTTGTAATTTGTGATTATAAATCACATGTGAGAATTTATTTATGATTTGAGTCTAATGATGATGTGAAATGAATGAATGACAAATAGAGGAATTGTTAAGAAATTGCTGTAAATTGATGTGATACAAAATGTGAATTGTACTTGATTATCACATGAGATGAATGATTGAGAAATAAATGGTGAAATATGTTGAGATTTTGATATTGGAGTTTGAGATGATTGAATATGATCATAGGAAGTGTTTTTCACAGGTTCCGAAGAACTGTTTTCTCCATTTTTAGCCGGTACTCTGCCGGATTTTCTATAAAATTTTTGAAACCTCAAATAAATTACAATTTCAATAAATGAATTATATTTCACAAGTTATTTTCAAAATTATGATACAAATGAATTAAGATAAAATAGAGTGCTCCGGCACACTGAGTGGCATAACTTGCTCGGCTACACTATAGTCGGGTAAGGGGTGTCACATTTAGTGGTATCAGAGCACGGTTTAGGCGTTTCTGGACCTAGATAGATTGCATATCATGCATTGCATTCATAAGAGTCGAGGTGACACTATTGCAGATCTGTATTTCTTGTTTATTTTAGGTTAAGGTATGGAATAAGAGAGTGAAGAGACAATGAGATAGCGAATGGAGATGAGAAGGAGACTGTATTTAAGATGAAAAAGGATGAGTACATAACTGTTTGAGGATAGGATTGAGACTAAGGAGAAATTGAAGTGGGATAACACGGAAAGGTGAAGAAATAAAGAGGTAGTAGCTCCTCGGCTATTTACACTGGGTAAATTTCGAGGACGAAATTTAAATTAGAGGGGAAGAATTGTAACACCCTCACTGTAGCAACTCCGCATACCATGCTTGACTGAAAGGTCGGTCCGCATACCTAGAACGTCCGGAAAAATATTTAAACTAAAGTAAAGAACCATAATTAACTCAAATATTAATAAGAAAAATTTGGGAAAAATTTTAGAAATAAAATACAACTAAGTCAAACGAGCCGGTGCCCAAGCGATGGGTAACCAGAGGTAAGTTGCGGTTCTCGCAACGAGGAGCCCTAGACCCGGGAAAAAATTCATAAAATAATTTTTGGGACTCCAGAGAAGGGTCATTGAGGTTCCTATGGCATTAGAATGCCAAGAAAATATTTAGAAAAATTTTTCAATCGGTACAGACAATTTTGACCCGTTAAGCCAAACGGAGGGCATTTTGGTCATTTCGCCTTCAGAGGTGATTTTTGACCAACTTGTTCAGTTAAGTAAATAATTAATATGAAATAAAATATGAATAAACATTACTAAAAATGAAATTGGAAATGAGTAGTGGATAAAAGAAAAGGAAAATGAAATAAAAAGCAATTTATGACATCTTGATGATGTCATTTAAAAGCCATAACCAATCACAATTAAGTAACCATTTGACTAATTAATAAAAGAGATAAATAAAGACCAAGGAAGACCAAAAACAAGCAGCCATCTTCTTCTTCAAAACGTGATCCTCTCCTCCATAACCCTCCATGGAAGTTTTCTTTAATTACTTCCATTTTCCCATGAATTTGCACTATAAAACCCTAAGTCCCTTCACTAAAAACTTGTCTCTACCTCTTGGGAAGTGTTTGGCAGCCTAGAAAGGGAAAGAAAGTGAAGATTAACTTGGGAAAATTCTGCCCTACAAGAGGTTAGTGCACCTATCTACTTAAAACTCTTATTTTCCATGTTAGGGACTTGAAATCAACATGGATTTGTGAATTAAATGAACCAAATTTGTGTGTATGCTTACCTTGAATTTCGGCAGCCCTAAGGAAGGAATAATGATGGAGTGTTTTTTATGGTTTTAATGGACTTAGAATGAATTAGAGATTATGTTTAAGGTGTATATACACATATATAATGAATGGAAGTGCTTAATTAGGTGTATGTGTGAATCATAAGGGAAAACTAGGGTTTTGAGAAGTGAAAAATTGATTTGGCTTAGGAAATTGTTAGAGAACATTTTAATGGTCAATTAGTGATCATTTTAGGTAAGTTGACCACAATTTGGACTGAAATGTAGCATGGCAAAGGGAATGAGTAGGCTGCCTTGTAAGTGCAAAGCAGGTGATCAAATTTCACCACTTGACCGCCATATCCTTGGCTGTGTTGGTCCAATTGGTGTTTGGCCAATTGGACATGAAACTAGGCTTATAATGGCACATTTTTGCTGAAGAAACCATGCCCAAAAAGACCAAATCAAGAGGACCAAAAATTGGCCCCAATCCGGATACCCTGCAACAGCACCTGCAGAAATGACCAAATGAACAGTTTGCCATAACTCACTGTAGATATGGTCAATTGATCTAAAATTTTTACAGCAACAAGTAAAGAATAGACAAACAACTTTCATGAAGGAACCTATCTCAAATTATGGCCAGAATCCATCCAACCAAGTGATTTCAGTTACTGTTCATGTTACTGTAGATATGGTCAATTATGCAGATTGGCAATCCGGCCAGCTGTGGCTTTTGGACCATATCTAGAGCTACAAAACTCCAAATGGAGTGATTCAAAAAAGGAAATTCAACTAGACAAAATAAGGAACAACTTTCATGTTTACCATTTCCTCAAATTCCCACTGCAACAGTGTCTAATGGGACAGTAAAGTTAGGCTTCACAAACTGAAAATTCTGCCCTTTTGGTTTTAAGCTTAGAAATGGTAATGGCAATCAATTCCAATAAGTTTTAAATACAAAATGTGGTATGTTTGGGGTGTTAAAACCAATACACCTATTTTCTATCCAAAAGTCAACATTTTTGTTGACCAATGAGGTGAATAGTAAACAAAATGACACATAATACATAAGTAATACAACTTGAAATATAAAATGTAATTAACACAAATGGATTGCTTAGAGTATAAATGAGATAAAGTTATCATTAGGATTTACGTCTTTGTTTCAAATAGGATTATAATACCTTGTACAAAAATTGGTACATGAGAGGTAATAATGTGAATACTAATTCATATAAATATTGTAACGATTAGATGAATCACATGGATGTGTAAATGGGTTAATTGCTCTCATCATGAGAGAAATGGAAATATTTCGATGTACAAATGGTACATGAAAATCGATTGATGTAAATTGCAATTAACGTGAATGGTATGATGAAGGCATAAATTATATAAAAATGAGATTTGAAGATTTATGCTTCTACTATAAATAAAATTAAAATACTATGAACGATAATTGGAACATGAAATGAAATAATAAAACTTATGAACATTTAATGATATTATGTGCCCTTGTATTGCCTAGACATGGGTGTCAGATTGGATAGTTTGGCATGCCAATAGAGTATTGTTTTAGCAGTACTGCGAAAGGAAAGGCTTTGTGCCTGTATTCATGGCTTTATGCCCGTATCCATGGTTTTTATGCCCGTATTCATGGCTTTTATGCCCGATTATGTGATATCATAGCTTTTAGCTATATTGACTGCATACGTGGTTGACGTTCGCCCCCATGGCATGACGGCCCGAGGCACGCGGTGTCCAGCGACCCGTTATCGATCGATCGCCCAAAGATAGGTTACTTGGGCATGGAAGATAAAAACTGTGATTGAACTGATTATTAAAGAAAATACGAAAATTAAGAATCAGGAATGATTACAAAAATACAAAGAAGCTCAAGATCATGAAGAAAATAATTAACGAAATGCATGAAGAAGTTAATATCATAAAACATGATTAGCCCTCGACTAAACAATAAGTTAGTAATTATTCATTTCTTATGAACACAATAGCAAGGAAATTATTATTTTTATTTGCATATTATATTTTCTTGTATTATTTGCACCACTAAGCTTTATGCTTAGCGCGTCGCTGTTGCAACGCTGCACGCATCAAGATTTGGACAGAGGGCCCGTGAGACCACAGATTGGGTAAGGCCGTTCACAGTCTGCATAGTGTCCGTGTCACCTCACAGACTGCAGTGCATTGGTAGGACACTAGGTCCCATTTTGTATTTTGAGATTTTTGTAAATTTGGTAATTAAACTCTTATTTTATCATATGTATTTGAAACAAATGTAATATAATTTTGTATTAATGTAAGTACTTGTAATTTGTGATTATAAATCACATGTGAGAATTTATTTATGATTTGAGTCTAATGATGATGTGAAATGAATGAATGACAAATAGAGGAATTGTTAAGAAATTGCTGTAAATTGATGTGATACAAAATGTGAATTGTACTTGATTATCACATGAGATGAATGATTGAGAAATAAATGGTGAAATATGTTGAGATTTTGATATTGGAGTTTGAGATGATTGAATATGATCATAGGAAGTGTTTTTCACAGGTTCTGAAGAACTGTTTTCTCCATTTTTAGCCGGTACTCTGCCGGATTTTCTATAAAATTTTCGGAACCTCAAATAAATTACAATTTCAATAAATGAATTATATTTCACAAGTTATTTTCAAAACTATGATAAAAATGAATTAAGATAAAATAGAGTGCTCCGGCACACTGAGTGGCATAACTTGCTCGGCTACACTGTAGTCGGGTAAGGGGTGTCACAAGGGGAGAATTGTAACACCCCGAACCTCCGAGTTATGAATAGTACCATTTTTGGTCCGTGACTAATACTATTCAAAGACACCTTGAAGACCAAAAATAAATAGCAAACTAATTGAGATAGACGCAATAAAAATTTTAGTGAACAAAAAAGCTAAGGACTCATCGGGTATTATAAAAAGAAGGATTATGACCCGATGAGGGGCATTTTGGTCAATTCACCTCAAGAGTTGACTTTTGACCAAAATGTCAATTAAATTAAATGAAATTAATGAATTGAATTATGGGGTAAAAATTGAAGAAAAATTCAAATAAAAATATGTAAGGGAAAATTTAAGAAATGAAAACTTAAACTTTCATTTTCATTGTGACAAAATTAAAATGAAAGACTTATGGGCTTTTGATAGTTAAATTTAATTATTTAATTAAAAGGAAAAATTAAGTAAAAACAAAAAGGGAATAAAAATTTAAGTTTAATTATCCTTATGGCACAATTAAAATTTATAATTTTAATAAGCTAATTTTGGGGATAAATATAAAAATATATATATATATATATATATATATATATATATATATATATATATATATATATAAGAAGACAAATGTCTTCTTCATTTCTTTTTTTCATAAGAGGCCACTACCCTCTCCTCTCTCTTTCTCTCTCTCTCTTTTTCTCTTCTTCTTTCACTTCTTCCCCTCATTGATTTCCCCTCCCAAGTTTTAATTCCCTTAAATTCCCTTCATAAATTCCATAGCCCACTAAAAGAAAACATCAAAGAGATCTTTGATTGAGAGATTAAAAGCAAGGAGAACAAGAATTGGAAGAAAAGTGAAGTTGAAAAGAAATCAACAAGAGGTAATTTTCTTTTCATTTTAGATTAGTTGTATAAGCTTTGAATGAAGTTAATTTATGATGAAATTTCATAAGAAAATGAAAGAAAACATATATGGAACCTAAACTAGGGTTTTGGCCAAATGGGAGAAAAATTAGGGTTTTGAACATTAGGGTTTAGAGACAAAAAATGTGAAGAAGTGCTAAATGATGTCTTTGACATAGTTTAAGGAAAGAAATAACCATTTGTGACCTAATTAAGTGTGTGAGAAGTGTTTAAATCAAAGCCAAATTCAGATTGGGTATGAAGCATGACCAAAAGTCAACTTTGAGGGACCAAAAATGAAATTTTACAAGTCCAATTGATATGGGACCAACTGAGACTGAAAATAGGCACTAAATGACACAATTTTCATTTAGGAAGCATGCCCAAAAAGTGACCAAAACCGAGTGAACAAACTGACCAAACTTGAAAAATTGCAGTATGAACAGAACACATGAACAGTAATCATGTTTGGGTCATAACTCGAGCTAGGCAGGTCAAAATGACCTGAAATTTTACCAGTAGTTAGATGAGATATAGACATAAAACTTTCATGAAGAACACAAACCCAAATTATGCCATTAACCCAATCAAAGTACTGAGCAAAGTTGAGTTACTGAATCTGCAAAATTGCAGAATTGCCAAATGAACAGTAAATTTTGCAAGGCTATAACTCTCTCTAGAAAACTCCGATTTAGGTGATTCTTGAACTGATGGAAACCTAAGACAAAGTAAAATATTTCATATGAAGAATGTTAGGCCAAATTATGAACTTAACTCAATCAAATTGCGAAAAAAATTCGGGTCACCGAATCTGCCAGAATCTGGGCACCTAAAATTGACCAAATGAACAGTAAACTTTGCAAGGCTATAACTCTCTCTAGAAAACTCCGATTAAGGCGATTCTTGAACCGATGGAAACCTAAGACATAGTAGAATATTTCATATGAAGAATGTTAGGCCAAATTATGAACTTAACACAATCAAATTTCGAAACGAATTCGGGTCACCGAATCTGCCAGAATCTGGGCACCTAAAATTGACCAAATAAACAGTAAACTTTGCAAGGCTATAACTCTCTCTAGAAAACTCCGATTTAGGCGATTCTTAAACCGATGGAAACCTAAGACATAGTAGAACATTTCATATGAAGAACATTAGACCAAATTATGGACTTAACTTGGTCAAATTGCTGAACGAAGTTGGATCGATAAATCTGCCAGAACAAAATCTGCAGCATGAATAGTGACGTGAACAGTAATGGTGTTTTGGGCATAACATGAGCTACACAGCTCCAAATTAGGCGATTCAAAAATGAAAATAAAGTTAAGACCTAAGTGAACAATTTTCATGAAGAACATCTCACCAAATTATGATCAAAACTAGGTAAAAATTAGGTTCAAAGATTGGGGCACCATGCTGTCGCAAAACCAAAATATTCTAAAATTTTCAAAGCTAACTTGGGATGCATTAGACATGCATATAATGAGTTCTTGGCAGCAATTGAGATTGGTATTGAGGTATTCTATTTGTGTATTTTCAGTAGAAAAAGAAGTTGGAACGGACAAGGAGAAGTAGGTAACAATAAAGGAGAGCATTGAAGGTTTGTGCACAACTAACATTTTTCTTTGTTTTAGCTTCGTAAATTGATTTGAATAAGTTTATTTGAATGAGTTTGATTTGAAATGAGTTTATTTTGAATGAGGTATGTTTTTCTCTTGTATTTGAGGAATTTGTGTGTTGCCACCCCTTTTATGGATTTTATGATGATTTGAATATGCTATTGTTTTGCAAACGTGATTATTGATTTAGAAACTCTTGAAAGTTGTTTTGAAACCACAGTTAGCATGACAGTCCCTTCGGAACTCCCCAGTAGTAATGGCTACTTGGGGTTTTATAATTGATATTGATTATGTCTTCCATTAATAATGGTTAGTGGGGTAAGACTACATGAGTACTCATTAGCTAGCTAGCCCTTCCCACATTAATAATGGTTAGTGAGGTTGAGATTGCTTTGTCGTGGTGTACAACACGGCACTGATCGTGAAATTTTGTGTCATGGCCTAAACTGTGTGTTGATGTTGGCAACACTAATGCTTTGTGAATTGTGATTTATGAAGTGTGATTTATCATTTGAAATGTTATTCCAATAAATGGCTCTTATGAACTTAGAACTATTGTGAAGTTTTCATGCTTAAGAAAAATGTGATTTATTATGCTTTGACAAATTATGTTTTACTTTAAGTTTTAAAGTTATTAGTTGTGCACCACTGAGTGATATACTCAGCGATAGCTTCTTTATCTTGTCGCAGTAAGGGAAAGGAGAAGGCTGCCGAGTGAGAGACTTGGAAGCAGCATTTTGGTATTGTTTGTGGGTATTTATGTTAGGTATACCCTTGTGATTCCTTTTGATGTATTTTGTACCTATATGTATGGATGTACGGATATTGAGCAGTTTGTATTTAAAAGCATTGCATTGCTATCTCATTTTGAGTTTGTAACTAATTTGTACTTTACTTTGAGACTTATGAAAATGTAACTTTTGTAATATTTAGTCTATCATTATTTCCAATGAATGTTTACATGGAATTTTAACTATTCTCATACAGTTTTCCACAAAAAGAATTGATAAGATAAAAAGCTATGGTTTGTTTTAAAATCCTTTGTAGCATAACTAATGGGTTATCGGTAGGTGGAGTTCGGTGATTCATTAGGTATGCTACGGGAACATGTCATGCCTTACAAGGGATAAGGTGTGACAACATTACTGACAGGTGCCAGAGTATGTCATGATAGTGTTGTACATCCCAATCTCCACCATTGATCTTACTTGTAAGGACGAGCCCGGAGCCCTTGGATCAAAGAAGAAGACGACAAGACCGGCGCCTTTTATTCCCAGCCCTCGGATCGCCCTGGAAAAGAAAATTTAGAACCGTCAGATTAGAAGAGAAAAAGGACATAAATTTCTGAAAAGGATCTCAACCGTTCATTCTAATTCTCTTTAATTCCCAAGCATCAGATCATGTCCTTCAAAATCCAAACCTTCCATCTCCCTCAAAATAAATCCTGACCCTTCATGGGGAGCACCCGGTCCCTATAAATACCTGCATGAAAACTATTTAAAAAAAAATGAAGAAAAGGGTGGTAATTATGGTGGAAAGGCTCTGAAAATTAATTCAGTTTCGCTACTCTTCTATTTTTAAACTAGAAAGACTTTAGAAACCAGTTTTCTCAAGTATTTTCTTTGAAGAAGTGTTAGACACTGGAACTCCTGATTTTCAGTTTGTTCATCGCTCTGTGATACCCTTTCTTAAGTTTTAGTTCTGTTTTACTATCTTTATATCCACTTTTATTTTCTGAGTTCAATCTCATTCATTATCATTCCGGTTCGATTATATGCTAACTAGGCATTCATCATTTCAAGGCAAGCATTAGTCCCCAGACTGTTAGCCCGAAACTCTGCAACATTCGTGACTCCATAGTTAGTTCAATAGGTTTAACTTC
Organism: Hevea brasiliensis; assembly: GCF_030052815.1. Taxonomy (NCBI): domain Eukaryota; kingdom Viridiplantae; phylum Streptophyta; class Magnoliopsida; order Malpighiales; family Euphorbiaceae; genus Hevea; species Hevea brasiliensis. Next base: position 88,930,616 of record NC_079494.1, on the reverse strand, counting down.
CTGCAGGTGAGTGTTTGAACCGTTGCTTTATCCAGTGTTCGTCTTTATTTTCTTTTTATTTATGCTCGTAATTTTCATTAAAGTTTGTCTTGTGTCAAAAGGTCCCACGTAGATGGTTATTCTCATGAGTTTATCTTTTGATACAACAGTTCATGTTATTTATTTATTCTTGGTCTTTATATATCTCCCAACGCGGGTGTTCGGGTTCTAGGTAATGTATAGGTAGTTTGATAAAGTGTTGGTAGCAGTATCTTAACCTAAGAGTTTTTTTTTTTTTTTAAATAAACATTAGGATAATAAATCAGAGAATCATGAAGTCGAACCACTAGACTAGCTCCAGAGGATGACTGGGTAAGGTGGAGAGTCGGAGTAAAATTGGATTTCAGACTAGCAAATAAAAGAGAGTGGATGCTGCTTGTCTAAGGGTACTGGTAGGCCGATCACATAAGAGATCGGCAAAAGTTTAGTCCGGTATTCCCTATCTAGTCACAAGGCACCAATGAGTTTTAAAAAAAGGGCCTAATCCGGGTCCCCAATGTCCTCGGATGCCAAAACCCTTAGCTTAAGGTAGGGTCCTTGCGCGATACGATTGTAATTAAATTTCAAGAGGTCCGAGGAAAGTTCTTACCCGATCCTCATCCAAACCAAATAAGAGATCGGAGGAGAGTTCTTATCCGATTCTCATCCAAAAACTTTAATAAATATTAAAAAAGATCGGAGGAGAGTTCTTATCCGATTCTCAATCAAAAAATTTTAATAAATATTTAAAAGAGATCGGAGGAGAGTTCTTATCCAATTCTCAATCCAAAAAATTTAATAAATATTAAAAGAGATCGGAGGAGAGTTCTTATCCGATTCTCAATAAAAAAATCTTAATAAATATCTAAAAGAGATTGGAGGATAGTTCCTATCCGATTCTCAACCAAAATTTTAATAAATATTAAAAGAGATCGGAGGAGAGTTCTTATCCGATTCTCAATCAAAAAATCTTAATAAATATCTAAAAGAGATCGGGGGAGAGTTCTTATCTGATTCTCAACCAAAATTTTAATAAATATTAAAAGAGATCGGAGGAGAGTTCTTATCTGATTCTCAATAAAAAAACTTTAATAAATATTTAAAAGAGATTGGAGGAGAGTTCTTGTCCGATTCTCAAATCGAAATTTTAATAAATACGCAAAATAATCCCACAAACGAAAACCGCAATACAACACCAATTCACTAAGGTTGTCTCATTTACTTAAGTATCTGTGTAATCCGAATTAGTAAAAAATCAAATATTCCCTTTTATCAAAAGGATTAACATCTCCACTCGAACCTCCCCCTAACTATCGATTTTAATTTATAAGGAGCGTAAAGTTAAATCTGCTCACCCTCATTGAGGGACGAGGTGGGGTGCCTAACACCTTCCCCACTCGTTTACGAACCCCGAACCTAGAATCTCTGTTTTTGAAGTGGCTTCATTTTAATTTATTTTCACAAATGGTTTTCTTTAATTTCCCTCAAAATTAAAGTGGCGACTCCTCACTCTTTCCTACTTCGGTGTGTGTTCGTCCAGACGACCGCAAAATACCTTGCGACACTACTATTAATCTGCCCGAATTTAGAAATTGTATATTTATGCATGTTCTTGTATTTTCTTAGGTTTTAATTGATATTTGTCTATTTTTCTGTGTTCTTTTAATTCAAGAAGTGTTATGAAGTGTTTGAATCATGTTAGAAGACTTAGACCATTAGGTAGTTGTAACTAATTAGGAATCTTAACCCTTTAGGAGACTAGAGTTAGAATCCAATGTAAATTGTTATTAATATTTTCTTTATTTCTTTTATTTTCTTTAGTTTCTTTATTTTTTATTACAAACAAAATTGATAAGTAGCCCTAAGGTAAGTACCAAAGAGAGCATTTGCATGGAGCTTATATGGAGCTAAACGGGAGTAAGCCAGGGATATCATTGCCATACTAGAAGAGAAAACCCTTTTTTAAGGGTTGCTTGCCCCAATAGCAACTGCATTTACCAACAGGTAAGTAGCTCTAGACTTCTCGAATAACCATTGGCATTAAATTGTAGTAATAATAGAACTTTTATTTGGTAAATTAAAATTAACTTAGTTTTCAATTTAACTGACTTTTGCATGTAATTAATTTAAATAAATACTTTGTAAATTAAAATTAATATTGTTTGTAAATTAAACTAACATTGGCATGTAAAATAAATTTAATTTAACACTTGGTAATTGTAAAATAAATTTGCATGATAGAAATCTTTATTAGGTTGTTATTGTTTGGGGCTTATGTGATAGTAGAATAAATTACACATGTACATAATTAACTTAGTTCAATTGTCCTTAGGGTAACTTGGTGAAAATTAATTAATTAGGTTAAATAGAAATGTTGGGTTATTTGAAATTTAATTTTTTTGTAAATTAAATTTTCAACAATAAATTAATTTTAGTCATCTGGTAAATATCTAAATAATTAGCAACCCCATAGATAGGAATTATTTGTGCATGAAAATTTTGTGTAAACAATAACCCTTTGTGAATTACTTGTGTGTGTAGGATTAGAATTGCATTTTTTAGAATAAAGTTTAATAAAGAAATAATAAACAAGACTTCTAGAAACATTAGTAGAGGACTGGCACTCAAATCAACGAGGTTAGACCAGGCGTAAGGGGTGCCTAACACCTTCCCTTTACGTACCCACTATCCCAAACCTAGAAATTGGGCTATGGTAATAAAGGTTGTGGAAACTCTACAAGGAGTAAGTTGCCATCCATGACCCTCGGAAGAAACACTGAATATGTCCTGGTTATTACCCGAGTGGTGACTCCTGTCTATCTATGCCTTCGTGGCATAAATCCTTAGTATCGTGGTAGTGTTATGGGAAGACGGTACTTACTAGTGGTTTGATTCTATTAGGATTGTATGAAGTGCATGTCTAGGAAATGTTGTCTAAGGAGGTGGTACTTAAGTGAGACCATTGTGACTCCACCATCTTTCCTAGGCATTATCTGGTGTATTTTATATAATTCTAATGGATAATATTTCGCCTCATGCCCCCCCCCCCTCCTACATAATTACATATTTTATATAATTATGATATCATGCACATGTAAAGATGATGCAATAAAAACTTACTAGCTAATCATGATTCAACAAGCACTTATAAAAAGCATAAAAGGGGATAAAAACAAATAGAAAAATCAGCTTCTTCTTCTTTGGGTCCTCTTGGCCGAATCCCTTTCCCTTTCCCTCTCCTCCATTTTTAATGAATTTAAGCTTGAATTTCCTTAGATTTTTACCACAAAACCTATAGTTGCCAATATTAAAAATTATGCTAGGACCTTGCTAAAGTGTCTAGTAGTAAAAAGAAGAAGAGAATTGAAGGTTTATCAAGTTAGGAATTCCATCAAATAAGGTTAGTGCTATTTCCTTTCATTACTCTTCTTGTAAACTTCAAGTTAAGTAGGAAGATGGAAAGAATTTCAAGGAAAATTGAGAAATTATACATGTTTGATTAAAGAGGAATTTCAGCCAACATGTGTAGTTATGGGAATTGATGAATTTAAATGAAATAAAATGTGTTTATTGGAGTTGCTTAGTATGTATATGTGATTGGAATGTTAGATTTGCATAGGTTACATGAAATGGAAACTTTGGGAGTTAGGGTTTGAGCTAAATTAGGGTTTTGTTGAATTGATGGTAAATTGGTGTTCTAATGGTCAATTAATGACCATTTGAGATGAATTGACCTTAATTTGGAATGAATTGTGGCATTGAAAATGGAATTGGTATGTTGCCCTCTTATGCCAAAAATTCTGGACTTGAGTTCAGTGTGTTTGGGCAGCTATAACTTGACTTGTGTAGCAGCAATTGGTGCAAGGTCACTTGGAGGTGAAACTAGGTACATAATGACATATTTTTTATGAAGAGACCCTACCCAGAAAACTAACTTAGAGTGACCTAAAATCTGCCTAAATCTGGGTAACCAACATTCTGGACCTGGAAATTGATCATATGAACAATGTTTGTTCAAATGGTCATAACTTGGTATAGAAAAGTCCAAATGACCTGATTTTTATGGCCATGGAAAGCTTAGACATAGTAGAACAACTTTCATGAGGAATAGAAATCCAAATTCTGACCATAACCTATTCGAATTGCTAACCAAAATTAGCTCACCAAAACTACCATAACGAAATTTGCCCAGAAATTCTGGACAATAACCCATCTTGCCAGCCATGGGAAAAATTGCATAACTTGAGCTACAAAACTCCAAATGGAGTGATTCAAAAAGGGAATTAAAGTAGAGACATTAAGGAACAACTTTTATGGAGAAAGTTAAGCTAAATTTCCACTGTAGATATGTCCAATGGAACAGTAAACTTGGGTAACCAAAACTGAATTTTTGGAAATACATATAGAGAACTTTGAATTTCGATTGGCAACTAATGCCAATAAATTTAGGACCCAAAATGTGGTATGATTAAGTGTTTAGAATTTGTATCCCTATTAATTATGAAAAAGTCAAAATTTTGTATAAATAGTAACCACAATAATCTTAAATGCAAAGGACCAAAGACCTAAAATTTCTAATGGTATCCCATTTAAATGATTTAATAAATATTTAAATTATGTGAATAGGTAGTTAAGATTTGTGTTACCATTACAAATAGAACTTATGAAACAGTGCCACCATAATTTGAAATGTGAATTCTAGTTACCATAAATGAAATGTTGAAGGTGCAAATTGTCACACCCTACCCCTCTGTAAGGCATAACATGATCCCGTAGTATACCTAATGAATTACTAACTTTGCCTACTGTGTAACACCCCTAAGTTCGGTAGTGCGTTCTGCTGTTCCGGTGACCAGTGTTGTCCGGACAGCTAGGATGCCTAGAACTACACTTCAATATGAGTGAGGAGACATAAAATAATGAAATACAAGAAAAGAAAATACAAGAAAAACAAAGGAAAAATAATAGCAAAGAAATGTGATCAAGTTAAGCGAGCCGGGAAACCTAGCGATGTGTGACCGCACCGGGAAGTCACGATGTGGACCGTTGACTAGCCCTGGACTGCGGGGAACCCTGAAAAATATTTTTAGGACTTAAATAGACCCTTATAGAAGAATAAATATCATTAGAATGATCAAAGAAAAATTAAATAATTAGTACAAAGAAAAGTGAGAAATCGAAAAACAGACAAAACCCGGTGTTACCGAAAAATCGGGAATGCAACCCGAACAGGGGCATTATGGTCATTTGACATCCCGAATTGTCTTTTGACCTAAATGTCCATTAAAAATAAATAATATTACACTTAGAAAATAAAATGAAAAATTAATTTGGTGGTACTTAAAGAAAATAGCAAAAACTATGGGTTTAATGTGGAATAAATGAAAATTAAACATATAAAATCAATTTCTTATGTGAGTGGACCACTAAGGGATTATAATATTCACTAATGGGCAGATTTAAACCCACCAAATACTTCATTATCTTCATTTCTTCTCCCATGCCGAAGTGAACTCAATTAAAGACTCCATAGCCAAAATTTGAGAAAGCTCCATTAACTCCTTTATTTCACCTCTAATCACTTAGGTTTCTTCATTAAGTTTTATCCCCACATCACAAGGAAGAGTTTGATACCAAATTTAAGAAGTTTAATCAAGGTTTGGCAAGTTTCAACCATAAGGTAAGTTAGTATTTTTGAAGATAGCTTTGTTAAGTTTTGTGTGCATGTTATGGGTGTTGGATTTATGAAGAAAATTTTTGAGTTTGAAGAGTTATTGTTGTGTTCATTTTGGACAGCCATGGAGTCATGTAATTGATGAAATAATTGTGCATATATTTGATGAGAAATGATGTTGATCATGATGATTTAATAACCTAGTGAATTACTTCACATGTATATGGTGATTTTTGGCACTTGGATGAGAATTGATGAATTGTAGGGCAATTTGGTGTTGAAGAAGAATTTTTGGCAGCTTGGGGACACTTGAATAAATGTATGTATTCATGGAAGTGTTGGCAGAATATTGACATAGAAGGATTGAGGGATATGTATATGAACTTGTTGTGTAAAGAGTATGTAAAAACTAGTAATGTTATGTGTATGTGTAATTGTGTTTGGACTTTGGGAATTAGAGTTATATTTGGTGTATTGAAGATAATTATAATCTGCCCAAAGTGATGATAATGTAAAGTGGGATGTGGTTTTGGTAATGAACCAAAACAGAAATGGTAGGAAAGTAAACATATTGCAAGGTAAATGTGTCATGGATGTGTGTTTAAGCAAAGTAACCAAGGGCAGTGTACATTTTAGCCAATAAGTTTAAATGTGTAACCTCAATTGGTATGAGACCAATTGGAGGTGGAACTAGGCACAAAATGTGCCAACTTTCATTGAGAAAGCATACCAAAATTCTGCTTGCAAGGTGACCTAAGAAAATGACCAATTCGGATTAGGTGCAATTAGGACCTGAAAAATGACCAATTGGGCAGCAGTGAGTGTTTAGGCCATAACTCACTCAAAACAGGTCCAATTGACCTGAAATTTTAACCATGAATAGTTAAGACCCATACCTGCAAGTCTTATGAAGACACCAAAACCCAGAAATGACCAGAAGCAATTCAAAAAGCTTGCACAAGTTCGGGTCCAAAAACTGGCCGAACCAAAGTTGACCAAATTGACCTAAAATTGACCTAATTTGATGCCATTTGACCAGCAATAGTATAATGACCATAACTTGGTCTACTTAACTCGGATTGACCTGAAATTTTGCCCCGTGTGCAATAAGATATAGATCTACAAGTTTGTAGTTTTGACCGAAACCCGAAAACCGAGAGAACTAGGTCGTCCGGCTAGGTCAAACTAGTATCCCGAAATCCAACAATTTGCAATGAAATGCAAGAAAACGCAATATACATAGAATTGAGTTTGGTAACACGTACCAACCCTAAAACCCTATCGAATGTGACATATAAAGGACACTAAAACCTAATTTACCTAGAAAACATCAAGGGTCGGTATATTAGGTGATTAAGCAAATAAAGGTATTCAGTTAATTGTTTATCGAACATTATCGTTAGAGACAATTTAATTTAGTACTGAAACACTTCAAATTGTGTTTCTCAGTTACCAAAGAATCAGGAAAAGGGAAGGAAACACTGAGTCCAGACTAAGAGACAATTATCAGAGGTTTGTGCACAACTAGTTTTTAACTGATTTTGTTTTGAATATTTCATATGATTAAATGACATATTTTTCTTATGTATTATGTTTAACAAGCATTGGATTTAATTTAATGATTATTGAAAATTGTTATAGTATGTATGATTTTAGCTTTGTGAAATGGTATTTCCACAAGTATTAAGCATTGTTATGGATTGAATAAATTATGTTTTGGAAAATTGTGATAGAACATGTTTTGAATTGTGATGGTAATTTTCATGGAAAAATGCAAATTTATAATTTGAATTATGATGAGCATAAAAATTATTGGATATTGGAATTGACTTTGAATCGAATTATATTGTGATTTATGCTCACTAAAAGGATTGTGATATTGTTTTATATCTCACTATAGATGCTTGACTAGGTTATTACCCGTCTCTCTCATTTGTTGAGAAGACAATGGAGTTTGTTGTGTTTTAATTACCATGGTACGTGCACAGGCTTAGATTTTCCTTTGATTTGAGGTTAGATCTAAGTTTATTTTATCGTTATGGCCCTTGCAGAAGATTCATTATTGTGATGGTACTGTGCACGATGATTCGACCTCCCCGACCATAGGGAGTTAGAATCTGATTCGACCTCCCCGACCATAGGGAGTTAGAATCACATCGAATATGGCCCTTTCGGATTAGTCTTGCATATTAGTGAGATAAAGATTGATTTTTGAGATACATAATGGCTTTTGAATGGTAAGAAATTGTGATTTCAATTATGGTTTATGTATAATTGATTTTGTTGAATTACTTAAATGGTTAGTCATGATTTGATAAATTGAATTTTGTGATCAAAGTCATTTATACAAATGATTTACATTATTGGCAACGAATATTTTGAGTTTTGAAATTTGATGAGTATTCAGATTTCTAATTTATTTACTGTAAATTTTGTCAATGTATATTGTACTATGTTTTAAATTATAGTTGTGCACCACTGAGTTCACCACTCAGCGATAGCTTTGTATGCTGTCGCAGGTAAGAAGAGCATAGAGCAGTAAGTAAATTTCCTTGAAGATATATTCAGATCAGCTCCAGGTATATCATAGGTATACCCATGTACATAGGTTTTGATGTATGCATGTAATAATATGTATGTAAATTATTTGAGCAGTTGTATAGAAACTCTTGTAAAATATTTTGGTATGTAATTAAATGTAAATTATTGTAAATGTAAATTTGAGATTTCATTTACTTGAATAGTTTTGTATTATATTTCTTGTATCTCAGTCTTTGAAAAATCACAGCGGATTTGAGTTGAGAAAAATGTTGTGTTGAGAAATATGTTGGAGTTGAGATTTGCAAATACATAATGAAATGCTTTATACAGGTTCAAGAATCGCTTTTATCCAAAATACAGAGGGCACTCTGCCAAAATTTTTACAGAAATTCCAAATAATTCAAATGTGTCAATTCTATCACTTCAGTTCAAAAAGGTTTTAACACCTGTAAATAGTGCTCACCACTGTAAAAGAAGTAAGAAAAGTTTTGAAAATCCCTTGTAGTGTATTTAATGGGTTATCAGTAGACGGAGTTGGTAATTCATTAGGTATACTACGGGATCATGTTATGCCTTACAGAGGGGTAGAGTGTGACATACTGATAACCCATTAAATACACTACAAGGGATTTTCAAAAACTTTTCTTACTTCTTTTACAGTGGTGAGCACTATTTACAGGTGTTAAAAACCTTTTTGAACTGAGGTGTATTAACTAACACATTTAGACTATTAGTAATTTCTGTAAAAAAATTTTGGCAGAGTGCCCTCCGTAATTTGGATAAAACAGTTCTTCAAAAACCTGTAAAAAGCACTTCAATATTTTTCTCAATCTCAAACTCTAGCATAATTCAACACAAATCCACAATAATTTTTCAAAGACTGAGATACAAGAAATATAATACAATTTTTACAAGTCCAAATAATATTCCCAAAACCAAAGTGATCAAAACTTATTCATAACTCATTTCTCTACATAAATTTGCTAGTAAAAGTAGTGAATATAAAAAGTATTGTGCACGGACACAATTTAAAACTATAATGTTGAATTAATTTGTAAGTAGAAAATGAGAAGTCAAAATTATTGTGCACAAACACAATTTAAAACAATAAAACAATAACATATAAATAATCATAATTTATTTCAATTGAAAAGTTCAAAAGAAATACGTATTGTGCACAAACCTCTGATAACTGTCTCTTGGCTCTGACTCAGTGTTTCCTTCCCCTCCCTGAGTCTTTGCTAACTGAGAAACACAATTTGAAGTGTTTCAGTACTCATTTAAACTGTCTCTAACGATAATGCTTGATAATTAATTCATTGAATTCATTTATTCGCTTAGTCAACCTACTATGTCGACCCTTGGTACATTCTAGGTAATTTAGGTTTTAATGTCATTAATATGTCACATTCAATAGTCTTTTAGGGTTGGTACATGTTACCAAATTCATTTCAGTGCATACTGCATTTTCTTGCGATTTGCTGGATTCCGGGATACTAGTTTGACCTAGCCGGACGACCTAGTTCCCTCAGTTTTCGGATTTCGGTCAAAGCTAAAAACTTGTAGATCTATGTCTTATGGAACGTGGGGCAAAATTTCAGATCATTCTGAGTTATGTAGGCCAAGTTATGGTCATTTTACTATTGCTGGTCAAATTGCACCAAAATTGGTCATTTTAGGTCACTTTAGGTCATTTTAGGGTCGGCCAGTTTTTAGACGCAAACTTGTGCAAGCTGTTTGACTTACTTATGGTCATTTATGGGCTTTGGTGTCTTCATAAGACTTGTAGATATGGGTCTTATCTATTCATGGTTAAAATTTCAGGTCAATTGGACCTGTTTTGAGTGAGTTATGGCCTAAACTCTAACTGCTGCCCAAATGGTCAATTTTCAGGCCTCATTTGCACTTAATCCGGATTTGGTGATTTTTCAAGCTACCTTGCAAGCAGAATTTTGGCAAGCTTCCTTCATGAAAGTTGGCACATTTTGTGCCTAGTTTCACCTCCAATTGCTCTCATACCAATTGGAGCCACACACTTAAAAGTTATAGGCCTAAAATACAAACTGCCTTATTGCAATTCTTGCATACATATCAAACATCACTTTTAACACTCACCAAACTTAACATTCAAACTAATTCTGGTCGTACCATGACCTAAACATAATTTACAACACATTATAGGTCATTTTGGCAGCTTACAATTACATTCAACGTGCACCAACAAGTGCAGAATTTGCCCAACTCAATTTACAACAATTTAACTCCATAACCAAGCTCATTCACATGTCCAACCTTCACACCACCATACATACATTCAAACTGCCATAACAACCAACACATTTTAACATCATTATTCCATAAACCAAGCATGAATTCCAGCATTCTTCAAGAGTTAACAAACTGCCACAATGGTACACTTACATTCCATTACTTTCCAAGCTTTAAATCTCATTTTACATTTACATATACTAAGTATACATTACCCAAACAATTTCCTACACAATATACATTTAATCAATCATTTAATTCACCATTTAGAAGCACAATGAAACTGCCTTCAAGGTGTTTCCATGGCTGCCAAAAGTGCACATTCCCATTCAACATCAAAACTCAAAAATTTCTCCATAAATCAAACACCCATAACACCCTTACAAACTTTAACAAAGCAACAATCAAAAACTCAAACTTACCTATGGATGAGACTTCTTAAATCTTCACCAAAACTTGGTCTTCTTGCTGCCAATCTACTGCCCAAGTGGTGTAGACTAACTTTAATGAAGGAAGGTAGAAGGAAAGAAGCTTGAATCTCATATGCATGGAGCTTCAACCATGCGTCAATGGAGTTTTTTGGGAGCAAATTTTCTGCTGGTTCTAAGGTTGAAGATGAAGATGTATATTCTGCCCAAATGAAGCTTTAGTGGTCCACTTAAATGAGTTAGTGGACCACTATGTAAGAATTAAATCATTGTTTATTCTAAGGTTCCATTTTTCCACATTTAACTCCCAATTTTTGCTATTTACATTAGGTACCACCAATTTAATTTTTCATGACATTTTCCAAGTGTAATATTATTTATTTTTAATGGAAATTTAGGTCAAAAGACAACTCGGGGTGTCAAATGACTACAATGTCCCTGTTCAGGTTGCATTCTCGATTTTTTGGTAACACCGGGTTTTGTCCGTTTTTCGATTTCTCGCTTTTCTTTGTACTAATTATTTAATTTTTTTTTTATATTTCTAATGATATTTCTACTTCAATTGATGTCTCTTTAACTCCTAAAAATATTTTTTAGGGTTCCCATGATCCAGTCGATCAACGGTCCACGCCGTGACTTCCCGGTGCGGTCACCCATCGCTAGGGTTCTCGGCTCGCTTAACTTAGTTGCATTTCTTTAATATTATTTTTTCTTTATTTTTCTTGTATTTTCTTTTCTTGTATTTCATTATTTAATGTCTCCTCACTCATATCGAAGTGTAGTTCTAGGCATTCTAGCTGTCCGGACAACACTGGTCACCGGAACAGTAGAATGCACTACCGAACTTAGGGGTGTTACACAAATGATAATTGGGACTTAGGTTTCCCTTGCAAATAGAATAATAATAATTTGCACAATTAATGATATATGAAAAGAAATAATGTGAATCATAAATACTTAGTATGCAAACCATTTCTTGAATTGTGAATTCATATAAATATTGCATTGAATAAATGAATCATATGAAAATGTGAATGGAACATTAGTTCTCATCATGAGAGAAAGGAAGAATGTTTTGAGTACAATGGTACATGAAAACAATTGATATGAATTGTGATCAATATGGATGATAAAATGAATGTATAAATTATGTAGAAATGTGATTTGAAAAATTTTGCTTTCATCATAACTAGAACTAAAATAATGTAAAATATAAATAAAACTTATAGTCAAATAATGAAACATAAGAATACTTAATGGTACTATTGTGCCCATGTATTGCCTAGATAAGTGTGTCAGATTAGATAGATTGGCATGCTAATAGGGGATTGTTTGAGCAGTACTGCATAAGGCTTTATGCTTGTATCTATGGCTTTATGCCTGTATTCATGGCTTATATGCCCGATTATTTGTTACCATGGGTTTTTAGCCATATTGATTGCATACGTGGTTGACGTTCTGTATTTCACGTCCTATGGTATGATGACTCGAGACACTATAGTGTTTAGTGCCCAGGATCCGCTTATCCGGTTTAGTCAGCCTGCTATAGGTTACTTGGGCAGTGAAATTTGTTATGAATAATGAAAATTAAATATACAAGTAAGAAGGACCTGAAATAAACTAGAATAGCTCTTAAATTTTATTTATTATGAAATGATCCAAATCACCTAGAAAGTATTGATGGAAATGATAAAAAGATTAGCAAAAGAAATAGAATATAAGTAAATATTACAAATGCATCTTTCATAATAAAATAAGCATAAATTAAATATTTTTAGAACATTTATATGTTATATATTATTACTGTAAAATTTATGAACTAAGCACTTCCAAAGAAGAATAAATTAGGATAAAAGATAATTAATATTAGAAATTTCACACGAAATTAAATTAATTCTTTGAGTATCCAAATTATGCTTTAGTTTTATCTTTATTTGTATATTATTTCCTTGTTATATTATTGCACCACTAAGCAGCAATGCTTAGAGCGATGGATTGTTTCCTTTGCACAGGTACTGAAGATAAAGCCCAGTGAATATTAGACTGGGATTTTGGAGTCTGGATCTGTAGAAGTGCCAAGGTTGTCACCTCCTCAGCAATGCATGCAGATAAGGCCCATATAAGTCATGTTAATGTATTTTGTATAGTATAAATATTTCTTATGTTGTAATGTAAACTAAGGAATATAAAAGTTGCATTTCACTGCCCAAGTAACCTATGACAGGCTAACTAAACTGGATAACGGGTCGTTGGCACTGGACACTGTGGTACCTCTGGCTATCATACTATAGGACGCGGAATGTCAACCACGTATGCAATCAATGTGGCTAAAAAGCCATGATAACACATAATCGGGCATAAAAGCCATCAGTACGAGCGTAAAGCCATGAGTGCAGGCATAAAGCCATGAGTGCAGGCATAAAGCCATGAGTGCAGGCATAAAGCCTTTCGCACTATTGCTAAAACAATACCCTATTGGCATACCAATCTATTCAATCTAACACACGTATCTAGGTAATACATGGGCATATAGTACCATTAAATGTTAATATCTTATGTTTTATGACTTCATTATTTAATGACAAATTTCATAATTTATACATTCATTTGATAATTTATATGATCATAATTCTCATCAATGATTCTCATGCACCATTGTACTCAAAATACTTTTTCTTGTCCTATCTCCCATAATGGGAACTAAAGTCTTATTTATACATTCATTTATTCATTGCTCTATTTATATAAATTATTATTCATATTCCAAGTAGTCCAAACATATTTCATGGATTTCAAATTTTATCTAAATTTTCCTTAAATCCTAGTGTCACTCAAATTTAAAAATTTAAATAAACTATTTACATTATCTATATCTTAACCATTAAATAGCTTTCTAATTTATTATACCATTTCCTATATCATTGGGGTCATTCAACTTCACCATTCACCATTTTACCTACCACATACTATATTAACAACTATAATGGTTCTTATAGTTTGTTTTTTTACTTCACATAATTTAGTGGTTACTATTGATTTGACCATTTCCATTCAAAGGTAGACTTTTTCATTCATAATAGATTTTTTAAGCCTAAGTTCACTAATATACTACATTTTATATTTTATTTTTGTTGGCATTGATTTCCAATACCATTTTAAAGCTTATTTTCTGTTATTCAAAATTTTCAAATTTCATACCTTAAGTTCACTATTCCATTGGTCTAAGCTACAGTAAGAATTTGGCAAACTTTTCTTCATCAATGTTGTTCCTTTATGTGTCTTTTTTAATTTCCTTTTTGAATCACTCCATTTGGAGTTTTCTAGCTCAAGTTATGGCCATTTTACCATAACTGGCTGGATTGACCTATACCCAGAATTTCTGGGCAATCCTAGTTCTGCTAGATTTGGTATCTTGACTTTAGTGGACAATTCTATTAAGTTCTGGTTAAAATTTGGAGTTATGTTCTTCATGAAAGTTGTTCCAAATTGTCTAATCTTTCCATTGATATAAAATTTAGGTCATTTGGACATTTTTACACTAAGTTATGACCATTTGAACAAATACTGTTCATTTGGTCAATTTCCAGGATCAGCAGGTTAGTTACCTGAATTTGGTCAATTTTTAGGGTATCCTAAGTTTGTTTTCTGGGCAAGGTTTCTTCATCAAAATTGTGTCATTATGTGTCTAGTTTCACCTTCAATTGGCCTTGCACCAATTGGAGTTACACAAATCAAATTAGGGCTACCCAAACACACTGGACTCAAGGTCCAGAAATTCTGTCACAATTGGGCAGCATACCATTTCAATTCCAATACCACAATGTTCTTCAATTTAAAGTCAAAATTCATCAAATGGTCAGTAATTGACCATTAGAACTTAAATTAAACATCTAAGCATTAAATTCTCAAATAAATCTCAAAATCCTAACCCTAACAATCCATCACTTCATCTAACATACACAAATCAACATCTAACTCTAATATAATTATCAAACATCATTCCCAAGCAATTTAATTCAATCAAATCAACAATTCTCAACCTTCCCCGATGGCTGCCAAAAATTAGAATGTTCCTAACATGCATATTTTCTTCAAATTTTCTCCATTTTCTAACTTAACTCAAAGTTCAAATAAAAAATATAAAGGGAGAAGTAAGAGATTTAGCACTAACCTTTGTTGGAGAGTTTCTCACACTTACAAAACCTCCTTATTTCCTTTCCTTATTGCTGCCTCAAGTCACTCAAGGTATAAGAATCAAGTTTAGTGAAGAAAGTAGGTGGTTTTGTAGTGTAAAATCAAGGTTTAGTGAAGGGGGTAAGTGGTTTTATGGTGGAAGTGAAGGAGAGAGGAAGCTCTTGTTGAACAAAAATGGTGGAGGGAGTGAGAGAGAGTTTTGGCTGGGTTCAAGGAGGAAGAAGAAGCAAATTTTTCTCTTGAATTTTAGCCCATTTAATTCTAATTTAAGTTGGTTTATAAAGGCTTGTCTTCATTTAATTGGTGAAGCACCTTTTAATGACATAAGCAAGATGTAACAATTAACATTTCTTTCTTTTTCATTTTCTTGCTTTTTTACTCATTTTTAAATAAATTTTTGGTAACATTTGTTCACATTTTATGTTATATAATTTATTTACTCAATTGAACAAGTCGATAAAAAATCATCTCCGAAGACGAAATGATCAAAATACCCTCTGTTTGGCTTATTGAGCCAAAATCATCTATACCGATCTAAAAAGTTTTCTAAGCATTTTCTTAGCATTCTAATGCTTTCGAAACCTCAATGACTCTTCTCTGGACTATCAAAAATTATTTCATGAATTTTCTCCTGGGTTTAGGGCTTTTAACTGCGAAGATCGCAACTTCCCTCTAGGTTACCCATCACTAGGGCACCAACTCATTTAACTTGGTTGCATTTTATTTTTAAAATTTTTCCTACATTTATCTTGTTGATATTTGAGTTAATTATGGCTCCTCACTTTAGTCTAAATATTTTTTCAGACGTTCTAGCTGTCCGAATGGAGACCGGTCACTTGAACAATAGAATGTACAGAATTGCTACAGTGAGGGTGTTACAAGGGGTGAATTCGCATGTAATTAAAAATTTGAAAGCTAAGAAGAAAATTGACAATTTAAAGAACAAGTGGGGGAAAAATGAAATGCGCAAGAAATTTATAAAAGTTCAATTATTCCATGCCTACGTCTTCTCCTTAAGGCTCTCATTGAGAGTTAACTTTATTAATTAATCTTCTTTGAGTGAAAATTAAACCTTTTGCAATTCCCTAAGAGCAAACCCTAGTTCTCTTACAATCCCTTTTCACTCAAAAGTAATTTAATGCTCTTCAACTACTTTTTAATGAAGAGAAACAATAAATATATGAAGAGCAATTTAGCTCAAGAACTTAGTCTTCAAGAATGAAAGCTTCTCAAAAGTAAACTCAAAATTTTTACTTTAAAACACTTCTTTCATCAAGTTAATCCATAAAACATGTTGGCTGTTATAGGAGGTTTCAAAAACTTGCTTTTAGGCTAAAAAATCTAAAACAATGAACTCCAAAAAAAGTTAAAACTAGTTATTGTTTTGTCTTTTAGCGCACCTGGAATTTTGCTGTCAGACCCAAAAGTAACACGTTACTTTTGAAAGTAACAAATAAGTATTTTCTAAGAAGTGCTTTTAGTAGAGTAAAGTAATAGATCTATAATATGCACAAATGTATGAAGGGGGAGGGGAACATTGGATTTGTCGAAAATTTCATTCATTCTTCATATTAATTACAACTGCATTTTATTATTTATATTAATTTTAAAGTTTGTATAATTTAAAATTTTTAATCTTATTTATACTGAACCTCAATTAAATATAAAATTTATAAGAAGTAATTAACTAAAATAAGAAATTAATAAATAAGTCAAAAATATGAAAATATTATTAATCAATAATCTATAATAAATTAGTGATAAAAATTCATCATTAATTATCTCTAGCGACAATATATCTGTCACAAATACTTTTAGGAAAGAGAAGCTATTTTATAAAAAGTTGTTGTCAATACTTTTTAGAGATGTCTTATCCGTTTCTAATACTTTTAGCAGCGAGAAAAAACTCTATACAAATTTGTCACTAATAATTTTTAATGACAAATTATCCATCACTAATGCATTTAGTAATGCACTATTCATACAAATTAATCGCTAATAATTTTTAGCGATGACTTATTCATTGCTAAATCTATAAATAATTCAACTTCTAATAATACTATAATTAATATAAATTAATTATAGTATTATTATTTTAATAATAATTGTACTTATATTAAAAATCCTATTATAATTATGTATTCTTAATTCTATAAGTACTATTAATTCATTAAAAAATATTTATTTTATTAAAATTAAATTAATAAATAATATTAAATACTAAATCTTACTTATACTAATTTGTTTTTTTTTTTTAATTATTCTAAATATTTACAAACTTGTAATATTAAATTATAAAGTTATTATTAAAAAACTATTTAATGAATATAATTATAAAATTATTATT
This sequence comes from Hevea brasiliensis, assembly GCF_030052815.1. Lineage (NCBI taxonomy): Eukaryota > Viridiplantae > Streptophyta > Magnoliopsida > Malpighiales > Euphorbiaceae > Hevea > Hevea brasiliensis. The sequence continues at coordinate 88,913,146 of NC_079494.1, read as the reverse complement.
AAAACTTAACTATTTAATTAAATAAAAAATTTTTATTTATATCGATAGAAATAAAATTCCTAATCTTATTCAATATTTGTTATACAAGTTGTAGCTTTTTTTTTTTTCAATATTAGTAACGAATAACTTTTATATTTGCCCACTCTATTTTCACTCAATAAGATTTGAGCTTAATCAACTTTGACTTATAATGTGATTTTTTTTTCTTCATTACATTTTTGTGCCTTTTTTTCTCCATATATATATATATATATAGTCAAAGAGGATAATTTAAAAAAAAATACAGAAATTAAATGTACAAAAAATTAGAAACACAAATCAACTTTAATTAGTAGTAAAATATAGCTATGATAACAAATGATAATGAATGACTAAATTTAATTAGGTATTGAAAATAAATATTGTAACATCCCTATGTTCGGTAGTGCGTTCTACTGTTCCAGTTACCAGTGTTGTCCGGACAGCTAGGATGCCTAGAACTACACTTAGATATGGGTGAGGAGACATAAAATAATAAAATACAAGAAAAGAAAATACAAGAAAAACAAAGAAAAATAATAGTAATGAAATGTAACCAAGTTAAACGAGCCGAGAACCATAGCAATGAGTGACTGTACAGGGAAGTTGCGGCGTGGACCGTTGACTAGCCCTGGACCGCAGGGAACCCTAGAAAATATTTTTAAGACTTAAATGAACATCTATTGAAGTATAAATGTCATTAGAAATATCAAAGAATAATTAATTAATTAGTACAAAGAAAGACGAGAAATCGAGAAAACGACAAAACTCGGTGTTACCGAAAAATCGGGAATGCAATCCGAATAGGGGCATTGTGGTCATTTTAGACCCCGAGTTGTCTTTTGACCTAAATGTCCATTAAAAATAAATGATATTACACTTGAAAATTGTCATGAAAAATTAAAATAGTGGTACATAATCTAAATAATAAAAGATGGGAGAAAATTATGGAAAATTGGAAAGTTAACATTAAAATATATTTTTATTCAATTAGTGCTCCTCTAACACCACTTAAGTGGACCATTAAGCATAATTGTGGCAGAATATGCCTTCATCTTCCTCACTTTGCAAAACCAACCGAAACACCTTGAGAGGAAACTCCATGGGCGGCCACCCATGTAAGCTCCAATCCTCACTTTCAAGCCATAAATTCTTGTAAGTCCCTTCCTTAAAAGTGATCCTCACACCATGTGCAGTAGATAGGCAGCAAAAAGAAGAAGTTTGTGTAACATCCTCCCGGTAGCAATTCCGCACAGTCTACTGTTCCGGTGACCGGTGTCGGTCCGGACAGCTATAACGTCCGGAAAAATATTCAAATCAAAGTGAGGGACCATAATTAACTCAAATATTAATGAGAAAAATTTAGTAAAAATTTTAGAAATAAAATACAGTTAAGTCAAAAGAGCCGGTGCCCAAGCGATGGGTAACCAGAGGTAAGTTGCGGTTCTCGCAACGAGGAGCCCTAGACCCGGGGGAAAAATTATAAAATAATTTTTGGGACTCCAGAGAAGGGTCATTGAGGTTCCTATGGCATTAGAATGCCAAGAAAATACTTAGAAAAATTTTTCAATCGGTACAGACAATTTTGACCCGTTAAGCCAAACGGAGGGCATTTTGGTCATTTCGCCTTCCGAGGTGATTTTTGGCCGACTTGTCCAGTTGAGTAAATAATTAATATGACATAAAATATGAATAAATATTACTAAAAATTAAATTGAAAAGAAGTAGAGAAGAAAAGAAAAGAAAATGAGAAAAAAAGGCTTATTTATGACATAAGGTGATGTCATTTAAAAGCATCCACCAATGACAATTAAACAACCAATTTACTAACTAATAAAAAGAGATAAACAAGGCCAAAGGAATTAAAATACCAGCTGCCTTCTTCTTCTTCAAAACGTTTTAAACCTCTCCCTCTTCTCCTCCATTGATGTTTAACCAAACAGCTTCATTTCTCCCTTGTTTCCACTACTAAACCCTAAACCCCTTTCATTAAAACTTGTCCACTCATCTTGGGAGAGTGTTTGGCAGCCTAGAAAAGGAAGGAAAGTGAAGTTTTAGCTTGAAGAAATCTGCCCTACAAGAGGTTAAAGTGAGGTTAGTGATATCCTTTCACTCTCACTCCTTTAATCCTTGTTAAAGCATCATTTTAAGTTAAGAAATTGTAAGAGTTTGAAGTAAGTTATATGTGTTAGGGCATCTTTAATTTTTGGCAGCCCTAAGGAAGGATGAGATTGATTGTTTTAATGAATTTAGAATGGATAGAAATGATGTTTAAGGTATGAATATGCATGGATGTTGAATTAGTGTGCTAATTGAGGTTTATGGATAATTTAAATTGGACATTAGGGTTTTGAGAAGTGAAACTTGGATTTAGCTTATGGAATTGTGAAAGAACATTATAAGGGTCAATTAGTGACCATTTTAGGTATGTTGACCATGAATTGGACTGAAAAATAGTATAGCCAAGTGAATGTGTAGGCTGCCTTGTTAGTGCAGCAGAGGGACTGAAAATTCAATCCACTTGCACTGCCATAACTTTGGTTGTGTAGGTCCAATTGGTGTTTGGCCAATTGGACATGAAACTAGGCTTATAATGACACATTTTTGCTGAAGAAACCATGCCCAAAAGACCAAAGCAAGTGGACCAAAACTTGGCCCAATCCGACACCCCGCAATGACCCGCAGAATGACCAAATGAACAAGAATCGCTCATTTGGCCATAACTCACTGTAGATTTGGTCAATTGACCTAAAATTTTTACAGCAACAAGTTAAGACATAGAAACCTACCCCAAATTATGACCAGAACCTAACCCAAATGGCAGTCACGATTCATCGCTCAAACTGCAACTCGCAGATTTTCATTTGAGCAAGAATGTTTGGATGGCTATAACTCTCTCTAGAAAACTCGGATTTAGGCGATTCTTGAACCGATGAAAACCTAAGGCATAGTAGAACATTTCATATGAAGAAAGTTAGACCAAATTATGAACTTAACTTGATCAAATTACTGACCAAAGTTGGACCATAAATCTGCGGACTCCAAAATCTCAAAGATGAACAGCAGACGTGAACAGTAAACTTATTTTGGCCATAACTTGAGCTAAAAAACTCCAAATGGAGTGATTCAAAAAAGGAAATTCAACTAGACAAAATAAGGAACAACTTTCATGTTTACCATTTCCTCAAATTCCCACTGTAAAAATAACAAATGGAACAGTAAAGATGAAGCATGAAAACCGAAAATTTTGCTCAATTAGCATTAAGCTTAAAAATGGCATTGGCAACCAATACCAACAAGTTTGAAATACAAAATGTGGTATGTTTGAGGTGTTAAGATCAATACACCTATTTTCTATCCAAAAGTCAACATTTTTGTTGACCAATGAGGCGAATAGTGACACCAAAACCAAAAATTGACAATTTTGCCAAAATGACCTAAGCTTTGAGAAAGTGACCAAAACCAACAAGTTTTGAATACAAAATGTGTTATGTTGGGAATATTAAAACCAATGTACCTATTGTTTATGCAAAAGTCAACATTTTAGTTGACTAATGAAATGAATAGTGACACCAAAACTTGAAATTCAAAATTTGAAATTAGAAATGCATCTAGGGGACTTTAAATTGCAATTGGCAATTAATACTAGCAAATGTAAAACTCAAAATGTGGGATCTTGGTGTAATAAGAATTAATATATTCATTAAGTATAAAAAGGTCAACATTTTGGTTGACTAGTAAGGTGAATAGTAATCAAAATGATTAGTAAATTAAGATGAAGACCTAGAACCAATTCTAAGCTTAAATGCTTAGAATTGTATGACAAATATGGACTATGCATCATAGTCAAAATTGTTAAAAAGAAATTTAGGCCATAAATTTGAAATCCATGAAATATTCATGGATTAGTTGAAACATGAAAAATAAGTCACCTAATTGATGTGAATAAATAGTTAGGGCATATATGCCCATCACAAATGGAATTCATAAAATATTAGAAACTCAACTTGAAATATAAAATTTGTAATTACATAAGTAGATTCTTGAATGTATAAATGAGAAAGGAAAAATGTTTTGAATACAATGGTACATGTGAACCATTGTTTAGAATTGTGATCAATATGAATAACATAATGAATGGACAAATAAACCGTATTAATGTATGAATGAGACATTAGTTCTCATTATTGTAAAGAGGAGAAGTATTTTGAGTACAATGGTATAAAAGAATAATTGATGTGAATTGTGATCATATAAATGATCAAATGAATGTATGAATTATGATTGAAATTTATCATGAAAAAAATGAAGTCATAAAGCACAATATATTAACATTTTAAAATATCAAATGCCCTAGTATACCTAACAAGATTGGTTTGGATAGTTTGGCATGCCAATAGGGTATTGTTTTAGCAGTACTGCGAAAGGCTTTATGACTGTATTCAAAGCTTTATGCCCTAATTCATGGCATTTATGCCCGTATTAATGGCTAATATGCAAATTATGTGATATCAAGGATTTTAGACATACCGATCGTGCATACGTGGTTGACGCTCGCGTCCCATGGTATGACGGCCCGAGGCACCGCGTGTCGGTGCCAACGACCCGTTATCCAGTCCAGTCATCTAGTATAGGTTACTTGGGCAGTCAATTAAAGTATTATTCAATTCAGGCAGTTAAGTTAAGTTAAGTATAATGAAAATCCAGTACAATTAAATTAAGTATTGAATGAATAAGCAAAAGAGATTAGCAAAAGAAACATAACAAAAATATAAATTGCAGAACCGTACAGACTTGAAATACAATACAGATAGAATAAATTATATACCCGCTAGTATTATTGAAAAGTTATAAACTAAGCACTTCCAAAGAGGAACAAACTAGTATATAAGATCGTTGATACTAGAAATACCATACCAAATTAAATTGATTCTTGAGTATCTGAATTATCATTTATTTCTTTCTTTACTTGTATATATTATTTCTGGTTATATTATTGTACCACTAAGCAGAAATGCTTAGCGCGATGGAATTGCTTCCTCGCGCTGGTACTGAAAGTAAAACCAGTAGACTGTCGACTGAGATTTTTGGAGTCCAGATCTTGAGAAGTGTCAGAAGAGTTCAAGATTGTCACCTCCAAAGAATGAATGTAGATAGGGCTCATTTTATACATGTTATGTATATTGTTCATTCCTAGCACATTGTAAATTATTTGTATATCTTGTACAAAATAAACTCATGTAATTAACCTATGAATTATGGAAGCTATTCAAAGTAAGTATTTTAGTATGTGAATTGAATTTAAGTTATAATGAGATTATACTTGTGAATATTGAGATATTGAAAATCTAATGAGATTTCTGAGAAATCTGGATACTATATTGAGATACATTATGTTTGAAAATTTTTAAGACTATTAAGTTTGAGGAATTGAGTATATATTGAAATTGTCTTTGGCAGGTTCAGAAGAACTGTTAGTCCAAATTACAGTCGACACTTTGTCGGATTATCGTTAAAATTTTTGAAATTTCCAATTTAGTTAGATTTTGATAAAAGTAAAAATAGCCTAAATCTTCAATAAAGTTTTTGAATAAATAAATCAAGAACTGTAATGAAATCAGATAAAATAGAGTGCTCCGGCACACTGAGTGGCATAACTTGCTCGGCTACACTGTAGTCGGGTAAGGGGTGTCACAGTTTGGGTGAGGTTTTGAAGAACTTCAAAAGTGGTAACTGAGTGTTATCAATTCTTGTTTCATTAAAAGTGTAACCAAGGTTATGGGTAATTGATTTATGGAAGAATTTTTAATGTTTAATGAATTAATAGAGATGTATATTTTGGCAGCCATGGAACTTCACTATGAACAGCTTGTTCTTGCATGTAAATAGTGGTTTGAATGATGATTTAAATGTTTGATTGTATTGTAGTTGAATTCCATGTGTAAGGTTTGATTTGTAAGCTTGAAAATTGCAAATGGAGGTTGATGGGTATGTGTAAACTTGTGGCAGCCTCATGAAGAAGATTGACGTGTTTAAGTTTCATGGAATGGTTTGTTGAATTATGTTGCATATGGTGGCAGCATGTGTGTGTGTTTAATTGTTAGGGTTTAGACATGGAAATGAGGTATTTTTATGTGGTTGAATTGTTGTAAATGAGACTTTGGAAATTTTTGTATCATAGTGTGCTTATTGAGAATGGTTACAAGCTGTCCAAAATGACCAAAAATGTGTTGTTAAAGGTGTTAATGGTAAGGTACAAACCAGAATTGGCATGAAGGAAGTAATTTGGTAAGTGTTGAATATGTAATTGGTAAGTGATGAGAAGTGTGTAGTAGAGCACTGTATGTTTTGGCTTAGAAACTTAAGTGTGTGACTCCAATTGGTATGAGACCAACTGGAGGTAAAACTAGGCACAAAATGTGCCAAATTTCATAAAGGAAGCTTACCAAAATTCTGCCTAGAAGGTAACTTGAAAAATGACCAAATCCAGATTAGTGACTTGAAAGCCTGAAAATGGATCGTTTGGGTGGTAGTTAGTATTTTGACCATAACTTACTCAAAATAGGTCCAATTGACGTGAAATTTTTACCATAAATAGTTTAGACATAGATCTACAATTCTTATGAAGACACCAAAGCCTAGAAATGGCCAGAACCAATCCAAATAGCTTACACAAATTCAGGTACCAAAACTGGCCGAACCAAAAGTGACCTAAAAATGACCTAAAGTTACCATTTTGGTGCATTCTGTCCAGCATTGGTAAATTCACCATAACGTGGTCTACATAACTCAGAATGACCTAAAATTTTGCCCCGCGTGCAATAAGACATAGACCTACAAGTTTGTAGTTTGGATCTAAACCCGAAAACTGAGGGAACTAGTTCATCTGGCTAGGTCAAATTAGCATACCGAAATCCAGCAAATTGCAATAAAATGCAATATACTTGAAAATGAAATTGGTAACATATACCAACACTAAAGGGCTATAAAATGTGACATATTGGTAACATTAAACCTAAGTCACCTAGAATGCATCGAGGGTCAACATCTTAGGTTGACTAAGGAAATAATAGAATTCAATAAATTAATTATTAAGCCTTATTGTTAGAGACGGTTTAAATGAGTACTGAAACACTTCAAATTGTGTGTTTCAGTTAGCAAAGACTCAGGGAAGGGGAAGGAAACACTGAGTTAGAGCTAAGAGGCATTTATCAGAGGTTTGTGCACAACTAGTTTTTAATTCATTTTGTTATAAATATTTTATATGATTAAATGAAGTTATTTTCCTTATGTATTATGTTTATCAAGTATTGGATTTAATTCAATGATTATTGAAATTGTTATAGTATGTATGAATTTAGCTTTATGAAATGGTATTTCCACAAGTATTAAGCATTGTTGTGGATCGAATAAATTATGTTTTGGAAAATTGTGATAGAACATGTTTTGAATTGTGATGGGCAATTTAAATGGAAAAATGCAAATTTATGATTTGAATTGTGATGAGCATAAAAATTATTGGATATTGAAATTGACTTTGAATCGAATTCTATTGTGATTTATGCTCACTGAAAGGATTGTGATATTGTTTTATATCTCACTATAGATGCTTGACTAGGTTATTACCCGTCTCTCTCATTTGTTGAGAAGACAATGGAGTTAGTTGTATATTGATTACCATGGTACGTGCACAGGCTTAGATTCTCCTCTTATTAGAGGTTAGATCTAAGTTCTATGTTATGGCCCTTTCGGAAGATTCATTATTGTGATGTGTACTGTACACGATGATTCAACCTCCTGAAGGAACGGAAGCGTGAAAAACACAAGATTATACCATTGAATTCAAAAATTTTCACCTAGGGTCACAAGCACCATGCAAGATTTATTTTTATCTATTTGATTTCAATGATAAACAACATATTAAAACTCTTTTAATATGTTTTTGGATCTGTATTTGCCATTTAAGATTTTAAAATTAATCAGATTAATTTTAGAACCCTAGATTAAATCAAGAACGATTACACTAACCTCTTGATGATGTGTCGCAAATGCGCCTTTGAGATTCGTCTTGAGGACACGGATGTTGTCCCTCTAGCTTGTCCACACCAAGAACACCTATGGCAGCCCTTGAACAGCTTCTAAAGCCTTTTCTATTAATTAGAAATTCAAGTTCTGCCTTTTAAGAGATTAGAGATGCAAACAGGACACTAGAAACAATTTCTAGTGTTCTTAATTCAAGAGATTGATGGCTAATCTCTTTGAATTGATGAGAGATGAAGAGAAATAGCTGGAGAGGCTCAAAGTGGCGTGACATATGAGAGGAGAGGCTGCTGGTTGTGTTTTCTTTTCATAACCCCACTTAAATAGCTAGGTTAACACATTAAACCCTAGCCACATGTCACCTTTTGATTAGCTCTAGGTTTAAGTGACCCAATCACATTGTGCCAAGTGTCAAACCTATATTTAATCTTGATTTTAATCATCTTACATGATTAAAAATATTTGGCAAGCTTATGTGTTATGCCATGTGTCACCATCTCATGGTGCCACGTGTCACACTGCAAAATGACCAAAATGCCCCTGTGTCTTAATTTTGAGTTCTTAACCCAAAATAATTATTTTCTTCTTCTAATTAATTTATATCAAATATAAATTAACTAATTAATCTCTATTAATTAATTTCTCATCAATTAAATTCATATTTAAACACTTTAAATATAAATTTAATTTATACTACACATCCAATAATCTAGATTTGGTTTCAAGTCATGCTAGGGACGTTGCAATTTAATTGCAAACCAAATCTATTTAATTAATCAATTAAACTCTTTAATTAATTAATTAAATCATATTTAAATAGGTGATAACTTGTGTATGTGTGTGACTTACTAGGCTCATCACTAATTGGCAATGAGACATGATATCAACTCTTAATATCATCGGAACTCTTTCTTACCATAAATGATTTCTCTAAATCATTTTATGAACCTCATAGACCATGGTTAACACCTAGCATAGCATGCCATGGCCACCCAATTAGTAATAAGATTTACCTTAAATGAACCTATAATCATATGTTACCATGCACTAGAATCTCTCTGTTACAAAATCCCAACTCAAGCTGGAGTCATGGTTTATGTCAAACTCCATTTGCTATGAATATTATGTTCTCTTTTAATTTCAGTTCTTGATTAAAAGATTTTTCTCATCAGAAACTCTTTTCTGAATAAATCTATCTGTCCTTGCCAGGAACTTGAAACATCAAGAACAATTAAATGAACATAGGATTTTATCTCTATTTACTTAGAGGAACAGATTCCTTCTTGATCAACACCTACCTCCATATATAACTAGCAGGAGCCAACACATGCCCATATACCCATACATAGTACAAGTATGAAAGCAGTATCAAACTCAAACTACCTATATACAAGATAATCGTGCTATATCTCGTGTCTAAAGATTATATGCATCGATATGATTTATGACAAAACATTGACAAGAGTAAACTCCATGTGCTTGTCATAAGTGTCACTGGTTCGGCCTACTTATCATTTATAAGTGCCTATCATGTTTGTTATATGGCATGAGACTCACCATTCCATCTTATTTATATCTCATATAAATAACTTGGGAACAAACATGAATACAATCTTTCTGGATAAGTCATGTCCTTATTATGAAGTATCCTCGATTGTGAACCTATTTATGATACTTTGTGCTAGAAATATTGTCACTCATATTCTTAACAACTTAAGAATAATATTTCTAACAAAATATCAATGGACCTTTTCTATTACACATAAATATATTATGTAAACGGAAAAGTGGAAATTCCTTTTATTAATAAAATATATACAAGATACATACTAAATGATATGCTCTAGGGCATACTACTAACAATCTCCCACTAGCACTAGAGCCATTCATTACAATACCTTAGACCCATCTTCTCAAGATGTCAGTCTAACTGAGCTTATGACAAAGGCTTAGTGAATGAATCAGCCGGATTTTCAGCTGATGCTATTTTCTGCATGGCTATATTGCCTTGCCCAACTATATCTCTGATAATGTGGTAGTGCCTTTCTATGTGTTTGGATTTTGGGTGAGACCTTAGTTCCTTAGCCTATATGACTGCTCCATTGTTGTCACAGTGTAATGGAACTACTGACTCAATGGAAGGAACTACTGTAAGTTCTGTCATGAACTTCTTCATCCAAAGCGACTTCTTTTGCAAAGATCCGATGCAAAGAATATACTCACCTCGAGTGGAATCTACAATCGTGCTCTGCTTGGAACTCTTCCAACCGATCGCACCTCCATTACAAATGAACACATATCCAGAGGTAGACTTTCTATCATCGATATCCGATTGGAAATCGAATCGATAACCATCCAATTGCAAGTCTCCACCTCCATAAATCAAGAATAAATCCTTAGTTCTTCTTAAGTACTTAAGAATATTCTTGTGACTATCCATGTTCCAAACTGGATTGGATTGATACCGCTAGTCAAACTAACGATATGCGATATCCGCCTAGTACACAACATTGCATACATTAAACTTCCAATAGCCAAGCATATGGAATCTGGCCATCTTATCTCTTTCTTCAGTGTCTTTGGAGACATCTCTTTAGAAAGGTGGATGCCATGTCTCACGGTAACAATCCTCTCTTGGAATCAAGCATGTTAAACCTCTTTAACACCTTTTCCAAGTATAGACTTTGGGATAAACCAATTATTCTTTTCGCTCTATCTCTATAGATGCGAATCCCAAGAATATAGGTTGCCTCCCCTAAGTCTTTCATGGAGAATGTCTTTGACAACCATACCTTTATCGTCGTCAACATACCTGTATCATTACCCATCAACGATGTCATCCACATATAAGACAAGGAAAGTGATAGCACTGTCACTAACCTTCTTATATACACATGGCTCATCCTCATTTTTGATAAAACCAAAAGATTTAATGGCTTCATCAAAACGGATGTTCCAACTCCTCGAAGCTTGTTTCAACCCATAAATGGATCGCTTTAGCTTGCATACCTTGGAACCATCTTGGGATTCAAATCCCTTAGGTTGTTCCATGAAAATGTTTTCTTCAATGTATCCATTGAGAAAAGTCGCTTTGACATCCATCCGCCAAATCTCATAATCATAGTATGCACTATTGCTAATAAAATCCTAATTGATTTAAGCATGGCAACAAAGTAGAAAGTCTCCTCATAGTCTATTCCTTGCCTTTGGCGAAACCCTTTCGCTACTAGCCTTGCCTTATAGGTCTCTACCTTTCCATCAGAACCAATTTTCTTCTTGAAAACCCATTTGTTCCCTATAAGTACAATACCTTTAGGTGGGTCAACAAGATCCCAAACTTGATTCTTATACATGGAATCAATCTCGGATTTCATAGCATCAATCCATTTTGAAGAGTCTATATCTGATATAGCTTCTTCATAGGTAAGTGGATCATCTCCATGATCTACTTCTTCATGAGTAGACAACTCTTGTTCTTCTTCATGAAGAAAACCATATCTCACTGGTGGGTGAGATACCCTGGTTGTTCTACGAGGAACAGCTGTAGATGTTTCATCAATGGGTATAGGTTGACTAGATGGATCTATATCCATCTGATCTGTTGGTTGGTCAGAATTCTCCAATTCTAACTCTATTTGCCTTCCTTTGCCTCCTTCTTGAACAAACTGTTGTTCAAGAAATGTGGCATCTCTACTTATCACAACCTTTTGTGAAGTAGGCAAATAAAAAATAATATCCAAAACTATCTTTTGGATATCCAACAAATCGACCTTTTTCTGATCTGGTCTCCAATTTATCAGTGTTCAGCTTTTTGATATAAGCTGGACAACCCCAAATCTTAACATGCTTAAGACTTGGTTTTCTTCCATGCCATATCTCATAAGGTGTGGAAGAAACTAATTTTGATGGAATCCTATTCAGAATATATAAAGCTGATTCTAATGCAAATCCCCAAAAGGAGATTGGCATATCCGTATAGCTCATCATACTACGTACCATATCCAATAGGGTACGATTTCTCCTTTCAGATACACCATTTAGCTGTGGCGTTCCTGGAGGAGTCAGATGAGAAACAATGCCATGCTCTCTCAAGTATTCATCAAATTCAGTACTCAAATATTCACCTCCACGATCTGATCGAAGAGCTTTAATACTCTTTCCTGTTTGATTTTCTACTTCAGATTTAAATTCTTTAAACTTTTCAAAGGATTCATGTTTGTATTTCATCAAATACAAATACCCAAACCTTGATTTATCATCAGTAAAGTTAATAAAATAATGAAAGCCCCCTCTAGCCATTTCTTTAAACGGACCACATACATCACTATGTATTAGTTCCAAAATATTTTCAGCTCTTAGCCCTTGTCCAACAAAGGGTGTTCTAGTCATTTTGCCTTGAAGGCAAGATTCACAAGTTGGAGTAGGCTCAGAGCCCAATGAGGATAGAATCCCCATTTTCTCCAGTTTTGCAATCCTATCTTCTGCAACATGACATAACCTTAAGTGCCAAATATATTTTGAGCTTGAGTTGGTTTTCACCATGGCATTACATTCATTTAGATTGCTATACTCTGGCCAGTGGAAACACTTTCTTACTGGCAATGGAAACACTTTCCTATTGGCAGTGGAGACACTTTCCTTTGCCTTTATCAGCTTTAGTCTTCCTTTTCTATTTAGCTATTTTCTTGGAAGGACCAGGAATTTGAGGTTTCTTTTTCTTATTGCCCTTCTTCTTGTTGGACTTTCCAGCAGAAGAAAATGCAACCCAAGCTACCTCTTTTCCTTTATTGCCTGGCATATTCTTTTGGGCAATAACCAGCATGTTGAGTAAACCAGCTAAGGTGCATTCCTGTTTAGTCATATGGAAATTTGTCACAAAATTCCCAAAATACTCAGGAAGGGACTGAAGGATCAAATCCGTCTTTAGTTGGAAATCCATGTTGAAGTCAAGATGTTCCAACTGCTCAATCAGCCGAATCATCTTGTGGACATGATCCCCAACATTCTGTCCCTCAGACATCCTCATACGGAATAAGCTTTTAGATATCTCATACCTAGCATTCTCTTTGTGCTCACCATACAACTCTTGTAGGTGAAGGAGGATCTCACTAGCACTCTGCATGTTCTCATGTTGCTTCTGTAACTCATTACTCATGGAAGCAAGCATGTAACACTTAGCTCTCATATCATGCTCCTTCCACTTGTCCAAAGTATCATGTTCCTCTTGTGTGGCCTCTGGAGGTAAGGGACCAGGAACATTTGAATATAGAACATATCCTATATGTTCAAGGTTCAGAACAAGTTTCAAATTTCTTAGCCAATCGCATGATTAGGTCTGTCAACTGTTGTGATCAAGTATGCTTGCAAGGATATTGGATGGTGGTGGTTGTTTTGTGCTCATTTTTATCATAAAATTAATTGCAGAAATAACCAGATTAATTAGTAAATGTATCATGTAATTAACCAAAATGATTATGGTCTTTTAATCAAATTGGTCCTCCCACTAACTTAGCGAATCCTACACTTCCAGAGTAGAAAACGGAAATCCTAGTTGGATGGATTTCTAGTGGGTGATTGAATTCTTATAATTCTATTGATCATCCTCAGGTACATCCATTATTGGAATTACAATAAACTATAAGTGAGCAACTCCTTGCCCATCACATCTCATGTGAGGTTCAATCCTTTTACTAGCCCCTAATGCTCAAAATCTCAGGTACATCCAATATTGACTTATCTTGCATTAGTTAAGTTGATCCCATTGAGCCAGTAATTATGCAAATAATTTTAATGTCCTCAGGTACATCCAATATTGGCCACCAAACCATTTACATATTTACAACATCTCATGCTTAACAATTATTCTTAAGAAAATCTCTTAAATTAATTGCATCTCATGCAACTATTTAAAATTTCTTAAAATAATTGCCCCAATGGAGGGCTTATGTTATAATTACTTTAATTATAGCATTTCCAACTTAATCATTTGTTTGGAAGATTTTATAGCCATCCTAATTACTATTAAGGTCTCACTTTGCACATTATCCATTTAGCATGCATATATCATATAATTGCATACATTCCCATACATCTCATGCATTCATGGATAAGCGATAAATATGGTATGATCATGGACTTTCTAAGGGATTGAATTCTGAGCCACCAAGAATTGAATCAGGGCATTCCTAGGTGCATTTCATTCATTCATTTTACAAGAGTTGCTGAAGGAGTACATAATCAACACTTGATATTGAATTCCTCCCACTGGTCCCACTAATGCTCTTGACCTCCTTGAACTTCTTGCAATCCAATATTACATAGTAATCCTTGGCATACCAAGGCGAATTTACAAGAACTTAAATAAATGAAATTACAACCCAAAAATATTACAAACTTAATAATACATGCCCAAAATAAATTAAAATAAATTAATTAATTTACAATCCCAAAGAAACATAAAAGAAATAAATCCAATCACATTGGTCTTTTATAGTCCATGATCATCCATCATGCATATCACTATTTAACAATTAAATAAAACATACATTCTTAAATTAAATTGAATATCTCATATTCAACTTAAAATTCCAGATTTGAATATGATTCAAATAAATTTAAAAATTCAGATTTGAATCTCATTCAAAGAAATTTAAAAATTCAGATTTGAATCACATTCAAACAACTTCAAAAATTCAGATTTGAATCACATTCAAACATTTTTTAAAAAATCAGATTTGAATCACATTCAAATATTTTTTAAAAAATCAGATCTGAATTTTATTGAATCAATTTTAAAAAATCAGATTTAAATATGATTCAAACAACTTTAAAAATTCAGATTTGAATCTCATTCAAACAACTTTTAAAATTCAGATTTGAATCACATTCAAACATTTTTTAAAATTCTGATTTGAATCATAATTTAATTGTGTGATTAAAACAACTAATTAAACACTTTAATTAGTCAAAGAATAGGCCTTAGATCATACAACAATTGCAGAATTAAAAGCCAAACCTTGAATCACCCATGGAACCATTGTTGCCGCCACCAATGGTGGCTTCTCCATGTGTGACGCCACATCTCATGATCCAACCAGCAATGAATCTCTTGATCTCATGATCAAACACACAATTAAATTATATAATCAACAATCTAAATGGCAAATATAGTGGCTTGATACCAATTGAAGGAACGGAAGCGTGAAAAACACAAGATTATACCATTGAATTCAAAAATTTTCACCTAGGGTCACAAGCACCATGCAAGATTTATTTTTATCTATTTGATTTCAATGATAAACAACATATTAAAACTCTTTTAATATGTTTTTGGATCTGTATTTGCCATTTAAGATTTTAAAATTAATCAGATTAATTTTAGAACCCTAGATTAAATTAAGAACTATTACACTAACCTCTTGATGTGCTGCAGCGTGTCTGCGCCTTTGAGATTCGTCTTCAGGACACCAGATGTTGTCCCTCTAGCTTGTCCACACCAAGAACACCTATGGCAGCCCTTGAACAGCTTCTAAAGCCTTTTCTATTAATTAGAAATTCAAGTTCTGCCTTTTAAGAGATTAGAGATGCAAACAGGACACTAGAAACAATTTCTAGTGTTCTTAATTCAAGAGATTGATGGCTAATCTCTTTGAATTGATGAGAGATGAAGAGAAATAGCTGGAGAGGCTCAAAGTGGCGTGACATATGAGAGGAGAGGCTGCTGGTTGTGTTTTCTTTTCATAACCCCACTTAAATAGCTAGGTTAACACATTAAACCCTAGCCACATGTCACCTTTTGATTAGCTCTAGGTTTAAGTGACCCAATCACATTGTGCCAAGTGTCAAACCTATATTTAATCTTGATTTTAATCATCTTACATGATTAAAAATATTTGGCAAGCTTATGTGTTATGCCATGTGTCACCATCTCATGGTGCCACGTGTCACACTGCAAAATGACCAAAATGCCCCTGTGTCTTAATTTTGAGTTCTTAACCCAAAATAATTATTTTCTTCTTCTAATTAATTTATATCAAATATAAATTAACTAATTAATCTCTATTAATTAATTTCTCATCAATTAAATTCATATTTAAACACTTTAAATATAAATTTAATTTATACTACATCCAATAATCTAGATTTGGTTTCAAGTCATGCTAGGGACTTTGCAATTTAATTGCAAACCAAATCTATTTAATTAATCAATTAAACTCTTTAATTAATTAATTAAATCATATTTAAATAGGTGATAACTTGTGTATGTGTGTGACTTACTAGGCTCATCACTAATTGGCAATGAGACATGATATCAACTCTTAATATCATCAGAACTCTTTCTTACCATAAATGATTTCTCTAAATCATTTTATGAACCTCATAGACCATGGTTAACACCTAGCATAGCATGCCATGGCCACCCAATTAGTAATAAGATTTACCTTAAATGAACCTATAATCATATGTTACCATGCACTAGAATCTCTCTGTTACAAAATTCCAACTCAAGCTGGAGTCATGGTTTATGTCAAACTCCATTTGCTATGAATATTATGTTCTCTTTTAATTCCAGTTCTTGATTAAAAGATTTTTCTCATCAGAAACTCTTTTCTGAATAAATCTATCTGTCCTGGCCAGGAACTTGAAACATCAAGAATAATTAAATGAACATAGGATTTTATCTCTATTTACTTAGAGGAACAGATTCCTTCTTGATCAACACCTACCTCCATATATAACTAGCAGGAGCCAACACATGCCCATATACCCATACATAGTACAAGTATGAAAGCAGTATCAAACTCAAACTACCTATATACAAGATAACTGTGCTATCTCAGGTCTAAAGATTATATGCACTGATATGATTTATGACAAAACATTGACAAGAGTAAACTCCATGTGCTTGTCATAAGTGTCACTGGTTCGGCCTACTTATCATTTATAAGTGCCTATCATGTTTGTTATATGGCATGAGACTCACCATTCCATCTTATTTATATCTCATATAAATAACTTGGGAACAAATATGAATACAATCTTTTCTGGATAAGTCATGTCCTTATTATGAAGTATCCTCGATTGTGAACCTATTTATGATACTTTGTGCTAGAAATATTGTCACTCATATTCTTAACAACTTAAGAATAATATTTCTAACAAAATATCAATGGACCTTTTCTATTACACATAAATATATTATGTAAACGGAAAAGTGGAAATGCCTTTTATTAATAAAATATATACAAGATACATACTAAATGATATGCTCTAGGGCATACTACTAACACCTCCTCGACCATAGGGAGTTAGAATTTGATTCGACCTCCCCGACCATAGGGAGTTAGAATCACCCCGAAGATGGCCCTTTTGAATTACTCTTGCATAGTTAGTGAGATAAAGAATGGTTTTGAATAATAAAGAATTGTGATTTCAATTATGATTTATGTATAACTGATTTTGTTGGAATTACCTTAAATGGTTAGTTATGATTTGATAAATTGAATTTCGTAATCAAAGTTATTTTATACAAATGATTTATATTATTGGCAATAAATAATTTGATTTTTTGGAATTTGATGAGTATTATGATTTCCAAATTATTTGCTGTAATTTTGCTAAGGTATATTGAACTATGTTTTAAGTTGTAGTTGTGTACCACTGAGTTCATCACTCAGCAATAGCTTTGTATGCTGTTGCAGGTGAAAAGAGCATAGAGCAATTGAGTAAGCTTCTTTGAAGACACATTCAGATCAGCTCCAGGTATATCATAGGTATACCCATGTACATAGGTTTTGATGTATGCATGTAATAATATGTATGTAAATTATTTGAGCAGTTGTATAAAAACTCTTGTAAAATATTTTGGTATGTAATTAAATGTAAATTATTGTAATGTAAATTTGAGATTTCATTTACCTGTATAGTTTTGTAGTATTAATTTTCGAGTCTTATAATCAATGAAATACTTCTTTTATGATGAGGTTGGTTTGAAAATGAAATGATTTGATTATTGAGATTGAATATTGAGATGAAATGAAGTTTATTAGAGTTCTATTTGAGAAAACATATTGGGAGTGTTTTCCTTTTCAGGTTTGAAGAACTGTTTTCTCAAAATACAGCCGGCACTCTGCCGAAATTTTGAAAAATTTTATAACACCAGATTTTAGTTGATGATTTAAATTTCACGAAAATTATTTTAAAATTCCTTGTAGTATATCTAATGGGTTATCGGTAGGCGAAGTACAGTAATTCATTAGATGTACTACGGGATCATGTTACATCTTACGGGGGAGTAGGGTGTGACAAATATATTATAATAATATTATATCATATAAAAAAAATTCAAAGAAAATTACTTGAAGATAAATTAAATCATTATTAACAAGTATAAACAATGTGTATTGCGCATAAAAAAAATTACTAGCTACTTTTAAGAGTAGATGTTCTTTTTTCGCTACTATATTTAAAAATTTTACACTTTCAAAATATAGCTTTAAAAATTTTTTCAACACTTTGGGGTATCATATTTCATGTGTCTAAGATATGTTAACCTTTAAAACCACCAATTATTTGAAAAGATAATTAATACTAGCATATTTTACTCCGTCTTTTAAGGTTTACAAAC
Source organism: Hevea brasiliensis (assembly GCF_030052815.1). NCBI lineage: Eukaryota > Viridiplantae > Streptophyta > Magnoliopsida > Malpighiales > Euphorbiaceae > Hevea > Hevea brasiliensis. The sequence goes on along the minus strand of NC_079494.1, from coordinate 88,894,461 downwards.
TCATCACAAACATTTACAATATAATTAGTAGCATAATAATTATTTATTATCATCAAAACGTGGATTAAGATACCTAGGTCTAACAATCTCCTCCCTTTTGATGATGATAAATAATTAGTGGATAGTAAATAATAAGCCCAAGTGTTATATGTGAGTTTTAAAATTACTCCCCCTTAATATACTCGTCCTTTCAAAAACATATCATGCATCAATTAAAAATTGAAGGAAGCATACAAAGGGAGGTTTTGCTTAATCAATTCAATGTAATAATATAACGAGTTATGAAAGAATGATGGTGTGTAGGAGAGGGGGGAGGGGGGGGGGTGTGAGGCATAATATCATCTACTAGAATTATATAAAATGCACCAGGTAATACCCAGGAAAGATGGTGGAGTCACAATGGTCTCACTTAAGTACCACCTTCTTAGGCAACATTTCCTGGACATGCACTCTATACAATCCTAATAGAATCAAACCACTGGTAAGTACCGTCTTCCCATAACACTACCATGGTACTAAGAATTTATGCCACGAAGGCATAGATAGATAGGAGTCGCCACTAGGGTAATAACCGGGACATATTCAATGTTTCTTATGAGGGTCATGGATGGCAACTTACTCCTTGCAGAATTTCCACAACCGTCATTACCATAGCCCAATGTATAGGTTCGGGATAGTGGGTTTGTAAGGGGAAGGTGTTAGGTACCCCTTACGCCTGGTCTAACCTTGTTAATTTGAGTGCCAGTCCTCTACTAATGTTTCTAGAAGTCTTGTTTATTATTTCTTTATCAAACTATATCCTAAAAATGCAATTCTAATCCCACACACGCAATTAATTCACAAAGAGATTGTTGTTTACAAACAATTTTCATGCACAAGTAATTCCTATCTATGGGGTTGCTAATTATTTAAATGATATTTACCAGATGATTAAAATTAATTTATTATTGAGAATTTAATTTATAAACAAATTCAATTCCAAATAACCCTAAGTTTCTATTTAACCTAATTAATTAATTTTCACCAAGTTACCCTAAGGATAATCGAACTAAGTTAATTATGTACATGTGTAATTTATTCTAATATCACATAAGGCCCAAACAAACACAACCTAATAAAGATTTCTAACATGTAAATTTATTTTATAATTACCAGGTATTAAATTAGATTTATTTTACACGCCAAGGTTAGTTTAATTTACAAATAAGATTAATTTTTATTTAAAAAGTATTTATTTAAATTAATTATATACAAAAGTTAATTAAATTAAAAACAAAGTTATTTTTAATTTAGCAAATAAAAATCCTATTGTTACTATAATTTGATGCTAATGGTTATGCTAGGAATTTAGGATTACTTACTTGTTAGTAATTACAATTGCCATTGGGGCAAACTACCCTTAAAAAAGGGTCTTTTCTTCTAGTATGGCAATGATATCCCTGGCTTACTCTCGTTTAGCTCCATGTAACCTCCACACAAATGCCCTCTTTGGTACTTACCTTAGGGCTACTTGCTAATTTTATTTGTAATAAAAAATAAAGAAACTAAAGAAAATAAAAAAAATAAAGAAAATAATAAAATATTAAAAACAATTTACATTGGATTCTAACTCTAGTCTCCTAAAGAGTTAAGATTCCTAATTAGTTACAACTACCTAAGGGTCCACATCTTCTAACATATTCCAAACACTTCATAACACTTATTGAATTAAAAAAAAGCACAGAAAAATAGATCAAATATGAATTGGAACCCAAGAAAATACAAGAACATGCATAAATATACAATTTCCAAATTATGATAGATTGATAGTAGCAAGAAATTTGATTTTTGAAAAATAGTTAGACAGGCCTAAAAATCATGAAAAAATTATAGAAGACAGCCAAAACATCATACAACATCATAAGATTCATTGATTAAACAAAACCCTAGCCAAATAATCTATACAAATCTTAAATTTTCCTCATGGTAGAATCACACTACTTTTTTGCAAAATTCATAACTCACCAACTATAACAGATATGAATGCGAAACTAATTGGAAAAGATCAAAAGATTCCAAAGTTAATTTAAACACTAGATTTACACAAAAATATTAAGAAACAAGGGAGATATGAGCTTCACAAATCGAGTATCCTGCAAATCAGATTTTACAGGAATCCTAACCTCAAATAGCCATAACTTACAAAATATTAAAGCTTTTTTAGTGATTCTTGAGCCTAAAATTAACAGAATTTCATGTAGAATATGAATATTATTTTTACAAATTTTTTACAGATTTAGAAAATAACGAAAAATAATAAAAATATGAGAGATAAAAAACTGAATATGTGCAGAGTTGTATATCCCCTCAAATTAAATATAATTACATGATCTATATGAACATACAAAATAAATTAGAAACAAGGAATATAGAATTAAACATTACATGGCATAGATCTTGAAAAGAAAATAAAAGAACTAACCTTCGAGAAATATCGCAAGAGAGAAAGACGAACTAAAAGAAATTTTGACTATTTCTCTTTTCAATTTTTTTTCCTTTTTTATTTTTATTTTTTGTCTTCTCCTCCACCTCCTTTCTTCCCTTATCCAGTAGGGTATTTATAGGGTTTTGGGAGAGAGGTGTGATAGGGTTTGGAATCCTAAAGTAATAAAGTTCAGATAACTTAAACAATTAGGATTGTAGAATTTGGGTGAGACTGAGATATGGATGAGGTGTTTCAACCAATAGGAAGAGAGGGGAAGGGAAAGGCACCAATAGAGAGTGAGGAAGAGGTGTGGTAGGGTTTGAAGTCCTAGTGTGATAAGGTTCAGATAACTTAAACAACTGAGATTGAGGAATTTAGGTGAGACTGGGATATGGGTAAAGTGTTTCAACTAATTGGAAGAGAGGGAAAGGGGGTGCAACCAATAGGGAGTGAGGAAGAGAGTGGGGACCAAAGAGGGAGAGAGAGTTTATATGAGAGGGATAGAGAAAAAATATTTTCTTATTTTATTTTTTAAAAAATAAATTAAATAGATCATATTTAAAATTCATAACCAGGCTTTCTTAAGCTTAATTAGGTACTTTTAAAAATTACCCATATTAAATTTAAACAAAACAAAATTTTATTTAAATTTAATTAAATTTATTTCCCAAAAAAACATATTATTTTTTTTTCAAGATCATGCCACTGAATTAATAATTATGTTCCATTCCTCCAATTATATCTTACAGTCATATAATTTTTTCATCATCGAGTTCCTCACAGCCTCAGTGCACATACTCATAATAAATCACAAAATGAGGGCCTACAGTTTGCCCCCACTTTGGTGAAAGTTGAAATCAATGCGAAAGCATTGCAAGTTTTGTCAAAGTGAAACTCAATATTCTAATAACTATGAAACATTGGCTATAAGGATCGAGTACATCTTGCTCGGTCGACATACTCTATATTATGAGACTAGCTACGGTCTCATAACCATGATAACTGTTTCATGTGAAAATCAAGTGCATCTTGCTCTGTCGATACACTCTGCATCATGAGACTAGCTACGGTCTCATGATAATGGCAACTGTGTGTTTTGAAATGTTGTGGATTTGTATTTAGGACCGCAGTCCTAAACTACCTACGTATCCCCCTCACTATCCTGAGGAAGAATTAGACCCACTCGTAGTTTGACACTTGAAACTATGGTGATGCATGTTATTCTATGTCTTACATACCTACATGTGACATGTTGATGCGTGTTCTTCTACATCTTACATAACTATGCCAAATGCCCTAAACAGTGTCTAAGGACTTATCAAAAAAATCTGTCATGAAATGTTGTGGGTTGGTATTTAGGACCGCAGTCCTAAACTACCTACGTATCCCCCTCACTATCTTGAGGAAGAATCAGACCCCCTCGTAGTTTGACATTTGAAACTATGGTGATGCATGTTCTTTTATGCATTATACACCTACAGGTGACATGTTGATGTGTGTTCTTCTATGCCTTACACAAATATGCCATATGCTCTAAACAACGTTTAAGGACTTACCAAAAAATATCTATTTTATGATTTGAAAAAATTGGGATGACTGGGTCTCAGAACTCTTTTTGTGATTTTTGTGCTTCTTGTATGCTACTGCCTATCATGGGCATGCTAATTTTGCTAAAGATTCTAGAAAAAACTTAGTCCTCTGGGGGACCTCCTTTTGCAAAAACTTTCTTATAACCTCAAGATTTTTGAGAAGAATTGTTCACCAAAAAAGACTTCCTTAAGGTCACAATACAATTTTCCTCTGATTTTTCTTTTTCTTCTCTCCCCCCATGGTTTCTGCCTTGACTCATTTCTCTTCCATGAACTACATTCTCTATGCCCTAACTTTAGCTTGAAATGCCCTTTTGAGTTCTCATCTCAGCGGGCTTGCTCTAACTTTTGCCTAAGCAGCCCTTTTGGGTTTTCCACCTAGCGAGCTCCTTTTTTTTTCTCTTTTTTTTTAAAAAAAATTGGACAATTGCCAGGGCATTCATATCAAGCACCTATTCTATCATGCTCATAAGACATAGATTAAATCAAAACAATGTCATTCAATTACCTAATCATTTGATGTATCCCTTAAGGCACAAACATTCACAATCATAATTAAATAAGACCTATTCCTAGTTAATGCAATAAAAACTTCTTTATTTATTTAGGTACACCATTACTCCCTCTTATATTTAGTTTTGCTAAATTTTCAACCTTTCAAAGTTAGAAATAAGCTTTATAATCTGCTGAATGGCCTTTTTAGGTTTTCCATCCAGATCTTCCATCATCTTTCCTTTTGCCTAAACCACCTTTTGCAGGTTTTCAATCTAGCATTTTTTTTCTTTTCTTTACTTTTTTCTTTGACCCTTACTTCTACCTAAACTGCCTTTTGCAGGTTTTCAACCTAGTGGGCTTGTCTCACACAAAGTACCATTTAAGCCTATCTAAATTGACTGGTTCTTGAAATTCATTCCCATATAGGTCTGATATTCTTACAGTAGCAAGATTTTTTGACTATGTATGGACCATCCTAGCTTGGGTTAAACTTTCCTCTTAAATCAAAAGGGACGGGCTGAGATTGTTTCAGAACCGTGTCTCCCTCTTTGATCTTTCTTGGCTTCACCTTCTTATTAAAGGCTCTAGCTATCTTCCTTTGATAAGCCTGCATATGATACAAGGCTCACATCCTCTTTTCATCAATCAAAGCTAGTTCTTCATATCTCTTCTAGTCCACTCATTTTCTAGGATCTTAGCTTCTAGCATCACTCTTAAGGACTTGACCTCTTGCTTAATGGATAACACTACTTTAGTCCCATATACTAAAGAGAATGGGGTTGCCCTCATAAATGTCCTTGTAGTGCTACGATACCCTTAAATAATATAAAGGAGTTTTTTAGGCCAATCCTTATATGTTTCGAACATTTTTTTTCTCAATTAGAACCTTTCCATTCATATGGGGACCACACATTCCTACATGTACTTCTTTCATTATTTGCTCAGCCTATTTTTCAATCACACATAAAAGTTTATAGAATTTCCCCCCAACTAAAGTAAGTTGAGTGGCTAATCTATGAATTATTGCTCTATCTATTTTATAAGCTTATTTCGAGTATTCTCTCACTTCCAGAGACCTCCTTATGTCTTCATCTCATTTTCCTTCTCCCTCTAGTTCCACATGTAACACCCCTATGTTCGGTAGTGCGTTCTACTATTTCGGTGACCAGTGTCGGTCCGGACAGTTAGAATGCTTAGAACTACATTTAAATGTTATTGAAGAGACATAAAATAATGAAATAAAAAAAAAGAAAATACAAGAAAAACAAAGAAAAAATAATAGCAATGAAATGTAACTAAGTTAAACGAGTCGAGAACCATAGCGATGGGTGACAGCACTGGGAAGTTGCGGCGTGGACCGTTGACTAGCCCTGGACTGCGGGGAACCCTAGATAAAATTTTAAAGACTTAAATGAACATCTATTGAAGTATAAATGTCATTAGAAATATCAAAGAAAAATTAATTAATTAGTACAAAGAAAAATAAGAAATCGAGAAAACGAAAAAATTCGGTGTTATCGAAAAATAAAGAATACTACTCGAATAGGGGTATTGTGGTCATTTGACACCCCGAGTTGCCTTTTGACCTAAATTTCCATTAAAAATAAATAATATTAAACTTTGAAAATACCATGAATATTAAAATGGTGGTCCATTATGTAAATAGTGAAAAAAATTGAGGTAAATGTGAGAATTTAAAAACTTGGAATAAATAACAATTTTATTTCTTTAGTGCTCCACTAACCTTAACTTTGGGACACCTTAAGGGACACTTGGAATGCTAAAAACCCATCTTCAACCTCACTTTGCAAAACCAGCCGAATCCTTTCTCCCAAGGTCCATCCATGGCCGTCCATGGAGAGAGCTCAAGTTCACTATGTTCTAGCCACTTTTTCCATTAGGTTCCTTCACTAAACTTGACCACCATATCTTGGGCAGCATACTAGGAGCAAGAAAGTTAAGTTTTGGTGAGGTTGTGAAGAACTTCAAAAGTGGTAAGTGAGTGTTTTCAATTCTTATTTCATTAAAAGTGTAACCAAGGTTGTGGGTAGTTGATTTATGGAAGAATTTTTGAAGTTTGATGTTTTAATGGCGATGTACATTTTGGCAGCCATGAAAATTCAGTATATGTAGCTTGTTTTTACTTTTTTATGGTTGTTTAAGATGTTGTTATTAATGGCAGCATGGATATGTGTATAATGGTTTGAATTTGGATATGTAAATGAGGTATGTCATGTGGTTAATTATTGTAATTGGACTTGGAAAAATTTTGAGTTATAATGTGTTTGTTGAGAGTGGTTACAAGCTGCAAAATGACAAAAAATGTGAAGTAAAGTGTGTTAATGTTATGGTACAAACCAGAATTGGCATGGAAGAGTTAATTTGATAAGTGTTGGATGTGTAATTGGTAAGGATGAACAATGTGTAATAGAGCAGTATATGTTTTGGCCTATAACCTTAAGAGTGTGGCTCCAATTGGTATGAGACCAATTGTAGGTGAAACTAGGCATAAAATGTGCCAACTTTTATGAAGGTAGCTTACCTAAATTCTGCCTAGAAGGTAACTTGAAAAATGACCAAATCCGGATTAGTGAATTGAAAGCCTAAAAATTGACCATTTGAGCAGTAGTTAGTATTTTGACCATAACTTACTCAAAACAGGTCTAATTGACCTGAAATTTTTACCATGAATAGCTGAGACATATATATACAATTCTTATGAAGACACTAACACCCAGAAATGACCATAGGCAAGTCAAATAACTTGCACAAATTCGGGTATAAAAACTGGCCGAACCAAAAGTGACCTAAAATTGATCTAAAGTTACCATTTTGGTACATTCTGTCCAGCATTGGCAAATTGACCATAACTTGGTCTACACAACTCAGAATGACTTGAAATTTTGCCCCACGTGCAATAAGACATAGACCTACAAGTTTGTGGTTTTGACCAAAACTCGAAAACTGAGGAAACTAGGTCAACCGCTAGGTCAAATTAGTGTACCGGAATTCGGCAAATTGCAATAAAATGCAATATACTTGAAAATGAATTTGGTAACATGTACCAACACTAAAAGGCTATTAAATGTGACATATTGGTAACATTAAACCTAATTCACCTAGAGTGCATCGAGGGTCAACATTTTTGGTTGACTAAGGAAAATAATTGAATTCAATAAATTAATTATTAAGCCTTATTGTTAGAGACAGTTTAAATGAGTACTGAAACACTTCAAATTATGTATTTTAGTTAGCAAAGACGCAGGAAGGGGAAGGAAACACTGAGTTAGGGCCAAGAGACATTTTTCAGAGGTTTGTGCACAACAGTTATTTCTTTTAAATTTTTCAATTGAAATAAATTATGACTATTTATCTGTTATTGTTTAAATTGTGAAAATTTGTCTTAATGCTATTTGATGGATACTTATTGCTTGAAAAACAGTGTAAATGGTTTGAATCCATAGCTATCTTGTATATTGATTGAATTACTCGCTAACTTGTCTAGTGTGATGAATTGACTTTGAATTCCCTCTCCGGCTGAAGTGTTGAGGTTTGTGCCTATTGAGGACGAATAGAATGAGTACTCATATTATTACTAGCTAGCTATGTTATTCATCATTAGCCATCGGCTCTTGGGATGAATTGGACTTTGGAACATGATTAAGCTGTCTGTGTTATTTATTGATATTCATTGTGATATTGTGAAATGGAGTTTAAATTCTTATTGACATTCATTATCTTTGAATTTAACTATGGTTTTAAGTATCCACTATTTATACGATTTATGATTTATGATTTAAAGTTGCATTTAGTTAATGTTGTGCACCATTGAGACATTGGCTCAGCGATAGCTTTTCATTGCTCTCGCAGGTAGACAGACTGAAAGGGCAGCAGACAAGGCTATTAGTGCTTCATTAAGAGTTCATCGGGTATATTGAGTATACCATATTTTACATTTTGTATTATAATATAGGTTTACTGTATGTATATATTGTTCTTGGTTTTGAGCAGTTGCAAATTAAAATTGTACATTGAAGTTGTAAAATAAATTGTAGATTATTTTGGCTTGTAAAATTTGTGATATATTTCTTTTATCTCAGCTTTTGAAAACAATGAAAAAATTATTATGGATTTGAGTTCACAAATGTTAAGAAACTTATTGTGTTGATTGGATATTGGAGTTTGGGAATTGAACAAAATATTAGTAGTGCTTTTTATAGGTTTCTGAAAAACTATTTTATTCAAAATACAGATGGTACTCTGCCAAAATTTTTACAGAAATTATTAATACTTCAAATGTGTTACCTGGTTTCACTTTAATTAAATTTTTTTTTTAATTAGTGCTCACCACTCTAAAAAGAAGTAAGAAAAGATTTAAAATCCATTGTAGTGTATTTAATGGGTTATCAGTAGACGAAGTTGGTAATTCATTAAGTATACTATGGGATCATGTTATACCTTACAGAGGGGTAGGGTGTGACATGTTTTAGTGGTAAAAGAGCTAGTTTTTAAATTCTGTTTTCACCTATAATTTGAATATTCCTTCTTCATAGTACAACTACTCAATGTCATTGTTTGATACATACAGTACATTACATTATAAATATGCACTAACGGGAGGAAATCTCCTTGTGTTATTTGTTTAGGAGGTCTAAGATCCTCGAATTGACCATGGAAGAAGGGGATCGTTTAGTCGATCAATCGATAGAGGCTGAAGTACAAGGGGAAGCCCTAGCCCTACACAATGTCAGTGGATCAGTCACACTAGCCCCTTCAGTACCGCAGTTCCCTGCTCAGTTCACTCAGCAGATGGCTGCAATGTTCCAACAAATGGCTAGTAACATGCCTACTCAAGTTCCACTACAGACACCAGTGGTGCAACCATAGTCTTCTGCTAGGCAGTATGACAAATTAATGAAATATGGGGCTACTGAGTTTAAGGGGACAGTAGATCCTCTAGAGGCAGAATAGTGGTTAGAGAGAATGGATAGGGTGTTCAAGAAGCTACATTGTACAGAGGAGCTCAGATTTGAATATTCAGTGTCTCTGCTACATGGTGGAAAACCATTCTCCATAGTCTAGTAGAACCTTCAGTGCTAACATGGAATGATTTTTTATGAGAGTTCAGACAAAAATATGTCCCTGATGCTTATGTGGACCAGAAGCTGTAAGAGTTCCTAAGTATGAAACAGGGGAGTAGATCGGTAGCTGAATATGAAAGGGAATTTTTCCGCCTGAGCCATTATGCAGTAAGTCTACTTGCTACTAGCAGGGAGATATGTAAGAGGTTTAAAACTAGCTTGAAGACCAGTATCAGATTTAAAGGGGTCATATTCAAACATACTAACTTCTCTAAACTTATTTCTCAAGCACTGGAATTATAAAGAATTGAGTCAGAAACGGCCCTAGAGAAAAAGAAATCAGAGAAGACAGAGAAAGAGAAAGAGGGGAAGTCAGTAGATCAGAGTTCTAGTGGTCCTACTGGAAGAGGAAGAACTTTGGAGGACATAACAGAGTGGTAAAAAGTCCGGTAGGGGAAGATATTCGGGACAGAAACCTCCTATATTTGGTCAGCAGAGTATCAGAAGTTCCTACCCTCCCCGCCAATGTGAAACTTGTGAAAGAAATCATGGTGGGGTGTGCTATAAGGCCATAGGAGCCTGTTATAACTGTGGAGGCATAGGGCACTTTGCCAAAGACTGCACCAGTACTCCCAGAGTTAGACCACCACCTACTACTGCTGAAGGGTCAGTTCAGAATCCTACCACCAGAGGTTCATAACCACCTAGCATAGGTAGAGGCAGAGGTAGAGGTAGTCCAGCAGGCAACCAAGGCGCAGTGAATTAATCAGAGCAAGGCAGTGCTCCAGTCAGAGTCTACGCAATGAGACAGAGAGAAAAGGCTGAGACATCTGATGTTATGGCTGGTACCTTTTCAACTTTTAATCAAGATGTGTTTGTGTTATTTGATCCGGGTTCTACCCATTCTTATATGAGTACTAGCATCATTGATTGCAATGTTGTTTCGTGTGTGAAAATGGACTTTGAGGTGCTAGTAACAAGTCCGCTAGGACAAGAGGTTAGGGTTAATATAATGTATAGGGATTGTCCTTTAGTGATCTAAGGACATGCTTTTCTGTCTAATCTCATTGAAATGCCCTTCAGAGATTATGATATCATCTTGGGCATGGATTGGTTAGCTAGGCATCACGCCATGATTGACTGTAGACTGAAGACAGTCGCTTTTGGTCTCCCTTAGTACAGTGATGTGGTAATACATGGGGAGAGGCAGCTATTGCCATCAAATATCATTTCAGCTGCACTAGCCAGAAAAAGTGTAAAGCATACTTGGCACATGTGGTAGACACCCAAGTGGGGAGTCTAGCATTGAGGGACATCCCTACAGTATATGACTTTCTAGATGTGTTTCCTGATGAATTGCCAGGATTACCTCCAGAAAGAGAGGTGCAGTTTGAAATTAATGTTATGCCTGGTGTGTATCCAATCTCCATAACACCATACAGAATAGCACCAGCAGAGTTGAAGGAGTTGAAGGTACAGTTGTAAGAACTACTTGAAAAGGGCTTCATCCACCCTAGTGTGTCACCTTGGGGAGCGCCAGTATTGTTTGTTAAGAAGAAAGATGGCACCCTCCGCTTATGTATTGACTACTAGCAGTTGAATAAGGTGACAATAAAGAATAGATATCCATTGCCTCGCATTGATGATCTGTTTGATCAGTTGAAGGGTGCAGCTGTATTCTCCAAAATTGATTTGCGATCTGGTTATTATCAGTTGAAAGTGCAAGAACAGAGTATTCCAAAAACTGCTTTCATAACTCGATATGGCCACTATGAGTTTCCAGTAATGCCATTCGGGTTAACTAATGCTCCAGCTGCTTTTATGGATATGATGAACACTATCTTCAGACCATATCTCGATTAGTTTGTGGTGGTGTTTATTGATGACATTTTGATATATTCGAGGAATGCAGAGGAGCATGACAGACATCTGTGAATTGTACTGCAGACTTTAAGGTAGAAACAACTATACACCAAATTATCGAAATGTGAATTTTGGCTAAAAGAAATCTCCTTCTTGGGACATGTTGTGTCAGCTGAAGGGATCAAAGTAGATTCCAGCAAGGTAGAAGCTATCCTTAATTAGAAGCCACCCAGGAATATCACAAAAATTCACAGTTTTCTGGGTTTAGCTGGATATTACTGCCGATTTGTGAAAGGGTTTTCTATGTTAGCTTCTCCACTGACCAAGCTGCTTCGGAAAGATGTAAAATTTTAGTGGACAGATAAATGTCAGCAGAGTTTTGATGAGTTGAAGAGGTGTTTGACTAAAGCTCCAGTCCTTACTTTACCTACCCCAGGTAAAGAATACACAGTTTATAGTGATGCTTCTCACAATGGGTTAGGCTGTGTACTGATGCAAGACCGGAATGTCATTGCTTATGCATCACGCCAGCTGAAACCGTATGAGAGGAACTGCCCAACACATGATTTGGGGCTTGCAGCTATTATTTTTACTCTGAAGATCTGGAGACACTATTTGTATGGAGAGAAATGCTACATTTACACAGATCATAAGAGCTTGAAGTACTTGGGCACCCAGAAGGAATTGAATTTGAGGCAGAGGAGATGGTTAGAACTGATTAAAGACTATGATTTCTTAATAGACTATCAGCCAGGGAAAGCAAATGTGGTGGCTAACGCCTTAAGTCGCAAGACTATGGCAAGTCTCAGAGTTTCTCCTTTGTCCATGGTACATGAGTTGAAAGCACAACATGCCAGTTTAGAGATTGATGATGAGGGACAGACAGTAGTTGCATGGCATGTACAACCAGTGTTGATTGATCAATCAAAACGGCTGCTCAGAGTGATGAAAAATATCAGAATCTACTGAAAGAAGTCCAGCAGGGCAAGAAACCTGAATTTTCTATGAGAGATGATGGTTTATTGCTACATCAGGGTAGAATGTGTGTTCCTAGTGATGTGAAATTGAGACAGATCATTATGAAGGAAGCACATGAGTCTCCTTTTGCTATGCATCCTGGTGGAACTAAAATGTATAGAGGACTGAAAGAGCATTACTGATGGATGGGTATGAAGAGGGATGTAGCTGATTTTGTTTCCAAATGCTTAACTTGTTAGTAAGTAAAGGCAGAACATTAAGTTTCAGCTGGTTTGTTACATCCATTGCTAGTACCAGAGTGGAAATGGGAACGGATAACCATGGATTTTGTGATGGGACTTCCGAGTACACAGATTAGTCATGATGCAGTATGGGTTATAGTTGACAGACTGACCAAGTCTGCTCATTTTTTTCCAGTCCGGATGGACTATAGCTTGGAAAGATTGGCCAGATTGTACATAAATGAGATTGTAAAACTGCATGGAGTGCCAGTATCGATTGTATCTGACAGAGATCCTAGGTTCACTTTTAGATTCTGGGGTAGTCTTCAGAGAGCCCTAGGAACTAGATTAAACTTCAAAGACAAAGATTCCACCCATGCATGATGGCCAGTCTGATAGGGTAATTCATATATTGGAGGATATGCTACGGGCATGTGTGATTGAGTTTGAAGGTAGTTGGGATACACACTTGCCTTTGATTGAGTTTGCTTATAATAACAGCTACCAATCAAGCATTGGGATGCCTCCATATGAAGCTTTGTATGGCAGGAAGTGCAGAACTCCCCTATGTTGGGATGAAGTAGGTGAAAGAAAGATGATTGGGCCAGAAATTGTTCAGCAGATAGAGGAAAAGATCAGATTGATCAGAGATCAACTTAAGGCTGCATCAGACCGTCAGAAGTCCTATGTTGATCAGAAGAGAAGAGATATTGAATATGCAGTGGGTGATAAAGTATTCCTTAAAGTTTCTTCTTGAAAGAGGATTATGAGATTTAGCAGAAAGGGGAAACTGAGTCCACGTTTCATCGGACCATATGAAGTTCTCGAAAGAGTGAGTCCTTTGGCATATCGATTGGTATTACCTCCAGAGCTAGAAAGGATACACAGTGTCTTCCATGTGTCCATGTTAAGGAGGTACAGATCTGACCCATCTCATGTACTATCAGTTAAAGAGATTGAGGTAAATCTATACCTCTCATATGAGAAAGAACTCATAGAAATTTTGGCATATGAGGTGAAGCAGCTGAGGAACAAACAGATACACCTGGTCAAAGTGCTGTATAACCATCATTCAGGCCAGGAAGCTACTTGGGAACGTGAAGAGGACATGAGGAGACAGCTCCCACAGCTATTCAGAGACTGATGCCAGGTAAAATTTCAAGCCGAAATTTATTTTAAGGGGGCAGAATTGTAACACCCTATGTTCGGTAGTGCATTCTACTGTTCCGAGGACAAATGTCGGTCCAGACAGTTAGAATGCCTAGAACTACATTTAAATGTTAGTGAAGAGACATAAAATAATAAAATACAAAAAATAAAATACAAGAAAAACAAAGGAAAAATAATAGCAATGAAATGTAACCAAGTTAAAAGAGCCGAGAACCATAACGATGGGTGACCGCACCGGGAAGTTGCAGCGTGGACCGTTGACTAGCTCTGGAGTGCGGGGTGAAGGAACGGAAGCGTGAAAAACACAAGTTTATACCATTGAATTAAAAAATTTTCACCTAGGGTCACATGCATCATGCAAGATTTATTTTTATCTATTTGATTTCAATGATAAACAACATATTAAAACTCTTTTAATATGTTTTTGGATCTGTATTTGCCATTTAAGATTTTAAAATTAATCAGATTAATTTTAGAACCCTAGATTAAATCAAGAACGATTACACTAACCTCTTGATGCACTGCAGCGTGTCTGCGCCTTTGAGATTCGTCTTCAGGACACCAAATGTTGTCCCTCTAGCTTGTCCAAACCAAGAACACCTATGGCAGCCCTTGAACAGCTTCTAAAGCCTTTTCTATTAATTAGAAATTCAAGTTCTGCCTTTTAAGAGATTAGAGATGTAAACAGGACACTAGAAACAATTCCTAGTGTTCTTAATTCAAGAGATTGATGGCTAATCTCTTTGAATTGACAAGAGATGAAGAAGAAGAGATAAAAACCCTCAAAGTGGCGTGACAAAGGAGTGTGGCTACTGGTTGTATTTTATTTTTTCATAACAACACTTAAATAGCTAGGTTAACACATTAAACCCTTGCCACATGTCACCCTTTGATTAGCTCTAGGTTTAAGTGACCCAATCACATTGTGCCAAGTGTCAAACCTATATTTAATCTTGATTTTAATCATCTTACATGATTAAAAAACATTTGGCAAGCTTATGTGTTATGCCATGTGTCACCATCTCATGGTGCCACGTGTCACACTGCAAAATGACTAAAATGCCCCTGTGTCTTAATTTTGAGTTCTTAACCCAAAATAATTATTTTCTTCTTCTAATTAATTTATATCAAATATAAATAAATTAATTAATCTCTATTAATTAATTTCTCATTAATTAAATTCATATTTAAACACTTTAAATATAAATTTAACTTATATTATACATCCAATAATCTAGATTTGGTTTCAAGTCATGCTAGGGACTTTGCAATTTAATTGCAAACCAAACCTATTTAATTAATCAATTAAACTCTTTAATTAATTAATTAAATCATATTTAAATAGGTGATAACTTGTGTATGTGTGTGACTTACTAGGCTCATCACTAATTGGCAATGAGACATGATATCAACTCTTAATATCATCAGAACTCTTTCTTACCATAAATGATTTCTCTAAATCATTTTATGAACCTTATGGACCATGGTTAACACCTAGCATAGCATGCCATGGCCACCCAATTAGTAATAAGGTTTACCTTAAATGAACCTATAATCATATGTTACCATGCACTAGAATCTCTCTGTTACAAAATCCCAACTCAAGCTAGAGTCATGGTTTATGTCAAACTCCATTTGCTGTGAATATTATGTTCTCTTTTAATTCCAGTTCTTGATTAAAAAGATTTTCTCATCAGAAACTCTTTTCTGAATAAATCTATCTGTCCTGGCCACGAACTTGAAACATCAAGAACAATTAAATGAACATAGGATTTTATCTCTATTTACTTAGAGGAACAGATTCCATCTTGATCAACACCTACCTCCATATATAACTAGTAGGAGCCAACACATGCCCATATACCCATACAAAGTACAAGTATGAAAGCAGTATCAAACTCAAACTACCTATATACAAGATAACTGTGCTATCTCAGGTCTAAAGATTATATGCACTGATATGATTTATGACAAAACATTGACAAGAATGAACTCCATGTGCTTGTCATAAGTGTCACTGGTTCGGCCTACTTATCATTTATAAGTGCCTATCATGTTTGTTATATGGCATGAGACTCACCATTCCATCTTATTTATATCTCATATAAATAACTTGGGAACAAACATTAATACAATCTTTCTGGATAAGTCATGTCCTTATTATGAAGTATCCTCGATTGTGAACCTATTTATGATACTTTGTGCTAGAAATATTGTCACTCATATTCTTAACAACTTAAGAATAATATTTCTAACAAAATATCAATGGACCTTTTCTATTACACATAAATATATTATGTAAACGGAAAAGTGGAAATGCCTTTTATTAATAAAAATATGTACAAGATACATACTAAATGATATGCTCTAGGGCATACTACTAACAATCTCCCACTAGCACTAGAGCCATTCATTACAATATCTTAGACCTATCTTCTCAAGATGTCGGTCTAACTGAGTCTGTGACATTGGCTTAGTGAATGGATCAGCAAGTTTTTTTCAGCTGATGTTATTTTTTCTGCATGGCTATATCGCCTTGCCCAACTATATCTCTGATAATGTGGTAGTGCCTTTCTATGTGTTTGGATTTTGGGTGAGACCTTAGTTCCTTAGCCTGTATGACTGCTCCATTGTTGTCACAGTGTAGTGGAACTGCTGACTCAATGGAAGGAACTACTGTAAGTTCTGTCACGAACTTCTTTATCCAAACAGCTTCTTTTGCAGCATCTGATGCAGCAATATACTCAGCTTCTGTAGTGGAATCTGCAGTCGTGCTCTGTTTGGAACTCTTCCAACTGACTGCACCTCCATTACAAATGAACACATATCCAGAGGTAGACTTTCTATCATCGATATCTGATTGGAAATCAGAATCAGTATAACCATCCAATTGCAAGTCTCCATCTCCATAAATCAAGAATAAATCCTTAGTTCTTCTCAAGTACTTAAGGATATTCTTGACAGCTATCCAGTGTTCCAAACCTGGATTGGATTGATACCTGCTAGCCAAACTAACAGCATATGCGATATCCGGCCTAGTACACAACATTGCATACATTAAACTTCCAATAGCCGAATCATATGGAATCTTGGCCATCTTATCTCTTTCTTCAGGTGTCTTTGGAGACATCTCTTTAGAAAGATGGATACCATGTCTCACTGGTAACAATCTTCTCTTGGAATCAAGCATGTTAAACCTCTTTAACACCTTTTTCAAAGTATAGACTTTGGGATAAACCAATTATTCTTTTTGCTCTATCTCTATAGATGCGAATCCTAAGAATATAGGTTCCCTCCCCTAAGTCTTTCATGGAGAATGTATTTGACAACCATACCTTTATAGTCGTCAACATACCTGTGTCATTACCCATCAACAGTATGTCATCCACATATAAGACAAGGAAAGTGATAGCACTGTCACTAACCTTCTTATATACACATGGCTCATCCTCATTTTTGATAAAACCAAAGGATTTAATGGCTTCATCAAAACGGATGTTCCAACTCCTCGAAGCTTGTTTCAACCCATAAATAGATCGCTTTAGCTTGCATACCTTGGAACCATCTTGGGATTCAAATCCGTTAGGTTGTTCCATGAAAATGTTTTCTTCAATGTATCCATTGAGAAAAGCTGTTTTGACATCCATCTGCCAAATCTCATAATCATAGTATGCAGCTATTGCTAATAAAATCCTAATTGATTTAAGCATGGCAACAGGCGAGAAAGTCTCTTCATAGTCGATTCCTTGCCTTTGGCGAAACCCTTTCGCTACTAGCCTTGCCTTATAGGTCTCTACCTTTCCATCAGAACCAATTTTCTTCTTGAAAACCCATTTGTTCCCTATAGGTACAATACCTTCAGGTGGGTCAACAAGATCCCAAACTTGATTCTTATACATGGAATCAATTTCGGATTTCATAGCTTTAATCCATTTTGAAGAGTCTATATCTGATATAGCTTCTTCATAGGTAAGTGGATCATGTCCATGATCTACTTCTTTATGAGTAGACAACTCTTGTTCTTCTTCATGAAGAAAACCATATCTCACTGGTGGGTGAGATACCACAGTTGTTCTACGAGGAACAGTGTAGATGTTTCATCAACGGGTATTGGTTGACTAGATGGATCTATATCTATCGATGCATTTGGTTGGTCAGAATTCTTCAATTCTAACTCTATTTGCCTTCCTTTGCCTCCTTCTTGAACAAACTGTTGTTCAAGAAATGTGGCATCTCTACTTATCACAACCTTTTGTGAAGTAGGCAAATAAAAATAAAATCCAAAACTATCTTTTGGATATCCAACAAATCGACCTTTTTCTGATCTGGTCTCCAATTTATCAGTGTTCAGCTTTTTGATATAAGCTGGACAATCCCAAATCTTAACATGCTTAAGACTTGGTTTTCTTCCATGCCATATCTCATAAGGTGTGGAAGTAACTGATTTTGATGGAATCCTATTCAGAATATACAAAGCTGATTCTAATGGAAATCCCCAAAAGAAGATTGACATATCAGTATAGCTCATCATGCTACGTACCATATCCAATAGGGTACGATTTCTCCTTTCAGATACACCATTCAGCTGTGGCGTTCCTGGAGGAGTCAGCTGAGAAACAATGCCATGCTCTCTCAAGTATTCATCAAATTCAGTACTCAAATATTCACCTCCACGATCTAGTCGAAGAGCTTTAATATTCTTTCATGTTTGATTTTCTACTTCAGATTTAAATTCTTTGAACATTTCAAAAGATTCATGTTTGTATTTCATCAAATACAAATACCCAAACCTTGATTTATCATCAGTAAAGGTAATAAAATAATGAAAACCCCCTCTAGCCATTTCTTTAAATGGACCACATACATCACTATGTATTAGCTCTAAAATATTTTCAGCTCTTAGCCCCTATCCAACAAAGGGTGATCTAGTCATTTTGCCCTGAAGGCAAGATTCACAAGTTGGAGTAGGCTCAGAGTCCAATAAGGATAGAATCCCCATTTTCTCCAATTTTGTAATCCTATCTTCTGCAACATGACATAACCTTAAGTGCCAAATATATTTTGAACTTGAGTTGGTTTTCACGATGGCATTGTATTCATTTAGATTGCTATACTCTGGCCAGTGGAAACACTTTCTTACTGGTAATGGAAACACTTTCCTATTGGCAATGGAAACACTTTCCTTTGCCTTTATCAGCTTTAGTCTTCCTTTTCTGTTTAGCTATTTTCTTAGAAGGACCAGGAATCTGAGGTTTCTTTTTCTTATTGCCCTTCTTCTTGTTGGACTTTCCAGTAGAAGAAGATGCAACCAAAGCTACCTTTTTTCCTTTATTGCCTGGCATATTCTTTTGGGGAATAACCAGCATGTTGAGTAAACCAGCTAAGGTGCATTCCTGTCTAGTCATATGGAAATTTGTCACAAAATTCCCAAAAGACTCAGGAAGGGACTGAAGGATCAAATCCATCTGTAGTTGGAAATCCATGTTGAAGTCAAGATGTTCCAACTGCTCAATCAGCCGAATCATCTTGTGGACATGATCCCCAACATTCTGTCCCTCAGACATCCTCATACGGAATAGCTGTCTAGATATCTCATACCTAGCATTCCTGCTGTGCTCACCATACAACTCTTGTAGGTGAAGGAGGATCTCACTCGCACTCTGCATGTTCTCATGTTGCTTCTGTAACTCATTACTCATGGAAGCAAGCATGTAACACTTAGCTCTCATATCATGCTCCTTTCACTTATCCAAATTTTCATGTTCCTCTTATGTGGCCTCCAGAGGTAAGGGACCAGGAACATTTGAATCTAGAACATATCCTATATGTTCAAGGTTCAGGACAAGTTTCAAATTTCTTAGCCAATCAGACAGATTAGGTCCTGTCAACCTATTGTGATCAAGTATGCTTGCAAGGATATTGGATGGTGGTGGTTGTTTTGTGCTCATTTTTATCAGAAAATTAACTGCAGAAAATAACCAGATTAATTAGTAAATGTATCATGTAATTAACCAAAATGATTATGGTCTTTTAATCAAATTGGTCCTCCCACTAACTTAGCGAATCCTACACTTCCAAAGTAGAAAACGGAAATCCTAGTTGGATGGATTTCTAGTGGGTGATTGAATTCTTATAATTCTATTGATCATCCTCAGGTATATCCATTATTGGAATTACAATAAACTATAAGTGAGCAACTCTTTGCCCATCACATCTCATGTGAGGTTCAATCCTTTACCTAGCCCCTAATGCTCAAAATCTCAGGTACATCCATTATTGACTTATCTTGCATTAGTTAAGTTGATCCCATTGAGCCAGTAATTATGCAAATAATTTTAATGTCCTCAGGTACATCCAATATTGGCCACTAAACCATTTACATATTTACAACATCTCATGCTTAACAATTATTCTTAAGAAAATCTCTTAAATAAATTGCATCTTATACAACTATTTAAAAATTCTTAAAATAATTGCCCCAATGGAGGGCCTATGTTATAATTACTTTAATTATAGCATTTCCAACTTAATCATTTGTTTGGAAAATTTTATGGTCATTCTATTTACTATTAAGTCTCACTTTGCACATTATCCATTTAGCATGCATATATCATATAATTGCATACATTCCATACATCTCATGCATTCATGGATAAGCAGTAAATATGGTATGATCATGGACTTTCTAAGGGATTCAATTCTGAGCCACCAAGAATTGAATCAGGGCATTCCTAGGTGCATTTCATTCATTCATTTTACAAGAGTTGCTGAAGGAGTACATAATCAACACTTGATCTTGAATTCCTCCCACTGGTCCCACCAATGCTCTTGACCTCCTTGAACTTCTTGCAATCCAATATTATATAGTAATCCTTGGCATACCAAGGCGAATTTACAAGAACTTAAATAAATGAAATTACAACCCAAAAATTGTTACAAACTTAATAATACATGCCCAAAAAAAAATTAAAATAAATTAATTAATTTACAATCCCAAAGAAACATAAAAGAAATAAACCCAATCACATTGGTCTTTTATAGTCCTTGATCATCCATCATGCATATCACTATTTAACAATTAAATAAAACATACATACTTAAATTAAATTGAACATCTCATATTCAACTTAAAAATCCAGATTTGAATATGATTCAAATAAATTTAAAAATTCAGATTTGAATCTCATTCAAACAAATTTAAAAATTCAGATTTGAATCACATTCAAACAACTTCAAAAATTCAGATTTGAATCACATTCAAACATTTTTTAAAAAATCAGATTTGAATCACATTCAAACATTTTTTAAAAAATCATATCTGAATTTTATTCAATCAATTTTAAAAAATCAGATTTAAATATGATTCAAACAACTTTAAAAATTCCGATTTGAATCACATTCAAACAACTTTTAAAATTCAGATTTGAATCACATTCAAACAATTTTTAAAATTCTGATTTGAATCATAATTTAATTGTGTGATAAAAACTACTAATTAAACACTTTAATTAGTCAAAGAATAGGCCTTAGATCATACAACAATTGCAGAATTAAAAGCCAAACCTTAAACCACCCATGGAAGCTAAACCATGCGCACCATTGATGGTATTTTTTCAAGTATGCCGCCAACTTGCTTTGCAACCAGCAATGAACTTTTGATCTCATGATCAAACACACAATTAAATCATATAATCAATAATCTAAATGGCAAATATAGTGGCTCTGATACCAATTGAAGGAACGGAAGCATGAAAAACACAAGTTTATACCATTGAATTCAAAAATTTTCACCTAGGGTCACATGCATCATGCAAGATTTATTTTTATCTATTTGATTTCAATGATAAAAAACATATTAAAACTCTTTTAATATGTTTTTGGATATGTATTTGCCATTTAAGATTTTAAAATTAATCAGATTAATTTTAGAACCCTAGATTAAATCAAGAACGATTACACTAATCTCTTGATGCACTGCAGCGTGTCTGTGCCTTTGAGATTCGTCTTCAGGACACCAAATGTTGTCCCTCTAGCTTGTCCACACCAAGAACACCTATGGCAGCCCTTGAACAGCTTCTAAAGCCTTTTCTATTAATTAGAAATTCAAGTTCTGCCTTTTAAGAGATTAGAGATGTAAACAGGACACTAGAAACAATTCCTAGTGTTCTTAATTCAAGAGATTGATGGCTAATCTCTTTGAATTGATAAGAGATGAAGAAGAAGAGATAAAAACCCTCAAAGTGGCGTGACAAAGGAGTGTGGCTGCTTGTTGTATTTTATTTTCTCATAACAACACTTAAATAGCTAGGTTAACACATTAAACCCTTGCCACATGTCACCCTTTGATTAGCTCTAGGTTTAAGTGACCCAATCACATTGTGCCAAGTGTCAAACCTATATTTAATCTTGATTTTAATCATCTTACATGATTAAAAAACATTTGGCAAGCTTATGTGTTATGCCATGTGTCACCATCTCATGGTGCCACGTGTCACACTGCAAAATGACCAAAATGCCCCTGTGTCTTAATTTTGAGTTCTAAACCCAAAATAATTATTTTCTTCTTCTAATTAATTTATATCAAATATAAATAAATTAATTAATCTCTATTAATTAATTTCTCATTAATTAAATTCATATTTAAACACTTTAACTATAAATTTAACTTATATTATACATCCAATAATCTAGATTTGGTTTCAAGTCATGCTAGGGACTTTGCAATTTAATTGCAAACCAAACCTATTTAATTAATCAATTAAACTCTTTAATTAATTAATTAAATCATATTTAAATAGGTGATAACTTGTGTATGTGTGTGACTTACTAGGCTCATCACTAATTGGCAATGAGACATGATATCAACTCTTAATATCATCAGAACTCTTTCTTACCATAAATGATTTCTCTAAATCATTTTATGAACCTCATGGACCATGGTTAACACCTAGCATAGCATGCCATGGCCACCCAATTAGTAATAAGGTTTACCTTAAATGAACCTATAATCATATGTTACCATGCACTAGAATCTCTCTGTTACAAAATCCTAACTCAAGCTGGAGTCATGGTTTATGTCAAACTCCATTTGCTATGAATATTATGTTCTCTTTTAATTCCAGTTCTTGATTAAAAGATTTTCTCATCAGAAACTCTTTTCTGAATAAATCTATCTGTCCTGGCCACGAACTTGAAACATCAAGAACAATTAAATGAACATAGGATTTTATCTCTATTTACTTAGAGGAACAGATTCCATCTTGATCCACACCTACCTCCATATATAACTAGCAGGAGCCAACACATGCCCATATACCCATACACAGTACAAGTATGAAAGCAGTATCAAACTCAAACTACCTATATACAAGATAACTGTGCTATCTCAGGTCTAAAGATTATATGCACTGATATGATTTATGACAAAACATTGACAAGAATAAACTCTATGTGCTTGTCATAAGTGTCACTGGTTCGGCCTACTTATCATTTATAAGTGCCTATCATGTTTGTTATATGGCATGAGACTCACCATTCCATCTTATTTATATCTCATATAAATAACTTGGGAACAAACATGAATACAATCTTTCTGGATAAGTCATGTCCTTATTATGAAGTATCCTCGATTGTGAACCTATTTATGATACTTTGTGCTAGAAATATTGTCACTCATATTCTTAACAACTTAAGAATAATATTTCTAACAAAATATCAATGGACCTTTTCTATTACACATAAATATATTATGTAAACGGAAAAGTGGAAATGCCTTTTATTAATAAAAATATGTACAAGATACATACTAAATGATATGCTCTAGGGCATACTACTAACACGAGAAACCCTAGATAATATTTTTAAGACTTAAATGAACATCTATTGAAGTATAAATGTCATTAGAAATATCAAAGAAAAATTAATTAATTAGTACAAAGAAAAATGAAAAATCGAGAAAACAACAAAATTCGGTGTTACAAAAAAATCGGGAATGCAACCCGAATAGGAGCATTGTGGTCATTTGACACCCCGAGTTGCCTTTTGACCTAAATGTCCATTAAAAATAAATGATATTAAACTTTGAAAATACCATGAAAATTAAAATGGTGGTCCATTATTTAAATAGTGAAAAAAATTGAGGTAAATGTGAGAATTTAAAAACTTGGAATAAATAACCATTTTATTTCTTTAGTACTCCACTAACCTTAACTTTGGGACACCTTAAAGGACACTTGCAATGCTAAAAACCCATCTTTAACCTCACTTTGAAAAACCAGTCGAATCCTTTCTCCTAAGGTCCATCCATGGCCGTCCATGGTGAGAGCTCAAGTTCACTATGTTCTAGCCACTTTTTCCATTAGGTTCCTTCACTAAACTTGACTACCATACCTTTGGCAGCATACTAGGAGCAAGAAAGCTAAGTTTTGGTGAGGTTTTGAAGAACTTCAAAAGTGGTAAGTGAGTGTTTTCAATTCTTGTTTCATTAAAAGTGTAACCAAGGTTGTGGGTAGTTGATTTGTGGAAGAATTTTTGAAGTTTGATGTTTTAATGAAGATGTATATTTTGGCAGCCATGGAAATTTAGTATATGTAGCTTGTTTTTACTTGTTTATGGTTGTTCAACATGTTGTTATTGATAGCAGCATGGATATGTGTATAATGGTTTGAGTTTGAACATGTAAATGAGGTATGTCATGTGGTTAATTGTTGTAATTGGACTTGGAAAAATTTTGAGTTATAATGTGTTTTGTTGAGAGTGGTTACAAGCTACCAAAATGACAAAAAATGTGAAGTAAAGTGTGTTAATGTTATGGTACAAACCAGAATTGGCATGGAAGAGTTAATTTGGTAAGTGCTGGATGTGTAATTGGTAAGGATGAACAATGTGTAATAGGGCAGTGTATGTTTTGGCTTAGAACCTTAAGAGTGTGGCTCCAATTGGTATGAGACAATTTGTAGGTTAAACTAGGCACAAAATGTGCCAACTTTCATGAAGGAAGCTTACCTAAATTCTGCCTAGAAGGTAACTTGAAAAATGACCAAATCCGGATTAGTGAATTGAAAGCCTGAAAATTGACCATTTGGGCAGTAGTTAGTATTTTGACCATAACTTACTCAAAACAGGTCCAATTGACCTAAAATTTTTACCATGAATATTTGAGACATATATATACAATTCTTATGAAGACAATAACACCCAGAAATGACCACAGGCAAGTCAAATAGCTTGCACAATTTCGGGTATAAAAACTGGCCGAACCAAAAGTGACCTAAAAATGACCTAAAGTTACCATTTTGGTACATTCTGTCCAGTATTGGTAAATTGACCATAACTTGGTCTACACAACTCAGAATGATCTGAAATTTTGCCTCACGTGCAATAAGACATAGACCTACAAGTTTGTAGTTTTGACCGAAACCCGAAAACTGAGGAAACTAGGTCAACCGGCTAGGTCAAATTAGTATACCGGAATCCGACAAATTGCAAAATACAATATACTTGAAAATGAATTTGGTAACATGTACCAACACTAAAAGGCTATTAAATGTGACATATTGGTAACATTAAACCTAATTCACCTAAAGTGCATCGAGGGTCAACATTCTAGGTTGACTAAGGAAAATAATAGAATTCAATAAATTATTTATTAAGCCTTATTGTTAGAGACAGTTTAAATGAGTACTGAAACACTTCAAATTGTGTGTTTCAGTTACCAAAGACTCAGGGAAGCGGAAGGAAACACTAAGTCAGGGCCAAGAGACATTTATCAGAGGTTTGTGCACAATAGTTATTTCTTTTAAATTTTTCAATTGAAATAAATTATGACTATTTGTCTGTTATTGTTTAAATTGTGAAAATTTATCTTAATGATTTTTTATGGATACTTATTGCTTGAAAAATAGTGTAAATGGTTTGAAACCACAGCTATCATGTAAATTGATTGAATTCCTCGCTAGCTTATCTAGTGGGATGAATTGACTTTGAATTCCCTCTCTGGCTAAAGTGTTGAGGTGTGTGCCTGTTGAGGATGAATAGAATGAGTACTTATATTATTGCTAGCTAGCTATGTTATTCCTCATTAGCCATTGGCTCTTGGGATGAATTGGACTTTGGAACATGATTAAGCTGTGTGTGTGATTTATTGATATTCATTGTGATATTGTGAAATGAAGTTTAAATTCTTATTGACATTCATTGTCTTTGAATTTAACTATGGTTTTAAGTATCCACTATCTATACGACTTATGATTTATGATTTAAAGTTGCATTTTGTTAATGTTGTGCACCACTGAGACATTGGCTCAATGATAACTTTTCATTGCTGTCGTAGGTAGACAGACTGATAGGGCAGCAGACTAGGCTGCTAGTGCTTCATTAAGAGTTCATCGGGTATATTGAGTATACCATATTTTACATTTTGTATTGTAATATAGGTTCACTGTGTCACACCCTACTCCTCGTAAGATGTAACATGCTCCCGTAGTACACCTAATGAATTATCGTACTTCGCCTACTAGTAGCCCATTAAATATACTACAAGGGATTTTGAAACAATTTTCGTTCATTTTTTAATTGGTGGGCAAAATTTTCTCAGATATTAAAAACCTTTATTTAAAGTCCAAACATAAATCAAATTTTTAGATCTTTAAAAAATCTCCGCAATTTTTACAAAAATTTCGGCAGAGTGCCATCTGTATTTTAAGAAAATAGTTCTTCAAAACCTGAAAATAAAGACACTCCCAATATTTTTCTCAACAACTTTTTCAAATTTCACAATCAATCTCAACCAATTTCTCAAGTCTCAAAATTCAAACCATCCTCATTTCACAAATCAACACAAGTAATTCAATACACAGTTTAAATTAAATCAAACATTGAAATATCTCATTAAGATAACAAAATAAATATTTACATTCATGGGAGTATAAAAAATTTAATAATGCAAAACTTCATAAGTATATAAAATCTTAAGATAATATTACAATAATTTGTATTTCATTACAATCCAAAAATATATTACAAAAGAGTTGGTACAACTGCTCAAAGGAAATTTCATACATATAATTACAGAATTACATCAAAAGCTAATGTACAAGGGTATGCTTATGATATACCCGAGGATAATCTCACCGTGTCTTTCAGTAACCTCGCTCAGCTGCTCTATATATTTTCTTTCACCTGTGACAGCATACAAAGCTATCGCTGAGTGGTGAACTCAGTGGTGCACAAACTAATAATTTAAAACTTAATATAAATTATTCTTAACAATTCATAATGAATAAAAATTTAAAATTTCTAAATTCTTCAAAATCCATGACATTCAAAAATTATTATTTTCATTCATGCAAATTTTTCATTTGAATAACATTTTGATCAATTAATAACTATTTATTTACATTTCTTTTAAATTTCAAAACAATACCAAAATATTTTGAATCACTAACAAATTATTCATTTCAATCACAATTTATCAAATTATGCATAATTTAAAGGGCGTTGCTAACAATTCACACAGTTGATCCCATAACCCAAAATTCAAATAGATGTCGTGTTGTACACCACGACATTTCACATTCTCCCAATAACTGAGGCTAAAAGGGAGAAACAAAGACTAGCTAGTATATATGAGTACTCATTCAAATTCTTCCCCAACTGGCAAGCCAGAGAGGAAGATACTCGCCCCATCTAGTGGAGGAGATATCTCACTAGACAAGCTAATGAGAATTCACAACAAATTTTGCCATCTCAACTACGGTTTCAAATCATATTCAAAACAATTTCTAATCACAAAGTGTTTACAAATTAACATATTTAATCATCATAAATTCATGCTCAAGGTTGGCAACACATCAAACTTAAAATTCACAATTCTCAAAGCCATGCAATAAATCCTTAAATGCATAAGAAAATTTACATTTAATTTATGCAAATTCATTCAACAAATTAAAATCCCCAATACAACAAAATTATAAATCATAAAATAACTTGTTCAAATCAATTTAGAAATGAAAAGTAACAAAATAGTTAGTGGTGCACAAACCTTATACGAGTCACCTCTTGGCCTTAACTTGATTCCTCAAGTTCTTTTTCGGTGTTCTTTTTCACTGAAACACACAGTTTCCCAGTGTTTCAGTATCATAACTTAGCATAAATCCAAAAATAAATTCAAATTCATTTATACCTTTCTTTAATATGCTAAACTTGATATTCTTCAAAATTTGTGTTTCGGGGTTACTATTCACGACACTATTCAAGTCAATTTATTGACTTTCTATGACTTAATAGGTATGGGAACTCCAACTTCACCCACATACCACATTTTGGTCACTAAATTTGTCCAGATTTCTGGGCAAATTTTGGTTCTGGCAGTTTTAGGTTATCAAAATTTGGGTGGCCAAATGACTTGGTTAATGGCATAATTTGGGTTTGTGTTCTCATGAAAGTTTTAGGTCTACACCTCAACTATCCACTGGTAAAATTTCAGGTCATTTAGACCTGCCTAGCTCAAGTTATGGCTAAATGAACAAATACTGTTCATTTGGTCAGTTTGTACAGGGCAGACTGAGAATTTCCGGATTTGGTCAATTTATTCACTAGGTTTTGGTCACTTTTTGGGCATGGTTCCTGAATGAAAATTGTGTCATTCAGTGTCTATTTTCATTCTCATTTGCTCTCATACCAATTGGACTAGTAAATTTTCATATTTTGTCCCTCAAAGGAACCTTGGTCATGCTGCCAGCAGCATGACCACACTCAATCCGAATTTGATCTCAACTCCAACACTTCCAACACACTTCATTTGGTCACCATTGACCATTTCCCAATTCAAACTAGGTCAAATATATCATTTACCAATTTCTCACATTTTTGTCTCTAAACCCTAAGTGTCCAAACCCTAGTTTACTAATTCTTTGCATTTGATTGATTCAATGCCTATATACATGTCTCTTCATCTCAAATAAGATCACACATACTTTTAAATCTATCAAAACATGCAAATATACCCCCATACACATGCTGGCCGAAATTCAGCTTGGTCCCTCAACAATTTATTTTATTTCATTTTAAGTTTATTTCTAAGTTAATCAAGCTATAAACACAATTAATAAATTAATTTTGTAACTTAAATCACTAACCTCAATCTTTGATGTCCAATTCTTCAATTCTCTTCCTTTTTCTTTTTCTTTGCTCTTTCAATCCTCTTCTTAGGTTGAGCTAACAAGTTTTGATGAAGTGTTTATGGAAAATATTAAGGTTAAGTGAGGGAATTTGAGCTTGAGTACAAGCTTCAATGGAGAGGGAGAGAGAGAGTGAGGGCGGCACATGGATGAGGAAGAAGACCAAATGAATTTTTTTTTCTTTTCTTTTCTTTTATGTATTTTGTATTATGGAAGACCAAAAAAATCAATTTAATCAAATTTATTAATTATAGGATTTATGGCATCATGCATGATGTCATGCATGATGTCACCTCTCTTCACTTTTTCCTTTTCTTTTTTTTTTGTATTTATTTTTCTATTAGTTCTTTAATTTAATTCTCGATTCCAAAATTTTCTTTTCTCCAATTTTATTTGACAGTTAGGTCAGAAGTCAGCTTTCGGGGTCAATTGACCAAATTGCCCCTCGCCGGTTCAACCCGGTTTGCAAATAATTCAATATTTCTTCCGGCTCCCTGACCTAATTATTTGACTGGCTTCCATGATTTTTTCTTTTCCACTGTGTTTGTAATAGTCTTAAGGAACGCAGTGTTACATTTTGCGGTTTGAAATTTGAGTTTAAATCAACCTCGTAGTCCTTCCCGAGAAGGTCACCCATCGCTATGACTCTCGGCTTGTTTAACTTCTTATGTTCTGTTTTTCTTATTTATACTTAACTAATTGGCAATTACTAATTATTTGTATTTATGGCTTCTCTAGTTGTCTTAAGTGTGGTTCTAATCCCTTTAATTATTCTGACTGACACCAGTCACCGGAATAGTAACATATACCAGCCTATGCAAATAGGGGTGTTACACACTGTATGTATATATTGTTCTTGGTTTTGAGTAGTTGTAAATTAAAATTGTACATTGAAGTTGTAAAATATATTGTAAATTATTTTGGCTTGTAAAATTTGTGACATATTTCTTTTATCTTAGCTTTTGAAAACACTGAAAAAATTATTATGGATTTGAGTTGACAAATGTTGAGAAACTTATTGTGTTGATTGGATATTGGAGTTTGGGGATTGACCAAAATATTGGTAGTACTTTTTAAAGGTTTCTGAAGAACTGTTTTATTCAAAATACAGATGGCACTCTGCCAAAATTTTTATAGAAATTATTAATACTTCAAATGTGTTATCTGGTTTCACTTCAGTTAAAATTTTTTTTTTAACGCTTGTAAATAGTGCTCACCACTCTAAAAAGAAGTAAGAAAAGGTTTAAAATCCCTTTTAGTGTATTTAATAGGTTATCAGTAGACGAAGTTGGTAATTCATTAAGTATACTACAGGATCATGTTACACCTTACAGAGGGGTAGGGTGTGACACCACATGTGCTGCTATTAATCCTTCATAGCATGAAATTTTACTCCTCATTAGGATAACTAGCTAAGTCAACTTTTGATCATTCTTTTCCTATGGGGACACTAGCTTGGCTTGGGAATCGACCATCTAATTTTAAGCTCGAGGCATGTGCTTCTTGGCACTTTGTTAACAAGGCTATAAATTTATCTCTTTCTTTTTGGGTTAAATCTTTAGCTAACTTAATGTCTTTACAATTATTTGGTGTACCCAAATTAATAGAGATCGATTTTGAAGCGTTAATAGAAACTGATTCTAAATGATTATGAATGCCATGCATATGCCGATTAGAATAAACATTAAATGAGTAAGCAAAAGGACTAGTCATATTAGTAATTTTTGCCTCGAAATTTTCATCAAGTACATCAGAAATGGAAACATCAGTATCACGACTGTGAGCATTATAAAAGACAAACTCAAACTTAGGAGTGTAATTGGCTTCCATGTAGTCTTTAGATCAATGGTACTGATTTTCTACTCTAACTCTTTCACATGTGGTAACCCCTAATCATATGTCAAGGTAATTGCCCCCTCTTTCAAGAACTTAGGAGGCTTTGGCTCTTTTTCCTCTTTTGTTGGCTCATAGCCCAAACCATGACTCGTGATCTGCCCCTTCATCTCAAGAAAAGTCACCAAACCATCTATACTTTCTCCTACGCCTATGCCAAGAAAAAACTTCATCCCTTTCTTCATATTAGCCACTTTTAGATCCATCTAGTTTTTATAGATCCCAACAACTTGAAAATTAGACACTAGTGGAACTGAACCATTTAGTTGTAATGCAACTATGTCCTTATCAGAATCAGTCCAGACATCTAAAGGACCCTCATTATAGCTAGAATTATCACAAATGTCAATAACCATTATAGACTGAGGTTCATTGGGCTTTTAGATGGGTTGGATAGGTTCATTGGGCTTTTGGATGGATTGGATGAAGTCAATAATTCTATTAGGGTTATTTGGGGTGATGGAGATCATGTAGAGACTTGGTATAGGTGGAAATTTTGGTTAAGCATAGGGCTAGTGTGGGTTTTTTTTTTTTGGTTGATTTTTTGGGTCAATTATCCTTTTGGCATTAATTAGGTCTTAGATGTCATGCTTAAGTTGAAAGCATCAGTCGGTGTCATGACTGTGGACATTGGTAGAATTGGTAACATTGGTTGATATCATAGCTAGGTGGGAGTGGATTTAGTAGCGGTCTAGGTGTTAAGAGCTATAGGAGGTCTTGAGCTTTGAGATGCTCCAAAACTTCGGATAAGGGTTGGCTGAATTTGAAAAATCTCCTTGGGGTGTGAGACACAATTTGAACCTCAATAACTTTAAGGCGACTTAATTGGCCTACCTCGGGGCCTCTTTCTAAAGTTGACCACAATTTTCTCTTCTAGCTCAAACATTTTAGCGTTCAATATTTCATCAAGCACAGCGATAGTTTCTTCCATCTTAAGTAGTGCAGGTGAAATCCTTACTAGTCTCTTCCCTTCCCTGACCCAAGTGACCTGATTGGAAGTCTTTTTGGTGTGTTTTAATGCTATGTTTGCTCAAAAAAATAGGATTTAAGCTTAACCTAAGCATGCTATGTACATGAACGCAATGCATGAATGGACCATTTTTTTTTTCTTTTTTTTTTCCTTTACTTTTACAAAACCAAAATCGAACCATACAAATAGAACCAACACTGAACCAAAACCAGACCATATAAACTGAACTAAAATCATACCAAAGAATGAATCAAAACTGAAAAAAAAAAAATTCTCTAGAACTGAATCTTCACCCCCTTATACCTTCAACTCTCACGTGCAGGGTAAGAAAAAATTTTATCCTAGGCTATGATACATTGGACACACCAACAGAGGGTGGTCCAGGATCCTTCCCTCACAAATAAAGGATTTATATCCTTAAAGTTTAACCATAAGTAAACATCCTCTTGCTTAACACGGGTTTTGAAATGGACTTGGGCCTATACACACATTGGGTTTATGCATAGGCCTAGGTTCATCTCAACTACCACTAGAACTTATGGTTTAAACAGTAAGGTTATAAATCCAGCACAACAAAAATCTACGGGGTACCTAGGGTTGAAATCTATGGCTCATGGGCTTCATTGGGTAAGAAAAGGGTCACCCATGTGAGAGCTTGTCCATTAAGCACAACGGCTGGAGCTGTGGCTCTTTTATATATTCGAAGGTGCAGGCATAGGGTGCTAGCATTCACCAATTCATCATAGCTCAAGTGAAACTATAGTCTCCTTGGCAAGTACTAGCGAGGCTAAAAAGGGTAAGAGTGATCCGTGTGATAGTGTAGGGTAATGCAAAAAGTTTAATAGATGAATAATATTAGAATAATAGAAACATGTTGGAGTAACTATCCATTTAATATCCAGTGGAGTCTGTAGCAGAAAGGGGGGGGGGCGTATGAGGCATAATATCATCTACTAAAACTATATAAAATGCACCAGATAATGCCTAAGAAAGATGGTGGAGTCACAATGGTCTCACTTAAGTACCACCTCATTAGACAGTATTTCCTAGACATGCACTTTATATAATCCTAATAGAATCAAACCACTGGTAAGTACCATCTTCCCATAACACTACCATGGTACTATAAATGTAACATCCTCACTTTAGCTCGTCCGTACAGTATACTGTTTCGGCGACCAATGTCTGTCCGGGCAGCTAGAATGTTTGAAATTATAATTAAACTAGAGTGGGGAGTTATAAAGAAACCAAATAATGCTCATAGTACACGGCCCGTGTGTCACTACACGGTCTAGAGTCGTGTAACTTACTGGAGCTGAATGGCTACGTCTTGCATTGGCACAGGAGTTTACACAGGTCTGTGTTGGGTGCACGGGTTTGGTTACACGGTCCGTGTACTTCTATTTTGGGAGAATTCTTCAAGCTTGTACCCGACAGAGACTTACACAGGTTTCTATAGCTTACATGGGTCTGATTGTTAGTATTATACCCTAGAGCATATCATTTGGTATGTATCTAGTACATATTTATTAATAAAAGGCAATTTCACTTTTCCATTTACATAATATATTTATGTGTAATAGAAAAGGTCCATTGATATTTTGTTAGAAATTCTATTCTTAAGTTATTAAGAATATGAGTGACAGTATTTCTAGCACAAAGTATCATAAATTGGTTCATAATTGAGGATACTTCACAAAGGACATGACTTATCCAAAAAGATTGTAATCGTATTTGTTCCCAAGGTATTTATATGAGATATAAATAAGATAGAGTGTTGAGTCTCATGCCACATAACAAACATGATAGGCATATATACATGATAAGTAGGCCGAACCAGTGACGCTTATGAGAAGCACATGGAGTTTATTCTTATCAATGCATTGTCATATATCATATCGGTACATATAATCCTTAGACCTGAGATAACACAGTTATCTTGTATATAGGTGGTCTGAGTTTGATATTGCTTTTATACTTATACTATGTATGGGTATATGGGCATGTGTTGGCTCTTACTAGTTATATATCGAGATAGGTGTTGATCAAGATGGAATCCATTACCTAAAGTAATTAGGGATAAAATCCTATATTCATTTAATTGTTCTTGATGTTTCAAGTTCCTAGCCAGGACAGATAGATTTAGCCAGAAAAGAGTTTCTGATAAGAAAATCTAATTAATCAAGAACTAGAATTAAAAGAGAACATAATGTTCATAGAAAATGAAGTTTGACATTAACCATGACTCCAGCTCGAATTGGGATCTTATAACGGAGAGATTCTAGTGTATGGTAATATATAATTAAAGGTTCATTTAATGTATTCCTTATTACTGATTGCGTGGCCATAACATACTATGCTAGGTGTCAACCATGGTCTATGAGATGCCTGAAATGATTTAGAAAAATCATTTACGGTAAGAAAGAGTTCTAATGATATTAAGAGTTAATATCATTTCTCATTGCCAATGAGTAATGAGCCTAGTAAGTCACACATCTACACAAGCTAATCACCATTTAAAATGTGATTTAATTGATTAATTAAAGAGTTTAATTAATTAATTAATTAAAGAGGTTTGGTTTGCAATAAGATTGCAATGTCCCTAGCATGACTTGAAACCAAATCTAGGCTATTAGATGTATACTATAAATTAAATTTATATTTAATTTGATTAAATATGAATTTAATTATGAAAATTAATTAATGGAGATTAATTAATTAATTTATTTATTTTTGATATAAATTGATTTAAAGAGGAGAAATTATAATTTTGGGTTGAGAACTCAAATTAAAGAGTAAGGGCAAATTGGTCTTTTCACATGGTGACATGTGGCACCATGAGATGGTGACACATGACACCATATGATCTTGCCACTTGTCTTCCTATAATGGAAGACTTCATGCTATGATTTAAATGGAGCTTGACACATGGCTTCATAAGATTAAATCAAATAATAAGAAGATGGGATATTGTGGTAACATGTAACAAGAGAGTTAGGGTTTGACCTAAGTATATAAAGAAAGATTGTAAAGAAAAAATTAGCCCAGCTCTCTTTTCTCTCTTATGTCGAATGGCAACATGCTCTCTTCTTCTCCTCTTTAATTTCTCAATTGATTCAAAAGGGAAAAACTTAGATTTCCTCTTGAATTAAATTATTAAAAAGTGTTTCTAACACCTAATACATTCATACAACCTTCACAAAGCATAAACCCCATCTCATAATTGGTTGACAAGGCTTGAAAAGCTAATCTAGGGGCTGCCATTGCATCTTTCATTTGTGCTTGTGGTGGACAAGCTAGAGGGACAACATTTGGGGTCCTAAGTACATCCTAAGATGCTTCAATTGTGGATCAAGAGGTTAGTATTTAAAAATCCCTCTTTTGGTTAGGGTTTGATTGAATTAAATGTTAATTCATTATCTTTAATGGCAAATGAAATTTTAATGCATGCTAAAATATGTTTTGGCATGCAATTGGGCATTGGAAATTGATTAGGTTCATAAGATACTTTGTATAGTGCATGTAACCTTAGAAATAATTTTTAAAATTCAAGGTTCTAATGCCTAATAATAACGCTTCCACTCTTTCAATTGGTATCAGAGCCACTATATTTGCAATTAAGATTGAATGTGAGGTTTAATTGTGTGATTGGATCAAATTTAGATTGATCTACAACTGTTTGGATGCTCATGTGTGGCGCTATGAATGTGATGGTGCTCATGTGTGGCGGCATGAATGTGAAATGTGTTTGGAGTATGGGCTTGGTTTTTAGTATGACACCCCTCACCCGACTACAATGTAACTGAGCAAGACATGTCACACTCGGTGCCGAAGAACCCTATTTTATCTTACTTTATTCCTTTAAAAATTTTATTCTCGTTATATTTTAATATCAATTATTTTTCTATGGAGAAATTAGCGGAGCTTTCCCTATTTCTATTACCATTTGGTGTATTTCACTATTCACCTGCTTGAAATTTCAATAATATTTTCACAATAAAATCTTATCAGTTATTTTTATAATCATCTCATCACACATTCAATTCTTGTAACTCATTTGCTTACATATCCATTCATACTCAATTTATGTATTAAAATTCGCAAACTTCATAATTTACATGATTTACAAGCTAATTTCATAAATTCACAATTTACATGACGTACAAATTAATTACAATACCATAATTTACATTACAATTAATAACTAATTATAAATACATAAAATAACTCTTGTGAGCCCTATCTACATGCATTGCTGAGGAGGTGACAACTTGAACACTTCTGACACTTCTGCAGATCCAGACTCCAAAATCCCAGTCTAATATCCACTAGGCTTTATCTTCAGTACCTGCGCGAAGGAAACAAATCCATCGCACTAAGCATTTCTGCTTAGTGGTGCAATAATATAACAAGAAAATAATATATACAAATAAGAAAGACTGAAGTATAATTCTAAAGTATAATTTAGATCCTCGGGTATCAATCAAATTTGGTATGATATTTCTAATATCAACTATCTTATATTATATTTTGTCCCTCTTTGAAAGTGCTGAGTTTATACAGTAATAATATTCGATATACAGATTAATTCTAGGAGTATTGTATTTTTGGTTCCTACAATTCTAAAAATTTCATTTGTACTACTTGATTCAGTTATGTTTCCATTGCTAATTTTTTCCTCATTTCATTCAATACTTTCTAATGTTTTTAATTACTAATGTTCTTAAATAATTTCAATAATTTACACTGCCCAGGTAACTTATGACAAGTTGACTAAACTGGATAACGGGTCGTTGGCATTGGACACCGCGGTGCCTCCGGCCGTCAAACCATGGGACGCAGAACGTCAACCACGTACGCAGTCAATATGACTAAAATGCCATGATAACATATAATTGGGCATAAAAGCCATGAGTGCGGGCAAAAAGCCATGAGTGCGGGCATAAAGCCATGAATACAGGCATAAAGCCTTACTCAGTATTGCTAAAATAATACCCTATTGGCATGCCAATCTATCTAATCTCACACACATGTCTAGGCAATATAAGGGCATATAATATCATTAAATGTTAATATTTTGTGTTTTATAACTTCAATATTTCATGACAAATTCCAATTATAATTTATAACATTTCAATTCTATTCGTAACAGAAGTATAAATTTTTAAAATACATTTTTATATAAATTTTGCCTTCATTATAATTCACATATTTATTCATTATATCATTCGTGTTGATCACAATTTACAACAATTATTCTCATGTACAATTGTATTCAAAGCATTTTCTCTTGTCCAATAATGAGAACTAATGTCCCATTCATACACTCATTTATTCATTATACTATTTATATAATTATTATTCATATTCCAAGTGATCCATGACCATTTTATGGATTTTAAATTTAGCTTAAATTTTCTTTATATCCTAGAGTCACTCAAATTCAAAATTAAAATTCATTAATCACATTTTATATTAATAATCATATTAGCTTTTCTAATTTATTTTACTATTTCCTAAATCATTGGGGTCACTATTCACATTATTATTTACTCAAAATGTTGACTTTTTTTTTTTTCTATATAATAGGTATATTAATTCCAATCGCACTAAGATTCCACATTTTGGGTTTTACAATTGTTGGCATTGATTGCCAATTGCTATTCAAAGCCTCCTAAAAACATTTTTAAAAATTCAGTTTTTATATCCTAGGTTTACTGTTCCATTGGTCTATGCTAAAGTGAGAATTTGGCTAAACTTTTTTCATGAAAGTTGTTCCTTTATGTATCTAGTTTAATTTCCTTTTTGAATCACTCCATTTGGAGTTTTGTAGCTCAAGTTATGGTCAAATAACCATAACTGATTCATTTCCTAATTCTGCCTCTTTAATTAGGCAGATTTTAGCATTACCTTTTTCCAATTTAATTGGACACGTTGTAGTTACTTTTAGGCTTAGAGTTCTTGATATAATTTGTTACCCTATGTCTTATAGGCACTCGAAAATTTTAATTACAATTTTTCAAGTTTTATAGAATTAATTATACAAGTTTAATTTGCCTAGACTTCAGTACCCTATATCTTCAGGGTCAAGGTTCAGATTAGTAAATTTAACCTCCATTTTAGGATTCTTATGTTCATAATTTGAGGACAATGTCTAAAACAAAGTTGGGGCCCTATTTCTTAGGGTTCCAGATCAGTATGCCTCAACCTAATTAGAGTTTCCTAGAGGGAGATATGCTATAAAAACTATTCTATGATCAATTGTGATTTGGTCAAACTCCAAGTTTTAATATGCTAATTTCTTCTAACCATTTGACCTAGTTCCTTTGGGTTCTGGGTTTTGGTCAAAAGATCAATATTGTAGACTTATGTCTTATAAAACTTTTTCCATTAGTTTCATTGCATTTTAATTTTTATAGACTAAGTTATAGCCATTTTGCCAAAACTAGTCAAGTAGTCTATGTCCAGAAAATTCTGGGCAGAATGGTTCAGGTCAGTTTGGTGTCCTAATTTTAGTCAACAATTTCATTGAGTTAGAGGCATTTCTGTGTCACACCTTACTCCTCCGTAAGGCATAACATGATCACGTAGTATACCTATTGAATTATTGTACTTCGCCTACCGATAACCCATTAAATATACCACAAGGGATTTTTAAATAATTTCCATTCATTTTTAAGTTGGTGGGTAATTTTTATCAAGTATTAAAAACCTTTAATTGACAGTAAGTCATAAATCAAATTCTCGATTAAAATCTGGTGTTAAATTTTCTTTTTTTGAATTTCGGTAGAGTGCCGGCTGTATTTTGAGAAAACAGTTCTTCAAAACTTGAAAAGAAACACACTTCCAATATTTTTACTCAACCATAACTCCAATACAAATCCATTTCATCTCACAATCTCATATAATAAGCTCAACTCAAAATCAACTGCAATTTGAAGCATCTCATTTCAAAAATGGAATAATTTATCATTCATAAATTATAAAAAGAATTAATTATTTACATTAATTACAAAACTCAAAAATAAGTTTGAATATTACAATAATTTGCATTTTAATTACATACCCAAAATAATATTATAAAAGTTTTTGTTCAATTGCTCAAACAATTTATATACATATATTTACATGCATACATCAAAATCTAATATACAAGGGTATACCTCTAATATACCCGAAGCTAATCGTAATGAGTCTTCATGGCGCAACTACCACAAATCTCACTCGGCTGCTCTATCTTTACTTTCACTTATGACAGCATGCAAAGCTATCGCTGAGTGGTGAACTTAGTGGTACACAAATACACTTTAAAACATAATATACAATACCTTGCCAAAATTTTAGCAAAGAATTTGGAAAACTTAAAATTCAATCAAAATTCCAAAAATCAAAATATTGGTTGCCAATTAGAAAAATCATTTGTTAAAATGACTCAGCTCAAGAATTTCAATTTAACAAATCATAACTGAACATTTAAAGTAATTCTAGCAATTTATGGAAACAAATCTAAATTTCAATAAAATCAATTATGCATGAATCCCATTTGAAATCACAACTCTTACTATTTAAAAACCCATTCTTTATCTCACTAACTATGCAAGACTAATCCGTAAGTGCCATCTTCAGGCCGATTCTAACTCCTTATGGTCGAGGAGGTTGAATCGGGATTCTAACTCCCTATGGTCGGGAAGGTCGAATCATCATGCACAGTACACAACACAATAATGAAACTGAAGAAGCGAAAGCATGAAAAACACAAGTTTAGATCATTGAAATTCAAAATTTTTCATCTAGGGTCACATGCATCATGCAAGATTTATTTTTATCTATTTGATTTCAATGATAAACAGCATATTAAAACTCTTTTAATATATTTTTGGATCTACATTTGCCATTTAAGATTTTAGAATTAATCAAATTAATTATTAGAACCCTA
The DNA here is from genome assembly GCF_030052815.1 of Hevea brasiliensis. Lineage (NCBI taxonomy): Eukaryota > Viridiplantae > Streptophyta > Magnoliopsida > Malpighiales > Euphorbiaceae > Hevea > Hevea brasiliensis. The sequence goes on along the minus strand of NC_079494.1, from coordinate 88,854,622 downwards.
CATTAGATCAAGAATAAGTGCACTAACCTTTTGATGCACTACAGTGTGTTTAGCACCTTATGCATCTTTAGGACACCAGATGTTGTCCCTCTAGCTTGTCCACACTAAGATCACCTATGGCAGCCCTTGAACAGCTTCTAAAGCTTTTTCTATGAATTAGAAAATCAAGTTTTTCCTTTTGAGAGATTACAGATGTAATCAGGACACTAGAAACGATTTCTAGTATTTTTAATTCAAGACATTGTTGGGAAATCTCTTTGAATTGATGAGAGATGAAGAAGATGAAAGGGAGAGGAGCTTTGGGGCGGCAAAAATGAAACAAATAGCAGCTAGGTATTTTCCTTTACATCTTTTCCCTTATTTAGCTAGGTCACCACTTAAAACCCTTGCCACATGTCACCTTCTAATTAGCTCTAGGTTTAATTGACCCAATTACATTGTGCCAAGCGTGAAACCTATATTTAATCTTGAATTTAATTATCTTACATGATTAAAAGACATATGGCAAGTTTATGTGTAGTGCCACGTGTCACCATCTCATGGTGCCACATGTCACCCTGTGAAATGACCAAAATACCCCTGTGTCTTAATTTTTAGTTCTCAATCCAAAATAATTATTTCTCTTCTTCTAATCAATTTATATCAAATATAAATTAATTAATTAATATTTATTAATTAATTTCTCATTAATTAAATTCATATTTAAACACTTTAAATATAAATTTAACTTATACTATACATCCAATAACCTAGATTTGGTTTCAACCCATGCTAGGGACTTTGCAATCTAATTGCAAACCAAACCTATTTAATTAATCAATAAAACTCTTTAATTAATTAATTAGATCATATTTAATTTGGTGATTACTTGTGTATGTGTGTGACTTACTAGGCTCATCACTAATTGGCAATGAGACATGATCTCAACTCTTAATATCATTAGAACTCTTTCTTACCATAAATGATTTCTCTAAATCATTTTATGCACCTCATAAACTATGGTTAATACCTAGCATAGCATGCCATGGCCACCCAATTAGTAATAAGGTTTACCTTAAATGAACCTATAATCATATGTTAGCATGCACTAAAATCTCTCTGTTACAAAATCCCAACTCAAATGGAGTCATGGTTTATGTCAAACCCCATTTGCTATGAATATTATATTCTCTTTTAATTTCAGTTCTTGATTAAAAAGATTTTCTCATCAGAAACTCTTTTCTGAATAAATCTATATGTCCTGGCCAAGAACTTGAAACATAAAAAACAATTAAATGAACATAGGATTTTATCCCTATTTACTTAGAGGAATAGATCCCATCTTGATCAACACCTACCTCCATATATAACTAGTAGGAGCCAACACATGTCCATATACCCATACACAGTACAAGTATGAAAGTAGTATCAAACTCAAACCACCTATATACAAGATAATTGTGCTATCTCAGGTCTAAAGATTATATGCACTAATATGATTTATGACAATACATTGACAAGAGTAAACTCCATGTGCTTGTCATAAATGTCATTGGTTTGACCTACTTATCATGTATAAGTGCCTATCATGTTTGTTATATGGCATGAGACTCACCATTCCATCTTATTTACATCTCATATAAATAACTTGGGAACAAACATGATTACAATATTTCTGGATAAGGCATGTCCTTATTGTGAAGTATCCTCGATTGTGAACCTATTTATGATACTTTGTACTAGAAATAATGTCACGCATATTCTTAACAACTTAAGAATAGAATTTCTAACAAAATATCAATGGACTTTTTCTATTACACATAAATATATATGTAAATGGAAAAGTGAAAATGCCTTTTATTAATAAAGACATGTACAAGATACATACTAAATGATATGCTCTAGGTCATACTACTAATAGAAACTTCCGAAAGGGCCAACGAAAAACTTAGATCTAACCTCTAATAAGAGGAGAATATAAGCCTGTGCACATACCATGGTATTTAAAACAAAACAAAGCTAACTCCATTGTCTCCTTAATAAATAAGAGAGACGGGTAATAACCTAGTCAAGCATCTATAGTGAGATATAAAATAATATCATAAATCTCCTTGTCCCTTTTTGTGAGCATAAATCATAACACAATTCAATTCAATGTTAATTCCAATATCCAATAATTTCTTTTTTATGCTCATCACAATTCAAAATAAATTTTATCCATTTCCCATGTCAAGTTTGTTGTAATACCCCGAACCTCCGAGTTATGAATAGTACCATTTTTGATCCGTGACTAATACTATTCAAAGACACCTTGAGGACCAAAAATAAATAGAAAATTAATTGAGATAGACACAATAAAAATTCTAGTGAACAAAAAAGCTAAGGACTCATCGGGTATTATAAAAAGAAGGATTATGACCCAATGAGGGGCATTTTGATCAATTCACCTCAAGAGTTGACTTTTGACCAAAATGTCAATTAAATTAAATGAAATTAATGAATTGAATTATGGGTTAAAAATTGAAGAAAAATTCAAGTAAAAATATGTAAGGGAAAATTTATGGAATGAAAACTTAAACTTTCATTTCCATTATGACAAAATTAAAATGAAAGACTTATGGGCTTTTGATAGTTAAATTTAATTATTTAATTAAAAGAAAAAATTAAGTGTAAATGTAAAAAAAAAAGGAATAAAAATTTAAGTTTAATTATCCTTATGACACAATTAAAATTTATAATTTTAATAAGCTAATTTTGGGGATAAATATATATATATATATATATATATATATATATATATAAGAAGACAAATGTCTTCTTCATTTCTTTTTTTTCATAAGATGCCACCACCCTCTCTTCTCTCTTCCTCTCTCTCTCTCTCTTTTTCTCTTCTTCTTCCACTTCTTCCCCTCATTGATTTCCCCTCCCAAGTTTTAATTCCCTTAAATTCCATTCATAAATTCCATAGCCTACTAAAAGAAAATATCAAAGAGATCTTTAATTGAGTGATTAAAAGCAAGGAGAATAAGAATTGGAAGAAAAGTGTAGTTGGAAAGAAATCAACAAGAGGTAAGTTTCTTTTCATGTTAGATTAGTTGTATAAACTTGGAATGAAGTTAACTTATGATGAAATTTCATAAGAAAATGAAAGAAAACATGTATGGAACCTAAACTAGGGTTTTGGCCAAATGAGAGAAAAATTAGGGTTTGATGTATTTTTAGTTAAATTGATGATAAATCTAAGTTAAAGTGAAGTAGTATGCATGATTGAAAGTAGTAAGATTTCATGGGGTTGCATAAATTGAATTATGGAAGATTAGGGTTTATGGAGAAATTGGGTTTTGGTGCTAGAGAGTGAAGTTGGTGTGTGTAGTGTTAAGTTATGATCATTTGAGGTTTATTTAGTTTGAAATGACATTGGGTTGATGAATGGAAGTAATGAAATGGTAGGATTAGGGAAAATTACAAACTTTGATGTTTGAAAATTGTGGGGATTGTGCTAGGAAGTGCCATTGATGTGTCAATGCTAAATTATAGTCATTTTGGGTGAATTAAATGTGAATTGGTGTTGGTTAATGGAAGTAATTGAAGAAATGAAAAATTGACTTAGGGTAGAATTTTGCACACTGATATCAGTGTGTTTGGAAGCCCATAACTTAAGCTACACAACTCCAATTGGTGTGAAACTAATTGGAAATGAAACTTAAGACATAGGGCTAGAATTTTCATGAAGATACCTTGCCCTGAAAATGACCTTAAGCTACCCGAAATGAGCCTTGAAATGGGAGATAAAATTCTGGTACCTGCAGAATTATACACATGAACAGTAAAGTTTAAACAGCCATAACTCTCTCTAGAAAACACTAATTTAGGTGATTATTGAACCGATGTAAACCTAAGATATAGTAGAACATTTCATATGAAGAATGCTAGGGCAAATTATGAACTTAACTCAATCAAATTACGGAACGAATTCGGGTCACCGAATCTGCCAGAATCTGGGCACCTAAAATTGACCAAATGAATAGTAAACTTTGCAAGGCTATAACTCTCTCTAGAAAACTCCGATTTAGGCGATTCTTAATCGATGGAAACCTAAGACATAGTAGAACATTTCATATGAAGAACATTAGACCAAATTATGGACTTAACTTGATCAAATTACTGAACGAAGTTGGAATGATAAATCTGCCAGAACTAAATCTGCAGCATGAACAGAGACGTGAACAGTAATCATGTTTTGGGCATAACTTGAGCTACATAGCTCCGAATTAAGCAATTCAAAAAGAAAAATAAAGTTAAGACCTAAATGAACAATTTTCATGAAGAACACCTCATCAAATTATGATCGAAACTATGTACAAATTGGGTTTAAAAATTGGGACACCAAGCTGTCCCAAAACCAAAAAATTCTTAATGAGTTCTTGGCAGCAATTGAGATTACTATTGAGGTATTCTATTTGTGTATTTTCAGTAGAAAAAGAAGTTAGAATGAACAAGGAGAAGTAGGTAACAAGGGAGGAGAATTATTTAAGGTTTCTGCGCAACTAACCTTTTTCTTTGTTTTAGCTTTGTAAATTGATTTGAATGAGTTTATTTGAATGAGTTTGATTTGAAATGAGTTTATTTTAAATGAGTTATGTTTTTCTCTTGTATTTGAGGAATTTGTGTGTTGCCACCCCTTTTATGGGTTTTATGATGACTTGAATATGTTATTATTTTGCAAACGTGATTATTGATTTAGAAACTCTTGAAAGTTGTTTTGAAACCACAGTTAGCATTACAGTCCCTTCGGAGCTCCCTAGTAGTAACGGTTATTTGGGGTTTTATAATTGATATTGATTATGTCTCCCATTAATAATGGTTAGTTGGGTAAGACTACATGAGTACTCATTAGCTAGCTAGCCCTTCCCTCATTAATAATGGTTAGTGAGGTTGAGATTGCTTTGTCATGGTGTATAACACGGCACTGATCGTGAAATTTCGTGTCATGGCCTGAACTGTGTGTTGATGTTGGCAACACTAATGCTTTGTGAATTGTGATTTATGAAGTATGATTTCTCATTTGAAATGTTATTCCAATAAATGGCTCTTATGAACTTAGAACTATTGTGAAGTTTTCATGCTTAAGAAAAATGTGATTTATTATGCTTTGACAAATTGTGTTTTACCTTAAGTTTTAAAGTTATTAGTTGTGCACCACTGAGTGATATACTCAGCGATAGCTTCTTTATGCTGTCGCAGGAAAGGGAAAGGAGAAGGCTACCTAGTGAGAGACTTGGAAGCATCATTTTGGTATTATTTATGGGTATATATTGTAGTTATACCCCTGTAATTTTTTTTTGATGTATTTTGCACCTACATGCATGGATGTACAGACATTGAGCAGTTTGTATTTAAAAGCATTGCATTGCTATCACATTTTGAGTTTGTAACTATTTTGTATTTTACTTTGAGACTTATGAAAATGTAACTTTTGCAACATTTAGTCTATCATTATTTCCAATGAATGTTTACATGGAATTTTAACTATTCTCATGCAGTTTTCCGCAAAAGAATTGATAAGATAAAAAGCTATAGTTTGTATTAAAATCCTTTGTAGCATAACTATTGGGTCATCAGTAGGTGGAGTTCGGTGATTCATTAGGTATACTACAGGAACATGTCATGCCTTACAAGCGATAAGGTGTGACATGTTTTAGTGGTATCAGAGCCACTCGCGTGTCCTCTTGAGCGATGGTGGGGCAAACCTCAGCGAGGACGCTGAGTCCCGAAAGGGGGGGGAGAAAGGTCCCTTAGGCAAATCTCACATCGGCAAAGCACGGAGATGGTCTTGGGTTAAAAAAGTAATGATATATAAAATGGGAGAACAAAGCACCAGAGGCGCCTTTTGGTGGAATGGCCTGGAGAGTTGGAAGAACTCCTGGGTTAAGCATGCTCGCTTGAGAAAAATCCTAGGATGGGTGACCTCCTGGGAAGTTCTCCATTCCACCTATGGGACAAAACCGTGAGACTTATAGCTAAAGCAGACAATTCCTCTAGTGGTCGGTGCCCGATCATTACATTTGTTTCAATCAAAATTTTTCTAAAGCTAACTTTATTCAATTCATGACAAAATAAAATCATAACTAATTTCATTTTTCAAAACTAAACTCATTCATACCATAACACATTTCAATAATTGTTGAGATAAATTCAATATTTGATAAACATAATACAATAAGAAATAAAATTATTTAGTCAAAAGACATATAAAGAAACATAACCAATAAAAACACTAGTTGTGCACAAACCTCTTTGTTGACTAGTTTACTCCATATTTCGGTTTTTCCTTGAAGACCCCTTTTCAGTCTCTTTTTCAATTGAAACACATAGTTTACAGTGTTTCAGTACCATATCTCACAATAAATCCATTAATTTATTTCATGCCTACTTAGTTGTAGCTTTAAATTTGCTTAAATTAGTATCATTTGAATTTTATACTTTTGAGTTACTATTCATTATACTATTCAAGTCAAAATATTGACTTTTTCCTACTAAATAGGTTTATTAATTCTAATTGCACTCATATACCATATTTTGAGTCATCTTTTTGTTGGCATTGATTGCCAAATTCAATTCAAAGTCTATTAGGATTAAATCTCAAAATTTCAGTTTTGGGTTACTTGTTTGTACTGTTCCATTAGTCTATCTACAGTGGAATTTTAGCCAACTTTCCTTTATTAAAGTTGTTCCTTAATGTCTCTTCTTAAATTCTCTTTTTGAATCACTCCATTTGGAGTTTTTTCACTTAAGTTATGGCCATTTTCCTAAGGCTAGCCTGATTGGTATCTACCCAAAATTCTGGGCAGGTTTTTGATTCTGGCAGTTTTGGGAAACCAAATTTGGGTGGCAAAATGACTTGGTTATGGGCAGAATTTGAGTTGGTGTTCTTCATAAATGTTGTAGTAATATGTCATATCTTTCCAATTCCACAAAAATCAGGTCATTTGGACTTTCCTACAGCAAGTTATGGTCAAATGAACAAATACTATTCATTTGGTCATTTCTATATAGTTGCAGTGTGCCAATTCCGAGTTTGACCTAATTGTTCACTAATTTAGTGTCACTTTCTAGGCATCGTTTCTGCATGAAAAATGTGTCATTATGTGTCTATTTTCATCTCCAATTGGCCTCACACTAATTGGAGTAGCAGAATTACAATTTTGGTCCCTGAAAGAGACCTAGGTCAAGATTTCCAGGATTGGACCCCTACCTATCCGAATTTGGTTTTACTTCTAACCACTCAAACACATCCTAATTTGTCTTCATTGACCATTTTGAGTCTCATTTAGGTAAAAGTAAATAAATTTACCAAATTCTCAATTTTTCTCCCTAAAATCCTAAGGGTATAAACCCTAATTTTTTTAAATTGCACAATACATGCAATTAAAATGCATACTTCACATTTCTACACTCATTCAAGCTTATTTACACACTTAATTTCATCAAAATAAATCAAATTCCCTTTTTCCCTAATATGGCTGAAATTGCTTCTTAACCATTAGGCATGTTTTCTTTAATTTTTTTTCTTCATAATTTCAACTAACTTCAACTATTATTCATGCATAGATTATAAATGGGGTGAGAAGATGGGCATACCTTATTTAAGCAATTTTTGCTCTTCTCAAATCTTCAATTTTCTTCTTCCTTTTTACTCCCAATTGATGTATCTATGCCTAAGGGTAAGTTTTAATGTGGGGACTTAGTGAATTTATGAGAGGGAACCAAAGAATTTCAAGTTTCTTATTCTTTGACAATGGTGGAACTAAAGAGAAAGAGAGAGGCAGAGAGAGATGGGCGGCATGGGTTGAAGAAGACCAATAAAAATGTTTTTATTTTATTTTCATTTTATGCCTATTTATCTTAAAATTGACTTAGTCAAAATTAAGTAATTAAATTAAAATTACTTTTGATGTCATACATGGTGTCATATGTATGATGTCTTTATTCCTATTTTCTTTTCTTTTCTTTTCCTTTCGTTTTCCTTACTTATTTAATTTAATTATATATTTTAAAATTTTAATTTCTCAAATTTTAATGGACATTTAGGTCATGAGTCACCTATAGGGTTGAATTGACTAATTTGCCTCTCGCTGGTCTAATCCGGTTTGCCAATAATTTTATATTTCTTCCGGAACCCTAATCTAATTATTTGATATGATTCTTAACTTTTTTTTGTGATTTTCACATTTCCCCTAGCTTCATAATTTTTTCTAGGACTGCGGTGTCACGATGTCCTGTAGGAATTTAGGGTTACAGTTGACTTCGCAATCACTTCCTAGTGCGGTCTCCCATCGCCGTAACCCTCGGCTCACTTAACTTTTTATGCTTGTTTTCTTTATTTATATTTTTTCTTCTTATAATTGTTACTTATTTTTATCTATGACTTTTTTGGATGTCACAGATATAGATGTATTGACTGTCCAGGTAGACATCAGGCACCGAAACAATAGATTATACCGGAGTGTCTAATGTGCGGGCATTACAATTCTACCCTCCTTAAAAGAAATTTCGTCCTCGAAATTGTGCCCATTATCTGTCCTTAAATAGTCATACGTTTTGCTTTCTCATGTTTTTCTCACAATTCTATGTAGCTTCATAATCTACATAATGGTCTATAGCACTTTAACCAATACTATTTACTCATCGATTGCTCACCTCGTATGCCAAGTTTCTTATGAGCTTCTGTCATAAGTTAGATTCAAATTCATTTCAATTTTAGAGGTAAGCAAATATGTATGGTAGTGGATCCACTTTTTCTAGGACCTCGTATGATCTTATGGGTGAGAACTTAGTTTTATTCTTTTCTTGTCAAATCTCTTGATCATTTGATGCAACTTTCAGTTTAGTTTGAAATATTTTAGTCTTTTCTTGCTATTATTTTAGCAATTATTTTCCTTTTTAGTCTTCTTTTTTTTTTATTTCACTTCACAACTTAACTTTAACTATTTTATTCCTCAATCTTATCTTCTTCCTTAACTTGACTGTCGAGTCATGATTTAGCACCTCTTATCATCCCTAATAAATCCGCTATACTTCAATATTACTTTGATTTGGTCCTCTGACCATTCTAGTCAATACTTTAACTAATATTCATAAAGTTTTTTTATTACATTTGCACCAAATATTCTAATTTTTACTTTCACAACTCTTTTATCTATCAATATTCTATAACTTATTTTGTTAAACTAAAATCTTTCGATATTCTAACTTTAGAGTTTTAAATCCCGGGTTAGGATTTTCAAACTCATTTCCAATAAGAAAACTTTATCTATACCAAAATAGATGTCGTTTACAACTATTCTTATCTTGGCACACTATCGGATAGTACGTAGCTATACACAATAATCTCAAGTCAATACTATAATTTGTAGCTTACAGTACAAACATTAAGAACATTGCATAGTTACTATGATACAACCCAATAGATCAAACTTTCCTATATCTTATCCTTTTTGAATTCACTAATATCTAGAACTTATTCTGATTACCGTATCCATTGACAATTACCAGCAGTAACATCTTTGCCCTCATCTATAGCAATTCTATTACTGTAAATTACTTTTAGGTTCTCTTGCTTTACATTAAATAAGCTAACTAATTAGCTTTATAAATTCTTGCATGCTAGCAAATACTTTTCGTTGATAAACTCTTCCAAAACTAATTTCAATTACACTTATTATCAAAATCCTTATCTTAAAGGACTAATCACTAATGCGTCAAAATTTATTCTCATGCAAAGGAATAACAAAAACTTATAATTCTAACACTAACATACAAATAAGTAGTGCTGGGATCAAATAATAAGTAATTATTTTTTCCAAAAATTAAGAACTTACCAGCCACCACATCTGAAGTTTCTGCTCTTTCCCCTTAGTGCCCGGAGTACATCCTGACTGGTTCACTACTCTATTCAAGTTGATTCACTATTCTTGGATTACAAGGAGTGCCAACTCTATTTTTATCTCGCCCCTAACCAACTGTCTGTGAACTTCGGGGAGCAGGTCGATGTGCTCTAGTATAATCCCTAGCAAAATGTCCAAGCCTGCCACAATTGTAACAAGCTCTAGTGGCCTTATAACAATTACCTCTACGTAGCTTGCCATAAACATGGTAGATACGGGTAGAATAAACACTTCTGGTTGTTCGATGACTAAATCTTAGTGGCCTTTCCCCTGAAGATCCGCCTGTCACACCCTACTCCTCGTAAGATGTAATATGCTCTCGTAGTACACGTTATGAATTACCGTACTTCGCCTACCGGTAACCCATTAAATATACTACAAAGGATTTTAAAACAATTTTTGTTCATTTTTAAATCGGTTGGTAAATTTTTTTTTTATATTAAAAACCTTTATTTAAAGTCCAAACATAAATCAAATTTTTAGATATTTAAAATCTCCGTAATTTTTACAAAAATTTCGGCAGAGTATCGTCTGTATTTTAAGAAAACAGTTCTTCAAAACCTGAAATTAAAGACACTTCCAATATTTTTCTCAATCACAACTCTATTATTCAATCTCATTTCACAAATCAATATAAATCAAACTTTGAAATATCTCATTAAGATAAGAAAATGAATATTTACATTAATGGGAGTATTAAAAATTTAGTAGTGCAAACTTTATAAATACATAAAATCTCAAGATAATCTTATAATAATTTGTATTTCATTACAATCCAAAAATATATTACAAAAGAGTTGGTATAACTGCTCAAAGTAAATTTCATACATATAATTACAGAATTACATCAAAATCTAAAGTACAAGGGTATACCTATGATATACCCGAAGATAGTCTCACTATGCCTTTCAGTAATCCTGCTCAGCTGCTTTATATTTTCTTTCACCTGCGATAGCATACAAAGCTATCGCTGAGTGGTGAACTCAGTGGTGCACAAACTAACAATTTAAAACTTAATACAAGTTATGCTTGACAATTCATAATGAATAAAAATTTAAAATTTCTAAATTCTTCAAAATTCATAACATTCAGAAATCATTATTTTCATTCATGCAAATTATTCATTTGAATAACATTTTGATCAAATAGTAACTATTTATCTATATTTCTTTTAAATCCTGAAATAATACAAAAATATTTTGAATCACTGACAAATTATTTATTTCAATCAAAATTTATCAAACTATGTATAATTTAAAGGGCGTTGTCAATAATTCACACAGTTGAACCCATGACCCAAAATTCAAATAGATGTCGTGTTATACACCACGACATTTCACACTCTCCCAATAACCGAAGCTAAAAGGGAGGAACAAAGACTAGATAGTATATATGAGTACTCATTCAAACTTTTCCCCAAATAGCAAGCCAGAGGGGAAGGAACTCGCCCCATCTAGTGGAGGAGATATCTCACTAGACAAGATAATGAGAATTCACAACATATTTTGCCATGTCAACTGTGGTTTCAAATCATATTCAAAAAAATTTCTATTTACAAAGTATTTACAAATCATCAACATATTTAATCATCATAAATTCATGCTCAAGGTTGGCGACACATCAAACTTAAAATTTACAATCCTCAAAACCATGCGATAAATCTTTAAATGCATAAGAAAATTTACATTTAATTTATACAATTTCATTCAACAAATTAAAATCCTCAACACAACAAAATTATAAATCATAAAATAAACTTGTTTAAATCAATTTAGAAGTGAAAAGTAACAAAATAGTTAGTTGTGCACAAACCTTATACGAGTCACCTGTTGGTCTTGACTCGATGTCTCGGGTTCTTTCCCGGTATTCTTTTCCACTGAAACACACAGTTTCACAGTGTTTCAGTATCACCATTTATCATAACTCCAAAAATAAATTCAAATCTACTTATACCTAGCTTTAATATGCTAAACTTAGCGTTCTTTAAATTTTGTATTTTGAGGTTACTATTCACGATACTATTCAAGTCAATTTGTTCACTTTCTAAGGCTTAATAGGTATGGCAATTCCAACTTCACCCACATACCACATTTTGGTTACTAAATTTGTTGGTTTTGGTTGTTTACTCAAATTCTAAGTCTTTTAGGCAAATTTGCAAATTTTTGGTTTTGGGTGTCTTATGTTGCGCTGTTCCATTGGTCATTTTACTGTTAGAATTTGGCTAAGCTTTCTTCATAGAAATTGTTCCTTATTCTCTTAACTTTATTCTCCTTTTTGAATCACTCCATTTTGGAGCTTTGTAGCTCAAGTTATAGCCATTTGAATCATGGCTGCCGGATTGGACTTAACCCAGATTTCTAGCACCAAATTGGTTCTGGCAGTTTTAAGTCACCAACTTTGGGTGGCCAAATGACTTGGTTAAGGGCATAATTTGAGTTTGTGTTCTTCATGAAAGTTTTAGATCTATATCTCAGCTGTCCACTGGTAAAATTTCAGATCATTTAGACCTACCTAGCCCAAGTTATGGCTAAATGAATAAACACTGTTTATTTAGTCATTTTTGTATAGGTCATATTGCCTAATCTGGATTTGGTCAATTTGTTCACTAGGTTTTGGTCACTTTTTGGGCATGATTCCTAAAAGAAAAATGTTCCATTTTCTGTCTATTTTCATTCCCAATTGGTCTCATACCAATTGGACTTGTGAATTTTCAGTTTTGGTCCCTCAAATGGACCTTGGTTCTGCTGCCTGCAGCATGGCCCTTTTTAGTCCGAATTTAAACTCACTTCCAACACATCTCAATTGGTCACAAATGACCATTTTTCATCTCAAATAAGGTTAAACACACCATTTGACCATTTCTCCAAATTTTATCTCCCAAACCCTAGGTCCAAAACCCTAACTCACTAATTTTGTTACATTTTATTCATTCAAAGCATATAAACATAATCACTCAACTCATTCAAGCTCCCATTCACCTTTAATTCTACTAAAACACCATAAACTCCACTATTCCCATGGTTGCCAAATTTCCCATAAGTCCATACATGAATAAATTTCTAAGTTTCTTTACATAATTTCATCAATTTCAATTTATTTCATGCATCTAACTCATAAAAATATAAAGAATTTGAAGGAAAATCACTAACCTTTACTTTGAATTCCAAATCTTCAAATCTCTCCACTTTCCTTCCCAATTCCTTCTTCAATCTTCTTTCCAAAGCTCAAACACAACTTTTAACTAAGGAGCCTACAATTTCTATGGCTGAATTTAGGGTTTCTTCAAGCTCAAAATGAGCTTTAATAGAGGTGAAGTGAGGGAGAGAGGAGTTTCTTTTCTTTTTTTAAGAATTTTACGTCTTTTAAAATTGCTTTCGACTTGGTCAATTTAGGTAAGAAAAATAAAATTAGTTTTGACATCATGATGATATCATAAAGGTGATGTAATAAATTTTTTTCAATTTTCTTTTTCTTTTGCATTTATTTTTCCATTAGTTCTTTAATTTAATTCTTAATCCCAAAATTTTCTTTTCTCTGATTTTATTGGACAGTTAGGTTAATAGTCAGCTCTCAGGGTCAATTGACCAAATTGCTCATCGCCGGTTCAACCTGGTTTGTAAATAATTCAATATTTCTTCCGAATCCCTAACATAATTATTTGACTGGCTTAACAATTCTTTTTCATGATTTTCTCTTTTCCATTGTGTTTGCAATAGTCTTAAGGACCGCAGCGTCACATTTTACGGTTCAAAATTTGAGTTTAAACTGACCTCGCAGTCACTTCTCGGGAAGGTCACCCATTGCTGAGACTCCCGGCTCATTTAATCTTTTATATTTAGTTTTTCCTATTTTTACTTTTCTATCTGGTAATTACTATTTATTTTTTATCAGGGCTTTTCTAGGTGTCTTAAACATAGTTCTAATCCTCTTAATTTTTCGGACCGATATCAGTTACTGAAACAGTAAGATATACCAGGCTATGCAAATAGGGGTGTTACACCGCCTCTCTCATATCCATAAGCTCGGGGCTCCTCAAATCCTTTTCTCTTCCCTAAACTTCTACTCGAACTCTGACCCATAGGTCTCTCACTCTTCTCTATTTCATACTGCCCTTGTGGGGGTTGAGTTTGTGGTAGGGCTTGAACTGATAGAGTATCAGCCATTTGTTGAAAGAAAGTGGCCATTTGCTGGGCCATTTATGTAGTAATTTGTACTGGTGGAACTGGTACAGTTGGGCCTTCGACACTCTGAGGAGCTGAGGCCTCCTATTGTGCCTCAACTGTAACTGGTTGTTCTATTGGTTTACCTCCCTCTTCCATTTCTATTCACAAAATCTTCTTTTCTCGGGACAACCTACACAAGGAGATTTCTCTCCATTATTTTATATTTATGATGTAAATGTACTATATGTATAAAATGAAGGAACGGAAGCGTGAAAACACAAGTTTATACCATTGAATTCAAAAATTTTCACCTAGGGTCACATGCATCATGCAAGATTTATTTTTATCTATTTGATTTCAATGATAAACAACATATTAAAACTCTTTTAATATGTTTTTGGATCTGTATTTGTCATTTAAGAATTTAAAATTAATCAGATTAATTTTAGAACCCTAGATTAAATTAAGAACGATTACACTAACCTCTTGATGCACTGCAGCATGTCTGCGCCTTTGAGATTCATCTTCAGGACACCAGATGTTGTCCCTCTAGTTTGTCCACACCAAGAACACCTATGGCAGCCCTTGAATAGCTTCTAAAGCTTTTTCTATTAATTACAAAATCAAGTTCTGCCTTTTAAGAGATTAAAGATGTAAACAGGACACTAGAAACAATTTCTAGTGTTCTTAATTCAAGAGATTGATGGCTAATCTCTTTGAATTGATAAGAGATGAAGAAGAAGAGATGAAAACCCTCAAAGTGGCGTGACAAAGGAGTGTGGATGCTGGTTGTGTTTTATTTTATCATAACAACACTTAAATAGCTAGGTTAACACATTAAACCCTTGCCACATGTCACCCTTTGATTAGCTCTAGGTTTAAGTGACCCAATCACATTGTGCCAAGTGTCAAACCTATATTTAATCTTGATTTTAATCATCTTACATGATTAAAAAACATTTGGCAAGCTTATGTGTTATGCCATGTGTCACCATCTCATGGTGCCACGTGTCACACTACAAAATGACCAAAATGCCCCTGTGTCTTAATTTTGAGTTCTTAACCCAAAATAATTGTTTTCTTCTTCTAATTAATTTATATCAAATATAAATTAATTAATTAATCTCTATTAATTAATTTCTCATTAATTAAATTCATATTTAAACACTTTAAATATAAATTTAACTTATATTATACATCCAATAATCTAGATTTGGTTTCAAGTCATGCTAGGGGCTTTGCAATCTAATTGCAAACCAAACCTATTTAATTAATCAATTTAAACTCTTTAATTAATTAATTAAATCATATTTAATTAGGTGATAACTTGTGTATGTGTGTGACTTACTAGGCTCATCACTAATTGGCAATGAGACATGATATCAACTCTTAATATCATCAGAACTCTTTCTTACCATAAATGATTTCTCTAAATCATTTTATGAACCTCATAGACTATGGTTAACACCTAGCATAGCATGCCATAGCCACCCAATTAGTAATAAGGTTTACCTTAAATGAACCTATAATCATATGTTACTATGCACTAGAATCTCTCTGTTACAAAATCCCAACTCAAGCTGGAGTCATGATTTATGTCAAACTCCATTTGCTATGAATATTATGTTCTCTTTTAATTCTAGTTCTTGATTAAAAGATTTTCTCATCGAAACTCTTTTACGAATAAATCTATCTGTCTGCCAGAACTTGAAACATCAAGAACAATTAAATGAACATAGGATTTTAACTCTATTTACTTAGAGGAACAGATTCCATCTTGATCAACACCTACCTCCATATATAACTAGTAGGAGCCAACACATGCCCATATACCCATACACAGTACAAGTATGAAAGCAGTATCAAACTCAAACTACCTATATACAAGATAATCGTGCTATCTCGTGTCTAAAGATTATATGCACTGATATGATTTATGACAAAACATTGACAAGAGTAAACTCCATATGCTTGTCATAAGTGTCACTGGTTCGGCCTACTTATCATTTATAAGTGCCTATCATGTTTGTTATATGGCATGAGACTCACCATTCCATCTTATTTATATCTCATATAAATAACTTGGGAACAAACATGAATACAATCTTTCTGGATAAGTCATGTCCTTATTATGAAGTATCCTCGATTGTGAACCTATTTATGATACTTCGTGCTAGAAATATTGTCACTCATATTCTTAACAACTTAAGAATAATATTTCTAACAAAATATCAATGGACCTTTTCTATTACACATAAATATATTATGTAAACGGAAAAGTGGAAATGCCTTTTATTAATAAAAATATGTACAAGATACATACTAAATGATATGCTCTAGGGCATACTACTAACATAAAACATTTGAGTAGTTGTATTTACCGAAAAAATATGTCAAATTCACAGTTCAAAATTTACTTTAAAACCATTGCTCTGATACCACTAAACATGTCACACCCTACTCCTCCATAAGGCATAACATGATCCCGTAGTACACCTAATAAATTATTGTACTTCGCCTACCGGTAACCCATTAAATATGCTACAAGGGATTTTTAAAGAATTTCTGTTCATTTTTAAGTTGGTGGGTAATTTTTATCAAGTATTAAAAACCTTTAATTGACACTAAGTCATAAATCAAATTCTCAATTAAAATCTGGTGTTACAAAAAATCTTTTTCGAATTTTGGTAGAGTGCCGGCTGTATTTTGAGAAAACAATTCTTCAAAAACCTAAAAAGAAACACACTTCCAATATTTTTACTCAACCATAACTCCAATACAAATCCATTTCATCTCACAATCTCATACAAAAAGCTCAACTCAAAATCAACCGCAACTCGAAGCATCTCATTTCAAAAAAGGAATAATTTATTATTCATAAATTACAAAAAGAATTAATTATTTACATTAATTACAAAACTAAAAAATAAGTTTGAATATTACAATAATTTGCATTTTAATTACATACCTAAAATAATATTACAAAAGCTCTTATACAATTACTCAAATAATTTACATACATATAATTATATCCATACATCAAAATCTAATGTACAAGGGTATACCTCTAATATACCCGAAGGTAATCCCAATGAGTCTTCAAGGCCTAACTACCAGAAATCTCACTCGGCTGCTCTATCTTTACTTTCACCTATGATAGCATCAAAGCTATTGCTGAGTGGTGAACTCAATGGTGCACAACTATACTTTAAAACATAATATACAATACCTTGCCAAAATTTTAGCAAAGAATTTGGAAATCTTGAAATTCAATCAAAATTTCAAAAATCAAAATATTCGTTGCCAATAAAATAAATCATTTGTTAAAATGACTCAGCTCAAGAATTTCAATTTATCAAATCATAACTGAACATTTAAAGTAATTCCAGCAATTTATGAAAACAAATCTAAATTTCAATAAAATCAATTATGCATAAATCCCATTCGAAATCAGAACTCTTACTATTCAAAAACCCATTCTTTATCTCACTAACTATGTAAGACTAATTCGTAAGGGCCATCTTTAGGGCGATTCTAACTCCCTATGGTCGAGAAGGCCGAATCAGGATTCTAACTCCCTATGGTCGGGAAGGTCGAATCATCGTGCACAGTACACAACACAATAATGAAACTTCTGAATGGGCCAACGAAAAACTTAGATCTAACCTCTAATAAGAAGAGAATATAAGCTGTGCACATACCATGGTATTCAAAACAAAACAACGCTAACTCCATTATTTCCTCAATAAATAAGAGAGACGGGTAATAACCTAGTCAAGCATCTATAGTGAGAAATAAAACAATATCATAAATCTCCTTGTCCCTTTTTGTGAGCATAAATTATAACACAATTCAATTCAATGTTAATTCCAATATCCATTTTTTTTTTTTTTTTATGCTCATCATAATTCAAAACAAATTTTATCCATTTCCCATGTCAAGTATGTTTCAATCAAAATTTTTCTAAAGCTAACTTTATTCAATTCATGACAAAATAAAATCATAACTAATTTCATTTTTCAAAACTAAACTCATTCATACCATAACACATTTCAATAATTGTTGACATAAATTCAATATTTGATAAACATAATACAATAAGAAATAAAATCATTTAGTCAAAAGACGTATGAAGAAACATAACCAATAAAAACACTAGTTGTGCGCAAATCTCTTTGTTGACTAGTTTTCTCCATATTTTGATTTTTTCTTGAATATCCCTTTTCAGTCTCTTTTTCAACTGAAACACACAGTTTACAGTGTTTCAGTACCATATCTCATAATAAATCCATTAATTTATTTCATGGCTACTTAGTTGTAGCCTTAAATTTGCTTAAATTAGTATCCTTTGAATTTTGTATTTTAGAGTTACTATTCATTATACTATTCAAGTCAAAATGTTTACTTTTTCCTACTAAATAGGTTTATTAATTCTAATTACACTCATATACCACATTTTGAGTCATGTTTTTGTTGGCATTGATTGCCAAATTCAATTCAAAGTCTATTAGGGTTAAATCTCAAAATTTCAGTTTTGGGTTACTTGTTTGTATTGTATCATTGGTCTGTCTACAGTGGAATTTTGGCCAACTTTCCTTTACCAAAGTTGTTCATTAATGTCTCTTTTTAAATTCCCTTTTTGAATCACTCCATTTGGAGTTTTGTTGCTCAAGTTATGGCCATTTTCCTAAGGATGGCCAAATTAGTATCTACCCAGAATTCTGGGCTGGTTTTTGGTTCTGGTAGTTTTGGGCAACCAACTTTGGGTGGGAAAATGACCGGGTAATGGGAAGAATTTGGGTTGGTGTTGTTCAGAAAAGTTGTAGTACTATGTCATATCTTTCCAATTCCACAATAATCGGGTCATTTGGACCTTCCTACACCAAGTTATGGTCAAATGAACAAACACTGTTCATTTAGTCATTTCTGTACAGTGGCAGTGTGCCAATCTAGGTTTGACCTAATTTTTCACTTAGTGTAACTTTCTGGGCATAGTTTCTGCATGAAAAATGTGTCATTATATGTCTATTTTCATCTCCAACTGGCCTAACACCAATTGGAGTGGCAGAATTATAATTTTGGTCCCTAAAAGGGACCTAGGTCAGGATGTCCAGGATTGGACCCCTACCTATCCGAATTTAGTTTTACTTCTAACCATTCAAACACATCCTAATTTGTCTTAATTGACCATGTTGAGTCTCATTTAGGTCAAAGTACATCAATTTACCAAATTTTCAATTTTTCCCCCTAAAACCCTAAGGGTATAAACCCTAATTTTTCTAAATTGCACAATACATGCAATTAAAATGCATACTTCAGATTTCTACACTCATTCAAGGTTATTTACATTCTTAATTTCATCAAAATAAATCAAATTCCCTTTCTCCCTAACATGGCTAAAATTGCTTCTTAACCTTTGGGCATGTTTTCTTTAATTTTTTTCTTCATAATTTCAACTAACTTCAACTATTACTCATGCATAGATTATAAATAGGGTGAGAAGATGGGCATACATTATTTATTCAATTTTTCATCTTCTCAAATCTTCAATTTTCTTCTTCCTTTTTGCTCCCAATTGATGTATCTATGCCTAAGGGTAAGTTTTAATGTGGGGACTTAGTGAATTTATGGGAGGGAACCAAAGAATTTCAAGTTTATTATTCTTTAACAATGGTGGAACTAAGGAGAAAGAGAGAGGTAGAGAGAGATGGGCGGTATGGATTGAAGAAGACCAATAAAAAATTTTTTATTTTATTTTCATTTTATGCCCATTTATCTTAAAATTGACTTATTCAAAATTAAGTAATTAAATTAAAATTACTTTTGATGTCATACATGATGTCACATGCATGATGTCGTTATTCCTATTTTCTTTTCTTTTCTTTTCCTGTCTTTTTCCTCACTTCTTTAATTTAATTATATATTTTAAAATTTTCATTTCTCATATTTTATTGGAAAGTTAGGTTATGAGTCACCTCTAGGGGTGAATTGACTAATTTGTCCCTCACCGGTCTGATCCGGTTTGCCAATAATTATGTATTTCTTTCGAAACACTGATCTAATTATTTGATCTGGTTCTCAACCTTTATCTTTGATTTTCACATTTCCCCTAGCTTCACAATTTTTTCTAGGACTGCGGTGTCATGATGTCCCGTATGAATTTAGGGCTACAATTGACTTTGCAGTCACTTTTCGGTGCAATCACCCATCGCCGTGACCCTCAGCTCTCTCAACTTTTTATGCTTGTTTTCTTTATTTATATTTTTTCTTCTTATAATTGTTATTTATTTTTATCTATGACTTTTCTTGATGTCACAGATATAGCTCCAGACATCTTGACTGTCTAGGTAGACATCAAGCGCCAGAACAGTAGACTATACAGGAGTGTCCAATGTGAGGGCGTTACATTCTGGGCTTGGTGTTCTGAATGAAAGTTGTAGTCCTATGTCTATGCTTTCCAATGGTATAAAATTCAGGTGATTTGGACCTGTCTAGAAAGAGTTATGGCCAAATAAACATGTACTGTTCATTTGGTCATTTTTCTGGGTTCAGTGTTTGGATATCCGGATTGGACCAGCAAATTGGTCAAATTATAGACATAATTTAGGCAGGGTTTCTTCATGAAAAAATGGGGTATTTCGACTCTAGTTTCACCTTCAGTTGGTCTTATACCAATTGGAGTCACACAACTTTAGTTATAGGTCAAACAAGACCCTGGACTCATAGGTCCGAATTTCCTGCATAAGAGAAGCACTCCCAATATTCAACTACCAACTCCCTTACTTTAATTGACATACATGACACCTCAAATGATCAACACACAAGCTCAATTAGGTCAATTTCCAACAATTACACAAAGCATTAATTCATGATCACAAACCCTAAATCAAAAATTTCAATTTATGCACACCACATGTAAATCACCATGCTAATCACATTCACTTGTTAATCAACACTTGTAACCACAAGTATAACCTTCATTTCATCAAAATCCCATCAATTCTTATGGCTGCTGAAAATTTAATCCCTCACAAAGTTGTCATTTTCTTTTTATTTCAAGTAATTTCAACTCTTCTTAAGTCCAAATCAAGCATTAAACAAAAGAGTTGATGAGATTAGGCACTAACCTTTTAGTGGCACTTATTGGACTTGTATAAACCTTAGAATTTCTTCACTTTATGATAATCAAAAGTTTTCTCTTGATGTGGGGATGAATTTTTATGAAGGACAATTAGGGTTTTGGGGTGAAAAAAGCATGGAAATCAAGCTCTTGAAAACCAAAAATGGAGGAGAGCTTCTTAGTTGGAGGTTCAGCCATGGAGAATTAGAAAAGAAGATGAGCTAATTTTTTTATTGCATTTTAATCCCTTTTATTTTTTATAAGTAGGCTTGTTAAATTTTAATTGGTGGAAAGCTTTTTAATGATGTCATTCTTGTGTAATAATTAACTTAAATTTCATTTTTGTTTTTTACTTTCTTTTTCTTCTTTGTTTTATCATTCTTAATTAAATTTTGAACAATATTTATTCACATTTTAAGTCATATAATTTATTTACTTAATTGGACAAGTTGGCCAAAAATCGTCTCTGAAGGCAAAATGACCAAAATGCCATTCGTTTTGTTTAACGAACTAAAATTGTCTGTACCGATCTAAAATTATTTTTAAGGATTTTCCTGGAATTCTAGTGCTATCAAAACCTCAATGACTCTTCTCTGGAGTTCCAAAAATTATTTCACAGAATTTCCCTCGGGTTTAGGGCTACTAGTTGTGAAGACAGCAACTTCTCGTTAGGGTCACCCATCACTGGGGCACCGGCTCATTTAATTTTGTTGTATTTCATTTCTAAAATTTTTTCTTAATTTTTCTTACTATTATTTGGTCTATTTATGACTCCTCACTCTAGTTTAAATATAGTTCCAGACATTCTAGCTATCCAGATAAACGTTGGTCACCGGAATAATAAAATATACGGACTATCTAAAGTGAGGGCGTTGCATTTAGGCCCATAATTAAGCCCATATCTAATTAAATTGTTTAATTAGGAATTTTAATCACACAATTAATTTATGAAAATTGTTTTCATAGAATTAAATTTGGAAAAAGGTTTCTAAATTTAAATCATTTGAATAATATTCAAATATGAATTTTTTTTGTTGAATATGTGATATTCAATTTAATTTTTGGTATGTATATTTTATTTAATTGTTAAATTTTAATATGCATGAGGGATGATCATGGACAATAAAAGATCAATGTGATTGGATTTATTTCTTTTATTTTTTTTTAGGTTGTAAAATAATTAATTTTATTTTAGTGGCATGTATTATAAATATTGTAATAATTTGGATTATAATTTCATTTATTTGAGGACTTTAAAGTTTAAAATTCTAGAAAATTCACCTTGGTCTACCAAGGATTACAATATAATTAGATTGCAAGAAGATTAAGGAGGTCAAGAGCATTGGTGGGACTAGTGGAAGGAAATCAAGATCAAGTGTTGATTATGTACTCCTTCAGCAACTCTTGTAAAATGAATAAATGAAATACACCTAGAATGCCCTGATTCAATTCTTGGTGGCTCAGAATTGCCTTAGAAAGTTCATGATCATACCATATTATTTGTTTATCCATGTATGCATGAGATGTATGTGGATGTATGCAAGTATATGATATATGCATGCCAATTAGATAATGTGCAAAGTGAGATCATAATAGTAATTAAGTCGACCACAAAATATTGCAAACAAATGATTAAGTTGGAAATGGTATAATTAAGGTAATTATATCATGGCTCTCCATTGAGGCAATTATTTTAAGAAATTTTAAATACTTACATGTGATGCATTTATTTAAGAGACTTTCTTAAGAATAATTGTTAAGCGTAAGATGTTGTAAATATGTAAATAGTTAGTGGCCAATAATGGATGTTCCTGAGGACATTAAAATTATTTGCATGTTTACTGGCTTAATGGGATCAACCTAACTAATGCAAGATAAATCAATAATGCATGTACTTAAGATTTTGAGCATTAAAGGCTAAATAAATGATTGAACCTCATATGAGATGTGATGGGCAAGGAGTTGCTCACTTGTAGTTTATTGTAATTCTAGTAATGGATGTACCTGGGGATGAGCAATAAGACTATAAGAATTTAATCACCCACTAGAAATCCATCAAACTAAGATTTCCATTTCCTACTTTGGAAGTGTAGGATTCGCCAAGTTAGTGGGAGGACCAATTTGATTAAAAGACCATAATTATTTTGATTAATTACTTGATATATTTACTAATTAATCTAGTTATTTTTTACAGTTAATTTTTCTGATAATAATGAGCACACAACAACCACCACCATCCAATATCCTTGCAAGCATACTTGATCACAATAGGTTGATGAGACCTAATCTTTCTTATTGGCTAAGAAATTTAAAACTTGTCCTAAACCTAGAACATATTGTATACGTTTTAAACTTGAAGGTTCCTAGTCCTTTACCTCCAGAGGCCACTCAAGAGGAACTAGATACTTTGGACAAGTAGAAGGAGCATGATATGAGAGCCAAATGTTACATACTTACTTCTATGACTAATGAGTTACAGAAGCAGCATGAAAATATGCAGAATGCAAGTGAGATCCTCTTTCACCTGCAAGAGTTGTATGGTGAGCACAGCAGGAATGCTAAGTATACGATATCTAGACAGCTATTTCGCATGACGATGTCTAAGGGACAAAATGTAGGAGATCATGTCCACACGATGATTCGACTTATTGAGTAGCTAGAACATCTTGATTTTCACATGGATTTCCAATTGTAGATGGATTTGATCCTTCAGTCACTGCCTGAATCATTTGGGAATTTCGTGACAAATTTCCACATGACAAAGCAAGAGTTTACTTTGGTTGGGTTGCTTAACATGTTGGTTATTGCTCAAAAGAATATGCCGGGCAATAAAGGAAAAGAGGTGGCTTTGATTGCATCTTCTTCTTCTGCTAAAAAGTCCAAAAAGAAGTAGGGCAATAAGAATAAGAAACCTCAAATTCCTAGACCTTTCAAGAAGATAGCTAAACAGAAGGGCAAGACTGAAGCTGAGAAAGGCAAGGGAAAGTGTTTCCACTACCAGAAGGATGGGCATTGGAAAAAGAACTGCTCATAGTATCTTACTTCTCTGAAGAACAAGAAGGATAGACCTTCAGAAGGTATGTCTCTGTCTTATTATTTAGATTCTGATGATACTCATAGTTCATCTATAGCTTGGGTTTTAGATACTGGTGCTACTTCTCACATTACTTATGAGATACAGGAACTAGAAAATAGTAGCAGCTTGCAGTCACGAGATATTAGACTTCGGATTGACAATGGCTCAACTGTTGAAGCTTTAGCCATAGGATCTATGTAACATCCCTATTTGTATAGCCTGGTATATTTCACTGTTCTGGTGACCGGTGTCAGTCCGGATAATTAAGGAGATTAAAACCACATTTAAGACAACTAGAAAAGCCCTGAAAACAAATAATTAGTAATTGTCAACTAGTTAAGTATAAATGAGAAAAACAGAACACAAGAAGTTAAATGAGCCGGGACTCACAGTGATGGGCGACCTTCTCGGGAAGGACTGCGAAGTCGATTTAAACTCGAATTTTGAATGTAAAATGTGACGTCGCCGTCCGTAGGACTATTACGAACACAGTGGAAAAGAGAAAATCACAAAAAAGAATTGTTAAGTAGGTCAAATAATTAGGTCAGGGATCCAGAAGAAAATATTGAATTACTTGCAAACCGGGTCGAATCAGTGAGGGGCAATTTGGTCAATTAACCCCTAGAGCTGACTCTTGACCTAACTGTCCAATAAAATTGGAGAAAAGAAAATTTCAGGATCAAGAATTAAATTAAATAACTAAAGAAAAAAAAAGAGATGAAAAATTCAAAAGAAAAGAATATTATAACATCATACATTACCTAAGCATGATGAAATAAATTTTAAATTTTAAATTTTATAATTTGAAAATTAGAGGATAATCATTTAAAGAGATAATTTAAACAAATTAAAAAGATATATTTTTTTAATTTCCTTCTTCTTCTTGCCATGAGCTTTCCTCTCTCTCATCTCTCTCTTTTCCCTTCCACTTCCTCCATGAAAGCTCATTTTGAGCTTAAAGACACCCTAAAATTTGCCATATTTTCCATAGCCCAAGAATAAAAACTTACCATTTGGCCTTGTTAGAGTGATTGGAAGCAAGAAAAAGAAGAAATCTTGAAGTTTGGAAGGTTGAGAAAATTGATCAAGTGAGGTAAGTCCAACTTCAAGCTTAAATCCTTATTAAGTTCATGAATTTAAGTTTAATGGTGATGAAATTACCATGAGAAATGGAGGAAATTGTATGAGTGGAAGAATATGGAATTCGACTAGGTTGGGTGGATGATGAATTGAGTGGTTTGGTTTAATCAAATATGAATTTTAGTATTGTATGAAGTATATGCATGATTTAGGTAGTTGAAAGTGAGTGAATTTTGTTACTTAGAAAATTAGGGTTTTGGCACCTAGGGTTTGAGAGAGAAAAATGTGAGAATTAGCCAAATGAGGTGGCTGACTTTACTTGAGTTTAAAAATGGTCATTTATGACCAATTGTGGTGTGTAGGAAGTGTTGGAACCAAATTGAAATTCGAATTGGTTATGGTCAAATTGCAGGCAGCATGACCAAGGTCCCTTTTAGGGACCAAAACTGAAAAATTACCAACCCAATTGGTGTGAGGCCAATTGGGAATGAAACTAGACACAAAATGGCACATTTTTCATTTAGGAATCATGCCCAAAAAGTGACCATAGCATAGTGAACAAATTGGCCAAATCCGGAATTAGGCACACTGGCCTGTATAAAAATGACCAAATGAATAGTATTTATTCATTTGGCCATAACTTGGGCTAGGCAGGTCCAAATGACCTGAAATTTTACCAGTAGAAAGAGACATAGCCCTAAAACTTTCATGAAGAAGACAAACCCAAATTATTGTTAGTAGTATGCCCTAGAGCATATCATTTAGTATGTATCTTATACATATTTTTATTAATAAAAGGCATTTCCACTTTTCCATTTACATAATATATTTATGTGTAATAGAAAAGGTCCATTGATATTTTGTTAGAAATATTATTCTTAAGTTGTTAAGAATATGAGTGACAATATTTCTAGCACGAAGTATCTTAAATAGGTTCACAATCGAGGATACTTCATAATAAGGACATGACTTATCCAGAAAGATTGTATTCATATTGGTTCCCAAGTTATTTATATGAGATATAAATAAGATGGAATGGTGAGTCTCATGCCATATAACAAACATGATAGGCACTTATAAATGATAAGTAGGCCGAACCAGTGACACTTATGACAAGCACATGGAGTTTACTCTTGTCAATGTTTTGTCATAAATCATATTAGTGCATATAATCTTTAGACCTGAGATAGCACAGTTATCTTGTATATAGGTAGTTTGAGTTTGATACTGCTTTCATACTTGTATTGTGTATGGGTATATGGGCATGTGTTGGCTCCTACTAGTTATATATGGAGGTAGGTGTTGATCAAGATGGAATCTGTTCCTCTAAGTAAATAGAGATAAAATCCTATGTTCATTTAATTGTTCTTGATGTTTCAAGTTCTGGCAGACAGATAGATTTATTCAGAAAAGAGTTTCTGATGAGAAAATCTTTTTCATCAAGAACTGGAATTAAAAGAGAACATAATGTTCATAGCAAATGGAGTTTGACATAAACCATGACTCCAGCTTGAGTTGGGATTTTGTAACAGAGAGATTCTAGTGCATGGTAATATATGATTATAGGTTCATTTAAGGTAAACCTTATTACTAATTGGGTGGCTATGGCATGCTATGCTAGGTGTTAACCATGGTCTATGAGGTTCATAAAATGATTTAGAGAAACCATTTATGGTAAGAAAGAGTTCTGATGATATTAGGAGTTGATATCATGTCTCATTGCTAATTAGTGATGAGCCTAGTAAGTCACACACATACACAAGTTATCACCTAATTAAATATGATTTAATTAATTAATTAAAGAGTTTAATTGATTAATTAAATAGGTTTGATTTTGCAATTAGTTTGCAAAGTCCCTAGCATGACTTGAAACCAAATCTAGATTATTGGATGTATAATATAAGTTAAATTTATATTTAAAGTGTTTAAATATGAATTTAATTAATGAGAAATTAATTAATAGAGATTAATTAATTAATTTATATTTGATATAAATTAATTAGAAGAGGAAAAATAATTATTTTGGGTTGAGAACTCAAAATTAAGACACAAGGGCATTTTGGTCATTTTGCAGTGTGACACGTGGCACCATGAGATGGTGACACATGGCATAATGCATAAGCTTGCCAAATATTTTTTTTAATCATGTAAGATGAATAAAATCAAGTTTACATATAGGTTTGACACTTGGCACAATGTGATTGGGTCACTTAAACCTTCAGCTAATCAAAGGGTGACATGTGGCAAGGGTTTAATGTGTTAACCTAGCTATTTAAGTGTTGTTATGAGAAAATAAAATACAACCAGCAGCCACACTCCTTGGTCACGCCATTTTGCAGCCCTCCCTCTATTATTCTTCATCTCTCATCAATTCAAAGATATTAGCCATCAATCTCTTGAATTAAGAACACTAGAAATTGTTTCTAGTGTCCTGTTTACATCTCTAATCTCTTAAAAGGCAGAACTTGAATTTCTAATTAATAGAAAAGGCTTTAGAAGCTGTTCAAGGGCTGCCATAGGTGTTCTTGGTGTGGACAAGCTAGAGGGACAACATCTGGTGTCCTGAAGACGAATCTCAAAGGCGCAGACACGCTGCAGTGCATCAAGAGGTTAGTGTAATCGTTCTTGATTTAATCTAGGGTTCTAAAATTAATCTGATTAATTTTAAAATCTTAAATGGAAAATACAGATCCAAAAACATATTAAAAGAGTTTTAATATGTTGTTTATCATTGAAATCAAATAGATAAAAATAAATATTGCATGATGCATGTGACCCTAGGTGAAAATTGTTGAATTCAATGGTATAAACTTGTGTTTTTCACGCTTTCGTTCCTTCAATTATGCCCTTAACCAAGTCATTTAGCCAACCAAAGTTAGTGACCCAAAACCGCCAGAACCAAATTAGTTGCCCAGAAAATCTGGGTTAGACCAATCCGGCCAGCCATATTTAAATGGCTAGAACATGGGCTACAAAACTCCAAATGGAGTGATTCAAAAAGGGAAATAAAGTTAAGACAACAAGGAACAACTTATATGAAGAAAACTTAGCCAAATTCTAATAGCAACATGATCAATGGAATAGTACAAAATAGGACACTAAAACTGAAAATTTGAAATTTGTGCCTAAAAGACTTAAGATTTGAGAAAATAACCAAAACCAACAAATTAGGTAACCAAAATGTGGTATGTGGGTGAAATTAGAATTCCCATACCTATTAAGTGTTAGAATGTCAACAAATTAACTTGAATAGTATTGTGAATAGTAACCCCGAAATACAAATTTTAAAGAACGTCAAGTTTAGCATATTAAAGCTAAGTATAAGTAGATTTAAATTTATTTTTGGACTTATGATAAATTATGATACTGAAACACTATAAAATTGTGTGTTTCAGTTGAAAAACATACCGGGAAAGAACCTGAGGCATCGAGTCAAGGCCAAGAGGCGACTCGCTTAAGATTTGTGCACAACATAGAATTTTTTGTAAATTTTCTTCTATAAATTGTTTTGAATGAATTGTGATATTAAATTGTGACTTCATTGTATTAAAATGTTTATTATGCTTTTGACTTAAATTATTGAAAGTTTACTTGTATGGGTTTGAAATGGCAATAAATGTTTGATAAATTGTTAAAATAGTTTTGAAACCACAGTATCATGACCATATATTTGAATACCTCACTAGCATGATTAGTGGGGGAAACTAGTTTCGAATTTTGATTCCTTCTCTAGCTGAAGTGTTGAGGTGTGTGCCAGTAGAAGAAGAAATTGAATGGATATCCATATATTTGAGCTAGCTAGCCTTGTGATATGACTTCTCATAAGCCTCTGGCTATTGAGATGATTATTGTTTCGAATGGCATGATATAACTGTGTGTTTTTATGAAATTTGTTTTGAGACTTTCAAAATGAAATTGTTTGGATTAAAAGCTTATAAATCATGTTTGTATTTATTTCTCATATTCAGTTCAGTTTTTGAATAAGTATGATTTAAATTCTGTATAAAGGTTATTTTAGTATGTTGTGCACCACTGAGTTATAGTACTCAGCAATGGCTGTTATTGCTGTCGCAGATATTGAGACTAGAGGAGCAGCAGAGTGAGCTGCTGAGGATTGTGGAGCCACCTTCCCTGAAGTTCTATTGAGTATATTTTATACCCTAATTGTAATAATTATTTTGATATATGTAAATGTATGTATAAGTAGAATTGGTCATGAGCAGTTGTATAAAATTTGTAATAATATTAGTTTGGATTTTTCTAATGTAAGTTCTTGATTGATTAATGTAAATTATTTTAACTTTAATGAAATATGAATGAAATTATTTTGTTTTAATTTGAATGAAATTACTTAGTATTATTTTTTATGATGTTTGAATTGGAAATTATTGATTTGAATTTTGGAATTTGAGAAATGATATGGAAATTTTTTGTGGTGGATATTGAGTTGATGAGATAAATCATTAGAAGTGTTTTTTTTTTTTAGGTATTTGAAGAACTATTTTATCAAAATACAGACGACACTCTGCAAAAATTTTTCTAAAACTTGCGGACAAATAAAAAGGGACAAAAATTTTAACTAGTTTTGAAACTCTAATTAAATGTTTTAACACCTATTAGAAAATGCTCACCACTTTTAAAAAGTAAGAAAATGATTTTAAAATCCCTTGTAGGGTACTTAATGATTTATCGGTAGGTGAAGTTCGGTAGTTCATTAGGTATTCTACGGGATCGTGTTATGCTTTACAGAGGGGTAAGGTGTGACATGTTTAAGTAGTATCAGAGCAAATTTTAAAGTATGTTTTAACTTGTGAATTTGTGTCTTTTCTTTGCTAAGTACAACTGCTCAATGTCCTTATTTGTTACATACAGTGCATTACATCATAAATACGAACTAACAGAGGGAAATCTCCTTGTGTTATTTTAGTATGTTTATGCATTACATCAATGTCCTTATTTGTTACATACAGTGCATTATATCATGTTATGCCTTACAGAGGGGTAAGGTGTGACAATCTAAATCTTTATACATGCATGTGTTAGTAGTATACTCTAGACCATATAATTTAGTATGTGTCTTGTACATATTTTATTAATAAATGGCAATTTCACTTTTGCATTTACATAATGTATTTATGTGTAATAGAAAAGGTCCGTTAATATTTTGTTAGAAATTCTATTCTTAAGTTGTTAAGAATATGAGTGATAGTATTTCTAGCACAAAGTATCATAAATTAGTTCACAATCGAGGATACTTCACAATAAGGATATTGTCACACCCTACCCCTCTGTAAGGCATAACATGATCCCGTAGTATACCTAATGAATTACCAACTCCGTCTACTGATAACCCATTAAATACACTACAAGGGATTTTCAATACTTTTCTTACTTCTTTTACAGTGGTGAGTACTATTTATAGGTGTTAAAACCTTTTTGAACTGAAGTGATAGAACTAACACAATTGACTTATTTGGAATTTCTGTAAAAAATTTTGGCAGAGTGCCATCTGTATTTTGGATAAAACAGTTCTTTAGAAAACCTGTAAAAAGCACTTCAATATGTATTTGCAAATCTCAACTCCAACATATTTCTCAACACAATATTTTTCTCAACTCAATCCACAACAATTTTTCAGTATTTTCAAAGGATGAGATATGAGAAATATAATACAAATTTTACAAGTCAAAATAACTTATAATTCACTTTACAACTTCATTGTACAATTTTAATTTACAACTGCTCAAATAATTTACATACATATTATTACATGCATACATCAGACCTATGTACATGGGTATACCTATAATATACCTGGAGCTGGTCTGAAAGTGTCTTCAAAGAAACTTACTCACTGCTCTATGCTCTTCTTACCTACGACAGCATACAAAGCTATCGCTGAGTGGTGAACTCAGTGGTGCACAACTATAATTTAAAACATAGTACAATATACATTAACAAAATTTACAGTAAATAATTTGGAAATCTGAATACTCATCAAATTCCGAAACTCAAAATATTCATTGCCAATAATGTAAATCATTTGTATAAATGACTTTGATCACAAAATTCAATTTATCAAATCATGACTGACCATTTAAGTAATTTCAACAAAATCAATTATACATAAATCATAATTGAAATCACAATTCTTTACCATTCAAAAGCTATTCTGTATCTCAAAAATCATTATGTATCTCAAAAATCAATCTTTATCTCACAACCATGTTGTATCTCAAAAACCATGCTGTAACTCAAAAACCATGCTGTATCTCACAAATAATTCTTTATCTCACTAACTATGCAAGACTAATCTGATAGGGCCATCTTCGATGTGATTCTAACTCCCTATGGTCGGGGAGGTCGAATCAGATTCTAACTCCCTAGGGTTGGGGAGGTCGAATCATCGTGCACAGTACCATCACAATAATGAATCTTCCGCAAGGGACATAACGATAAAATAAACTTAGATCTAACCTCAAATCAGAGGAAAATCTAAGCCTGTGCACGTACCATGGTAATCAAAACACAACTAACTCCATTGTCTTCTCAACAAATG
Organism: Hevea brasiliensis; assembly: GCF_030052815.1. Lineage (NCBI taxonomy): Eukaryota > Viridiplantae > Streptophyta > Magnoliopsida > Malpighiales > Euphorbiaceae > Hevea > Hevea brasiliensis. The sequence continues at coordinate 88,822,698 of NC_079494.1, read as the reverse complement.
AGAGAGACGGGTAATAACCTAGTCAAGCATCTATAGTGAGATATAAAACAATATCACAATCCTTTTAGTGAGCATAAATCACAATATAATTCGATTCAAAGTCAATTCCAATATCCAATAATTTTTATGCTCAACACAATTCAAATCATAAATTTGCATTTTTTCCATGAAAATTACCATCACAATTCAAAACATGTTCTATCACAATTTTCCAAAACATAATTTATTCAATCCATAACAATGCTTAATACTTGTGGAAATACCATTTCACAAAGCTAAATTCATATATACTATAACAATTTCAATAATCATTGAATTAAATCCAATGCTTATTAAACATAATACATAAGAAAAGTATGTCATTTAATCATATGAAATATTCAAATAAAATCAGTTAAAAACTAGTTGTGCACAAACCTCTGATGACTGTCTCTTGGTCTGGACTTAGTGTTTCCTTCCCTTTTCCTGAGTCCTTGCTAACTGAGAAACACAATTTGAAGTGTTTCAGTACTAAAATAAATTGTCTCTAACGATAATGTTCGATAAGTAATTCACTGAAGGCTATTATTTGCTCAATCACCTAATATACCGACCCTCGATGCGTTTTAGGAAAATTAGGTTTCAGTGTCATTAATATGTCACATTCGATAGGGTTTTAGGGTTGGTACGTTTTACCAAACTCATTTCCTTGTTTAGTGCATTTTAATGCAACTTGCTGGATTCCGGGATACTAGTTTGACCTAGTCGGACGACCTAGTTCCCTCGGTTTTCGGGTTTCGGTCAAAACTACAAACTTGTAGATCTATGTCTTACAGAACGCAGGGCAAAATTTTAGGTCAATCCGAGTTATGTAGACCAAGTTATGGTCATTTTACTGTTGCTGGTCAAATGGCATCAAATTTGGTCATTTTAGGTCAATTTGGTCAACTTTGGTTCGGCCAGTTTTTGGACCCGAACTTGTGCAAGCTGTTTTACATACTTATTGTCATTTATGGGCTTTGGTGTCTTCATAAGACTTGTAAGTATAGGTCTTAATGTTCATGGTTAAAATTTCAGGTCAATTGGACCTATTTTGAGTGAGTTATGGCCTAAACACTAACTGCTGCCCAATTGGTCAGTTTTTAGGTTTCAATTGCACTTAATCCAAATTGGTCATTTTTTTCATGTCACCTTGCAAGCAGAATTTTGGTATGCTTTCTTAATGAAAGTTGGCACATTTTGTGCCTAGTTTCACTTCCAATTGGTCTCATACCAATTGAAGTTACACATTTAAAGTTATAGGCTAAAATGCATACTGCCCTTAATTACCTTGCTTAAACATACATCAATGACACATTCACCTTACTATATGTCCACTTCCCTTACCAATTCTGTTTTGGTACATTACCAAAACCATATACCACTTCACTTTAAAGTCACTTTGGGCAGATTACAATTATCCTTAATACACCAATTAAAACTCAAATTTACAAAGTCTAAGTACAATCACATATACACCTAAATATTACTCATTCTTACATACACTTTACACAATCAATCTATATACATATCCATCAATCCTTAATGTCAATATTCTGCCAATACCTTCATGAACACATACATTTATCCAAGAGTCCCAAGGCTGCCAAAAATGTTCCTCAATACCAAAGTGTCCTACAATTCATCAATTTCCATTCCAAGTGCAAAATCACCATATACATATGGAATAATTTAGTAGGATATTAAATCACCCTAATCAACATCATTTCTCATCAAATATATGTATAAATATTTCCTTAAATACATAACTCCATGGCTGTCCAAAATGAACATATCAATAACTTCTCAAACTTGAAAATTTTCTTCACAAATCCAACACCCATAACATGTACACAAAGTTTAACAAAACAATATTCAAAAATACAAACTTACCTTTGGTTGGGACTTGTTAAACCTTCACTAAACTTCTTGATTTTGGTATCAAACTCTTCCTTGTGATGTGGGGACAATTTTTAATGAAGCTACCTAGGTGATTAGAGGTGAAATGAAGGAGTGGATCAAGCTTGAAGAAAAATGGCCATGGAGGTTTTGGGAGCTTTTCATTCACAGCAATGGAGGTTTCTAATGTTGAAGATGATATTTTAGTGGAGCAATCTGCCCACTTAATACATTTTAAAATCCCTTAGTGGTCCACTCACATTAGTTAATTCATTTAATATGTTTAATGTGCTAATTACACACTTTCACTCCACTTTTGGTTATTTGCATTAGATACCACTAAACTAATTTTTCATTTTATTTTCTAAGTGTAATATTATTTATTTTTTTATGGACATTTAGGTCAAAAGACAATTCAGGATGTCAAATGACCATAATGCCCCTGTTTGGGTTGCATTCCCGATTTTTTGGTAACACCGGGTTTTGTCTGTTTTTCGATTTCTCACTTTTCTTTGTACTAATTATTTAATTTTTCTTTGATATTTCTAATGATATTTATACTTCAATTGATGTCTCTTTAATTCCTAAAAATATTTTCCAAGGTTCCCCGCGGTCCAGGGCTAGTCAACGGCCCACGCCGTGACTTCCCGATGCGGTCACCCATCGCTAGGGTTCTCGGCTCGCTTAACTTGGTTACATTTCTTTGCTATTATTTTTTCTTTGTTTTTCTTGTATTTTCTTTTCTTGTATTTCATTATTTTATGTCTCCTCACACATAACGAAGTGTAGTTCTAGGCATCCTAGCTGTCCGAACAGCACCTGTCACCGGAACAGTAGAACGCACTACCGAACTTAGGGGTGTTACAGACATGACTTATCCAGAAAGATTGTAATCATGTTTGTTCCTAAGGTATTTATATGAGATATAAATAAGATAGAATGGTGAGTCTCATGCCATATAACAAACATGATAGGCACTTATACATGATAAGTAGGCTGAACCAGTGACGCATATGACAAGCATATAGAGTTTACTCTTGTCAATGTATTGTCATATATCATATCAGTTCATATATTCTTTAGACCTGAGATAACACAGTTATCTTGTATATAGGTGGTTTGAGTTTGATATTGCTTTCATACTTGTACTATGTATGGGTATATGGGCATGTGTTGGCTCCTACTAGTTATATATGGAGATAGGTGTTCAACAAGATGGAATATGTTACCCTAAGTAAATAGGGATAAAATCCTATGTTCATTTAATTATTCTTGATGTTTCAAGTTCCTGGCTAGGACAAACAAATTTAGTCAGAAAAGAGTTTCTGACAAAAAAATCTAATTAATCAAGAACTAGAATTAAAAGAGAACATAATATTCATAGCAAATGGGATTTGACATAAACCATTGTAACAGAGAGATTCTAATGCATGGTAACATATGATTATTGGTTCATTTAAGGTATTCCTTGTTACTGATTGGGTGGCCATGGCATGCTATGCTAGGTGTCAACCATGGTCTACGAGATGCCTAAAATAATTTAGAGAAATTATTTATGGTAAGAAAGAGTTCTGATGATATTAAGAGTTAATATCATATGTCATTGCTAATTAGTGATGAGTATAGTGAGTAACACACATACATAAATTAATCACCAAGTAAAATATGATTTAATTGATTAATTAAAGAGTTTAATTAATTAATTAAATAGGTTTGGTTTGCATTAAGATTGCAAAGTCCCTATCATGACTAGAAACCAAATCTAGGTTATTGGATGTATACTATAAGTTAAATTTATATTTAAAGCACTTAAATATGAATTTAATTGTGAGAAATTAATTAATGGAGATTAATTAATTTATTTATATTTGATATAAATTGATTAGAAGAGGAGAAATAATGATTTTGGGTTGAGAACTCAAAATTACAACATAAGGGTAATTTGGTCATTTCACATTATGACATATGGCACCATGAGATGGTGACACATGGCACCATATAAGCTTGCCATTTGTCTTCCTATCATGCACGGTAATCAAAGTCAAGATTAAGTCTAGCTTTGACACTTGACTTAATGTGATTAAGTCAATTAAAAAATAAGATGCAATGTGGTGACATGTGGAAAAGGGCTTAAGTGATTATTTGACCTAATTATGAAAGGGAAAAGAAAAGAAGAAACACATAACTCTCTCTTGTCTCTCAAAGGTGGCGGCACCTCTCTCCCATCTCCTCTTCTTGCTTTTTTCATCAATTCAAAGAGAAATCATTCATTTCCTTTGAATTAAAATTGCTAGAAATTATTTCTAGTGCCCTATACACATATACAACCTCTCTAAAAGCAAAACCCCAAATTATAATTGGTTGGTAAGGCTTGAGAAGCAAAATTGGGGGCTGCCCATTGGTGATCTTGGTGTGGACAAGCTAGAGGGACAACACTTAGGGTCCTAAGAGCTTCCTAAAGGTGTTAATTGCATCCATAGTGCATCAAAGAGGTTAGTGCCCAAATTACTCTTTTAAAGTAGGGTTTAATATAATTAATTTGTTAATTCATAATCTTGAATTGCAAATGAAGATCCTAATACATATTAAAAGTGTTTTAATATTCAATTGAGCATTGAAATTAATTAGGCACATAAGAGATGTGGCATGATGCATGAAACCCTAGAAGAAAAATTTTGAAATTCAATGCTCCAATGCACCAATTATCATGCTTTCACTCCTTCAATTGATATCAGAGCCACTATATTTGCCATTAAGATTGACTATGAGATTTAATTGTGTGATAGGATCAAATTTGGATTGATCTAAAGCTATTTGGGTGCCATATGTGTGGCGGTATGTATGTTGAAGTGCATCATGGGTGGTGGCATGAATGTGATTCGCACCCCAAAGGGTGCGATTTGTTTTAGGCTTAGGTTTTTGGGTTTCTTTATGCAACTGTTGTATATCTTAAGGCCCATAACTAGGCCCATACCTAATTAAATAGTTTAATTAGGTATTTTAATCACACAATTAATTATTGAAAAATGTTTTTAAGGTATTAAATTTGGAAAGGGTTTCTAAATTTAAATTGATTTGAATGAGATTTAAATCTAAATTTTTGGTTGAATATGTGATATTCAATTTAATTTTTAGTATGTATATTTTATTTAATTGTTAAATTTTAATATGCATGATGGATGATAATGGACAATAAAAGACCAATATGATTTGATTTATTTTTTTTATTTTTCTTTGAGTTGTAAAATAATTAATTTTATTTTAGTGGCATGTATTATAAGTGTTGTAATAATTTGGGTTGTAATATCATTTATTTGAGGACTTTAAAGTCCATATTCTTGTAAATTTGCCTTGGTATGCCAAGGATTACAATGTAATTAGATTGCAAGAAGATCAAGGAGGTCAAGAGCATTGGTGGGACCAGTGGGAGGAAATCAAGATCAATGGTTGATTATGTACTCCTTCAGCAACTCTTGTAAAATGAATGAATGAAATACACCTAGAAATGCCCTGATTCAATTCTTGGTGGCTCAGAATTGAATCCTTTAGAATGTATATGATCATACCATATTATTTGTTTATCCATGTATACATGAGATGTATAGGAATGTATGCAAATATATGATCTATGCATGCCAATTGGGTAATGTGCAAAGTGGGACCATAATAGTAATTAAGTTGACCACTAAATCTTCCAAACAAATGATTAAGTTGGAAATGGTATAATTAAAGTAATTATATCATGGCCCTCAATTGAGGCAATTATTTTAAGAAATTTTAAAAATTTGCATGTGATGCATTTAATTTAAGAGATTTTCTTAAGAATAATTGTTAAGTATGAGATGTTGTAAATATGTAAACAATTGATGGCTAATAATGGATGTGCCTGAGGACATTAAAATTATTTGTATGTTTACTGGCTCAATGGGATCAACTTAACTAATGCAAGATAAGTCAATAATGGATGTACCTGAGATTTAGAGCATTAGGGGCTAGATAAATGATTAAACCTCACATGAGATGTGATGGGCAAGGAGTGTTGGGGGATCATGTCCACAAGATGATTTGGCTAATTGAGCAGCTGGAACATCTTGAATTTAACATGGATTTCCAACTACAGACGGATTTAATCCTTCAGTCCCTTCCTGAGTCTTTTAGGAATTTTGTGACCTTGGCTGGTTTACTCAACTTGTTGGTTATTACTCAAAAGAATATGACTGGCAATAAAGGAAAAGAGCTAGCTTTGATTGCATCTTCTTCTGCTGGAAAGTCCAATAAGAAGAAAGGCAATAAGAAAAAGAAACCTCAGATTCCTGGTCCTTCCAAGAAAATAGCTAAACAGAAAGGAAAGACTAAAGTTGATGGAGGCAAAGGAAAGTGTTTCCACTGCCAGAAGGATGGGCAATGGAAAAGGAACTGCCCAGAGTATCTTGCTTCTTTGAAGGACAAGAAGGATAGACCTTTGGAAGATATGTCTATATCTTGTTATTTAGATTCTGATGATACTCATAGTTCATCTACAGCTTGGGTTTTAGATACTGGTGCCAATTCTCACATTTCTTATGATATGCAGGAACTAGCAAATAGTAGCAGCTTGCGTTCTCGAGATGTTAGAGTCCGGATTGGCAATGGCTCAACTGTTAAAGCTTTAGCCATAGGATCTAAATCTTTTTATATGTTTGGACATATTTTGTGTTTGGATAATATTTTATATGTACCTGATGCTTTTAAGAACATCATTTCTATATCTAGTTTGACTATAAATGGTTATGAATTTCAGTTCACAGATGATGTTTGCAATATTTATTTTGGAAATAAATATATTGGTTCGGGTTATATGAATGATGGTCTTTATTATTTGGATAATAATGACAAACACAAAATGAATACAAGTGATCGAAATGAATGCATTGCCATAGTGAAAATCAACTCAAGTTCAAAATATATTTGGCACTTAAGGTTATGTCATGTTGTAGAAGATAGGATTGTAAAACTGGAGAAAATGGGGATTCTATCCTTATTGAGCTCTGAGCCTATTCCAACTTATAAATCTTGCCTTCAGGGGAAAATGACTAGATCACCCTTTGTTGGACAAGGGCTAAGAGCTGAAAATATTTTGGAGCTAATACATAGTGATGTATGTGGTCCATTTAAGGAAATGGCTAGAGGAGATTTTCATTACTTTATTACCTTCACTGATGATAAATCAAGGTTTGTGTATTTGTATTTGATGAAATACAAACATGAATCCTTTAAAAAGTTCAAAGAATTTAAATCTAAAGTAGAAAATCAAACAGGAAAGAGTATTAAAGCTCTTCGATCAGATCGTGGAGGTGAATATTTGAGTACTGAATTTGATGAATACTTGAGAGAACATGGCATTGTTTCCCAGCTGACTCCTCCAGGAACACCACAGCTGAATAGTGTATCTAAAAGGAGAAATCGTACCCTATTGGATATGGTACGTAGTATGATGAGCTATACTGATATGCCAATCTCTTTTTGGGGATTTGCATTAGAATCAGCTTTGTATATTCTGAATAGGATTCCATCAAAATCAGTTTCTTTCACACCTTATGAGATATGGCATGGAAGAAAACCAAGTCTTAAGCATGTTAAGATTTAGGGTTGTCCAGCTTATATAAAAAAGCTCAACACTGATAAATTGGAAATCAGATCAGAAAAGGGTCGATTTGTTGGATATCTAAATGATAGTTTTGGATATTATTTTTATTTGCCTACATCACAAAAGGTTGAGATAAGTAGAGATGCCACATTTCTTAAAGAACAGTTTGTTCAAGAAGGAGGCAAAGGAAGGCAAATAGAGTTAGAATTGGAGAATTCTGACCAACCAACAGAACAAATGGATATAGATCCATCTAGTCAACCTATACCCATTGATGAAACATCTACAGCTATTCCTCTTAGAATAACCAGGGTATCTCATCCACTAGTGAGATATGGTTTCCTTCATGAAGAAGAATAAGAGTTGTTTACTCATGAAGAAGTAGATCATGGATATGATCCACTTACCTATGAAGAAGCTATATCAGATATAGACTCTTCAAAATGGATTGATGCTATGAAATCCGAGATTAATTCCATGTATAAGAATCAAGTTTGGGATCTTGTTGACCCACCTGAAGGTATTGTACCTATAGGGAATAAATGAATTTTCAAGAAGAAAATTGGTTCTGATGGAAAGGTAGATACCTATAAGGCAAGGCTAGTAGCGAAAGGGTTTCGCCAAAGGCAAGGAATCGACTATGAGGAGACTTTCTTGCCTGTTGCCATACTTAAATCAATTAGGATTCTATTAGCAATAGCTGCATACTATGATTATGAGATTTGACAGATGGATGTCAAAACAACTTTTCTCAATGGATACATTGAAGAAAATATTTTCATGGAACAACCTAGGAGTTTTGAATCCCAAGATGGTTCTAAGGTATGCAAGCTAAAGCGATCCATTTATGGGTTGAGGCAAGCTTCGAGGAGTTGGAACATCCGTTTTGATGAAGCCATTAAGTCATTTGGTTTTATCAAAAAATGAGGATGAGCCATGTGTATGTAAGAAGGTTAGTGATAGTGCTATCACTTTCCTTGTCTTTTATGTGGATGACATACTGGTTATGGGTAATGACATAAGTATGTTGACAAACTGTAAAGGTATGATTGTCAAATAAATTCTCCATGAAAGACTTAGGGGAGGCAACTTATATTCTTGGGATTCGCATCTATAGAGATAGAGTGAAAAGAATAATTCATTTTCCCAAAGTCTATACTTGGAAAAGGTGTTAGAGAGGTTTAACATGCTTGATTCCAAGAGAGGATTGTTACCAGTGAGACATGGTATCCATCTTTCTAAAGAGATGTCTCCAAAGACAATTGAAGAAAGAGATAAAATGGCCAGGATTCGATATGCTTCAGCTATTAGAAGTTTAATGTATACAATGTTGTGTACCAGGCCGAATATAGCATATGCTGTTACTTTGACTAGTAGGTATCAATCCAATCCAAGTTTAGAAGACTGGATAGCTGTGAAGAATATCCTTAAGTACTTGAAAAGAACTAAGGATTTATTCTTGATATATGGAGGTGGAGACTTGCAATTGGATGGTTATACTGATTCTGATTTTCAATCAGATATCGATGATAGAAAGTCTACCTCTGGGTATGTGTTCATTTGTATTGGAGGTGTAGTTAGTTGGAAGAGTTCCAAACAGAGTACGACTGCAGATTCCACTACCGAGGCAGAGTATATTGCTGTATCATATGCTGCAAAAGAAGCTGTTTGGATAAAGAAGTTCATGACAGAACTTGCAATAGTTCCTTCCATTGAGTTAGCAGTTCCACTTCACTGTGACAACAATGGAGCAGTCATATAGGCTACGGAACCCCGGTCTCACCAGAAATCCAAACACATAGAAAGGCGCTACCACATTATCAGAGAAATAGTTGGGCGAGGTGATGTAGCCATACAGAAAATAACATCAGCTGAAAATCCAGCTGATCCATTCACTAAGCTCATATCACAGACTCAGCTAGACCAACATATTGAGAAGATGGGTCTAAGATATTGTAATGAATGGCTCTAATGCTAGTGGGAGATATTTCTGTCGCTCAAACATCCTCATGCGGAACAGCTGCCTAAATATCTCATACTTAGCATTCCTGTTATGCTCACCATATAACTCTTATAGGTAAAGAAGGATCTCACTTGCACTCTACATGTTCTCATGCTGCTTCTGTAACTCATTACTCATAGAAGCAAGCATGTAACACTTAGCTCTCATATCATGCTCCTTTCACTTGTCCAAAGTTTCATGTTCCTCTTGAGTGGCCTCTGGGGGTAAGGGACTAGGAACATTTGAGTCTAGAACATATCCTATATGTTCAAGGTTCAGGACAAGTTTCAAATTTCTTAGCTAATAAGAAAGATTAGGTTATGTCAATCTATTGCGATCAAGTATGCTTGCAATGATATTAAATGGTGGTGGTTGTTCTGTGCTCATTATTATTAGAAAATTAACTGCAGAAAATAACTAGATTAATTAGTAAATATATCATGTAATTAACCAAAATGATTATGGTCTTTTAATCAAATTGGTCCTCCTACTAATGTAACACCCCTATATTCGGTAGTGCGTTCTATTGTTTCAGTGACCAGTGTCTATTCGAACAGTTAGGATGCTTGGAATTACACTTAAATATTAGTGAGGAAACATGTAATAATGAAATACACTAGAGAAAAATACAAGAAAAATTAAAGAAAAATAAAAGAGAGAAAGTGAAACTAAGTTAAACGAGCCGATACTGAAGCAATGGGTGACTGCTCTGGAAAGTTACTACGAAGGCAATTGTGTAACACCCTCCCTGTAGTAACTCCGTACATTTTACTGTTCCGGTGGCCAGTGTTGGTCCGGACAGCTAAAACGATCGGAAAAATATTTAAACTAAAGTGAGGGACCATAATTAACTCAAATATTAATAAGAAAAATTTAGTAAAAATTTTAGAAATAAAATACAACTAAGTCAAATGAGCCGGTGCCCAAGCGATGGGTAACCCAGAGGGAAGTTGCGGTTCTCGCAACTAGGAGCCCTATACTAGGGGAAAAATTCATAAAATAATTTTTGGGACTCCAGAGAAGGGTCATTGAGGTTCCTATGGCATTAGAATGCCAAGAAAATATTTAGAAAAATTTTTCAATCGGTACAGACAATTTTGACCCGTTAAGCCAAATGGAGGGCATTTTGGTCATTTCGCCTTCAGAGACGATTTTTGGCCGACTTGTCCAGTTAAGTAAATAATTATTATGATCTAAAATATGAATAAATATTGCTAAAAATTAAATTAAAAATGAATAGAAAAGAAAGAAAAAGAAAATGACTTAAATCCTTAATTATGACATCACTATGATGTCATTTAAATGCCCTCCACTAATCAACATTCAACAACACAACAAAAATTCTTTAAAAAGGGAAAAATGACAAATTAAGAAACCAATTTCTGGTTTCTTCTTCCTCTTCAAGCCGTGACCCTCTCTTCCATCTCCCTCCATTAAAATTTCTTTCATCACTTCCATTTTCCCATGAATTTTCACTATAAAACCCTAGACATCTTTCATTAAAACTTATCTATACCTCTTGGGGAAGTGTTTGGCAGCCTAGAAAAGGAAAGAAAGTGAAGTTTAAGCTTGAGAAAATTCTGCCCTACAAGAGGTTAGTGCCTATTTATACATAAATCTCTCTTATTCCATGTTAGAGACTTAAAATGAGTAAGGATTTGTGAATTAAATGAATAAAATTTATGTGTATGTACACCATGAATTTGGCAGCCCTAAGGAAGGGATAAGATTGATTGTTTTTTATGGACTTAGAGTGGACTAGATATCATGATTAAAGAATATATATATGTAGATAATGAATTACTGAGGTAATTAAGGTATCTTGTGTAAATTCATAATGGGAATTAGGGTTTTGGGGGTGAAACTTGGACTTTGCTCATGAAATGGTGAGTGAACATTCTAATGGTCAATTAGTGAACATTTGAGGTAAGTTGATCATAATTTGAAGTGAATTAGGGTATTACAAAATGAATTGGTATGCTGCCTAGTGAGGGCAGCAGTGAGGCTGTGAGTCGAGCCTGTTTGGACTGCCATAACTCTGGCTGTGTAAGTTCAATTAGTGTTTGGCCAATTGGACATGAAACTAGACACATAATGGCACAATTTTGGTGAAGAAACCATGCTCAAAAGACCAAAGCAAGTGGACCAAAAACTGGCCCCAATCTGGATGTCCTGCAACCAGATTCTGCAGAATGACCAAATGAATTCATTTGGCCATAACTCATTGTAGAAGGGCCCAATTGACCTGAAATGTTTACAGCAACAAGTTAAGATATAGAAAAATAATTTTCATGAAGAAACCTACCCCAAATTATGACCAGAACCTATCCAACAAGGCAGTTGCAGTCACTATTCACTGCACTGTAGATATGGTCAGTTCTGCAATTTTTCAATCCGGTCAGCTATGGTTTTTGGACCATAACTAGAGCTACAAAACTCCAAATGGAGTGATTCAAAAAAAGAAATTCAACTAGACAAAATAAGGAACAACTTTCATGTTTATCATTTTCTCAAATTCTCACTGCAACAGCAACTAATGGAATAGTAAAGTTTAGGTATGAAAACTGAAAAATTCTGCTCCCTTAGTTTAAGCTTAGAAATGGTATTGATGATTAATGCCAACAAGTTTTGAATGCAAAATGCGGTATGTTGGGAGTGTCAAAACCAATGTACCTATTTTCTATGCCAAAGTCAACATTTTTGTTGACTAATGAAGTGAATAGTAACACCAAAGCTTGAAATTCAAAAATTACAAAATTCAAAAGTATCAAATGCCCTAGTATACCTAACAAGATTGGTTTGGATAGTTTGGCATGCCAATAGGGTTAAGTTAGCAGTACTGCACATGGCATTATGCCATTCTGTGATTTTATGGCTTTTAGCCATTTTGACATTGTGTTGAGACTTGGCCTCGTGCCTCATATTATTCTGACTTGTTAGCATTGCACACCGGGAGATACATATGTGACCGATGGTGTGACGCCCCGAGGTACTTGATACCCAGTGCCAGTTTACCCGTTTATCCAGTCCAATCGTTCAGTATAGGTTACTTGGGCAACCAAAAGAATGAAAGTGGATAAAATTAACGAAATAAATGATTATAACGAGTACAAAACAAGTAAAACATCGATACATTCAATGCATATTTATTTATGTTATTTCTTTTTATTTTATTATTGGCACCACTAAGCATTATTGCTTAGCGCGTTGCTTTTGCCACGCATAGGTTCCGAGAATCGATCGAGAGCCAGAGACCGCAGATCGGTGAGACCGTCCTGCAGCTCTGCATAGTGTCCGTGTCACCTCACAATCTTCAGTGCATTGGTAGGACACTAGGTTTCATTTTGGTATTTTGTAACTAATTTTTATTTTATCATATGTAATTGAACTTCTGTAATGTATTTTGATGTCCATGTAAATAATGAAAATTGTGGTTATGAATGTAAAATTTGAGTGTTTATTTATTGCTTGTATATGAGTATCATGAGAAATGAATGTTTGAGTAATGGAAAGGTTGTTGAAAATCATATTAAGACTTTGTTGATAAAATGGAGTTGGGATTGTTTGGAAATGATTTTGGAAGTGTTTTTCACAGGTTTCGAAGAACTATTTTCTCCATTTTTAGCCGGTACTCTGCCGGATTTTCTATAAAATTTTCGAAACCTCAAATAAATTATAATGTCAATAAATGACTTAAATGAATTATATTTCACAAGTTATATTCAAAACTATGATAAAAATTAATTAAGATAAAATAGAGTGTTCCGGTACACCGTGTGACATATCTTACTCGGATATACTGTAGACGGGTAAGGGGTGTCACAAATTGCCTACCCTAGGACTGTGGGGAACCCTCAGAAATAATTTTCGGGCCATAATTAAAGGCCTATAGAAGTGTAATTGACATTAGAAATGTCAAAGAAAAATTAATGAATTAGTACAAAGAAAAACGAAAAATCAAGAAATCGACAAAATTCGGTGTTACCAAAAAATCAGAAATATAACCCGAAGAGGGGCATTTTGGTCATTTGACACCTAGAGTAGACTTTTGACCTGAATTTCCATTAAAAATAAGTGATATTAAATTTTGAAAATGCCATGAAAATAAGAAAGTTTACACATAATGTAATTAAAGGAATTTTGGGGGATTAATTAAAATATTACTAAGTTTAATTATTAAACTATACTTAGTGGACCTTAGTGGACATATAAAAGCACATAAGGACAAGGGATTAACCACTTCATTTCACTTCTTCTTCCTTATTCTTCTTCTTGGCCGAAAATGGTTTCTCTCAAAGTCTCCCATGGCCATTTCATGCAAAGTCCTCATCTACCATTATTCAAGCCATGATTCCTATAAGTGTCTTCATTAAGTTTAGTCTACATAGCTTGGGAAGTGTTATGGCAGCAAAAAGAAGCAAGATTGGTGAGGTTTTAGCAAGCTCCAACAAGAGGTAAGTGCCCATTTTCTTCTCTTGCTTAATTAAAACTTGTGTTGAGGTTATGGGTAGTATTTTGGCTGAAGAAATTTGAAGAAATGGTTGAGTTATGGACTGTCCATTTTTGCCAGCCATGGGAGGTGAGTTGCTTGAGTTTTTCTTACATTAAATTGGTGGTACTTGATGGGAATTAGTGTTGGTTGAGTCCATTTGAAGTGCTAGCAATTTAATCCTCTTGTATATGTGAATTATGAATGTAAAGTGAGATTATATATTGAAATTGGGAAGCTTGATGTATATGAGCAATTGGGCAGCCTTGTGATGTATGGTAGAGTGTTTAAATTCATGAAATAATTTACTGAATTATAGTACTAAGGATGGCAGTATGTGTATGTAATTATTGGTGGGAAATTAGATGTGTTAATGAGAGGTATTCATGTGTATGTATTGTTGAAGTTGGATATTGTGAAATGGAAGTGTAAATGGTGCATTGCCAATTAGTTATATTATGCCCAAAGTTACTATAATGTAAACTAATGAATGGTTATGGTTAGTACCAAATGCAGAATTAGGTTTGGTAAGTGAAGTTTGGTTAGTTGAATGTGTGATTTGTTTATGCCTCAAAAATGAGTTAAGGGTAGTATGCAAATAAGCCTATAACCCTAAGTGTGTGACTCCAATTGGTATGAGACTAATTGGAGGTGAAACTAGGCACAAAATGTGCCAACTTTCATGTTGAAAGCCTGCCTAAATTCTATCCAGAAAGTGACATGAAAATTGACCAAATCTGGATTGGTGACATTGCAAACTTGAAAATTGACCATTTGAATAGCAGTCAGTATTTTGGCCATAACTCACTCAAAACTGATCCAAATGACCTGAAATTTATAACATTGAAAGCTTAGACATAGAGCTACAACTCTTATGAAGACACCAAAGGCCAGAAATGACCATAAGTAATTCAAAATACTTGCACAAGTTCGGGTATAAAAACTGTCAAAATCAGAAATTACCTAAAAATGACCTAAGTTTGCCATTTTAGTGCAATATGTCCAACAATAGTAAAATGACCAAAACTTGGTCTAGTAAACTCCAAATGACCTAAAATTTGTGGCAAAAGTTCACTAAGACATAGACCTACAAGTTTGTAATTCTGACTAGAACCCGAAAACTGAGGGAACTAGGTCATCCGGCTAGGTCAAAACAGCATACCAAAATCCGATAAATTGCAATAAAATGCAATACACTTGAAAATGATATTGGTAACATGTACCAACACCAAAGGACTATAAAATGTGATATATTGATAACATTAAAATTTATTTCCCCAGAGTGCATCAAAGGTCAACATTATAGGTTGACAAATGAAAGCAATAGTACCAAATAAATTAATTATTGAACCTTATTGTTAGAAACAATTTAACTAAGTACTGAAACACTTTAGGTTGTGTATTTCAGTTGAAAAGGATATTGAAAAGCATAAGGAACATTGAGTCAAGGCCTAGAGGCGACTCAAACCAGGTCTGTGCACAATACTTTTTATATTCACTGCTTTTACTAGAAAATTTATTTGGAGAAATGAGGTATGAATAATTTTTTATTATTTTGGCTTTGGGAATTTTATTTGGAAATTATTGTGTTGCCTACTTTGTAAATGAAAATTTTGAGATAAAATGCGATTTGTGATTTGTATGAAATATTTAAATATTGTGATTTAAAATTATTTTTGATTCATACTTGGCATGACAATATCACTATGTTCCTCCACCATTTATGGGGTAAGTATGACTATATTCCTCCCTCTTTGACTTGCCAGTCTGAGGTGAGTATGGATGAGCACTCATTATCTAGCTAGCCATCTCCCTCATTGATTTCGATTAGTGGGGTGAGTATGTCTTGTCGTGGTATACAACACGGCATGTTTGGAAAAATTTGTGTCATGACCTAAGTTGTGTTATTGATTGGCAACACTGTGTTATTCAATTGTTTGATAAAATTTGTGTTATATGAGCTTTGAAAATTGTGAATTGTTTGAATTATAAATTGTTAATAAAAGTTTTACATACCACATTTTATAATATTATTGTACACCACTGAGTAAATTTTATTCAGTCATAGCCTTTTCATTACTGTTGTAGGTAGACAAACAGATAAAGCAGCAGAGTAGGCTGCTTATAACTTCGCATTGGGATTTTGCCTGGTATATTGAGTATACCACTTCCTTGTAAATATTATTATAATGTATGTGAACTATATGTATATATTGTACTTGGTCTTGAGCAGTTGTAAAATAAAGTTGTAAATTATTTTGGCCTGTCAAAATGTTGTATTACAATTCCTATCTTAGCTTTGAAATACTTAGTCATTTTACATTCTATTTTTGAAACTACTGAAAGTGATGTTGAATTGAGTTTGACTTATGTTTGAGAAAATTGATTTGTGTTGGGCCATATTGGAGTATGGGACTGAAACAAATATATTGGAAGTGTTTTCTACAGGTTTTTGAAGAACTGTTTTGCTCAAAATACAAATGGTACTCTGCCAAAATTTTTATAAAATTTATGGCTATTTCAGACCTAATGTGTGATTTAACTTCGATTAAAAAGTTTTAAAACCTGTCAAAAGTGCTCACCACTTTAAAAAGAAGTAAGAAAAGGTTTAAAATCCCTTGTAGTGTATTTAATGGGTTATTAGTAAACGAAGTTAGTAATTCATTAGGTATACTATGGGATCATGTTATGCCTTACGGAGGGGTAAGGTGTGACATGTTTTAGTGGTATCAGAGCAAGTTTTTAAATTATGTTTTGACTTGTAATTTGAATATTTTTCCTTCATAGTACAACAGCTCAATGTCATGGTTTGATACATAAAGTACATTACATTATAAATATACACTAACGGGAGAAAATCTCCTTGTGTTATTTGTTCAGGAGGTATAATATCCTCAAATTGACTATGGAAGAAGGGGACCGTTCGGTCGATCAATCAGTAGAGGCTGAGGTGCAAGGGGAAGCCCCAACCCTTCAAAGTGTGAGTGCATCAACTGCACCAATCCCCTTAATACCACAAATCCCTGTTCAATTTTTTCAGCAGATGGGTGCGATGTTCCAACAGATGGCTGGTAACATGCCCATTCAAGCCCCATTGCAGACAGCAGTAGTACAATCACAACCTTTAGCTAGGCAGTATGACAAGTTTATTAAATATGGGGCTACTGAGTTCAAGGGGACAGTGGATCCACTAGAGGCAAAACAATGGTTGGAAAGGATGGAAAGAGTTTTTAGGAAGCTGCACTGCACTGATGAGCTAAAGTTTGAGTACTCAGTCTCACTTCTACAGGGGGATGCATATGACTGGTGGAAAACCATTCCCCACAGTTTGGTGGAACCCCCAATACTGACATGGGACAACTTTCTCAGAGTGTTCAGAAAAAAATCTGTCCCAGATGCCTATGTGGACCAGAAGCTACAGGAGTTCTTAAGCCTAAAACAAGAGGACAGAAAAGTGGCAGAATATGAGAGAAGCTTCTCTAAATTGAGTCATTATGCAGAAAGCCTGCTTACCACTCCAAGAGATAGATGTAAACGTTTTGAGGCCGGGTTAAGACCTAGTCTAAGAATGCAAGTTATGGGGTTATAACACTAGAATTTCTCAGAGCTAATATTGTAAGCCCTAGAACTAGAAAGAATTGAGAATGAAGAAATAGTTAAAAAGGGTACAGAAGAAAAAGAGAAAATTAGAAAGACTACTGATCAAGTTCCTGATAGTGGGTCAGGAAAGAGAAAGCACTTTGGAGGATCTAACTCACGCGAATCGGGTAAAAATAGATCTTCTGGACAGAAACCACCCCGATCGGATTAGCAAACTCAGCAAAGACCCAGAAATGCACTGTTGAATTGATTTTGTGAAACTTGTGGTAAACCACAAAGTGGGGTATGTTATAGAGCCATAGGAGCATGTTTTAATTGTGGAGAGACTGGTCATTTTGCTAAGGATTGTATAAGTCTACTCCATTCTGGATCATTTACTACACCAGAAAGATCAACCCAAGTTTCTACCCTAAAGAGTTCACCATCAGTTAATAGAGGCAGAGGTAGAGGTAAGGGTAGTACACCTAGAAGTCAAAGTACTGTGAATCAGCCAAAACAAGGTAATGCTTCAACTAGAGTATACACTATGTGGCAGAGGGAAGAGGCTGAGACTTCTAACATTATTGCTAGTACTTTCTCAATTTTTAACTAAGATATATATATGTATTATTTGTCTCGAGGTCTGCATACTTTTATGTTAGTGCTTACATTATTTGCCTTCCTGCTATCCCTCGTATAAAAAAAAAAAATTGTCAGTTACCTAAAAGTAAGTTGTAGTAATGGAATTGCTCTAGATGAGGGCAAAGATGTTACAGTTAGTAATTGTCAATGGATATTGTAATCAGAATAGGTTTTAGATATTAGTGAATTTGAGAAGGATAAAATATAAGAAAGTTTGATCTATTGGAATGTATCGTAGTAACTATGCAATGCTCTTGATGTTTGTGCTGTAAGCTGTAGATTACAGTACTGACTTGAGATTATTGTGTAGAGCTACGTACTACTCGATAGTACACCAAGATAAGAATAGTTGCCAACGGCATTTGTTTTGGTATAGTTATGCCAGGATAGAATTTTATCATTGGAAATGAATTTGGAAATCCTACTCAGGGATTTAAAACTCAAAAGTTAGAATATCGAAAGGTTATAGTTTAGTACAAAAGGAAGTAGGTTATAGAATATTAATAGATAAAAAAGAATTATGGAAGTAAAAATTTGAACAGTTGGTTCAGATATAATAAAGAAAT
Source organism: Hevea brasiliensis (assembly GCF_030052815.1). NCBI lineage: Eukaryota > Viridiplantae > Streptophyta > Magnoliopsida > Malpighiales > Euphorbiaceae > Hevea > Hevea brasiliensis. The sequence goes on along the minus strand of NC_079494.1, from coordinate 88,803,877 downwards.
GTTACAAATATGAGTAAGATTGTTGACTAGAATGGTCAGAGGACCAATAATTAGATAAATAATTTTAACATGACCTCAATGGCCATTCAAGAAGGAACATGAATCAAAATATTAGACAGAATGATAGTAAGAAAAGCTTAGTGTTATACAAACAAATTAAATATTGTATTAGATTGTTAAAAGTCTTACACAAATGCAAAGGAAAGAAGATTATATGATCATATAGAAAGGAGAAAATAAATGTATGAATATTATAAGACGGCTATTGGGTAAAATTTCGAGATGAAATTTATTTTAAAGGGGTAAGAATTGCAACACCCCTATATTCGGTAGTGTGTTCTACTGTTCTGGTAACTAGTGTCTGTTCGGACAGCTAGGATGCTTAGAATTATACTTAAATGTTTGTGAGGAGACATGAAATAATGAAATAAACTAGAGAAAAATAGAAGAAAAATTAAAAAAAAAAAAAAGAGAGAAAGTGAAACTAAGTTAAACGAGCCGATACCGAAGTGATGGGTGATTGCACCGGGAAGTTACAGCGAAGGCAATTGCCGACCATAGGACTGTAGGGAACCATGAGAAATAAATTTCAGAGCATAATTAAAGGCCTATAGAGGTGTAATTGACATTAGAAATTTCAAAGAAAAATTAATGAATTAGCACAAAGAAAAATGAAAAATAAAAAAACCGACAAAATTCGGTGTTATCGAAAAATCGAAAATATAACCCGAAGAGGGGCATTTTGGTCATTTAACACATACAGTTGACTTTTGACCTAAATATCCATTAAAAATAAGTGATATTAAATTTTGAAAATGCCATGAAAATAAGAAAGTTTACACATAATGTAATTAAAGGAATTTTGGGGGATTAATTGAAATATTACTAAGTTTAATTATCAAATTATTAAACTATACTTAGTGGACCTTAGTGGACATATAAAAGCACATAAGGACAAGGGATTAACCACTTCATTTCACTTCTTCTTCCATATTCTTCTTCTTGGCCAAAAATGGTTTTTCTCAAACTCTCCCATGGCTGTTTCATGCAAAGTCCTCATCTACCATTATTCAAGCCATGATTCCTATAAGTGTCTTCATTAAGTTTAGTCTACACAGCTTGGGAAGTGTTATGGCAGCAAAAAGAAGCAAGATTGGTGAGGTTTTAGCAAGCTCCAACAAGAGGTAAGTGCCCATTTTCTTCCCTTGCTTAATTAAAACTTGTGTTGAGGTTATGGGTAGTATTTTGGCTAAAGAAATTTGAAAAAATGGTTGAGTTATGGACTGTCCATTTTTGCCAGCCATGGGAGGTGAGTTGCTTGAGTTTTTCTTACATTAAATTGGTGGTACTTAATGGGAATTAGTGTTGGTTGAGTCCATTTGAAGTGCTAGCAATTTAATCCTCTTGTATGTGTGAATTATGAATGTAAAGTGAGATTATATATTGAAATTGGGATGCTTGATGTATATGAGCAATTGGGCAGCCTTGTGATGTATGGTAGAGTGTTTAAATTCATAAACTAATTTACTGAATTATGGTACTAAGGATGGCAGTATGTGTATGTAATTGTTGGTGGGAAATTAGATGTGTTAATGAGAGGTATTCATGTGTATGTATTGTTGAAGTTGGATATTGTGAAATGGAAGTGTAAATGGTGCATTGCCAATTGGTTAAATTATGCCCAAAGTTACTATAATGTAACTAATGAATGGTTATGGTTAATACCAAATGCAGAATTAGGTTTGGTAAGTAAAGTATGGTTAGTTGAATGTGTGATTGGTTGATGCTTTAAAAATGAGTTAAGGGCAGTATGCAAATAAGCCTGTAACCCTAAGTGTGTGACTCCAATTGGTATGAGGCCAATTAATGTGCCAACTTTCACGTTGAAAGCTTACCTAAATTTTATCTTGAAAGTGACATATAAAATTGACCAAATCTGGATTGGTGACAATGCAAACCTGAAAATTGACCATTTGAACAACAGTCAGTATTTTGGCCATAACTCACTCAAAACAGGTCAAAATGACCTAAAATTTATACCATGAAAATTTTAGACATAGAGCTACAACTCTTATGCAGGCACCAAAGCCCAGAAATGACCATAAGTAAGTCAAAATGCTTGCACATGTTCGGGTATAAAAACTGCCTGAATCGAAAATGACCTAAAAATGACCTAAGTTTGCCATTTTAGTGCAATCTGTCCAACAATAGTAAAATGACCAAAACTTGGTCTAGTAAACTACAAATGGCCTAAAATTTGTGGCAAAAGTTCACTAAGACATAGACCTACAAGTTTGTAATTCTGAACAGAACCCGAAAATCAAGGGAACTAGGTCATCCGGCTAGGTTAAAACAACATACCAAAATCCGATAAATTGCAATAAAATGCAATACACTTGAAAATGAAATTGGTAACATGTACCAACACCAAAGGACTATAAAATGTGACATATTGATAACATTAAAATTTATTCCCCTAGAGTGCATCAAAGGTCAACATTATAGGTTGACTAATGAAAGCAATAGTACTAAATAATTTAATTATTGAACTTTATTATTAAAAACAATTTAACTGAGTACTGAAACACTTTAAATTGTGTGTTTCAGTTGAAAAAGATATTGAAAAGCATAAAGAACATTGAGTCAAGGCCTAGAGGTGACTCAAACCAGGTCTGTACACAATGCTTTTTGTATTCATTGCTTTTACCAAAAAATTTATTTGGAGAAATGAGTTATGAATAATTTTTTATTGTTTTGGTTTTGGAAATTTTATTTAGAAATTATTGTGTTGCCTACTTTGTAAATGGAAATTTTGAGATAAAATGCGATTTGTGGTTTGTATGAAATATTTAAATATTATGATTTAAAATTGTTTTTGATTCACACTTGGCATGGCAATGTCACTATGTTCCTCCTCCATTTATGGGGTGAGTATGACTATATTCCTCCCTCTTTAACTTGTCAGTCTGAGGTGAGTATAGATGAGTGCTCATTATCTAGCTAGCCACCTCAATCATTGATTTCGATTAGTGGGGTGAGTATTTCTTGTCATGGTGTACAACACGGCATGTTCGGAAAAATTTGTGTCATGACCTAAGTTTTGTTATTGATTGGCAACACTATGTTATTAAATTGTTTGATCAAATTTGTGTTATATGAGCTTTGAAAATTGTGAATTGTTTGAATTGTAAATTATCAATAAAAGTTTTATATACCACATTTTAAATTATTATTGTGCACCACTGAGTAAATTTTACTCAAATAACTTTTTTATTGCTGTCACAGTTAGACAGACAGATAAAACAGTAGAGTAGGCTACTTGTGACTTCGCATTGGGATTTTGTCGGGTATATTGAGTATACCACTTTCTTGTAAATATTATTGTAATGTATATGAACTGTATGTATATATTGTACTTGGTCTTGAGCAGTTGTAAAATAAAGTTGTAAATTATTTTGGCCTGTCAAAATTTTATATTACAATTCTCTTATCTCATCTTTGAAATACTTAGTCATTTTACATTCTATTTTTTAAACTACTAAAAGTGATGTTGAATTGAGTTTGACTTATGTTTGAGAAAATTGATTTGAGTTGAGCCATATTGGAGTATGGAACTGAAACAAATATATTGGAAGTGTTTTCTACAGGTTTTTGAAGAATTGTTTTGCTCAAAATATAAACGGTACTCAGCCAAAATTTTTATAAAATTTCTGGCTATTTCAGACCTAATGTGTGATTTAACTTCAATTAAAAAGTTTTAAAACCTTTCAAAAGTGCTCAACACTTTTAAAAGAAGTAAGAAAAGGCTTAAAATCCCTTGTAGTGTATTTAATGGGTTATCAGTAGACGAAGTTGGTAATTCATTAGGTATACTACGGGATCATGTTATGCCTTACGGAGGGATAAGGTGTGACAACTAACTTAGCGAATCCTACACTTCCAAAGTAGAAAACGGAAATCCTAGTTGGATGGACTTCTAATGGGTGATTGAATTCTTGTAATTCCATTGATCATCCTCAGGTACATCCATTATTGGAATTACAATAAACTACAAGTGAGCAACTCCTTGCCCATCACATCTCATGTGAGGTTCAATCCTTTACTTAGCCCCTAATGCTCAAAATCTCAGGTACATCCATTATTGACTTATCTTGCATTAGTTAAGTTGATCCCATTGAGCCAGTAATTATGTAAATAATTTTAATGTCCTCAGGTACATCCAATATTAGCCGCCAAACTATTTACATATTTACAACATCTCATGCTTAACAATTATTCTTAAGAAAATCTCTTAAATTAATTGCATCTTATGCAATTATTTAAAATTTCTTAAAATAATTGCCTCAATGGATGGCCCATGTTATAATTACTTTAATTATACCATTTCCAACTTAATCATTTGTTTAGAAGATTTTATGGTCATCCTAATTACTATTAAGGTCTCACTTTGCACATTATCCAATTAGCATGCATATATCATATACTTGCATACATTCCCATACATCTCATGCATTCATGGATATTAAATAAATATGGTATGATCATGGACTTTTCTAAGGGATTCAATTCTGAGCCACCAAGAATTGAATCAGGGCATTCCTAGGTGCATTTGATTCATTCATATTACAAGAGTTACTGAAGGAGTACATAATTAACACTTGATATTGAATTCCTCTCACTGGTCCCACTAATGCTCTTGACCTCCTTGATCTTCTTGCAATCCAATTACATAGTAATCCTTGGCATACCAAGGCGAATTTACAAGAACTAAATAAATGAAATTACAACCCAAAATTATTACAACCTTAATAATACATGCCCAAAAATAAATTAAAATAAATAAATTAATTTACAACCCAAAGAAAACATAAAAAAAATAAATCCAATCACATTGGTCTTTTATAGTCCATGATCATCCATCATGCATATCACTATTTAACTATTAAATAAAACATACATACTTAAATTAAATTGAATATATCATATTCAACTTAAAAATCCAGATTTGAATATGATTCAAACAAATTTAAAATTCAGATTTGAATCACATTCAAACAAATTTAAAAATTCAGATTTGAATCACATTCAAACAACTTTAAAAATTCAAATTTGAATCACATTCAAACAATTTTTAAAATATAGAATCACATTCAAAAAACTTTAAAAATTCAGATTTGAATCACATTCAAACAACTTTTAAAATTCAGATTTGAATCACATTCAAACAATTTTTAAAATTTAGATTTGAATCATAATTTAATTATGTGATCTAAAACTCTAATTAAACAATTTAATTAGACATAAAATGGACATAATTATGAGCATTAGGTCATACAACAATTGCACAATTATTGCCCAAAACCATGCGCACTATGAGGGATGAACAAACCTTGCGTATACAATGGTGTTCATCACCAAGCCACCACCTTTCTTTGCAACCAACAATGGATCTATCATCTCATGATTATACCACACAATTAAATCATATAATCAATAATCTAAATGGCAAATATAGTGGCTCTGATACCAATTGAAGGAGCAAAAGCATGAAAAGCATAAGTTTATATCATTGAATTCAAAACTTTTTCACCTAGGGTCACATGCATCATGCAATATTCATTTTTATCTATTTGATTTCAATGATAAACAGCATATTAAAACTCTTTTAATATGTTTTTGGATCTACATCTGTCATTTAAGATTTTAGAATTAATCAAATTAATTATTAGAACCCTAGATTAGACTAAGAACAAGTGCACTAACCTCTTGATGCACTGCAGTGTGTTTGCCACCTTTGGGATGCATCTTTAGGACACCAGATGCCAAGTGTCAAAACTAGATTTAATCTTAACTTTGATCATCTTACATAATTGGAAGACAAATGGCAAGCTTATGTATAGTGTCACGTGTCACCATCTCATGGTGCCACATGCCACCCTGTGAAATGACCAAAATATCTCTGTGACTTAATTCTGAGTTCTCAACCCAAAATAATTATTTCTCTTCTTCTAATCAATTTATATCAAATAGAAATTAATTAATTAATCTCTATTAATTAATTTCATATTTAAACACTTTAAATATAAATTTAACTTATATATACATCCAATAACCTATATTTGGTTTCAAGCCATGCTAGGGACTTTGCAATCTAATTGCAAACCAAACCTATTCAATTAATCAATTAAACTCTTTAATTAATTAATTAAATCATATTTAATTTGGTGATTACTTGTGTATGTGTGTGACTTATTAGGCTCATCACTAATTGGCAATGAGACATGATATCAACTCTTAATATCATCAGAACTCTTTCTTACCATAAATGATTTCTCTAAATCATTTATGCACCTCATAGACCATGGTTAACACCTAGCATAGCATGCCATGACCACCCAATTATTAATAAGATTTACGTTAATGAACCTATAATCATATGTTACCATTCACAAGAATCTCTCTGTTACAAAATCCCAATTCGAGCTGGAGTCATGGTTTATGTCAAACCCCATTTGCTATGAATATTATGTTCCCTTTTAATTCCAGTTCTTGATTAAAAGGGTTTTCTCATCAGAAACTCTTTTCTGAATAAATCTATCTGTCCTGGTCAGGAACTTGAAACTTCAAGAATAATTAAATGAACATAGGATTTTATCCCTATTTACTTAGAGGAACAGATTCCATCTTGATCAACACCTACCTCCATATATAACTAGTAGAAGCCTACACATGCCCATATACCCATACGCAATACAAGTATGAAAGCAGTATCAAACTCAAACCACCTATATACAAGATAACTGTACTATCTCAGGTCTAAAGATTATATGCACTGATATGATTTATGACAATGCATTGACAAGAGTAAACTCCATGTGCTTGTCATAAATGTCACTGCTTCAGCCTACTTATCATGTATAAGTGCCTATCATGTTTGTTATATGGCATGAGACTCACCATTCTATCTTATTTACATCTCATATAAATAACTTGGGAACAAACATGATCACAATCTTTTTGGATAAGCCATGTCCTTATTGTGAAGTATCCTCGATTGTGAACCTATTTATGATACTTTGTGCTAGAAATACTGTCACTCATATTCTTAACAACTTAAGAATAGAATTTCTAACAAAATATCAATGGACCTTTTCTATTACACATAAATATATTATGTAAACGGAAAAGTGAAAATGCCTTTTATTAATAAAAGATGTACAAGATACATACTAAATGATATGCTCTAGGGCATACTACTAACAAGGAGTTGCTCACTTATAGTTTATTGTAATTCCAATAATGGATGTGCCTGAGGATGATCAGTAAGACTATAAGAATTCAATCACCCACTAGAAATTCATCCAACTAGGATTTCCGTTTCCTACTTTTGAAGTGTAGGATTCGCTAAGTTAGTGAGAGGACCAATTTGATTAAAAGACCATAATCATTTTGATTAATTACTTATACATTTACTAATTAATCTAGTTATTTTTCTGTAGTTAATTATTCTGATAATAATGAGCACACAACAACTACCCCCATCTAATATCCTTGTAAGCATACTTGATCACAATAGGTTGATAGGACCTAATCTTTCTAATTGGCTAAGAAATTTAAAAATTGTCTTGAATCTAAAATGTATTGGATATATTCTAGACTCAAAGGTTCTTGGTCCCTTACCTCCAAAGGCCACTCAAGAGGAACATGACACTTTGGACAAGTGGAAGGAGCATGATATGAGAGCCAAATGTTACATGCTTGCTTCTATTAGTAATGAGTTACAGAAGCAGCATGAAAATATGCAAAATGCAAGTGAGATCCTCCTTCACCTGTAAGAGTTATATGGTGAGCACAGCAGGAATGTTAGGTATGAGATATCTAGATATGGAGAAAAGTGTTACATCTATACAGATCATAAGAGTTTGAAGTATTTGGGCACCCAAAAAGAGCTAAATTTGAGACAGAGGAGATGGTTAGAGTTGATAAAAGACTATGATTGTCAGATAGACTATCAGCCAGGGAAAGCTAATGTTGTGGCTGATGCCTTAAGTTGCAAGACTATGGCAAGTCTACGGGTTACTCCTTTGTCTTTGGTACATGAGTTGAGATCATTGCATGCCAGCTTAGAGATTAATGATGATGGGCAGACAGCAGTTGCATGGCATGTACTGCCAGTGTTGATTGATCAGATTAGAATGGCTGCTCAGAATGATCAGAAGTATCGGTCGTTGGAAGAAGTCAGCAGGCAAGAAACCGTAATTCTTAATCGAGATGATGGTCTCATCGCTACACTAGGCGTAATATGTGTTCCTAATGATGTTGAATTGAGGAAGATCATTTTGAAGGAAGCACATGAGTCTCCTTTTGCCATGCACCCTGATGGCACAAAAATGTATAGAGGGCTAAAAGAGCATTACTGGTGGATGGGTATGAAACGAGATGTGGCAGAGTTTGTATCCAAATGCCTAACTTGTCAGCAAGTGAAGGCAGAGCATCAAGTATCTACTGGATTGTTACATCCACTACCAGTACCAGAATGGAAATGGGAAAGAATAGCGATGGATTTTGTGATGGGACTTCCGAGGACACAGAAGAGTCATGATGCAATTTGGGTCATTGTTGACAGACTGACTAAATCTGCTCATTTTCTGCCAGTCCAGATGGAATATAGTTTGGAAAGATTGGCCAAGTTATACATCGATGAGATTGTGAGACTGCATGGAGTGCTAGTATCCATCGTGTCAGAGAGAGATCCTAGGTTCACTTCTAGATTCTGGGGTAGTCTTCAAAGAGCCCTAGGAACTAGGTTGAACTTTAGTACTGCATTCCATCCACAGACAGATGGCCAGTCTAAGAGGGTAATTCAGATTTTGGAGGACATGCTACGGGCTTGTGTGATTGAGTTTGAAGGCAGTTGGGATACACACTTGCCTTTGATTGAGTTTGCTTACAACAACAGCTACCAATCAAGCATTGGGATGCCTCCATATGAAGCTTTGTATGGCAAAAAATGTAGAACCCCGTTGTGTTGGGATGACGTGGGTGAAAGAAAGATGATTGGACCCGAAATCGTTTAGCAAACTGAAGAGAACATCAGGGTGATTAGAGGTCGACTTAAGACTGCATCAGATCGTCAGAAGTCCTACATTGATTTGAAAAGAAGGGATATTCAGTATGCAGTGGGTGAGAAAGTTTTCCTCAAGGTTTCTCCTTGGAAGAGAATTATGAGATTCGGCATAAAGGGAAAACTGAGTCCTCGTTTCATTGGGCCATATGAGGTTCTGGAAAGAGTGGGTCCTTTGGCATATCGGTTAGCACTACCTCCAGAGTTGGAAAAGATGCATAATGTCTTCCATGTGCCTATGTTGAGGAGGTATTGATCAGACCCATCTCATGTACTACCAGTAGAGGAAATTGAAGTAAATCCAGACCTCACATATGAAAAAGAACCCATAGAGATTCTGGCTTATGAGGTGAAGCAGCTACGAAACAAGCAGATACCGTTGGTAAAAGTGATGTGGAACCATCATTCGGGCTAGGAGGCTACTTGGGAACGAGAAGAGGACATGAGGAGACAGCACCCACAGCTGTTCAGAGATTGATACCAGGTAAAATTTCGAGACGAAATTTATTTTAAGGGGGAGAGAATTGTAACACCCTGTTTGCCTAGCCTGGTAGATTTCACTGTTCCGGTGACCGGTGTCGGTCCGGATAATTAAGGGGATTAGAACCACACTTAAGAAAATTAGAGAAGCCATAAACACAAATAATTAGTAATGTTCAATTAGTTAAGTATAAACAAGAAAAACAGAACATAAGAAGTTAAATGAGCAGAGAGTCACAGCGATGGGTGACCTTCTCGGGAATGAATGCGAAGTCATTTTAAACTCAAATTTCGAACCGTAAAATGTGACGCTGCGGTCCTTAGGACCCTTATGGACACAGTGGAAAAGAGAAAATCACGAAAAAGAACTGTTAAGTCAGTCAAATAATTAGGTCAGGGAACCGAAAGAAATATGGAATTATTTGCAAACCGGGATGAACCGGCGAGGGGCAATTTGGTCAATTGACCCCGAGAGCTGACTCCTGACCTAACTGTCAAATAAAATTGGAGAAAAGAAAACTTCGGGATCGAGAATTAAATTAAAGAACTAATAGAAAAAAAAAAGAGAAAATGGAAAAGTTAAAAAAGTGTAGGAAGATGACATCATGCATGATATCATGCATGATGCCATAAGTCATATAATTAATAAATTAATTAAATGGATTTTTAAGTCTTTCATAAGGATAAAAACAAAAGAAAAGAAAAGAAAAAAAAAAGTAAAAAGCCTCATCTTCCTCCCATTTACGTTTCTCTCTCCCTCACCATTATAAACCTCCATTAAAGTTTGCTTCAAGCTTTGAAACCACCATTAAACCCCAAATCCTCCCATACTTGCTTCATAAAAACTTGATTTAATCACTTGAGAGGAAGATTGGTCATCAAAGAATTGAATAAATTGAGAGAAAGTGAAAGTTCAAAGACACCTAACAAGGTAAGTAATGCAAACTTCAAGTTTTTAGTTTAATTAGTGTATGTATAGCATCAAGAGCATAGAAATAAACTTAAAATAAAAAAATATATGTGAGGGCCTAAAGTGAAATTCGGCCAGCATGTGTATAGGGGTATATTTGCATGGTTTGATAGATTTAAATACATATGTGAGCTTGTTTGAGATGAAGAAACATGTATGTATGCATGGAATTAATCAAATGCAACAATTTAGTGTGGTTAGGGTTTGGAGGCCTAGGGTTTTGAGGCAAATTTTGGAGAAATGCATAAATGATGACTTTGACCAATTGTGAACTGAAAAATGGTCAATAATGACCAAAGGAGATGTGTTTGAATTGTTTAAAGTGAAACCAAATTCGGAGGGTGAATGGTCATGCTGCTGGCAGCATGACCAAGCCAACTTTGAAGGACCAAAACGAAAATTTTACAAGTCCAATTGATATGCCACCAATTGGGGATGAAAATAGACATAAAATAGCACAATTTTCATTAAGGAACCATGGCCAAAAACTGACCAAAACTTAGTGAAACAATTGACCAAAGTGAAATGAGATCAGGCTGACACTTCAATAAGGTAACAAATGAACAGTAATTGTTCATTTGGTCATAACTCAAGCTAGAAAGGTCAAAATGACCTGAAATTTTACCAGTAATTAGAAAGACATAGATCTAAAACTTTCATGAAGAACACCACCCCAAATTATGCCATTAACCTAACCAAATGATTGAGCAAAGTTGAGTTATCAACTCGCAAATCATAGCTTTTCCATTTGAACAGTAAAGTTCCAATGGCTATAACTCTCTCTAGAAAACTCCGATTTAGGCGATTCTTGAACCTATGGAAACCTAAGACATAGTAGAACACTTCGTATGAAGGAAATTAGACCAAATTATGGACTTAACTTGATCAAATTACTGCACGAAGTTGGATCAAAAATCTGCCAGAACCTAAATTGCAGCATGAACAGTGCACGTGAACAGTAATTGTATTTTGGCTATAACTTGAGCTACAAAACTCCAATTGGGGTGTTCCAAAAATGAGAATACACTTAAGACAATAAGGAACATTTTCTATGAAGGAAAGGTTGCCAAATTCTAACAGTAAAAGGACCAATGAAACAGTGCAACTTAGGACCCCAAAACCGAAAATTGGCAATTTTGCCTAAAAGACCTAAGCTTTGAGAAAATGACCAAAACCAACAATTTTAATGACCAAAATGTGGTATGTGGGTGAAGTTGGAGTTCCCATACCTATTACGCCTTAGAAAGTCAACTATTTGACTTAAATAGTATAGTGAATAGTAACCCAAAACACAAAAATTTTGAGAATGTCGAATTTAACACGTTAGAACTAGGTAAATGTGAAGCTTAATTTATTTTGGATTTGTGTTAAGTTCTAGTACTGAAACATTGTAAAATTGTGTGTTTCAGTTGAAAAGAATATCGGGAAGGAACCCAAGGAACCGAGTCGAGGCTAAGGGACGACTCGCTTGAGGTTTGTGCACAACACTACTATGCCTTAAAATTTATTGATAAAGTGAATGAAATATGCATTTTTACTCTTGCTTTGAATTGTTGAAAGTTTATTGTGATCTTATTCAGGATGTTTGATTTAAATTGTGAAAGTTATTGTGTATATTTGAAATGGCAATGTTTAGCAAATTGTTAAGATAAGTTTTGAAACCACAGTGTCATGACCATATATTTGAACACCTCACTAGCACGACTAGTGGGGGTAATTAGTTTCGAATTTTGATTCCTTCTCTGGAGTAGTGTTGAGGTGTGCCAGTAGAAGAGGATGTGAATGGATATCCATATATTTGAGCTAGCTAGCCTTGTGATGTGATTTCTCTTTAGCCTCTGGCTATTGAGATTCTATTTGTTTCGAATGGCATGATCTAACTGTGGGTTTTATGAAATGTGTTTTGATACTTCGAAATGAACTTGGTTTGCATTAAAATTTCATAATTCATGTTTTGTGTTTAATGCTCATGTTTAGTCAAATTTTTGAATAAATATGATTTTATTTTTGCATAAAGATTATTTTAGTATGAAGTGCACCACTGAGTCCTAGTACTCAGCGATAACTTTTATTGCTATCGCAGATACAGAGACTAGAGGAGCAGCAGACTGAGCTGCTAAAGATTGAGGATCATTTAGCCTAAAGTCTTCGGGTATAATTTATACCCTAATTGTAAATATTTCTTTTGATGTATATATTGCACATAAATGTATGGACATGTAAAAATGGGTCTTGAGCAGTTGTATAAAATTTATATAAAGTTGTAATATATATTGTACTTTGAAATTCTTTTAATGTAAATTTTGTAATGATCTATTTAAATTATTTTGTTTCTAACAAAATATGAATGGAACTATTTTATTTAATTTGAATGAAATGGATTGTTAGTATTTTGATGATCATTGGATAGTGGATTTGAAATTAAAAGTTGATAAATGTGTTGAGAACTTGATTGAGATTGCGTATGAAATTGAAGCAGTTGTTGAGAAAATTTTTAGAAGTGCTTTTTACAGGTATTTAAAGAACTGTTTTCTCAAAATACAGAGGGAACTCTGTCAAAATTTTATAAAATTTGTGGAAAAATAAAATGGGCTAAAATTTTCAACTAGCTTTCAACTTAATTACATGTTTAAAATACTTATTAGAAATGCTCACCAATTATCAAAAATAAGAAAATTGTTTTAAAATCCCTTGTGGGGTACTTAATGAGTTATTGGTAGGTGAAGTTCGGTAGTTCATTAGGTATTCTACGGGATCATGTTATGCCTTACAGAGGGGTAAGGTGTGACAGCATGTTTACTGGCTCAATGGGATCAATTTAACTAATGCAAGATAAGTCAATAACGCCTGAGATTTTGAGCATTAGGGGCTAGGTAAATGATTGAACCTCACATGAGATGTGATGGGCAAAGAGTTGTTCACTTACAGTTTATTGTAATTCCAATAATGGATGTGCTTGAGAATGATCAATAAGACTATAAGAATTCAATCACCCACTAGAAATCCATCCAACTAGGATTTCCGTTTCCTACTTTGGAAGTGTAGGATTCGCTAAGTTAGTGAGAGGACCAATTTGATTAAAAGACCATAATTATTTTAGTTAAATACATGATACATTTACTAATTAATCTCGTTATTTTCTATGGTTAATTTTTTTATAATAATGAGCACACCACAACCACTACCATCCCATATCCTTGTGAGCATACTTGATCATAATAGGTTGACAAGACCTAATTTTTCTGATTGACTAAGAAATTTGAAACTTGTTCTCAACCTTGAACATATAAGATAGGTTCTAGACTCAAATGTTCCTAGTCCCTTACCTCCCGAGGCCACTCAAGAGGAACATGATACTTTGGACAGGTGGAAGGAGCATGATATGGGAGCCAAGTGTTACATGCTTGCTTCTATGAGTAATGAGTTACAGAAGCAGCATGAGAACATGCAATATGCAAGTGAGATCCTTCTTCACCTACAAGAGTTGTATGTTGAGCATAGCAGGAATGCCAGGTATAAGATATCTAGGCAGCTATTTCGAATGAGGATGTTTGAGGGACAAAATTTTGAGGATCATGTCCACAAGATGATTCGGCTTATTGAGCAGCTGGAATATCTTGACTTTAACATAGATTTCTAGCTGCAGATGGATTTGATCCTTCAGTCCCTTTGTAACACCCTAGGCAAATCCCACATCGGCAAAACACGAGAGAGATGCTGGGTTTATAAGTTGGTGGTTCATAACTCCTAGTGACGCGTTTTAAAACCGTGAGGGCTTCAGCCCAGAGCGGACAATATCACTAGTGGGCCGGGCCATTACATTTGTGGTATCAGAGCTGGACTCCCTCTAGTATGGTGTGTGGTGCGAGGACGCACCAGGCGGAAGCTGGTGGGCTTGTCACGACCCAGGGATGGGGTTGGGACGTGCTTGTTCAACCAGCTACGCACTGGGGTGGAAACTTCGTGTCCCACATCGGAAACGGGAAGAAAAGTTTTGGGCCATATATGTGGGAGCCTTCCTCACCTGGTCAGCGCGCTTTTGGGAATGAAACCTCCCAAGGGACAAATCTGTGGGGCCCATGGGCCAAAGCGGACAATACTAACTGGAGAAGGATCGGGCTGTTACATTTGGTATTAGAGCCGCTCCGCGTGCAACCTTGAGCGATGGTGGGGCAAACCTCAACGAGGACGCTGAGTCCCATAAGGGGGGTGGATTGTAACACCGGCAAATCCCACATCGGCAAAACATGGGAGAGATGCTGGGTTTATAAGTTGGTGGTTCGTAACTCCTAGTGATGCGTTTTAAAACCATGAGGGCTTCAGCCCAGAGCAGACAATATCACTAGTGGGCCGGGCCATTACATTTATTAGTATCAGAGCACGGTTCAGGCGTTCCTAGGCATAGATAGATAGAATAAGATTGTGTGAATGACATGCAATGCATTCATATGAGTCGAGGTGACACTAATGCAATGCAGATCTATTTTTCTTGGTTATTTTAGGTTAAGGTATGGACTCAGAATCACAGATAGCAGTAGAAGAAGAAGTAGTAAGCCGTATTCCGACTGGGAGTGATATTAGAAATCGGGGAGATCCTACTTCACTAGTGCAAGAGGTGCCTGTACAACCCCAACCGGCCTTGTTTGAGCAGATGACTGAATTTTTTTGACAGATGACTGGGGTTATTCCACCACTGCCTCAGCGAAAATCACCTCTATGAAAAATCAGGAAGTATGGAGCTGTAGATTTCAATGGTAGAAAGGAAGACGATTCTTCAGCGGCTGAGTATTGGTTATAAAGGACTGAAAGAGTCCTGCAGCAGCTCCATTGCACACCATAACAAAGTTTGGAGTGTGCAGTTTCATTGTTATAAGAAGCTGCTTATCGGTGGTGGGATGTCATAACCAAGGTAGTGCCACTGGCCGACGTAACTTGGGAATTCTTTCTGATAGAGTTCAGAAAAAAATATATTAGCTGTGTTCATGAAGAGGAATAGAAGAGGAGTGGTGATCAGCAAAAGAGGAAGTTTGGACTGTCTAGTAATAAGAGGCCGAGAGAACAGTTAAGTCAGACATCTGATCAAAGTAGGAGATCTAGACCCAGGCCTATACCCAGAAGAGATCAACAAGAAACACTAGTAGTGAGTGCGCCAGGATTAGCAAGAAAATGTGGCCATTGTAACAAGTGGCATAAAGGTGAATGTGGAGGATTGACTGGAGCCTGTTATAGATGTGGGGCCATAGACCATCGTCTGAAAGATTGTCCTAAGAGGAATTTACCACGAACCCAGACAGAGGTCGTGGAAAGATCAAGTACAATAGTAACACCACAACTAAATGTCACCCAAGCCGGAGAGGAGCAAGAAGCCCCAAATGTGAATTTGAGGTAAAGTATCTTTTCCTTATGATATGCCTAAGTGTATAATGATAGATTCGAAAAAACTAAATAGTACCATATATATAAAAGAAGTAGACAGAGGGAGTAATAGAAAGGTAAAAGAATTATCTCAGAACCTAAAACACCCAGTAAATTTCGAGGATGAAATTTAAATTAGAGGGGAAGAATTGTAACACCCTCACTGTAGCAATTCCATACATTCTACTGTTCCGATGACCGGTGTCGGTCCGGACAGCTAAAACGTCTGGAAAAATAATTAGACTAGAGTGAGGAGTCATAAATAACTCAAATATTAATAAGAAAAATTTAGGAAAAATTTTAGAAATAAAATACAACCAAGTTAAATGAGTTGGTGCCCTAGCGATGGGTAACCTAGTAGGAAGTTGCGGTTCTCGCAACTAGGAGCCCTAGACTACAGTGTAGCCAAGCAATTTTAGTCTGTTAAGCCAAACGGAGGGCATTTTGGTCATTTCGTCTTCGAAGATGATTTTTGACCAATTTGTCCAATTAATTAAATAATTATTATATCATAAAATAGGAATAAATATTGATGAAAATTAAATTAAAAATGAGTAAAAGAAAGAAGAAAGAAAGATAAACCGACAACTCGGTAAGAGCAAAATTTGGTCAATTAAATTTGAGGGTCCAATATTAACCCAAAATGATGATTATTAATTTAATGAAACTAAATTAATTTAATTAATTGAAATTATGAAAATTAAAAATAATTATTGAAAAGTCAAATTATAATGATTATAAACTTCAAAATAATTTCAAATTTTCCATTCTACTTATTTACCATATTGCCATTAAATATTTAATTATTATATAGGTTAATTATTGAACAAAAATCTGCATCTTTTTCCCTTCTTCTTCCCATCCACTTGCCTTCTTCCCTTCTTCTCTAAAATTTTCCATTAAAACCTAAAATCCAAAGCTTAAAACCCTAAGTCTCAACCAAATTTTTTTTCTTGGAAAAATTATAGCCCACCCTAAACTAAAGCCTAATTAGTAGAAAGCACTCAAGAAAACCAAAAGAAAATGAGTTTGGGGCAAGAGGAATTTCAGCCAAGGTGGACCAAGAAGGAGCTTCAAGTTTTTGATTGATTAGAAGGTTGAATTGAAGTTGAGTGAAGCTAAGGAATAAGGTTAGTGCTAGAAATTCTCTTGGAATTTAAAATTTATGCAAGTTGATTTAGGGTTTGCTCAAATATGGAATTTTGTGTTGTGACTTGAATTTGATGATGTTAAGGTTGATTATTGACTATTATAAGTGCTATAAATGTGAATTGAAGTTTGGAAGTTGGGTGAAATTGAAAATTGGGAGTGCTTCTCTTATACAGGAAATTCGGACCTATGAGTCCAGGGTATTTTTTGACCTATAACTGAAGTTGTGTGACTCCAATTGGTATGAGGCCAATTGGAGATGAAACTAAACACATAATGGCACAACTTTTGTGAAGAAACCATGCCCAGAAAACCAAACCAAGTTGACCAAAAGTTTGCCCTAATCCGGGTAACCTGCAATCCGCCTGGGCAAAATGACCAAATGAATAGTGTTTGGTCATTTGGCCATAACTCAATGTAGAAAGGTCCAATTGACATGAAATTTTACCAGCAACAAGCCGAGATATAGAACAACAACTTTCATGAAGGAACCTGACCCAAATGATGACCATAATATAGTCAAATTGCCAACCAAACTTAGGTCACCAAATCTGGCAGAACCAAATTGCCCAGAAAATCTGGGTACAGGTCACTCCGACCAGTTATGGTAAAATGACCATAACTTGAGCTACAAAACTCCAAATGGAGTGATTCAAAAAGGGAATTAAAGAAGACACAATAAGGAACAACTTTGATAAAGAAAGGTTAGCCCAGTTTCCACTCTAAAATTGTCCAATGGAACAGTAAACTTAGGTAGTAAAAACTGAAAATTTAGAAATGCATCTAGGGGACTTTAAATTGCAATTGGCAATTAATACTAGCAAATGTAAAACTCAAAATGTGGGATATTGGTGTAATTAGAATTAATATATCCATTAAGTATAAAAAAGTCAATATTTTGGTTGACTAGTAAGGTCAATAGTAATCAAAATGATTAGTAAATTAAGATGAAGACCTAGAACCAATTCTAAGCTTAAATGCTTAGAATTGTATGACAAATGTGGACTATGCATCCTAGTCAAAATTGTTAAAAAGAAATTAAGGCCATAAATTTGAAATCCATGAAATATTCATGGATTACTTAAAACATGAAAAATAAGTCACCTAATTGATGTGAATAGATAGTTAGGGCTTATATGCCCATCACAAATGGAATTCATAAAATATTAGTAACTCAACTTGAAATATAAAATTTGTAATTACATAAGTAGATTCTTGAATGTATAAATGAGAAAGGAAAAATGTTTTGAATACAATGGTACATGTGAACCATTGTTTAGAATTGTGATCAATATGAATAACATAATGAATGAATAAATGAACCATATTAATGTATGAATGAGACATTAGTTCTCATTATTGTAGAGAGGAGAAGTATTTTGAGTACAATGGTGTAAAAGGATAATTGATGTGAATTGTGATCATATAAATGATCAAATGAATGTATAAATTATAATTGAAATTTATCATGAAATAATGAAGTCATAAAACACAATAGATTAATATTTAATGATATTATGTGCCCTTGTATTGCCTAGACATGTGTGTCAGATTGGATAGTTTGGCATGCCAATAGGGTATTGCTTTAGCAGTACTGCGAAAGGCTTTATGCCTGTATTCATGGCTTTATGCCGGTATTCATGACTTTATGCCCGCATTCATGGCTTTATGCCTGTATTCATGGCTTTTATGCCCGATTATGTGTTATTATGGCTTTTTAGCCATACTGACTGCATACGTGGTTGACATTCCGCGTCCCATGGTATGACGGCCCGGGGCACCGCGGTGTCCAGTGCCAACGACCCGTTATCCAGTTTAGTCAGCCTGTCATAGGTTACTTGGGCAGTGAAATTTATTGAAATAAGTTAAGAATATTAGTAATAAAAAAAATATTAGAAATTAAATAAATGAGTAAGATGACCTAAAATAAATTAGAATAGTTATTTATTAGAAAGAATCGAAATGAACTGGACTGATATCAAAATTTACTTATTATGAAACAATCTGAGACAACCTAGCAAGTATAGAGAAAATGCTAAAAGATTAGCAAAGAAAATTATAACATAAATAAATATTGTAAATGTGACTTATATAATAATATAAGCATAAATTTATTATTTTCAGATCATTTTTCTTTGTACATTTTTACTGTACATTAGCGAAATAAATACTTTCAAAGAAGACTAAATTAGGATAAAACATATTAAATTTTAGAAACCGCATGTGAAGTATAAATAAATCTTAATTATTTGAATTATGTTTTATTTCTATCTTTATTTGTATATTATTTCCTTATTATATTATTGCACCACTAAACAGCAATGCTTAGCGCGATAGAATTGTTTCCTTCGCGCAGGTACTGAAGCTAGAACCCAATGGACATTTGACTGGGAATTTTGGGAGTTTTGATCAGCAGAGTGTCAAAGTTTGTCACCTCCTCAGCAATGCATGTAGATAGGGCCCATATAGATCATATTTTATATTTTGTATAAAATGCTTAGATATTATATTGTAATGTATATTATGAACAGGTAATTAATAGGAATGCGATGTAAATTAATTAATTAGCTTTTTCATATGTAATTAATTTATATATCATGTAAATTATGAAATTTTGTAATTATTTTGTAAATTATGTAAACTAAGGAAATTTGAAAATTTTGCTTATGTAATTTGAGAATGTTTACATATGAATTGAGTATGAATGGAAATGTATGGAAATGATTATGAAATTGAAATGTATGGATGAGATTTTAAATATGAGAAAATTATGAGAATGATTGATGAGATAATTATGATTAGCATGGATAAGATTTTATTTTAGAAATATTGTTGAATTTCAAACAGTTGAATATTGAAATACGCCAAACGATAATAAAATAGGAGAAACTCCGCTGGTTTTTCCATCGAAAAATAATTGATATTAAATTAAATGAATTCAAAATTATTTAGAAAAAAATAAAGATAAGTTAGGGTGCTCCAGCACCGAATGTAGTTCTTAACATGCTAGTTATTGTCCAAAAGAATATGTCGGGCAATAAAGGAAAAGAGGTAGCTTTCATTTCATCTTCTTCTGCTAGAAAGTCCAATAAGAAGAAGGGCAATAAGAAAAGGAAACCTCAAATTCCTAGTCCTTCCAAGAAGATAGCTAAACAAAAAGGGAAGACCAAAGCTGATGGAGGCAAAGGAAAGTGTTTCCACTGCCAGAAAGATGGGCACTGGAAAAGAAACTGCCCAGAGTATCTTGCTTCACTGAAGGATAAAAAGGATAGACCTTCAGAAGGTATGTCTGTGTCTTGTTATTTAGATTCTGATGATACTCATAGTTAATCTATAACTTGGGTTTTAGATACTGGTGCCAGTTCTCACATTTCTTATGATATGCAGGAACTAACAAACTGTAGCAGCTTGTGTTCTCGAGATGTTAGACTCCGGACTGGCGATGGCTCAAATTTTGAAGCTTTAGACATAGGATCTAAATCTTTTTATATGTCTGGACATGTTTTGTGTTTGAATAATATTTTATATGTACCTGATGCTTTTAAGAACATCATTTCTATATCTAGTTTGACTAGAAATGGCTATGAATTTTAGTTCACAAATGATGTCTGCAAAATTTATTTTGGAAATAAATATGTTGGCTTGGGTTATATTCATGATGGTCTTTATTATTTGGATAATAACAACAAATACAAAATGAATGTAAGTAATCTAAAAGAATGCAATGCCATGGTGAAAATCAACTCAAGTTCAAAATATATTTGGCACTTAAGATTAGGTCATGTTGCAGAAGATAGGATTGCAAAACTAGAGAAAATAGGGATTTTATTCTCATTGGGTTCTGAATCTACTCTAACTTGTGGATCTTGCCTTCAAGGCAAAATGACTAGATCACCCTTTGTTGGACAAGAACTAAGAGCTAAAAATATTTTGGAGCTAATACATAGTGATGTATGTGGCCCATTTAAAGGAATGGCTAGAGGTGGTTTTCATTATTTTATTACCTTTACTGATGACAAATCAAGGTTTGGGTATTTGTATTTAATGAAATACAAACATGAATCCTTTAAAAAGTTCAAAGAATTTAAATCTGAAGTAGCAAATAAAATAGGAAAAAGTATTAAAGCTCTTCGATCAGATCATGGAGATGAATACTTGAGTACTGAATTTGATGAATACTTGAAAGTGTTAGTAGTATGCCCTAGAGCATATCATTTAGTATGTATCTTGTATATATTTTTATTAATAAAAGGCATTTCCACTTTTCCGTTTACATAATATATTTATGTGTAATAGAAAAGGTCCATTGATATTTTGTTAGAAATATTATTCTTAAGTTGTTAAGAATATGAGTTACAATATTTCTAGCACAAAGTATCATAAATAGGTTCACAATCGAGGATACTTCATAATAAGGACATGACTTATCCAGAAAGATTGTATTCATGTTTGTTCCCAAGTTATTTATATGAGATATAAATAAGATGGAATGGTGAGTCTCATGCCATATAACAAACATGATAGGCACTTATAAATGATAAGTAGGCCGAACCAGTGACACTTATGACAAGCACATGGAGTTTACTCTTGTCAATGTTTTGTCATAAATCATATCAGTGCATATAATCTTTAGACCTGAGATAGCACAGTTATCTTGTATATAGGTAGTTTGAGTTTGATACTGCTTTCATACTTGTACTTTGTATGGGTATATGGGCATGTGTTGGCTCCTGCTAGTTATATATGGAGGTAGGTGTTGATCAAGAAGGAATCTGTTCCTCTAAGTAAATAGAGATAAAATCCTATGTTCATTTAATTGTTCTTGATGTTTCAAGTTCCTGGCCAGGACAGATAGATTTATTCAGAAAAGAGTTTCTGATGAGAAAAATCTTTTAATCAAGAACTGGAATTAAAAGAGAACATAATATTCATAGCAAATGGAGTTTGACATAAACCATGACTCCAGCTTGAGTTGGGATTTTGTAACAGAGAGATTCTAGTGCATGGTAACATATGATTATAGGTTCATTTAAGGTAAATCTTATTACTAATTGGGTGGCCATGGCATGCTATGCTAGGTGTTAACCATGGTCTATGAGGTTCATAAAATGATTTAGAGAAATCATTTATGGTAAGAAAGAGTTCTGATGATATTAAGAGTTGATATCATGTCTCATTGCCAATTAGTGATGAGCCTAGTAAGTCACACACATACACAAGTTATCACCTATTTAAATATAATTTAATTAATTAATTAAAGAGTTTAATTGATTAATTAAATAGATTTGGTTTGCAATAAAATTGCAAAGTCCCTAGCATGACTTGAAACCAAATCTAGATTATTGGATGTGTAGTATAAATTAAATTTATATTTAAAGTGTTTAAATATGAATTTAATTGATGAGAAATTAATTAATAGAGATTAATTAATTAATTTATATTTGATATAAACTAATTAGAAGAAGAAAATAATTATTTTGGGTTAAGAACTCAAAATTAAGACACAGGGGCATTTTGGTTATTTTGTACAGACACGTGGCACCATGAGATGGTGACACATGGCATAACACATAAGCTTGCCAAATATTTTTAATCATGTAAGATGATTAAAATTAAGATTAAATATAGGTTTGACACTTGGCACAATGTGTTTGGGTCACTTAAACCTAGAGCTAATCAAAAGGTGACATGTGGCTAGGGTTTAATGTGTTAACCTAGCTATTTAAGTGGGGTTATGAAAAGAAAACACAACCAGCAGCCTCTCCTCTCATATGTCACGCCACTTTGAGCCTCTCCAGCTATTTCTCTTCATCTCTCATCAATTCAAAGAGATTAGCCATCAATCTCTTGAATTAAGAACACTAGAAATTGTTTCTAGTGTCCTGTTTGCATCTCTAATCTCTTAAAAGGCAGAACTTGAATTTCTAATTAATAGAAAAGGCTTTAGAAGCTGTTCAAGGGCTGCCATAGGTGTTCTTGGTGTGGACAAGCTAGAGGGACAACATCTGGTGTCCTGAAGACGAATCTCAAAGGCGCAGACACTCTGCAGCACATCAAGAGGTTAGTGTAATCTTTCTTTATTTAATCTAGGGTTCTAAAATTAATCTGATTAATTTTAAAATCTTAAATGGAAAATACAGATCCAAAAACATATTAAAAGAGTTTTAATATGTTGTTTATCATTGAAATTAAATAGATAAAAATAAATCTTGCATGGTGCATGTGACCCTAGGTGAAAATTTTTGAATTCAATGGTATAATCTTGTGTTTTTCACGCTTCCGTTCCTTCAATTGGTATCAGAGCCACTATATTTGCCATTTAGATTGTTGATTATATAATTTAATTGTGTGTTTGATCATGAGATCAAGAGATTCATTGCTGGTTGGATCATGAGGTGTGGCGGCACACATGGTGAAGCCACCATTGGTGGCGGCAACAATGGTTCCTTGGGTGGTTCAAGGTTTGGCTTTTAATTCTGCAATTGTTGTATGATCTAAGGCCTATTCTTTGACTAATTAAAGTGTTTAATTAGTTGTTTTAATCACACAATTAAATTATGATTCAAATCAGAATTTTAAAAATTGTTTGAATGTGATTCAAATCTAAATTTTAAAAGTTGTTTGAATGTGATTCAAAACTGAATTTTTAAAGTTGTTTGAATCATATTTAAATCTGATTTTTTAAAATTGATTCAATAAAATTCAGATCTGATTTTTTAAAAAATATTTGAATGTGATTCAAATCTGATTTTTTAAAAAATGTTTGAATGTGATTCAAATCTGAATTTTTGAAGTTGTTTGAATGTGATTCAAATCTGAATTTTTAAATTTGTTTGAATGAGATTCAAATCTGAATTTTTAAATTTATTTGAATCATATTCAAATCTGGATTTTTAAGTTGAATATGAGATATTCAATTTAATTTAAGTATGTATGTTTTATTTAATTGTTAAATAGTGATATGCATGATGGATGATCATGGACTATAAAAGACCAATGTGATTGGATTTATTTCTTTTATGTTTCTTTGGGATTGTAAATTAATTAATTTATTTTAATTTTTTTGGGCATGTATTATTAAGTTTGTAATATTTTTGGGTTGTAATTTCATTTATTTAAGTTCTTGTAAATTCGCCTTGGTATGCCAAGGATTATTATGTAATATTGGATTGCAAGAAGTTCAAGGAGGTCAAGAGCATTGGAGGGACCAGTGGGAGGAATTCAATATCAAGTGTTGATTATGTACTCCTTCAGCAACTCTTGTAAAATGAATGAATGAAATGCACCTAGGAATGCCCTGATTCAATTCTTGGTGGCTCAGAATTGAATCCCTTAGAAAGTCCATGATCATACCATATTTACTGTTTATCCATGAATGCATGAGATGTATGGGAATGTATGCAATTATATGATATATGCATGCTAAATAGATAATGTGCAAAGTGAGACCTTAATAGTAATTAGGATGGCTATAAAATCTTCCAAACAAATGATTAAGTTGGAAATGCTATAATTAAAGTAATTATAACATAAGCCCTCCATTGGGGCAATTATTTTAAGAAATTTTAAATAGTTGCATGAGATGCAATTAATTTAAGAGATTTTCTTAAGAATAATTGTTAAGCATGAGATGTTGTAAATATGTAAATGGTTTGGTGGCCAATATTGGATGTACCTGAGGACATTAAAATTATTTGCATAATTCGGCTCAATGGGATCAACTTAACTAATGCAAGATAAGTCAATATTGGATGTACCTGAGATTTTGAGCATTAGGGGCTAGGACAAGGATTGAGCCTCACATGAGATGTGATGGGCACGGAGTTGCTCACTTATAGTTTCTTGTAATTCCAATAATGGATGTACACGAGGATGATCAATAGAATTATAAGAATTCAATCACCCACTAGAAATCCATCCAACTAGGATTTCCGTTTTCTACTTTGGAAGTGTAGGATTCGCTAAGTTAGTGGGAGGACCAAATTGATTAAAAGACCATAATCATTTTGGTTAATTACATGATACATTTACTAATTAATCTGGTTATTTTCTGCAGTTAATTTTCTGATAAAAATGAGCACAAAACAACCACCACCATCCAATATCCTTGCAAGCATACTTGATCATAACAGGTTGACAGGACCTAATCATGCGATTGGCTAAGAAATTTGAAACTTGTCTGAACCTTGAACATATAGGATATGTTCTAGATTCAAATGTTCTGGTCCCTTACCTCCAGGCCACACAAGAGGAACATGATACTTTGGACAAGTGGAAGGAGCATGATATGAGAGCTAAGTGTTACATGCTTGCTTCCATGAGTAATGAGTTCTGAAGCAACATGAGAACATGCAGTGCGAGTGAGATCCTCCTTCACCTACAAGAGTTGTATGGTGAGCACAATGAGAATGCTAGGTATGAGATATCTAGACAGTTATTCCGTATGAGGATGTCGAGAGGGCGAGAATGTTGGGGATCATGTCCACAAGATGATTGGTGATTGAGCGGTTGGAACATCTTGACTTCAACATGGATTTCCAACTACAAACGGATTTGATCCTTGATCCCTTCACGAGTCTTTTGGGAATTTTGTGACAAATTTCCATATGACTAAACAGAATGCACCTTAGCTGAATTACTCAACATCTGGTTATTGCCCAAAAGAATATGCCAGCAATAAAGAAAAGAGGTAGCTTTGGTTGCATCTTCTTTTCTTTGGAAAGTCCAACAAGAAGAAAGGCAATAAGAAAAAGAAACCTCAGATTCTGGTCCTTCAAGAAAATAGCTAAGCAGAAAAGTAAGACTAAAGTCGATGGAGGCAAAGGAAAGTGTTTCCACCGCCAACAGAAAGTGTTTCCATTGCCGAAGAAAGTGTTTCCACTAGCAGTATAGCAATCTAAATGAATACAATGCCATGGTGAAAACCAACTCAAGTTCAAAATATATTTGGCACTTAAGGTTATGTCATGTTGCAGAAGATAGGATTGCAAAATTGGAGATAATGGGGAGTCTATCCTCATTGGGCTCTGAGCCTACTCCAACTTGTGAATCTTGCCTTCAAGGCAAAATGACTAGATCACCCTTTGTTGGACAAGGGCTAAGAGTGAAAATATTTTGGAACTAATACATAGTGATGTATGTGGTCCGTTTAAAGAAATGGCTAGAGGGGCTTTCATTATTTTATTACCTTTCTTGATGATAAATCAAGGTTTGGGTATTTGTATTTGATGAAATACAAACATGAATCCTTTGAAAAGTTCAAAGAATTTAAATCAAGTAGAAAATCAAACAGAAAAAATATTAAAGCTCTTCGATCGGATCGTGGAGGTGAATATTTGAGTCTTGAATTTGATGAATACTTGAGAGAGCATGGCATTGTTTCTCGGTGACTCCTCCAGAACGCCATAACGAATGGTGTATACGAAGGAGAAATCGTACCCTATTGGATATGGTACGTAGTATGATGAGCTATCTTGATATGCCAATCTCCTTTTGGGGATTTGCATTAGAATCGACTTTATATATTCGAATAGGATTCCATCAAAATCAGTTTCTTCCACACCTTATGAGATATGGCATGGAAGAAAACCAAGTCTTAAGCATGTTAAGATTTGGGGTTGTCCACTTATATCAAAAGTGAACACCGATAAATTGGAGACCAGATCGAGAAAAGGTCGATTTGTTGGATATCCAAAGATAGTTTTGGATATTATTTTTATTTTCCCACTTCACAAAGGTTGTGATAAGTAGAGATGCCACATTTCTTGAACAACAATTTGTCCAAGAAGGAGGCAAAGGAAGGCAAATAGAGTTAGAATTGGAGAATTCGACCAACCAGCGATCAGATGGATATAGATCCATCTAGTCAACCTATACCCATTGATGAAACATCTACAATTTGTTCCTCGTAGAACAACTGTGGTATCTCACCCACGGTGAGATATGGTTTTCTTCATGAAGAAGAACAAGAGTTGTCTACTCATGAAGAAGTAGATCATGGAGATGATCCACTTACCTATGAAGAAGCTATATCGGATATAGACTCTTCAAAATGGATTGATGCTATGAAATCCGAGATTGATTCCATGTATAAGAATCAAGTTTGGGATCTTGTTGACCCACGAAGGTATTGTACCTATAGGGAACAAATGGGTTTTCAAGAAGAAAATTGGTTACGATGGAAAGGTAGAGACCTATAAGGCAAGGCTAGTAGCGAAAGGGTTTCGCCAAAGGCAAGGAATAGACTATGAGGAGACTTTCTGCTTTGTTGCCATGCTTAAATCAATTAGGATTTTATTAGCAATAGTGCATACTATGATTATGAGATTTGGCGGATGGATGTCAAAGCGACTTTTCTCAATGGATACATTGAAGAAAACATTTTCATGGAACAACCTAGGATTTGAATCCCAAGATGGTTCCAAGGTATGCAAGCTAAAGCGATCCATTTATGGGTTGAAACAAGCTTCGAGGAGTTGGAACATCCGTTTTGATGAAGCCATTAAATCTTTTGGTTTTATCAAAAATGAGGATGAGCCATGTGTATATAAGAAGGTTAGTGACAGTGCTATCACTTTCCTTGTCTTATATGTGGATGACATACTGTTGATGGGTAATGATACAGGTATGTTGACGACTATAAAGGTATGGTTGTCAAATACATTCTCCATGAAAGACTTAGGGGAGGCAACCTATATTCTTGGGATTCGCATCTATAGAGATAGAGCGAAAAGAATAATTGGTTTATCCCAAAGTCTATACTTGGAAAAGGTGTTAAAGAGGTTTAACATGCTTGATTCCAAGAGAGGATTGTTACCAGTGAGACATGGTATCCACCTTTCTAAAGAGATGTCTCCAAAGACACCTGAAGAAAGAGATAAGATGGCTAGGATTCCATATGCTTCGGCTATTGGAAGTTTAATGTATGCAATGTTGTGTACTAGGCCGGATATCGCATATGCTGTTAGTTTGACTAGCAGGTATCAATCCAATCCAGGTTTGGAACACTGGATAGCTGTCAAGAATATCCTTAAGTACTTGAGAAGAACTAAGGATTTATTCTTGATTTATGGAGGTGGAGACTTACAATTGGATGGTTATACTGATTCTGATTTCCAATCAGATATCGATGATAGAAAGTCTACCTCTGGATATGTGTTCATTTGTAATGGAGGTGCGATCGGTTGGAAGAGTTCCAAGCGAGCACATTGCAGATTCCACTATCGAGGTGAGTATATTCTGCATCGAGATCTTGCAAAAGAAGTCGTTTGGATAAAGAAGTTCATGACAGAACTTACGATAGTTCCTTCCATTGAGTCAATAGTTCCATTACCTTTGTGACAACAATGGAGCGATCATCTGAGCTAAGGAACCAAGGTCTCACCAGAAATCCAAACACATAGAAAGGCGCTACCACATTATCAGAGATATAGTTGGGCAAGGCAATATAGCCATGCAGAAAAATAACATCAGCTGAAAAAATTCAGCTGATCCATGCACTAAGCCTTTGTCACAAGCTCAGTTAGACTGACATCTTGAGAAGATGGGTCTAAGGTATTGTAATGAATGGCTCTAGTGCTAGTGGGAGATTGTTAGTAGTATGCCCTAGAGCATATCATTTAGTATGTATCTTGTATATATTTTTATTAATAAAAGGCATTTCCACTTTTCCGTTTACATAATATATTTATGTGTAATAGAAAAGTTCCATTGATATTTTGTTAGAAATATTATTCTTAAGTTGTTAAGAATATGAGTGACAATATTTCTAGCACAAAGTATCATAAATAGGTTCACAATCGAGGATACTTCATAATAAGGACATGACTTATCCTGAAAGATTGTATTCATGTTTGTTCCCAAGTTATTTATATGAGATATAAATAAGATGGAATGGTGAGTCTCATGCCATATAACAAAAATGATAGGCACTTATAATTGATAAGTATGACGAACCAGTGACAGTTATGAAAAGCACATGTATTTTAATCTTATCAATTTTTTGTCATAAATCATATCGATGCATATAATCTTTAGACACAGAGATAGCAGTTATCTTGTATATAGGTAGTTTGAGTTTGATCTGCTTTCATACTTGTACTTTGTATGGGTATATGGGCATGTGTTGGCTCTGCTAGTTATATATGGAGGTAGGTGTTGATCAAGAAGGAATCTGTTCCTCTAAGTAAATAGAGATAAAATCCTATGTTCATTTAATTGTTCTTGATGTTTCAAGTTCTGGCCAGAGACAGATAGATTTATTGAAAAGAGTTTACGATGAGAAAAATCTTTTAATCAAGAACTGGAATTAAAAGAGAACATAATATTCATAGCAAATGGAGTTTGACATAAACCATGACTCGGCTTGAGTTGGGATTTTATGCAGAGAGATTCTAGTGCATGGTAACATATGATTATAGGTTCATTTAAGGTAAATCTTATTACTAATTGGGTGGCCATGGCATGCTATGCTAGGTGTTAACCATGGTCTATGAGGTTCATAAAATGATTTAGAGAAATCATTTATGGTAAGAAAGAGTTCTGATGATATTAAGAGTTGATATCATGTCTCATTGCCAATTAGTGATGAGCCTAGTAAGTCACACACATACACAAGTTATCACCTATTTAAATATAATTTAATTAATTAATTAAAGAGTTTAATTGATTAATTAAATAGATTTGGTTTGCAATAAAATTGCAAAGTCCCTAGCATGACTTGAAACCAAATCTAGATTATTGGATGTGTAGTATAAATTAAATTTATATTTAAAGTGTTTAAATATGAATTTAATTGATGAGAAATTAATTAATAGAGATTAATTAATTAATTTATATTTGATATAAACTAATTAGAAGAAGAAAATAATTATTTTGGGTTAAGAACTCAAAATTAAGACACAGGGGCATTTTGGTCATTTTGCAGTGTGACACGTGGCACCATGAGATGGTGACACATGGCATAACACATAAGCTTGCCAAATATTTTTAATCATGTAAGATGATTAAAATTAAGATTAAATATAGGTTTGACACTTGGCACAATGTGTTTGGGTCACTTAAACCTAGAGCTAATCAAAAGGTGACATGTGGCTAGGGTTTAATGTGTTAACCTAGCTATTTAAGTGGGGTTATGAAAAGAAAACACAACCAGCAGCCTCTCCTCTCATATGTCACGCCACTTTGAGCCTCTCCAGCTATTTCTCTTCATCTCTCATCAATTCAAAGAGATTAGCCATCAATCTCTTGAATTAAGAACACTAGAAATTGTTTCTAGTGTCCTGTTTGCATCTCTAATCTCTTAAAAGGCAGAACTTGAATTTCTAATTAATAGAAAAGGCTTTAGAAGCTGTTCAAGGGCTGCCATAGGTGTTCTTGGTGTGGACAAGCTAGAGGGACAACATCTGGTGTCACGAAGACGAATCTCAAAGCGCAGAGACATGCGGCACATCAAGAGGTTAGTGTAATCGTTCTTGATTTAATCTAGGGTTCTAAAATTAATCTGATTAATTTTAAAATCTTAAATGGAAAATACAGATCCAAAAACATATTAAAAGAGTTTTAATATGTTGTTTATCATTGAAATTAAATAGATAAAAATAAATCTTGCATGGTGCATGTGACCCTAGGTGAAAATTTTTGAATTCAATGGTATAATCTTGTGTTTTTCACGCTTCCGTTCCTTCAGAAAGAGCATGGCATTGTTTCCCAGCTGACTCCTCTAAGAACACCATAGTTGAATGGTGTATCTGAAAGGAGAAATCGTACCCTATTAGATATGGTACGTAGTATGATGAGCTATACTGATATGCCAATCTCCTTTTGGAGATTTGCATTAGAATCAGCTTTACATATTCTGAATAGGATTCCATCAAAATCAGTTTCTTCCACACCTTATGAGATATGGCATGGAAGAAAACTAAGTCTTAAGCATGTTAAGATTTAGGGTTGTCCAGCTTATATAAAAAAGGTGGACACTGATAAATTGGAAACCAGATCAGAAAAAGGTTGATTTATTGGATATCCAAAAGAGAGTTTTGGATACTATTTTTATTTTCCTACATTACAAAAGGTTGTGGTAAGTAGAGATGCCACATTTCTTGAACAACAGTTTGCTCAAGAAGGAGGCAAAGGAAGGCAAATAGAGTTAGAATTGGAGAATTCTGACCAACCAACAGATCATATGGATATAGATTCATCTGGTCAACCTACACCTATTGATGAAACATCTATAGTTGTTCCTCGCAGATCAACCAGGATTTCTCACCCACCAGTGAGATATGGTTTTCTTCATGAAGAAGAACAAGAGCTGTTTACTCATGAAGAAGTAGATCATAGAGATGATCCACTTACTTATGAAGAAGCTATATCAGATATAGACTTTTCAAAATGGATTAAAGCTATAAAATCTGAAATTGATTCCATATATAAGGATCAAGTTTGGAATCTTGTTGACCCACCTGAAGGTATAGTACTTATAGGGAATAAATGGGTTTTCAAGAAGAAAATTTGTTATGATGGAAAGGTAGAGACCTATAAAGCAAGGCTAGTAGCGAAAGGGTTTCGCCAAAGGCAAGGAATCGACTATTAGGAGACTTTTTCGCCTGTTGCCATACTTAAATCAATTAGGATTCTATTAGTAATAGCTGCATACTATGATTATGAGATTTGACAGATGAATATCAAAACAGCTTTTCTCAATAGATACACTGAAGAAAACATTTTCATTGAACAACCTAGGAGTTTTGAATCCCAAGATGGTTCCAAAGTATGCAAGCTAAAGCGATCCATTTATGGGTTGAAACAAGCTTCAGGAGTTGGAACATCCATTTTGATGAAGCCATTAAGTCATTTGGTTTTATCAAAAATGAGGATGAGCCATGTGCACATAAAACAGTTAGTGATAGTGCTGTCACTTTCCTTGTCTTATATGTGGATGACATTTTATTGATGGGTAATGACATAAGTATGTTGACAACTGTAAAGGTATGGTTGTCAAATACATTCTCCATGAAAGATTTAGGAGAGGCAACCTATATTTTTGGGATTCGCATCTATAGAGATAGAGCGAAAAGAATAATTAGTTTATCCCAAGGTCTATACTTGGAAAAGGTGTTAAAGAGGTTTAACATACTTTATTCCAAGAGAGGATTATTACTAGTGAGACATGGTATCCACCTTTCTAAAGAGATGTCCCCAAAGACACCTGAAGAAAGAGATAAAATGGCCAGGATTCCATATGCTTCGGCTATTAGAAGTTTGATGTATGCAATGTTGTGTACTAGGCCGGATATCGCATAAATGTTGTGTACTAGGCCGGATATCGCATATGCTGTTAGTTTGACTAGCAGGTTTCAATCCAATCCAGGTTTGGAACACTGGATAGCTGTCAAGAATATCCTTAAGTACATGAGAAGAACTAAGGATTTATTCTTCATATACAGAGGTAGTGTGTCACACCCTACCCCTCCGTAAGGCATGACATGATCCCGTAGTATACCTAATGAATTACCAAACTTCGTCTACTAATAACCCATTAAATACACTACGAGGGATTTTAAACCTTTTCTTACTTCTTTTTTTTTTTTTATAAGTGGTGAGTACTATTGATAGGTGTTAAAAATTTTTAACTGAAGTGAAACAAAATAACAAATTTGACTATCAATAATTTATGTAAAAATTTTGGCAGGGTGCCATCTATATTTTGAATAAAATAGTTCTTAAAAAAAAAACCTGTAAAAAGCATTTCCAATATATTTCTCAATCCCAAACTCCAATAAATTTGTTCAACACAATAAATTTCTCAACATTATCAATTCAGTTCAACAATCAATTTTCCAGTGTTTTCAAAAGCTGAGATAAGATAAATATACCACAATATTTTTACAAGTCAAAATAATTTACAAGCTTAGTTTACAACTGCTCAAGATCAAGTACAATATATACATACAATGCACATACATTACAATAAAAACTACACAATATGGTATACTCGATACACCCGGCGAAATCTCAAAATGAGGTACAAGCAGCCTACTCTGCTGCTCTGTCCGTCTGTCTACCTGCGACAGCAATGAAAAAGCTATCGCTAAGTAAAATTTATTCAGTGCTGCACAATAACAATTTAAAATGCAGTACATAAAACTTTTATTGACAATTTACAATCCAAAAAATTCACAATTTTTCAAAGCTCATATAGCACAAATTTGATCAAACAATTGAATAACACAGTGTTGCCAATCAATAACACAATTTGATCAAATAACTGAGTAACACAGTTTTGCCAATCAATAACACAATTTAGGCCATGACACAAATTTTTCCAAACATGCTGTGTGTACATCACGATAAGGCACACTCACCCTACTAATCGAAATCAATGAGGGAGGAAGCTAGCAAGATAATGAGAACTCATCCACACTCACCTCAGACTGGCAAGTCAAAGAGGGAGGAATATAATCACACTCACCCCATAATGGAGGAGGAACATAGGAACATTGTCATGCCAAGTGTGAATCAAAACAATTCCAAATCACAATATTTCATACAAACCACAAATCACATTTTATCTCAAACTTTCCATTTCCAAAGTAGGCAACACAATAATTTCCAATTAAAATTTCTAAAGCCAAAACAATCAAATATTATTAATAACTCATTTCTCTAAATAAAATTTCTAGAAAAAACGGTGAATATAAAAAGTATTATGCACAGACATAATTTAAAATTATAATGTTCAATTAAATTTTTAAGTAGAAAATGAGAAATCAAAATTATTGTGCACAAACCTCTGATATATGCCTCTTGGCCCTGACTCAGTGTTCCTTATGCTTCTCAATATCCTTTTCAACTGAAACACACAATTTAAAGTGTTTCAGTACTCAATGAATTTGTTTCTAACAATAAAATCCAATATTTAAATTTTCTTGATACTATTCCTTTCAATTCATTTCATTAGTCAACCTATAATGTTGACCCTTGATGCACTCTAAGTGAGTCAATTCTAATGTTACCAATATGTCACATTTTATAGCCCTTTAGTGTTGGTATATGTTACCAATTTCATTTCCAAGTGTATTGCATTTTATTGCAATTTACCGAATTTCGGTGTACTATTTTGACCTAGCCAGATGACCTAGTTCCCTCGGTTTTCAGGTTTTGGTCCAAACTAAAAACTTGTAGGTCTATGTCTTATTGCACGCAGGGCAAAATTTCTGGTCATTCTGAGTTGTGTAGACCAAGATATGGTCAATTTAGCAACGCTGGACAAAATGCACTAAAATGGTAGGCTTAGGTCATTTTTAGGTCACTTTTGGTTCGGCTAGTTTTGGTACCTGAACTTGTACAAGCTATTTGGCTTAGTTCTGGCCATTTTTGGGCTTTGGTCTTCATAAGAATTGTGGATCTATGTCTAAACTATTCATGGTAAAAATTTTAGGTCATTTGGACCTATTTTGAGTAAGTTATGGTCAAAAAACTAACTGCTACTCAAATGTTCAATTTTCAGGCTTCTAAGTCACTAATCCGGATTTGGTCATTTTTCAAGTCACCTTTTAGGCAAAATTTAGGGAAGTTTCCTTTATGAAAGTTGGCACAGTTTGTGCCTAGTTTCACCTTCAATTGGTCTCATACCAATTGAAGTCACACACTTAAGGTTCTAAGCTAAAACATACACTGCCCTGCTACACCTTCTTCATCACTTACCAATTACACATTCAATACTTACCAAGCTAACACTTTCATGCCAATTCTGGTTGCACCATACCATTAACACACTTAACAACACATTTTGGTCATTTTGGATAGCTTGTAACCATTCTCAACATACACATTATAACCCAGAATTTTCCAAGTCCATTTACACAATTTAACCACATGAACATACCTCATTTACATGTCCAAATCCAAACAATTATTCACATACACATGCTGCCACTATAAGCAACGTAATTCAACAATATTTCATGAATTTCAATACTTCAATCTTCTTCATAAGGCTGCCACAAGTTTACACATACCCATCAACTTCCATTTTCACTTTTCAAGTTTACAAATCAAACTTTACATTCATAATTCACACATACAAGAGGATTAAATTGCTAGCACTTCAAATGGACTCAACCAACACTAATTCCCATAAATTCCCACCAACTTAATGTAAGAAAAACTCAAGCAACTCACCTCCCATGGCTGCCAAAAATGGACAGTCCATAATTCAACCATTTCTTCAAATTTCTTCACCCAAAATACTACCCATAACCTCAACACAAGTTTTAATTAAGGAAGAGAAGAAAATAAGCACTTACCTCTTATTGGAGCTTGCTAAAGCCTCACCCAAACTTCTTCTTTTTGCTGCCAATGTCTTCCCCAAGTTGAGTATGCAAGGTTTAATGAAGAAACTTAGTGTAAAAGAGGGCTAAATGTGGAGTGCATGGAGGTTTTTCAAGGTTTGGCCATGGTGGTTCTTCAATGGAGCTTTCAGCTGATTTTTTCCACAAGGTTGAAGATGAGTATTCTGCTGTCCCAAAGGCTTATAAAGGTATCCCAAATTATGAGTTAGTGGAGCATTAACTTGGATTAAAGAATTAATTATCCATAGTTTCCTAAATTGTAATTTTACCACCATTCTTTCACTATTAATATAATGTACTACAATTTAATTTTTTATGACATTTTCAAAGTTTAATAACATTTATTTTTAATGGACATTTAGGTCAAAAGGCAACTCGGGGTGTCAATTGACCAAAATACCCCTATTCGGGTTGTATTCCCAATTTTTTGGTAACACTAATTTTTGTCGTTTTCTCGATTTCTCATTTTTCTTTGTACTAATTAATTAATTTTTCTTTGATATTTCTAATGACATTTATACTTTAATAGATGTTCATTTAAGTTTAAAAAATATTTTCCAGGGTTGCTCGCGGTCTAGGGCTAGTCAACGGTCCACGCTGCAACTTCCCAGTGCCGTCACCCATCGCTATGGTTCTTGGCTCATTTAACTTGGTTACATTTCATTGCTATTATTTTTCCTTTGTTTTTCTTGTATTTTTTTTTCTTGTATTTCATTATTTTATGTCTCCTCACTAACATTTAAATTTCGTTCTAGGCATTCTAACTTTCTGAACAGACACTGGTCACCGGAACAGTAGAATGCACTACCAAACATAGGGGTGTTCCCTCCCCCCCCCCTTAAAATAAAATTTGTCACTAAATTTTACCCAACAGCCGTCTTACAATATTCACACGTTTATTTTCTCCTATCTATATGATCATATAATATTCTTTCCTTTGAATTTGTGTAAGACTTTTAATAATCTAATACAATATTTACTTTGTTTATACAACACCTATCTTTTCGTACTGTTGTTCTGTCTAATATTTCGATTCATGTTCCCTTCTTGAATGACCATTGAGGTTATGTTAAAATTATTTATCTAATTATTGGTCCTCTGACCATTTTAGTCAACAATCTTACTCATATTCGTAACATTTCTTTGTTATATCCGAACCAACTATTCAAATTTTTACTTCCACAACTCTTTTTGTCTATTAATATTCTAAAATCTACTTCTTTTTGTACTAAACTATAACCTTTCGATATTCTAACTTTTGAGTTTTAAATCTCTAAGTAGGATTTCCAAGCTCATTTCCAACCATAAAATTCTGTCCTGGCATAACTATACCAAAACAGATGTTGTTGACAACTATTCTCATCTTGGTGTACTATCAAGTAGTACGTAGCTCTACACAATAATCTCAAGTTAGTACTGTAATCTGCAGCTTACAGTATAAACATTAAGAACATTGCATAGTTACTACGATACATTCCAATAAATGAAACTTTCCTATCTTTTATCCTTTTTGAATTCACTAATATCCGAAACTTATTCTGATTACAATATCCACTGACAATTACTAACTGTAACATCTTTGCCCTCATCTAGAGCAAGTCTATTACCGTAAATTACTTTTACGTCCTCTTGCCTTACATTAAGTAGGCTTACCATTTAGCTTTATAATTTATGGTGTTTTAGAAAATACCTTTCATCGATAAACTATTCCAAAATTAATTTCACTTATTATCATAATCCTTATCTTAAAGGACTAATCACTAATGCATCAAAATTTATTCCCATGATGATCCGCCTCTGTCATATTCCTGAGCTCGGAGCTCCTCAATTTCTTTTCTCTTCCCCAAATTACTGCTCGAGCTCCGACCCATAGGTCTCTCTCTCTTCTCTATCTCATGTTGCCCTTGTGGGGGTTGGGTCTGTACTTGAGCTTGAGCTGACAGAGTATCAGCTATTTATTGAAAGAAAGTGGCCATTTGCTTGGCCATTTGTGCAGTAATTTGTACCGGTAAAATTGGTACAGTCAGGCCTTCGACACTTTGTGGAGCTGGGGCCTCAACTTGTACTTCTGCTATCACAGACTGTTCTATTGTCTCATTTTTCTCTTCCATATCTTTTCACAGGATTTTCTATTTCCTATGCAACCGACACAAAGAGATTTCCTCCTGTTAGTGCAAATTTATAATGTAATGTACTGAATGTGTCAAATAATGACATTAAGCAGTTGTACTATGAAGAAAGAATATACAAATTATAGGTCAAAACAGAATTTAAAAACTTGCTCTGATACCACTTAAACATATCACACCCTACCCCTCCGTAAGGCATGACATGATCCCGTAGTATACCTAATGAATTACCAAAATTCGTATACTGATAACTCATTAAATAAACTACAAGGGATTTTAAACCTTTTCTCACTTCTTCTTCTTCTTCTTCTTCATCTTCATCTTTTTTTTTTTTTTTTTACAGTGGTAAGCACTATTGACTGGTGTTAAAAATTTTTAACTGAAGTGAAACAAAATAACAAATTTGAGTATCAATAATTTCTGTAAAAATTTTGGTAGGGTGCCATCTATATTTTGAATAAAATAGTTTTTCAAAAAAAAAAAAAAAACTGTAAAAAGTATTTCCAATATATTTCTCAATCCCAAACTCCAATAAATTTGTCCACACAATAAATTTCTCAACATTATCAATTCAGTTCAACAATCAATTTTCTAGTGTTTCCAAAAGCTGAGATAAGATAAATATACCACAATATTTTTACAAGCCAAAATAATTTACAATTTTAGTTTACAACTGCTCAAGACCAAGTACAATATATACATACAGTGCACATACATTATAACAAAAACTACACAATATGGTATACTCAATATACCTAGCGAAATCTCAAAATGAGGTACAAGCAGCCTACTCTGCTACTCTATCCATCTGTCTACCTATCGCTGAGTAAAATTTACTCAGTGGTGCACAATAACAATTTAAAATGAGGTATATAAAAATTTTATTGACAATTTACAATTCAAACAATTCATAATTTTTCAAAGCTCATATAACACAAATTTGATCAAACAATTGAATAACACAGTGTTGCCAATCAATAACACAATTTGATCAAATAACTGAGTAACACAGTTTTGCCAATCAATAACACAATTTGATCAAATAAATGAGTAACACAGTTTTGCCAATCAATAACACAATTTAGGCCATGACACAAATTTTTCTGAACATGCCGTGTGTACATCACGACAAGGTACACTCACCCCACTAATCGAAATCAATGAGGGAGGTAGCTAGCTAGATAATGAGAACTTATCCATACTCACCTCAGACTGGCAAGTTAAAGAGGGAGGAATATAATCACACTCACCCCATAAATGGGGGAGGAGCATAGTAACATTGTCATGCCAAATGTGAATCAAAATAATTTCAAATCACAATATTTCATACAAACCACAAATCACATTTTATCTCAAATTTTCCATTTGCAAAGTAGGTAACACAATAATTTCCAATTAAAATTTCCAAAGCCAAAACAATCAAATATTATTCATAACTCATTTCTCCAAATAAAATTTCTAGTAAAAACAGTGAATATAAAAAGTATTGTGCACAGACACAATTTAAAACTATAATGTTCAATTAAATTTTTAAGTAGAAAATGAGAAATGAAAATTATTGTGCACAAACCTCTAATATATGCCTCTTGGCCCTGACTCAGTGTTCCTTATTCTTCTCAATATCCTTTTCAACTGAAACACACAATTTAAAGTGTTTCAGTACTCAATGAATTTGTTTCTAACAATAAAATATAATATTTAAATTTTCTTAGTACTATTCTCTTCAATTCATTTCATTAGTCAACCTATAATGTTGACCCTTGATGCACTCTAAGTGAGTCAATTCTAATGTTACCAATATGTCACATTTTATATGTAACATCCTCACTTTAGCTAATTCATACAGTCTACTCTTCCGGTGGCAAATGTTGGTCCGAGCAGCTAGAATGTTTGAAATAATAAATAGACTAGAGTAAGGAGTTATAAAGAAATAAAATAATGCTCAAAAAAATCAAGGAAAAATTTTAGAAACTAAATACACTAAGGTTAAACAAGCCGAAACACCAGGGATGAGTAACCCAAAGGGGAAGTGACGGTGAAGGCCGTTAGAAACCCTAAACTAGGGGAAAAAATTATAAAATAATTTTTGGGACTCCAGAGAAGGGTCATTGAGGTTCTTATGGCATTAGAATGCCAAGAAAATGCTTAAAAAAATTTTTCTATCAGTACATATAATTTTGGCTTGTTAAGCCAAACGGAAGGCATTTTGGTCATTTCGTCTTTAGAGATGATTTTTTACCGACTTGTCCATTTATGTAAATAATTTCTATGTCATAAAATATGAATAAATATTGTTAAAAATTTAATTGAAATTAAATACATAAGAAATGGAGAGAAAATGAAAGAAAATGGAATTATGACATCATCATGATGTCATTAAAATTCTCCCAACCAATCCAATGTTGACACATGGCATAATCT
This sequence comes from Hevea brasiliensis, assembly GCF_030052815.1. Lineage (NCBI taxonomy): Eukaryota > Viridiplantae > Streptophyta > Magnoliopsida > Malpighiales > Euphorbiaceae > Hevea > Hevea brasiliensis. The sequence goes on along the minus strand of NC_079494.1, from coordinate 88,763,839 downwards.
TACTTAAAAGAGACAAAATGGGATGGAAAATGAAAAAAATCAGAACTCTCTCCATTCTCTTCTTCCTTGCCGTCACCCTTCCTTCCATAACCACCATTAGCAAGCTTTTGAAAGCTTGATTTCCCTAACTTTTACCCAACAAAACCCTAACCTAGCAACACAAAAAAGTGTTCTTACATATTAGCAAGTCTTTTGGGAGCAAAAAGAAAAGGAAAAGAGAAACCCTAACAAGTGGGAAATCTCACTGCATAGAGGTTTGTGACCTAACCTTGGATTTCACCTTAAATTTATGTTTAGGGACTTTGAATGAGTGTAAATTACAAAGAAAATTTGTTGAATACCATTTGTATGCCAACCCATAATTTCGGCAGCCTTGGTTAGGGTAAGATGGTGATGATTTTTGTGAAGCTAAAAGGGTAGTATGGCTGCCCTTAATGTGTACCTCTTAAGTGGATTGATAAAATGAAATGATAATGCATGATTTGTAATGTTTGAGTTAGGGTTTGGGGTGGAAAATGAGACTTTGATCATGTGATGATGAAAGTAGATTTTAATGGTCAATTAGTGACCATTTGGTTCTATTTAAGTAAAAAATGAAGTGAATGGTGTAGTGGGATTGGAGTTTGGTGTGGCTGCCCTTGGTGACCTGCAGGACTGGGCATGTGTCCAGCAGGTTTGGGCAGCAATAACTGGAATTGTAGAGGTTCGATTGGTGCAAGGCCAATTGGACATGAAAATAGTCAATAATGGCACAACTTTGGTGAAGAAACCATGCCTAGAAAACCAAACTAAGTTGACCAAAAGATTGCCCTAATCCGGGTGACCTGCATCCTGTCTGGGCAAAATGACCAAACGAACAGTGTTTAGTCATTTGGCCATAGCTTAGTGTAGAAAGGTCCAATATACCTGAACTTTTACCAGTAACAAGCTGAGATATAGACCAACAACTTTCATGAAGAAACCTAACCCAAATTAAGACCATAACATATTCAAAAAGTGACCTGAATTCACTGCTCCTAACACTGTAGATTTGGTCAGTCTAGAAATTCCGAAAAAATTTCAATCCGGCCAGTTGTGGTTTTTGGGCCATAACATGAGCTACAAAACTCCAAATGGAGTGATTCAAAAAAAGAAATACAACTAGACAAAATAAGGAACAACTTTCATGTTGATCATTTTGCCAAATTCCCACTGCAAAAAAGACTAATGGAATAGTAAACACAAAGCTTGAAAACTGAAAATTCTGTCCAATTAACATTAAGCTTATAAATGATATTGGCAACCAATACCAACAATTTTAGAATGAAAAATGTGGTATGTTGGGAGTATCAGAACCAATGTACCTATTACCTATGCAAATTTCAACATTTTAGTTGACTAATGAAATGAATAGAAACACTGAAACTTGAATTTCAAAAATTGTGAAAATTAAAAGTGTTAAATGCCCTAGTAGGCCTAATGTGATTGGTTTGGATAGGTTGGCATGCCAATAGGGTTCTGTTAGCAGTACTGCATATGGCTTCATGCCATTCTGTGTTTCATGGCTTTCCATGCCATTCTGTGACATAATAGCCTTTGGCTATGTTATTTGAGTTGTTACACTCGGGTTTTATCCCTGATAATTATTACAGCTTATTAGCTATTCTGTTACACACAGAGATACACAATGTGACCGATGGTGTGATGGTCCGAGGTACTTAGTACCTAGTGCCAGTTTACCCGTTTATCCAGTCCAGTCAACTAGTATGGGTTACTCGGGCAATGATAATAAACCTTACCAAATTTTAATCGAATAATACTGCAAATAATATCAGAAATTAAGCCTACCCAAAAATGTAAACATACATTCTGCATACTTATTTTTATTTTATTTTATTTTATATTGTCACCACTAAGCAGAATTGCTTAGCGCGCAGGTACTGGAGACCTAGCTGGGGAGCCCAGCAGACATCAGATCGGGTGAACTTTCAAACCTGCATCCGAAGTCTAGAGTCACCTCACATCTGTAGTGCATATGGTAGGACGTTAGGACTTTGGGGTAGCATTTTGTATTTTGTATTAGTTTTGGATTGTAACTATAAACTCTTGTAATTATGTAATAATGTAAATATATGAAATTTCATATTATTGAAATTTTCTGTATAATGTATGTTGATAAATGAAATGTTGAGAAATATTTATGAATGAGCTTCCAGTGATGATGTGAATAGAAAAGAAAAATTTTTGAAAATAATATTGAGATTTTGAGATTGAATTGAGATATGTGTGTATAATGGAGTTTGGATTCGAAAATTATATTGGAAGTGTTTTTAAACAGGTGCAGAAGAATTGTTTTTCCAATTTACAGCCGGCACTCTGTCGGATTTTCTATAAAAATTTCGAAAAAATTCAGATTTATCAAAAAATTGTAAATAAATGAATTAAAAGGGATAAATTATAATTAAAATATGAATTGGTGCTCCGGCACACTGAGTGGCATAACTTGTTGGTAGTATGCCCTAGAGCAAATCATTTAGTATGTATCTTGTACATCTTTTTATTAATAAAAGGCATTTCCACTTTTCCGTTTACATAATATATTTATGTGTAATAGAAAAGGTCCATTGATATTTTGTTAGAAATATTATTCTTAAGTTGTTAAGAATATAAGTGACAATATTTCTAGCACAAAGTATCATAAATAGGTTCATAATCGAGGATACTTCATAATAAGGACATGACTTATCCAGAAAGATTATATTCATGTTTGTTACCAAGTTATTTATATGAGATATAAATAAGATGGAATGGTGAGTCTCATGCCATATAACAAACATGATAGGCACTTATAAATGATAAGTAGGTCGAACCAGTGACACTTATGACAAGCACATGGAGTTTACTCTTGTCAATGTTTTGTCATAAATCATATCAGTGCATATAATCTTTAGACCTGAGATAGCACAATTATCTTGTATATAGGTAGTTTGAGTTTGATACTGCTTTCATACTTATACTATGTATGGGTATATGGGCATATGTTGGCTCCTACTAGTTATATATGGAGGTAGGTGTTGATCAAGATGGAATCTGTTCCTCTAAGTAAATAGAGATAAAATCCTATGTTCATTTAATTGTTCTTGATGTTTCAAGTTCCTGGCCAGGACAGATAGATTTATTCAGAAAAGAGTTTTTAATGAGAAAATCTTTTTAATCAAGAACTAGAATTAAAGAGAACATAATATTCATAGCAAATGGAGTTTGACATAAACCATGACTCCAGCTTGAGCTCGGATTTTGTAACAGAGAGATTCTAGTGCATGGTAACATATGATTATAGGTTCATTTAAGGTAAACCTTATTACTAATTAGGTGGCCATGGCATGCTATGCTAGGTGTTAATCATGGTCTATGAGGCTCATAAAATAATTTAGAGAAATCACTTATGGTAAGAAAGAGTTCTGATGATATTAAGAGTTGATATCATGTCTCATTGCCAATTAGTGATGAGCTTAGTAAGTCACACACATACACAAGTTATCACCTATTTAAATATGACTTAATTAATTAATTAAAGAGTTTAATTGATTAATTACATAGGTTTGGTTTGCAATTAAATTGCAAAGTCCCTAGCATGACTTGAAACCAAATCTAGATTATTGGATGTATAATATAAGTTAAATTTATGTTTAAAGTGTTTAAATATGAATTTAATAAATGAGAAATTAATTAATAGAGATTAATTAATTAATTTATATTTGATATAAATTGATTAGAAGAAGAAAAATAATTATTTTGGGTTAAGAACTCAAAATTAAGACACAGGGGCATTTTAGTCATTTCGCAGTGTGACACGTGGCACCATGAGATAGTGACACATGGGATTACACATAAGCTTGCCAAATTTTTTTTTTTAATCATGTAAGATGATTAAAATCAAGATTAAATATAGGTTTGACACTTGGCACAATGTGATTGGGTCACTTAAACCTAGAGCTAATCAAAGGGTGACATGTGGCAAGGGTTTAATGTGTTAACCTAGCTATTTAAGTGTGATTATAAAAAGAAAAAATAACCAGCAGCCACTCATCTCCTTTGTCACGCCACTTTGAGGCTTTTCATCTATTCTTCTTCATCTCTCATCATTTCAAAGAGATTAGCCATCAATCTCTTGAATTAAGAACACTAGAAATTGTTTCTAGTGTCCTGTTTACATCTCTAATCTCTTAAAAGGCAGAACTTGAATTTCTAATTAATAGAAAAAGCTTTAGAAGCTGTTCAAGGGCTGCCATAGGTGTTCTTGGTGTGGACAAGCTAGAGGGACAACATCTGGTGTCCTGAAGACGAATCTCAAAGGCGCAGACACGCTGCAGTGCATCAAAAGGTTAGTGTAATCGTTCTTGATTTAATCTAGGGTTCTAAAATTAATCTGATTAATTTTAAAATCTTAAATGGCAAATACAGATCCAAAAACATATTAAAAGAGTTTTAATATATTGTTTATCATTGAAATCAAATAGATAAAAATAAATCTTGCATGATGCATGTGACCCTAGGTGAAAATTTTTGAATTCAATGGTATAAACTTGTGTTTTTCACGCTTCCGTTCCTTCAATTGGTATCAGAGCCACTATATTTGCCATTTAGATTGTTGATCATATGATTTAATTTTCTGATATGATCATGAGATGATTGATCCATTGCTGGTTGGATCAAGAGGTGTGGCGGCATGCTTGATGAACTCCAACATGGTGCGCATGGCTTGGGAAGATCATGGTGCGCATGGTTGTTATTAAATTCTGCAATTGTTGCATGATGAAAGGTTCATCATATGACTAATTAAAATGTTTAATTAGGATTTTTAATCACACAATTAAATTATGATTCAAATCAGAATTTTAAAAATTGTTTGAATGTGATTCAAATCTGAATTTTAAAAGTTGTTTGAATGTGATTCAAATCTGAATTTTTAAAGTTGTTTGAATCATATTTAAATCTGATTTTTTAAAATTGATTGAATAAAATTCAGATCTGATTTTTTAAAAAATATTTGAATGTGATTCAAATCTGATTTTTTAAAAAATGTTTGAATGTGATTCAAATCTGAATTTTTAAAGTTGTTTGAATGTGATTCAAATCTGAATTTTTAAATTTATTTGAATGAGATTCAAATCTGAATTTTTAAATTTATTTGAATCATATTCAAATCCGGATTTTTAAGTTGAATATGAGATATTCAATTTAATTTAAGTATGTATGTTTTATTTAGAATCAGCTTTGTATATTCTGAATAGGATTCCATCAAAATCAGTTTCTTCCACACCTTATGAGATATGGCATGGAAGAAAACCAAGTCTTAAGCATGTTAAGATTTGGGGTTGTCCAGCTTATATCAAAAAGCTGAACACTGATAAATTGGAGACCAGATCATAAAAAGGTCGATTAGTTGGATATCCAAAAGATAGTTTTGGATATTATTTTTATTTGCCTACTTCACAAAAGGTTGTGATAAGTAGAGATGCCACATTTCTTGAACAACAGTTTGTTCAAGAAGGAGGAAAAGGAAGGCAAATAGAGTTAGAATTGGAGAATTCTGACCAACCAACAGATCAGATGGATATAGATCCATCTAGTCAACCTATACCCATTGATGAAACATCTACAGCTGTTCCTAGTAGAACAACCAGGGTATCTCATCCACCAGTGAGATATGGTTTTCTTCATGAAGAAGAACAAGAATTGTCTACTCATGAAGAAGTAGATCATGGAGATGATCCACTTACCTATGAAGAAGCTATATTAGATATAGACTCTTCAAAATGGATTGATGCTATGAAATCTGAAATTGATTGCATGTATAAGAATCAAGTTTGGGATCTTGTTGACCCACCTGAAGGTATTGTACCTATAGGGAACAAATGGGTTTTCAAGAAGAAAATTGGTTCTGATGGAAAGGTAGAGACCTATAAGGCAAGGCTAGTAGAGAAAGGGTTTCGCCAAAGGCAAGGAATCGACTATGAGGAGACTTTCTCACCTGTTGCCATGCTTAAATCAATTAGGATTTTATTAGCAATAGTTGCATACTATGATTATGAGATTTGGCAGATGGATGTCAAAACAGCTTTTCTCAATGGATACATTGAAGAAAACATTTTCATGGAACAACCTAGGGGTTTTGAATCCCAAGATGGTTCCAAGGTATGCAAGCTAAAGCGATCCATTTATGGGTTGAAACAAGCTTCGAGGAGTTGGAACATCCGTTTTGATGAAGCCATTAAATCCTTTGGTTTTATAAAAAATGACGATGAGCCATGTGTATATAAGAAGGTTAGTGACAGTGCTATCACTTTCCTTGTCTTATATGTGGATGGCATACTGTTGATGGGTAATGACACAGTTATGTTGACGACTATAAAGGTATGGTTGTCAAATACATTCTCCATGAAAGACTTAGGGGAGGCAACCTATATTCTTGGGATTCGCATCTATAGAGATAGAGCGAAAGGAATAATTGGTTTATCTCAAAGTCTATAATTGGAAAAGGTGTTAAAGAGGTTTAACATGCTTGATTCCAAGAGAGGATTGTTACCAGTGAGACATGGTATCCATCTTTCTAAAGAGATGTCTCCAAAGACACCTGAAGAAAGAGATAAGATGGCTAGGATTCCATATGCTTCGGTTATTGGAAGTTTAACGCATGCAATGTTGTGTACTAGGCCAGATATCGCATACGCTGTTAGTTTGACTAGCAGGTATCAATCCAATCCAGGTTTGGAACACTGGATAGCTGTCAAGAATATCCTTAAGTACTTGAGAAGAACCAAGGTTTTATTCTTGATTTATGGAGGTGGAGACTTGCAATTGGATGGTTATACTGATTCTGATTTCCAATCAGATATCGATGATAGAAAGTCTACCTCTGGATATGTGTTCATTTGTAATGGAGGAACAGTCAGTTGGAAGAGTTCCAAACAGAGCACGACTGCAGATTCTACTACAGAGGCTGAGTATATTGCTGCATCAGATGCTGCAAAGGAAGCTGTTTGGATAAAGAAGTTCGTGATAGAACTTACAGTAGTTCCTTCCATTGAGTCAGCAGTTCCACTACACTGTGACAACAATGGAGCAGCCATACAGGCTAAGGAACCAAGGTCTCACCAGAAATCCAAACAAATAGAAAGGCGCTACCACATTATCAGAGAAATAGTTGGGCGAGGTGATGTAGCCATGCAGAAAATAGCATCAGCTAAAAATCCAGCTAATCCATTCACTAAGCCTATGTCACAGACTCAGTTAGAACGACATCTTGAGAAGATAGGTCTAAGATATTGTAATGAATGGCTCTAGTGCTAGTGGGAGATTGTTAGTAGTACGCCCTAGAGCATATCATTTAGTATGTATCTTGTACATCTTTTTATTAATAAAAGGCATTTCCACTTTTCCGTTTACATAATATATTTATGTGTAATAGAAAAGGTCCATTGATATGTTGTTAGAAATATTTTCTTAAGTTGTTAAGAATATGAGTGACAATATTTCTAGCACAAAGTATCATAAATAGGCTCACAATAGAGGATCTTTCATAATAAGGACATGACTTATCCAGAAAGATTGTATTCATGTTTGTTACCAAGTTATTTATATGAGATATAAATAAGATGGAATGGTGAGTCTCATGCCATATAACAAACATGATAGGCACTTATAAATGATAAGTAGGCCGAACTAGTGACACTTATGACAAGCACATGGAGTTTACTCTTGTCAATGTTTTGTCATAAATCATATCAGTGCATATAATCTTTAGACCTGAGATAGCACAGTTATCTTGTATATAGGTAGTTTGAGTTTGATACTGCTTTCATACTTATACTATGTATGGGTATATGGGCATATGTTGGCTCCTACTAGTTATATATGGAGGTAGGTGTTGATCAAGATGGAATCTGTTCCTCTAAGTAAATAGAGATAAAATCCTATGTTCATTTAATTGTTCTTGATGTTTCAAGTTCCTGGCCAGGACAGATAGATTTATTCAGAAAAGAGTTTTTAATGAGAAAATCTTTTTAATCAAGAACTAGAATTAAAGAGAACATAATATTCATAGTAAATGGAGTTTGACATAAACCATGACTCCAGCTTGAGCTCGGATTTTGTAACAGAGAGATTCTAGTGCATGGTAACATATGATTATAGGTTCATTTAAGGTAAACCTTATTACTAATTGGGTGGCCATGACATGCTATGCTAGGTGTTAATCATGGTCTATGAGGTTCATAAAATGATTTAGAGAAATCATTTATGGTAAGAAAGAGTTCTGATGATATTAAGAGTTGATATCATGTCTCATTGCCAATTAGTGATGAGCCTAGTAAGTCACACACATACACAAGTTATCACCTATTTAAATATGATTTAATTAATTAATTAAATAGTTTAATTGATTAATTAAATAGGTTTGGTTTGCAATTAAATTGCAAAGTCCCTAGCATAACTTGAAACCAAATATAGATTATTGGATGTATAATATAAGTTAAATTTATGTTTAAAGTATTTAAATATGAATTTAATTAATGAGAAATTAATTAATAGAGATTAATTAATTAATTTATATTTGATATAAATTAATTAGAAGAAGAAAAATAATTATTTTGGGTTAAGAACTCAAAATTAAGACACAGGGGCATTTTGGTCATTTCACAGTGTGACACGTGGCACCATGAGATGGTGACACATGGGATTACACATAAGCTTGCCAAATGTTTTTTTTTAATCATGTAAGATGATTAAAATCAAGATTAAATATAGGTTTGACACTTGGCACAATGTGATTGGGTCACTTAAACCTAGAGCTAATCAAAGGGCGACATGTGGCAAGGGTTTAGTGTGTTAACCTAGCTATTTAAGTGTTGTTATGAAAAGAAAAGCAACCAGCAGCCACTCCTCTCCTTTGTCACGCCACTTTGAGGCTTTTCGTCTATTCTTCTTCATCTCTCATCAATTCAAAGAGATTAGCCATCAATCTCTTGTATTAAGAACACTAGAAATTGTTTCTAGTGTCCTGTTTACATCTCTAATCTCTTAAAAGGCAGAACTTGAATTTCTAATTAATAGAAAAAGCTTTAGAAGCTGTTCAAGGGCTGCCATAGGTGTTCTTGGTGTGGACAAGCTAGAGGGACAACATCTGGTATCCTGAAGACCAATCTCAAAGGCGTAGACACGCTGCAGTGCATCAAGATATTAGTGTAATCGTTCTTGATTTAATCTAGGGTTCTAAAATTAATATGATTAATTTTAAAATCTTAAATGGAAAATACAGATCCAAAAGCATATTAAAAGAGTTTTAATATGTTGTTTATCATTGAAATCAAATAGATAAAAATAAATCTTGCATGATGCATGCGACCCTAGGTGAAAATTTTTGAATTCAATGGTATAAACTTGTGTTTTTCACGCTTCCGTTCCTTCATAACTTACTCGACTACACTGTAGACGAGTAAGGGGTGTCACATTTAGTGGTATCAGAGCATCGGTTTAGGCATTTCTGGGCCTAGATAGAGTGCATACCATTGCATTGCATTTGTAAGTGTTGAGGTGACACTGATGCAGATCTGTTTATTTTCTTATTTTGAATAGGATATGGATCCTACTTCGCAAATAACAGTTGATAAAGAGGTGGAGAGTCGTGCTCCACCTAGGGCTGAATCTGGGGCAGGGGAGAATCTGCTCCACCAGCAGCTGAGGCACCTGCCCAACCTCAGTTTGCGCTATTTCAGCAAATGACTAAATTCTACTAGCAAATGATGGGTGCAATTCCACCACCACAACCATAGCCACAACCTCCACTAGCACCACAGAAGTCCCATCTAGAGAAACTGCGAAAACATGGGGCTGTGGATTTCTTTGGGAAGAGGGAGGATGATCCCATTACTATAGAAAACTGGTTGGATAGAACCATCAGAGTGCTGAAACAGCTTAACTGCACCCCCGAGCTGTGACACCCCTTACCCGTTTACAGTGTAGCCGAGCAAGTTATGCTACTCAGTGTACCGGAGCACCAATTCATATTTTAATTACAATTTATCCCTTTTAATTTATTTATTTACAATTTTTGATAAATCTGAATTTTTTCAAAATTTTTATAGAAAATCCGGCAGAGTGCCAGCTGTAAATTAGAAAAACAGTTCTTCTGAACCTGTTTAAAAGACACTTCCAATATAATTTCCAAATCCAGAACTCCATTACACACATTTCAAATCAATCTCAAAATCTCAATACTATTTTCAAAACTTTTCTATTCACTTCATCACTTGAAGCACATTTATACATATTTGTCAACATTTTATTTTTTCACATACATTATACAGAAAATTTCAATAACATGAAATTTCATATAATTACATTATTACATAATTACAAGAGTTGATAGTTACAATCCCAAAACTAATACATAATACAAAATGCAAAATACAAAATGCTACCCAAAATCCTAATGTCCTACCATATGCAGTGCAGATGTGAGGTAACTCAGGACTCCGGATGCAGCTCTGAAGGCTCACCCTGTCTGATGTCTGCTGGGCTCCCCAACTAGGTCTCCAGTACCTGCACATGGCAAAAGCGATGCGCTAAGCAATTATGCTTAGTGGTGACAATATAAAATATAATAAAAATAAGTAAGCAGAATGTATGTTTACATTTTTTAGTAGACTTAATTTCTGATATTATTTGCAGTGTTATTCGTTTAAAATTTGGTTAGGTTTATTATCATTGCCCGAGTAACCCATACTAGTTGATTGGACTGGATAAACGGGTAAACTGGCACTGGGCACTAAGTACCTTGGACTATCACACCATCAGTCACATTGTGTCTCCCGGTGTGTGATAGAACAGCTAATAAGCTGTAATAATCATCAGGGTGAAAAAACCCAAGTATATCAACTCAAATAACATAGCCAAAGGCTATTATATCACAGAATGGCATGGGAAGCCATGAAATATAAAATGGCATGAAGCCATATTCAGTACTGCTAACAGAACCCTATTGGCATGTCAACCTATCCAAACCAATCACATTAGGCCTACTAGGGCATTTAACACTTTAAATTTATATAATTCTTTGGAATTGAAATTTTATGGTTACTATTTATTTCATTAGTCAACTAAAATGTTGACTTTTGCATTGACAATAGATATATTGGTTTAAATATCATCAACATACCATATTTTGCATTTTAAACTTGTTGTTATTGATTGCCAATACCATTTCTAAACTTAATGTTAATTGTACAAAATTTTCAATTTTCATGCTTCATCTTTACTGTTCCATTAGTCATTTTTGCAATGGGAATTTGGCAAAATGATCAACATGAAAGTTGTTCCTTATTTTGTCTAGTTGCATTTCCTTTTTTGAATCAGTCTATTTGGAGTTTTGTAACTCAAGTTATGGCCTAAAAACCACAATTGGCTGGATTGAAAGTTTTTCCAGAATTTCTTGACTGACCAAATCTATAGTGTTAGGAATAGTGACTATAACTCACTTTTTGAATATGTTCTGGTCATAATTTCAGTTAGGTTTCTTCATGAGAGTTGTTGGTCTATATCTCAGCTTGTTGCTGGTAAAATTTCAGATCAATTGGACCTTTCTACACTGAGTTATGGCTAAATGACCAAACACTGTTTATTTGGTCATTTTGCCCAAGCAGACTACAGGTCACCTGGATTAGGCAAACTATTGGTCAACTTGGTTTGGTTTTCTATGTATGGTTTCTTCACCAAAGTTGTGCCATTATCTGTCTAGTTTCATGTCCAATTGGCCTTGCACCAATTGGACCTCTATAATTCAAGTTATTGCTGCCCAAACCTGCTGGAGTCATGTCTAATTCTGCAGGTCACCAAGGGCAGCCACACCAAACCCAAATCCCACTACTCAACAAACTTCATTTTTTATTTAAATAGAACCAAATGGTCACTAATTGACCATTAAAACCTATTTTCATTATCACATGGTCAAAGTCCCATTTTTCCACCCCAAACCCTAACTCAAACATTACAACCCATGCATTTTCATTTCATTTCATCAATCCACTTAGTAGACACATATTGTGGGCAGCTATACAAGCATGTTAACTCCATAAAAATCATCACAATCATACCCTACCAAGGCTGCCGAAATTTAAGGTTAGCATACCAATGGTATTTCATCAAATTTTCTTTGTAATTTACACTCACTTAAGGTCCTTAAACATGAATTCAAAGTAAAAACCAAGGTTAGGTCACTAACCTCTATGGAGTGAAATTTCCCACTTGCTAGGGTTGCTCTTTTCCTTTTCTTTTTGCTCCCAAAAGAATCACCAAGATGTAAGAACACTTTTTTATGTTGGGAGTATAGGGTTTAGTGGGGTGAGAGCTAAGGAAATCAAGCTTTGAAAAAGCTTGCTATGGTTGGCAATGGTGGATAGGTCACGGCAAGGAAGAGATGAGGAAGAAGAGTTCTGATTTTCTTTTGTTTTCCAGCCCATTTGGTCTCTTTTAAACAAGTTTATGCCATGTGTCAACATTGTGTTGGTTGGGAAAACTTTAATGACATCACTATGATGTCCTAATGCTATTTTCTTTCATTTTCTCTCCATTTCTTGTCTAATTAATTTCAATTAAATTTTTAACAACATTTAGTCATATTTTATTTTATATAAATTATTTATTTAACTGGAAAAGTTGGCCAAAAATCATCTCTGAAGACGAAATGACCAAAATACCCTCCGTTTGGCTTAACGAGCCAAAATTGTCTGTACCAATTGAAAAATTTTTGTAAGTATTTTCTTGATATTCTAATGCCATAAGAACCTCAATGACCCTTCTTTGGAGTCCCAAAAATTATTTTATAATTTTTCCCCCGGGTCTAGGGCTCCTAGTTGCGAGAACCGCAACTTCTCACTAGGTTACCCATCGCTAGGGCACCGGCTCATTTAACTTGGTTGTATTTTATTTCTAAAATTTTTCCTAAATTTTTCTTATTAATATTTGAGTTAATTATGGTTCCACACTTTAGTTTAAATATTTTTCCAGACGTTCTAGCTGTCCGGACTAACACTAGTCACTGAAACAGTAGACTGTACGGACTAGCTAAAGTGAGGATGTTACACGAGCAAAACCTGGAGGGTGCTGTGTCCCTACTTCAGGATGATGCATATCAATGGTGGGACACAGTAACCAGTGAGGTGCAACCAGAACAGATCACCTGGGAATTCTTCCTCACAGAGTTCAGGAAGAAATATGTTAGCAAAGTGTATTTAGAAGAGCGAAGAAGAGAATTTATCAGACTGAGACATAGGCAGTTGTCAGTGATTGAGTATGAGAGTGACTTTGTCAGACTGAGCCAATATGGGAGGGAGATAGTCCTTACAGAGGCAGAGAAGTGTAGAAGGTTTGAAGGACTCAATAACAATATCAAAGTTATGATAACAGCATTGGAGATCACAGATTTTGCTAAGCTAGTAGATGCTGCATCAAAAGTTGAAAGGGTCCGAATAAATGAAAAAAATAGAAGGGAAAGACAACAGAAAAGGGGTCCGGGTTAGTCCAATACATTTACTGCTCCCAGTAAGAAGAGTAAGGGTCCTCCTGCTCAGAGTTTAGGACCACCACATGGTCAGGGTCAGTCTCAGGGGCCCAGACAACAGTTCACACAATTAGTGGGTAGCTCTCCAGGGATGGTGTTTAGGGGACTGGGACCAGCCCCAGCATCTTCTGCCTGTCAGTACTGTCAGAAGTGGCATAAGGGGGATTGTTGGCGAGTGACCGGTGCATGCTTACGGTATGGATGGATAGAACATCAGATCAAGAATTGTCCGAAGAGGACTACTACAGTTGCTCCAACACAAGCTGACAGACCTGCTCCTGTACCACAAAGGAGTAGGAAGCCCGGTAAATCTGAGGCAGCTGGTCCATCACTGAGGCCTGCATCCGAGTCAGCTGAGAGGCCAGACACTAGAGTACCTGCCAGGGCCTATGCCATCAGAGCTCAAGAGGAGTAAGATGCCCCGAATGTCATCAGGGGTATGTTTTCCCTCTACAACACTTCTATGCATGCATTGGTGGATCCAGGATCCACTCATTCCTACATTTGCATCAAACTACCCGTAGAGAGGGGAGTTCCAGTAGAGCAGAGTGATCAAGACATTCTGGTCGCAAATCCACTAGGCCATAGTGTGATAGTGAATAAGGTGTATAAAGGTTGCCCGTTGAGGATTTAGGGGTATGAATTCTCGGCAGACCTAATTGAATTGCCCTTCCATGAGTTTGATGTGATTTTGGGTATGGACTGGTTATCATGTCATCAGGCAATAGTTGATTGCAAATTGAAGAGGATTTCTCTGAAAAGTTCTGAGGGTAATGAGATTACTGTCGTGGGTGAAAGGACAGATTTCCTGTCCAATGTTATCTCAGCCACAGTTGTAAGAAGATTGATGAGGAAAGGCTGTGAAGCTTACCTAGCACACGTGGTTGATACTAGGCAGGCTAAGCCAAACCTGTGTGATATACCCACAGTAAGAGACTTCCTAGATGTATTTCCTGAAGAGTTGCCTGGTTTACCACCAGAAAAGGAAGTCAAGTTTGCTATTGAGGTAATGCCAGGTACAGCACCAATTTCTATTGCCTCTTATAGGATGGCACCCACTGAATTGAAGGAGTTGAAAATTCAGTTGCAAGAGTTACTCAATAAGGGGTTCATACGCCCCAGTGTGTCACCATGGGGAGCTCCGGTGCTGTTTATGAAGAAGAAGGATGGAACTTTGAGATTGTGTATTGATTACCAGCAGTTGAACAAAGTAACTATGAAGAATAAATATCCGTTGCCCAGAATTGACAATCTGTTTGATCAGTTGAAGGGAGCCGGTGTATTTTAAAAAATTGATCTCAAATCAGGGTATCATTAGTTGAGGGTAAAGGATACAGATGTGTCAAAAACTGCATTCAGAACCCAGTATGGGCATTATGAATTTCTAGTGATGCCGTTTCGATTAACAAATGCATCAGCATTATTTATGGACCTTATGAACCGTATCTTCCATCCATACTTAGATCGGTTTGTAGTGGTCTTTATTGATGATATTCTAGTGTATTCCAAGACCAGGGAAGAACATGATGAACATTTGAGGATTGTTCTGCAAACCCTACAAGAAAAGAAGCTGTATGCTAAGCTGTCCAAGTGTGACTTCTGGATGAGTGAAATCTCCTTTCTTGGACACATAGTATCAGCAGAGGGGATTAGAGTGGATCCTAAAAATGTAGAAGCAGTGATGGAATGGAAACCTCCTAGAAATACAACTGAGGTCAGAAGTTTCTTGGGGCTAGCTAGGTATTACAGAAGATTTGTGAAGGAGTTCTCTCTTATAGCTGCTCCAATGACCAAGTTGTTGCACAAGAATGTGAAATTTAGCTAGAACGACAAGTGCCAAGCCAGTTTTGAGAGGCTGAAGGCTATGTTGACAGAAGCACCAGTGTTAACATAGCCAGTGTTGGGAAAAGACTTTGTTATGTACAGTGATGCCTCGCATAATGGGCTAGGGTGTGTATTGATGCAAGAGGGGAAAGTGGTCACCTATGCTTCCAGGCAGTTAAGGCCACATGAACAGAACTACCTTACTCATGACCTAAAGTTAGCAGCAATTATCTTCGCACTGAAGATATGGAGGCATTATTAATATGGTGAAAAATGTTTCATCTATACAGACCACAAAAGTCTAAAATATTTGCTAACCTAGAAGGAGCTTAATCTTAGACAGAGGCGATGGATTGAGTTCCTAAAGGACTATGATTGTGTGATAGGTTATCATCCTAGGAAGGCAAATGTAGTTGCTGATGCTTTAAGCAGGAAGTCCATCACAGCTTTAAAATCACTCAATGCCTATCTGTCTTTAGCTCAAGATGGAGCTATTTTGGCAGAGTTGCAAGTGAGGCCAACCCTGCTACAGTAGATACAAGATGGGCAGAGGGCAGATAAAAAATTAATAGCCATTGTGGGTAAAATTCCAGAGGGAAAGGAAACTGAATATGAGTTAAAAGCAGATGGATGTCTATACTAGAGAGGAAGAGTGTGTGTACCAGATGATGGGGAACTGAAGACTAGTATTCTGAAAGAAGCACACACTAGTGTTTATGCTATGCACCCGGGAAGCACGAAAATGTATAATGATTTGAAGCCTCATTATTGGTGGCCTGGTATGAAGAGGGATATAGCTGACTATGTGATTAAGTGTTTGACTTGTCAGCAAGTTAAAGCAGAACATCAAGTTCCATCAGGATTGCTACAGCCTATAAGCATACCTGAATGGAAATGGGACTGGGTCACTATGGATTTTGTTAGTGGTATACCTCTCACCCAAAATAAGCATGATGCATTGTGGGTGATAGTGGATAGATTGACGAAGTCAGAACATTTTCTGCCAGTTAAGACTGACTACTCACTGGAGAAGCTAGCAGAATTGTATATCAGTGAGATAGTTAGACTGCATGAAATCCCACTTTCCATCATATCTAATCAAGACCCAAGGTTTACATCGAGATTCTGGAAAAAGTTGCAAGAAGCCTTGGGCACACAACTCTGTTTTAGCACGACTTTTCATCCTTAGACGGATGGATAGTCAGAACGAATAATCCAGGTAAACCTAAGAGCTAATTGAATTTTCATAGTTAATAAATTGAAATGATAGTAACAATGTGAATTATGTGATAGATCCTGGAGGATATGCTGAGGAGTTGTGTCATTGAGTTTGAGGGGAGTTGGGATAGATACCTCCCACTGGCAGAATTCGCATATAACAATAGCTACCAAGCTAGTATTCAAATGGCTCCGTATGAAGCACTGTATGGGAGGAAATGTAGAACCCCAGTGTGTTGGACTGAATTGGGAAAAGATAAGTTAGTAGGACCAGACCTGGTGAAACAGACTGAGGAGAAAGTGAAGATAATCAAAGCTAACCTGAAGGTTGCCTCAGATAAACAAAAATCTTATGCCGACTTGAAGAGAAAAGAGATAGAGTATGCAGTTGGCGATAAAGTGTTTCTCAAAGCCTCACCGTGGAAGAAAGTACTGAGGTTTGGGAGAAAGGGTAAGTTAAGCCCTAGGTTCATTGGCCCATATGAAGTCATCAAACGTGTGGGACCAGTGGCCTATCTGCTAGCTTTACCACCAGAACTAGATAAAATCCATAATGTATTCCATGTTTCTATGCTGAAAAGATATCGCTCAGACCCTTCACATGTCATTTCCATGGAAGAGATTGAAATCCAACCAGACTTGACATATACAGAAGAACCTATACAGATCCTAGCTCGGGAAGTGAAGGAACTGAGAAATAAACAAATTCCATTGGTGAAAGTGCTTTGGAGACACCATAACACTGAAGAGGCAACTTGGGAAAGTGAAGAGACAATGAGGCAACAGTTTCCTCAACTGTTTGCATCAGGTAAATTTCGAGGATAAAATTTTTATTGGAGGGGAAGAGTTGTAACATCCTAACTTTAGCTAATTCGTACAGTCTACTGTCCCAGTGGCAAATGTTGGTCCGGGCAGCTAGAATGTTTGAAATAATAAATAGACTAGAGTGAGGACTTATAAAGAAACTAAATAATGCTCATAAAAATCAAGGAAAAATTTTAGAAACCAAATACACTAAGGTTAAACGAGTCGAAACACCAAGGATGAGTAACTCGAAGGGGAAGTGACGGTGAAGGCCGTTAGCAACCCTAGACCCAGGGGAAAACTTATAAATTAATTTTTTTCACTCCAGAGAAGGGTCATTGAGTTTCTTATGGCATTAGAATGCCAAGAAAATGTCACACCTTACCCCTCTGTAAGGCATAACATGATCCCGTAGAATACCTAATGAACTACCGAACTTCACGTACCGATAACTCATTAAGTACCCTACAAGGGATTTTAAAACAATTTTCTTACTTTTGATAAGTGGTGAGCATTTTCTAATGGGTATTTAAAACATATGATTAAAAGCAAATCTAGTTAATATTTTTAGTCCATTTTATTTTTTCGCAAATTTTATAAAAATTTTGACAGAGTTCTGCCTATATTTTGAGAAACTAGTTCTTCAAATACCTGTAAAAAGCACTTCTAAAAATGTTTTCTCAACAACTACTTCAATTTCACAATCAAACTTAATCCATTTCAACAACTCCACAATCATTTTAATCAATTTCTCAAGTTCAAAATTCAATAATTCTCAAAATACTAGCAACACATTTCATTCAAATTAAATAAAATAGTTCCACTCATATTTCATTAGAGATAAAATAATTTATATACATCCTTACAAAATTTACTTCAAAAGAAATACAAACTAAACTTTATTACAACTTCATACAAATTTTGTACAAGCTGCTCAAGACTCATTTACATGTCCATACATTTATATGTAATACATACATCAAAAGAAATATTTAAAATTAGGGTATAAATTATACCCGATGACTTCAAGCTGAATGATTTTTAATCCTTAGCAGCTCAGTCTGCTGCTCCTCTAGTCTCTGTATCTGTGACAGCAATAGAAGCTATCGGTGAGTACTAGGACTCAGTGGTGCACAACATACTAAAATAATCTTTTTACAGAAAGAAAATCACATTTATTCAAAATTTGAAATGAGCATGCGAGTTAAACACAAAACATAATTTATGAGATTTTAGTCCCAAACAATTTCATTTTGAAGTATCAAATCACATTTCATAAAACACACAGTTAGTTCATGCCATTCGAAACAAATAGAATCTCAATAGCCAGAGGCTAAAGAGAAATCACATCACAAGGCTAACTAGCTCAAATATATGGATATCCATTCACATCCTCTTCTACTGGCACACCTCAACACTTCTCTAGAGAAGGAATCAAAATTCGAAACTAATTACCCCCACTAGTCGTGCTAGTGTGGTGTTCAAATATATGGTCATGACACTATGATTTCAAAACTTATCTTAACAATTTGCTAAACATTGTCATTTCAAATATACACAGTAACTTTCATAATTTAAATCAAAACATTATAAATAAGGTCACAATACTTTCAACAATTCAAAGCAAATGTAAAATGCATATTTCATTCACTTAATCAATGAATTTTAAAGCATAGTGATGTTGTGCACAAACCTCAAGCGAGTCGCCTCTTGGCCTCGACTCGGTTCCTCGGGTTTTTTGCCAGTATTCTTTCCAACTGAAACACACAATTTTACAATGTTTCAGTACTAGAACTTAACATAAACCCAAAATAAATTTAGCTTCACTTTTACCTAACTCTAATGTGCTAAACTCGACGTTCTTGAAATTTTTGTGTTTCGGGTTGCTATTCACTACACTATTCAAGTCAAATTGTTGACTTTCTAAGGCTTAATAGGTATGGGAACTCCAACTTCACCAACATACCACATTTTGGTCACTAAATTTGTTGGTTTTGGTCATTTTCTCAAAACTTAGGTCTTTTAGGCAAAATTGCCAATTTTCAGTTTTGGAGTCCTAAGTTGCACTGTTTCATTGGTCCTTTTACTGTTGGAATTTGGCAAAACGTTCTTCATAGAAAATGTTCCCTATTGTCTTAAGTTTATTTTCCTTTTTGAATCACTCCAATTGGAGTTTTGTAGCTCAAGTTATAGCCAAAATATAGTTACTGTTCATGCTACAGAATTTAGTTATGTAGATTTATTGCTCCAAACTCATTTAGCAATTTGATCAAGTTAAGTCCACAATTTGGTCTAATTTTCTTCATATTAAATGTTTTAATATGTCTTAGATTTCCATTGGTTCAAGAATCACCTAAATCGGAGTTTTCTAGAGAGAGTTATAGCCATTGAAACTTTACTGTTCATATAGCAAATCTGCAGTTCTGCAGATTCAGTGACTCAACTTTGCTCAGTAATTTGATTAGGTTAATGTCATAATTTGGGTTTGTGTTCTTCATGAAAGTTTTAGGTCTATATCTCATCTAACCACTGGTAAATGGTCAGGTCATTTTGACCTGCCTAGCTCGAGTTATGACCAAATGAACAAACACTGTTTATTTGGTTAGTTTATACAGGGCAGCTTGCAATTTTCCTACTTTGGTCAATTTGTTCACTAGGTTTTGGTCATTTTTTGGGCATGCTTCCTAGATGAAAATTGTGTCATTTAATGCCTATTTTCATTCCCAATTCGTCCCATACCAATTGGACTTGTAAAATTTCATTTTTGGTCCCTCAAAGTTGACTTTTGGTCATGGTGCATACCCAATCCGAATTTGGATTTGATTCAAACACTTCTAACATACTTAATTAGGTCACAAATGACCATTTCTCACTTCAAATTTGGTCAAAAACACCATTTACAAGTTTCTCACATTTTTGGTCTCTAAACCCTAATGTCCAAAACCCTAAGTTTGTCCAATCTTCACAATTCATATAATCTAATTATAAAATTCACATATCTAACATCTATTCACCAAGATTTCATGTTTAACCTAACTAAATACCATCAAAACCTTAGGGTTCCATGGCTGCCACATTCTCTCTTCCCTTATTTAAGCATGATTTCCTTTATTTCTAATGCAATTTCACCACACATAAACTTAAATTCATGAATTCAATAAGAATTTAAACTTGAAATTGCACTTACCTCAACTTGAATTTGAATTCTCTAATTTTCCTCTTCTTTTTTTCTTTCTTTGATGACCAAGCTTCTTCTTAAGTGTCTAAATCAAGTTTTTGTGAAGCAAGTATGGAAGGATTTGAGGTTTAATGGTGGTTTCAAAGCTTGAAGCAAGCTTTAATAGAGGTTTGCAATGCTGAGGGAGAGAGAAGGATGGGAGGTGGCAACTTTGCTTAGGAAGAAGACTTTTTACCTTTTTTTTCTGTCCTTTTGTTTTGTTTTTATCCTTATAGAAGACTTAAAAATCCCAATTAAATAAATATATTAAGTATTGTTTTTATGGCATTATGCATGAAGTCATGCATGATGTCATCACCTTTTGACTTTTCCATTTTCCTTCTTTTTTTTCTATTTATTTTTCTATTAGTTCTCTAATTTAATTCTCAATTTCGAAATTTTCTTTTCTCCGATTTTATTTGACAGTTAGGTCAGGAGTTAGCTCTCGGGGTCAATTGACCAAATTGCCCCTCGTCAGTTCATCCCAGTTTGCAAATAATCCAATATTTCTTCCGGCTCCCTGACCTAATTATTTGACTAGCTTAATAGTTCTTTTTCGTGATTTTCTCTTTTCCAATGTGTTTATAATAGTCCTAAGGACCGCAGCGTCACATTTTATGGTTCAAATTTTGAGTTTAAAATAACTTCGCAGTCCTTCCCGAGAAGGTCACCCATCGTTGTGACTCTTGGCTCGTTTAACTTCTTATGTTCTGTTTTTCTTATTTATACTTAACTAATTGGCAATTACTAATTATTTGTTTTTATGGCTTATCTAGTTATCTTATGTGTGGTTCTAATCCCCTTAATTGTCCGGACCGACTCTAGTCACCGGAACAGTGAAATATACCAGGCTATATAAATAAGGGTGTTACAGAAAATGCTTAGAAAAATTTTTCTATCTTTACACACAATTTTGGCTCGTTAAGCCAAACAGAGGGCATTTTGGTCATTTCGTCTTCAGAGATGATTTTTGACTGACTTGTCCATTTATGTAAATAATTTCTAAAACATAAAATATGAATAAATATTGTTAAAAATTTAATTGAAATTAAATAGACAAGAAATGGAGAGAAAATGAAAGAAAAAGGAATTATGACATCATCATGATGTCATTAAAATTCTCCCAAACAATCCAATGTTGACACATGGCATAATCTTACTTAAAAGAGACAAAATGGGCTGAAAAATGAAAAAAATTAGAACTCTCTCCATTCTCTTCTTCTTTGCCGTCACCCCTCCTTCCATAACCACCATTAGCAAGCTTTTGAAAGCTTGATTTCCCTAACTTTTACCAAACAAAACCCCAATCTAGCAACACAAAAAAGTATTCTTACATCTTGGCAAGTCTTTTGGGAGCAAAAAGAAAAGGAAAAAAGGAACCCTAACAAGTGGGAAATCTCACTGCATAGAGGTTTGTGACCTAACCTTGAATTTCACCTTAAATTTACGTTTAGGGACTTTGAATGAGTGTAAATTACAAAGAAAAATTGTTGAATACCATTTGTATGCCAACCCATAATTTCGGCAGCCTTGGTTAGGGTAAGATGCTGATGATTTTTGTGGAGCTAAAAGGGCAGTATGGCTGCCCTTAATATGTATCTCTTAAGTGGATTGATAAAATGCAATGATAATGCATGATCTATAATGTTTGAGTTAGGGTTTGGGGTGAAAAATGAGACTTTGATCATATGATGATGAAAGTAGGTTTTAATGGTCAATTAGTGACCATTTGGTTCTGTTTAAATAAAAAATGAAGTGAATGGTGTAATGGGATTGGAGTTTGGTGTGGCTACCCTTGGTGACCTGCAGGACTGGGCATGAGACTAGCAGGTTTGGGTAGCAATAACTGGAATTGTAGAGGTTCAATTGGTGCAAGGCCAATTAGAAATTAAACTAGACACATACTGGCACAACTTTGGTGAAAAAACCATGCCTAGAAAACCAAATCAAGTTAACCAAAAGATTGCCCTAATCCGGGTGACCTGCATTTTGCTTGGGCAAAATGACCAAATGAACAGTGTTTAGTCATTTGGCCATAGCTCAGTGTAGAAAGGTCTAATTGACCTGAAATTTTACCAGTAACAAGCTGAGATATAGATCAACAACTTTCATGAAGAAACCTACCCAAATTATGACCATAACATATTCAAAAAGTGACCTGAAGTCACTGCTCCTAACACTGTAGATTTGGTCAGTCCAGAAATTCTGGAAAAATTTCAATCCGGCCAGTTGTGGTTTTTGGGCCATAACATGAGCTACAAAATCCAAATGGAGTGATTAAAAAAAAGAAATGCAACTAGACAAAATAAGGAACAACTTTCGTGTTGATCATTTTACCAAATTCCCACTATAAAAATGACTAATGGAACAGTAAACACAAAGCTTGAAAACAAAAAATTCTGTCCAATTAACATAAAGCTTGGAAATGGTATTGTCAACCAATATCAACAATTTTAGAATGCAAAATGTGATATGTTGGGAGTATTAGAACCAATTTACCTATTACCTATGCAAAAGTAAACATTTTAGTTGACTAATGAAATGAATAGTAACACTAAAACTTGAATTTCAAAAATTGTGAAAATTAAAAGTGTTAAATGCCCTAGTAGGCCTAATGTGATTGGTTTGGATAGGTTGGCATGCCATTAGGGTTCTGTTAGCAATACTGCATATGGCTTCATGCCATTCTATGTTTCATGGCTTTCCATGCCATTCTGTGACATAATAGCCTTTGGATATGTTTGTAACACCCCTTACCCGTCTACAGAATAGCCGAGCAAGGCGTGCTACACGGCGTGCCGGAGCACCTAGTCTGTGATTATCACATTTTCTAAACTCAATTTGATTTTAAGAAGTGTTTATGTGCTATTCATAGCATACTGGTTTTATTTTCACACTTTAATAAAATCAGTGTTTCAAGACTGGTAATAAAAATTTAGCAAGGTGCCGTCTATATTTGGGACAAACTGTCCTTCCAAACCTGTTGAAAACAGTTTAATATGATGATATCAAAATCTCAAATATTTCACAATCTCTATTTCTCAGTAAAGTCAATAGACTTTTACAGTCATTAAACAGTTCCATAATACAGTCCATAATAATTTAAATATATACAGAAAATCTCCATGTTATTTAATATGTACAAGATATTACAAAATACAAGACCGAATCTCAAAAATACAATAAAAGTACAAAATACAGGCTATCCTAAGTCCTACCACGTATGCAATGCAGTGCAGATGACTCTGGACTGCTGTGCAGATCTGATGTCTCACCCGGTCGTAGGTCTGCTGGGCTCCCCTGCTGTGTCTCCAATACCTACACATTACAAAAGCAACGCGCTAAGCAATTTTGCTTAGTGGTGCCAAATATAAAGAAATATATACACTAAAATAAAGTAAATAAAGTGTTTACGAATTTTTGGTGGTGTTGTATGTCAGTAGACTGGATTTATGTATTTGAATTTAAGAGTACTTGAATTACTGCCTGTGTAGCCTATATACTTACCAGATTGGATAAATGGATATACTGGCACTGGGTACCTAGTACCTCGGACTGTCACACCATCGGTCACAAAGTGTCTCCCGGTGTTCAAATAGCGTGGCTAAACAGCCATATAGTCAATATGGCGATAAGCTAAAAATAAATACACAATATGTATAACCGTAGGCTATTAAAGTCACAGTGCGGCATAATAAGCCGTAAAAATATAGTATGGCATAAAGCCATTTACAGAACAGCTGTCAGAATCCTATTGGCATGCCAACCTATCCATACTAGTCAACTAGGCAAACTATGGCACATTATTAATTAATTGTTTAATTCTTCAATTTTCGGAGTTTACTAACTATTATATAATTCACAAGTCAATGCATATGTTGACCTTTTTAGGTAATATGGATAAGTTGTTTCTAGCATCAATATGTTACAATTTATATCTCAATATGCTGCCAATATAGTGCAATTTACCATTTTTACAAGTTGGCATTCATTGCCAAAATGCTTCAAGCATCATTGTATGCAAAATGTCAAATTCTCAATTTTTGTGTGCTAGACTGATCTAGTTTAAAGTCCTATTTCCCTTGGTTTTTAGCTTCTGGTAAAAGAAGAAAAATTGTAGCTCTATGTCTTATTGCGCGCGGGGAAAAATTTCAGGTCATTCTGAGTTATATAGACCAAGATATGGTCAATTTACTAAAGCTGGACAGATTGCACCTTTAGTGCAAAATTTGGTCAATTTTAGGTCAGTTTTGGTTCGGCAGTTTTTGTACCTGAACATGTGCAAGCCATTTGACTTGGTTCTGGCCATTTATAGGCTTTGGTGTCTTCATAAGAATTGTAGATCTATGTCTAAACTAACCATGGTAAAAATTTTAGATCAATTGGACCTGTTTTGAGTGAGTTATGGTCATCCAAAGGACTACTATTCATATGGTCAAAAATCTGGGTTGCAAGGTTGCTAATCCGGATTTGGTCATTTTTAAGGTCAGTTTCTAGGTAGAATTTTGGCAATATTTCTACATGAAAGTTGGCCTATTTGGTGTCTAGTTTCACCCCCTATTGGCCTCATACCAATTGGATTCATAGTTTGGCACTTATGGCCTAATTTATGTACTGCCTTCACACACAACCTGCACAAAGCACATACACTTCCAATTTGATATTCCTTCTCCTCCTCATTTCTTCATTATTCAATCAATAACACTTCCATATATATATTGTACACAATTCCAGCAACACTTTTGGGCAGAATATTCAAGTGCTCAATGCACACAATTCACCATTAATTCAACATTCACTTCCACCAAAATTTAACACATCTCAATGTCAATATTACACATACACTTCAACATAATCATACTTCAATATCACTTACACTTGCTGCCCACAATTTAACCTTAGCATATTTCATTAATAACTACATGTTCACACACAAATTCATGCTATTAGGGGCTACCAAATATGGCAGTTTGCTCAAGGCATCAAAGTTCCATTTCACACCCTTAATTCAAACACTACATGCATATACTTAGATACAAACTTACTACAACTTTCATTTGAATTAATTAACCTTCATTTCCATTCATTAGAAGTAAAAATAACTCAAGCTCAACAAAGGTTCATGGCTGCCAAAAATGGACAAGTCCATTTCTCACTATTTCTTTCATTTCTCTTCACCAAAATACTCACCTCAACCTAAACACAAGGTTTACTAAGGCAAGGGAGAGATTTTGGATACTTACCACTTGTGAGCTTCCTTCAAACTTCACCAAATCTTGTTTTTCTTGTTTCCAATATCTTCCCCAAGGTGAGTAGGCAAGCTTTAATGAAGGAACTAAGTAGAAAGGAGGGCTTGATCAATGGTGCATGGTGATGGAGGGTGTTTGGCCATGGTGGACTTCCATGGAAGTTCAATTCGTCCAAAACTTTAAAGGTTGAAGATGAAGATGATAATGAGTGCAATCTGCTGTCCCAAAGCATATTTTAGTGTCCCAATATTCAAGTTAGTGGAGCACTAAGCTCATTTTAATATTTAATAAGTTAAAGTTTCCTTATTTGCTCATTTTGCACCATTCTTTTACTATTTACATATTGTATCCCATTTTAATTTTTTTCATGACATTTCCTAAGTGCAATATCATTTATTCTTAATGAAAATTGAGGTCAAAAGGCAACACTAGGTGTCAAATGACCAAAATACCCCACTTCGGGTTATATTCCTGATTTTTCGATAACACCGATTTTTGTCTGTTTCTCGATTTTTCATTTTTCTTTGTAGTAATTTACTAATTTTTCTTTGATATTTCTAGTGTCAATTACATTTCAATAAACCTTTATTTATGTCTCAAAATTGGATTCAAAGGGTTCCTCGCGGTCTTGGGGCCGGCAATGGCCTTCCCAGTGCGGTTACCTATCGCTACGATGCCGGCTCGTTTAACTTAGCTTCATTTTCTCTCTTTCATTTCTGTTTGATTTTTCTTGTATTTTCTTTTTATTTATTTCATCATTATATGTCTGTTCACTGTCACCGAAGTGTAGTTCTAGACATCCTGACTTGCCTGGACTATTATTTGACTACTGGAGCAATAGAACGTACAGAACACGTATAGGGAGGATGTTATAACTCTTCCCCTCTAAATAAAAATTTCGTCCTCGAAATTTACCTGATGTGAAGAGCTGAGGGAACTGTTGTCTCCTTGTTTCCTCTCTTTCCCATGTTGCCTCTTCCGTGTTGTGGTGTCTCCATAGGATTTTCACTATTGGAATTGTCTTGTTTCTGAGCTCTTTTACCTCTTGTGCCAAGATTTTAATTGGTTCTTCTTCATATGTCAGGTCAGGTCGTACCACAATTTCTTTTGCTGAGATGACATGTGAAGGATCTGATCTGTATCTTCTGAGCATCAAGACATGGAATACATTATGTATCTTGTCCAGCTCAGGTGGTAAGGCTAATCTGTAGGCTACTGGTCCCACATGTTCAATAACTTCATATGGGTCAATAAACCTCGGGCTTAATTTTCCCTTTTTCCCGAATCTCAACACTGTCTACCATGGTGATACTCTGAGAAATACTTTCTCACCAACTTCATATTCAATGTCCTTTCTTTTCAAGTCAGCATAAGATTTCTGTCGATCTGAGGCAACTTTCAAATTGGCCTTTATCAGTTTCACCTTTTTCCTCTGTCTGTTTTATCAAGTCTGGCCCCACTAGCTTATCTTCACCCAATTCAGTCCAACATACAGGTGTTCTGCATTTTTTCTCATACAGTGCTTCATAAGGTGCCATTTGTATGCTAGCTTGATAGCTATTATTATATGCAAATTTTGCCAGTGGAAGGTATCTGTCCCAACTTCCTTCAAACTCAATAACACAACTTCTCAGCATATCCTCGAGGACCTATCACATATGTTCGGTTATTATTATCATTATCAGTTCAATTATTGTTTATAATAACTCAATGAGTTTCAAAATTTACCTGGATTATTCTTTCTGACTGTCCATCCGTCTGAGGATGAAAAGCCGTACTAAAATGGAGTTATGTGCCCAAGGATTCTTGTAATTTCTTCCAAAATCTAGATGTAAACCTCGGGTCTCTATCAGATATAATGGAAAGTGGAATTCCATGTAGTCTAACTATCTCACTGATGTACAATTTTGCTAGCTTTTCTAGTGAGTAGTCAGTTCTAACTAGCAGAAAATGTGCTGATTTGGTTAACCTATCCACAATCACCCATACTGCATCATGCTTCTTCTAAGTGAGAGGTAGACCACTGACAAAGTCCATAGTGACTCGGTCCCATTTCCATTCAGGTATGTTTATGGGCTGTAACAAACCTGATGGAACTTGATGTTCTGCTTTGACTTGCTGACATGTCAAGCATCTAGTTACATAGTCAACTATGTCCTTCTTCATACCTGGCCACCAGTATCGGAGTTTCAGGTCATGGTATATTTTTGTGCTTCCTGGGTGCATAGCATACACACTGTTATGTGCTTCTTTCAGAATACTGGTTTTCAATTCTTTATCATCTGGAACACACACTCTTTCTTTATAGTACAAGCACCCATTTTCTTTCACTTCATATTCAGTTTCCTTCCCCTCAGTGATTTTGCCCATAACAGCCATTAATTTCCCATCTGTCTTCTGCCTATGTCACACCCTGCCCCTCTGTAAGGCCCGTAGTATACCTAATGAATTACCAACTTCGTCTACTGATAACCCATTAAATACACTACAAGGGATTTTAAAACTTTTCTTACTTTTTTTTTTTTTTACAGTGGTGAGCACTATTTAGAGGTGTTAAAAACTTTTTGAACTAAAATGATAGAACTAACACATTTGAATTATTAGGAATTTTTGTAAAAATTTTGGCAGAGTACCATCTGTATTTTGAACAAAACAGTTCTTCAAAAAACCTGTAAAAAGCACTTCAAATAGATTTCTCAATCTCGACTCCAATAGTTAAACAACACAATATATTTCTCAAGTCAAATCCACAATAATTTTTCAAAGAATGAGATAAAAGAAATATAATACAAATTTTACAAGTCAAAATAACTCATAATTTATTTTACAACTTCAATGTACAATTTTAATTTACAACTGCTCAAAACCAAGAACACTATATACATACAATGAACATACATTACAATATAAAATGTAGAATATGGTATACTCAATATACCCGATGATCTCTCAGTGTAGTACTAGCAGCCTAGTTGTGACACCCCTTACCCGTCTACAGTATATCCGAGTTAGTTATGTCACACAGTGTACCGGAATACTCTATTTTATCTTAATTAATTTTTATCATAGTTTTGAATATAACTTGTGAAATATAATTCATTTAAGTCATTTATTGAAATTATAATTTATTTGAGGTTCCAAAAATTTTTTTAGAAAATCCGGCAGAGTACCGGCTAAAAATGGAGAAAACAGTTCTTCGGAACCTGTGAAAAAAACTTCCTATAATCATATTCAATCATCTCAAACTCCCATATCAAAATCTCAACATTTTTCAATTTCATTTCTCAATCATTCATCTCATGTGATAATCATGTACAAGTCACAGATAGATATTCACTTTTCCATTCACAAATACAATTCTCATTATTTACATGAACATCAAAAAACATTACATAAGTTTCAATTATACAAAAGGAAATAAAAGTTAATTACAAAATACCAAAATGAAACCTAGTGTCCCACTAATGCACTGTGGATGGTGAGGTGACACGGACACTATGCAGAGCTGCAGGAGGTCTCACCCAGTCTGCGGTCTACTGGGCTCTCGGTCAGTATCTCCAGAACCTACGCGTGGCAAAAGCAACGCACTAAGCAATAATGCTTAGTAGTGCAATAATAAAATAAAAGGAAATAACAGAAAATAAATATGTATTGAATGTATCGATGTCTTACTTGTTTTGTACTTGTTATATTCATTATTTTATTAAATTTATCCACTTTCATTTTTGGTTGCCCAAGTAACCTATACTGGACGACTGGACTGGAAAAACGGGTAAACTGGCACTAGGTAGATAGTACCTCGGGCCGTCACACCATCGGTCACATATGCATCTCTCGGTGTGCAACAGAACAGCTAATAAACTGTAATGACAATAGGCACAAGGCCAAATATCAACACAATGTCAGAATGGCTAAAAGCCATGAAATCACATGATGGCATAATGCCATGTGCAGTACTGCTAACTGAACCCTATTGGCATGCCAAACTATCCAAACCAATCTTGTTAGGTATACTAGGGCATTTGATACTTTTGAATTCTTCAATTTTTGAATTTCAAGTTTTGGTGTCACTATTCACCTTATTGATCAACAAAAATGTTGACTTTTGGATAAAAAATAGGTACATTGGTTTTAACACCCCCAATGTACCACATTTTGCATTCAAAACTTGTTGGAATTAATCACCAATACCATTTTTAAGCTTAGAACTAAGGGAGCAGAATTTTCAGTTTTTGTACCCTAACTTTACTATTCCATTAGTGACTGTTACAGTGGGAATTTGAGGAAATGGTAAACATGAAAGTTGTTCCTTATTTTGTCTAGTTGAATTTCCGTTTTTGAATCACTCCATTTGGAGTTTTGTAGCTCTAGTTATGGTCCAAAAACCACAGCTGGCCGGATTGCAAAACTGCAGAATTGACCATATCTACAGCAAGGAATAAAGGATCGCCACTGCCTTGTTGGATAGGTTCTGGTCATAATTTGGGGTAGGGTTCTTCATGAAGTTGTTTGTATATATCTTATTTTGTTGCTGTAAAAATTTCAGGTCAATTGGGCCATTCTACAGTGAGTTATGGCCAAATGAACAGTTACTGTTCATTTGGTCATTCTACAGAATCTGATTTCAGGGTATCTGGATTGGGGCCAATTTTTGGTCCACTTGCTTTGGTCTTTTGGGCATGATTTCTTCAGCAAAATTGTGCCATTTTATGTCTAGTTTCATGTCCAATTGGCCAAACACCAATTGAACCTACATAGCCAAAGTTATGGCTGTCCAAGTGGGCTGGAATCACAGCCTCACCTGCTGCCCTCACTAGGCAGCATACCATTTCAGTTTGTAACACTCTAGTTCACTTCAAATTATGGTCAACTTACCTCAAATGGTCACTAATTGACCATTAGAATGTGCACTCATCATTTCATAAGCCAAGTCCAAATTTCACTCCCAAACCCTAGCTAAAATTCAAGGTTCACACAAGTTACCTTAGTTAACTAACTATTTGATTATCCTTATATTTATATACTTTAAACATGATCTCTAATTCACTCCAAGTCCATCAAAACACTCAATCTTGTTCCTTCCTTAGGGCTGACGAATTCTAGGATATACATACACATAGATTTTATCCACTTAATTTACAAATTCTTACTTATTTTAGGTTTCTAACATGGAAAAAGAGAGATGTAAGCATAATAGGCACTAACCTCTTATAGGGCAGAATTTTCCCAAGCTTGACTTCACTTTCTTTCCTTTTCTAGGCTGCCTAGAGCTTCCTTAGAGTGTGTGGATAAGTTTTAGTGAAGGTGACTTAGGGTTTTGGGGTGAGGTTTGAGAGATTTTCAAGCTTGAATGAAGAAGAAAAATGGAGGATTTCCTTGGCTATGGTGCGGCTGGAATTTGGGGAAGAAGATGGCTGTCTGTTTTTTAATTTCTTTGGTCTTTTTTTTTTGTCTCTTTTATTAGTTAATTAAATGGTTGTTTAATTGTGATTGGTGGGAACTTTTAAATGACCTCATAATGACGTCATTATTTGCATTATATTGATTTTTCTTTTCTTTTCTTTTCTAATAACTTTAAATTAGTTTTTCATCAACATTAATTCATATTTTATGTCATAATAATTATTTACTCAACTGGACAAGTCGGCCAAAAATCACCTCTGAAGGCAAAGTGACCAAAATGCCCTCCGTTTGGCTTAACGGGTCAAAATTGTCTGTACTGATTGAAAAATTTTTCTAAATATTTTCTTGGCATTCTAATGCCATAAGGACCTCAATTCCCCTTCTCTAGAGTCCCAAAAATTATTTCATGAATTTTTCCCTGGGTCTAGGGCTCCTAGTTGCGAGAACCGCAACTTCCTTCTGGGTTACCCATCGCTTGGGCACCGGCTCATTTGATTTAGTTGTATTTTATTTCTAAAATTTTTACTAAATTTTTCTTATTAATATTTGAGTTAATTATGGTCCCTCACTTTAGTTTAAATATTTTTCAGATTGTTCTAGCTGTCCGGACCAACACTGGTCACCGGAACAGTAGAATGTACAGAGTTGCTACAGGGAGGGTGTTACAACTCTTCCCCTCTAATTTAAATTTTGTCCTCGAAATTTTACCTGATGCAAACAATTGAGGGAACTGTTGCCTCATCGTTTCTTCACTTTCCCAAGTTGCCTCCTCAGTGTTGTGGTGCCTCCAAAGAACTTTCACCAGTGGAATCTGCTTATTTCTCAACTCTTTCACTTCCCGAGCCAGGATCCGTAGAGGTTCTTCTTCATATGTCAAATCCGGCTGTATTTCAATTTCTTCCCTGGAGATGACATGTGAAGGATCTGAGCGGTATCTTCTAAGCATGGACACGTAGAACACATTGTGGATCTTGTCCAGCTCTGGTGGTAAAGCTAGCCTATAGGCCACTGGACCCACACGTTCAATGACTTCATATGGGCCAATGAACCTAGGGCTTAACTTACCTTTTCTTCCAAACCTCAATACCTTCTTCCACGGTGACACCTTGAGGAACACTTTGTCGCCAACGGCATATTCTATTTCTTTTCTCTTCAAGTCGGCATAAGATTTCTGTCTGTCTGAGGCAACCTTCAGATTGGCTTTGATTAGTTTTACTTTCTCCTCAGTCTGTTTCACCAGGTCTGGCCCTACCAGTTTGTTTTCGCCCAATTCAGTCTAGCACACTGGAGTTCTACATTTTCTCCCATACAGTCCTTCATATGGGGCCATTTGGATACTAGCTTGGTAGCTATTGTTATATGCAAATTCTGCCAGTGGGAGGTATCTATCCCAACTTCCCTCAAACTCAATGACACAACTCCTCAGCATATCCTCAAGGACCTGACATATATTTCATGTTATTATTATCATTTTAGTTCAATATTTGTATCAATTCCATTGGTTTCAATTGTTTACCTGGATTAGTCTTTCTGATTGCCCATCCGTCTGAGGATGGAAAGTCATCAAGTGGAGTTGTGTACCCAAGGACTCATGCAACTTCTTCCAAAATCTCGTTGTAAACCGTGGGTCTCGATCGATATAATGAAAAGTGGAATTCCATGCGCCTAACTATCTCATCGATATACAATCGCTAACTTCTCCAAAGGAGTAGTCACCCTAATCGCGTAAAGTGTGCTGACTTAGTCAATCTATCTACTATCACCCATACTGCATCATGTTTCTTCTGGGTGAGAGGTAGACCACTCACAAAATCCATGGTGACCCGATCCCATTTCCATTCAGGTATGCGTATAGGTCAGAGCAATCTGATGGAACTTGATGTTCTGCCTTGAGTTGCAGACATGTCAAGCATTTAGTCACATAGTCAGCTATGTCCTTCTTCATACCAGGCCACCAATACTGAAGCTTCAGATCATGATACATCTTTGTACTTTTTGGGTGCATAGCATATACACTGGTGTGTGCCTCTTTTAGAATACTGGCTTTTAATTCCCCATTATCTGGCACACATACTCTTCCTTTGTAGTATAGACACCCATCTGCTTTCACCTCATAGTCAGTTGATTTTCCCTCTGAGATTTTGCTCATAATAGCCATTAACTTTTCATCTGCCTTTTGCCCATCTAAAATCTGCTGTAGCAGGTTTGGCCTCACTTGCAACTCAGCCAAAATAGCTCCATCTTGAACCAAAGATAGACGAGCATTCAATGATCTTAAAGTTGTGATGGATTTTCTACTCAAAGCATCAGCAACTACATTTGCCTTCCTAGGATGGTAGTCAATTACACAATCATAATCCTTCAGGAACTCAATCCATCGTCTCTGTCTAAGGTTGAGCTCCTTCTGGGTTGGCAAGTATTTCAGGCTTTTGTGGTCCGTGTAAATGTAGCACTGTTCACCATACAAGTAATGCCTCCATATCTTCAGTGCGAAGATAATTGCTGCAAGCTCTAGATCATGGGTAGGGTAATTCTGTTCATGTGGCCTTAGCTGCCTAGAAGCATAAGCGACCACCTTCCCCTCTTGCATCAATACACACCCTAACCCATTATGAGAGGCATCATCAGAGACCACAAAGTCCTTTCTCGACACCGGCTGTTAACACCGGTGCCTCACAACATAGCCTTCAACTTCTCAAAACTGGTCTGACACTTGTCATTCCAGTCAAATCTGACATTCTTGTGTAACAACTTGGTCATTGGAGCAGCTATTAAGGAAAATCCCTTCACAAATCTCCTATAATACCCAACTAGCCCCAAGAAGCTTCTGACTTTAGTTGTATTCCTGGGAGGCTTCCATTCCATCACTGCTTCTATTTTCTTGGGATCCACCCTAATCCCATCAGCTGACACTATGTGTCCAAGGAATGCAATCTCATTCAACCAAAAATCACACTTGGACAACTTAGCGTACAACTTCTTTTCTCTCAGGGTTTGCAGAACAATCCTCAAATGCTCATCATGTTCTTCCCTGGTCTTGGAATACACCAGAATATCATTAATAAAGACCACTACGAACCGATCTAGGTATGGATGGAAGATACGGTTCATAAGGTCCATAAATGTCGCTGGTGCATTTGTTAGGCCAAAGGGCATCACCAGAAACTCATAATGCCCATACCGGGTCCTAAATGCAATGTTGGGCACATCTACATCCTTCACCCTCAACTGATGATACCCTGATCTGAGATCAATCTTAGAAAATACTCCTGCTCCCTTCAACTGATCAAACAGATCATCAATTATAGGCAACGGATATTTGTTCTTCACAGTCACTTCATTCAACTACCGGTAATCAATGCAAAGCCTCAAAGTCCCATCCTTCTTCTTTACAAATAGCACTAGAGCTCCCCATGGTGACACACTGGGGCATATGAACCCCTTATCAAGCAACTCTTGCAACTGAGTTTTCAACTCCCTCAATTCAATGGGTGCCATCCTATAAGGAGCAATGGAAATGGGTGTTGTACCCAGCAGTGTCTCAATAGCAAATTCAACTTCCCTTTCTGGTGGCAAACCAGGCAACTCTTCAGGAAATGCCTCTGGGAAGTCTCTTACTGTGGGCATATCACTCAGGTTTGGCTTAGCCTGCCTAGTATCCACCACATGTGCTAGGTAGGCTTCACAGCCTTTTCTCATCATTCTTCTTACAACTGTGGCTGAGATGACATTGGACAAGAAATCTGTCCTTTCCCCCACAACTGTGATCTCATTACCCTCAGAAGTTTTCAAAGAAATCCTCTTCAGTTTACAATCAACTATTGCTTGATGACATGACAACCAATCCATTCCCAAAATCACGTCAAACTCGTGGAAGGGCAACTCAATCAGGTCTGCCAAGAATTCATACCCCTGAATCCTTAACGGGCAACCCTTGTATACTTTGTTCACTACCACACTGTGGCCTAATGGATTAGTGACCAAAATGTCTTGGTCACTCTCTCCTACTAGTATCCCCCTTTCTACGGGTAGGTTGATACAGATATATGAATGAGTGGATCCTGGATCCACCAATGCATGCACATATATATTGTAGAGGGAGAACGTACCCCTGATGACGTCCGGGGCATCTTGCTCCTCCTGAGCTCTAATGGCATAGGCTCTGGCAGGTGGTCTGCTCTCAGGCCTCTCTGCTGGCTCAGATGCAGGCCTCTGTGATGGTCCCATGCCTCAGATTTGCCAGATTTCCTACCCCTTTGTGGTGCAAGAGTAGGTCTATCTGCTTGTGTTGGAGCAGTTGTAGTAGTTCTACGTGGACAGTTCCTCAGCTGATGCTCTGTTGACCCACACCTTAAGCAGGCACCAGTCACTCTCCAGCACTCCTCCTTATGCCATTTCAAACAATGCGGACATGCAAAAGATGCTGGAGCTGGTCCCCTGAACCCCATCCCTGGAGAGCTGCCCACTGATGGTGTGGACTGACCTCTCCTAGGGGTAAACTGTGGCCTGGGCCCCTGAGACTGACCTTGACCTTGTGGCTGACCTGAACTCTGTGCAGGTGGTCCCTTGAACTTCTTCCCAAATGCAGGAGATGAACTAGACTAACCTGGAACCCTCTTCTGCTGTCTCTCTCTTCTAGTCTGCTCACTGATTCTTACTTTTTCAACTGTTATTGTAGCTTCCACTAACTTGGTGAAGTCTGTAATTCCCAAGGCAGTGATCATGATCTTTATATTGTCATTTAATCCTTCTTCAAATCTCTTACACCTTTCGGCCTCATTAGGGACTATCTCCCTTCCATAGCGACTCAATCTGACGAATTCCTTCTCATACTCGGCCACTGACAGCTGTCTCTGCCTCAGATTAATGAACTCTTTTCTTCTCTCTTCCAGGTATACACTACCCACATATTTCTTTTTAAATTCGGAGAGGAAGAAGTTCCA
This sequence comes from Hevea brasiliensis, assembly GCF_030052815.1. Lineage (NCBI taxonomy): Eukaryota > Viridiplantae > Streptophyta > Magnoliopsida > Malpighiales > Euphorbiaceae > Hevea > Hevea brasiliensis. The sequence goes on along the minus strand of NC_079494.1, from coordinate 88,727,584 downwards.
AGTTATAACTTCTGGCTGCACTTCACTGGATACCGTGTCCCACCATTCATATGCATCATCTTGCAACAGAGATACAGCAGCCTCTAAATTTTGCTCTGGGGTGCAGTGGAGTTGTTTTAAAACTCGCTGCTCGTTCAACCAATTCTCACGCAATGTAATCATCTTCTCTCTTGCCAAAGAAGTCCACTGCTCTAAATTTTCTCAATTTTTCTAGATGTGATTTTGATTGTGGAGGTGGTGGTGGTTGTGGTGCTGGCATTACCCCAGCCATTTGTCTGAAGAATTCGGCCATTTGCTGGAACATGGCCTGTGGAGGCTGAGCAGGCTCTGCTTGAGCTGGCGAAGCAGGTTCTCCCATACCCCCAATCTCAGCTGCTGCAGGTGGAGCATGACTCTCCACTTCCTCCTCAACTGCCCTCTGAGATGTAGGGTCCATATCCTATTCAAAATAAGAAAGACAAACAGATCTGCATTAGTGTCACCTCGACTCTTACAAATGCAATGCATGGTATGGACTCAATCTAGGCCCAGAAACGCCTAAACCGTGCTCTGATACCACTAAATGTGACACCCCTTACCCGTCTACAGTATATCCGAGTAAGTTATGTCACACGGTGTACCGGAACACTCTATTTTATCTTAATTAATTTTTATCATAGTTTTGAATATAACTTGTGAAATATAATTCATTTAAGTCATTTATTGAAATTATAATTTATTTGAGGTTCCGAAAATTTTTTTAGAAAATCCGGCAGAGTACCGGCTAAAAATGGAGAAAATAGTTCTTCGGAACCTGTGAAAAACACTTCCTATAATCATATTCAATCATCTCAAACTCCCATATCAAAATCTCAACATTTTTCAATTTCATTTCTCAATCATTCATCTCATGTGATAATCATGTACAAGTCACAGATAGATATTCACTTTTCCATTCACAAATACAATTCTCATTATTTACATGAACATCAAAATACATTACATAAGTTTCAATAATACAAAAGGAAATAAAAGTTAATTACAAAATACCAAAATGAAACCTAGTGTCCCACCAATGCACCGTGGATGGTGAGGTGACACGGACACTATACAGAGCTGCAGGAGGTCTCACCCAGTCTGCGGTCAACTGGGCTCTCGGTCAGTATCTCCAGAACCTACGCGTGGCAAAGGCAAAGCGCTAAGCAATAATGCTTAGTGGTGCGATAATAAAATAAAAGGAAATAACATAAAATAAATATGTATTGAATGTATCGATGTCTTACTTGTTTTGTGCCTATTATATTCATTATTTTATTAAATTTATCCACTTTCATTTTTGGTTGCCCAAGTAACCTATACTGGACAACTGGACTAGATAAACGGGTAAACTGGCACTGGGTATCTAGTACCTCGGGCCGTCACACCATCAGTCACATATGCATCTCCCGGTGTGCAATGAGCGCTAATAAATCAGTAATGACAATAGGCACAAGGCCAAATATCAACACAATGTCAGAATGGCTAAAAGCCATGAAATCACAGAATGGCATAATGCCATGTGCAGTACTGCTAACTGAACCCTATTGGCATGCCAAACTATCCAAACCAATCTTGTTAGGTATACTAGGGCATTTGATACTTCTGAATTCTTCAATTTTTGAATTTCAAGTTTTGGTGTCACTATTCACCTCATTGGTCAACAAAAATGTTGGCTTTTGGATAAAAAATAGGTACATTGATTTTAAGACCCCCAATGTACCACATTTTGCATTCAAAACTTGTTGGAATTAATCACCAATACCATTTTTAAGCTTAGAACTAAGGGAGCAAAATTTTCAGTTTTTGTACCCTAACTTTACTGTTTCATTAGTGACTGTTAAAGTGGGAATTTGAGGAAATGGTAAACATGAAAGTTGTTCCTTATTTTGTCTAGTTGAATTTCCTTTTTTGAATCACTCCATTTGGAGTTTTGTAGCTCCAGTTATGGTCCAAAAACCACAACTGGCAGGATTGCAAAACTGCAGAATTGACCATATCTATAGTGCAGTGAACAGTGACTGCCACTGCCTTGTTGGATAGGTTCTGGTCATAATTTGGGGTAGGGTTCTTCATGAAAGTTGTTTGTCTATATCTTATCTTATTGCTGTAAAACGTTCAGGTCAATTGGGCCATTCTACAGTGAGTTATGGCCAAATGAACAGTTACTGTTCATTTGGTCATTCTGCAGAATCTGATTTCAGGGTATCCAGATTGGGGCCAATTTTTGGTCCACTTGCTTTGGTCTTTTGGGCATGGTTTCTTCAGAAAAATTGTGTCATTTTATGTCTAGTTTCATGTCCAATTGGCCAAACACCAATTGAACCTACAAAGCCAAAGTTATGGCTGTCCAAGTGGGCTGGAATCACAGCCTCACCTGCTGCCCTCACTAGGCAGCATACCATTTCAGTTTGTAACACTCTAGTTCACTTCAAATTATGGTCAACTTACCTCAAATGGTCACTAATTGACCATTAGAATGTGCACTCATCATTTCATAAGCCAAGTCCAAATTTCACTCCCAAACCCTAGCTCAAATTCAAGGTTCACACAAGTTACCTTAGTTAACTAACTAATTCATTATCCTTATATTTATTTACTTTAAACATGATCTCTAGTTCACTCCAAGTCCATCAAAACACTCAATCTTGTTCCTTCCTTAGGGCTGCCGAATTCTAGGATATACATACACATAGATTTTATCCACTTAATTTACAAATTCTTACTTATTTTAGGTTTCTAACATGGAAAAAGAGAGATGTAAGCATAATAGGCACTAACCTCTTATAGGGCAGAATTTTCCCAAGCTTGACTTCACTTTCTTTCCTTTTCTAGGCTGCCTAGAGCTTCCTTAGAGTGTGTGGATAAGTTTTAGTGAAGGTGACTTAGGGTTTTGGGGTGAGGTTTGAGAGATTTTCAAGCTTGAATGAAGAAGAAAAATGGAGGATTTTCTTGGCTATGGTGCGGCTGGAATTTGGGGAAGAAGATGGCTGTTTGCTTTTTAATTTCTTTGGTCTTTTTTTTTGTCTCTTTTATTAGTTAATTAAATGGTTGTTTAATTGTGATTGGTGGGAACTTTTAAATGACCTCATAATGATGTCATTATTTGCATTATATTGATTTTTCTTTTCTTTTCTTTTCTACTAACTTTAAATTAGTTTTTCATCAACATTAATTCATATTTTATGTCATAATAATTATTTACTCAACTGGACAAGTCGGCCAAAAATCACCTCTGAAGGCGAAGGGACCAAAATGCCCTCCGTTTGGCTTAACGGGTCAAAATTGTCTGTACCGATTGAAAAATTTTTCTAAATATTTTCTTGGCATTCTAATGCCATAGGGACCTCAATGCCCCTTCTCTGGAGTCCCAAAAATTATTTCATGAATTTTTCCCCGGGTCTAGGGCTCCTAGTTGCGAGAACCGCAACTTCCTTCTGGGTTACCCATCGCTTGGGCACCGGCTCATTTGACTTAGTTGTATTTTATTTCTAAAATTTTTACTAAATTTTTATTATTAATATTTGAGTTAATTATGGTCCCTCACTTTAGTTTAAATATTTTTCCGATCGTTCTAGTATGCGACCAACACCGTCACCTAATAAGAGAATGTATGGAGTTGCTACAGGGAGGGTGTTACACTAGTCTACTGCTCTGTCAGTCTGTCTACCTGCGACAGCAATGAAAAGCTATCACTGAGTAAAAATTTACTCAGTGGTGCACAATAACAATTTGAAATGCGTTCTATAAATCTTTTATTGACAATTCACAAATCCAATAGTTCACAAAATTTACAAAGTTCATGTAATACAAATTTGATCAAATAACTGAGTAACACAGTTTTGCCAATCAATAACACAATTTGATCAAATAATTGAATAACACAATTTTGTCCATCAATAACACAATTTAAGCCATGACACAATTTTTCCACACATGCCGTGTTGTACACCACGACAAGACACACTCACCCCAATAATCGAAATCAATGAGGGAGGAAGCTAGCTATATAATGAGTACTCATCCACACTCACCTCAGACAGACAAGTCAAAGAGGGAGGAATATAGTGTATTTATCAGAGCACTTGCAGGCATTACATATTGCCATCCCTGCAAGCTCCTGAGTTCACTCGTGAGAGTTCCCAAGAATCGTAGGCGTTACGTATCGCCGTCCCTACTTTGCTCTGATAACACTAAACACATTTTATCTCAAATTTTCAACTTACAAATTAGGCAACACAATAGTTTTCAAATAGAATTCCCAAAGACAAAACAATCATTATTCATAACTCATTTCTCCAAATAAATTTTCTAGTAAAAGCAGTGAATATAAAAAGTATTGTACATAGACACAATTTAAAACTATAATGTTCAAATAAATTTTTAAGTAGAAAATAAGAAATCAAAATTATTGTGCACAAACACAATTTAAAACAATAACATACAAATAATCATAATTTATTTCAGTTGAAAAATTCAAAAGAAATAACTATTGTGCACAAACACAATTTAAAACAATAACATACAAATAATCATAATTTATTTCAATTGAAAAATTCAAAAGAAATAACTATTGTGCACAAACACAATTTAAAACAATATCATACAAATAATCATAATTTATTTCAATTGAAAAAAATTCAAAAGAAATACTTATTGTGCACAAACATAATTTAAAACAATGACATATAAATAATCGTAATTTATTTCAATTGAAAAATTCAAAAGAAATATTTATTGTGCACAAACATAATTTAAAACAATAACATATAAATAATCGTAATTTATTTCAATTAAAAAATTCAAAAGAAATATTTGTTGTGCGCAAACATAATTTAAAACAATAACATATAAATAATCGTAATTTATTTCAATTGAAAAATTAAAAAGAAATACTTATTGTGCACAAACCTCTGATAACTGTCTCTGGCCTTGACTCAGTGTTTCCTTCCCTTTCCCTGAGTCGTTGCTAGCTGAGAAACACAATTTGAAGTGTTTCAGTACTCATTTAAACAGTCTCTAACGATAATGCTTGATAATTAATTCATTGAATTCTATTATTTGCTTAGTCAACCTAATATGGCGACCCTCAATGCATTCTAGGTAAATTAGGTTTTAATGTTACTAATATGTCACATTCAATAGTCTTTTAGGGTTGGTACATATTACCAAATTCATTTCCTTGTATATTGCGTTTTATTGCCACTTGCTGGATTGCGGGATACTAGTTTGACCTAGCCGGACAACCTAATTTCCTCGGTTTTCGGGTTTCGGTCAAAACTACAAACTTGTAGATCTATGTCTTATTACACTGGGGGCAAAATTTCAGGTCATTCTGAGTTATGTAGACCAAGTTATAGTCATTTTACTATTGCTGGTCAAAATGCATCAAAATTGGTCACTTTAGGTCACTTTAGGTCAATTTTGGTTCGGCCAGTTTTTGGACCCGAACTTGTGCAAGCTGTTTGACTTGCTTATGGTCATTTCTGAGCTTTGGTGTCTTTATAAGACTTGTAGATATGGGTCTTAACTATTCATGGTCAAAATTTCAGGTCAATTGGACCTGTTTTGAGTGAGTTATGGCCTAAACACTAACTGCTGCCCAAATGCTCAATTTTCAGGCCTTATTTGCACTTTATCCGGATTTGGTCATTTTTCAAGCTACCTTGCAAGCAGAATTTTGGCAAGCTTCCTTCATGAAAGTTGGCACATTTTGTGCCTAGTTTTACCTCCAATTGGTCTCATACCAATTGGAGCCACACACTTAAGGTTCTAAGCCCATAACACAAACTGCCCTATTACATTTCCTTTATTACTCATCAAAGATCACTTTTAGCATTTACCAATTTACACATTCATGCCCAATCTGGTTTGTACCATAACCTAAACATATTTCACAACATTTTATTGATCATTTTGGCAACTTACAATCACATTCAACATACCCCAAAAAGTGCAGAATTTGTCAAACTCATTTACAATAATTTAATCACCTATTCATGCTCATTTACATGTCCAACTTCACACCATCACACATATACCCAAACTGCCATAACAACTAACACAATTCAACATTAATATTCCATAATCTAAACATGAAATAACATCCTTATGGTTCACCCAACCAGGCTACCAATTCATGCATTACATTCCATTAATTTCCAAGCTTCAAATTTCAATTACACATTCACATATACTAAGTATACATCACCCAAATAATTTCTTACACACATATATATTTAATCAATCCTTTAATCCACCATTTACAAGAAAAACTAAACTGCCCTTAAAGAGTTTTCATGGCTGCCAAAAATAAAAATCTCCCTTAGAACATCAAACTCTAAAATTCTTCTCAAAATTCAAGTACCCATAACCTCATTACTAACTTTAATGAAGCACTAACCAAAAACTCAAACTTACCACTTTGGAAATTCTTCAAAACTTCACCAAAACTTGATCTTCTTGCTGCCTATCTACTGGCCAAGGTGTGTAGACTAACTTTGATGAGGGAACTTAGGAAGAAATTGGCTTACTTCATGCTTGCATGGAGCTTGGCCATGGACGGCCATGGAGGAAGTTGAGAGAAGAAAATGATTCAGCTGGTTCTGGTTTGGGATGTCACACCCTACCCCTCTGTAAGGCATAACATGATCCCGTAGTATACCTAATGAATTACCAACTCCGTCTACTGATAACCCATTAAATACACTACAAGGGATTTTCTAAACTTTTCTTACTTCTTTTATAGTGGTGAGCACTATTTACAGGTGTTAAAACCTTTTTGAACTGAAGTGGTAGAATTGACACATTTGAATTATTTGGAATTTCTGTAAAAATTTTGGCAGAGTGCCCTCTGTATTTTGGATAAAACAGTTCTTCAGAAAACCTGTAAAAAGCACTTCAATATGTATTTGCAAATCTCAACTCCAACATATTTCTCAACACAACATTTTTCTCAACTCAAATCCGCAATGATTTTTCAAAGACTGAGATACAAGAAATATAATACAAAACTATTCAAGTAAATGAAATCTCAAATTTACATTTACAATAATTTACATTTAATTACATACCAAAATATTTTACAAGAGTTTCTATACAACTGCTCAAATAATTTACATACATATTATTACATGCATACATCAAAACCTATGTACATGGGTATACCTATGATATACCTGGAGCTGATCTGAATATATCTTCAAGGAAATTTACTTACTGCTTTATGCTCTTCTTACCTGCGACAGCATACAAAGCTATCGCTGAGTGGTGAACTCAGTGGTGCACAACTATAATTTAAAACATAGTACAATATACATTGACAAAATTTACAGTAAATAATTTGGAAATCTGAATACTCATCAAATTCCAAAACTCAAAATATTCATTGCCAATAATGTAAATCATTTGTATAAATGACTTTGATCACAAAATTTAATTTATCAAATCATGACTAACCATTTAAGTAATTCCAACAAAATCAATTATACATAAACCATAATTGAAATCACAATTCCTTACCATTCAAAAGCCATTATGTATCTCAAAAATCATTATGTATCTCAAAAACCATGTTGTATCTCAAAAATCAATCTTTATCTCACTAACTATGCAAGACTAATCCGAAAGGGCCATATTCGATGTGATTCTAACTCCCTATGGTTGGGGATGTCGAATCAGATTCTAACTCCCTATGGTCGGGGAGGTCAAATCATCGTGCACAGTACCATCACAATAATGAATCTTCCGCAAGGGCCATAACGATAAATTAAACTTAGATCTAACCTCAAATCAGAGGAAAATCTAAGCCTGTGCACGTACCATGGTAATCAAAACACAACTAACTCCATTGTCTTCTCAAAAAATGAGAGAGACGGGTAATAACCTAGTCAAGCATCTATAGTGAGATATAAAACAATATCACAATCCTTTTAGTGAGCATAAATCACAATACAATTCGATTCAAAGTCAATTTCAATATCCAATAAAGTTTTATGCTCATCACAATTCAAATCCTACAATTGCATTTTTCCATGAAAATTACCATCACAATTCAAAACATGTTCTATCACAATTTTTCAAAACATAATTTATTCAATCCATAACAATGCTTAATACTTGTAATAATGCTTAATACTTGTAGAAATACCATTTCACAAAGCTAAATTCATACATACTATAACAATTTTCAATAATGATTGAATTAAATTCAAAGCTTGTTAAACATAATACATAAGAAAAGTATGTCATTTAATCAAATGAAATATTCAAACAAAATCAGTTAAAAACTAGTTATACACAAACACAACTTAAAACAATAACATACAATTAATCATATGAAATATTATTCAGAGCAAAATCAGTTGAAAACTAGTTGGGCACAAACCTCTGATGACTGTCTCCTGGTCTGGACTCAGTGTTTCCTTCCCTTTCCCTGAGTCTTTACTAACTGAGAAACACAATTTAAAGTGTTTCAGTACTAAAATAAATTGTCTCTATCGATAATGCTTGTTAAGTGGTTCACTGAAATCTATTATTTGCTTAATCACCTAATATACTGACCCTCAATATTTTCTAGGTAAATTAGGTTTTGGGGTCCTTAATATGTCACATTCGATAATGTTTTAGGATTGGTACGTGTTACCAAACTCAATTCTATGTATATTGCGTTTTCTTGCATTTCATTGCAAATTGCTGGATTTCAGGATACTAGTTTGACCTAGCCGGACGGCCTATTTTCCTCGGTTTTCGGGTTTCGGTCAAAACTACAAACTTGTAGATCTATGTCTTATTGCACGCGGAGAAAAATTTCAGGTCAATCCGAGTTAAGTAGACCAAGTTATGGTCATTATACTATTGCTGGTCAAATGGCATCAAATTAGGTCAATTTGGTCAACTTTGGTTCGGCCAGTTTTTGGACCCGAACTTGTGCAAGCTTTTTGACTTGCTTCTGGTCATTTCTGGGTTTTGGTGTCTTCATAAGACTTGTAGGTATGGGTCTTAGCTATTCATGGTTAAAATTTCAGGTCAATTGGACCTGTTTTGAGTGAGTTATGGCCTAAACACTCACTGCTGCCCAATTGGTCATTTTTCAGGTCCTAATTGTACCTAATCCGAATTGGTTATTTTCTTAGGTCACCTTGAAAGCAGAATTTTGGTATGCTTTCTCAATGAAAGTTGGCACATTTTGTGCCTAGTTCCACCTCCAATTGGTCTCATACCAATTGAGGTTACACATTTAAACTTATTGGCTAAAATGTACACTGCCCTTGGTTACTTTGCTTAAACACACATCCATGACACATTTACCTTGCAATATGTTTACTTTCCTACCGTTTCTGTTTTGGTTCATTACCAAAACCACATCCCACTTTACATTATCATCACTTTGGGCAGATTACAATTATCTTCAATACACCAAATATAACTCTAATTCCCAAAGTCCAAACAAAATTACACATACACATAACATTGCTAGTTTTTACATACTCTTTACACAACAAGTTCATATACATATCCCTCAATCCTTCTATGTCAATATTCTGCCAACACTTCCATGAATACATACATTTATTCAAGTGTCACCAAGCTGCCGAAAATCTTCTTCAACACCAAATTGCCCTACAATTCATCAATTCTCATCCAAGTGCCAAAAATCACCATATAAATATGAAGTAATTCACTAGGTTATTAAATCATCATGATCAACATCATTTCTCATCAAATATATGCACAATTATTTCATCAAATACATGACTCCATGGCTGTCCAAAATGAACACAACAATAACTCTTCAAACTCAAAAATTTTCTTCACAAACCCAACACCCATAACATGCACACAAAACTTAACAAAGCTATCTTCAAAAACACTAACTTACCTTATGGTTGGAGCTTGTTAAACCTTGCTTAAACTTCTCAAATTTGGTATCAAACTCTTCCTTGTGATGAGTAGGCAAACTTTCATGAAGCCACTTAAGGGATTGGAGTTGAAAATGGGGAGGTTAAGTGAGCTTGCATGAAACGCCCATGGAGTTTTCTCTCACCTTCATTCACGGCAACTTTGGTACAATAGAGAAGATGAAATTTTCTGATGGTGTAATGGAAGTACACCTGCCCCACTATGTGTTTAATTAATCCTTTAATGGTCCACTAACTCCAAATAATCATATAATAAGCTAATTGTGCATTTATTCCACATTAACCCATGATTTTAGCTATTTGTATTAGGTGCCACTAAATTAATTTTTCATTTTATTTTCTAAGTGTAATATTATTTATTTTTAGTGGACATTTAGGTCAAAAGACAATTCGGGATGTCAAATGACCATAATGCCCCTGTTCGGGTTGCATTCCCGATTTTTCGGTAACACCGGGTTTTGTTTGTTTTTTGATTTCTCACTTTTCTTTGTATTAATTATTTAATTTTTCTTTGATCATTCTAATGATATTTATTCTTCTATAAGGGTCTATTTAAGTCCTAAAAATGTTTTTCAGGGTTCCCATGATCGGGAGCTAGTCAACGGTCCACGCCGTGACTTCAGTCATGATCACCATCGCTATGGTTCTCGGCTTAACAACTTGATCACATTTCTTTGCTATTATTTTCCTTTGTTTTCTTGTATTTTCTTTTCTTGTATTTCATTATTTTATGTCTCCTCACTCATATTGAAGTGTAGTTCTAGGCATCCTAGCTGTCCAGGACAACACCGGTCACCGAGCGAGAACGCACTCTAGAACTTGAGGGTGTTACAATTCTCCCCCTTAAATAAATTTCGTCTCGAAATTTTACAGCATTAATCTCTAAACAGTGTGGGTCTGTCTCCTCATATCCTCTTTACGTTCCCAAGTAGCTTCTGGCTGAATGATGGTTCCACAAAGACTTTAACGGTGTATCATTTGTTCCTCACCGCTTCACCTCATATGCCAGAATTTTTATGGGTTCTTCCTCATATGAGAGGTCTGGATTTACCTCAATCTCTTCAACTGATAGTACATGAGATGGGTCAGATCTGTACCTCCTTAACATGGACACATGGAAGACACTGTGTATCCTTGCTAGCTCTGGAGGTAATGCCAACCGATATGCCAAAGGACCCACTCTTTCCAGAACTTCATATGGTCCGATGAAACGAGGACTCAGTGTAACACCCCTAAGTTCGGTAGTGCGTTCCGCTGTACCGGTGACCAGTGTTGTCCGGACAGCTAGGATGCCTAGAACTACATTTCAATATGAGTGAGGAGACATAAAATAATGAAATACAAGAAAAGAAAATACAAGAAAAACAAAGAAAAAAATCATAGCAAAGAAATGTAACCGAGTAAGTGAGCCGGGAAACCTAGCGATGGTGACACTGCCGAAGTCACGGCGTGGACGTTGACTGCCCGATCATGGGAACCCTTGAAAACATTTTTAGGACATAAATAGACCCTTATTGAAGTATAAATCTCATTAGAAGGATTAAAGAAAAATTAAATAATTAGTACAAAGAAAAGTGAGAAATCGAAAATGCATAAAATAAATGTATTCTTGAAAATCGAATGCCAATAACAGGGGCATTATGGTCATTTGACATCCCGAAGTGTCTTTTGACCTAAATGTCCATTAAAAATAAATAGTATTACACTTATAAAATGTAATGAAAAATTAATTTGGTGGTACCTAAAGAAAATAGCTAAAATCATGGGTTAAATGTGGAATAAGTGGGAAGTTAGCTTAAAATATGATTTAATTTTGCTAGTGGACCACTAAGAACATTAAAATGATTAATTATACTTATAAGTGGGCAGATTATTCCCACTCAAAGTTCATCTTCCTCACTTAGCTCATCCATGCCGAATTGAAGAGAAACAAACCCTCCATTGCCGTTTGGTTCTGAGCTTGATTTCCCCTCTCCATTTCAACTCCAATCCCTTAAGTAGCTTTATGAAAAATGGTCTACACATCACAAGGAAGATATTGATACCAATTTTGAGAAGTTTGGTGAAGGTTTAGCAAGTTACAATTAAAGGTAAGTTTGCATTTTTGAGAATTCCTTTGTTAAGTTTTGTGTGCATGTTATGGGTGTTGGTTTGGTGAAGGAAAATTTTGAGTTTGAAGAGTTATTGTTGTTTTCATTTTGGACAGCCATGAGTCACGTTTTTGATGAGATATTTGTGCATATAATTGATGAGAAATAATGTTGATCATGGTGATTTAGTAACCTAGTGAATTATTTCATGTTTATATGGTGATTTATGCACTTGGATGGGAATTGGTAAATTGGACGGCACTTTGATGTTGAAGAAGGTTTGCGGCAGCTTGGGAACACTTGAGTAATTGTATGTATTGAAGGAAGTGTGGGCAGAATATTGACCTAGAAGGATTGATGATATGTATGTAGATTGATATTGTAAAGTGTATGTAAGATGTGTAATGGTTAAGTGTGTATGTAATGGTACTTAGAAATTGTAAATGTGAATTATACTTGGTGTGTTGAGGGTAATGGTAATCTGCCCAAAGTAATGTTGATGTAATGTAGAAAATGCTTTTGGTAATGTACCAAAACAGATTGGTAGGTAAGTAAACAAATTGCAAAGGTAAATGTGTGTTTGAAGTGGGGTGTGAAAGGCATATTGAGGGCAGTGTACATTTTAGCCTATAACCTTAAATGTGTAACCTCAATTGGTATGAGACCAATTTGAGGTGAAACTAGGCACAAAATGTGCCAACTTTCATTGAGAAACCATACCAAAATTCTGCTTGCAAGGTGACCTAAGAAAATGACCAATTCGGATTAGGTGCAATTAGGACCTGAAAAATGACCAATTGGGCAGCAGTGAGTGTTTAGGCCATAACTCACTCAAAACAGGTCCAATTGACCTGAAATTTTAACCATGCATATTTAAGACCCATACCTACATGTCTTATGAAGACACCAAAACCCAGAAATGACCAGAAGCAAGTCAAAAAGCTTGCACAAGTTCGGGTCCAAAAACTGGCCGAACCAGAGTTGACCAAATTGACCTAAAATTGACCTAAATTGGTACCATTTTGCCCCGCGTGCAATAAGACCTAGTTCTACAAGTTTGTAGTTTTGACTGAAACCCGAAAACCGAGGGAATTAGGCCGTCCGGCTAGGTCAAACCAGTATCCCGAAATCCAGCAAGTTGCATTAAAATGCACTAAACAAGGAAACGAGTTTGGCAAAACGTACCAAACCTAATACCCTATCGAATGTGACATATTAACGACACTAAAACCTAATTTACCTAAAAAGCAACGAGGGTCGGTATATTAGGTGATTAAGTGAATAATTGAGTTCAGTGCATTATTTACCAAACACCATCAATAGAGACAGTTTAATTTAGCACTGAAACACTTCAAATTGTGTTTCTCAGTTAACAAGGACTCAGCAAAAAGGAATGAAACACTGAGTCCAGACCAAGGGGACAGTCATCAGAGGTTTGTGCACAACAACTGTTTCTTTTGAATTATTTTCAATTGAAATAAATATTGACTATTTGTATATTATTGTTTTAAATTGTGTAAATGAGTTTGATGGACACTTATTGATTGAAAAATATTGTGAATGGTTTGAAACTGTGAAAATTTGTTTGAAGGACATTGATGGTTACTTATTGATTGAAAAGCATTGGAAATGGTTTGAAACCACAGCTATCATGTATATTGATCGTATTCCTCATTAGCTTGTCTAGTGGGACGAATTGAATTCCCTCTCTGGCTGAAGTGTTGAGGTGTGTGCCTGTTGAGGACGAATTGGATGAGTACTCATATTTTTGCTAGCTAGCCATGTTATTCCTCATTAGTCATCGACTTTTGGGATGAATTGAATACCTCATTAGCCATTGGCTTTTGGGACGAATTGAACTATGGATCATGATTAAGCTGTGTGATTTATTTATATGTATTGTGAGATTGTGAAATGGATTTAAACTTTCATTGACATATACTGTCTTTTGAATTCAAACATGATCTAACTTATGAAAATTATTGTGATATTGACAAATGGAGTTTAAATTCTTGTTGACAATTACTGTCTTGAATTTAACTATGATTTTAAGTATCCACTATTTACATGACTTATGAATTGTGATTTAAATTGTATTTGGTTAATGTTGTGCACCATCGAGACATTGTCTCGTGATAGCTTTATTATTGTCGCAGTAGAGAGACAGACAGAGCAGACTAAATTTGCATATACATCCAATGAGGATTACAGTATAATGAGTATACCAATATTTTGCATTTTGTACTTGTAATGTATGACATTTGTATGTACATTTTGTTTTTGGTTTTGAGCAGTTGTAAATTCAAATTGTACCTTGAAGTTGTAAATTAATTATGAGTTATTTGACTTGTGAAAATTGTATTATATTTCCTTATCTCAGACTTTGAAAAATTTCTATGGAATTGAGTTGATAAATTGTTGTGTTGAGAAATGTATTGGAGTTGAGATTTGGAAAATTATTGAAGTGCTTTTTACAGGTTTTCTGAAGAACTGTTTTGTCCAAAATACAGATGGCACTCTGCCAAAATTTTTACAGAAATTCCAAATAAATCAAATGAGTTAGTGGTTTCACTTCAGTTCACCAAAGTTTTTAACACCTGTAAATAGTGCTCACCACTATAAAAGAAGTAAGAAAAGTTATTAAAATCCCTTGTAGTGTATTTAATGGGTTATCAGTAGACGGAGTTGGTAATTCATTAGGTATACTACGGGATCATGTTATGCCTTACAGAGGGGTAGGGTGTGACATGTTTTGGTGGTATCAGAGCAAAGTTTTTTTAAAATTCTGTTTTCACCTGTTATTTGAATGTCCTTTCTTCATAGTACAACTGCTCAATATCATTGTTTGATACATACAGTACATTCTGAGATAAATATGCACTAACGAGAGTAAATATCCTTGTGTTATTTGTTCAGGAGATCTAAAATCCTCGCATTGACTATGGAAGAGGGTGATCGTTCAGTCGATCAATCTATTGAGGCAGAGGTGCAAGGGGATGCCCCAGCTGTACATAATGTCAGTGGTTCAAGACACCACTGCGATCTGCATGATTTTACCTTTCGATTCGCTCGTGAGATGGTCGCAATGTTCCAACAAATGGCTGTGTCGCCTACTCAAGTCCCAATACGGACACGGTGGTACAACCACAGTCTCCTCTGACGATATGATAAATTGATGAAGTATGGGGCTCTGAGTTTAAGGACGATAGATCCTCTAGAAGCTGAACAATGGTTAGAGAGAATGGATAGGGTGTTCAAGAAGCTACATTGTACAGAAGAGCTTAGATTTGAATACTCAGTGTCCTTACTATAGGGGGATGCTTATGACTGGTGGAAAACCATTCCCCACAGTCTGGTAGAGCCTGCAGTGCTAACATGGAATGACTTCCTCGGGAATTCAGTGAAATATATCCACGATGCTTATGTAGACCGGAAAGTGCAAGAGTTCCTAAGTTTGAAACAGGGAGCAGATCGGTGGTGAGTATGAAAGAGAATTTTCCGCCTTAGCCATTATGCGGTGAGTCTACTCTCTACCAGCAGGAGAGATGCAAGAGGTTTGAAAGCGGCTTGAAGCCCAAGATGTCAGTACAAGTGCTCGGCTTCAACACACTAACTTCTCTGAACTTGTTTCTCAAGCCCTAGAGTTGGAAAGAGTTGAGTTTGAGACCGCGCTCCCGAGAAAAGAGATCAGAGAAGACAGAGAAAGAGGGAAAATCTTTAGAACAGAGTTCTAGTGGTCATACTGGAAAGAGGAAGAACTATTGGGGACATGGTAGAGGTGGCAAGAAGTCTGGTAGGGGAAGATATTCGGAGATGAGACCTCCCTATCCGGGACAGAGTACTGCAGAGGTTCCTATCCTCCCGCCAATGTGAAACATGTGGAAGAAATCATGGTGGGATATGCTACAAGGCTATTGGAGCTGTTATAACTATGGAGGCACAGGACACTTTGCCAAGGACTGCAGATGAGTCGTAGAGTTGGACCACCTCCTACTCTGCGAAGGATCGATTGAGCCACTGTCACGAGCTCACAACCACCCAGAGAGGTAGAGGCGGGGGTAGAGGTAACCAGTGACAGCCAAGGCACAGTAAAACAATCAGAGCAAGATAGTGCTCCAGTCAGAGTCTATGCCATGAGACAGAGAGAAGAGGTAGAGACATCTGATATTGTGGCTGGTACCTTCTCAACTTTTAATCAGGATGTGTTTGTACTATTTGATCTGGGTTCTACCCATTCTTATGTGAGTGCTAGCATCATTGATTGCATTGCTGTTCCATGTACAAAAATGGACTTTGAGGTGCTAGTAACAAGTCCGCTAGGACAGGAAGTCCAGGTTAATAGAATGTATAGAGATTGTCCCTTGGTGATCCAAGGACACACTTTCCTGTCTGATCTCATTGAAATGCCCTTCAGAGATTATGATATCATCTTGGGCATGGATTGGTTAGCTAGACATCATGCCATGATTGACTGTAGGCTGAAGACAGTCACTTTTGGTCTCCCTCAGTACAGTGATGTGGTAATACTTGGGGAGAGGCAGTTATTGCCATCAAACATCATTTCGGCTGCACTAGCCAGAAAAATGATCAGAAAGGGGTGTGAAGCATACTTGGCACACGTGGTAGACACCCAAGTGGGGAGTCCAGCATTGAAAGACATCCCTACAGTACATGACTTTCCTGATGTGTTTCCTGATGAATTGCCAGGATTACCTCCGGAAAGAGAAGTGCAGTTTGAAATTAATGTTATGCCTGGTGTGGATCCAATCTCCATAACGCCATACAGAATGGCACCAACAGAGTTGAAGGAGTTGAAGATACAGTTGCAAGAATTACTTGAAAAGGGCTTCATCCGCCCTAGTGTGTCACCTTAGGGAGCACCAGTGTTGCTTGTTAAGAAGAAGGATGGTACTCTCCGCTTATGCATTGACTACCAGCAGTTGAATAAGGTGACAATAAAGAATAGATATCCATTGCCTCGCATTGATGATCTGTTTGATCAATTGAAGGGTGCAGCTATATTCTCCAAAATTGATCTACGGTCTGGCTATTATCAATTGAAGGTGCAAGAGCAGAGTATTCCAAAAACTGCTTTCAGAACTCGATATGGCCACTATGAGTTTCTAGTAATGCCATTCGGGTTGACAAATGCTCTAGCTGCTTTTATGGATCTGATGAACACTATCTTCAGACCATATCTTGATCAATTTGTGGTGGTGTTTATTGATGACATTTTGATATACTCAAGGAGTGCAGAAGAGCACGACAGACATCTGCGGATTGTACTGTAGACTTTAAGGGAGAAAGAGCTATACGCCAAATTGTCGAAATGTGAATTTTGGCTGAAAGAAATCTCCTTTTTGGGACATGTTGTATCAGCTGAAGGGATCAAGGTAGATTCCAGCAAGGTAGAAGCCATCCTTAATTGGAAGCCGCCCAGGAACATCACAGAAATTCGATTTTAGGTTTAGCTGGATATTACCGTCGGTTTGTGAAGGGGTTTTCTATGTTATCTTCTCCTTGACCAAGCTTCGGAAAGATGTAAAATTTCAGTGGGTGATAAATGTCGTGAGTTTTAATGAGTTGAAGAGGTGCTTAACTGAAGCTCCAGTTCTCACTTTACCTACTCAGGGTAAAGAATACACAGTTTATAGTGATGCTTCTCACAATGGGTTAGGCTGTGTACTGATGCAAGGTCAGAATGTCATTACTTATGCATCACGCCAGCTGAAACCGCATGAGAGGAACTACCCAACACATGATCTGGAGTTAGCAGCTATTGTTTTTGCTTTGAACATCTGGAGACACTATTTGTATGGGGAGAAATGCTACATTTACACAGATCACAAGAGCCTGAAGTACTTAGGCACCCAGAAGGAATTGAATTTGAGGCAGAGGAGATGGTTAGAACTCATCAAAGATTATGATTGCTTAATAGACTATCAGCCAGGAAAAGCAAATGTTGTGGCTGACGCCTTAAGTCGCAAGACTATGGTAAGTCTCATAGTTTCTCCTTTGTCCATGGTATATGAATTGAAAGCACAGCATGCCAGTTTAGAAATTGATGATGAGGGACAGACAGTAGTTGCATGGAATGTACAGCCAGTGTTGATTGATCAGATCAGAATGGCTACTCAGAGTGATGAAAAGTATCAGAAGCTACTGAAAGAAGTCCAGCAGGGCAAGAAACCTGAATTCTCTGTGAGAGAGGATGGTTTATTGCTACATCAGGGTAGAATGTGCGTTCCTAGTGATGTGGAATTGAGACAGATCATTATGAAGGAAGCACATGAGTCTCCATTTGCTATGCACCCTGGTGGAACTAAAATGTACAGAGGGCTGAAAGAGCATTACTGGTGGATGGGCATGAAAAGAGATATAGCTGAATTCGTTTCCAAATGCCTAACTTGTCAGCAAGTAAAGGCAGAACATCAAGTTCCAGCTGGTTTGTTACATCCTTTGTCAGTACCAGAGTGGAAATGGGAACAAATAACTATGGATTTTGTTACAGGACTTCCAAGGACACAGAGTAGTCATGATGCAGTATGGGTTATAGTTGACAGATTGACTAAGTCTGCTCACTTTTTGCCAGTTCGGATGGACTATAGCACGGAAAGATTGGCGATTATGCGTATATGAGATTGTAAAGTTGCATGGAGTGCGATTATCAATTGTGTCTGACAGAGATCCTAGGTTCACTTCTAGATTCTGGGTAGTCTTCAGAGAGCCCTAGGAACTAGATTGAACTTCAGCACAGCATTCCACCCACAGACAGATGGCCAGTCTGAGAGGGTTATTCAGATATTGGAGGATATGCTACGGGCTTGTGTGATTGAATTTGAAGGTAGTTGGGATACACACTTGCCTTTGATTGAGTTTGCTTATAACAACAGCTACCAATCAAGCATAGGGATGCCTCCATATGAAGCTTTGTATGGCAGGAAGTGCAGAACTCCCTTATGTTGGGATGAAGTAGGTGAAAGGAAGATGATTGGGCCAGAAATTGTCCAGCAGACAGAGGAAAAGATCAGATTGATCAGAGATAGGCTCAAGGCTGCATCAGACCGCCAGAAGTCCTATGTTGATCTGAAGAGAAGAGATATTGAGTATGCAGTGGGTGATAAGGTATTCCTCAAAGTTTCTCCTTGGAAGAGGATTATGAGATTTGGCAGAAAGGAAGCGAGTCCTCGTTTCATCGGACCATATGAAGTTCTGGAAAGAGTGGGTCCTTTGGCATATCGGTTGGCATTACCTCCAGAGCTAGCAAGGATACACAGTGTCTTCCATGTGTCCATGTTAAGGAGGTACAGATCTGACCCATCTCATGTACTGTCAGTTGAAGAGATTGAAGTAAATCCAGACCTCTCATATGAGGAAGAACCCATAAGAATTCTGGCTTATGAGGTGAAACAGCTGAGGAACAAACAGATACACCTGGTTAAAGTGCTGTGGAACCATCATTCAGGCCAGGAAGCTACTTGGGAACGTGAAGAGGATATGAGGAGACAGCACCCACAGCTGTTCAGAGACTAATGCCAGGTAAAATTTCGAGACGAAATTTATTTAAGGGGGGGGAGAATTGTAACACCCCTAAGTTCGGTAGTGCGTTCTGCTGTACCGGTGACCAGTGTTGTCCGGACAGCTAGGATGCCTAGAACTACATTTCAATATGAGTGAGGAGACATAAAATAATGAAATACAAGAAAATAAAATACAAGAAAAACAAAGAAAAAAATCATAGCAAAGAAATGTAACCGAGTAAGTGAGCCGGGAAACCTAGCGATGGGTGACCGCACCGGGAAGTCACGGCGTGGACCGTTGATCTGCCTGGATCATGGGAACCACGGAAAACATTTTTAGGACATAAATAGACCCTTATTGAAGTATAAATCTCATTAGAAGGATTAAAGAAAAATTAAATAATTAGTACAAAGAAAAGTGAGAAATCGAAAAACAGACAAAATACGGTGTTACTGAAAAATCGGGAATGCCACCCGAACAGGGGCATTATGGTCATTTGACATCCCGAAGTGTCTTTTGACCTAAATGTCCATTAAAAATAAATAGTATTACACTTAGAAAATGAAATGAAAAATTAATTTGGTGGTACCTAAAGAAAATAGCTAAAATCATGGGTTAAATGTGGAATAAGTGGGAAGTTAGCTTAAAATATGATTTAATTTTGCTAGTGGACCACTAAGAACATTAAAATGATTAATTATACTTATAAGTGGGCAGATTATTCCCACTCAAAGTTCATCTTCCTCACTTAGCTCATCCATGCCGAATTGAAGAGAAACAAACCCTCCATTGCCGTTTGGTTCTGAGCTTGATTTCCCCTCTCCATTTCAACTCCAATCCCTTAAGTAGCTTTATGAAAAATGGTCTACACATCACAAGGAAGATATTGATACCAATTTTGAGAAGTTTGGTGAAGGTTTAGCAAGTTACAATTAAAGGTAAGTTTGCATTTTTGAGAATTCCTTTGTTAAGTTTTGTGTGCATGTTATGGGTGTTGGTTTGGTGAAGGAAAATTTTGAGTTTGAAGAGTTATTGTTGTTTTCATTTTGGACAGCCATGAGTCACGTTTTTGATGAGATATTTGTGCATATAATTGATGAGAAATAATGTTGATCATGGTGATTTAGTAACCTAGTGAATTATTTCATGTTTATATGGTGATTTATGCACTTGGATGGGAATTGGTAAATTGGACGGCACTTTGATGTTGAAGAAGGTTTGCGGCAGCTTGGGAACACTTGAGTAATTGTATGTATTGAAGGAAGTGTGGGCAGAATATTGACCTAGAAGGATTGATGATATGTATGTAGATTGATATTGTAAAGTGTATGTAAGATGTGTAATGGTTAAGTGTGTATGTAATGGTACTTAGAAATTGTAAATGTGAATTATACTTGGTGTGTTGAGGGTAATGGTAATCTGCCCAAAGTAATGTTGATGTAATGTAGAAAATGCTTTTGGTAATGTACCAAAACAGATTGGTAGGTAAGTAAACAAATTGCAAAGGTAAATGTGTGTTTGAAGTGGGGTGTGAAAGGCATATTGAGGGCAGTGTACATTTTAGCCTATAACCTTAAATGTGTAACCTCAATTGGTATGAGACCAATTTGAGGTGAAACTAGGCACAAAATGTGCCAACTTTCATTGAGAAACCATACCAAAATTCTGCTTGCAAGGTGACCTAAGAAAATGACCAATTCGGATTAGGTGCAATTAGGACCTGAAAAATGACCAATTGGGCAGCAGTGAGTGTTTAGGCCATAACTCACTCAAAACAGGTCCAATTGACCTGAAATTTTAACCATGCATATTTAAGACCCATACCTACATGTCTTATGAAGACACCAAAACCCAGAAATGACCAGAAGCAAGTCAAAAAGCTTGCACAAGTTCGGGTCCAAAAACTGGCCGAACCAGAGTTGACCAAATTGAACTAAAATTGACCTAAATTGGTACCATTTTGCCCCGCGTGCAATAAGACCTAGTTCTACAAGTTTGTAGTTTTGACCGAAATCCAGCAAGTTGCATTAAAATGCACTAAACAAGGAAACGAGTTTGGCAAAACGTACCAAACCTAAAACCCTATCGAATGTGACATATTAACGACACTAAAACCTAATTTACCTAAAACGCAACGAGGGTCGGTATATTAGGTGATTAAGTGAATAATTGAGTTCAGTACATTATTTACCAAACACCATCAATAGAGACAGTTTAATTTAGCACTGAAACACTTCAAATTGTGTTTCTCAGTTAACAAGGACTCAGCAAAAGGGAAGGAAACACTGAGTCCAGACCAGGGGGACAGTCATCAGAGGTTTGTGCACAACAACTGTTTCTTTTGAATTATTTTCAATTGAAATAAATATTGACTATTTGTATATTATTGTTTTAAATTGTGTAAATGAGTTTGATGGACACTTATTGATTGAAAAATATTGTGAATGGTTTGAAACTGTGAAAAATTGTTTGAAGGACATTGATGGTTACTTATTGATTGAAAAGCATTGGAAATGGTTTGAAACCACAGCTATCATGTATATTGATCGTATTCCTCATTAGCTTGTCTAGTGGGACGAATTGAATTCCCTCTCTGGCTGAAGTGTTGAGGTGTGTGCCTGTTGAGGACGAATTGGATGAGTACTCATATTTTTGCTAGCTAGCCATGTTATTCCTCATTAGTCATCGACTTTTGGGACGAATTGAATGCCTCATTAGCCATTGGCTTTTGGGACGAATTGAACTATGGATCATGATTAAGCTGTGTGATTTATTGATATGTATTGTGAGATTATGAAATGGATTTAAACTCTCATTGACATATACTGTCTTTTGAATTCAAACATGATCTAACTTATGAAAATTATTGTGATATTGACAAATGGAGTTTAAATTCTTGTTGACAATTACTATCTTGAATTTAACTATGATTTTAAGTATCCACTATTTACATGACTTATGAATTGTGATTTAAATTGTATTTGGTTAATGTTGTGCACCACTGAGACATTGTCTCAGCGATAGCTTTATTCTTTGTCGCGGTAGAGACAGACAGGCGTGCAGACTATTTGCATATACATCCAATGAGGATTACAGTATAATGAGTATACCAATATTTTGCATTTTGTATCTTGTAATGTATGACCTTTGTATGTACATTTTGTTTTTGGTTTTGAGCAGTTGTAAATTCAAATTGTACCTTGAAGTTGTAAATTAATTATGAGTTATTTGACTTGTGAAAATTGTATTATATTTCCTTATCTCAGACTTTGAAAAATTTCTATGGAATTGAGTTGATAAATTGTTGTGTTGAGAAATGTATTGGAGTTGAGATTTGGAAAATTATTGAAGTGCTTTTTACAAGTTTTCTGAAGAACTGTTTTGTCCAAAATACAGATGGCACTCTGCCAAAATTTTTACAGAAATTCCAAATAAATCAAATGAGTTAGTGGTTTCACTTCAGTTCACCAAAGTTTTTAACACCTATAAATAGTGCTCACTACTATAAAAGAAGTAAGAAAAGTTTTTAAAATCCCTTGTAGTGTATTTAATGGGTTATCAGTAGACGGAGTTGGTAATTCATTAGGCATACTACGGGATCATGTTATGCCTTACAGAGGGGTAGGGTGTGACACTCAGTTTCCCCTTTCTGCCAAATCTCATAATCCTCTTCCAAGGAGAAACTTTGAGGAATACCTTATCACCCACTGCGTACTCAATATCTCTTCTTTTCATATCAACATAGGACTTCTGACGCTCTGATGCAGCCTTGAGTCTATCTCTAATCAATTTGATCTTTTCCTCTGTCTACTGGACAATTTTTGGCCCAATCATCTTCCTTTCACCTACCTCATCCCAACATAGGGGAGTTCTGCACTTTCTACCATACAAAGCTTCATATGGAGGCATCCCAATGCTTGATTGGTAGCTGTTGTTATAAGCAAACTCAATCAAAGGCAAGTGTGTATCCCAACTACCTTCAAATTCAATCACACAATCCCGTAGCATATCCTATAATATCTGAATAACCCTCTCAGACTGGCCATCTTTCTATGGGTGGAATGCTGTGCTGAAGTTCAATCTAGTTCCTAGGGCTCTTTGAAGACTACCCCAGAATCTAGAAGTGAACCTAGGATCTCTGTCAGACACAATTGATACTGGCACTCCATGCCATTTTACAATCTCGTATATGTACAATCTGGCCAATCTTTCCAGGCTATAATCCATCCGAACTGGCAAAAAGTGAGCAGACTTGGTTAGTCTGTCAATTATAACCTATACTGCATCATGACTATTCTGTGTCCTCAGAAATCTCATCACAAAATCCATAGTTATCTGTTCCCTTACAATGTTTCATAGGGTGCCACTTGTATGCTAGCTTGATACTTATTAATGTATACAAATTATGTTAGTGGGATGTATCTGTCCCATCTCCTCTCGGATTCAATGACACAAGTTCTCGATATATTCTTGAGGGCTTATCACATTTTACAGGTTATTTTTATCATTTCATTTCGTTATTTATAGGAACTCAATGAGTTTCCGAATTTACCTGAATTACTTGTTTCAATTGTCCATCTGTCTGAGGATGATACGTTGTACTGATATCTCTAAGCTTATAGCAATTCTTGTAGTCTTGGTAGTTCACATTATTGTGCTTAGATTCTTGACTCGGCTACCTTACAAGTGTAGTCTTTCGACAGGCTAGTTCTGAAGTTTTAAATTTCTGACTAAAATTTTCACATTTATTTCCAATAATAGTACCCTATTCGGGTGCAACTGTATCAATTTATAGATTACTTACAAATATTCTTACTTATTGTACCACGAGGAAGCACGTAGCTCTACACAATAATCCCATGTCGGTACTATAATCTGCAGCTTACAATACAAACATCGAGAACATTATATAGTCACTACGTTATAACCTCATGGACTAGGTTTTCTAACATCTTATCCTTCTCGAATCCACTAATATCCCAAACCGATTCTGATTACAATTTCCTTTGACAATTATTAACAGTAACATTTTTGCCCTCATCTAGAGCAATTCTATTACTGTAACTTACTTTTAGGTCCTCTTGCCATACATTAGTAGGCTCGCCAATTAGCTTTATAATTTACGGTATGTTAGAAAATACTTTTAGCTAACAATTCTTCCAAAATTAATGTCAACCATACTTGTTATTGTAGTTATTATCCTAAAGGACTAGTCACTAATACATCAAAATTTATTCCCCTGTAAAGGAATAGCAATAAAACATAGAATTCTAACACTAACATATAAGTAAGTAGTGCTGGGATCAAATAATAACTAATTGTTTCTTTCAAAAATTAAGAACTTACCAGCAGCTACATCTGAAGTTTTTGTTCTTTCTCCTTGGTGCATAGTGGACACTCTGACTGGTGCGCTACTATATTCGGGTTGATTCACTGTGTTATAGTGGTGAGGAGTACCGACTCTATTTCTATCTTGACTCTGACTGACGGTCTGTGAAATCCGGAGAGTAGATTGAGGTGGTTTAGTACAATCTTTAGCAAAGTGTCCAAGTTTTCCACAATTGTAGCAGGCTCCAGAGGCCTTACGACAAATACCTCCATGATATCTTCTACAAGTTTCACATTGGCGGGAAGGGTAGGAACTTCTAGTTGTTCGACGACTAGATCTTAGTGGTCTCTGCCCTGATGATCCGCCTCTATCATATTTCTGAGTTCGGGGTTCCTCAAATTCTTTTCTCTTCCCCAAATTACTGTTCGAACTCTGACCCATAGGTTTCTCCCTCTTTTCCATTTCACACTGCCCTTGTGGGGGTTGGGTCTGTACTTGGGCTTGGGCTGACAGATTATCAGCCATTTGTTGAAAGAAAGTGGCCATTTGTTGGGCCATTTGTGCAGTAATTTGTACCGGTAAAACTGGTACAGTCAGGCCTTCGACATTTTGTGGAGCTGGGGCCTCAGCTTGTTCTTCTGCCATCACAGACTGTTCTATTGTCTCATTCTTCTCTTCCATATCTTTTCACAAGATTTTCTATTCCTATACATCCAACATAAGGAGATTCCTCTCCATTAGTTTATATTTATGATGTAAATGTACTATATGTATCAAACATTTGAGCAGTTGTAGTTCTGACAAAAAGATTTCAAATTCACAGTTCGAAATTTACTTTAAAACCATTGCTCTGATACCACTAAAACATGTCACACCCTACCCCTCTGTAAGGCATAACATGATCCCGTAGTATACCTAATGAATTACCAACTCTGTCTACTGATAACCCATTAAATACACTACAAGGGATTTTCAAAACTTTTCTTACTTCTTTTATAGTGGTGAGCACTATTTACAGGTGTTAAAACCTTTTTGAACTGAAGTGGTAGAATTGACACATTTGAATTATTTGGAATTTCTGTAAAAATTTTGGCAGAGTGCCCTCTATATTTTGGATAAAACAGTTCTTTAGAAAACTTGTAAAAAGCACTTCAATATGTATTTGCAAATCTCAACTCCAACATATTTCTCAACACAACATTTTTCTCAACTGAGATACAAGAAATATAATACAAAACTATTCAAGTAAATGAAATCTCAAATTTACATTTACAATAATTTACATTTAATTACATACCAAAATATTTTACAAGAGTTTCTATACAACTGCTCAAATAATTTACATACATATTATTACATGCATACATCAAAACCTATGTACATGGGTATACCTATGATATACCTGGAGCTGATCTGAATATATCTTCAAGGAAATTTACTTACTGCTCTATGCTCTTCTTACCTGCGACAGCATACAAAGCTATCGCTGAGTGGTGAACTCAGTGGTGCACAACTATAATTTAAAACATAGTACAATATACATTGACAAAATTTACAGTAAATAATTTGGAAATCTGAATACTCATCAAATTCCAAAACTCAAAATATTCATTGCCAATAATGTAAATCATTTGTATAAATGACTTTGATCACAAAATTTAATTTATCAAATCATGACTAACCATTTAAGTAATTCCAACAAAATCAATTATACATAAACCATAATTGAAATCACAATTCCTTACCATTCAAAAGCCATTATGTATCTCAAAAATCATTATGTATCTCAAAAACCATGTTGTATCTCAAAAATCAATCTTTATCTCACTAACTATGCAAGACTAATCCGAAAGGGCCATATTCAATGTGATTCTAACTCCCTATGGTCGGGGAGGTCGAATTAGATTCTAACTCCCTATGGTCGGGGAGGTCGAATCATCGTGCACAGTACCATCACAATAATGAATCTTCCACAAGGGCCATAACGATAAATTAAACTTAGATCTAACCTCAAATCAGAGGAAAATCTAAGCCTGTGCACGTACCATGGTAATCAAAACACAACTAACTCCATTGTCTTCTCAACAAATGAGAGAGACGGGTAATAACCTAGTCAAGCATCTATAGTGAGATATAAAACAATATCACAATCCTTTTAGTGAGCATAAATCACAATACAATTCGATTCAAAGTCAATTTCAATATCCAATAAAGTTTTATGCTCATCACAATTCAAATCCTACAATTGCATTTTTCCATGAAAATTACCATCACAATTCAAAACATGTTCTATCACAATTTTTCAAAACATAATTTAGTCAATCCATAACAATGCTTAATACTTGTAACAATGCTTAATACTTGTAGAAATACCATTTCACAAAGCTAAATTCATACATACTATAACAATTTTCAATCATCATTGAATTAAATTCAATGCTTGTTAAACATAATACATAAGAAAAGTATGTCATTTAATCAAATGAAATATTCAAACAAAATCAGTTAAAAACTAGTTGTGCACAAACACAACTTAAAACAATAACATACAATTAATCATATGAAATATTTTTCAGAGCAAAATCAGTTGAAAACTAGTTGTGCACAAACCTTTGACGACTGTCTCCTGGTCTGGACTCAGTGTTTCCTTCCCTTTCCCTGAGTCTTTACTAACTGAGAAACACAATTTAAAGTGTTTCAGTACTAAATTAAATTGTCTCTATCGATAATGCTTGTTAAGTGGTTCACTGAAATCTATTATTTGCTTAATCACCTAATATACCGACCCTCAATATTTTCTAGGTAAATTAGGTTTTGGTGTCCTTAATATGTCACATTCGATAATGTTTTAGGATTGGTACGTGTTACCAAACTCAATTCTATGTATATTGCGTTTTCTTGCATTTCATTGCAAATTGCTGGATTTCGGGATACTAGTTTGACCTAGCCGGACGGCCTAGTTCCCTCGGTTTTCGGGTTTTGGTCAAAACTAAAAACTTGTAGATCTATGTCTTATTGCACGCGGGTCAAAATTTCAGGTCAATCCGAGTTAAGTAGACCAAGTTATGGTCATTATACTATTGCTGGTCAAATGGCATCAAATTAGGTCAATTTGGTCAACTTTGGTTCGGCCAGTTTTTGGACCCGAAATTGTGCAAGCTTTTTGACTTGCTTCTGGTCATTTCTGGGTTTTGGTGTCTTCATAAGACTTGTAGGTATGGGTCTTAACTATTCATGGTTAAAATTTCAGGTCAATTGGACCTGTTTTGAGTGAGTTATGACCTAAACACTCACTGCTGCCCAATTGGTCATTTTTCAGGTCCTAATTGTACCTAATCCGAATTTGTTATTTTCTTAGGTCACCTTGCAAGCAGAATTTTTGTATGCTTTCTCAATGAAAGTTGGCACATTTTGTGCCTAGTTCCACCTCCAATTGGTCTCATACCAATTGAGGTTACACATTTAAACTTATTGGCTAAAATGTACACTGCCCTTGGTTACTTTGCTTAAACACACATCCATGACACATTTACCTTGCAATATGTTTACTTTCCTACCATTTCTGTTTTGGTTCATTACCAAAACCACATCCCACTTTACATTATCATCACTTTGGGCAAATTACAATTATCTTCAATACACCAAATATAACTCTAATTCCCAAAGTCCAAACACAATTACACATACACATAACATTACTAGTTTTTACATACTCTTTACACAACAAGTTCATATACATATCCCTCAATCCTTCTATGTCAATATTCTGCCAACACTTCCATGAATACATACATTTATTCAAGTGTCCCCAAGCTGCCGAAAATCTTCTTCAACACCAAATTGCCCTACAATTCATCAATTCTCATCCAAGTGCCAAAAATCACCATATAAATATGAAGTAATTCACTAGGTTATTAAATCATCATGATCAACATCATTTCTCATCAAATATATGCACAATTATTTCATCAAATACATGACTCCATGGCTGTCCAAAATGAACACAACAATAACTCTTCAAACTCAAAAATTTTCTTCACAAACCCAACACCCATAACATGCACACAAAACTTAACAAAGCTATCTTCAAAAACACTAACTTACCTTATGGTTGGAGCTTGTTAAACCTTGCTTAAACTTCTTAAATTTGGTATCAAACTCTTCCTTGTGATGAGTAGGCAAACTTTCATGAAGCCACTTAAGGGATTGGAGTTGAAAATGGGGAGGTTAAGTGAGCTTGCATGAAACTCCCATGGAGTTTTCTCTCACCTTCATTCACGGCAACTTTGGTACAATGGAGAAGATGAAATTTTCTGATGGTGTAATGGAAGTACACCTGCCCCACTATGTGTTTAATTAATCCTTTAATGGTCCACTAACTCCAAATAATCATATAATAAGCCAATTGTGCATTTATTCCACATTAACCCATGATTTTAGCTATTTGTATTAGGTACCACTAAATTAATTTTTCATTTTATTTTCTAAGTGTAATATTATTTATTTTTAGTGGAAATTTAGGTCAAAAGACAATTCGGGATGTCAAATGACCATAATGCCCCTGTTCGGGTTGCATTCCCGATTTTTCGGTAACACCGGGTTTTGTCTGTTTTTTGATTTCTCACTTTTCTTTGTACTAATTATTTAATTTTTCTTTGATCATTCTAATGATATTTATTCTTTTATAAGGGTCTATTTAAGTCCTAAAAATATTTTCCAGGGTTCCATGATCCGGGAGCTAGTCAACGGTCCGCGCCGTGACTTCCCGGTGCGGTCACCCATCGCTATGGTTCTCGGCTCGCTTAACTTGATCACATTTCTTTGCTATTATTTTTCCTTTGTATTTCTTGTATTTTCTTTTCTTGTATTTCATTATTTTATGTCTCCTCACTCATATTGAAGTGTAGTTCTAGGCATCCTAGCTGTCCGGACAACACTGGTCACCGGAGCAGTAGAACGCACTACCGAACTTCGGGGTGTTACATGGGAGGTTGAAGAAGGTGATTTTTTTTCTGCCCAAAAATGTGTAGTGGTCCACTTAGGTAAGGTGAGTGGAGCACTAAGTGAGAATTAATGATTTTTTTATTCTTAATTTTCCAAATTCTCACATTAAGCTTCCCATTTTTGCTATTTAAACTTTGTACCACCAATTTAATTTTTCATGACATTTTACAAATATAATATCATGTATTTTTAATGAAAATTTAGGTCAAAAGACAACTCGGGGTGTCACATGACCACAATGCCCCTGTTCGGGTTGCATTTCCGATTTTTCGGTAACACCTGGTTTTGTCCGTTTTTCGATTTCTCACTTTTCTTTGTACCAATTAATTAATTTTTCTTTGATATTTCTAATGATATTTATACTTCAATAGGTGTCTATTTAAATTCTAAAAATATTTTCCAGGGTTCCCCGCAGTCTAGGGCTAGTGAACAGTCCACGCTGTGACTTCCCAGTGCGGTCACCCATCGCTAGGGTTCTCGGCTCGCTTAACTTGGTTACATTTCTTTACTATTATTTTTCCTTTGTTTTTCTTGTATTTTCTTTTCTTGTATTTCATTATTTTATGTCTCCTCACTCATATCAAAGTATAGTTCTAGGCATCCTAGCTGTCCGGAGAACAATGGTCACTGGAACAGTAGAACGCACTACCAAACTTAGGGGTGTTACAGCCCATCCTGTATCTGTTGTAATAGATTCGGCTTCACTTGCAATTTAGCCAAAATAACTCCATCATGAGTTAAGGATAGTTGGGAATTCAGAGATCTTAATGCTACAATAGATTTTCTGCTTAAAGCATCAGCGACTACATTTGCCTTCCCAGGGTGATAGTCAATTACACAATCATAATCTTTCAGGAATTCAATCCATCGCCTCTGTCTCAAATTAAGTTCCTTCAGGTTGTGAGATACTTGGACTCTTATGGTCTGTGTATATGTAGCATTTTTCTCCATACAAGTAATGCCTCCATATCTTCAATGCGAAGATAATTGCTGCTAACTCCAAATCACGAGTAGGGTAATTTTTTTCATGTGGCCTTAACTGCCTGGAAGCATATGCGACCACTTTCCCTTCTTGCATAAGTACACACCCTAACCCATTGTGTGAGGCATCACTGTAGACTACAAAGTCTTTTATAGACATTGGCTGTGTTAACACTGGTGCCTCTGTCAACATAGCCTTCAGCCTCTCAAAACTGGCTTGACACTTGTCATTCCAGTCAAATTTCATATTCTTGTGTAGTAATTTGGTCATTGGAGCAGCTATCAGGGAAAATCCCTTTACAAATCTTCTATAATATCCAGCTAACCCCAAGAAACTTCTGATCTCAGTTGTATTTCTGGGAGGCTTCCATTCCATCACTGCTTCAATCTTCTTGGGATCCACTCTAATCCCTTCAGCTGATACTACATGTCCAAGGAATGCAATCTCATTCAACGAGAACTCACACTTGGATAATTTAGCATACAATTTCTTCTCTTTTAGAGTCTACAGAACAATTCTCAAATGCTCATCATGTTCTGCTTTATCCTTGGAATACACCAGGATGTCATCCATGAAGACCACTACGAACCGATCTAAGTATGGATGGAAGATACGGTTCGTAAGGTCCATGAATGCTGCTGGAGCGTTTGTTAACCCAAATGGCATCACCAGGAATTCATAATACCCATACCGGGTTCTAAATGCAGTCTTAGGCACATCTGCATCCTTAACCCTTAGTTGATGATACTCTGATCTGAGATCAATCTTAGAAAACACACCGGCTCTCTTCAACTGATCAAACAGATCGTCAATTATAGGTAACGGATACTTGTTCTTCACTGTTACTCTGTTTAACTGCCGGTAGTGAACAAATAACCTCAGTGTCCCATCTTTCTTCTTTATAAGTAGTACCGGAGCTCCCCAAGGTGACACACTGGGGCGTATGAACCCCTTGTCTAGTAATTCTTGCAGCTGGATTTTTAACTCTTTCAATTCAGCAGGTGCCATCCTATACGGAGCAATTGAAATTGGAGCTGTACCCGGCATAATCTCAATAGCAAATTCAACTTCCCTTTTTGGGGGTAAACTAGGCAATTCCTCAGGAACTACCTCTGAGAAATCCTTTACTGTGAGTATGTCAGACAAGTCAAGTTTACCCTGCCTAGTGTCAACCACGTGTGCTAGATAGGCTTCACACCCTTTTCTCAGCCATCTCCTTGCAACTGTAGCTGAGATGACATTGGACAAGAAATCTGTCCTTTCACCCACTACTATTATTTCTTCGTTCTCAGCAGTTTTCAGAGAGATTCTCTTCAATTTACAATCTACTATTGCCTGATGATGGGATAACCAGTCCATTCCCAAAATCACATCAAACTCATGGAAAGGCAATTCGATTAAGTCTGCTGAGAACTCTTTCCCTTGAATCTTCAATGGACAGCCCTTATACACCTTGTTTACTACCACACTGTGGCCTAGTGGATTTGTGACCAAGTTGTCTTTGTCACTTTCCTCCACTTGTATTCCCTTTTCTACGGGCAGCTTGATACAAATATATGAATGAGTAGATCCAGGATCCACTAATGCATGGACAGAAGTATTATAAAGGAGGAACGTACCCTTGATGACATCTGGAGCATCCTGTTCCTCCTGTGCCCTTATAGCATAGGATTTGGCTGGTTTTCTGCCTTCTGCTCTCTCCACAGACTCTGACACGGGTTTTTGTGAAGTACCGGCTGCCTCAGTGTTACCAGGCCTTCTACCCCTTGGAGCTGGAGGGGCAGGCCTATCAGTTGATACCGGAGTGGATGTAGCAGTTCTGCGTGGACAATCTCGGACTAGGTGGTCTGTAGATCCACACCGTAAACAAGCACCTGTCATCCTCTAACATTCACCCTTATGCCATTTTTTGCAATGGGGGCAAGCAACAGATACTGTTGGGGCTGGTCCCATATACCCTGTTCCTGGAGAGCTAGCCATTGAAGGGGTGGACTGGCCTCTCCTTGGTGCAAACTGAGATTTGGGGCTCTGTGATTGACCCTGACTTGGTGCTCTACTAAAACTCTGAGTAGGTGAACCTCTGAATTTCTTGCTAGGGGCAGAAGATGTACTAGTCTGACCACGACACATTTCTGTTTTATCTGTCATACATTGCTCATTCATTCTAACCTTTTCAAACTTCAGTGCAGCTTCCACTAACTTGGCAAACTCTGTAATCCCCAAGGCTGTAATCATTACTTTAACATTATCATTGAGTCCTTCCTCAAATCTCTTCCATCTCTCTGCCTCATTAGGGATTATTTTCCGCCTATAGCGGCTCAGTCTGACAAATTCTCTTTCATATTCAGCCACTGTCAGCTGTCTCTGGCGTAGGGTAATAAACTCCTTTCTCTTCTCTTCGAAGTATACACTGCCCACATACTTTTTTCTGAACTCAGTGAGAAAGAAATCGAAAGTTATCTGTTCTGGTGGCACCTCACTAGTTGTTGTATCCCACCACTAGTATGCATCATCCTGCAGTAGTGATACAACAGCTTCCAAATTCTGCTCTGGAGTACAATGAAGTTGTTTTAAGACTCTTCCAGTTCTGTCCAACCAGTTTTCAGCTGTGACAGAATCACCTTCTCTTTTGCCCAGAAAGTCCACTACTCCAAACATACTGAGTCTCTCCATATGAGATTTTTGATGTGGAGGTGGTGGTGGTGGCATAACTCCTGCCATCTGTCTAAAAAACTCAGCCATTTGCTGAAATGTGGCTGGTGCATTTGGTACTGGTGGAGCAGGTTCCCTCCTGTCTCCTGGTTCAGTCATAGAGGGAGCATGACTTTTCACTTCCTCATCGATTGCTCTCTGCGATGTGGAGTCCATATTCTCATCAAAATAACAAAACAAATCAAAAGATCTGCATTAGAGTCATCTTAACACTTATAATGAAATGCATGATGTGCAATCTATCTAGGTCCAGAAACGCCTAAACCGTGCTCTGATACCACTAAATGTAACACCCCTTAGCCGTCTACAGAATAGCCGAGCAAGGCGTGCTACACGGCGTGCCAGAGCACCTAGTCTGTGATTATCACATTTTCTAAACTCAATTTGATTTTAAGAAGTGTTTATGTGCTATTCATAGCATACTGGTTTTATTTTCACACTTTAATAAAATCAATGTTTCAAGACTGGTAATAAAAATTTGGTAAGGTGCCATCTATATTTGGGACAAACTATCCTTCCAAACCTGTTGAAAACAGTTTAATATGATGATATCAAAATCTCAAATATTTCACAGTCTCTATTTCTTAGTAAAGTCAATAGACTTTTACGGTCATTAAACAGTTCCATAATACAGTCCATAATAATTTAAATATATACAGAAAATCTCCATGTTATTTAATATGTACAAGATATTACAAAATACAAGACCGAATCTCAAAAATACAATAAAAGTACAAAATACAGGTTATCCTAAATCCTACCACGTATGCAATGCAGTGCAGATGACTATGGACTCCTGTGCAGATCTGACGTCTCACCCGGTCGTAGGTCAGCTAGGCTCCCCAGCTGTGTCTCCAATACCTACGCATTACAAAAGCAATGAGCTAAGCAATTTTGCTTAGTGGTGCCAAATATAAAGAAATATATACACTAAAATAAAGTAAATAAAGTGTTTACGAATTTTTGGTGGTGCTGTATGTCAGTAGATTGGATTTATGTATTTGAATTTAAGAGTACTTGAATTACTGCCCGTATAGCCTATCTACTGACCAGACTGGATAAACGGATATACTGGCACTGGGTACCTAGTACCTCGGGCCGTCACACCATCGGTCACAAAGTGTCTCCCAGTGTGCAAATAGCGTGGCTAAAGAGCCATACAGTCAATCTAGCGATAATCCAACAATAAATTCACAATATGTATAGCCGTAGGCTATTAAAGTCACAGTTCAGCATAATAAGCCGTAAAAACACAGTATGGCATAAAGCCATTTACAGAACAGCTGTCAGAATCCTATTAGCATGCCAACCTATCCATACTAGTCAACTAGACAAACTAGGGCACATTATTAATTAATTGTTTAATTGTTCAATTTTCGGAGTTTACTAACTATTATATAATTCACAATTCAATGCATATATTGACCTTTGTGGGTAACATGGATAAGTTGTTTCTAGCATCAATATGTCACAATTTATATCTCAATATGCTGCCAATATAGTGTAATTTACCATTTTTACAAGTTGGCATTCATTGCCAAAATGCTTCAAGCATCATTGTACGCAAAATGTCAAATTCTCAATTTTTGCTTCCTAGATTGGTCTAGCTTAAAGTCCTATTTCTCTTGGTTTTTAGCTTCTGGTCAAAGAAGCAAAATTGTAGCTCTATGTCTTATTGCACGCGGGACGAAATTTCAGGTCATTCTGAGTTGTATAGACCAAGATATGGTCAATTTACTAAAGCTGGACAGATTGCACCTTTAGTGCAAAATTTGGTCAATTTTAGGTCAGTTTTGGTTCGGCAGTTTTTGTACCCAAAATTGTGCAAGCCATTTGACTTGGTTCTGGCCATTTCTAGGCTTTAGTTTCTTCATAAGAATTGTATATCTATGTCTAATCTAACCATGGTAAAAATTTCAGGTCAATTGGACCTATTTTGAGTGAGTTATGGTCATCTAAAGGACTACTGTTCATATGGTCAAAAATCTGGGTTGCAAGGTTGCTAATCCGGATTTGGTCAATTTTAAGGTCAGTTTCTAGGCAGAATTTTGGCAATATTTCTGCATAAAAGTTGGCCTATTTGGTGTCTAGTTTCACCCCCTATTGGCCTCATACCAATTGGATTCATAGTTTGGCACTTATGGCCTAATTTATGTACTGCCTTCACACATAACTTGCACAAAGCACATACACTTCCAATTTGATATTCCTTCTCCTCCTCATTTCTTCAATATTCAATCAATAACACTTCCGTATATATATTGTACACAATTCCAGGAACACTTTTGGGCAGAATATTCAAGTGCTCAATGCACACAATTCACCATTAATTCAACATTCACTTCCACCAAAATTTAACACATCTCAATGTCAGTATTACACATACACTTCAACATAATCATACTTCAATATCACTTACACTTGCTGCCCACAATTTAACCTTAGCATATTTCATTAATAACTTCATGTTCACACACAAATTCATGCTATTAGGGGCTGCAAAATATGGCAGTTTGCTCAAGGCATCAAAGTTCTATTTCACACCCTTAATGCAAACACTACATGCATATACTTAGATACAAACTTACTACAACTTTCATTTTAATTAATTAACCTTCATTTCCATTCATTAGAAGTAAAAATAAATCAAGCTCAACAAAGGTTCATGGCTGCCAAAAATGGACAAGTCCATTTCTCACTATTTCTTTCATTTCTCTTCACCAAAATACTCACCTCAACCTAAACACAAGGTTTACTAAGGCAAGGGAGAGATTTTGGACACTTACCACTTGTGAGCTTCCTTCAAACCTCACCAAATCTTTTTTTTCTTGTTGCCAATATCTTCCCCAAGGTGAGTAGGAAAGCTTTAATGAAGGAACTAAGTAGAACGGAGGGCTTGATCAATGGTGCATGGTGATGGAGGGAGTTTGGCCATGGTGGACTTCCATGGAAGTTCAATTCGTCCAAAACTTAAAAGGTTGAAGATGAAGATGATAATGAGTGCAATCTGCTGTCCCAAAGCATATTTTAGTGTCCCAATATTCAAGTTATTGGAGCAC
Organism: Hevea brasiliensis; assembly: GCF_030052815.1. Taxonomy (NCBI): domain Eukaryota; kingdom Viridiplantae; phylum Streptophyta; class Magnoliopsida; order Malpighiales; family Euphorbiaceae; genus Hevea; species Hevea brasiliensis. The sequence goes on along the minus strand of NC_079494.1, from coordinate 88,690,952 downwards.
TAAGCTCATTTTAATATTTAATTAGTTAAAGTTTCCTTATTTGCTCATTTTGCATCATTCTTTTACTATTTACATATTGTATCCCATTTTAATTTTTTTCATGACATTTCCTAAGTGTAATATCATTTATTTTTAATGGACATTGAGGTCAAAAGGCAACACTAGGTGTCAAATGACTAAAATACCCCACTTCGGGTTATATTCCTGATTTTTCGGTAACACCGATTTTTGTCTATTTCTCGATTTCATTTTTCTTTGTAGTAATTTACTAATTTTTCTTTGATATTTCTAGTGTCAATTACATTTCAATAAACCTTTATTTATGTCTCAAAATTAGATTCAGAGGGTTTCCCGCGGTCTTGGGGCCGGCAACAGCCTTCCTAGTGGTCACCCATCGCTGCGGTCACCCATCGCTGCGGTGCCGGCTTGTTTAACTTAGCTTCATTTTCTCTCTTTCATTTTTGTTTGATTTTTCTTGTATTTTCTTTTTATTTATTTCATCATTATATGTCTGTTCACTATCACCGAAGTGTAGTTCTAGACATCCTGACTTGCCTGGACTATTATTTGACTACTGGAGCAATAGAACGTACAGAACACGTATAGGGAGGATGTTACAACTCTTCCCCTCTAAATAAAAATTTCGTCCTCGAAATTTACCTGATGTGAAGAGCTGAGGGAACTGTTGTCTCCTTGTCTCCTCGCTCTCCCATGTTGCCTCTTCCGTGTTGTGGTGTCTCCATAGGATTTTCACTAGTGAAATTGTCTTGTTTCTGAGCTCTTTTACCTCTCGTGCCAAGATTTTAATTGGTTCTTCTTCATATATCAGGTCAGGTCGTACCACAATTTCTTTTGCTGAGATGACATGTGAAGGATCTGATCTATATCTTCTGAGCATCAAGACATGGAATACATTATTTATCTTGTCCAGCTCAGGTGGTAAAGCTAATCTGTAGGCTACTGGTCCCACATCTTCAATAACTTCATATGGGCCAATAAACCTAGGGCTTAATGTTCCCTTTTTCCCGAATCTCAACACTTTTTTCCACGGTGATACTCTGAGAAATACTTTCTCGCCAACTTCATATTCAATGTCCTTTCTTTTCAAGTTAGCATAAGATTTTTGTCGGTCTGAGGCAACTTTCAAATTGGCCTTTATCAGTTTCACCTTTTTCCTCTGTCTGTTTTATCAAGTCTGGCCCCACTAGCTTATCCTCACCCAATTCAGTCCAACATACAGGTGTTCTGCATTTTCTCCCATACAGTGCTTCATAGGGTGCCATTTGTATGCTAGCTTGATAGCTATTATTATATGCAAATTCTGTCAGTGGAAGGTATCTGTCCCAACTTCCTTCAAACTCAATAACACAACTTCTCAGCATATCATCGAGGACCTATCACATATGTTCGGTTATTATTATCATTATTAGTTCAATTATTGTTTACAATAACTCAATGAGTTTCAAAATTTACCTGGATTATTCTTTCTGACTGTCCATCCGTCTAAGGATGAAAAACCATACTAAAATGGAGTTGTGTGCCCAAGGATTCTTGTAATTTCTTCCAAAATCTAGATGTAAACCTCGGGTCTCTATCAGATATAATGGAAAGTGGAATTCCATGTAGTCTAACTATCTCACTGATGTACAATTCTGCTAGCTTTTCCAGTGAGTAGTTAGTTCTAACTAGCAGAAAATGTGCTGATTTGGTTAACCTATCCACAATCACCCATACTGCATCATGCTTCTTTTGAATGAGAGGTAGACCACTGACAAAGTCCATAGTGACTCGGTCCCATTTCCATTCAGGTATGTTTATGGGCTGTAACAAACCTGATGGAACTTGATGTTCTGCTTTGACTTGCTGACATGTCAAGCATCTAGTTACATAGTCAACTATGTCCTTCTTCATACCTGGCCACCAGTATCGGAGTTTCAGGTCATGGTACATTTTTGTGCTTCCTGGATGCATAGCATACAGACTGTTATGTGCTTCTTTCAGAATACTTGTTTTCAATTCTTTATCATCTGGAACACACACTCTTTCTTTATAGTACAGGCACCCATTTTCTTTCACTTCATATTCAGTTTCCTTCCCCTTAGTGATTTTGCCCATAACAGCCATCAATTTCCCATCTGTCTTCTGCCCATCCTGTATCTGTTGTAACAGATTCGGCTTCACTTACAACTCAGCCAAAATAACTCCATCATGAGTTAAGGATAGTTGGGCATTCAGAGATCTTAATGCTACAATAGATTTTCTACTTAAAGCATCAGCGACTACATTTGCCTTCCCAGGGTGATAGTCAATTACACAATCATAATCTTTCAGAAATTCAATCCATCACCTTTGTCTCAAATTAAGTTCCTTCTGGGTTGGCAGATACTTCATACTCTTATGGTCTGTGTATATGTAGCATTTTTCTCCATACAAGTAATGCCTCCATATCTTCAAAGCGAAGATAATTGCTGCTAACTCCAAATCATGAGTAGGGTAATTCTTTTCATGTGGCCTTAACTGCCTAGAAGCATATGCGACCACTTTCCCTTCTTGCATAAGTACACACCCTAACCCATTGTGTGAGGCATCACTGTAGACTACAAAGTCCTTTCCAGACATTGGCTGTGTTAACACTGGTGCCTCTGTCAACATAGCCTTTAGCCTCTCAAAACTGGCTTGACACTTGTCATTCCAGTCAAATTTCATATTCTTGTGTAGTAATTTGGTCATTGGAGCAGCTATCAGGGAAAATCCCTTTACAAATCTTCTATAATATCCAGCTAACCCCAAGAAACTTCTGATCTCAGTTGTATTTCTGGGAGGCTTCCATTCCATCACTGCTTCAATCTTCTTGGGATCCACTCTAATCCCTTCAGCTGATACTAATGTCCAAGGAATGCAATCTCATTCAACCAGAACTCACACTTGGACAATTTAGCATACAATTTCTTCTCTTTTAGAGTCTGCAGAACAATTCTTAAATGCTCCTCATGTTCTGCTTTATCCTTGGAATACACCAGGATGTCATCAATGCAGACCACTACGAACCGATCTAAGTATGGATGGAAGATACGGTTCATAAGGTCCATGAATGCTGCTGGAGCGTTTGTTAACCCAAATGGCATCACCAGGAATTCATAATGCCCATACCGGGTACTAAATGCAGTCTTAGGCACATCTGCATCCTTAACCCTTAGTTGATGATACCCTGATTTGAGATCAATCTTAGAAAACACACCGGCTCTCTTCAACTGATCAAACAGTTCGTCAATTATAGGCAACGGATACTTGTTCTTCACTGTTACTCTGTTTAACTGCCGGTAGTCAACACATAACCTCAATGTCCCATCTTTCTTCTTTACAAATAGTACCGGAGCTCCCCAAGGTGACACACTGGGGCGTATGAACCCCTTGTCTAGTAATTCCTGCAGCTGGATTTTTAACTCTTTCAATTCAGCAAGTGCCATCCTATACGGAGCAATTGAAATTGGAGCTGTACCCGGCATAATCTCAATAGCAAATTCAACTTCCATTTCTAGTGGTAAACTAGGCAATTCCTCAGGAAATACCTCTGAGAAATGACTTACTATGGGTATGTCAGACAAGTCAAGTTTACCCTGCCTAGTGTCAACCACGTGTGCCAGATAGGCTTCACACCCTTTTCTCAGCCATCTCCTTGCAACTGTAGCTGAGATGACATTGGACAAGAAATCTATCCTTTCACCCACTACTATTATTTCTTCGTTCTCAGCAGTTTTCAGAGAGATTCTCTTCAATTTACAATCTACTATTGCCTGATGATGGGATAACCAGTCCATTCCCAAAATCACATCAAACTCATGGAAAGGCAATTCGATTAAGTCTGTTGAGAACTCTTTCCCTTTAATCTTCAATGGACAGCCCTTATACACCTTGTTTACTACCACACTGTGGCCTAGTGGATTTGTAACTAGGATGTCTTGGTCACATTCCTCCACTGGTATTCCCTTTTCTATGGGCAGCTTGATACAAATATATGAATGAGTAGATCCAGGATCCACTAATGCATGCACAGAAGTATTACAAAGGAGGAACGTACCCTTGATGACATCTGGAGCATCCTGTTCCTCCTGTGCCCTTATAGCATAGGCTTTGGCTGGTTTTCTGCCTTCTACTCTCTCCACAGACTCTGAAACAAGTTTCTGTGAAGTACCGGCTGCTTCAGCCTTACCCGACATTCTACCCCTTGGAGCTGGAGGGGCAGGCCTATCAATTGATACCGGAGTGGATGTAGCAGTTCTACATGGACAATCTCGGACTAGGTGGTCTGTAGATCCACACCGTAAACAAGCACCTGTCATCCTCCAACATTCACCCTTATGCCATTTTTGGCAATGGGGGCAAGCAACAGATATTGTTGGGGCTGGTCCCCTGTACCCTGTTCCTGGAGAGCTAGCCATTGAAGGGGTGGACTGGCCTCTCCTTGGTGCAAACTGAGATTTGGACCTCTGTGATTGACCCTGACTTGGTGCTCTACTAAAACTCTGAGTAGGTGAACCTCTGAATTTCTTGCTAGGGGTAGAAGATGTACCAGTCTGACCTTGACCTGTTTTTTGCTGTCTGTTCCTTCTGTTCTGCTCATTCATTCTAACCTTTTCAACCTTCAATGTAGCTTCCACTAACTTGGCAAACTCTGTAATCCCCAAGGCTGTAATCATTACTTTAATATTATCATTGAGTCCTTCCTCAAATCTCTTGCATCTCTCTGCCTCATTAGGGACTACTTCCCGCCTATAGCGGCTCAGTCTGACAAATTCTCTTTCATATTCAGCCACTGTCAGCTGTCTCTGGCGTAGGGTAATAAACTCCCTTCTTTTCTCTTCCAAGTATACACTGCCCACATACTTCTTTCTGAACTCAGTGAGAAGGAAATCCCAAGTTATCTGTTCTGGTGGCACCTCACTAGTTACTGTATCCCACCACTGGTATGCATCATCCTGCAGTAGTGATATAGCAGCTTCCAAATTTTGCTCTGGAGTACAATGAAGTTGTTTCAAGACTTTTCCAGTTCTGTCCAACCAGTTTTCAGCTGTGACAGAATCATCTTCTCTTTTGCCCAGAAAGTCCACTGCTCCAAACTTCCTGAGTCTCTCCATATGAGAGTTTTGATGTGAAGGTGGTGGTGATGGCATAACTCCTGCCATCTGTCTAAAGAACTCAGCTATTTGCTGAAATGTGGCTGGTGCATTTGGTACTGGTGGAGCAGGTTCCCTCCTGTCTCCTGGTTCAGTCATAGATGGAGCATGACTTTTCACTTCCTCATCGACCGCTCTCTGCGATGTTGAGTCCATATTCTGATCAAAATAACAAAACAAATCAAAAGATCTGCATTAGAATCATCTTAACACTTACAATGCAATGCATGATGTGCAATCTATCTAGGTCCAGAAACGCCTAAACCGTGCTCTGATACCACTAAATGTAACACCCCTTACCCATCTACAGAATAGCCGAGCAAGGCATGCTACACGGCATGCCGGAGCACCTAGTCTGTGATTATCACATTTTCTAAACTCAATTTGATTTTAAGAAGTGTTTATGTGCTATTCATAGCATACTGGTTTTATTTTCACACTTTAATAAAATTAGTGTTTTGAGACTGGTAAAAAAAATTTTGGCAAGGTGCCGTCTATATTTGGGACAAACTGTCCTTCCAAACCTATTAAAAACAGTTTAATATGATGATATCAAAATCTCAAATATTTCACAGTCTCTATTTCTCAGTAAAGTCAATAGACTTTTACAGTCATTAAACAGTTCCATAATACAGTCCATAATAATTTAAATATATACAGAACATCTCCATGTTTTTTAATATGCACAAGATATTACAAAATATAAGACCGAATCTCAAAAAATACAATAAAAGTACAAAATACAGGTTATCCTAAGTCCTACCACGTATGCAATGCAGTGCAGATGACTCTGGACTCCTGTGCAGACCTGATGTCTCACCCAGTCGTAGGCCTGTTGGGCTCCCCAGCTGTGTCTCCAATACCTACGCATTACAAAAGCAACGCGCTAAGTAATTTTGCTTAGTGGTGCCAAATATAAAGAAATATATACACTAAAATAAAGTAAATAAAGTGTTTATGAATTTTTGGTGGTGCTGTATGTCAGTAGACTGGATTTATGTATTTGAATTTAAGAGTACTTGAATTACTATCCGTGGAGCCTATATACTGACCAGACTAGATAAACGGATATGCTGGCACTGGGTACCTAGTACCTCGAGCCGTCACACCATCGGTCACAAAGTGTCTCCCGGTGTGCAAATAGCGTGGCTAAAAAGCCATATAGTCAATCTAGCGATAAGCCAAAAATAAATACACAATATGTATAGCCGTAGGCTATTAAAGTCACAGTGCGGCATAATAAGCCGTAAAAACATAGTATGGCATAAAGCCATTTACAGAACAGCTTTCAGAATCCTATTGGCATGCCAACCTATCCATACTAGTCAACTAGGCAAACTAGGGCACATTATTAATTAATTGTTTAATTCTTCAATTTTCGGAGTTTACTAACTATTATATAATTCACAAGTCAATGCATATGTTGACCTTTTTAGGTAAGATGGTTAAGTTGTTTCTAGCATCAATATGTCATAATTTATATCTCAATATGCTGCCAATATAGTGCAATTTACCATGTTTACAAGTTGGCATTCATTGCGAAAATGCTTCAAGCATCATTGTATGCAAAATGTCAAATTCTCAATTTTTGTGTGCTAGATTGGTCTAGCTTAAAGTCCTATTTCCCTTGGATTTTAAAGAAATAAAATTGTAGCTCTATGTCTTGTTGCAAGCGGGGCAAAATTTCAGGTCATTCTGAGTTGTATAGACCAAGATATGGTCAATTTACTAAAGCTGGACAGATTGCACCTTTAGTGCAAAATTTGGTCAATTTTAGGTCAGTTTTTGTTCGGCAGTTTTTGTTCCCAAACTTGTGCAAGCCATTTGACTTGGTTATTGCCATTTCTGGGCTTTTGTGTCTTCATAAGAATTGTAGATCTATGTCTAAACTAACCATGGTAAAAATTTCAGGTCAATTGGACCTGTTTTGAGTGAGTTATGGTCATCCAAAGGACTACTATTCATATGGTCAAAAATCTGGGTTGCAAGGTTGCTAATCCGGATTTGGTCATTTTTAAGGTCAGTTTCTAGGCAGAATTTTGGCAACATTTCTGCATGAAAGTTGGCCTATTTGGTGTCTAGTTTCACCTCCTATTGGCCTCATACCAATTGGATTCATAGTTTGACACTTATGGCCTAATTTATGTACTACCTTCACACACAACCTGCACAAAGCACATACACTTCCAATTTGATATTCCTTCTCCTCCTCATTTCTTCAATATTCAATCAATACCACTTCCATATATATATTGTACACAATTCCAGCAACACTTTTGGGCAGAATATTCAAGTGCTCAATGCACACAATTCACCATTAATTCAACATTCACTTTCACCAAAATTTAACACATCTCAATGTCAATATTACACATACACTTCAACATAATCATACTTTAATATCACTTACACTTGCTGCCCACAATTTAACCTTAGCATATTTCATTAATAACTACATGTTCACATACAAATTCATGCTATTAGGGGCTGCCAAATATGGCAGTTTGCTCAAGGCATCAAAGTTCCATTTCACACCCTTAATTCAAACACTACATGCATATACTTCGATACAAACTTACTACAACTTTCATTTGAATTAATTAACCTTCATTTCCATTCATTAGAAGTAAAAATAACTCAAGCTCAACAAAGGTTCATGGCCGCCAAAAATGGACACGTCCATTTCTCACTATTTCTTTCATTTCTCTTCACCAAAATACTCACCTCAACCTAAACACAAGGTTTACTAAGGCAAGGGAGAGATTTTGGACACTTACCACTTGTGAGCTTCCTTCAAACTTCACCAAATCTTTTTTTTTCTTGTTGCCAATATCTTCCCCAAGGTGAGTACGCAAGCTTTAATGAAGGAACTAAGTAGAAAGGAGGGCTTGATCAATGGTGCATGGTGATAGAGGGAGTTTGGCCATGGTGGACTTCCATGGAAGTTCAATTCGTCCAAAACTTTAAAGGTTGAAGATGAAGATGATAATGAGTGCAATCTGCTGTCCCAAAGCATATTTTAGTGTCCCAATATTCAAGTTAGTGGAGCACTAAGCTCATTTTAATATTTAATTAGTTAAAGTTTCCTTATTTGCTCATTTTGCACCATTCTTTTACTATTTACATATTGTATCCCATTTTAATTTTTTTCATGACATTCCTAAGTGCAATACCATTTATTCTTAATGGACATTGAGGTCAAAAGGCAACACTAGGTGTCAAATGACCAAAATACCCCACTTCAGGTTATATTCCTGATTTTTCTGTAACACCGATTTTTGTCTGTTTCTCGATTTTTCATTTTTCTTTGTACTAATTTACTAATTTTTCTTTGATATTTCTAGTGTCAATTACATTTCAATAAACCTTTATTTATGTCTCAAAATTAGATTCAGAGGGTTCCCCGCGGTCTTGGGGTCGGCAACGGCCTTCCCAGTCTGATCACCCATCATTTGAGTCTTGCTCGTTTAACTTAGATTCATTTTCTCTCTTTCATTTTTGTTTGATTTTTCTTGTATTTTCTTTTTATTTATTTCATCATTATATTTCTGTTCACTATCACCGAAGTGTAGTTATAGACATCCTAACTTGCCTGAACTGTTATTTGACTACTAGAGCAATAGAACGTACAGAACACGTATAGGGAGGATGTTACAATGTTATTTGAGTTATTACACTCAGGTTTTATCCCTGATAATTATTACAGCTTATTAGCTGTTTTGTTGCACACCGGAAGACACAATGTAACCGATGGTGTGATGGTCCGATTTACTTAGTACCTAATGCCAGTTTACCCATTTATCCGGTCCAGTCAAATAGTATGGGTTACTCAGGCAATGATAATAAACCTTACCAAATTTTAATCGAATAATACTGCAAATAATATCAGAAATTAAGCCTACCCAAAAATGTAAATATACATTCTACATACTTATTTTTATTTTATTTTATATTGTCACCATTAAGCAGAATTGCTTAGCGCGTCGCTTTTGCCATGCACATGTGCTGGAGACCTAGCTGGGGAGCCCAGCAGACATCAGACCGAGTGAACTTTCAGACCTGTATCCAGAGTCCAGAGTCACCTCACATTTGCAGTGCATATGGTAGGACGTTAGGACTTTGGGGTAGCATTTTGTATTTTGTATTAGTTTTGGATTATAACTATAAACTCTTGTAATTATGTAATAATGTAAATATATGAAATTTCATATTATTGAAATTTTCTGTATAATGTATGTTAATAAATGAAATATTGAGAAATATTTATGAATGAGCTTCCAGTGATGATGTGAACAGAAAAGAAAAATTTCTGAAAATAATATTGAGATTTTGATATTGAGATTTTGATATTGAGTTGAGATATGTGTGTATAATGGAGTTTGGATTCGGAAATTATATTGGAAGTGTTTTAAACAGGTGCAGAAGAACTGTTTTTCCAATTTACAGCCGGCACTCTACCTGATTTTCTATAAAAATTTTGAAAAAATTCAGATTTATCAAAAAATTGTAAATAAATGAATTAAAAGGGATAAATTGTAATTAAAATATGAATTGGTGCTCCGACACACTGAGTGGCATAACTTACTCAGCTACACTATAGATAGGTAAGGGGTGTCACATTATAGCCCTTTAGTGTTGGTATATGTTACCAATTTCATTTCCAAGTGTATTGCATTTTATTGCAATTTATTGGATTTTGGTGTACTATTTTGACCTAGCCAGACGACCTAGTTCCCTTAGTTTTTGGGTTTTAGTTCAAACTACAAACTTGTAGGTCTATGTCATATTGCAGGCGGGGCAAAATTTCAGGTCATTCTGAGTTGTGTAGACCAAGATATGGTCAATTTACTAATGCTGGACAAAATGCACTAAAATGGTTGGCTTAGGTCATTTTTAGGTCACTTTTGGTTCGGCCAATTTTGGTACCTGAACTTGTGCAAGCTATTTGGCCTGGTTCTGACCATTTTTGGGCTTTGGTGTCTTCATAAGAATTGTAGACCTATGTCTAAGCTATTCATGGTAAAAATTTCAGGTCATTTGGACCTGTTTTGGGTAAGTTATGGTAAAAAAACTAACTGCTGCTCAAATGGTCAATTTTCAGGCTTTCAAGTACTAATCCGGATTTGGTCATTTTTCAAGTCACCTTCTAGGTAGAATTTAGGGAAGCTTCGTTCATGAAAGTTGGCACAGTTTGTGCCTAGTTTCACCTCCAATTGGTCTCATACCAATTGAAGTCACACACTTAAGGTTCTAAGCTAAAACATACATTGCCCTGCTACACCTTCTTCATTACTTACCAATTACACATTCAATACTTACCAAGCTAACTCTTTCATGCCAATTCTGGTTGTACCATATTATTAAAACACTTAACAACACATTTTGGTCATTTTGGACAGCTTGTAACCATTCTCAACATACACATTATAACCCAGAATTTTCCAAATCCATTTACACAATTTAACCACATGAACATACCTCATTTACATGTCCAAATCCAAACAATTATTCACATACACATGCTACCACCATAAGCAACATAATTCAACAATATTTCATGATCTTAAATACTTCAATCTTCTTCATGAGGTTGCCACAAGTTTACACATACCCATCAACTTCCATTTTCACTTTTCAAGCTTACAATCAAACTTTACATTCATAATTCACACATACAAGAGGATTAAATTGCTAGCACTTCAAATGGACTCAACCAACACTAATTCCCATCAATTCTCACCAACTTAATGTAAGAAAAACTCAAGCAACGCACCTCCCATGGCTGCCAAAAATGGACAGTCCATAATTCAACCATTTCTTCAAATTTCTTCACCCAAAATACTATCCATAACCTTAACACAAGTTTTAATTAAGGAAGGGAAGAAAATAAGCACTTACCTCTTATTGGAGTTGCTAAAACCTCACCCAAACTTCTTCTTTTTGCTGCCAATGTCTTCCCCAAGCTGAGTATGCAAGGTTTAATAAAGAAACTTAGTGTAAAAGAGGGCTAAATGTGGAGTGCATGGAGGGTTTTCAAGGTTTGGCCATAGTGGTTCTTCAATGGAGCTTTTGGCTGATTTTTTTCTCAAGGTTGAAGATGAGTATTCTACTGTCCCAAAGGCTTATAAAGGTTTCCCAAATTATGAGTTATTGGAGCATTAACTTGGATTAAAGAATTAATTATCCATAGTTTCCTAAATTGTAATTTTACCACCATTCTTTCACTATTAATATAATGTATTACTAGTGGTATATCCTAGAGCATATCATTTAGTATGTATCTTGTACATGTTTTTATTAATAAAAGGCATTTCCACTTTTCCATTTACATAAGATATTTATGTGTAATAGAAAAGGTCCATTGATATTCTAGTACAAAGTATCATAAATAGGTTCACAATCCAGGATACTTCATAATAAGGACATGACTTATCCAGAAATATGGTATTCATGTTTGTTACCAAGTTATTTATATGAGATATAAATAAGATGGAGTGGTGAGTCTCATGCCATATGACAAACATGATAGGCACTTATAAATGATAAGTAGGTCGAACCAGTGACACTTATGACAAGCACATGGAGTTTACTCTTGTCAATGTTTTGTCATAAATCACATCAGTGCATATAATCTTTAGACCTGAAATAGCACAGTTATCTTGTATATAGGTAGTTTGAGTTTGATACTGCTTTCATACTTGTACTGTGTATGGGTATATGGGCATGTGTTGGCTCCTACTAGTTATATATGGAGGTAAGTGTTGATCAAGATGGAATCTACTCCTCTAAGTAAATAAAGATAAAATCCTATGTTCATTTAATTGTTCTTGATGTTTCAAGTTCCTGGCCAGGATAGATAGATTTAATCAGAAAAGAGTTTCTGATGAGAAAATCATTTTAATCAAGAACTGGAATTAAAAGAGAACATAATATTCATAGCAAATGGAGTTTGACGTAAATCATGACTCCAGCTTGAGTTGGGATTTGTAACAGAGAGATTCTAGTGTATGGTAACATATGATTATAGGTTCATTTAAGGTAAACCTTATTACTAATTGGGTGGCCATGGCATGCTATGCTAGGTGTTAACCATGGTCTATGAGGTGCATAAAATGATTTAGAGAAATCATTTATGGTAAGAAAGAGTTCTGATGATATTAAGAGTTGATATCATATCTCATTGCCATTTAGTGATGAGCCTAGTAAGTCACACACATACACAAGTTATCACCTAATTAAATATGATTTAATTAATTAATTAAAGAGTTTAATTGATTAATTAAATAGGTTTAGTTAGCAATTAGATTGCAAAGTCCCTAGCATGACTTGAAACCAAATCTAGATTATTGGATGTATAATATAAGTTAAATTTATATTTAAAGTATTTAAATATGAATTTAATTAATGAGAAATTAATTAATAGAGATTAATTACTTAATTTATATTTGATATAAATTGATTAGAAGAAGAGAAATAAAAATTTTGGGTTAAGAACTCAAAATTAAGACACAGGAGCATTTTGGTCATTTCACAGGGTGACATGTGGCACCATGAGATGGTGACACATGGCATTATACATAAGCTTGTCAAATGTCTTTTAATCATGTAAGATGATTAAAATTAAGATTAAATATAGTTTTGACACTTGGCATAATGTGATTGGGTCAATTAAACCTAGAACCAATCAGAGGGTGACATGTGGCAAGGGTTTAATGTGTTGACCTAACTATATAAGTGTTATTATGAAAAGAAAATAACACAACCAGCAGCCTCTTTCTTCACCACCCAAGAAGGTTTCTCTCTTCTTCATCTTCTTCTCTCATCTTTCCAAGAGATTAACAAACTATCTCTTGAATTAAAAATACTAGAAATTTTTTCTAGTGTCCTATTTACATCTTTAATCTCTTAAAAGGTAGAACTTGATTTTCTAAATAATAAAAAAAGCTTTAGAAGCTGTTGAAGGGCTGCCATAGGTGTTCTTAGTGTGGACAAGCTAGAGGGATAACATTTGGTGTACTGAAGACGCATCTCAAAGGCATAAATACACTGCAGTGCATCAAGAGGTTAGTATGTTTGTTCTTGATTTAATCTAGGGTTTTAAAATTAATCTGATTAATTTTAAAATATTAAATGGAAAATATAGATCCAAAAACATATTAAAAAAAACATATTAAAAGAGTTTTAATATGTTTTTTATCATTGAAATCAAATAGATAAAAATAAATCTTGCATGATGCATGTGACCCTAGGTGAAAATTTTTGAATTCAATGGTATAAACTTGTGTTTTTCACACTTCCGTTCCTTCAATTGGTATTAGAGCCACTATATTTCCCATTTAGATTGTTGGTTATATGATTTAATTGTGTGTTTTGATCATGAGATGTTTTGTCCATTGCTGGTTGCAATGGATGTGTGGCGGCATGCAAGAAAACACCTTTATGGTGCGCAAGGCTTGTGGCTTCATGGGTGGCTCAAGGTTTCGCTTTTTAATTTGCAATTGTTGTATGATCTAAAAGCTCATCCTATGTCTAATTAAATTGTTTAATTAGAATTTCAATCACAAAATTAAATTTTCATTCAAATCAAAATTTTAAAAATTATTTGAATGTGATTCAAATATAAATTTTAAAAGTTGTTTGAATGTAATTCAAATCTGAATTTTTAAAGTTGTTTGAATCATATTTAAATCTGATTTTTTAAACTTTTTTTGAATAATATTCAGATCTGAATTTTTAAAAATTGTTTGAATTTGATTCAAATCTGATTTTTTAAAAATTGTTTGAATGTGATTCAAATCTGAATTTTTAAGTTTATTTGATTGTGATTCAAATCTAAATTTTTAAATTTGTTTAAATGAGATTCAAATCTGAATTTTTAAATTTATTTGAATCATATTCAAATATGGATTTTCAAGTTGAATATAAGATATTCAATTTAATTGAAGTATGTATGTTTTATTTAATTGTTAAATAGTGATATGCATGATGGATGATCATGGACTATAAAAGACCAATGTGGTTGGATTTATTTCTTTTATGTTTCTTTCGGATTGTAAATTAATTAATTTATTTTAATTTATTTTGGGCAAGTATTATTAAGTTTGTAATAATTTTTGGGTTGTAATTTCATTTATTTAAGTTCTTGTAAATTCACCTTGGTATGCCAAGGATTACTATATAATATTGGATTGCTAGAAGTTCAAGGAGGTCAAAAGCATTGGTGGGACAAGTGGGAAGAATTCAAGATTAAATGTTGATTATGTACTCCTTCAGCAACTCTTGTAAAATAAATGAATGAAATGCACCTAGGAATGCCCTGATTCAATTCTTGGTGGCTCATAATTGAATCCCTTTGAAAGTCCATGATCATACCATATTTACTGCTTATCCATGAATGCATGAGATCTATGGGAATGTATGCAACTATATGATATATGCATGCTAAATGGATAATGTGCAAAGTGAGACCTTAATTGTAATTAGGATAACCATAAAATCTTCCAAACAAATGATTAAGTTGGAAATGCTATAATTAAAGTAATTATAACATGGGCCCTCTATTGGGGCAATTATTTTAAGAAATTTTAAATAGTTGCATAAGATGCAATTAATTTAAGAGATTTTCTTAAGAATAATTGTTAAGCATGAGATGTTGTAAATATGTAAATGGTTTGGTGGCCAATATTGGATGTACCGGAGGACATTAAAATTATTTGCATAATTACTGGCTCAATGGGATCAACTTAACTAATGCAAGATAAGTCAATAATGGATGTACCTGAGATTTTGAGCATTAGGGGCTAGGTAAAGGCTTGAACCTCATATGAGATGTGATGGGCAAGGAGTTGCTCACTTATAGTTTATTGTAATTCCAATAACGGATGTACCTGAGGATGATCAATAGAATTATAAGAATTCAATCACCCACTAGAAATCCATCCAACTAGGATTTCCATTTTCTACTTTGGAAGTGTAGGATTCGCTAAGTTAGTGGGAGGACTAATTTGATTAAAAGACCATAATCATTTTGGTTAATTACTTGACACATTTACTAATTAATCTGGTTATTTTCTGCAATTAATTTTCTGATAATAATGAGCACAGAACAACCACCACTATCCAATATCCTTGCAAGCATACTTGATCGCAATAGGTTGACATGATCTAATCTCTCTGATTGGCTAAGAAATTTGAAACTTGTCTTGAACCTTGAACATATAGGATACGTTCTAGATTCAAATGTTCCTGCTCCCTTACCTCCAGAGGCCACTCCAGAGGAACATCAAATTTTAGACAAGTGGAAGGAGCATGATATGAGAGCTAAGTGTTACATGTTTGCTTTCATGAGTAATGAGTTATAGAAGCAGCATGAGAATATGCAGAGTGCGAGTGAGATCCTCCTTCACCTACAAGAGTTATATGGTGAGCATAGTAGGAATGCTAGGTATGAGATATCTAGGTAGCTATTCCACATGACGATGTCTAAGGGACAGAATATTGGGGATCATGTCCATAAGATGATTCGGCTGATTGAGCAGTTGGAACATCTTGACTTCAACATCGATTTCCAACTACAGACGGATTTGATCCTTCAGTCCCTTCCTTAGTCTTTTGGGAATTTTGTCACAAATTTCCATATGACTAAACAGGAATGCACCTTAGCTGGTTTACTCAACATGTTAGTTATTGCCCAAAAGAATATGCCAAGTAATAAAGGAAAAGAGGTATCTTTGATTGCATCTTCTTCTACTGGAAAGTCCAACAAGAAGAAGGCAATAAGAAAAAGAAACTTCAGATTCCTGGTCCTTCTAAGAAAATAGCTAAACAGAAAGGGAAGACTAAAGCTAATGGAGGCAAAGGAAAGTGTTTCCACTGCCAGAAGGATAGGCACTGGAAAAGAAACTACCCAGAGTATCTTACTTTTTTGAAGGACATGAAGGATACACCTTCAGAAGGTATGTCCATATCTTATTATTTAGATTCTGATGATACTCATAGTTCATCTGCAGCTTGGATTTTAGATACTGGTGCCAGTTCTCACATTTCTAATGATATACAGGAACTAGCAAATAGTAGCAACTCGCGTTCTTAAGATGTTAGAGTTCGGATTGCCAATGGTTCAATTATTGAAGCTTTAGTCATAGGATCTAAATCTTTTTACATGTTTGGACATGTTTTATGTTTGGATAATATTTTATATATACCTAATTCTTTTAAGAACATCATTTCTATATCTAGTTTGACTAGAAATGGCTATGAATTTCAATTCACAGATGATGCTTACAATATTTATTTTGGAAATAAATATGTTGGTTCGGGTTATATGAATGAAGGTCTTTATTATTTAGATAATAATGACAAACACAAAATGAATGCAAGTGATCTAAATGAATGCAATGCCATGGTGAAAACCAACTCAAGTTCAAGACATATTTGACACTTAAGGTTATGTCATGCTACAGAAGATAAGATTGCAAAACTGGAGAAAATGGGGATTCTATCCTCATTGGGCTCTGAGCCTACTCCAACTAGTGAATCTTGCCTTCAGGGCAAAATGACTAGATCACCCTTTGTTGGATAAGGGCTAAGGGCTGAAAATATTTTGGAGCTAGTACATAGTGATGTATGTGGTCCATTTAAGGAAATGGCTAGAGGCGGTTTTCATTACTTTATTACCTTTATTGATGATAAATCAAGGTTTGGGTATTTGTATTTGATGAAATATAAACATGAATCTTTTGAAAAGTTCAAAGAATTTAAATCTGAAGTAGAAAATCAAACAGGAAAGAGTATTAAAGCTCTTCGATCAAATCGTGGAGGTGAATATTTGAGTACTGAATTTGATGAATACTTGAGAGAGCATGGTATTGTTTCCCAGCTGACTCCTCCAGGAATGCCATAGCTGAACGGTGTATCTGAAAGGAGAAATCGTACCCTATTGGATATGGTACGTAGTATGATGAGCTATACTGATATGCCAACCTCCTTTTTGGGATTTGCATTAGAATCAACTTTATATATTCTGAATAGGATTCCATCAAAATTAGTTTCTTTCACACCTTATGAGATATGGCATGGAAGAAAACCAAGTCTTAAGCATGTTAAGATTTGGGGTTGTCCAGCTTATATCAAAATGTTAAACACTGATCAATTGAAAATCAGATCAGAAAAGGGTCGATTTGTTGGATATCCTAAAGATAGTTTTGGATATTATTTTTATTTGCCTACATCACAAAAGGTTGTGATGAGTAGAGATGCCACATTTCTTGAACAATAGTTTGTTCAAGAAGGAGGCAAATGAAGGCAAATAGAGTTGGAATTAGAGTATTCTGACCAACCAACATATCAGATGGATATAGATCCATCTAGTCAACCACCACCCATTGATGAAACATCTACAGCTGTTCCTTATAGAACAACCAGGGTATCTCACCCACCAGTGAGATATGGTTTCCTTCATGAAGAAGAACAAGAGTTGTCTACTCATGAAGAAGTAGATCATGGAGATGATTCACTTACCTATAAAGAAGCTATATCAGATATAGACTCTTCAAAATGGATTGATGCTATGAAATCTGAAATTGATTCCATGCATAAGAATCAAGTTTGCGATCTTATTGACCCACTTAAAGATATTATACCTATAGGGAACAAATGGGTTTTCAAGAAAAAAATTGGTTATGATGGAAAGGTAGAGACCTATAAGGCAAGGCTAGTAGCGAAAGGGTTTCGCCAAAGGCAAGGAATCGACTATGAGGAGACTTTCTCGCTTGTTGCCATGCTTAAATATATTAGGATTCTATTAGCAATAGCTGCATGCTATGATTATGAGATTTGGCAGATGGATGTCAAAATAGCTTTTCTCAATGGATACATTGAAGAAAACATTTTCATGGAACAACTTAGGGGTTTTGAATCCCAAGATGGTTCCAAGGTATGCAAGCTAAAGCGATCCATTTATGGGTTGAAGCAAGCTTTGAGGAGTTGGAACATCCGTTTTGATGAAGCCATTAAATCCTTTGGTTTTATCAAAAATAAGGATGAGCCATGTGTATATAAGAAGGTTAGTGACAGTGCTATCACTTTCCTTGTCTTATATGTGGATGACATACTATTGATGGGTAATAACACAGGTATGTTGATAACTATAATGGTATGGTTGTCAAATACATTCTCCATGAAAGACTTAGGGGAGGCAACCTATATTCTTAGGATTCACATCTATAAAGATAGAGTGAAAAGAATAATTGGTTGATCCCAAAATACTTGGAAAAGGTGTTAAAGAGGTTTAACATGCTTAATTCTAAGAGAGGATTGTTACCAGTGAGACATGGTATCCATCTTTCTAAAGAGATGTCTCCAAAAACACTTGAAGAAAGAGATAAGATGGCCAGGATTCCATATTCTTCGTCTATTAGAAGTTTAATGTATGCAATGTTGTGTACTAGGCCGGATATCACATATGTTGTTAGTTTAACTAGTAGGTATCAATCCAATCCAAGTTTGGAACACTGGATAACTGTCAAGAATATCCTTAAGTACTTGAGAAAAACTAAGGATTTATTCTTGATCTATGCAGGTGGAGACTTGCAATTGGATGGTTATACTGATTCTGATTTCCAATCAGATTTCAATGATAGAAAGTCTACCTCTGGATATGTGTTCATTTGTAATGGAGGTGCAGTCAGTTGGAAGAGTTCCAAACAGAGCACGACTATATATTCTACTACCGAGGCTGAGTATATTGCTGCATCAGATGCTGCAAAGGAAGCTGTTTGGATAAATAAGTTCATGACAGAACTTATTGTAGTTCCTTCCATTGAGTTAGCTATTCCACTACACTGTGACAACAATGGAGCAGTCTTACAGGCTAAGGAACCAAGGTCTCACCTGAAATCCAAACACATAGAAAGGCGCTACCACATTATCAGAGAAATAGTTGGACGAGGCGATGTAGCCATGTAGAAAATAGCATCAGCTGAAAATCTAGCTGATCCATTCACTAAGCCTATGTCATAGACTCAGCTAAACCGACATCTTGAGAAGATGGGTCTAAGATATTGTAATGAATGGCTCTAGTGCTAGTGGGAGATTGTTAGTAGTATGCCCTAAAACATATCATTTAGTATGTATCTTGTACATGTTTTTATTAATAAAAGGCATTTCCACTTTTCTATTTACATAAGATATTTATGTGTAATAAAAAAGGTCCACTGATATTTTGTTAGAAATTCTATTTTTAAGTTGTTTAGAATATGAGTGACAGTATTTCTAGTACAAAGTATCATAAATAGGTTCACAATCGAGGATACTTCATAATAAGGACATGACTTATCCAGAAAGATTGTATTCATGTTTATTCCCAAGTTAATTATATGAGATATAAATAAGATGGAATGGTGAGTCTCATGCCATATAACAAACATGATAAGCACTTATAAATGAGAAGTAGGTCGAACCAGTGACACTTATGACAAGCACATGGAGTTTACTCTTGTCAATGTTTTGTCATAAATCATATCAGTGCATATAATCTTTAGACATGAGATAGCACAGTTATCTTGTATATAGGTAGTTTGAGTTTGATACTGCTTTCATACTTGTACTGTGTATGGGTATATGGGCATGTGTTGGCTCCTACTAGTTATATATGGTGGTAGGTGTTGATCACGATGAAATCTGTTATGCTAAGTAAATAGGGATAAAATCCTATGTTCATTTAATTGTTCTTGATGTTTCAAGTTCCTCACCAGGACATATACATTTAATCAGAAAAGAGTTTCTGATGAGAAAATCTTTTTAATTAAGAACTGGAATTAAAAGACAACATAATATTCATAGCAAATGGGGTTTGACATAAACCATGACTCCAGCTCGAATTGGGATTTTATAACAGAGAGATTCTAGTGCATGGAAACATATGATTATAGGTTCATTTAAGGTAAACCTTATTACTAATTGGGTGGCCATGGCATGCTATGCTAGGTGTTAACCATGGTCTATGAGGTGCATAAAATGATTTGGAGAAATCATTTATGGTAAGAAGGAGTTTTAATGATATTAAGAGTTGATATCATATCTCATTGCCAATTAGTGATGAGCCTAGTAAGTCACACACATACACAAGTTATCACCTAATTAAATATGATTTAATTAATTAATTAGAGAGTTTAATTGATTAACTAAATAGATTTGGTTTGCAATTAGATTGCAAAGTCTCTAGCATGACTTGAAACCAAATCTAGATTATTGGATGTATAGTATAAGTTAAATTTATATTTAAAGTGTTTAAATATGAGTTTAATTAATGAGAAATTAATTAATAGAGATTAATTAATTAATTTATCTTTGATATAAATTGATTAGACGAAGAGAAATAATTATTTTGGGTTAAGAACTCAAAATTAAGACACAGGGGCATTTTGGTCATTTCACAGGGTGACATGTGGCACCATGAGATGGCAACACATGGCATTTCACATAAGTTTGCCAAATGTCTTTTAAGCATGTAAGATGATTAAAATTAAGATTAAATATAGGTTTGACACTTGGCACAATGTGATTGGGTCAATTAAACCTAGAACCAATCAGAGGGTGATATGTGGCAAAGGTTTGACACTTGGCACATTGTGATTGGGTCAATTAAACTTAGAACCAATCAGAGGCATGTGGCAAGGGTTTAATGTGTTGACCTAGCTATATAAGTGTTGTTATGAAAAAAAAAAATAACACAACCAGCAGCCTCTTTCTTTGGTGCCGCCACCCAAGAAGGTTTCTCTCTTCTTCATCTTTTTCTCTCATCTTTCCAAGAGATTAATAAACAATCTCTTGAATTAAAAATGTTAGAAATTGTTTCTAGTGTCCTATTTACATCTTTAATCTCTTAAAAGGCATAACTTGATTTTCTAAATAATAAAAAAAGCTTTAGAAGCAGTTCAAGGGCTGCCATAGGTGTTCTTCGTGTGGATAAGCTAGAGGGACAACATTTGGTGTCCTGAAAACGCATCTCAAAGGCGTAAATACACTGCAGTGCATCAAGAGGTTAGTATGTTTGTTCTTGATTAATCTAGGGTTCTAAAATTAATCTGATTAATTTAAAAATCTTAAATGGAAAATACAAATCAAAAAACATATTAAAAGAATTTTAATATGTTGTTTATCATTGAAATCAAATAGATAAAAATAAATCTTGGATGATGCATGTGACCCTAGGTGAAAATTTTTTAATTCAATGGTATAAACTTGTGTTTTTCACGCTTTCATTCCTTCAATTTGTATTAGAGCTACCATATTTGCCATTTAGATTGTTGAATATATGATTTAATTATGTGTTTTGATCATAAGATGATTTATCCATTGCTAGTTGCAATGGATGTGACACCCCTTACTCGACTACAGTGTAGCCGAGCAAGTTATGCCACTTAGTGTGCCAAGCACTCTATTTTATCTTAATTCGTTTTTATTCTTCCTTTTTAATATAACTTGTGAAATATAATTTATTTAAGCCTTTTGTCGAAATTATAATTTATTTGAGGTTCCGAAAATTTTAAAGAAAATCTGGCAGAATACCGGCTAAAAATGGAGAAAACCGTTCTTCGGAACCTGTGAAAAACAATTCCTATGATCATATTTAATCAATCCCAACTCCAGTTATCAACAAAGTCTCAGAATAATTTCAGCAATTTCATTTATTTCTCAATCATTCATCTCATGGTACTCATATACAATTCACATTTTGTATCACATCAAGTTACAACAATTACTTAACGATTCCTCTATTTGTCATTTCACATCATCATTAGACTCAAATCATAAATAAATTCTCACATGTGATTTATAATCACAAATTACAAGTACTTACATTAATACAAAATTATATTACATTTGTTCAAATGCATATGATAAAATAAGAGTTTAATTACCAAATTTACAAAAATCTCAAAATACAAAATGGGACCTAGTGTCCTACCAATGCACTGTAGTCTGTGAGGTGACACGGACGCTATGCAGAACTGTGAACTGCCTTACCGAATCTGTGGTCTACTAGGCCCTCTGTCCAAATCTTCAGTACCTACGCGTTGCAAAAGCGACGCGCTAAGCATAAAGCTTAGTGGTGCCAATAATACAAGAAAATATAATATGCAAATAAAGATAATAATTTCCTTGCTATTGTGTTCATAATAAATGAATAATTACTAACTTATTGTTTAGTCGAGGGCTATTCATGTTTTATGATATTAACTTCTTCATGCATTTCGTTAATTATTTTCTTCATGATCTTGAGCTTCTTTGTATTTTTGGTAATCATTCCTGATACTTAATTTTTGTATTTTCTTTAATGATCAGTTCAATCACAGTTATACTTTTCCATGCCCAAGTAACCTATACTGGACGACTGGACTGGATAACGGGTCATTGGCACTGGACACCGCGGTGCCTCGGGCCGTCATACCATGGGACGCAGAACGTCAACCACGTATGCAGTCAGTATGGCTAAAAAGCCATGATATCACATGATCGGGCATAAAAGCCATGAATACTGGCATAAAAGCCATGAATACGGGCATAAAGCCATGAATACAGGCATAAAGCCTTTCGCAGTACTGCTAAAACAATACCCTATTAGCATGCCAAACTATCCAAACAAATCTTGTTAGGTATACTAGGGCATTTGATACTTTAAAATATTAATATATTGTGCTTTATGACTTCATTATTTCATGATAAATTTCAATCATAATTCATACATTCATTTGATCATTTATATGATCACAATTCAAATCAATTATCCTTTTATACCATTGTACTCAAAATACTTCTCCTATTTACAATAATGAGAACTAATGTCTCATTCATACATTAATATGGTTTATTTATCCATTCATTATGTTATTCATATTGATCACAATTCTAAACAATGGTTCACATGTACCATTGTATTCAAAACATTCTTCCTTTCCCTTATAACTAGAACTAATGTTTCATTTATATTTTTATGTGATTCATTTATTCATTACAATATTTATATGAATTCATAACTCATACAAGGTGTTATTACCTTATTTGTAATGGAAACATAAACCCTAATCTAAACCTCATCCTATTTATACTCAACAATCCATTTAGTTAAATTTCATTTCATACATTCCTTTCTCATTTATACATTCAAAAATCTACTTATGTAATTACAAATTTTATATTTCAAGTTGAGTTACTAATATTTTATGAATTCCATTTGTGATGGGCATATAAGCCCTAACTATCTATTCACATCACTTAGGTGACTTATTTTTCATGTTTCGAGTAATCCATGAATATTTCATGGATTTCAATTTATGGTCTTAATTTCCTTTTAACAATTTTGACTAAGATACATAGTCCACATTTGTCATACAATTCTAAGCATTTAAGCTTAGAATTGGTTCTAGGTCTTCATCTTAGTTTGCTAATCATTTCGATTACTATTCACCTTACTAGTCAACCAAAATGTTGACTTTTTCATACTTAAGGAATATGTTAATTCTAATTACACCAAGAGCCCACATTTTGAGTTTTACATTTGCTAGTATTAATTGCCAATTGAAATTTAAAGTCCCCTAGATGCATTTCTAATTTCAAATTTTGAATTTCAAGTTTTGGTGTCACTATTCACCTCATTGGTCAATAAAAATGTTGACTTTTGGATAGAAAATAGGTATATTAGTTTTGACATTCCCAACATACCACATTTTGCATTTAAAATTTGTTGGAATTAACTCCTAAATCCATTTCCAAACCTAAAACCTAAAGAGCAGAATTTTCAGTTTTTGTGACCCAAATTTACTGTTCCATTGGGCCCTGTTGCAGTAGGAATTTGAGGAAATGGTAAACAAGAAAGTTGTTCCTTATTTTGTCTAGTTGAATTTACTTTTTTGAATCACTCCATTTGGAGTTTTGTAGCTCCAGATATGGTCCAAAAACCACAGCTGGCCGGATTGGAAAAACTGCAGAATTACCAAATCTACAGTAACATGAACAGTGACTGTGACTGCCATTTGGGTTAGGTTCTGCTCATAATTTGGGGTAGGTTTCTTCATGAAAGTTGTTTTTCTATGTCTTATCTTGTTGCTGTAAAAATTTCAGGTCAATTGACCATTTCTACAGTGAGTTATGGCCAAATGAACAGTTGGTCATTCTGCAGAATTGGCTTGCAGGGTACCCGGGTTGGGGCCAACTTTTGGTCCACTTGCTTTGGTCTTTTGGGCATGGTTTCTTCAGCAAAAATGTGCCATTATAAGTCTAGTTTTATGTCCAATTGGCCAAACGCCAATTGAACCTACACAGCCAAAGTTATGGCTGTCCAAGTGGGCTGGAATCACAGCCTCATTGCTACTGTCATTAGGCAGCCTACCAATTGGGTTTGTAACACTTTAGTTCACTTCAAATTATGATTAACTTGCCTCAAATGGTCACTAATTGACCATTAGAATGTCCATTAATCATTTCATAAGCCAAAACCAAATTTCACTCCTCAAAACCCTAATTCAACAATTCAAAACCATGTATAATCATTTCATTTATGAATTCACTTATAAGTTACAGTTTAAGGGCAGCCATACTTGCATATTAGATTCCCAAAAATTATCACCATATCACCTTAACCTTGGCTGCCCAAAATTTAGGGTTAGCATACCAATGTCTTTTATCAAAATTTCTTTGTCATTTAATCACCTATATAGCTCTTAAACATGAAATTGAAGTGAGATTTAAAGTTTAGGGCACTAACCTCACTTTAACCTCTTTTAGGGCAGATTTCTCCAAGCTAAAACTTCACTTTCCTTCACTTTCTAGGCTTCCAAACACTTCCCAAGAGGTAGAGACAAGCTTTTAGTGAAGGGACTTAAGGTTTTATAGTGCAAATTCATGGGAAAATGGAAGTAATTAAAGAAAACTTCCATGGAGGGTTATGGAGGAGAGGATCACGTTTTGAAGAAGAAGATGGCTGCTTGTTTTTGGTCTTCCTTGGTCTTTATTTATCTCTTTTATTAATTAGTCAAATGGTTACTTAATTGTGATTGGTTATGACTTTTAAATGACATCATCAAGATGTCATAAATTGCTTTTTATTTCATTTTCCTTTTCTTTTATCCACTACTCATTTCCAATTTCATTTTTAGTAATGTTTATTCATATTTTATATCATATTAATTATTTACTTAACTGGACAAGTTGGCCAAAAATTACCTCTGAAGGCGAAATGACCAAAATGCCCTCCATTTGGCTTAACGGGTCAAAATTGTCTGTACCGATTGAAAAATTTTTCTAAATATTTTCATGGCATTCTAATGCCATAGGAACCTCAATGACCCTTCTCTGGAGTCCCAAAAATTATTTTATAATTTTTCCCCCGGGTCTAGGGCTCCTCGTTGCGAGAACCGCAACTTCCCTCTGGTTACCCATCGCTTGGGCACCGGCTCATTTGATTTAGTTGTATTTTATTTCTAACATTTTTGCTAAATTTTTCTTATTAATATTTGAGTTAATTATGGTTCCTCGCTTTAGTTTAAATATTTTTCTGGATGTTCTAGGTATGGGACCAACACCGGTCCAGGACAAGATATCTTGTCTTGAGTTGCTACCGGGAGGGTGTTACAACTCTTCCCCTCTAATTTAAATTTCGTCCTCGAAATTTACCCAATGTAAATAGCCAAGGAGCTAATACCTCTTTATTTCTTCACCTTTCCGTGTTATCCTACTTCACTTTCTCCTTAGTCTCAATCCTATCCTCAAACAGTTATGTACTTATCCTTTTTCATCTTAAATACAGTCTCTTTCTCATCTCCATTCACTACCTCATTGTCTCTCCACTCTCTTATTCCATACCTTAACCTAAAATAAACAGGAAATACAGATCTGCAATAGTGTCACCTCGACTCTTATGAATGCAAGGCATGATATGCAATCTATATAGGTCCAGAAACGCCTAAACCGCGCTCTGATACAACTAAATGTGACACCCCTTACCCGACTACAGTGTAGCCGAGCAAGTTATGTCACTCAGTGTGCCGAGCACTCTATTTTATCTTAATTCATTTTTATTCTTCCTTTTTAATATAACTTGTGAAATATAATTTATTTAAGCCTTTTGTCGAAATTATAATTTATTTGAGGTTCCGAAAATTTTAAAGAAAATCCGGCAGAATACCGGCTAAAAATGGAGAAAACCGTTCTTCGGAACCTGTGAAAAACACTTCCTATGATCATATTTAATCAATCCCAACTCCAATTATCAACAAAGTCTCAGAATAATTTCAGCAATTTCATTTATTTCTCAATCATTCATCTCATGGTACTCATATACAATTCACATTTTGTATCACATCAAGTTACAGCAATTTCTTAACGATTCCTCTATTTGTCATTTCACATCATCATTAGACTCAAATCATAAATAAATTCTCACATGTGATTTATAATCACAAATTACAAGTACTTACATTAATACAAAATTATATTACATTTGTTCAAATACATATGATAAAAATAAGAGTTTAATTACCAAATTTACAAAAATCTCAAAATACAAAATGGGACCTAGTGTCCTACTAATGCACTGTAGTCTGTGAGGTGACACGGACGCTATGCGAATCGTGAACCGCCTTACCGAACTGGTGGTCTCGGGCCCTCTGTCCAAATCTTCAGTACCTACGCGTTGTAAAAGCGACGCGCTAAGCATAAAGCTTAGTGGTGCCAATAATACAAGAAAATATAATATGCAAATAAAGATAATAATTTCCTTGCTATTGTGTTCATAATAAATGAATAATTACTAACTTATTGTTTAGTCGAGGGCTATTCATGTTTTATGATATTAACTTCTTCATGCATTTCGTTAATTATTTTCTTCATGATCTTGAGCTTCTTTGTATTTTTGGTAATCATTCCTGATACTTAATTTTCGTATTTTCTTTAATAATCAGTTCAATCACAGTTATACTTTTCCATGCCCAAGTAACCTATCTTTGGGCGATCGGATCGGATAACGGGTCGTTGGCACTGGACACCGCGGTGCCTCGGGCTGTCATACCATGGGACGCAGAACGTCAACCACGTATGCAGTCAGTATGGCTAAAAAGCCATGATATCACATGATCGGGCATAAAAGCCATGAATACTGGCATAAAAGCCATGAATACGGGCATAAAGCCATGAATACAGGCATAAAGCCTTTCGCAGTACTGCTAAAACAATACCCTATTGGCATGCCAAACTATCCAAACCAATCTTGTTAGGTATACTAGGGCATTTGATACTTTAAATTATTAATATATTGTGCTTTACGACTTCATTATTTCATGATAAATTTCAATCATAATTCATACATTCATTTGATCATTTATATGATCACAATTCACATCAATTATCCTTTTATACCATTGTACTCAAAATACGTCTCCTCTTTACAATAATGAGAACTATTTTCTCATTCATACATTAATATGGTTTATTTATCCATTCATTATGTTATTCATATTGATCACAATTCTAAACAATGGTTCACATGTACCATTGTATTCAAAACATTCTTCCTTTCCCTTATAACTAGAACTAATGTTTCATTTATATTTTTATGTGATTCATTTATTCATTACAATATTTATATGAATTCATAACTCATACAAGGTGTTATTACCTTATTTGTAATGGAAACATAAACCCTAATCTAAACCTCATCCTATTTATACTCAACAATCCATTTAGTTAAATTTCATTTCATACATTCCTTTCTCATTTATACATTCAAAAATCTACTTATGTAATTACAAATTTTATATTTCAAGTTGAGTTACTAATATTTTATGAATTCCATTTGTGATGGGCATATAAGCCCTAACTATCTATTCACATCAATTAGGTGACTTATTTTTCATGTTTCGAGTAATCCATGAATATTTCATGGATTTCAATTTATGGTCTTAATTTCCTTGTAACAATTTTGACTAAGATACATAGTCCACATTTGTCACACAATTCTAAGCATTTAAGCTTAGAATTGGTTCTAGGTCTTCATCTTAGTTTGCTAATCATTTCGATTACTATTCACCTTACTAGTCAACCAAAATGTTGACTTTTTCATACTTAAGGAATATGTTAATTCTAATTACACCAAGAGCCCACATTTTAAGTTTTACATTTGGTAGTATTAATTGCCAATTGCAATTTAAAGTCCCCTAGATGCATTTCTAATTTCAAATTTTGAATTTCAAGTTTTGGTGTCACTATTCACCTCATTGGTAAACAAAAATGTTGACTTTTGGATAGAAAATAGGTATATTAGTTTTGACACTCCCAACATACCACATTTTGCATTTAAAATTTGTTGGAATTAACTCCTAAATCCATTTCCAAACCTAAAACCTAAAGAGCAGAATTTTCAGTTTTTGTGACCCAAATTTACTGTTCCATTGGGCCCTGTTGCAGTAGGAATTTGAGGAAATGGTAAACATGAAAGTTGTTCCTTATTTTGTCTAGTTGAATTTACTTTTTTGAATCACTCCATTTGGAGTTTTGTAGCTCCAGATATGGTCCAAAAACCACAGCTGGCCGGATTGGAAAAACTGCAGAATTACCAAATCTACAGTAACATGAACAGTGACTGTGACTACCATTTGGGTTAGGTTCTGCTCATAATTTGGGGTAGGTTTCTTCATGAAAGTTGTTTTTCTATGTCTTATCTTGTTGCTGTAAAAATTTCAGGTCAATTGACCATTTCTACAGTGAGTTATGGCCAAATGAACAGTTACTGTTCATTTGGTCATTCTGCAGAATTGGCTTGTAGGGTACCCGGGTTGGGGCCAACTTTTGGTCCACTTGCTTTGGTCTTTTGGGCATGGTTTCTTCAGCAAAAATGTGCAATTATAAGTCTAGTTTTATATCCAATTGGCCAAACGCCAATTGAACCTACACAACCAAAGTTATGGCTATCTAAGTGGGCTGGAATCACAGCCTCATTGCTGCTGTCATTAGGCAGCCTACCAATTGGGTTTGTAACACTTTAGTTCACTTCAAATTATGATTAACTTGCCTCAAATGGTCACTAATTGACCATTAGAATGTCCATTAATCATTTCATAAGCCAAAACCAAATTTCACTCCTCAAAACCCTAATTCAACAATTCAAAACCATGTATAATCATTTCATTTATGAATTCACTTATAAGTTACAGTTTAAGGGCAGCCATACTTGCATATTAGATTCCCAAAAATTATCACCATATCACCTTAACCTTGGCTGCCCAAAATTTAGGGTTAGCATACCAATGTCTTTTATCAAAATTTCTTTGTCATTTAATCACCTATATAGCTCTTAAACATGAAATTGAAGTGAGATTTAAAGTTTAGGGCACTAACCTCACTTTAACCTCTTTTAGGGCAGATTTCTCCAAGCTAAAACTTCACTTTCCTTCACTTTCTAGGCTGCCAAATACTTCCCAAGAGGTAGAGACAAGCTTTTAGTGAAGGGACTTAAGGTTTTATAGTGCAAATTCATGGGAAAATGGAAGTAATTAAAGAAAACTTCCATGGAGGGTTATGGAGGAGAGGATCACGTTTGAAGAAGAAGATGGCTGCTTGTTTTTGGTCTTCCTTGGTCTTTATTTATCTCTTTTATTAATTAGTCAAATGGTTACTTAATTGTGATTGGTTATGGCTTTTAAATGACATCATCAAGATGTCATAAATTGCTTTTTATTTCATTTTCCTTTTCTTTTATCCACTACTCATTTCCAATTTCATTTTTAGTAATGTTTATTCATATTTTATATCATATTAATTATTTACTTAACTGGACAAGTCGGCCAAAAATCACCTCTGAAGGCGAAATGACCAAAATGCCCTCCGTTTGGCTTAACGGGTCAAAATTGTCTGTACCGATTGAAAAATTTTTCTAAATATTTTCTTGGCATTCTAATGCCATAGGAACCTCAATGACCCTTCTCTGGAGTCCCAAAAATTATTTTATAATTTTTCCCCCGGGTCTAGGGCTCCTCGTTGCGAGAACCGCAACTTCCCTCTGGTTACCCATCGCTTGGGCAACGGCTCATTTGATTTAGTTGTATTTTATTTCTAACATTTTTACTAAATTTTTCTTATTAATATTTGAGTTAATTATGGTTCCTCGCTTTAGTTAAAATATTTTTCTGGACGTTCTAGCTGTCTGGACCGACACCGGTCACCGGAACAGTATACTGTGCGGAGTTGCTACCGGGAGGGTGTTACAATGGATCTGTGGCAGCACGCAAGAGAACACCTTCATGGTGCATAAGGTTTGTGGCTTCATGGGTGGCTCAAGGTTTGGCTTTTTAATTTGCAATTGTTATATGATCTAAAAGCTCATCCTATGTCTAATTAAATTGTTTAATTAGAATTTCAATCACACAATTAAATTTTGATTCAAATCAGAATTTTAAAAATTGTTTGAATGTGATTCAAATCTAAATTTTAAAAGTTTTTTGAATGTGATTCAAATCTGAATTTTTAAATTTGTTTGAATGAGATTCAAATCTGAATTTTTAAATTTATTTGAATCATATTCAAATCTGGATTTTTAAGTTGAATATAAGATATTCAATTTTATTTAAGTGTGTATGTTTTATTTAATTGTTAAATAGTGATATGCATGATGGATGATTATGGACTATAAAAGACCAATGTGATTGGATTTATTTCTTTTATATTTCTTTGGGATTGTAAATTAATTAATTTATTTTAATTTATTTTGGGCAAGTATTATTAAGTTTGTAATAATTTTTGGGTTGTAATTTCATTTACTTAAGTTCTTGTAAATTTGCCTTGGTATGCCAAGGATTACTATGTAATATTAGATTGCAAGAAGTTCAAGGAGGTCAAGAGCATTGGTGGGACCACTGGGAGGAATTCAAGATTAAATGTTAATTATGTACTCCTTTAGCAACTCTTGTAAAATGAATGAATGAAATGCACCTAGGAATGCCCTAATTCAATTCTTGGTGGCTCATAATTGAATCCCTTAGAAAGTCCATGATCATACCATATTTACTGCTTATCCATGAATGCATGAGATCTATGAGAATGTATGCAACTATATGATATATGCATGCTAAATGGATAATGTGCAAAGTGAGACCTTAATTGTAATTAGGATGACCATAAAATCTTCCAAACAAATGATTAAGTTGGAATTGCTATAATTAAATTAATTATAACATGGGCCCTCCATTGGGGCAATTATTTTAAGAAATTTTAAATAGTTGCATAAGATGCAATTAATTTAAGAGATTTACTTAAGAATAATTGTTAAGCATGAGATGTTGTAAATATGTAAATGTTTTGGTCGCTAATATTGGATGTACCGGAACAGTAAAACGTAGTACCGAACTTAAGGGTGTTACATAATGACTTGCAATTGGATTGTTATACTGATTCTGATTTCCAATCAGATATCGATGATAGAAAGTCTATCTCTGGGTATGTGTTCATTTGTAATGGAGGTGCAGTCAGTTGGAAGAGTTCCAAATAGAGTATGACTGTAGATTCCACTACCGAGGCCGAGTACATTGCTACATTAGATGCTGCCAAAGAAGCTGTACTATGATAATAATGGAGCAGTCATACAGGCTAAGGAACTCCGGTCTCACCAAAAATCCAAACACATAGAAAGGCGCTACCGCATTATCAGAGAGATAGTTAGCTGAGGCAATGTAGCCATGCAGAAAATAGCGTCAGCTGAAAATCTAATTGATCCGTTCACTAAGCCTATGTCACAAGCTCAGTTAAACTAACATCTTGAGAAGATGGGTCTAAGGAATTGTAGTGAATGGCTCTAGTGCTAGTGGGAGATTGTTAGTAGTATGCCCTAGAGCATATCATTTAGTATGTATCTTGTACATGTTTTATTAACAAAAAAAGCAATTTCACTTTTCTGTTTACATAATATATTTATGTGTAATTGAAAAGGTTCATTCATATTTTGTTAGAAATTCTATTATTAAGTTGTTAAGAATATGAGTGATAGTATTTCTAGGACAAAGTATCATAAATTAGTTTACAATTGAGGATACTTCACACAGGACATGACTTATCTAGAAAGATTATATTCATATTTTTTCCCAAGGTATTTATATGAGATATAAATAAGATGGAATGGTGAGTCTCATGCCATATAACAAACATGATAGGCACTTATTAATGATAAGTAGGCCGAACCAGTGACACTTATGACAATCACGTGGAGTTTACTCTTGTCAATGCATTGTCATAAGTCATAGCAATACATATAGTTTTTAGACCTGAGATAGCACAGTTATCTTATATATAGATGGTTTGAGTTTGATACTACTTTCATACTTGTACTGTGTATGGGTATATGGGCATGTGTTGGCTCCTACCAGTTATATATGGAAATAGGTGTTGATCAAGATGGAATCTGTTACCTTAAGTAAATAGGGATAAAATCCTATGTTCGTTTAATTGTTCTTGATGTTTCAAGTTCCTGGCTAGGACAGACAGATTTAATCAGAAAAGAGTTTCTGATGAAAAAAAATCTTTTTAATCAAGAACTGAAATTAGAAGAGAACATAATATTCAAAGCAAATGGGGTTTGCCATAAACCATGACTCTAACTCAAATTGGGATTTTGTAACAGAGAGATTCTAGTGCATGGTAACATATGATTATAGGCTCATTTAAGGTATTCCTTATTACTGATTGGGTGGCCATGACATACTATGCCAGATGTTAACCTTAGTCTATGAGGTATCTAAAATGATTTAGAGAAATCATTTATGGTAAGAAGGAGTTCTGATGATATTAAGAGTTGATATTATATCTCATTGCCAATTAGTGATGAGCCTAGTGAGTCACACACAGACACAAGTAATCACTAAGTTAAATGTGATTTAATTAATTAATTAAAGAGTTTAATTGATTAATTAAATAGGTTTGGTTTGCAATAAGATTTTAATTTCCCTAGCATGGCTTGAAACCAAATCTAGGTTATAGGATGTATAGTATAAGTTAAATTTATATTTAAATTATTTATTGTGACACCCCTTACCCGTGTACAGTATACCTAAGTAAGTAATGCCACACGGTGTATCGACACACTCTAATATACCTTAATTAATTTATATCATGCTTTTGCATATAATTTATGAAATATACTTTATTTAAGCCATTTAGCAAAATTTTTATTTATTTGAGGTTCCGAAAATTTTATAGAAAATCCGGCGGAGTACTGGCTAAAAATGGAGAAAATAGTTCTTCGGAACCTGTTAAAAACACTTCCAATAAACAAATTCATTCATTCTCAACTCCAATATCATCACAAAACTCAATATCAAGATCTCAACAATTTTTCAATTTCAGGTCTCAACAACCTTTTCATTTCTCAAACATCCCTTTCTCAGGGTTCTCATATATAAATAACAATTAAATACTCAAATTACTTCCATACATAACCATAAATCTTTATTATTTACATGAACCTCAAAATACATTACATAAATCCCAAATACATATGAGAAAATAAAAATTTAATTACAAAATGACAAAATGACATCTAGTGTCCTACCAATGCACTGCAGGTGACGAGGTGACACGGACATCGCAAGTGCACTGCAGATGGACTCACCCAGTCTGAGGTCTACTGGGCTCACGATCTGTATCTCCAGAACCTACGCATGGCAAAAGCAACGCGCTAAGCAATAATGCTTAGTGGTGCAATAATAAAATAACAAGAAATAACAGAAAATAAATATGTATAGCATGTGCATGTGCATGTTTTGTTTGTTTTGTATTTGTATATCCATTCATTTCGTTAACTTTGTCCACTTTCTTTCATGTAGTTGCCCAAGTAACCTACACTAGATGACTGGACTGGATAAACAGGTAAACTAGCACTGGGTATCAAGTACCTCGGGCCGTCACACCATCGGTCACATATGCATCTCCAGGTGCAACAGAACAGCTAACAAGCTGTGATAACATCAGGCACAAGGCCAAAGCTCAATACAAGGTCAGAATGGCTAAAAGCCATTAAATCATAGAATGGCATATTGCCATGTGCAGTACTGCTAACTGAACCCTATTGGCATGCCAAACTATCCAAACCAATCATGTTAGGTATACTAGGGCATTTGAAACTTTTAAATTCTTCAATTTGTGAATTTCAAGTTTTGGTGTCACTATTCACCTCATTGGTCAACAAAAATGTTGACTTTTGGATAGAAAATAGGTGTATTGGTTTTAACACCCCAAACATACCACATTTTGTATTTAAACTTGTTGGAATTGATTGCCATTTCCATTTCTCAACTTAAATCTAGGAGGGTAGAAATTTCAGTTTTTGAGACCCAACTTTACTATTCCATTGGGCCCTGTTACAGTGGGAATTTGAAGAAATGGCAAACATGAAAGTTGTTCCTTATTTTGTCTAGTTGAATTTACTTTTTTGAATCACTCCATTTTGAGTTTTTTAGCTCCGGATATGGTCCAAAAACCACAGCTGGCCGGATTACCATTCTGTAGAAATTACCATATCTACAGTAACATGAACAGTGACTGCCACTGCCATTTGGGTTAGGTTCTGGCCATAATTTGGGGTAGGTTCCTTCATGAAAGTTTTTTTTCTATGTCTTAACTTGTTGCTGTAAAAATTTCAGATCAATTGGACATATCTACAGTGAGTTATGGCCAAATGAACAATTACTGTTCATTTGGTCAATTCTGCAGAATCAGTTGCAGGGTATCCGGATTGGGGCCAAGTTTTGGTCCTCTTGCTTTGGTCTTTTGGGCATGGTTTCTTCAGCAAAAATGTGCCATTATAAGCCTAGTTTCATGTCCAATTGGCCAAACACCAATTGGACTAACACAACCAAAGTTATGGTTGTGTAATTGGACTGAAATCTCAGTCCATTGCTGCTATCCCTAGGCAGCATAGTCATTCCCTTTACAATGCTATTTTTCAGTCCATATTATGGTCAAATCTCCTCAAATGGTCACTAATTGACCACTAAAATGTTCTCTAACAATTTCATAAGCCAAATCGATTTTCACTCCCCAAAACCCTAGCTTCACATTATGGTTTCTACAAAATGCCTTAGTTAGCATACCAACTTATTATTCTTATGTTTATAAACTTCCAACATGATTCTAGTTCACTTCAAGCTAATCAAAAACGCTCCTTCCTATTCCTTCACTAGGGCAGCCAAAATTCATGTACACATACACATGAATTTTGTTCATTTAAATTATATTTTCTTACTAAATTCAAGTTCCTATTCATGAAATTAAAGAGTTTTAGGTATATAGTGCACTAACCTTGAATAGGGCAGATTTTTCCCAACTCTAAACTTCACTTTCCTTCACTTTCTAGGCTGCCAAAAGGTTTTTTAGGGTGTGGGGTAAAATTTTAATGAAGAGAGGTTAGGGTTTTGTGGTGAAACAAAGTAGAAATCAAGCTTGAGAAGTGAGGTTTAATGGAGGTTGAGAGAGGGAGAGAGAGGCTGCCGTTTGATGAAGGAAGAAGAACAGAATTTTTGTTTCAATTTTGCCTCATTTTCCCTTTTTAATGAAATTGCTTGATTGTCATTAGTGGAGAGAAAGTTTAATAACATCATGTGATGTCAAAAGTCCCATTTTTTTCATTTTTCTTTTCTTTTCTTTTCTACTTGATTTCAATTCAATTTTTAGTAATGTTTATTCATATTTTATGTCATATTAATTATTTACTCAACTGGACAAGTCGGCCAAAAATCACCTCTGAAGGCGAAATGACCAAAATGCCCTCCGTTTGGCTTAACGGGTCAAAATTGTCTGTACCGATTGAAAAATTTTTCTAGGTATTTTCTTGGCATTCTAATGCCATAGGAACCTCAGTAACCCTTCTCTGGAGTCCCAAAAATTATTTTATAATTTTTCCCCCGGGTCTAGGGCTCCTCGTTGTCAGAACCGCAACTTCCCTCTGGGTTACCCCTCGCTAGGGCACCGACTCGTTTAACTTGGTTGTATTTTATTTCTAAAATTTTTACTAAATTTTTCTTATTAATATTTGAGTTGATTTTGGTTCTTCACTTTAGTTTAAATATTTTTCCGGACGTTCTAGCTGTCCGGACCGACACCGGTCACCGGAATAGTAGAATGTACGGAGTTGTTACCGGGAGGGTGTTACAACTCTTCCCCTCTAATTTAAATTTCGTCCTCGAAATTTACATGATGCAAACAGTTGAGGGAACTGTTGCCTCATCGTCTCTTCACTTTCCCAAGTTGCCTCCTCGGTGTTGTGGTGCCTCCAATGCACTTTCACCAATGGAATTTGCTTGTTCCTCAATTATTTTACTTCCCGAGCCAGGATCCGTAGAGGTTCTTCTTCATATGTCAAATCCGGCTGTATTTCAATATCTTCCCTGGAGATGACATGTGAAGGATCTGAGCGGTATCTTCTGAGCATGGACACGTGGAACACATTGTGGATCTTGTCCAGCTCTGGTGGTAAAGCTAGCTTGTAAGCTACTGGTCCCACACGTTCAATGACTTCATGTGGGCCAATAAACCTAGGGCTCAACTTACCTTTTCTTCCAAACCTCAATACCTTCTTCCACGGTGACACCTTGAGGAACACTTTATCGCCAACCACATATTCTATTTCTTTCCTCTTCAAGTCGGCATAAGATTTCTGTCTGTCTGAGGCAACCTTCAGGTTGGCTTTGATTAGTTTCACTTTCTCCTCAGTTTGTTTCACCAAGTCTGGCCCTACCAGTTTGTCTTCGCCCAATTCAGTCCAGCACACTGGAGTTCTACATTTTCTTCCATATAGTGCTTCATATGGGGCCATTTGAATGCTAGCTTGGTAGCTATTGTTGTATGCAAATTCTGCCAGTGGGAGGTATCTATCCCAACTTCCCTCAAACTCAATGACACAACTCCTCAGCATATCCTCAAGGACCTGACATATATTTCATGTTATTATTATCATTTTAATTCAATATTTGTATCAATTCCATTGATTTCAATTGTTTACCTGGATTACTCTTTCTGATTGCCCATCCGTCTGAGGATGGAAAGCTGTGCTGAAGTGGAGTTGTGTACCCAAGGATTCATGCAACTTCTTCCAAAATCTCGATGTAAACCTTGGGTCTCGATCAGATATGATGGAAAGTGGAATCCCATGTAGTCTAACTATCTCACTGATATACAATTCTGCTAACTTCTCCAGTGAGTAGTCAGTCCTAATTGGCAGAAAGTGTGCTGACTTCGTCAATCTATCAACTATCACCCATACTGCATCATGTTTCTTCTGGGTGAGAGGTAGACCACTTACAAAATCCATGGTGACCCGATCCCATTTCCATTCAGGTATGCGTATAGGCTGTAGCAAACCTGATGGAACTTGATGTTCTGCCTTGACTTGCTGACATGTCAAGCATTTAGTCACATAGTCACTTATGTCCTTCTTCATACCAGGCCACCAATACTGAAGCTTTAGATCATGATACATCTTTGTACTTCCTGGGTGCATAGCATATACACTGGTGTGTGCCTCTTTTAGAATATTGGCTTTCAATTCCCCATCATCTGGTACACACAGTCTTCCTTTGTAATACAGACACCCATCTGCTTTCACCCCATAGTCAGTTGCTTTTCCCTCTGAGATCTTGCTCATAATAGCCATTAACTTTTCATCTGCCTTTTGCCCATCTAGTATCTGCTGTAGCAGGTTTGGCCTCACTTGCAACTCAGCCAAAATAGCTCCATCTCGAACCAAAGATAGACGGGCATTCAATGATCTCAAAGCTGTCATGGATTTTCTGCTTAAAGCATCAGCAACTACATTTGCCTTCCAAGGATGGTATTCAATTACACAATCATAATCCTTCAGGAACTTAATCCATCGCCTCTGTCTAAGGTTGAGCTCCTTCTGGGTTGGCAAGTATTTTAGGCTTTTGTGGTCTGTGTAAATGTAGCATTTTTCACCATACAGGTAATGCCTCCATATCTTCAGTGCGAAGATAATTGCTACAAGCTCTAGATCATAGGTAGGGTAGTTCTGTTCATGTGGCCTTAACTGCCTGGAAGCATAGGCGACCACCTTCCCCTCTTGCATCAATACACACCCTAACCCATTATGTGAGGCATCACTGTAGACCACGAAGTCCTTTCCTAACACCGGCTGTGTTAACACTGGTGCCTCTGTCAACATAGCCTTCAACTTCTCAAAACTGGTCTGACACTTGTCATTCCAGTCAAATTTGACATTTTTGTGTAACAACTTGGTCATTGGAGCAGCTATTAAGGAAAATCCCTTCACAAATCTCCTGTAATACCCAGCTAGCCCCAAGAAGCTTTTGACCTCAGTTGTATTCCTGGGAGGCTTCCATTCCATCACTGCTTCTATTTTCTTGGGATCCACCCTAATCCCATCAGCTGACACTATGTGTCTAAGGAATGCAATCTCATTCAACCAAAAGTCACACTTGGACAACTTAGCATACAGCTTCTTTTCTCTCAGGGTTTGCAGAACAATCCTCAAATGCTCATCATGTTCTTCCCTGGTCTTGGAATACACCAAAATATCATCAATAAAGACCACTACGAACCGATCTAAGTATGGATGGAAGATACGGTTCATAAGGTCCATGAATGCTGCTGGTGCATTTGTTAGGCCAAAGGGCATCACTAGGAACTCATAATGCCCATATCGGGTCCTGAATGTAGTCTTTGGCACATCTGCATCCTTCACCCTCAACTGATGATACCCTGATCTGAGATCAATCTTAGAAAATACTCCTGCTCCCTTCAACTGATCAAACAGATCATCAATTCTAGGCAACAGATATTTGTTCTTCACAGTCACTTTGTTTAACTGCCGGTAATCAATGCAAAGCCTCAAAGTCCCATCCTTCTTTTTCACAAACAGCACTGGAGCTCCCCATAGTGACACACTGGGGCGTATGAACCCCTTATCAAGCAACTCTTGTAACTGAGTTTTCAACTCCCTCAATTCAGTGGGTGCCATCCTATAAGGAGCAATGGAAATGGGTGCTGTACCCGGCAGTGTCTCAATAGCAAATTCAACTTGCCTTTCTAGTGGCAAACCAGGCAATTCTTCAGGAAATACCTCTGGGAAGTCCTTTACTGTGGGTATGTCACTCAGATTTGGCTTAGCCGGCCTAGTATCCACCACATGTGCTAGGTAGGCTTCACAGCCTTTTCTCATCATTCTTCTTGCAACAGTGGCTGAGATGACATTGGACAAGAAATCTGTCCTTTCCCCCACAACTGTAATTTCATTACCCTCAGGAGTTTTCAAAAGAAATTCTCTTCAATTTGCAATCAACTATTGCCTGATGACGTGACAACCAGTCCATTCCCAAAATCACGTCAAACTCATGGAAGGGCAACTCAATCAAGTCTGCCAAGAATTCATACCCCTGAATCCTTAACGGGCAACCCTTGTACATTTTGTTCACTACCACACTGTGGCCCAATGGATTAGTGACCAGAATGTCTTGGTCACTCTCCCCTACTAGTATCCCCCTTTCTACGGGTAGGTTGATGCAGATGTACGAATGAGTGGATCCTGGATCCACCAATGCATGCATAGTAGTATTGTAGAGGGAGAACGTACCCCTAATGACATCCGGGGCATCTTGCTCCTCCTGAGCTCTCAAGGCATAAGCTCCGGCAGGTGGTCTGTTATTTGGCCTCTCTGCTGGCTCAGATGCCGGACTCTGTGATGGTCCCACTACCTCTGATTTACAAGATTTTCTACCTCTCTGTGGTGCAGGAGCAGGTCTGTCTGCTTGTGTTGGAGTAGCTGTAGTAGTTCTGCGTGGACAGTTTCTCAGCTGATGCTCTGTCGACCCACATCTTAAGCAGGCACCAGTTACTCTCCAACACTCTCCCTTGTGCCACTTCAGGCAGTGTGGACATGCAGAAGATGCTGGGGCTGGTCCCCTGAACCCCATCCTCGGAGAGCGCCTTCGATGGTGTGGGTGACCTCTCCTAGGGGTGAATCGTGGCACAGGCCCTGAGGCCGACCACGACCTGTGGTGAGGTGAACTCTGTGCGAAGGACCCTTGAACTTCTTCCCAAATGCAGGAGCTGGGTGACACAGGCCCCTCTTACATTGTCTTTCCCTTCTAGTCTGCTCACTGATTCTTACTTTTTCAACCTTTATTGCAGTTTCCACTAACTTGGTAAATTCTGTGATTCCCAAGGCAGTGAGCTGGATCTTGATGTTATCATTTAGTCTCTCTTCAAATCTCTTACATCTTTCAGCTTCATTAGGGACTATCTCCCTTCCATAGCGGCTTAATCGAACAAATTCCTTCTCATATTCGACCCATGGCGGTGTCTGCCTCGAGTTAATAAACTCTCTTCTTCTCTCTTCCGGTATCTGATACCCACATATTTCTTCTTGAATTGAGAGAGGAAGAAGTCCCAAATTCTGACTTACGGCTGCACTTCACTGGACACAGTGTCCCACCACTCATATGCATCGTCTTGCAGCAAAGATATGGCAGCTTCCAGGTTTTGCTCTGGAGTGCAGTGGAGTTGTTTTAGGACTCTGCCTGTTCTATTCAACCAATTCTCATTTACCATGAGTCATCTTCTCTCTTGCCATAGAAATCCACTGCCCCAAACTTTCTTAGCCTTTCCAGGTGTGATTTCTGCTATGGAGCTGGTGGTGGTGGTGGTGCTGGCATTACCCCGACCATTTGTCTAAAGAAATCGGCCATTTCTTTGGAACATGGCACGTGGAGGTGGCGAGGCTCTGCTTGAGCTGGTGGAGTAGGTTCTCTCCTACCCCCAGTCTCAGCTGCTGCAGGTGGAGCATGACTCTCCACTTCCTCCTCGATTGCTCTCTGAGATGAAGGGTCCATATCCTATTCAAAATAACAAAGACAAACAGATCTGCATTAGTGTCACCTCGACTTTTACAAATGCAATGCATGGTATGGACTCAATCTAGGCCCAGAAACGCCTAAACCGTGCTCTGATACCACTAAATGTGAAACCCCTTACCCGTGTACAGTATACCTGAGTAAGTAATGCCACACGGTGTATCGGCACACTCTAATATACCTTAATTAATTTATATCATGCTTTTGCATATATTTTATGAAATATACTTTATTTAAGCCATTTAGCAAAATTTTTATTTATTTGAGGTTTCGAAAATTTTATAGAAATTTGGCGGAGTACCGGCTAAAAATGGAGAAAACAGTTCTTCGGAACCTGTTAAAAACACTTCCAATAAACAAATTCATTCATTCTCAACTCCAATATCATCACAAAACTCAATATTAAGATCTCAACAATTTTTCAATTTCAGGTCTCAACAACCTTTTCATTTCTCAAACATCCCTTTCTCAGGGTTCTCATATATAAACAACAATTAAATACTCAAATTACTTCCATACATAACCATAAATCTTTATTATTTACATGAACCTCAAAATACATTACATAAATCCCAAATACATATGAGAAAATAAAAATTTAATTACAAAATGACAAAATGACATCTAGTGTCCTACCAATGCACTGCAGGTGAAGAGGTGACACGAACACTGTGCAGAACTGCAGGATGGACTCACCCAGTCTGCGGTCTACTGGGCTCACGATCTGTATCTGCAGAACCTACGCGCGGTAAAAGCAACGCGCTAAGCAATAATGCTTAGTGGTGCAATAATAAAATAACAAGAAATAACAGAAAATAAATATGTATAGCATGTGCATGTTTTGTTTGTTTTGTATTTGTATATCCATTCATTTCGTTAACTTTGTCCACTTTCATTCATGTAGTTGCCCAAGTAACCTACACTAGATGGTGAATTTGGATAAGCGGGTAAGCGCCTTTGGGTATCAAGTACCTCGGGCCGTCACACCATCGATCACATATGCATCTCCAGGTGTGCAACAGAACAGCTAACAAGCTGTGATAACATCAGGCACAAGGCCAAAGCTCAATACAAGGTCAGAATGGCTAAAAGCCATAAAATCACAGAATGGTATATTGCCATGTGTAGTACTGCTAACTGAACCCTATTGGCATGCCAAACTATCCAAACCAATCTTGTTAGGTATACTAGGGCATTTGAAACTTTTAAATTCT
Organism: Hevea brasiliensis; assembly: GCF_030052815.1. NCBI lineage: Eukaryota > Viridiplantae > Streptophyta > Magnoliopsida > Malpighiales > Euphorbiaceae > Hevea > Hevea brasiliensis. The sequence goes on along the minus strand of NC_079494.1, from coordinate 88,648,643 downwards.
TCAATTTGTGAATTTCAAGTTTTGGTGTCACTATTCACCTCATTGGTCAACAAAAATGTTGACTTTTGGATAGAAAATAGGTGTATTGGTTTTAACACCCCAAACATACCACATTTTGTATTTAAAACTTGTTGGAATTGATTGCCATTTCCATTTCTCAACTTAAATCTAGGAGGGCAGAAATTTCAGTTTTTGAGACCCAATTTTACTGTTCCATTGGGCCCTGTTGCAGTGGGAATTTGAAGAAATGGCAAACTTGAAAGTTGTTCCTTATTTTGTCTAGATGAATTTCTTTTTTTGAATCACTCCATTTGGAGTTTTGTAGCTCCAGATATGGTCCAAAAACCACAGCTGGCCGGATTACCATTCTGCAGAAATTACCATATCTACAGTAACATGAACAGTGACTGCCACTGCCATTTAGGTTAGGTTCTGGCCATAATTTGGGGTAGATTCCTTCATGAAAGTTGTTTGTCTATGTCTTAACTTATTGCTGTAAAAATTTCAGGTCAATTGACCATATCTACAGTGCGTTATGGCCAAATGAACAGTTTAGTCAATTCTGCAGAATCAGTTGCAGGGTATCCGGATTGGGGCCAAGTTTTGGTCCTCTTGCTTTGGTCTTTTGGGCATGGTTTCTTCAGCAAAAATGTGCCATTATAAGCCTAGTTTCATGTCCAATTAGCCAAACACCAATTGGACTAACACAGCCAAAGTTATGGTTGTGTAATTGGACTGAAATCTCAGTCCATTGCTGCTGTCCCTAGGCAGCATAGTCATTCCCTTTACCATGCTATTTTTCAGTCCATATTATGGTCAAATCTCCTCAAATGGTCACTAATTGACCATTAAAATGTTCTCCAACAATTTCATAAGCCAAATCAATTTTCACTCCCCAAAACCCTAGCTTCACATTATGGTTTCTACAAAATGCCTTAGTTAGCATACCAACTTATTATTCTTATGTTTATAAACTTCCAACATGATTCTAGTTCACTTCAAGCTCATCAAAAACACTCCTTTCTATTCCTTCACTAGGGCAGCCGAAATTCATGTACACATACACATGAATTTTGTTCATTTAAATTACATTTTCTTACTAAATTCAAGTTTCTATTCATGAAATTAAAGAGTTTTAGGTATATAGTGCACTAACCTTGAATAGGGCAGATTTTTCCCAACTCTAAACTTCACTTTCCTTCACTTTCTAGGCTACCAAAAGGTTGTTTAGGGTGTGGGGTAAAATTTTAATGAAGAGAGGTTAGGGTTTTGTGGTGAAACAAAGTAGAAATCAAGCTTGAGAAGTGAGGTTTAATGGAGGTTGAGAGAGGGAGAGAGAGGCTGCCGTTTGATGAAGGAAGAAGAACAGAATTTTTGTTTCAATTTTGCCTCATTTTCCCTTTTTAATGAAATTGCTTGATTGTCATTGGTGGAGAGAAAGTTTAATGACATCATGTGATGTCAAAAGTCCCATTTTTTCATTTTTCTTTTCTTTTCTTTTCTACTTGATTTCAATTCAATTTTTAGTAATGTTTATTCATATTTTATGTTATATTAATTATTTACTCAACTGGACAAGTCGGCCAAAAATCACCTCTGAAGGCGAAATGACCAAAATGCCCTCCGTTTGGCTTAACGGGTCAAAATTGTCTGTACCGATTGAAAAATTTTTCTAGGTATTTTCTTGGCATTCTAATGCCATAGGAACCTCAGTAACCCTTTTCTGGAGTCCCAAAAATTATTTTATAATTTTTCCCTCTGGTCTAGGGCTCCTCATTGCGAGAACCGCAACTTCCCTCTGGGTTACCCCTCGCTAGGGCACCGGCTCGTTTAACTTGGTTGTATTTTATTTCTAAAATTTTTACTAAATTTTTCTTATTAATATTTGAGTTGATTTTGGTTCTTCACTTTAGTTTAAATATTTTTCCGGACGTTCTAGCTGTCCGGACCGACACCGGTCACCGGAACAGTAGAATGTACGGAGTTGTTACCGGGAGGGTGTTACATTTATATATGAATTTAATTATGAGAAATTAATTAATAGAGATTAATTAATTTATTTATATTTGATATAAATTGATTAGAAGAGGAGAAATAATTATTTTGGGTTGAGAACTCAAAATTACAACACAAGGGTAATTTGGTCATTTCACAGGGTGACACGTGGCACCATGAGATGGTGACACATGGCATCATGGTTTGTCATTTGTCTTCCTATCATGCATGATGATCAAAATCAAGATTAAACATAGCTTTGACACTTGGCTTAATGTGATTATGTCAATTAAAATTAAGATGCAATCAGAAGATGACATGTGGCAAGGGTTTTAAGTGATGACCTAATTATAAAAGAGAAAGAATGAAAGAAAAAAAAATGCATTCTGATTTTTCTAAAGAGGTGCCACCACCCATAAAGCTCTCTTCCTCTCTTCTTCTTCTTTTCTCATCAATTCAAAGAGAATTGTCAATATTCTCTTGAATTAAAATTGCTAGAAATTGTTTCTGGTACCCTATATAAATCTACAACCTCTCTAAAGGCAAATCCCTAATTTCTAATTAGTTGGCAAGGCTTGAGAAGCTGGTTTAGGGGCTGCCTATTGGTGTTCTTTGTGTGGATAAGCTAGAGGGATAACATTTGGGGTCCTAGGTGCTTCACAAATGTACCAATCACATCTACAGTGCATCAAAAGGTTAGTGCACATATTCTTGTATTAATCTAGGGTTCTAATGAATTAATTTGTTAATTCTAAAATCTTAAATGGCAAATATAGATCCTAATACATATTAAAAGTGTTTTAATATGCAACTGAACATTGAAATGAATTAGTTACATAATGAATCTTGCATGATGCATGAGACCCTAGAAGAAAATTTTTGAATTCAATGTTCTAATCTGATAATTTTCATGCTTTCGCTCCCTCACCCTATAAGATATGGTGCGTAGTATGATGAGCTATATTGACATGCCAATCTCCTTTTGAGCATTTGCATTAAAATCAGCTTTCCATATTCTGAATAGAATTCCATCAAAATCAAATTCTTCCACACCTTATGAGATATGGCATAAAAGAAAACCGAGTCTAAAGCATGTTTAGATTTGGGGTTGTCCAGCTTATATCAAAAAGCTGAACACTGATAAATTGAAAACCAGATCAGAAAAATGTTGATTTGTTGGATATCTAAAAGAAAGTTTTAGATATTATTTTTATTTGCCTACAACACAAAAGGTTATGGTAAGCAGAGATACCTTATTTCTTGAACAACAGTTTATTCAAGAAGGAGGCAAAGGAAGGCAAATATAGTTAGAATTGGAGAATTCTGACCAATCAACAGATCAAATGGATATAGATCCATCTAGTCAATCTACATCTATTAATGAAACATCTACAGTAATTCCTCGTAGATCGACCAGGATATCCCACCCACCAGTGAGATATGATTTTCTTCATGAAGATGAACAAGAGTTGTTTACTCATGAAGAAGTAGATAATGGAGATAATCATCTTACCTATGAAGAAGCTATATCAGATATAGATTCTTTAAAATGGATTGAAGCTATGAAATTCGAAATTGATTCCATGCTTAAGAATCAAGTTTGGGACCTTGTTGACCCACCTGAAGGTATTGTACCTATAGGGAATAAATGGATTTTCAAGAAGAAAATTGGTTCTGATGGAAAGGTAGAGACCTATAAAGCAAGGCTAGTAGCGAAAGGGTTTCGCCAAAGGCGAGGAATCGGCTATAAGGAGACTTTCTCGCTTGTTGCCAAGTTTAAATCAATTAGGATTCTATTAGCAATAGCTGCATGCTATGATTATGAGATTTGATAGATGGATGTCAAAATAGCTTTTCTCAATGGATACATTGATGAAAACATTTTCATAGAACAACCTAGGACTTTTGAATCCCAAGATGGTTCCAAGGTATGCAAGCTAAAGCAATCCATTTATATGTTAAAACAAACTTCGAGGAGTTGGAACATCCATTTTGATGAAGCCATTAAGCCATTTGGTTTTATAAAAAATGTGGATGAGCCATGTGTATAAAAGAAGGTTAGTGATAGTGTTATCACTTTCCTTGTCTTAGATGTGGATGATATTCTATTGATAGGTAATGATATAGGTATATTGACAACTGTAAAAGTATGGTTATCAAATGCATTCTCCATGAAAGACTTAGGGGAGATAACCTATATTCTTGGAATTCGCATCTATAGAGATAGAGTGAAAAGAATAATTAGTTTATCCCAAAGTCTATACTTGGAAAAGGTGTTAAAGAGAGTTAACATGCTTGATTCCAAGAGAGGATTATTACCAGTAAGACATGGTATCCACCTTTCTAAAGAGATGTCTCCAAAGATACCAGAAGAAAGAGATAAAATGTGCAGGATTCCATATGCTTCAGCTATTGGAAGTTTGATGTATGCAATGATGTGTACTAGGCAGGATATCACATATGCTGTTAGTTTGACTAACAGGTTTCAATCCAATCCAGGTTTGGAACACTGGATAGCTGTCAAGAATATCCTTAAGTACTTGAGAAGAAGTAAGAATTTATTCTTGATTTAAAGAGGTGGTGACTTACAATTGGATGGTTATACTGATTCTGATTTTCAATTAGATACCGATGATAGAAAGTCTACCTCTGGGTTTTTGTTCATTTGTAATGGAGGTGTTGTTAGTTGAAAGAGTTCCAAACAGAGTAAGACTGCTAATTCCACTATAGAGGCTGGGTATATTGCTGCATCAGATGTTGCAAAAGAGGTTATTTAGATAAAGAAGTTCATGACAGAACTCTGGTCTCACCAGAAATCCAAACACATAGAAAGGTGCTACCACATTATCAGAGAAATAGTTGGACGAGGAGATGTAGCCATACAGAAAATAGCATCAGCTGAAAATCCAGCTGATCCATTCACAAAGCCTATGTCACAAGCTCATTTAGATAGACATCTTGAGAAAATGGGTCTAAGATATTATAATGAATGGCTCTAGTGCTTGTGGGAGATTGTTAGTAGTATGCCCTAGAGCATATCATTTAGCATGTATCTTGTACATATTTTATTAATAAAAGGCAATTTCACTTTTCCATTCACATAATATATTTATGTGTAATAGAAAAGGTCCATTGATATTTTGTTAGAAATTTTATTCTTAAGTTGTTAAGAATATGAGTGACAGTATTTCTAGCACAAAGTATCATAAATTGGTTCACAATCGAGGATACTTCATAATAAGGACATAACTTATCCAAAAAGATTGTAATCATGTTTGCTCCCAAGGTATTTATATGAGATATAAATAAGATGGAATGGTGAGTCTCATGCCATATAACAAACATGATCGGCACTTATACATGATAAGTAGGCCGAACTAGTGGCGCATATGACAAGCACATGGAGTTTACTCTTATTAATGCATTGTCATATATCATATCAGTGCATATAATCTTTAGACCTGAGATAACACAGTTATCTTGTATATAGGTGGTTTGAATTTGATACTGCTTTTATACTTGTACTATGTATGGGTATATGGGTATGTGTTGGCTCCTACTAGTTATATATGAAGGAGCGGAAGCATAAAAATTATTAGATTAGACTATTGAATTCAAAAATTTTCTTATAGAGTCTCATACATCATGTAAGATTCATTATTTACCATTGATTTCAATGTTCAACATCATATTAAAACACTTTTAATATGTTTTTGGATCTACATTTGCCATTTAAGATTTTAGAATTAATAGATTAATTCATTAGAACCCTAGATTAATTCAAGAATATGTGCACTAACCTTTTGATGCACTGTTGATGTGTTTGGTACCTTTGGGAAACACCTAGGACACCAAATGTTGTCCCTCTAGCTTTTCCACACTAAGATCACCAATGGCAGCCCCTTGAACAGCTTCTAAAGCCTTGCCAACCAATTAAAAATTAGGGATTTGCCTTTAGAGAGGTTGTAGATATATATAGGACACTAGAAACAATTTCTAGCAATTTTAATTCAAGAGAATATGGGCAATTCTCTTTGAATTGATGAGAGATGAAGAAGAAGAGAGAATGAAAGCTTTAAAAGTGGCGGCACCTTTGTGATAAAAATTAGAATGCTTCTTTTGTTCTTTCATCCTTTCCCTTATATAGCTAAGTCACCACTTAAAACGCTTGCCACATGTCATTTTCTGATTGCATCATATTTTAATTTGACCCAATCACATTATGCCAAGTGTCAAAACAAGATTTAATCTTGACTTTGATCATCTTACATAATTGGAAGACAAATGGCAAGCTTATGTGTAATGTCACGTGTCACCATCTGATGGTGCCATGTGTCACCATCTGATGGTGCCACATGTCACCCTGTGAAATGACCAAATTACCTTTATATTTTAATTTTGAGTTCTCAACCCAAAATAATTATTTCTCTTCTTCTAATCAATTTATATCAAATATAAATTAATTAATTAATTAATCTCTATTAATTAATTTCTTATAATTAAATTCATATTTAAATACTTTAAATATAAATTTAACTTATACTATACATCCAATAACCTTGACTTAGTTTAAAGCCATGCTAGGGACTTTGCAATGTAATTGCAAGCCGAACCTATTTAATTAATCAATTAAACTCTTTAACTAATTAATTAAATCACATTTAACTTGGTGATTACTTATGTATGTGTGTGACTCACTAGGCTCATCACTAATTGGCAATGAGATACGATATTAACTCTTAATATCATCAAAACTCTTTCTTACCATAAATGATTTCTCTAAATCATTTTATGCACCTCATAGACCATGGTTAACACCTAGCGTAGCATGCCATAGCCACTCAATTAGTAATAAGGTTTACCTTAAATGAACTTATAATCATATGTTACCACATACTAGAATCTCTCTGTTACAAAATCCCAATTCAAGTTGGAGTCATGGTTTATGTCAAACCCCATTTGCTATGAATATTATGCTATGTTTTAATTCCAGTTCTTGATTAAAAAGATTTTCTCATTAGAAACTCTTTTCTGATTAAATCTATCTGTCCTGGCCAAGAACTTGAAACATTAAGAACAATTAAATGAACATAGGATTTTATCCCGATTTACTTAGGGTAACAGATTCCATCTTGATCAACACCTATCTCCATATATAACTGGTAGGAGCCAACACATGCCCATATACCAATACACTGTACAAGTATGAAAGTGGTATCAAACTCAAACCACCTCTATACAAGATAACTGTGCTATCTCAAGTTTAAAGATTATATGCATTGATATGATCTATGACAATGCATTCACAAGAGTAAACTCCATGTGCTTGTCATAAATGTCATTGGTTCGGCCAACTTATTATGCATAAGTGCCTATCATGTTTGTTATATGATATGAGACTCACCGTTCCATCTTATTTACATCTCATATAAATAACTTGGGAACAAACATGATTACAATCTTTCTGGATAAGTCATGTTCTTATTGTGAAGTACCCTCGATTGTGAACCAATTTATTATACTTTGCGCAAGAAATACTATCACTCATATTCTTAATAACTTAAGAATAGAATTTCTAACAAAATATCAATGGACTTTTTCTATTACACATAAATATATTATGTGAACGAAAAAGTGAAAATGCCTTTTATTAATAAAATATGTTCAAGATACATATTAAATGATATGCTCTAGGGCATACTACTATCAATCTCCCAATGGCACTAAAGCCATTCATTACAATATCTTAGACCTATCTTCTCAAGGTGTTGGTCTAACTGAGCTTGGAACATAGGCTTAGTGAATGGATCAGCTGGATTTTCAGCTGATGCTATTTCCTGCATGGCTACATCGCCTCGCCCAACTATCTCTTTGATAATGTAATAGCGCCTTTCTATGTGTTTAGATTTCTGGTGAGACCGGGGTTCCTTAGCCAGTATGACTGCTCCATTGTTGTCACAGTGGAGTGGGACTGTTGACTCAATGGAAGGAACTACTGCAATTTCTGTCACGAACTTCTTTATCCAAACAGCTTCCTTTGCAGTATCTGATGCAACAATATACTCAGTCTCGGTAGTGAAATCTGCAGTCGTACTCTGTTTGGAACTCTTCCAACTGACTGTACCTCCATTATAAATGAACACATACCTAGAGGTAGACTTTCTATCATCGATATCTGATTGAAAATCAGAATCAGTATAACCATCCAATTGCAAGTCACTACCTCCATATATCAAGAATAAATCCTTAGTTCTTCTCAAGTACTTAAGGATATTCTTGATAGCTATCCAGTGTTCCAAACTTGGATTAGATTGAAACCTGCTAGTCAAACTAACAACATATGCAATATCCAGCCTAGTACATAACATTGCATACATTAAACTTCTAATTGCCAAAGCATATGGAATCCTGGCCTTTTTATCTCTTTCTTCAGGTGTCTTTGGAGACGTTGCTTTAGAATGGTGGATACCATGTCTCACTGGTAACAATCCTCTCTTGGAATTAAGCATGTTAAACCTCTTTAACACCTTTTTCCAAGTATAGACTTTGGGATAAAATAATTATTCTTTTCGCTCTATCTCTATAGATGTGAATCCCAATAATATAGGTTGCCTCCCCTGAGTCTTTCATGGAGAATGTATTTGACAATCATACCTTTATAGTTGTCAACATACCTGTGTCATTACCCATCAACAAAATGACATCCACATATAAGATAAGGAAAGTGACAGCACTATCACCAATCTTTTTATATACACGTGGCTCATCCTCATTTTTTATAAAACCAAATGACTTAATGGCTTCATCAAAATGGATGTTCCAACTCCTCGATACTTGTTTCAACCCATAAATGGATCGCTTTAGCTTGCATACTTTGGAACCATCTTGGGATTCAAAGCCCCTAGGCTGTTCCATGAAAATGTTTTCTTCAATGTATCCATTGCAAAAAGCTGTTGCTAATAGAATCCTAATTAATTTAAGCATGGCAACAGGCGAGAAAGTTTCCTCATAATCGATTCCTTGCCTTTGGCGAAACCTTTTCACTACTAGCCTTGCTTTATAGCTCCCTACCTTTCCATTAGAACAAATTTTCTTCTTGAAAGCCCATTTATTCCTTATAGGTACAATACCTTCAGATGGGTCAACAAGATCCCAAACTTGATTCTTATACATGGAATCAGTTTCAGATTTCATAGCATCAATCCATTTTGAAGAGTCTATATCTGATATAGCTTTTTCATAGGTAAGTGGATCATCTCCATGATCTACTTCTTCATGATTAGACAACTCTTATTTTTCTTCATGAAGAAAACCATATCTCACTATTGGGTGAGATATCCTGGTTGATCTGCGAGGAACAGCTGTAGATGTTCATCAATAGGTGTAGGTTGACTAGATGGATCTATATCCATCTAACCTGTTGGTTGGTCAGAATTCTCCAATTCTAACTCTATTTGCCTTCCTTTGCCTCCCTCTTGAACAAACTGTTGTTCAAGAAATGTGGCATCTCTACTTATTACAACCTTTTGTGATGTAGGCAAATAAAAATAATATCCAAAACTCTCTCGTGGATATCTAACAAATCGACCCTTTTCTGATATGATTTAAAATTTATCAATGTTTAGCTTTTTGATATAAGCTGGAAAACCCCAAATCTTAACATGCTTAAGACTTGGTTTTCTTCCATGCCATATCTCATAAGGTGTGGAAGAAACTGATTTTGATGGAATCCTATTTAGAATATGCAAAGCTGATTCTAATGGAAATCCCTAAAAGGAGATTGGCATATCAGTATAGCTCATCATACTACGTACCATATCCAATAGGGTACGATTTCTCCTTTCAGATACACCATTTAGCTGTGGTGTTCCTGGAGGAGTCAGCTGGGAAACAATGCCATGCTCTTTCAAGTATTCATCAAATTCAGTATTTAAGTATTCACCTCCACGATCTGATGGAAGAGTTTTAATGCTTTTTCCTGTTTGATTTTCTACTTCAGATTTAAAATTTTTTGAACTTTTCAAAGGATTCATGTTTGTGTTTTATCAAATACAAATACCCAAATCTTGATTTATCATCAGTAAATGTAATAAAATAATGAAAACCGCCTCTAGCCATTTCTCTAAATGGGCCACATACATCACTATGTATTAGCTCCAAAATATTTTCAGCTCTTAGTCCTTGTCCAACAAAGGGTGATCTTGTCATTTTGCCCTGAAGGTAGGATTCACAAGTTGGAGTAGGTTCAGAACCCAATGAGAAAAGAGTTCATATCATTGATGGAGATCAGTGGGAGAACAAGGCTTCAAGAGTTAAAGACTGTCAAGCTTGATTTGGATAGATGAATGTTAACCTAGGATGCCCTAAAATCTAATCCTTGTGGCTAGGATTGGATTCTTATAGAATAATCCATAATCATGCCTTTTATATTACTGTTGATGAATGTGTGTATGAGATATGTACATTCATGGAAGTTTATAAGATATGCATGAAAAATGGTTAATGTGCAAAGTGAGACCAAATAGTAACTAAGTTAACCAAGAAATCTTCTAATTAAATGATTAAGTTAGTAATTGTGTAATTTTAGAAATTACATCATGGCTCTCTACTAAGGCAATTATTTAAGAAGTTTTACACATTTACATTGTTGGCTATGGTAACATAGGACTAATGTATTTGGTTTAAGGGATCTTCTTAAAGTAATGTTGAAATATGAGATGTTGTGAGTATGTAAATACTTTAATAATCAAGAATGGTTGTACTTGAGATCATTAAGGTTCAAATTTACATCCTTACTGACTTAGTGGGCTTAACTTAACTAATGCAAAATAAACCAAGAATGGATGTACCTGAGTTTTTGAGCATTAATTGATTGAACCTCAAATGAGATGTGAAGAGTAAAGTGTTAAAATGTTATGAATCCAAGAATAGATGTACTTAAGGATGATTAACAATTTATAAGAATTTAATCACCCATTAGAAATCTGTTCCAACTAGGATTTTCATTTCCTACTTTAAAAGTGTATAATTCATTAAATTAGTAGGAGGATTAATTTGATTAAAAGACCATAATCATTTTAGTTAATTACTTGGTATAATATACTAATTAGAATCTTATTATTTTTCACAATTAATTCTAATAAAATGACATCAAAACTGTGACACCCCTTACCCGACTACAGTGTAGCCGAGCAAGTTATGCCACTCAGTGTGCCGAGCACTCTATTTTATCTTAATTCATTTTTATCGTAGTTTTGAATATAACTTGTGAAATATAATTTATTTAAGCCATTTATCGAAATTATAATTTATTTGAGGTTCCGAGAATTTTAAAAAAATTCGGCAGAGTACCGGCTGAAAATAGAGAAAATAGTTCTTTGGAACCTGTGAAAAACACTTCCTATGATCATATTCATTCATCTCATCACTCTCAAACTTCAATATGAAAATCTCAACGTTTTTCACCATTCATTTCTCAATCATTCATCTCATGTGATAATCATATATAAATTACAGATAAACATTCACTTTTCCATTTATAAACACAATTCTCATTATTTACATGAACATTAAATTACATTTTGTAAGTTCATTTAAACATGAGAAAATAAAATCAATTACAAAATACCAAAATGACACCTAGTGTCCTACCAATGCACTGCAGACGGTGAGGTGACACAGACACTATGCAGAACTGTGAACGGCCTTACCCAATCTGTGGTCTACTAGGCCCTCTGTCCAAATCTTCAGTACCTACGCGTTGCAAAAGTGACGCGCTAAGCATAAAGCTTAGTGGTGCCAATAATACAAGAAAATATAATATGCAAATAGAAATAATAATTTCCTTGCTATTGTGTTCATAAGAGATGAATAATTACTAACTTATTGTTTAGTCGAGGGCTAATCATGTTTTATGATATTAACTTCTTCATGCATTTCGTTAATTATTTTCTTCATGATCTTGAGCTTCTTTGTATTTTTGTAATCATTCCTGATACTTAATTTTCGTATTTTCTTTAATAATCAGTTCAATCACAGTTATACTTTTCCATGCCCAAGTAACCTATCTTTGGACGATCGGATGGATAACGGGTCGTTGGCACTGGACACCGCGGTGCCTCGGGCAGTCATACCATGGGACGCAGAACGTCTACCACGTATGCAGTCAGTATGGCTAAAAGCCATGATATCACATAATCGGGCATAAAAGCCATGAATAGGGGCATAAAAGCCATGAATACGGCATAAAGCCATGAACACAGGCATAAAGCCTTTCGCAGTACTGCTAAAACAATACCCTATTGGCATGCCAAACTATCCAAACCAATCACATTAGGCCTACTAGGGCATTTTGCATTTTTAAGTTTCACATTTTTGAATTTCAAGTTTTGGTGTCACTATTCACTTCATTAGTCAAACAAAAAGTTGACTTTTGCATAGAAAGTAGGTACATTGGCTTTGGCACTTCAAACATACCACATTTTTCATTTAAAACTTGTTGGAAGTGGTCACCTTTACCATTTCTAGGCTTAAATCAAGGGAAACAAAATTTTCAGTTTTTGAAGCTTAACTTTACTATTCCATTAAACACTGTTACAGTGGGAATTTGAGGAAATGGTAAACATGAAAGTTGTTCCTTATTTTGTCTAGTTGAATTTCTTTTTTTGAATCACTCCATTTGGAGTTTTGTAGCTCATGTTATGGCCAAAATAAGTTTACTGTTCACGTGTACTGTTCCTGCTGAAATTTTGGGTTTTGGCAGATTTTGGTCCAACTTTGGTCAGCAATTTGACCAAGTTAAGTTCATAATTTGGTCTAACTTTCTTCATATGAAATGTTCTACCATGCCTTAGGTTTCCATCGGTTCAAGAATCGCCTAAATCTGAGTTTTCTAGAGAGAGTTATAGCCATCCAAACATTACTGTTCAAATGTAAATCTGCAGAGTTGCAGGTTTGATAACTCAACTTTGTTCAATAATTTGAATGGGTTAATGGCATAATTTGGGGTGATGTTCTTCATGAAAGTTGTTTTTCTATATCATATCTTGTTGCTGTAAAATTTTGAGGTCAATTTAACCATTCTACAGTGAGTTATGGCCAAATGAACAGTTACTGTTCATTTGGTCATTCTGCAGGGGCTGTTTGCAGGGTGTCCGGAATGGGGCCAACTTTTGGTCCTCTTGCTTTGGTCTTTTGGGCATGGTTTCTTCAGTAAAAATGTGCCATTATAAGCCTAGTTTCATGTCCAATTGACCAAAAACCAATTGGACCAACACAGCCAAAGATATGGCAGTCCAAGTGGACTGAAATCTCAGCCATCATGCTGCTGTCTTTAGGCAGCCTACCATTCCACTTTGCCATGCCAATTTTCAGTCCAATTTATGGTCAACATACCTCAAATGGTCACTAATTGACCATTAAAATGTTCTCTAACAATTTCCTAAGCTAAATCCAAGTTTCACTCCCAAACCCTAGCTCATTTTCAAGGATTACACCAATTACCTTAGTTAGCACACCAATTCATCATACATATATATATATACCTTAAACATCATCTTTAGTCCACTCTAAGTCCATCAAAAACACTTAATCTTGTTCCTCCCTAGGGCTGCCAAAATTCATTGTATACATACACATAAATTCTATTCATTTAATTCACAAATTCTTGCTTATTTTAGGTCTCTAATCATGGAAAGAGAAAGATGTATGCATAATAGGCACTAACCTTTTTGAAACCAACCTTGAGCTTGTTATTCTTCAAGATTTCCCCTAGAATCATAATAATCATAATCAATTATAACTTCACTTTCCTAAATTAAATATCCAATAAAAATTCAACAGCATTTCCCCTTAAATTGGACTAAACTCCTATCATAAATCTTAAATCCACAACCACCCATTAATACCCAATCTGGCAGCTTGTGCATTCAAATTTATATATAATGATCTAACCGTTTGATAAATCCCAAATTTTAACCATATATTCAAGACATCCCTATACAATATCAGTAAAAATTTTAGCATCAAATAATTCTATATCATGAGATATCAAAACATTCATTCAACCCTTCAAAATCTGAATTGTTGCAGAAATGAGTCTTACTCAGACAGCTCATGCAAAACAATTTATATCACATAAACCAGAAGTCTAAAATTCACCAAATTTTAACCCAGCAACCTAAACATCCCAAATATCATTTTTACCAAATTTCATAATTTTATAATCATCCTAACTATTTATTTTTCTCAAATTTCAGTAGCCAAAATTCAGAATTCAACCTACAGACAGCTTGTGTTCAACAATATATTTCTCCAAATCCAACCGTTAAAAAATCACCAAATTTTAACCATAACTTCCACACATACATACCTCAAACATATCCAAAAATCAGCCATAGATGTTGAGCCAAACTCACCTGGATGGAAGAGAAACATGCTGCCCTGCTGAACCCCTTTTTCTGCTACTGTTCATCTCCTTCTCCTTCTTCCTTTCTTTCTTTCTTTTCCTTTTCTCTCTCTTTCTCTCTTATTCCAGCCCATATGAAGAAGGAAACTGCTGGTTTCCTTTGTTTTTTTATCTCATTTTAAGTCATTTTTATCTCTTTTTATTGGTTTGTCAAATGGTGATTGGAGGGGGGCTTTTAAATGACATCACCATATGTCATAATTAAGCATTTTCCTTCATTTTCTTTTCTTCTTTTCTCTACTCATTTTCAATTCAATTTTTAGCAATATTTATTCATATTTTAGATCATTATAATTATTTACTTAACTGGACAAGTCGGCCAAAAATCACCTCTGAAGGCGAAATGACCAAAATGCCCTCCGTTTGGCTTAACGGGTCAAAATTGTCTGTACCGATTGAAAAATTTTTCTAATTATTTTCTTGGCATTCTAATGCCATAGGAACCACAATGACCCTTCTCTGGAGTCCCAAAAATTATTTTATGAAATTTTTCCCGGGTCTAGGGCTCCTAGTTGCGAGAACCGCAACTTACCTCTGGTTACCCATCACTTGGGCACCGGCTCATTTGACTTGGTTGTATTTTATTTCTAAAATTTTTCCTAAATTTTTCTTATTAATATTTGAGTTAATTATGGTTCCTCACTTTAGTTTAAATATTTTTCCGGACGTTCTAGCTGTCCGGACCGACACCTGTCACCAGAACAGTAGACTGTGCGGAATTGCTACAGTGAGGGTGTTACAAAAACCCTCCAATATACTTGCTGGCATACTCAACAATAATTGCCTAATTAGGCTTAAATTCTCATATTGGTTGAGAAATCTGAAGATTGTCTTGAATTTAGAGCTTAGTAGATACGTTCTGGACTCAAAAGTTCCCGGTCCCTTACCTAAATGGGCTTCTTAAGAGGAACGTGATACTTTGGCTAAGTGGAAGGAGGATGACACCATAACAAAGTGTTACATGCTTGCTTTATGACTAATGAGTTACAGAAGCTACATGAAAAGATGCATACATTATTTGAAATCCTAGATCACTTACAAGAGTCGTATGGTGAATATAGCAAGAATGCTAGATATGAGATATCTAAGCAGCTATTTAGGATGAAGATGATAGAAGGGATGGATGTGGGAGCCCATATACACAAGATGATTAGGCTCATTGAGCAGATTGAGGCTCTTAAATTTTCAATGGACTTCTCACTTCAAACAGTTTTGATCTTACGATGCCTTCCTGAGTCATTTGGATTATTTATCACAAACTTCTATGTGACTAAGATTGAATGCACATTTGATGGGTTACTAAATCTGTTGGTAATTACACAAAATAATATGCCTGATAGTAAGGGGAAGGAACTTGCTTTAGTTGCTTCTTATTCTTCAGGAAAGTCTAAGAAGAAAAAAGGCAATAAAAAAAAGGAAACTTCCACCCCAAGTCCTTTTGGTAGAATAGCCAAAAACCAATTTAAGAAGAAGAAAAAGACTAAATGTAACACCCTCCCGGTAACAACTCCGTACATTCTACTGTTTCGGTGACCGGTGTCGGTCCGGACAGCTAGAATGTCCGAAAAAATATTTAAACTAAAGTGAGGGACCATAATTAACTCAAATATTAATAAGAAAAATTTAGTAAAAAAATTTTAGAAATAAAATACAACCAAGTCAAATGAGCCGGTGCCCAAGCGATGGGTAACCAGAGAGAAGTTGCGGTTCTCGCAACGAGGAGCCCTAGACCAGGGGAAAAATTCATAAAATAATTTTTGAGACTCCAGAGAAGGGTCACTGAGGTTCCCATGGCATTAGAATGCCAAGAAAATACCTAGAAAAATTTTTCAATCGGTACAGACAATTTTGACCCGTTAAGCCAAACGGAGGGCATTTTGGTCATTTCGCCTTCAAAGGTGATTTTTGGCCGACTTGTCCAGTTGAGTAAATAATTAATATGACATAAAGTATGAATAAATATTACTAAAAAAAATTAAATTGAAAATAAGTAGAGAAGAAAAGAATAGAAAATGAGAAAAATGCCCATTTATGACATATGGTTATGTCATTTTAAAGCTCCCACCAATCACATATAAACAACCATCTAATTAACTAATGAAAGAGACCAAGAAGACCAAAAAAAATTCTGCTGCTCTTCTTTTTCTTCCTCAAGACGTGACTCTCTTCTCCATAGCCCTCCATAGAAATTTCTTTCATTACTCCCATTTCCCATGAATTTCACCCTAAAACCCTAGAGACCTTTCACTAAAATTTGTCCTTGCACCTTGCAAGACCTTTTGGCAGCCAAGAAGAAGAAAGAAAGTGAAGTTTTGGGCTTGGAAAAATCTGCCCTACAAGAGGTTAGTGCACATATGTATTTAAAACTCATTAATTCCATGTTAGAGATTTATAATAGGTAAGAAATTGTGAAATAAATGAACCAAACTCATGTGTATGTCCACCATAGATTTCGGCAGCCCTAAGGAAGGAATGATTTTGATTGTTTTGATGGACTTAGAGTGGACTATAAATGGTGTTTAAGGTATGTATATGCATGGATAATGAACTAGTGTGCTAATTAAGGTGTATGGGTAAATTGAATTGGACATTAGGGTTTTGAGAAGTGAAAATTTGGCTTGGCTTAGGAAATTGTTAGAGAACATTTTAATGGTCAATTAGTGACCATTTTAGGTAAGTTGACCACAATTTGGACTGAAATATAGCATGGCAAAGTGAATGTGTAGGCTGCCTAAGGACAGCAGCAGAGTGACTGAAATTTCAGTCCACTTGGACTGCCATATCTTTGGCTGTGTTGGTCCAATTGGTGTTTGGCCAATTGGACATGAAACTAGGCTTATAATGGCACATTTTTGCTGAAGAAACCATGCCCAAAAGACCAAAGCAAGAGGACCAAAAGTTGGTCCCAATCCGAACACCCTGCAACAGCACCTGCAGAAATGACTAAATAAATAGTAACTGTTCATTTGGCCATAACTCATTGTAGATATGGTCAATTGACCTGAAATTTTTACAGCAACAAGTTAAGACATATACAAACAACTTTCATGAAGAAACCTACCCCAAATTATGGCCAGAACCTATTCAAACATGCACTCACAGTCACTGTTCATGTTACTGTAGATATGGTCAATTCTGCAGTTTGGCAATCCGACCAGCTGTGGTTTTTGGACCATATCTAGAGCTACAAAACTCCAAATGGAGTGATTCAAAAAAGGAAATTCAACTAGACAAAATAAGTAACAACTTTCATGTTTACCATTTCCTCAAATTCCCACTGCAACAGGGCTTAATGGAACAGTAAAGTTGGGTCACAAAAACTGAAAATTCTGCCCTCTTGGTTTTAAGTTTGGAAATGGTATTTGTGACTTATTCCAACAAGTTTTAAATGCAAAATGTGGTATCTTTGAGAACTTAGCTTCAATAAATTTATTGTGTATGAAAAAGTCAATATTTTGGTTGACTAGTAAGGTGAATAGTAAACAAAATGACACATATTACATAAGTAATACAACTTGAAATATAAAATGTAATTAACACAAATGGATTGTTTAGAGTATAAATGAGATAAAGTTATCATTAGGATGTACGTCTTTGTTTCAAATAGGATTATAATACCTTGTACAAAAATTGGTACATGAGAGGTAATAATGTGAATACTAATTCATATAAATATTGTAACGATTAGATGAATCACATGGATGTGTAAATGGGTTAATTGCTCTCATCATGAGAGAAATGGAAATATTTCGATGTACAAATGGTACATGAAAATCGATTGATGTAAATTACAATTAACGTGAATGGTATGATGAATGCATAAATTATATAAAAATGAGATTTGAAGATTTATGCTTCTACTATAAATAAAATAAAAATACTATGAACGATAATTGGAACATAAAATGAAATAATAAAACTTATGAACATTTAATGATATTATGTGTCCTTGTATTGCCTAGACATGTGTGTCGGATTGGATAGTTTGGCATGCCAATAGGGTATTGTTTTAGCAGTACTGCGAAAGGAAAGGCTTTGTGCCTGTATTCATGGCTTTATGCCCGTATCCATGGCTTTTATGCCCGTATTCATGGCTTTTATGCCCGATTATGTGATATCATAGCTTTTGGCTATATTGACTGCATACATGGTTGACGTTCTGCGTCCCATGGTATGACGGCCCGAGACACCGCGGTGTCCAGTGCCAACGACCCGTTATCCAGTCCAGTCGTCCAGTATAGGTTACTTGGGCATGGAAAAGTATAACTGTGAACTGATTATTAAAGAAAATACGAAAATTAAGTATCAGGAATGATTACAAAAATACAAAGAAGCTCAAGATCATGAAGGAAATAATTAACAAAATGCATGAAGAAGTTAATATCATAAAACGTAATTAGCCCTCGACTAAACAATAAGTTAGTAATTATTCATTTCTTATGAACACAATAGCTAGGAAATTATTATTTTTACTTGCATATTATATTTTCTTGTATTATTGGCACCACTAAGCTTTATGCTTAGCGCGTCGCTTTTGCAACGCGTAGGTACTGAAGATTTGGACAGAGGGCCCAGTAGACCACAGATTCGGTAAGGCAGTTCACGCTCAAGATAGTGTCCGTGTCACCTCACCGTCTACAGTGCATTGGTAGGACACTAGGCTTCATTTTGGTATTTTGTAATTGATTTTTATTTTCCTTTGTGTAAATGAAACTTATGTAATGTATTTTGATTTTCATGTAAATAATGCAAATTTGTGTTTGTAAATGGAAAAGTGAATATTGATCTGTGACTGTTACATGACTATCAAATGAGATGAATGATTGAGAATTGAAATTGAAAATTGTTGAGATTTTGATAAATGGAGTTGAGATGATTGAATATGAATATAGGAAGTGTTTTTCACAGGTTCCGAAGAACTGTTTTCTCCATTTTTAGCCGGTACTCTACCGGATTTTCTTTAAAATTTTTGGAACCCCAAATAAATAATAATTTCGATAAATGGCTTAAATAAATTATATTTCATAAATTATATTTAAAAGCATGATATAAATTAATTAAGGTATATTAGAGTGTGCCGGTACACCGTGTGGCATTACTTACTCGGGTATACTGTACACGGGTAAGGGGTGTCACACTAAAGCTATTGCAGACAACAGAAAATGTTTCCTATCAGAAGGAAGGGCATTGGAAAAGAAATTTCCCTGAGTATTTGGCATCTCTGAAGAACAAGAAGGACAAGTCTTTAAAGGTATGTCCATATCTTGTTATTTAGATACTGATAATACTTACAACTTATCTACAGCTTGGATTTTAGATATTAGTGCAAGTTCTCACATATGTTTTGATAAGCAGGAACTAGCAAGTAATGAAAGCTTAAAGGCACAAGATGTTAGACTTTGAATTGGCAATAGAGTAAGTGTTGTAACATTAGCCATAGGGTCTAAATCCATGTATCTAAAAGAACATATTTTGTTTTTGGTTCATATTTTGTATGTATTTGATACTTTTAAAAACATCATTTCTGTATCTAGTTTAACTAGAAATGGATATGAATTTCATTTCATAGATGATGTTTGCAATATTTATTTTGGAAATAAAATTGTTGGCATGGGTTATTTACAAAATGGTCTTTATTATTTAAATAATAATAACAAAACAACTCTAAGTAATCAAATTGAGTTTAATGCAATCATTGAAACTAAATCAAGTCTAAAACAACTCTTGTAACATCCTCATTTTCGTAGTTCGTACATTCTACTGTTCCGACAGCAAATGTCTGCCTCGGAAAGTTGGAATGTCTGGAACTACACTTCGGTGATAATGAACAGACATATAATGATGAAATAAATAAGAAGAAAGTGCAAGAAAAGCCAAAGACAAATGAAAGAGAGAAAATGAAGCTAAGTTAAATAAGCCGACACCGCAGCGATGGGTGATCGCACTGGGAAGGCCGTTGCCGACCCTAGGACCGTGGGGAACCCTCTGAATCTAATTTTGGGACGTAAGTAAAGGTCTATTGAAACTAGAATTATTAAAGAAAATTAATAAATTAGTACAAAGAAAAACGAAAAATCGAGAAACAGACAAAAATCGGTGTTACCGAAAAATCGGGAATATAGCCCGAAGTGGGGTATTTTGGTCATTTGACACCTAGAGTTGCCTTTTGACCTAAATGTCCATTAAAAATAAGTGATATAAAAATTTTGAAAATGTCATGAAAATAAGAAATATTACACATAATGTAAATTAAAGGAAAATAAGGACATTAGTGCAATTAGGGAAAACTTGGATTATTATAATGTTAATGTTAATTAGTGGAGCACTAAGTGGACACTTAGTGGACTATAAAAGATCACTTGAGGATAAAGTGGATAACCATTTGATCACTTTCATCTTCTCCATTCTTCTTTGCCGAATTAAAAATCCTCCAAGCTTCATCATGGCCGCCCAATATACAAGCCTTCATCCACCTATGATCAAGCCATCATTTCTTCAAGAGTCCTTCATTAAACTTGTTCTACACATCATGGGCAGCATGTAGGAAGCGAGAAAGAGGAGTTTTGGTGAAGTTTAATCAAGCCCAAGTTGAGGTTAGTGCTAGTTTTCCTTACCTCACTTAATTAAACTTTGTACTAAGGTGGAGATGAGTTGAATTATTGAAAAATTGGAAGGATTGGATGAATATTTAATGGTGATTGAATTTGGCAGCCATGGAACCTAAAGAGGTTTGAATTATCTTTAAATGTAGTTGATGGGAAATGATATTGATTAAGGTAATTAGAGGTCCTAGCAAATTAACTTTATGTGTATGTTGAGATTGAGTAATTGAATTAGGAGTTTGAAAGAATTGTTGAAGACCTTGGATAATTGTTGAATTGGGGCAGCCTTGAGAAACATGAAAATGGTTAATTTATGCATATTGTTGTTGATTAATGATACTCAATTTATGTGATTATAAGTGGTAGAATTTAATTATAAGAGTACATGTGAGGTTGACAATGTGAAAGTGGGTTTTGAACAAAATTTTGAAGACTTGGACAATTGAGCTTGAAATTGGCAGCCTATAATGTTATGAAATTGTATGTGAATTTATGTAATATATTGATAGATGTGATGGTATTATATTGTGAGCAGCATGTGTAGTTAAAATGGAAGTGTTTGTGTAACATAAGTGTTGATGTACATTGAATTTGGGTGGATGTAAATGTTGAAGTTTAATGGTGTATTGTGTGCCTTGTACCCTTGAGTATTCTACCCAGAATTCTTGCTGGAATTGTGTATAATATATATATAGAAGTTCCATAGAATGAATATTGAAGTATTGGGAGGAGGAGGATTGTTAAAATTGGAAGTGTGATATTCAAATGCAGGTTGTGTATGTGGCAGCACTTAAATTAGGTCATAAGTGCAATATTGTGAACCCAATTGGTATGAGGCCAATGGGGAGTGAAACTAGACACCAAATAGGCCAACTTTCATGTAGAAATGTTGCTAAAATTCTGCCTAGAAACTGACATTAAAAATGACCAAATCCGGAATAGCAACCTTGCAACCCAGATTTTTGACCATATGAACAATAGTCCTTGGGATGACCATAACCCACTCAAAACAGGTCCAATTGACCTGAAATTTTTACCATGGTTAGTTTAGACATAGATCTACAATTCATATGAAGACACCAAAGCCCAGAAATGGCCAGAACTAAGTCAAATAGCTTGCACAAGTTTAGGTACCAAAACTGCCAGAACTAAAACTGACCAAATTTTGCACTAAAGGTGCAATCTGTCCAGCTTTAGTAAATTGACCATATCTTGGTCTATACAACTTAGAATGACCTGAAATTTTGCCCCGAGTGCAATAAGACATAGAGCTACAATTCTTATAAAGACACCAAAGCCCAGAAATGGCTAGAACCAAGCCAAATAGGTTGCACAAGTTCAGGTACCAAAACTGGCCGAACCAAAAGTGACCTAAAATGACCAAAGTCTACTATTTTAGTGCATTCTGTCCAGCATTGGTAAATTGACCATATCTTGATCTACAAAACTCAAAATGACCTGAAATTTTACCCCGCGTGCAATAGGAAATGGACCTACAAGTTTGTAGTTTGGACTGAAACCCAAAAACCGAGGGAACTAGGTCGTCCGGCTAGATCAGAATAGTAGACCGAAATTCGGTAAATTGCAATAAAATGCAATACACTTGGAAATGAAATTGGTAACATATACCAACACTAAAGGGCTATAAAATGTGACATATTGGTAATATTAGAATTGACTCACATAGAGTGCATCAAGGGTCAACATTATAGGTTGACTAATGAAATGAATTGAAGGAAATAGTACCAAGAGAAATAAGACTTTAAGCTAGATAAATCTAGGACACAAAAATTGAGAAATTGACCAAATTTTGCACCAAAGGTGCAATCTGTCCAGTTTTAGTAAATTGTTCATAACTTGGTCTATACAACTCGGAATGACCTGAAATTTTGCCCTGCGTGCAATGAGACATAGAGCTACAATTTTGCTTCTTTGACCAGAAGCTAAAAACCAAGAGAAATAGGACTTTAAGCTAGACCAATCTAGCACACTAAAATTGCAAATTGGTAATTACATAAAATGGTGCTTGAAGTGATTTGGCAATGAATGCCAACTTGTAAAAAGGGTAAATTGCATTATATTGACAATTTATTGAATTGTAAGTTGTGACATGTTGATGCTAGAAACAACCTATCCATGATGCATAAAAAGGTCAATAATTTTATTGACCAGTGAAAGGCATAAAGATGTATAAACCCTATGAATAAAGAATTAAATATGTAACATTGTAATATGCCCTAATTTGCCTAGTTGACTAGTTTGGATAGGTTGGCATGCCAATAGGATTTTGACAGCTGTTCTGTAAATGACTTTACGTCATACTGTGTTTTATGGCTTATTATGCCATACTATGATTTTAATAGCCTATGGCTATACAGTTTGTGTTATTATACTCGGCTTAATGCCTGATTGATTATATGGCTTTTTAGCCACACTGTTTGCACACCAGGAGATACTTTGTGACCGATGGTGTGACGGCCCGAGGTACTAGGTACCCAGTGCTAGTATATCCGTTTATCCAGTCTAGTCAGTGTATAGGATATATGGGCAGTCATTTAAAACATTATTCAATTCAGGAAGCTAAGTTAAGTTAAGTATAATGAAATTTCAGTACAATTAAATTAAGTATTGAATGAATGAGTAAAAGAAATTAGCAAAAGCAACATAACAAAAATATAAATTACATAATTGTAGAGACTTGAAATACAATATAGTTAGAATAATTTGTATACTGGGTAGTATTACTGGAAAGTTATAAACTAAGCACTTCCAAAGAGGAACAAAATAGTATGTAAGATTGTTAATACTAGAAATACCATACCAAATTAAATTGATTCTCGAGTATCCGAATTATGATTTATTTCTTTCTTTATTTATATATATTATTTCTTATTATACTATTGCACTACTAAGCAGAAATGCTTAGCGCGATGGAATTGCTTCCTCGCACAGGTACTGAAGGTAAAACCAGTAGACTGTCAACTGAGATTTTTGGAGTCCAGATCTGCAGAAGTGTCAGAGAGTTCAAGATTGTCACCTCCTCAGCAATGCATGTAGATAGGGCTCATTTTATACATGTTATGTATATTGTTCATTCCTAGCACATTGTAAATTATTTGTATATCTTGTACAAAATAAACTCATGTAATTAACCTATGAATTAAGGAAGCTACTCAAAGTAAGTATTTTAATATGTGAATTTAATTTGAGTTATAATGAGATTGTACTTGTGAATATTGAGATGTTGAAAATCTGATGAGATTTCTGAGAAATCTGGATACTGTAATGAGATACATTATGTTCAAAAAATTTTGAGACTATTAAGTTTGAGAAATTGAGTATATATTGAAATTATTTTTGGCAGGTTCAGAAGAACTGTTAGTCCAAATTACAGTCGGCACGTTGCCGGATTATCGTTAAAATTTTTGAAATTTCCAAATTATTTAGATTTTGATAAAAGTAAAAATAGCCTAAACCTTAAATAAAGTTTTGAACAAGTAAATTAAAAACTGTAATGAAATTAGATAAGATCAGGTGCTCCGGCACGCCGTGTAGCACGCCTTGCTCGGCTACACTGTAGTCGGGTGAGGGGTGTTACAACTCTGGCACTTAAGATTAGGTTATATTGGAGAAGATAGAATTACAAAGTTGGAAAAGATGGTGTAACGCCCTCAGATTAAATAGTTCCATACACTCTACTATTTTGATGACTAGTGTCTGTCCGAACAGCTAGAATGTCTGGGACTATGTTTAATTTATATAGAAGAGACAAAAATAAAATTGATAAAGATCAAATGAGGTTGGATTAAAATAAGATAAATGAAGCACAATTAGGTTAAATGAGCCTAGAGTTCTGATGATGGGTGACCAACCTAGAAAGCTACTGTAAACTCAATTGCTACCCTAAATTCGTATGGGACCCCATGAAATCCTTAGTTAAGGGTTATTTGTGAAACTACTAGGAATTGGAAAATCAAAGAAATAAAAAAGGAAACAAGTACAATTAAGGGAATCAGAACCTTAGGACTCATCGGGCATCATGGAAAAAGATCGACTTTAACTCGATGAGGGGCATTTTGGTTAATTCACTCCTAAAGGTGACTTTTGACCTAGATGTCCATTAAATTGTATGAGTGTCACACCTTATCCTTTGTAAGGCATGACATGTTCCCATAGCATACCTAATGAATTACCGAAGTCCATCTACCGATAACCCATTAGTTATGCTACAAAGGATTTTAAAATAAATCATAGCTTTTTATCTTATCAATTCTTTTACAGAAAACTGTATGAGAATAGTTAAAATTCCATATAAACATTCATTGGAAATAATGATAAAATAAATATTGTAAAAGTTACATTTTCATAAGTCTCAAAGTAAAATACAAAATAGTTACAAACTCAAAATGTGATAGCAATGCAATGCTTTTAAATACAAACTGCTCAATATCTGTACATCCATACATATAGGTACAAAATACATCCAAAGGAATCACAAGGGTATATCTAACATAAATACCCACAAACAATACCAAAATGCTGCTTTCAAGTCTCTCACTTGGAGCCTTCTCCTTTCTCTTACCTGCGATAACATAAAGAAGCTATCGCTGAGTATATCACTCAGTGGTGCACAACCAATAACTGTAAAACTTAAGGTAAAACACAATTTGTCAAAGCATAATAAATCACATTTTTCTTAAGCATGAAAACTTCATAATAGTTCTATGTCCATAAAGGCCATTTATTGGAATAACATTTCAAATGAGAAATCACACTTCATAAATCGCAATTCACAAAGCATTAGTGTTGCCAACATCAACACACAGTTTAAGTCATGATATAAAATTTCACGATCAGTGCCGTGTTGTACACCACGACAAAGCAATCTCAACCTCACTAACTGTTATTAATATGGGAAGGGCTAGCTAGCTAATGAGTACTCATGTAGTCTTACCCTACTAACCGTTATTAATGGGAGACATAATCAATATCAATTATCAACCACAAGTAGCGCATTACTAGGGAGTTAGAAAGGGATCACATGCTAACTGTGGTTTCAAAACAGTTTCCAAAAATTTCCCACTCAACAATCACATTTATAAACTAATAAACACATTTAAATTCATCATAATATCCATATAAAGGTGGCAATACCCAAATTTCTTAAATGCAAGAGAAAAATCATATTTCAATCAAAGTAAACTTGTTCAAAGCAAACTCAATCAATTTAACACATTCCAAGCAATTTACAAGTTTAAAAACGAAGAAAATGTTAGTTGTGCACAAACCTTCAATAATTCTCCTTCCTTGTTACCTACTTCTCCTTGTCCATTCCAACTTCTTTTTCTACTAAAAATACACAAATAGAATACTTCAATACCAATCTCAATTACTGCCAAGAACTCATTACATGCATATCTAATGCATCCCAAGTTAGCTTTGAAAATTTTAGAATATTTTGGTTTTGGGACAACTTGGTGCCCCAATCTTTGAACCCAATTTGTACCTAGTTTCGATCATAATTTTGTGAGGTGTTCTACATGAAAATTGTTCATTTAGGTCTTAACTTTATTTTCCTTTTTGAATCGCCTAATTCGGAGCTATGTAGCTCAAGTTATGACCAAAATATTGTTACTATTTATGTTACTATTCATGCTGCAGATTCAGTTTTGGCAGATTTATCAATCTAACTTCATTCAGCAATTTGATAAAGTTAAGTCCATAATTTGGTCTAATATTCTTCATACGAAATGCTCTACTATGTCTTAGGTTTCCATCGGTTCAAGAATCGCCTAAATCGGAGCATGTAAAGTTTACTGTTTATATGGTAAATCTACAATTCTGCAGATTCGGTGATTCAATTTTGCTTAGCAATTTGATTGGGTTAAGTCCATAATTTGGCCTCAAGTTCTGCATATGAAATGTTCCACTATGTCTTAGGTTTTCATCGGTTCATGAATCGCCTAAATTGGAGTTTTCTAGAGAGAGTTATGGCCATGCAAATTTACTGTTCATATGGTCAAATTCTGCAGGTTTTAGAATTTTGTCTCTAAGTTCAAGGCTCATTTCGGATAGCTTAAGGTCATTTTCAGGGTAGGGTATCTTCACAAAAATTCTAGCCCTATGTCTTAAGTTTCAAACCAATTGGAGTTGTTTAGCTCAATTTATGGGCTATCAAACACACTGAACTCAGTGTGCAAATTCTACCCTAGGTTCAAATTTTTCATTTCTTCAATTATTCCCACTAACCAACTTCAATTCACATTTAATTCACCCAAAATGACTATAATTTAGCATTGGCACATCAATGGCACTTCCTAGCACAAACCCCATAATTTTCAAACACCAAAGTTTGCAATTTTCCCTAATCCTACCATTTCATTACCTCCATTCATCAACCAAATGTCAATTCAAACGAAATAAACCTCAAATGACCATAATTTAACACTACACACACCAATTTCACTCTCTAGCACCAAAACTCCAATTTTTCCATGATCCCTAATCTGCCATAATTAAATTTATACACATTTCATGCAATTTCTTTGCCTCAATCATGTATACTGCTTCAACTAAGCTTAATCCCATCATAAATTGCATTCAAAGACATCAAACCCTAACTTTTCTCCAATTTTGGCCAAAACCCTAGTTTAGATTTCATACATGTTTTCTTTCATTTTCTTATAAAATTTCATGCTTTCTTATGTAAATTTATCACACCCAAACTTGAATCAAAGCATATTTGGTTTATCAAGCATGAAAGAGAGAGCTTACCTCACTTGATGATCTTTTCCACTTCCAATCTCTTCCAAATCTTGCTTTTATTATTTTTAATCTCTCAATCAAAGATCTCTTTGATGTTTTCTTTTAGTGGGCTATGGAATTTATGAAGGGGATTGAAGTGAATCAAGACTTGGAAGAGAAAACAATGGTGGAAGAAGATTGGAGAAGAAGAGAAAAGAAAAAAGAGGGAGAGGGAAGATGGGTGGTGGCATGGAAGAAGGGAAAGAAGGAGACTTGTCTTCTTTTATACTTATTTATTCCTTTTTAATTAAATAATTAAGTTTAATTGTCAAAAGCCCATAAGTCATTAATTTTAATTAGGTCAAAAATGGAATTTAAATTCTAGATTTTTGCCTCCTTTATTTTCTTTTCACTTTTACTCTAATTTTTCCCTCAATATTTCTTCATAATTCAATATTTTATTATCATTTAATTAAATTGACATTTTGGTTAAAATTTAACTCTTAATGAGAATTGACCAAAATGCCCCTTATTAGATCATAATCCCTCTCTTACAATATACCCGATGAGTCCTTATATTTTTGGATAATTTGAATTTTTATTATGTCACTTGAATTTTTATTGTGTCTATCTCAATTAATTTTCTATTTATTTTTAGTCCTCAAGGTATCTTTGAATAGTACTAGTCACGGACCAAAAATGGTACTATTCATAACTCGGACGTTCGGGGTGTTACAATTCTCCCCTCCTTAAAAATAAATTTCATCCTTAAAATTTACCTAGTCTCAATCTCTGAATAGCTGTGGGTGTTGTCTCCTCATGTCCTCCTCACACTCGCATGTAGCCTTTTGGCCTGAATGATGGTTCCACAGCACTTTCACTAGAGGTATTTGCTTGTTCCTCAGCTGCTTCACCTCATGTGCCAAGATCTTTATGGGCTGTTTGTCATATGTCAGGTCTGGATTCACTTCAATCTCCTCTACTGGCAAAATGTGAGAGGAGTCTGATTTATACCTCCTCAACATGGAGAAATGGAAGACATTGTGAATCTTTTTCAACTCTAAAGGCAATGCAAGTCTATATGCCAATGGACCTACTCTTTCCAAAATCTCATACGGCCCAATGAAGTGAGGACTTAGCTTCCCCTTTCTACCAAACCTCATGATCCTCTTCCATGGGGAAACTTTTAAGAACACCTTGTCACCCACACTGTACCGAATATCTCTTCTCTTTAGGTCAATGTAGGACTTCTATCTATTCGTTGCAACTTTGAGTCTGTCTCTAATGAGCTTAATCTTTTCTTCCGTCTGCTGCACTAATTCTGGGCCAATCAACTTCCTCTCGCCCACTTCATACCAACATAAGGGAGTTTTACACTTTCTGCCATAAAGTGCTTCATATGGAGGCATCCTGATGCTTGACTGATAACTATTGTTGTAGGCAAATTCAATTAAAGGCAAGTGTGTGTTGTTAGTAGTATGCCCTAGAGCTTATCATTTAGTATGTATCTCGTACATGTTTTTTTTAATAAAAGGCATTTCCACTTTTCCGTTTACATAAGATATTTATGTGCAATAGAAAAGGTCCATTGATATTTTGTTAGAAATTCTAATCTTAAGTTGTTCAGAATATGAGTAACAGTATTTCTAGTACAAAGTATCATAAATAGGTTCATAATCGAGGATACTTTATAATAAGGACTTGACTTATCCAGAAAGATTGTATTCATGTTTGTTCCCAAGTTATTTATATGAGATATAAATAAGATGGAATGGTGAGTCTCATGCCATGTGACAAACATTGTAGACACTTATAAATGATAGGTAGGCCGAACCAGTGACACTTATGACAAGCACATAGAGTTTACTTTTGTCAATGTTTTATCATAAATCATATCAGTGCATATAATCTTTAGACCTGAGATAGCACAATTATGTTGTATGTAAGTAGTTTGAGTTTGATACTGCTTTCATACTTATACTGTGTATGGGTATATGGGCATGTGTTGGCTCCTACTAATTATATATGGAGGTAGGTGTTGATTAAGATGGAATTTGTTCCTCTAAGTAAATAGAGATAAAATCCTATGTTCATTTAATTGTTCTTGATGTTTCAAGTTCCTGGCCAGGACAGATAGATTTAATCAGAAAAGAGTTTCTGATGAGAAAATCTTTTTAATCAAGAACTGGAATTAAAAGAGAACATAATATTCATAGTAAATAGAGTTTGACATAAACCATGACTCCAGCTTGAGTTGGGATTTTGTAACAGAGAGATTCCAGTGCGTGGTAACATATGATTATAGGTTCATTTAAGGTAAACCTTATTACTAATTGGGTGGCCATGGCATGCTATGCTAGGTGTTAACCATGGTCTATGAGGTGCATAAAATAATTTAGAGAAATCATTTATGGTAAGAAAGAGTTCTAATGATATTAAGAGTTGATATCATATCTCATTGCCAATTAGTGATGAGCCTAGTAAGTCACACACATACACAAGTTATCACCTAATTAAATATAATTTAATTAATTAATTAAAGAGTTTAATTGATTAATTAAATATGTTTGGTTTGCAATTTGATTGCAAAGTCCCTAGCATGACTTGAAACCAAATCTAGATTATTGGATGTATAGTATAAGTTAAATTTATATTTAAAGTATTTAAATATGAATTTAATTAATGAGAAATTAATTAATAGAGATTAATTAATTAATTTATATTTGATATAAATTGATTAGAAGAAGAGAAATAATTATTTTGGGTTAAGAACTCAAAATTAAGACACAAGGGCATTTTGGTCATTTCACAGGGTGACATGGGCACCATGAGATGGTGACACATGGCATTACACATTATCTTGCTAAATGTCTTTTAATCATGTAAGATGATTAAGATTAAGATTAAATATAGGTTTGACACTTGGCTTAATGTGATTGGGTCAATTAAACCTAAAACCAATCAAAGGGTGACATGTGGCAAGGGTTTAAGTGGTGACCTAGCTATATAAGTATTGTTATGAAAAAGTAAAACATACAAGCTGCTACTCCCAAAGGTGCCGCCACCCCTTGGCTGCCTCTCCTTTCTTTTATTCTTCATCTCTCATTCATTCCAAGAGATTAGCAAACAATCTCTTGAATTAAAAATACTAGAAATTGTTTCTAGTGTCCTGTTTACATCTTTAATCTCTTAAAAGGCAGAAATTGATTTTCTAAATAATAGAAAAAGTTTTAGAAGCTATTCAAGGGCTGCCATAGGTGTTCTTGGTGTGGGCAAGCTAGAGGGACAACATCTGGTGTCCTGAAGATGAATCTCAAAGGCGTAAATACACTGTAGTGCATCAAGAGGTTAGTGTGTTTATTCTTGATTTAATCTAGGGTTCTAAAATTAATCTGATTAATTCTAAAATCTTAAATGGCAAATACAGATCCAAAAACATATTAAAAGTGTTTTAATATGTTGTTTATCATTGAAATCAAATAGATAAAAATAAATCTTACATGAAGCGTGTGACCCTAGGTGGAAATTTTTGAATTCAATGGCATAAACTTGTGTTTTTTCACGCTTCCGCTCCTTCAATTGGTATCAGAGCCACTATATTTGCCATTTAGATTATTGATTATATGATTTAATTGTGTGTTTTGATCATGAGATGATTTATCCATTGCTGGTTGCAATGGATGTGTGGTAGCATGCTTGAAGAACACCATCAATGGTGCGTATGGTTTGGCTTCATGGGTGGTGCAAAGGTTTGGCTTTTTAATTTGCAATTGTTGTATGATCTAAAAGATCATCCTATGTCTAATTAAATTGTTTAATTAGAATTTTAATCACACAATTAAATTTTGATTCAAATTAGAATTTTAAAAATTATTTGAATGTGATTCAAATCTGAATTTTAAAAGTTGTTTGAATGTGATCCAAATCTGAATTTTTAAAGTTATTTGAATCATATTTAAATCTGATTTTTCAAAGTTGTTTGAATAATATTCAGATCTGAATTTTTAAAAATTGTTTGAATGTGATTCAAATCTGATTTTTTAAAAATTGTTTGAATGTGATTCAAATCTGAATTTTTAAGATTTTTTGAATGTGATTCAAATCTGAATTTTTAAATTCGTTTGGATGAGATTCAAATCTGAATTTTTAAATTTATTTGAATCATATTCAAATCTGGATTTTTAAGTTGAATATGAGATATTCAATTTAATTTAAGTATGTATGTTTTATTTAATTGTTAAATAGTAATATGCATGATGGATGATCATGGACTATAAAAGACCAATGTGATTAGATTTATTTCTTTTATGTTTCTTTGGGATTGTAAATTAATTAATTTATTTTAATTTATTTTGGGCATGTATTATTATGTTTGTAATAATTTTTGGGTTGTAATTTCATTTATTTAAGTTCTTGTAAATTCGCCTTGGTATGCCAAGGATTACTATGTAATATTGGATTGCAAGAAGTTCAAAGAGGTCAAGAGCATTGGCGGGACCAGTGGGAGGAATTCAAGATCAAGTGTTGATTATGTACTCCTTCAGCAACTCTTGTAAAATAAATGAATGAAATGCACCTAGGAATGCCCTGATTCAATTCTTGGTGGCTCAGAATTAAATCCCTTGGAAAGTCCATGATCATACCATATTTACTGCTTATCCATGAATGCATGAGATGTATGGGAATGTATGCAATTATATGATATATGCATGCTAAATGGATAATGTGCAAAGTGAGACCTTAATAGTAATTAGGATGACTATAAAATCTTCCAAACAAATTATTAAGTTGGGAATGCTATAATTAAAGCAATTATAATATGGGCCCTCCATTGGGGCAATTATTTTAAGAAATTTTAAATAGTTGCATAGGATGCAATTAATTTAAGAGATTTTCTTAAGAATAATTGTTAAGCATAAGATGTTGTAAATATGTAAATGGTTTGGTGACCAATATTGGATGTGCCTGAGGACATTAAAATTATTTGTATAATTACTGGCTCAATGGGATCAACTTAACTAATGCAAGATAAGTCAATAATTGATGTACCTGAGATTTTGAGCATTAGGGGCTAGGTAAAGGATTGAACCTCATATGAGATGTGATGGGCAAGGAGTTGCTCACTTATAGTTTATTGTAATTCCAATAACGGATGTCCCTAAGGATGATCAATAGAATTCTAAGAATTCAAAAACCCACTAGAAATCTATCCAACTAGGATTTCCATTTTTTACTTTGGAAGTGTAGGATTCGCTAAGTTTGTGGGAGGACCAATTTGATTAAAAGACCATAATCATTTTGGTTAATTACTTGATACATTTACTAATTAATCTGGTTATTTTCTGCAGTTAATTTTCTGATAATAATGAGCACAGAACAACCACCACCATCCAATATCCTAGCAAGCATACTTGATCGGAATAGGTTGACAGGACCTAATTTCTCTGATTGGTTAAGAAATTTGAAACTTTTCCTGAACCTTGAACATATAGGAAATGTTCTAGATTTAAATGTTCTTGGTCCCTTACCTCCAGAGGCCACTCAAGAGGAACATGAAACTTTGGACAAGTGGAAGGAGCATGATATGAGAGCTAAGTGTTACATGCTTGCTTCCATGAGTAATGAGTTACAGAAGCAGCATAAGAACATGCAGAGTGCGAGTGAGATCCTCCTTCACCTACAAGAATTGTATGGTGAGCACAGTAGGAATGCTAGGTATGAGATATCTAGGCAGCTGTTCCGCATGAGAATGTCTAAGGGACAGAATGTTGGGGATCATGTCCACAAGATGATTCGGTTGATTGAGCAGTTGGAACATCTTGACTTCAACATGGATTTCCAACTACAGACGGATTTGATCCTTCAGTCCCTTCCTGAGTCTTTTGGGAATTTTGTGACAAATTTCCATATGACTAAATAGGAATGCACCTTAGCTGGTTTACTCAACATGCTGGTTATTGCCCAAAAGAATATGTCGGGCAATAAAGGAAAAGAGGTAGCTTTGATTGCATCTTCTTCAACTGGAAAGTCCAACAAGAAGAAGGGCAATAAGAAAAAGAAACCTTAGGTTCCTGGTCCTTCCAAGAAAATAGCTAAACAGAAAGGGAAGACTAAAGCTGATGGAGGCAAAGGAAAGTGTTTCCACTGCCAGAAGGATGGGCACTGGAAAAGGAACTGCCCAAAGTATCTTACTTCTCTGAAGGACAAGAAGGATAAACCTTCGAAAGGTATGTCCATATCTTGTTATTTAGATTCTAATGATACTCATAGTTCATCTACAGCTTGGATTTTATGTAACACCCCAAAGTTCGGTAGTGCGTTCTACTGCTCCGGTGACCAGTGTTGTCCGGACAGCTAGGATGCCTAGAACTACACTTTGACATGTGGGAGGAGACATAAAATAATGAAATACAAGAAAAGAAAATACAGGAAAAACAAAGGAAAAATAATAGCAAAGAAATGTGACCAAGTTAAACGAGCCGGGAAACCTAACGATGGGTGACCGCACCGGGAAGTCACGGCGTGGACCGTTGACTAGCCTCGGATCATGGGAACCACTGGAAAACATTTTAGGACATAAATAGACCCTTGTTGAAGAATAAATCTCATTAGAAAGAACAAAGAAAAATTAAATAATTAGTACAAAGAAAAGTGAGAAATCGAAAAACAGACAAAATATGGTGTTACCGAAAAATCGGGAACGTAACCCGAACAGGGGCATTATGGTCATTTGACATCCCGAAGTTTCTTTTGACCTAAATTTCCATTAAAAATAATTAATATTACACTTGGAAAATAAAATGAAAAATTAGTTTAGTGGTACCTAATACAAATAACTAAAATCAAGGGCTTAATGTGGGATTAAGTGAAAGTTTACCTTAAAATATGATTTAAATTGTTTAGTGGTCCACTAAGAACATTAAAATGGTTAAATATATTCATTAGTGGGCAGATTCTTCCCACTCAAAGGGTCATCTTCTTCATTCCATAACCCATGCCGAATTGAAGAGGAAAAGAAATCCTCCATAGCCATTTTTCATGCAAGCTTTCTTATCTCCCCATTTTCAACTCCAATCCCTTAAGTAGCTTTATGAAAAATGGTCTACACATCACAAGGAAGATATTGATACCAATTTTGAGAAGTTTGGTGAAGGTTTAGCAAGTTACAATTAAAGGTAAGTTTGCATTTTTGAGAATTCCTTTGTTAAATTTTGTGTGCATGTTATGGGTGTTAGTTTTGTGAAGGAAATTTTAGAGTTTAACTAGTTATTGAAATAGCCATTTTGGACAGCCATGGGGTCATGCATTTGATGAATTATTATGCATATAATTGATGAGGAATAATGTTGATCATGGTGGTTTAATATCCTAATGAATTATTTCAAATATATATGGTGATTTATGCACTTGGATGGGAATTGGTAAATTGTAGGGCACTTTGATGTTGAAGGACAAATTTCGGCAGCCTTGGGGACACTTGAATAAATGTGTATATTCATGGGAGTGTTGGAAGAATTGTGGCATTAAGGAATGAAGGATATGTGTATGAAATTATTGTGTAAAGTGTATGTGAGAATTAGTGGTGTTTAGGTGTGTATGTAATGGTATTGAGATATTGTAAATGTGAATTATATTTGGTGTGTTGAGGGTAATGGTAATCTGCCCAAAATAATGTTAATGTAAAGTAGATTATACTGTGGTTAATGTACCAACACAGATTGGTAGGGAAGTGAACCAAATTGCAAGGTATATGTGTGTTTGAAGTGGGGTGTGAAATGCATATTGAGGGCAGTGTACATTTTAGCCCATAACCTGAAATGTGCAACCTCAATTGGTATGAGACCAATTTGAGGTGAAACTAGGCACAAAATGTGCCAACTTTCATTGAGAAATCATACTAAAATTCTGCTTGCAAGGTGATGTGAAAAATGACCAATTCGGATTAGGTACACTTGAGACCTAAAAACTGACCATTTGGGCAGCAGTGAGTATTTAGGCCATAACTCACTCAAAACAGGTCCAATTGACCTGAAATTTTAACCATGAATAGTTAAGACCCATACCTACAAGTCTTATGAAGACACCAAAACCCAGAAATGACCAGAAGCAAGTCAAAAAGCTTGCACAAGTTCGGGTCCAAAAACTGGCCGAACCAAAGTTGACCAAATTGACCAAAAAAATGACCTAATTGATGCCATTTGACCAGCAATAGTATAATGACCATAACTTGGTCTACTTAACTCGGATTGACATGAAATTTTGCCCCGCGTGCAATAAGACCTAGATCTACAAGTTTGTAGTTTCGACCGAGACCCGAAAACCGAGGGAACTAGATCGTCCGGTTAGGTCAAACCAGTGTCCCGGAATCCAGCAATTTGCATTAAAATGCACTAAACAAGGAAATGACTTTGGTAAAACATACCAAACCTAAAACCCTATCGAATATGACATATTAATGACACTAAGACCTAATTTACCTAAAACACAATGAGGGTCGGTATATTAGGTGATTAAGTGAATAATTGAGTTCAGTGCATTATTTACCAAACACCATTGATAGAGACAGTTTAATTTAGTACTGAAACACTTCAAATTGTGTTTCTCAGTTAACAAGGACTCAACAAAAGGGAAAGAAACACTGAGTCCAGACCAGGGAGACAGTCATCAGAGGTTTGTGCACAACAACTGTTTCTTTTGAATTATTTTCAATTGAAATAAATATTGACTATTTGTATATTATTGTTTTAAATTGTGGAAATGTGTTTGATGGACACTTATTGATTGAAAAATATTGTGAATGGTTTGAAACTGTGAAAAATTGTTTGAATGACATTGATGGATACTTATTGATTTAAAAGCATTGGAAATGGTTTGAAACCACAGCTATCATGTATATTGATTGTATTCCTCATTAGCTTGTCTAGTGGGACGAATTGAATTCCCTCTCTGGCTGAAGTGTTGAGGTGTGTGCCTGTTGAGGATGAATTGGATGAGTACTCATATTTTTGCTAGCTAGCCATGTTATTCCTCATTAGTCATCGACTTTTGGGACGAATTGAATACCTCATTAGCCATCGGCTTTTGGGACGAATTGAACTATGGATCATGATTAAGCTGTGTGTGATTTATTGATGTTTATTGTGAGATTGTGAAATGGATTTAAACTCTCATTGACATATACTGTCTTTTGAATTCAAACATGACCTGACTTATGAAAATCTATTGTGATATTGAGAAATGGAGTTTAAATTCTTATTGACCTTTATTGTCTTAAATTTGACTATGGTTTTAAGTATCCACTATTTACATGACTTATGAATTGTGATTTAAATTGTATTTGGTTAATGTTGTGCACCACTGAGACATTGTCTCAGCGATAGCTTTTTATTGCTGTCGCAGGTAGAGAGACAGACAGGGCAGCAGACTAGGCTGCATATACATCTAGCGAGAGATTACCTGGTATTATGAGTATACCAGTATTTTGCATTTTGTAATGTAATGTATGACACTGTATGTACATTTTGTTTTTGGTTTTGAGCAGTTGTAAATTAAAATTGTACCTTGAAGTTGTAAATTAATTATGAGTTATTTGACTTGTGAAAATTGTATTATATTTCCTTATCTCAGACTTTGAAAAATTTCTATGGAATTGAGTTGATAAATTGTTGTGTTGAGAAATGTATTGAAGTTGAGATTTGGAAATTTATTGAAGTGCTTTTACAGGTTTTCTGAAGAACTGTTTTATCCAAAATACAAATGGCACTCTGCCAAAATTTTTACAGAAATTCCAAATAAACCAAATGAATTAGTTGTTTCACTTCAGTTCACCAAAGTCCTTAACACCTGTAAATAGTGCTCACCACTGTAAAAGAAGTAAGAAAAGTTTTTAAAATCCCTTGTAGTATATTTAATGGGTTATCGATGAAGCGGAGTTGGTAATTCATTAGGTATACTACGGGATCATGTTATGCCTTACAGAGGGGTAGGGTGTGACATGTTTTAGTGGTATCAGAGCAAAGTTTTTAAATTCTGTTTTCACCTGTTATTTGATTATTCTTTCTTCATAGTACAACTGCTCAATATCATTGTTTGATACATACAGTACATTACAATATAAATATGCACTAACGAGAGTAAATATCCTTGTGTTATTTGTTCAGGAGATCTTAAATCCTCCCATTGAATATGGAAGAGGGTGATCGTTCAGTCGATCAGTCTATTGAGGCTGAGGCGCAAGGATGCCCTGTGCCTACAAAATGTTAGTGGTTCACCGGCACTGCGATCTGCGATTTCTGCTCGATTCGCTCGTGAGATGGCTGCAATGTTCCAACAAATGGCTGGCAATGTACCTACTCAAGTCCCAATACAGACACCAGTGGTACAACCACAGTCTCCTACGAGGTAGTATGACAAATTGATGAAGTATGGGGCTACAGAGTTTAAGGGGACAGTAGATCCTCTAGAAGCTGAACAATGGTTAGAGAGGATGGATAGGGTGTTCAAGAAGCTACATTGTACTGAGAAGAGCTTAGGTTTGAATACTCGGTGTCCTTACTACAGGGGATGCTTATGACTGTGGAAAACCATTCCCCTGATGCAGTAGAGCTGCTGATGCTAACATGGAATGACTTCCTCGGGAATTCAGGCGAAATATATCCCGATGCTTATGTAGACCGAAGCTGCAAGAGTTCCTAAGTTTGAAACAGAGCAGATCGGTGGTGAGTATGAAAGAGAATTTTCCGCCTTAGCCATTATGCAATGAGTCTACTCTCTACCAGAGGAAAGATGCAAGAGGTTTGAAACGGCTTGAAGCCCAGATGTCAGTACAAGTGCTCGGCTTCAAACACACTAACTTCTCTGAACTTGTTTCTCAAGCCCTAGAGTTGGAAAGAGTTGAGTTTGAGACCGCTCCAAAGAAAAAGAGATCGGAGAAGACAGAGAAAGAGGAAAATCAAGTGAAACGAGTTCCGGTGGTCATCTTGGAAAGAGGAAGAACTATGGGGACATGGCGGAGGTGGCAAGAAATGCAGTAGGGAAGATATTCGTGACGAGACCTCCCCTATCTGGTCAGTAGAGTACCAGAGGTTCCTATCCTCCCCGCCAATGTGAAACTTGTGGAAAGAATCATGGTGGAATCTGTTACAAGGCTATTGGAGCCTGTTATAACTGTGGAGGCACCGGACACTTTGCCAAGGACTGCACCATGAGTCGCAGAGTTGGACCACCTCCTACTGCAGAGGTCGATTCGAGCCACATCACGAAGCACACAACCACCTAGCAGAGGTAGAGGCGGGGGTAGAGGTAACCCATCAGCAGCCAAGGCACGATAAAACAATCGAGCAAGATAGTGCTCGATCAGTCTATGCCATGAGACAGAGGGAAGAGGCAGAGACATCTGATGTTGTAGCTGGTACCTTCTCAATTTTTAACCAGAATGTGTTTGTGTTATTTGATCCGGGTTCTACCCATTCTTATGTGAGTGCTAGCATCATTGATTGCATTCTTTGTTCCATGTACAAAAATGGACTTTGAGGTGCTAGTAACAAGTCCGTTAGGACAGAGGTCGAGTTAATAGAATGTATAGAGATTGTCCTTTGGTGATCCAAGGACACACTTTCTGTCTGATTTCATTGAAATGCCCTTCAGAGATTATGATATCATCTTGGGCATGGATTGGTTAGCTAGGCATCATGCCATGATTGATTGTAGAGGTGAAGACGATCACTTTTGGCCTTCCTCGATCTGATGTGGTGATACAAGGAGAGGCGATTATTGCCATCAAACATCGTTTAATTGCACTAGCGGAAAAATGATCGAGAAAGGGGTGTGAAGCATACTTGGCACATGTGGTAGACACCCAAGTGGGGAGTCGGCATTGAAGGACATCCCTACGATATATGACTTTCGGATGTGTTTCTGATGAATTGCCGGATTACCTCGGAAAGAGAAGTGCGATTTGAAATTAATGTTATGCCCGGTGTGGATCCAATTTCTATAACGCCATACGAATGGCACCAGCAGAGTTGAAGGAGTGAAGATACAATTGCAAGAACTACTTGAAAAGGGCTTCATCCGCCTAGTGTGTCACCTTGGGAGCACGGTGTTGTTTGTTAAGAAGAAGGATGGTACTCTCCGCTTATGTGTTGACTCTGGCGGTTGAATAAGGTGACAATAAAGAACAGATATCCATTGCTTCGCATTGATGATCTGTTTGATCAATTGAAGGGTGCAGCTATATTCTCCAAAATTGATTTGCGATCTGGTTACTATCAGTTGAAGGTGAAAGAGCAGAGTATTCCAAAAACTGCTTTCAGAACTCGATATGGCCACTATGAGTTTCTAGTAATGCCATTCGGGTTGACAAATGCTCCAGCTGCTTTTATGGATCTGATGAACACTATCTTCAGACCATATCTTGATCAATTTGTGGTGGTGTTTATTGATGACATTTTGATATACTCGAGGAGTGCAGAGGAGCTTGATAGACATCTGCGGATTGTACTGCAGATTTTAAGGGAGAAACAACTATACGCCAAATTGTCGAAATGTGAATTTTGGCTGAATGAAATCTCCTTTTTGGGACATGTTGTGTCAGCTGAAGGGATCAAGGTAGACTCCAGCAAGGTAGAAGCTATCCTTAATTGGAAGTAGCCCAGGAACATCACAGAAATTCGCAGTTTTCTGGGTCTAGCTGGATATTACCATCGGTTTGTGAAGGGGTTTTCTACGTTATCTTCTCCACTGACTAAGCTGCTTCGGAAAGATGTAAAATTTGGTGGGTGATAGATGTCGTGAGTTTTGATGAGTTGAAGAGGTGTTTAATCAAGCTCAGTCCTAACTTTACCTACTCCGGGTAAAGAATACACAGTTTATAGTGATGCTTCTCACAATGGGTTAGGCTGTGTACTGATGCAAGATCGGAATGTCATTGCTTATGCATCACGCCAGCTGAAACCGCATGAGAGGAATTACCCAACACATGATCTGGAGTTAGCAGCTATTGTTTTTGCTCTAAAGATCTGGAGACACTATCTGTATGGAGAGAAATGCTACATTTACACAGATCACAAGAGCTTGAAGTACTTAGGCACCCAGAAGGAATTGAATTTGAGGCAAAGGAGATGGTTAGAACTCATTAAAGACTATGATTGCTTAATAGAATATCAGCCAGGGAAAGCAAATGTGGTGGCTGACGCCTTAAGTCGCAAGACTATGGCAAATCTCAGAGTTTCTCCTATGTCTATGGTATGTGAATTGAAAGCACAGCATGCCAGTTTAGAGATTGATGATGAGGGACAGACAGTAGTTGCTTGGCATGTACAGCCAGTGTTAATTGATCATATCAGAATGGCTGCACAGAGTGATGAAAAATATCAGAAGCTACTGAAAGAAGTCCAGCAGGGCAAGAAACCTGAATTCTCTGTGAGAGATGATGGTTTATTGCTACATCAGGGTAGAATGTGTGTTCCTAGTGATGTGGAATTGAGACAAATCATTTTAAAGGAAGCACATGAATCTCCTTTTGCTATGCACCCTGGTGGAACTAAAATGTACAGAGGGTTGAAAGAACATTACTGGTGGATGGGCATGAAGAGAGATATAGCTGAATTCGTTTCCAAATGCCTAACTTGTCAGCAAGTAAAGCGTAACATCAAGTTCAGTGGTTTGTTACATCCTTTGTCAGTACCAGAGTGGAAATGGGAGCGAATAACTATGGATTTTGTTACAGGACTTCCAAGGACACAGAGTAGTCATGATGCAGTATGGGTTATAGTTGACAGATTGACCAAGTCTGCTCACTTTTTACCAGTTCGGATGGACTATAGCCTGGAAAGATTGGCCAGATTGTACATATATGAGATTGTAAAATTGCATGGAGTGCCAGTATCAATTGTGTCTGACAGAGATCCTAGGTTCACTTCTAGATTCTGGGGTAGTCTTCAGAGAGCCCTAGGAACTAGATTGAACTTCAGCACAGCATTCCACCCACAGACAGATGGCCAGTCTGAGAGGGTTATTCAGATATTGGAGGATATGCTACGGGCTTGTGTGATTGAATTTGAAGGTAGTTGGGATACACACTTGCCTTTGATTGAGTTTGCTTATAACAACAGCTACCAATCAAGCATTGGGATGCCTCCATATGAAGCTTTGTATGGTAGAAAGTGCAGAACTCCCTTATGTTGGGATGAGGTAGGTGAAAGGAAGATGATTGGGCCAGAAATTGTCCAGCAGACAGAGGAAAAGATCAGATTGATCAGAGATAGACTCAAGGCTGCATCAGACCGCCAGAAGTCCTATGTTGATATGAAAAGAAGAGATATTGAGTATGCAGTGGGTGATAAGGTATTCCTCAAAGTTTCTCCTTGGAAGAGGATTATGAGATTTGGCAGAAAGGGGAAACTGAGTCCTCGTTTCATCGGACCATATGAAGTTCTGGAAAGAGTGGGTCCTTTGGCATACCGGTTGGCATTACCTCCAGAGCTAGCAAGGATACACAGTGTCTTCCATGTGTCCATGTTAAGGAGGTACAGATCAGACCCATCTCATGTACTGTCAGTTGAAGAGATTGAAGTAAATCCAGACCTCTCATATGAGGAAGAACCCATTAAAATTCTGGCTTATGAGGTGAAGCAGCTGAGGAACAAACAGATACACCTGGTTAAAGTGCTGTGGAACCATCATTCAGGCCAGGAAGCTACTTGGGAACGTGAAGAGGATATGAGGAGACAGCACCCACAGCTGTTCAGAGACTAATGCCAGGTAAAATTTCGAGACGAAATTATTTTAAGGGGGAGAGAATTGTAACACCCCAAAGTTCGGTAGTGCGTTCTACTGCTCCGGTGACCAGTGTTGTCCGGACAGCTAGGATGCCTAGAACTACACTTTGACATGAGGGAGGAGACATAAAATAATGAAATACAAGAAAAGAAAATACAAGAAAAACAAAGGAAAAATAATAGCAAAGAAATGTGACCAAGTTAAACGAGCCGGGAAACCTAACGATGGGTGACCGCACCGGGAAGTCACGGCGTGGACCGTTGACTAGCCCTGGACTGCGGGGAACCCTGGAAAACATTTTTAGGACATAAATAGACCCTTGTTGAAGAATAAATCTCATTAGAAAGAACAAAGAAAAATTAAATAATTAGTACAAAGAAAAGTGAGAAATCGAAAAACAGACAAAATACGGTGTTACCGAAAAATCGGGAACGTAACCCGAACAGGGGCATTATGGTCATTTGACATCCCGAAGTTTCTTTTGACCTAAATGTCCATTAAAAATAATTAATATTACACTTGGAAAATAAAATGAAAAATTAGTTTAGTGGTACCTAATACAAATAACTAAAATCAAGGGCTTAATGTGGGATTAAGTGAAAGTTTACCTTAAAATATGATTTAAATTGTTTAGTGGTCCACTAAGAACATTAAAATGGTTAAATATATTCATTAGTGGGCAGATTCTTCCCACTCAAAAGGGTCATCTTCTTCATTCCATAACCCATGCCGAATTGAAGAGGAAAAGAAATCCTCCATAGCCATTTTTCATGCAAGCTTTCTTATCTCCCCATTTTCAACTCCAATCCCTTAAGTAGCTTTATGAAAAATGGTCTACACATCACAAGGAAGATATTGATACCAATTTTGAGAAGTTTGGTGAAGGTTTAGCAAGTTACAATTAAAGGTAAGTTTGCATTTTTGAGAATTCCTTTGTTAAATTTTGTGTGCATGTTATGGGTGTTAGTTTTGTGAAGGAAATTTTAGAGTTTAACTAGTTATTGAAATAGCCATTTTGGACAGCCATGGGGTCATGAATTTGATGAATTATTATGCATATAATTGATGAGGAATAATGTTGATCATGGTGGTTTAATATCCTAATGAATTATTTCAAATATATATGGTGATTTATGCACTTGGATGGGAATTGGCAAATTGTAGGGCACTTTGATGTTGAAGGACAAATTTCGTCAGCCTTGGGGACACTTGAATAAATGTGTATATTCATGGGAGTGTTGGCAGAATTGTGGCATTAAGGAATGAAGGATATGTGTATGAAATTATTGTGT
The DNA here is from genome assembly GCF_030052815.1 of Hevea brasiliensis. NCBI lineage: Eukaryota > Viridiplantae > Streptophyta > Magnoliopsida > Malpighiales > Euphorbiaceae > Hevea > Hevea brasiliensis. Next base: position 88,604,763 of record NC_079494.1, on the reverse strand, counting down.
AAAGTGTATGTGAGAATTAGTGGTGTTTAGGTGTGTATGTAATGGTATTGAGATATTGTAAATGTGAATTATATTTGGTGTGTTGAGGGTAATGGTAATCTGCCCAAAATAATGTTAATGTAAAGTAGATTATACTGTGGTTAATGTACCAACACAGATTGGTAGGGAAGTGAACCAAATTGCAAGGTATATGTGTGTTTGAAGTGGGGTGTGAAATGCATATTGAGGGCAGTGTACATTTTAGCCCATAACCTGAAATGTGTAACCTCAATTGGTATGAGACCAATTTGAGGTGAAACTAGGCACAAAATGTGCCAACTTTCATTGAGAAACCATACCAAAATTCTGCTTGCAAGGTGATGTGAAAAATGACCAATTCGGATTAGGTACACTTGAGACCTAAAAACTGACCATTTGGGCAGCAGTGAGTATTTAGGCCATAACTCACTCAAAACAGGTCCAATTGACCTGAAATTTTAACCATGAATAGTTAAGACCCATACCTACAAGTCTTATGAAGACACCAAAACCCAGAAATGACCAGAAGCAAGTCAAAAAGCTTGCAAAAGTTCGGGTCCAAAAACTGGCCGAACCAAAGTTGACCAAAATGACCAAAAATGACCTAATTGATGCCATTTGACCAGCAATAGTATAATGACCATAACTTGGTCTACCTAACTCGGATTGACCTGAAATTTTGCCCGCGTGCAATAAGACCTAGATCTACAAGTTTGTAGTTTCGACCGAGACCGAAAACCGAGGAACTAGATCGTCCGGTTAGGTCAAACCAGTGTCCCGGAATCCAGCAATTTGCATTAAAATGCACTAAACAAGGAAATGACTTTGGTAAAACATACCAAACCTAAAACCCTATCGAATATGACATATTAATGACACTAAGACCTAATTTACCTAAAACACAACGAGGGTCGGTATATTAGGTGATTAAGTGAATAATTGAGTTCAGTGCATTATTTACCAAACACCATCGATAGAGACAGTTTAATTTAGTACTGAAACACTTCAAATTGTGTTTCTCAATTAACAAGGACTCAACAAAGGAAAGAAACACTGAGTCGGACAGGAGACAGTCATCGAGGTTTGTGCACAACAAGCTTTCTTTTGAATTATTTTCAATTGAAATAATTCAAAAGAAACAACCTGTCCGACTTTGAAATAAATATTGACTATTTGTATATTATTGTTTTAAATTGTGGAAATGTGTTTGATGGACACTTATTGATTGAAAAATATTGTGAATGGTTTGAAACTGTGAAAAATTGTTTGAATGACATTGATGGATACTTATTGATTTAAAAGCATTGGAAATGGTTTGAAACCACAGCTATCATGTATATTGATTGTATTCATCATTAGCTTGTCTAGTGGGACGAATTGAATTCCCTCTCTGGCTGAAGTGTTGAGGTGTGTGCCTGTTGAGGATGAATTGGATGAGTACTCATATTTTTGCTAGCTAGCCATGTTATTCCTCATTAGTCATCGACTTTTGGGACGAATTGAATACCTCATTAGCCATCGGCTTTTGGGACGAATTGAACTATGGATCATGATTAAGCTGTGTGTGATTTATTGATGTTTATTGTGAGATTGTGAAATGGATTTAAACTCTCATTGACATATACTGTCTTTTGAATTCAAACATGACCTGACTTATGAAAATCTATTGTGATATTGAGAAATGGAGTTTAAATTCTTATTGACCTTTATTGTCTTAAATTTGACTATGGTTTTAAGTATCCACTATTTACATGACTTATGAATTGTGATTTAAATTGTATTTGGTTAATGTTGTGCACCACTGAGACATTGTCTCAGCGATAGCTTTTTATTGCTGTCGCAGGTAGAGAGACAGACAGGGCAGCAGACTAGGCTGCATATACATCCAGCGAGAGATTACCTGGTATTATGAGTATACCAGTATTTTGCATTTTGTAATGTAATGTATGACACTGTATGTACATTTTGTTTTTGGTTTTGAGCAGTTGTAAATTAAAATTGTACCTTGAAGTTGTAAATTAATTATGAGTTATTTGACTTGTGAAAATTGTATTATATTTCTTTATCTCAGACTTTGAAAAATTTCTATGGAATTGAGTTGATAAATTGTTGTGTTGAGAAATGTATTGAAGTTGAGATTTGGAAATTTATTGAAGTGTTTTTACAGGTTTTCTGAAGAACTGTTTTATCCAAAATACAAATGGCACTCTGCCAAAATTTTTACAGAAATTCCAAATAAACCAAATGAATTAGTTGTTTCACTTCAGTTCACCAAAGTCCTTAACACCTGTAAATAGTGCTCACCACTGTAAAAGAAGTAAGAAAAGTTTTTAAAATCCCTTGTAGTATATTTAATGGGTTATCAGTAGACGGAGTTGGTGATTCATTGGGTATACTACGGGATCATGTTATGCCTTACAGAGGGGTAGGGTGTGACATTTTAGATACTGGTACCAGTTCTCACATTTCTAATGATATGCAGGAACTAGCAAAAAGTAGCAGCTTGCGTTCTCAAGATGTTAGACTCCGGATTGGCAATGGTTCAACTATTGAAGCTTTTGCCATACGATCTAAATCTTTTTACATGTTTGGACATGTTTTGTGTTTGGATAATATTTTATATGTACCTGATGCTTTTAAGAACATCATTTCTATATCTAGTTTGACTAGAAATGGCTATGAATTTCAGTTCACAGATGATGTTTGCAATATTTATTTTGGAAATAAATATGTTGGTTTGGGTTATATGAATGATGGTCTTTAGTATTTGGATAATAATGACAAACACAAAATGAATGCAAGTGATTTAAATGAATGCAATGCCATAGTGAAAACCAACTCAAGTTCAAAACATATTTGGCACTTAAGGTTATGTCATGTTGCAAAAGATAGGATTACAAAATTGGAGAAAATGGGGATTTTATCCTCATTGGGCTCTGAGCCTACTCCAACTTGTGAATCTTGCCTTCAGGGCAAAATGACTAGATCAACCTTTGTTGAACAAGGGCTAAGGGCTGAAAATATTTTGAAGCTAATATATAGTGATGTATGTGGTCCATTTAAGGAAATGGCTAGAGGCGGTTTTCATTACTTTATTACTTTTACTGATGATAAATCAAGGTTTGGGTATTTGTATTTGATGAAATACAAACATGAATCCTTTGCAAAGTTCAAAGAATTTAAATCTGAAGTAGAAAATCAAATAGGAAAGAGTATTAAAGCTCTTCAATCAGATCATAGAGGTGAATATTTGAGTACTGAATTTAATGAATACTTGAGAGAGCACGGCATTGTTTCCCAGCTGGCTCCTCCAGGAACGCCACAACTGAATGGTGTATCTGAAAGGAGAAATCGTACCCTATTGGATATGGTACGTAGTATGATGAGCTATATTGATATGCCAATCTCCTTTTGGGGATTTGCATTATAATCAGCTTTGTATATTCTGAATAGGATTCCATCAAAATCAGTTTCTTCCACACCTTATGAGATATGGCATGGAAGAAAACCAAGTCTTAAGCATGTTAAGATTTGGGGTTGTCCAGGTTATATCAAAAAGCTGAACACTGATAAATTGGAAACCATATCAGAAAAAGGTCGATTTGTTGGATATCCAAAAGATAGTTTTGGATATTATTTTTATTTGCCTACTTCACAAAAGGTTGTGGTGAGTAGAAATGCTACATTTCTTGAACAACAGTTTGTTCAAGAACGAGTCAAAGGAAGGCAAATAGAGTTAGAATTGGAGAATTCTGACCAACCAACAGATCAGATAGATATAGATCCATCTAGTCAACCTACACCCGTTGATGAAACATCTACAACTGTTCTTTGTAGAACAACCAGGGCATCTCACCCACCAGTGAGATATGGTTTCCTTCATGAAGAATAACAAGAGTTGTCTACTCATGAAGAAGTAGATCATGGAAATGATCCACTTACCTATGAGGAAGCTATATCAGATATAGACTCTTCAAAATGGATTGATGCTATGAAATCTGAAATTGATTCCATGTATAAGAATCAAGTTTGGGATCTTGTTAATCCACCTGAAGGTATTGTACCTATAGGGAATAAATGGATTTTCAAGAAGAAAATTGATTCTAATAGAAAGGTAGAGACCTATAAGGCAAGGCTAGTAGCGAAAGGGTTTCGCCAAAGGCAAGGAATCGACTATGAAGAGACTTTCTCGCCTGTTGCCATGCTTAAATCAATTAGGATTCTATTAGCAATAGCTGCATACTATGATTATGAGATTTGATAGATGGATGTGAAAACAGCTTTTCTCAATAGATACACTGAAGAAAACATTTTCATGGAACAACCTAGGGGTTTTGAATCCCAAGATGGTTCCAAGGTATGCAAGCTAAAGCGATCCATTTATGGGTTGAAGCAAGCTTCGAGGAGTTGGAACATCCGTTTTGATGAAGCCATTAAATCCTTTGGTTTTATCAAAAATGAGGATGAGCCATGTGTATATAAGAAGGTCATTTGTAATGGAGGTGCAGTCAGTTGGAAGAGTTCCAAACAGAGCACGATCAGGATTCCATCGCCGAGGTCGAGTATATTCTCGCATCGATGTCGCAAAGGAAGCTGTTTGGACAAAGAAGTTCACGAAAGAACTTACAGTAGTTCCTTCCATTGAGTCAGCAGTTCCACTACACTGTGACAACAATGGAGCAGTCATACAGGCTAAGGAACCAAGGTCTCACTAGAAATCCAAACATATAGAAAGGCGCTACCACATTATCAAAGAAATAGTTGGACGAGGCGATGTAGCCATGCAGAAAATAGCATCAACTGAAAATCCAGCTGATCCATTCATTAAGCCTATGTCACAGACTCAGCTAAACCAACATCTTCAGAAGATGGGTTTAAGATATTGTAATGAATGGCTCTAGTGCTAGTGGGAGAATGTTAGCAGTATGCCCTAGAGTATATCATTTAGTATGTATCTCGTACATGTTTTTATTAATAAAAGACATTTTCACTTTTCCGCTTACATAAGATATTTATGTGTAATAGAAAAGGTCCATTGATATTTTGTTAGAAATTCTATTCTTAAGTTGTTAAGAATATGAGTGACTGTATTTCTAGTACAAAGTATCATAAATAGGTTCATAATCGAAGACACTTCATAATAAGGACATGACTTATCCAGAAAGAATGTATTCATGTTTGTTCCTAAGTTATTTATATGAGATATAAATAAGATGGAACGGTGAGTCTCATGCCATATGACAAACATGATAGGCACTTATAAATGATAGGTAGGCCGAACTAGTGACACTTATGACAAGCACATGGAGTTTACTCTTGTCAATGTTTTGTCATAAATCATATCAGTGCATATAATCTTTAGACCTGAGATAGCACAGTTATCTTGTATATAGGTAGTTTGAGTTTGATACTACTTTCATACTTGTACTGTGTATGGGTATATAGGCACGTGCTGGCTCCAACTAGTTATATATAGAGGTAGATGTTGATCAAGATGGAATCTGTTCCTCTAAGTAAATAGAGATAAAATCCTATGTTCATTTAATTGTTCTTGATGTTTCAAGTTCCTGGCCAGGACGGATAGATTTAATCAGAAAAGAGTCTCTGATGAGAAAATCTTTTTAATCAAGAACTGGAATTAAAAGAGAACATAATATTCATAGTAAATGGAGTTTGACATAAACCATGACTCCAGCTTGAGTTGGGATTTTGTAACAGAGAGATTCCAGTGCATGGTAACATATGATTATAGGTTCATTTAAGGTAAACCTTATTACTAATTGGGTGGCCATAGCATGCTATGCTAGGTGTTAACCATGGTCTATAACGTGCATAAAATAATTTGGAGAAATCATTTATGGTAAGAAAGAGTTCTGATGATATTAAGAGTTGATATCATATCTCATTGCCAATTAGTGATGAGCCTAGTAAGTCACAAACATACACAAATTATCATCTAATTAAATATGATTTAATTAATTAATTAAAGAGTTTAATTGATTAATTAAATAGGTTTGGTTTACAATTAGATTGCAAAGTCTCTAGCATGACTTGAAACCAAATCTAGATTATTAGATGTATAGTATAAGTTAAATTTATATTTAAAGTGTTTAAATATGAATTTAATTAATGAGAAATTAATTAATAGAGATTAATTAATTAATTTATATTTGATATAAATTGATTAGAAGAAAAGAAATAATTATTTTAGGTTAAGAACTCAAAATTAAGACACAGGGGCATTTTGGTCATTTCACAGGGTGACATGTGGCACCATGAGATGGTGACATATGGCATTACACATAAGCTTGTCAAATGTCTTTTAATCATGTAAGATGATTAAGATTAAGATTGAATATAGGTTTGACACTTGGCACAATGTGATTGGGTCAATTAAACCTAGAACCAATCAAAGGGTGACATGTGGCAAGGGTTTAAGTGGTGACCTAGCTATATAAGTGTTGTTATGAAAAAATAAAACACACAAGTTGCTACTCCCAAAGGTGCCGCCACCCCTTGGCTACCTCTCCCTTCTTTTCTTCTTCATCTCTCATTAATTCCCAGAGATTAGCAAACAATCTCTTGAATTAAAAATACAAGAAATTATTTCTAGTGTCCTGTTTACATCTTTAATCTCTTAAAAGGAAGAACTTGATTTTTTAAATAATAGAAAAAGCTTTATAAGCTATTCAAGGGCTGCCATAGGTGTTCTTGGTGTGGACAAGCTAGAGGGACAACATCTAGTGTCCTGAAGACGAATCTCAAAGGCGCAAATACACTGCAGTGCATTAAAAGGTTAGTGTGTTTATTCTTGATTTAATCTAGGGTTCTAAAATTAATCTGATTAATTTTAAAATCTTAAATGGCAAATACAGATCTAAAAACATATTAAAAGTGTTTTAATATGTTGTTTATCATTGAAATCAAATAGATAAAAATAAATCTTGCATGAAGCATGTGACCCTAGGTGAAAATTTTTGAATTCAATAGCATAAACTTGTGTTTTTTCACGCTTCTGCTCCTTCGTGTGTCTCAACTCCCTTCAAACTCAATCACACAAGCCCGAAGCATATCCTCTAAAATCTGAATGATCCTTTCAAATTGGTCATCTGTCTGTGGATGGAATGCTGTACTAATGTTCAATCTAGTTCCTAGGGCTTTTTGGAGATTACCCCAGAATCTAGAAGTGAACCTTGGGTCTCTGTCCGACACAATAGACACTAGCACTCCACGTAACCTCACAACATCATCAGTGTACAGTTTGGCCAATCTTTCTAGGCTGTAATCCATCCTCACTAGCAAAAAGTGTTCAGACTTGGTCAATCTATCAATAATAACCGAAATTGCATCATGATTCTTTTATGTACGTGGAAGTCCTGTCATGAAATCCATAGTGATTCTTTCCCATTTGCACTTGGGAATTAGCAATGGCAGTAGCAACAATACAGGCACTTGGTGTTTTGCCTTTACTTACTGACAAGTTAGGCATTTGGCAACATATTCTGCAATGTCTTTCTTCATTCCTCTCCACCAATAGTGCTCTTTCACACTTCTATACATTTTGGTTCCACCGGGTGCATTGCAAAAGGTGAATCATGTACTTCCTTTAAAATGGTCTGCCTCAGTTCAACATTCTTAGGAATGCATATTTTGCCCTTATATAATAACAAGCTCTCATCATTTACTGATAAATCTGGTTTCTCGCCATCCCGAGCCTTTTCCATCAACTTCACATACTTATCATCCTTCTGTTCAACTGCTTTAATTTGTTCTGCCGGCATTGGCTTCACTTGCCAAGTAGCTACCATCTACCCATCTTTATTATTCTCTAAATTAGCATGCAATGCCCTTAATTCATGCACCATGGACAAAGGAGAAACCCACAAACCAGCCATAGTCTTGCGACTTAAAGCATCAGCTACAACATTTGCCTTTCCAGGCTGATAGTCTATCAAGTAATCATAATCTTTTATCAGCTCTAACCATCTCCTCTGCCTCAAATTTAACTCCTTCTGTGTGCCTAAGTATTTCAAACTTTTATGATTTGTGTATATATAACATCTCTTTCCATACAAGTAATGTCTCTAGATCTTCAAGGCAAAGACAATGGCTGCTAGCTCCAAGTTATGTGTAGGATAATTCCTCTCATGCGGTTTAAGCTGGTGTGAAGCATAGGCAATGACGTTTCTATCTTGCATCAACACACAGCCTAATCCGTTATGAGAAGCATCACTATATATGGTATACTCCTTACCCAAAGTGGGCAAGGTTAAAACTAGAGCTTCAGTTAAACACCTCTTTAACTCATCAAAACTTTCCTGGCATTGATTAGTCTACTAAAATTTTACATCCTTCCTAAGTAGCTTGGTCAGTGGAGATGCTAGCATGGAGAATCCCTTCACAAACCTTCGGTAATACCCAGCCAAACCAAGGAAACTCCGAACTTCCATGACATTTCTAGGTGGCTTCTAATTAAGAATGGCTTTTACTTTGCTAGGATCCACCTAGATACCTTCTGCAAATACAATATGCCCCAAAAATGTAATCTCCTTTAGCCAAAACTCACATTTCGACAGTTTGGCATACAGCTGCTTCTCTCAAAAAGTCTGCAATACTATCCTCTAGTGCTTGTCATGTTCCTCTACATTCTTTGAGTACACCAAAATATCATCAATGAACACCACAACAAACTAGTCCAAATATGGCATGAAGATAGTGTTCATCAGGCCTATAAAAAGCAGTTGGAGCATTAGTTAACCTGAATGGCATTACCAAGAACTCATAGTGGCCATACCGACTCCTAAAGGCAGTTTTAGGAATACTTTGCTCCTGCACCCTCAACTGGCAGTAGCCCGATCTCAAGTCAATTTTGGAGAATACAGTTGCATCCTTCAACTAATAAATCATCGATCCGTGGCAGAGGATATCTATTCTTTATGGTCACATTATTCAATTGTCTGTAGTCTATGCATAGGCGGAGAGTACCATCCTTTTTCTTCACATATAATACTGGTGCTCCCCAAGGTGAGACGCTAGGGCAGATGAAACTCTTATCTAACAATTCTTGTAATTGCACCTTCAACTCTTTCAACTCAGCAGGTGCCATCCTATAAGGAGTGATGGAGATTAGCTCCACACTAGGCATAGTCTCAATTTCAAACTGCACCTCTCTTTCTGGAAGTAATCCCGGAAATTCTTCCGGAAAGACATACGAAAAATCCCATACCGTAGGAATATCTTTAAGATATGGACTCCCCACCTGGGTGTCTATCACATGAGCTAGATAAGCTTTACATCCCCTTCTAATCATCTTTCTAGCAAGTTCAGCTGAAATGATGTTGGATGGCAATAATTGCCTCTCCCCATGTATCACTACATCTGCATACTCGGGAAGACCAAAAGTGATTGTTTTCAATCTACAGTCGATCATGGTGTGATGCCTGGCTAACCAATCCATGCCCAAGATGATATCATAATCTCGGAAGGGCATGTCAATTAAGTCTGATAGGAATGTATGTTCTTGGATCACTAAAGGACAATCCTTATACAATTTGTTCACCCTAACCTCTTATCCTAAAGGACTAGTCACTAGCACATCATAATCCAATTTCACACAAGGAATAGTAACAGAACATGCAATACTAGCAGTAGCATAAGAATGTGTAGAACCAGGGTCAAACAGCACATATACATCTCTATCAAAAAAGGAGAAAGTACCAGCCACAACATCTGATGTCTTAGCTTCATCCCTCTGGTGCATGGTGTACACCTTAACTGGTGCACCACTCTGCTCTAGTTGGCTCACTGTGCCCTGGCTTCCAGAAGTGTTACCTCTACCCCTGCCTCTGCCTCTTTTAGTTATCTGTTGTCCTCTGGAAGCAAAACCTTGAACAGATCCCTCAGTGGTAGTAGGCAGCCCAGATCTGTGAGCACTAGTGTAATCTTTAGCAAAATGCCCACTTCCACCACAGTTGTAACAGGCTCCTATGGCCTTATAACATACTCCTTCATGAGTCCTGCCATAAGTCTCCCAAGCACGGGTAGGAAAGTAACCCCTAGATGTCTACTGTCCAGATCTAGGTGGACTCTACCCTGAGAATCTTCCCCTACTAGATCCTTTGTTACTTGGTCCCCCAAAGCTCTTCTTCTTACCCGAATTGTTACTTGGACTCTGACCTGTAGGCTTACTGCTCTTCTCTTTTTCAGTGGTTACCTTCTCAGATACCCCTTCCAGTTCTATCCTTTCCAATTCAAGGGCCTGTGATATCAACCCAAAGAAGTTGTCATGTCGAAACCCAACCACTTGCAATCTCAAACTAGGCCTCAAAACGGCCTCAAACCGTTTGCATCTATCTCTACTGGTAGTGAGTAGGCTTCTAGCATAGTGGCTGAGGCGAGAAAAGTCTCTCTCATACTCAGCTACAGTCTTGTTCCCTTACTTCAAACTGAGAAACTCCTGTAGCTTCATATCTACTTAGGTAACAGGAACATACTTTTGTCTAAACTCCCTTAGAAAGTCATCCCATGTTAGCACTGGCAGCTCAGCCAAACCGTGGAGAATAGTCTTCCACCACTCATATGCATCTCCATGCAGCAGGAAAATTGAATATTCAAACTTCAACTCATCTGTGCAGTGCAATTTCTTGAAGACCCTCTCCATCCGTTCTAACCATTGGTCAGCTTCCAGTGGGTCTACTGTACTCTTGAACTCTGTTGCCCCATACTTCATTAACTTGTCATATTGTCTAGCTGAGGATGGTGGTTGCACTGGAGGTGCTTACACAGGAGCTTGGACTAGTATATTGCCAGCCATTTGCTGAAATAATGCAGCCATCTCACGAGCGAATCGAGCAGAAATCGCATGGGCGGACAGTGGTGACCCACTGGCATTCTGAGGAGCTGGGGCCTCCCCTTGCACCTCAGCTACTACTGATTGCTCTACTGTGTGATCCCCCTCTTCCATACTGAATCACAAAGAATTCTACTCCCTGGACAACCAACACAAGGAGATTTCCCTCCATTAGTCCATATTTATTATGTAATGCACTATATGTATCAATTAATGACAGTTGAGCAGTTGTACTTATCAAAATTTTTCAAACATGTAATTTCAAAACTTGTATAAAAACCAAAGCTCTGATACCACTAAAACATGTCACACCTTATCCCTTGTAAGGCACGACATGTTCCCATAGCATACCTAATGAATTACCGAACTCCACCTGCCGATAACCCATTAGTTATGCTACAAAGGATTTTAAAACAAATCATAGCTTTTTATCTTATCAATTTTTTTGTGGAAAACTGCATGAGAATAGTTAAAATTCCATGTAAACATTCATTGGAAATAATGATAAACTAAATATTACAAAAGTTACATTCTCATAAGTCTCAAAGTAAAATACAAAATAGTTACAAACTCAAAATGTGATAGCAATGCAATGCTTTTAAATACAAATTGCTCAATGTCCGTACATCCATACAAATAGGTACAAAATACATCCAAAGGAATCACAAGGGTATATCTAATGTAAATACTCACAAATAATACCAAAATGCTACTTTCAAGTCTCTCACTTGGCAGCCTTCTCCTTTCTCTTACCTGCGACAGCATAAAGAAGCTATCGCTAAGTATATCACTCAGTGGCGCACAACTAATAACTTTAAAACTTAAGGTAAAATACAATTTGTCAAAGCATAATAAATCACATTTTTCTTAAGCATGAAAACTTCACAATAGTTCTAAGTCCATAAAGGCCATTTATTGGAATAACATTTCAAATGAGAAATCACACTTCATAAATCGCAATTCATAAAGCATTAGTGTTGCCAACATCAACACACAGTTTAGGCCATGACACAAAATTTCACGATCAGTGCCATGTTGTACACCACAACAAAGCAATCTCAACCTCACTAAGCGTTATTAATGAGGGAAGGGCTAGCTAGCTAATGAGTACTCATGTAGTCTTACCCCACTAACCGTTATTAATGGGAGGCATAATCAATATCAATTATCAACCCCAAGTAGCCATTACTACTGAGAAGTTTCAAAAGGGACTGTCATGTTAACTGTGGTTTCAAAATAGTTTCCAAAAATTTCCCACTCAACAATCACATTTATAAACCAGTAAACACATTTAAATTCATCATAATATCCATATAAAGGTGGCAACACTCAAATTTCTTAAATACAAGAGAAAAACCATATTTCAGTCAAAGTAAACTTGTTCAAAGCAAACTCATTCAATTTAACACATTCCAAGCAATTTACAAGTTTAAAAACGAAGAAAATGTTAGTTCTGCACAAACCTTCAATAATTCTCCTTCCTTGTTACCTACTTCTCCTTGTCCATTCTAACTTTTTTTTCTACTAAAAATACACAAATAGAAAACCTCAATACCAATCTCAATTGCTGCCAAGAACTCGTTACATGCTTATCTAATGTATCCCTAGTTAGGTTTGAAAATTTTAGAATATTTTGGTTTTGGGACAGCTTGGTGCCCCATTATTTGAACCCAATTTGTACCTAGTTTCAATCATAATTTGGTGAGGTGTTCTTCATAAAAATTGTTCATTTAGGTCTTAGCTTTATTTTCCTTTTTGAATCTCCTAATTCGGAGCTCTGTAGCTCAAGTTATGACTAAAATACGGTAATTGTTTACGTTACTGTTCATGCTACAGATTCAGTTTTGGCAGATTTATCAATCTAACTTCATTCAGCAATTTGATCAAGTTAAGTCCATAATTTGGTCTAATATTTTTCATACGAAATGTTCTACTATGTCTTAGGTTTTCATCGGTTCAAGAATCGCCTAAATCAAAGTTTTCTTGAGAGAGTTATGGCCATGCAAAGTTTACTGTTTATATGGTAAATCTGCAATTCTGCAGATTTGGTGATTCAAATTTGCTCAACAATTTGATTGGGTTAAGTCCATAATTTGGCCTCAAGTTCTTCATATGAAATATTCTACTATGTCTTAGGTTTTCATCGGTTTAAGAATCGCCTAAATCAGAGTTTTCTAGAGAGAGTTATGGCCATGCAAATTTTCTATTCATATGGTCAAATTCTGCAGGTTCTAGAATTTTGTCTCTAAGTTCAAGGCTGATTTCGGATAGCTTAAGGTCATTTTCAGGGCAAGGTATCTTCACAAAAATTCTAGCCCTATTTCTTAAGTTTCATTTCCAATTGGTTTCACAACAATTGGAGTTGTGTAGCTCAATTTATGGGCTATCAAACACACTGAACTCAGTGTGCAAATTCTACCCTAGGTTCAAATTTTTCATTTCTTCAATTATTCCCACTAACCAACCTCAATTGACATTTAATTCACCAAAAATGACTATAATTTAGCATTGACACATCAATGGCACTTCCTAGCACAAGCTCCAGAATTTTCAAACACCAAAGTTTGCAATTTTCCCTAATCCTACCATTTCATTACCTCCATTCATCAACCCAATGTCAATTCAAACTAAATAAACCTCAAATGACTATAATTTAACACTACACACATCAATTTCACTCTCTAGCACCAAAACTCAAATTTTCCCATGAACCTTAATCTCCCATAATTAAATTTATACACATTTCATGCAATTTCTTTGCCCCAATCATGTATACTACTTCAACTAAGCTTAATCTCATCATAAATTGCATTCAAAGACATCAAACCCTAACTTTTCTCCAATTTTGGCCAAAACCCTAGTTAAATACCATACATGTTTTCTTTCAATTTTTTTTATGAAATTTCATGCTTTCTCATGTAAATTCATCACACCCAAACTTGATTCAAAGCATCTTTGGTTTATCAAGCATGAAAGAGAGAGCTTATCTCACTTGATGATTTTTCCCACTTCCAATCTCTTCCAAATCTTACTCTTCTTGTTTTTAATCTCTCAATCAAATATCTCTTTGATGTTTTCTTTTAGTGGGCTATGGAATTTATGAAGGGGATTGAAGTGAATCAAGACTTGGAAGAGAAAACAATGGTGGAAGAAGATTGGAGAAGAAGATAAAAGAAAAGAGAGGGAGAGGGAAGATGGGTGGTGGCATGAAAGAAGGGAAAGAAGGAGACTTGTCTTCTTTTATACTTATTTATTCCTTTTTAATTAAATAATTAAGTTTAATTGTCAAAAGCCCATAAGTCTTTAATTTTAATTAGGTCAAAAATGGAATTTAAATTCTATATTTTTGCCTCGTTTATTTTCTTTTCACTTTTACTCTAATTTCTCCCTCAATATTTCTTCATAATTCAATATTTTATTTTCATTTAATTTAATTGACATTTTGGTCAAAAATCAACTCTTAAAGTGAATTGACCAAAATGCCCCTTATCGGGTCATAATCTCTCTTTTACAATATACCCGGTGAGTCATTATATTTTTGGGTCATTTGAATTTTTATTGTGTCACTTGAATTTTTATTGTGTCTATCTCAATTAATTTTCTATTTATTTTTGGTCCTCAAGGTGTCTTTGAATAGTACTAGTCACGGAACAAAAATGGTACTATTCATAACTCAGATGTTCGGGGATAATGAGATTAAAGTATTGAAAAAGAATTAAAAATATGAAAGGGTGTATGGTAAAGAAAGGAAAGAAATGAAAAATTCAATTTTAATTGAATTATGACATAAGCATGACCTCACCATGACACAATTAAAATTATAACCTAAATTAATTATTTTTGGATAATTATCTAAATATTATAAAAAGACCAAAAAGCATACAAAATAAATAACTTCTTCTTCTTCCTTATGGTTGGCCACCCACCTCCCTCTCTCTCTCTTCCTTCTTTATTCCTCCATTGTTAAGTAAATTCAAGCTTTGAAAGCTTGATTTTCTTCCCTAAATTACATAGTCTATCCTTAGAAAACCTCTATGTTGGAAATATACAAGTGTGGAATTCCCACATCGAAAAAAGATGGGATGAGTGCAAGACATATAAGTGGAAAGGACCCATAAACTTATTGCCGTAAGGTTTTGAGTTGGATATGGTGTCAAGCC
This sequence comes from Hevea brasiliensis, assembly GCF_030052815.1. Lineage (NCBI taxonomy): Eukaryota > Viridiplantae > Streptophyta > Magnoliopsida > Malpighiales > Euphorbiaceae > Hevea > Hevea brasiliensis. Next base: position 88,589,736 of record NC_079494.1, on the reverse strand, counting down.
CATGAGTGTGTTCTTTCACAAGGCCCATCAAAGAAGGATTCTTTGTAGGCACTTTAGGCTCCCCAGATTTCTAACAAGGGGTATTAGAGCCTTGGTTTAGTAAGGGACAAGTATGGAAACAGTGGTTAGTGATTCTCATGATGCTCTGACACGTGGATGAAAGAGTCAGGAGACTCCTAATAGGCCCAATGGAGTAGGAAGGCACTCTTCTGGAGAAGAGCAGACCGATGGAGTGGGAACTCTTAATACACATGATGATGGAACACGTGATGGCTCTGGCATGGCTCTTAGAGGTGCATGCTCAAGTGGGTTGAGTGGAGTAATTGGGGCTCTTGGTGACACTGTAATACTTGAGTTAAGAAAAAAGGCTTCCGTTTAAGAGGGAGTAGGCCCAGTAAGCCCAATCTAGAAGAAATTTGCACTTGAGGGGGAGATTGTTGGGAATATACAAGTGTGGAATTCCCACATCAAAAAAAGATGGGATAAGTGAGAGACATATAAGTGGGAATGACCCATAAACTCATTTCCTTAAGGTTTTGAGTTGGATATGGTTTCAACCCCATGAGTGTGTTCTTTCACAAGGCCCATCAAAGAAGGATTCTTCCTAAGTACTTTGGGCTCCCCAGATATCTAACACTCTAATTAACCCTTGATTTGAAGATTGGGAGAAAGAAATTAAAGAAAATTAGAGAGTTTTGAAAGATTGAAAAATTACCTAAGTGAGGTAAGTACACTTCAAACCTTTCTACCTATTCAATTCTTGAATTCAAGTTGAATTATGGGAATTCGACATGGAAAACATGAAAATTATGAACGCATGGGAAAGTAGTAAATTCGGCCAACCATGAGTAACCTAGGCTTTTGATGTATTTTGGTTGAATTAAACATGAAGATTAGCTTATATGAAGTGGTATATATGATTAGTATGCTAAATTGCATGAGTTTGCATGAAATTGAGAAGATGAAAATTTAGGGTTTTGGTGAAAATTAGGGTTTTATAGTATGTTATGCCATTGACGTTTACAAGGCTTAATTGTGGTCATTTGGCATATTTATTTGAGAAATTGTGTTGAATTAATGAAAGGAATTGATGGATTGTAGTGTGATGAGTTGTTAGAATTTTAGACCCTTGAGTCCAGCAAGTTTGAATAAGTATAATTTGAGCTACATATCTCCAATTGGTGTGAAGCTAATTGGATATGAAACATAAGACATAGGGCTAGAATCTTCATGAAGGCACCTTGCAGAGAAAATGACCATAAGTTGACCTAAATGAACCTTGAATTCGGAATTGATGTTCTGGACCTGACCAAAAATGACCAAATGAACAGTACTTAGTAAATTAGGCATAACTCACACTAAAAAACTCCAAATTAGGTGATTTTTAAACCAATGGAAACTTGAGACATAGGAGAACAATTCTTATGGGGATCATGGAGCCAAATTATGGCCCTAAGTTGATCAAATTCCTAGATAAATTTGGTCTAGCAAATCTGCCCTGATTCTGGACTAACCTGGGAATCTTGAACAATGAGTCATCCAACCAGTATTGGAAGGATTACCATAAATTAGGCTATAAAACTGCAAATGTAGTAATTCCAAAGCCAAAATTCTTATAACACATGGAACTACAACTTTTGTGTTTTAACCATAACGCAAATCTTAGGGCAACTTAGGAAAATTGCTAGAGCAAATTAGGAATGCATAAGTTGGATTTTCTGCAATTCTGCTAAATGGCCTTATGACCCTCGAATGTTTAATAGGTCATAACTTTCTCTAAAAAGTGTCAATTGAAGTGATTTAAACTGATTTGGAAACCTAAGACAAAGGCCTAAAATATTGTTTTAGGGAGTAAAGCCAAATTATGACCTTAAGATGCCTGGATATAGAATGAAAAGTTAAGGTATAAATCTGGAAAACTTAGAATCTCAGGATATGGCACTTGGAACAGTGTTTAGTAATTTGGCCATAACTTGAGATCCAGAACTCCAAATTGAGTGATTCAAATTGGAAAAAAAAACTAAGACATAGAGGAATAATTTTCATGAGGACACTCTACCCAATTATGACTGGAACTAGGTTAAAAAGGGGTTGCAATGTCAGGGTCTAGAACTGCCCTGGATCCAAAATACATTGAATATTTCAATGTCTACTTAGGGATGCATTAGGTATTTAGTTGATTAGCTATTGAAGATAATTGGAATGAGCATCGAATCTTAGTAATTGTGTGATTTTAGTGGACAAAGAAACTTTCAAGGAAGGGAAGGATTAAGCCAAGAAAAGAAAAGTCAAAGAAGGTTTGTGCACAATTAACCTTTTTCCTTGTTTTTAAATTGTAATTGACTTGAATAAATTTTATATGCATAAGTTATGCTTTTTATTTGTAATTGAGAACTTTAAATTGTTGAATTGACTTTGTATGATTTAAATAAGGTTTCTTCTATGCATCTAATAATTTATTTCATGATTTTGAGGATTATGAATTGTGAACTTGATGTGTTGCCAATCACGTGCATGAATTTTCAATAATTAAATATGTTTATTAATTTGTAAATGCATTTTATGAATAGAAATTGTTTTAAATATGTTTTGAAAACACAATCGACATGGCAATGTAATTTGTGCTTCTCATTAGCTAGCTTAGTAAGATGATATTTGTTATGATCTCCTCTACTTGTTGGGGTTGAGTTTCCTCCCTCTCTGGCTTGCCAGTTGAGGTAGAGTTCGGATGAGTACTCATATATACTGGCTAGTCTTTGGTGTCTCCCTTTAGCTTTGGTTATTAGGGAGAGTTTACTTTGTTATGTCATGGTGTACAACGTGGCATCTATCGAAAATTTTGTATCATGGGTCTAACTATATGAATTGTTGGCAACACCCTTAAACTGTGATTATTTTATAAATGTTTTATCAATGATTTTAACTTATTATGATGATTTCATGGAAATAGGACGATTTAAATAAAATGTGATTAAAATAAATGATTTGTTTTAATTGATAAATATTGGATTATCTTCGTGAATTGATACGCTTTGATAAATTATGCTTTACATTGAATTTTAAATTATTAGTTGTACGCCACTAAGTTCACAGCTCAGTAATAGCTTTGTATGCTGTCGTAGGTGAATGAAATGATAGAGCAGCTGAGTGAGATTACTTAAAGCTGTGAGTTGAAGTTGTGTCGGGATTATTTTCGGGTATATCATAGGTATACCCTTATACATTAAATTTTGATGTAATCAAGTAGCTATTTGTATGTAATTACATTCGAGCAGTTGTACAGAAAAAAAAATTGTAATAAAATTTTGGGATTATAATTATTGTATAATTAACTTGAGATTTTATTTACATGTAAACTTTTGTAATATTAATTTTGTTACTTCAAAGAATGCAAACATTTAAATTTCTTTCTAAATCTTGTAAATGATGAATTATTTTCTTATGATGAAATTTGTTGAGAATGAAATGAGATGATTTGAGTTGATTTAGTTCCAATTGGGTATGATATATTTTTATAAATTATTTTTCAACAGGTTTGAAGAACTATTTTTATATAATTTTAGCCATAACCACGCGAATTTTTCACAAAATTTTAAAAATGCCTAATTATTTCTCAATAAGTTTTATGACATATACTTGAATTGAAAACACTTCAATTAAATTTTTATCACCACACTAAACTTAAAAATAAATTTGTTTTATCAAAATCCCTTGTAGTATATTTAATAGATTATCAGTAGGTGAAGTTTGGTAATTTATTAGTTATACTACGAGATCATGTCATGTCTTACAGAGGGGTAAGATGTGACATGTTTAAGTGGTATTAGAGCTAGTTTTTAATGTAAGTTTTGAACTGTGAATTTGAAATGCTTTTTGATAGGTACAACAAGTCAAATGTTTAATACATATAGTACATTCACATCATGAATATGAACTAACAGGGAGAAATCTCCTTGTGTTGGGTGTAACACCGTCACTGTAACAATTCTGTGCATTCTACTATTTTGGTGACCAGTGTCGTTCTGGACAACTAGAACATCTGGAAAAACATTAAAGTGAGGAGCCATAATTAACTCAAATATTAATAAGAAAAATTTAGAAAAAACTTTAGAAATAAAATACAACCAAGTTAAATGAGCCAGTGCCCTAGCGATGGGTAACCCAGTGGAAAGTTGTTGTTTTCACAGCTAGAAGCCCTAAACCCGAGAGAAAATTCATAAAATAATTTTTGGGACTCCAGAGAAGAGTCATTGAGGTTCTGGTGGCATTAGAATGCCAAGAAAATACTTAGAAAAATTTTTCGATCGGTACAGACGATTTTGGCTCAATAAGCCAAACCCTTATTTTGGTCATTTCGTCTTCAGAGATGATTTTTGACCTACTTGTCCAGTTAACTAAATAATTATTATGATCTAAAATATGAATTAATATTCCTAAAAATTTAATTGAAAATGAGTAGAAAAGAAATGGAAAGAAAAATGAAAGAAATTGGGAATTATGACATCACATGATGTCATTAAAATGCCCCTACCCAATCACAATTTAACAAATTAACTAAAGAGATAAAAAAGAAACAAAAATGAGATAAAAACAAAAGAAATTAGCAGCCTCTTCTTCCATAACAGCCGAACCAAAAGAAAGAGAGAGAGAAAGAGAGAGAGACCTCCATTGATGCACTCACCCAAGCTCCAAAACTTAGCCAACTACACCATAAAACCTCATAACCCCTTCCTGAAAAATTGATCTTACACCTTGGGCAAGTTAGAGGTAGCAAAAAAAAAAAAAAAAGAGTTTTCAAGCTTGGGAATTTCCATAAGTGAGGTTAGTGCCTCATTTTTCTCTCTTGCATCTTTATTTCTTGTTAGAACAATAAATTAAGTAATGAATTGAAAATTTTGAAGCAAACTATACATGTTAGGGTTTCTTTAAATTTTGGCAGCCATGAAATTCCATGAGTTTGATGGACTTAAAATGATGTAGGGATGTCCCTTGACATATATAAGTGAGATAAAAACTTTAGTTGTATGTATAATGCAAGATTTGAGAAAGTGAGAACTTAGGGCTTTGAGCAAATTGAGGTTTTGCTCCTATAATGGTGTAGGAACATTTTAATGGTCAATTAGTGGCCATTTGGCAAGTTTTAAAATGAATATGAAGTGAATTGAGTCATTGAATGTTGGAAAGGGTAGGCTACCTTGTGTGTTGCAGTTTGGACGCTCAGAGTGTAGTGTGTTTGGAGAGCCTTAACTGAACTTGTGTAACTCCAATTCATGCAAGGTCAATTGGAGGTAAAACTAGATACATAATGCCACAACTTTGGTGAAGGAACCATGCCAGAAAACCAACCTAAGTAGCCCTAAAAATTGACCTAATCCGGGTGACCAATATGCTACCCTTGGAAAATGACCAAAATTAACAGTGTTTATTCATTTTGTCATAACTCAGTGTAGAAATGTCCATTTGACCTGAATTTGATATCAATGGAAAGATTAGACAATTTAGGACAACTTTCATGAATACCATAACTCTAAATTCTAATAGAACTAGATGAAATTGTCCATCAAAGTGAGGACATCTAAACTGTAGAATTGATTCTGCCTAGAAATTTTGGAAAAATTGCAATCCAGCCAGTTATGCTATTTAGACCATAACTTGAGCTACAAACTCCAAATGGAGTGATTCAAAATGTGAAATGAACTAGACACAACAAAGAACAACTTTGATTCAGAACACTTGGCCAAATTCTCACTGTAGAATGGCCTAATTGAACAGTGAACTCTAGCACCCAAAAACTGAAATTTTGATTTATTCTCCATTGGTTAGGAGTATGGATTGGCAACTAATGCCAACACTTTTGGGAACAAAAATGTGGTAAATTCATGTGATTAGGACTGATGTAACTATTATCCATTGGAAAGTCAATAATTTGACCTAAATAGTAAAAGGAATAGTAACCTTACATGTAAAACATAAAAATTCAATCAATAACTTTGTAATGTGCTCTAGTACACCTAGTAAGATTGGTTTGGATAGGTTGGCATGCTAATAGGGTTCAGTTGGCAGTACTGCATATGGCATTATGCCATTCTGATGTTATGGTGATACTTGGCCTTATACCTAATAATTATTACAGCTCATTAGCTGTTCTATTGCACACCGGGAGATACATATTTGACCGATGGTGTGACGGCTCGAGGTACTTGGTACCAGTGCCAGTTTACCTATTTATCCAGTCCAGTCATCCAGTATAGGTTACTTGGGCAACCAAAAAATGAAAGTTGATAAATTTTATGAAATAATTGACATAACAAGTACCAAATAAATAGACTATAAATATTTAACAAAAATTTGTCTGCATGAGATATCAATATATACACTGCATATTTATTTTTTTTTTTAGTTCTTTTTATTTTATTATTGGCACCACTAAGCATTATTCCTTAGCACGTTGCTTTTTGCCATGCATAGGTTCTAGAGAACTGACAGAGAGCCCAGTAGACCACAGACTAGGTGAGGCCGTTCATAATTTTGCATAGTATCCGTGTCACCTCACAGACTTCAGTGCATTGGTAAGACACTAGGTCCCATTTTGGTATTTTGTACTATTTGTATTTTGTAATTAAAATTTTATTTTCTCATGTATAATTGGAACTCATATAATATATTTAGGTATTAATGCAAATATTTGTAATTTGTGTTTATAAATGAAAATAGAGTATTTATTTATGATTTATACATGATTATCATGTGAAATGAATGAATGACAAATGGAAGAATTTTTAAGAAGTGGTTGAGAAATATTGAGATATGTTGATATAATGGAGTTTGAGAATGATTGAAAATGTATTGGAAGTGTTTTTCACAGGTTCCAAAGAACTGCTTTCTCCATTTTTAGCCGGTACTCTGCCAAATTTTCTATAAAACTTTTAGAACCTCAAATGAATTTATAATTTCAATAAATGACTTAAATTAGTTAGATTTCACAAATTATTCTTCATAACCATGAAGAAATGAATTAAGGAAGGATAAAAAATAATTGAGATAAAATATGGTGTTCCAGTACATAATGTGACATATCTTGCTCGGCTATACTATAGACGGGTAAGGGGTATCACATTTAATGGTATCAGTGCACGGTTTAGGCATTTCTGGGTTTAGATCGAGTCCATACCATGCATTGCATTTGTAAGAGTCGAGGTGACACTAATGCAGATCTATTTATTTTTCTTATTTTGATTAGGATATGGACCCCACATCATAGAGAGCAGTAAATGAGAAAGTGAAGAGTCATGCTCCACCTGTAGCTAAGACTGGAGGCCAGGGAGAACCTGCTCCACCAGCACCAGCAGTGCCTGCACAGCCTCCACCGACTACGTTTCAGCAAATGGCTAAATTTTTCAGACAAATGGCAGGATTAATGCCACCACCACCACACCACCACAGTAAAAATCCCATATGGAAGAACTAAGAAAATTTGGAGCAGTGGATTTTTTTGGCAAGAGAGAAGATGATTCTGTTGTAGCTGAGAATTGATTGAACAGAATAGGGAGAGTTTTAAAATAACTCCACTGCACCACAGAACAAAACCTATAAGCTGCTGTATCTCTACTGCAAGATGATGCATATCAATGGTGAGATACAGTGTCTAGTGAAGTGCAGCTAGAACAAAAAACCTGGGACTTCTTCCTCTCAGAGTTTAAAAAGAAGTATGTGGGTAGTGTATATCTGAAAGAGAGAAGAAGAGAATTCATTAACCTGAGGCAAAGATTGTCACACCTTACCCCTCTGTAAGGCATAACATGATCCCGTAGTATACCTAATGAATTACCAACTCCGTCTACTGATAACCCATTAAATACACTACAAGGGATTTTAAAAACTTTTCTTACTTCTTTTACAGTGGTGAGCACTATTTACAGGTGTTAAAGACTTTGGTGAACTGAAGTGAAATAACTAACTCATTTGATTTATTTAGAATTTCTGTAAAATTTTTGGCAAAGTGCCCTCTGTATTTTGGATAAAACAGTTCTTCAGAAAACCTGTAAAAGCACTTCTATAATTTTCCAAATTTCAACTTCAATACATTTCTCAACACAACAATTCATCAACTCAATTCCATAGAAATTTTTCAAAGTCTAAGATAAGGAAATATAATATAACTTTTACAATCCAAAACACTTATAATTAATTTACAACTTCAAGTACAATTTAATTTAATTTACAACTGCTCAAAACCAAATACAATATGTACATACAGTGTCATACATTACAGTACAAAAAGCAAAAGCGGCATACTCAATATACTGTAATCCCTCATTGGATGTATATGCACCTAGTCTATCTCTCTACTGCGACAAAGAATAAAGCTATCGAGACAATGTCTCAGTGGTGCACAACATTAACCAAATCCAATTTAAATCACAATTCATAAGTCATGTAAATAGTGGATACTTAAAATCATAATTAAATTCAAGACAATAATTGTCAACAAGAATTTAAACTCCATTTCTCAATATCACAATATTTTTCCATAAGTCAGTTCAGTCTTGAATTCAAAAGGATATGTCAATGAGAGTTTAAATCCATTTCACAATCTCATAGTGCACATTAATAAATCACACACACTTAATCATGATCCATAATTCAATTCATCCCAAAAGCCGAGGGCTAATGAGGTATTCAATTCATCCCAAAAGTCGATGACGAATGAGGAATAACATGGCTAGCTAGCAAAAATATGAGTACTCATTCTATTCGTCCTCAACAGGCACACACCTCAACACTTCAGCCAGAGAGGGAATTCAATTCATCCCACTAGACAAGCTAGAGAGGAATACAATCAATATACATGATAGTGTGGTTTCAAACCATTTCTAATGCTTTTTAATCAATAAGTATCCATCAAATATCATTCAAACAATTTTTTTTCAGTTTCACAATTTAAAACAATAATATACAAATAGTCATAATTTATTTCAATTGAAAATAATTCAAAAGAAATAGTTGTTGTGCACAAACCTCTGATATTTGTCTCTGGTCTTGACTCAGATTTCTTTCCCTTGAGTCCTTGTTAATCGAGAAACACAATTTGAAGTGTTTGATACCAAATTAAACTATCTCTATCGATGGGGTTTGGTAAATAATGCGAACTCAATTATTCGCTTAATCACCTAATATACCGACCCTCGATGCGTTTTAGGTAAATTAGGTTTTAGTGTCGTTATGTCACACTCGATAGGGTTTTAGGTTTGGTATGTTTTACCAAAGTCATTTCCTCGCTTAGTGCATTTTAATGCAAATTCTCGGATTCGAACACTGGTTTGACCTAACCGACGATCTAGTTTCCTCGGTTTTCGAGTCTCGGTCGAAACTACAAACTTGTAGATCTAGGTCTTATTGCACGCGGTGCAAAATTTCAGGTCAATCCGAGTTAAGTAGACCAAGTTATGGTCATTACACTATTGCTGGTCAAATGGTACCATTTTAGGTAAATTTTAGGTCAAAGTGGTCAATTCTGGTTCGGCCAGTTTTTGGACCCGAACTTGTGCAAGTTGTTTGACTTGCTTATGGTCATTTCTGGGCTTTGGTGTCTTCATAAGACTTGTAGGTATGGGTCTTAGCTATTCTTGGTCAAAATTTCAGGTCAATTGGACCTGGTTTAAGTGAGTTATGGCCTAAACACTCACTGCTGCCCAATTGGTCATTTTTCAGGTCCTAATTGCATCTAATCCGAATTGGTCAAATTTTTAGGTCACCTTGCAAGCAGAATTTTGGCATGGTTTCTCAATGAAAGTTGGCACATTTTGTGCCTAGTTTCACCTCAAATTGGTCTCATACTAATTAAGGTTACACATTCAAGGTTATAGGCCAAAATATACACTGCCCTTAATATGCATTACACATCCCAACTTCAAACACACACTTACCTTTGCAAGGTTCACTTCCATACCCTACCAAACTGTTTTGGCACATTACCAACAACATTTTCTACATTACATTTGCATTATTTTGGGCAGATTCCAATCACCCTTAACACACCAAATATCATTCACAATTATAATTCTAAGTACCATTACAAATACACCTAAACATTACAAACTTTACATACACTTTACAACATTAATTTACATACATAACATCCATCCTTCTAGGTCAATATGCTGCCCACACTTCCTTCAATATACACCATTTCTCAAGTGTCCACAAGCTGCCACAAATCACTCATCAACATCACATTGCCATACCATATGCTAATTCCCATCAAAGTGCATAATTCACCATATATACATGCATTAAATCACTAGGTTACTAACTCACCATGAACAACATTATTTCTCAACAATTATATGCACAATTTCCTCATCAAAACGTGACCATGGCTGTCCAAAATGACAACAACAATAACCCTTCAAACTCAAAATTTTCCTTCACCAAACTAACACCCATAACATGAACATAAACTTTAACAAAGGATTTCTCAAAAATACAAACTTACCTTTATTTGTAACTTGCTAAACCTTCACCAAACTTCCCAAAATTGGTATCAATATCTTCCTTGTGGTGTGTAGACCATTTTTCATGAAAGGACCTAAGAGCTTGGAGTTGAAAATGGAGGATGGATCAAGCTCAAAGAAAACGTTAATGGAGGTTTTCAAGGGTTCATCAATTCGGCAATGTTGGGAGGTTTTGAGGAAGATGGGATTTCAGGTGGTTAGTGGACCACTTCAGCCATATTTCATGTTTAATAAATCCTATAGTGGTCCACTAACTAAAATTAAAACATTTTATAAGTTAATTTTTCAATTAATCCACATTTAACCCATTATTTCCACTATTTATTTTAGGTACCACCAAATTAATTTTTCATTTCATTTTCTAAGTGTAATACTATTTATTTTTAATGGACATTTAGGTCAAAAGACAATTCGGGATGTCAAATGACCATAATGCCTGCTCGTGGCTTTCCGATTTTGTATTTTGTCTGTTTTTCGATTTCTCACTTTTCTTTGTACTAATTATTTAATTTTTCTTTGATCTTTCTAATGATATTTATTCTTCAATAAGGGTCTATTTAAGTCCTAAAATTGTTTTCGGTTCCCTAGTCAACGGTCCACGCCGTGACCTCCCGGTGCGGTCACCCATCGCTAGGTTTCCCGGCTCACTTACTCGGTTACATTTCTTTGCTATGATTTTTCCTTGGTTTTTCTTGTATTTTCTTTTCTTGTATTTTATTATTTTATGCCTCCTCACTCATATTGAAGTACGGTTCTAGACATCCTAGCAGTCCGGACAGCACTGGTCACCGGAGCAGTAGAACGCACTACCGAACTTAGGGGTGTTACAAAGATAGCTGATAGTGGCAGAGTATGAAAAAGAATTTGTTAGATTAAGCCGTTATGGAACGGAGATAGTCCCTAATGAGGCTGAAAGGTGTAAAAGATTTGAAGAGGGGCTAAATGACAACATAAAGATAATGATCACTGCCTTTGCGAATTACAGACTTCACCAAGTTAGTCGAAGCTACAATAAAAGTTTAGAAAGTCAGAATAAGTGAGCAGACCAGAAGAGAGAGATAATAGAAGAGGGGCCCAGGTCAGTCTAGCTCATCTCCTGCACCTAGAAAGAAGTTTAGAGATCCACCTGCTCAGAGTTCAGGTCAGCCTCAAGGTCAGGGTCAGTCCTAGGGGCTCAGGCCACAGTTCACATCAAGGAGAGGCCAGTCCACACCCTTAGTGGGCAGCTCTTTAGGGACGATGTTCAGGGGACCAGCCCCAACATCTTCTGCTTGTCCACATTGCCTAAAGTGGCATAAGGAGGAGTGCTAGAGAGTGACGGGTGCCTGCTTAAGGTGTGAGTCGACAGAGCATCAGTTAAGGAACTGTCCACGCAGAACTGCCACAACTCCTCCAACACAAGTAGATAGACCTGCCCCTGCACCTCAAAGGGGTAGGAAGTCCGGTAAATCTAAGGCAGTTGGTCCATCACAGAGACCTGCATCTGAGCCAATAGAGAGGCAAGAGGCTAGAGCACCTGCAAAAGCTTATGCCATGAGAGCTCAGGAGGAGCAAGATGCCCTGGACGTCATTAAGGGTACGTTCTCCCTCTACAACTCATATGTGCATGCATTGGTGGATCCATGATCCACTCATTCATACATCTACATCAACCTACCCGTAGAAAGGGGGATACTAGGAGGGGAGAGTGACCAAGACATTTTGGTCACTAATCCATTGGGCCATAGTGTAGTGGTGAACAAAGTTTACAAAGGTTGCCTATTATGGATTCAGAGGTATGAATTCTTAGCAGACCTGATTGAATTGCCTTTCCATGAGTTTGACATGATTTTGGGAATAGACTGGTTGTCACGTCATCAGGCAATGGTTGATTGTAAATTAAAGAGAATTTCCTTAAAAACTCTTGAGGGTAATGAGATTACAGTTTTGGGGAGAAAGAACAGATTTCTTGTCCAATGTCATGTCAGCCACAGTTGCAAGAAAACTGATGAGAAAAGGCTGTGAAGCCTACCTAGCACATGTGGTGGATACTAGGTAGGCTAAGCCAGATCTGTGTGACATACCCACAGTAAGAGACTTCCCAGATGTGTTCCCTAAAGAATTGCTTGGTTTACCACCAGAAAGGGAAGTCAAATTTGCTATTGAAGTACTGGCGGGTACAGCACCAATCTCTATTGCTTCTTATAGGATGGCACCTACTGAGTTAAAGGAGCTGAAAATCCAGTTGCAAGAGTTACTGGATAAGGGGTTCATACACTCTAGTGTGTCACCATGGGGAGCTCCAGTGCTACTTGTAAAGAAGAAGGATGGGACTTTGAGCTTATGCATCGATTACTGGCAGTTGAATAAAGTGACTGTGAAGAACAAGTATTCGTTGCCTAGAATTGATGATCTGTTTGATCAGTTGAAGGGAGCAGGAGTATTTTGCAAAATTGATCTCAGATCAGGGTATCATCAGTTGAGGGTGAAGGATACAGATGTGCCAAAGACTGTATGTAAGACCCGGTATGGGCATTATGAGTTCATGGTGATGCCCTTTAACCTAACAAATGCACCAGCAGCATTCATGGACCTTATGAACCGTATCTTCCATCCATATCTAGATCGGTTCATAGTGGTCTTTATTGATGATATTTTAGTGTATTCTAAGACCAGGGGAGAACATAATGAACATTTAAGGATTGTTTTGTAAACCCTAAGAGAAAAGAAGCTATATGTTAAGCTATCCAAGTGTGACTTTTGGTTGAGTGAGATTGCATTTCTTGGACACATAGTGTCAGCTGATGGGATTAGGGTGGATCCCAAGAAGATAGAAGTAGTGATGGAATGGAAGCCTCCCAGAAATACAACTGAGGTCAGAATTTTCTTGAGGCTATCTGGGTATTATAGAAGATTTGTGAAGGGATTTTCTTTAATAGCTGTTCCAATGACTAAGTTGTTACACAAGAATGTCAGATTTAATTGGAATGACAAGTATCAGGTGTGACACCCCTTACCCTTGTACAGTATACCCGAGTAAGCTATGTCACACGGTGTACCGAAACACCCTATCTTATCTCAATCATTTTTATTCTTTTTAATTCATTTTCATCATAGTTTTGAATATAATTTGTGAAATATAGTTCATTTAAGTCATTTATTGAAATTATAAATTATTTGAGGTTCTGAAAATTTTTAAAGAAAATCCGGCAGAGTACCGGCTAAAAATGGAGAAAACAGTTCTTCGGAACCTGTGAAAAACACTTCCAATAAACAAATTCATTCATTCTCAACTCCAATATCATCACAAAACTCAATATCAAGATCTCAACATTTCAATTTCAATTCTCAGTCATCCATCACATGTGATGATCACATATATATCACAAATAAACATTTACTTTTCCATTCACAAATACAATTTTTCATAATTTACATAAACATCAATATACATTACACAAGTTTAATTTCATATGAGAAAATCAAAATTTAGTTACAAAATGTCAAAATGACACCTAGTGTCCTACCAATGCAATCGCAGGTTGAGGTGACGCGACAGCGTGCGAATCGCAGGATAGACTCACCCAGTCTGCGGTCTACTGGGCTCACGATCAGTATCTCCAGTACCTACGCATGGCAAAAGCAACGCGCTAAGCAATAATGCTTAGTAGTGCAATAATAAAATAAAAGAAATAGCAAGAAATAAATATGTAACGAATGTATATGTTTTATTTGTTAGGTATTTGTATATCATTTACTTTGTCCACTTTTATTCATTTGGTTGACCCAAGTAACCTACACTAGGCGACTGGACTGGATAAACGGGTAAACTGGCACTGGGTATCAAGTACCTCGGGCCGTCACACCATCGGTCACATAGGCATCTCCGGTGTAACAAACGGCTAACAATGTCAGAATAATATCGTGCACAAAGCCAAAGCTCAATACAAGGTCGAATGGCTAAAAGCCATGAAATCACGAATGGCATATTGCCATGTGCGATCGCTAATCGAACCCTATTGGCATGCCAAACTATCCAAACCAATCATGTTAGGTATACTAGGGCATTTGAAACTTTTAAATTCTTCAATTTGTGCATTTCAAGTTTTGATGTCACTATTCACCTCATTGGTCAACAAAAATGTTGACTTTTGGATAGAAAATAGGTGTATTGGTTTTAACACCCCAAACATACCACATTTTGTATTTAAAACTTGTTGGAATTGATTGCCATTTCCATTCCTCAACTTAATTCTAAGAGGGCAGAAATTTCAGTTTTTGAGACCTAAATTTACTGTTCTATTGGGCCCTGTTGCAGTGGGAATTTGAGGAAATGACAAACATGAAAGTTGTTCCTTATTTTGTCTAGTTGAATTTCCTTTTTTGAAGCACTCCATTTGGAGTTTTGTAGCTCTAGATATGGCTCAAAAACCACAGCTGGCCGGATTGACAATCTGCAGAATTGACCATATCTACAGTAACATGAACAGTGACTGTGATTGCATTTTTGAATTGGTTATGGCCATAATTTGGGGTAGGTTTCTTCATGAAAGTTGTTTTTCTATGTCTTAACTTGTTGCTGTAAAAATTTCAGGTCAATTGACCAAATCTACAGTGTGTTATGGCCAAATGAACAGTTACTGTTCATTTGGTCATTTTGCAGAATCAGTTGCAGGGTATCCGGATTGGGGCCAAGTTTTGGTCCTCTTGCTTTGGTCTTTTGGGCATGGTTTCTTCAGAAAAAATGTGCCATTATAAGCCTAGTTTCATGTCCAATTGGCCAAACACCAATTGGATCAACACAGCCAAAGTTATGGCTGTGTAATTGGACTGGATTCTCAGTCCCCATTCTGCTGTCTTTAGGCAGCATAGTCATTCTCTTTGCCAAGCCATTTTTCAGTCCAATTTATGGTCAACATACCTCAAATGGTCACTAATTGACCATTAGAGTGTTCTTTAACAGTTTCATAAGCCAAGTCAAAGTTTCACTTCTCAAAACCCTAATGTCCAACTCAATTTACCCATAAACCTCAATTAGCACACTAGTTCAACATCCATGCATATTCATACCTTAAACACCATTTCTAGCTCACTTTAAGTCCATTAAAACAATCAAAACCATTCCTCTATTAGGGCTGCTGAATTCTATGGTGGACATACACATGAATTTGTTTCATTTATTTCACAATTTCTCATCCATTACAAGCCTCAATCATGGAATTAATGAGTTTTAACTACATATATGCACTAACCTCTTGTAGGGAGATTTTTCCCAAGCTCAAAACTTCACTTTCCTTCTTCTTCTTGGCTGCCAAAAGCTTCCCCAAGTGATATGGTCAAGGTTTAATGAAAGGGGTTAGGGTTTAGTGGTGTAACAAAGGAAGAAATTAAGCTTGATTGAAAAAAAATCAATGGAAGGGTCTAGGGCATGTTTCGGCTGGCTTTTGGGGAGGGAGATGGCTGCTGCAATTTTTGTTATTTTGGTCTTCTTTTAGTCTCTTTTATTTGTTAGTCAATTAGTTGCTTAAGTGTGATTGGTGGAAAATTTTAAATGACATCACAATGATGTCATAAATAAGTCTTTTTCCCATTTTCCTTTCTTTTCTCCACTACTCATTTTCAATTTAATTTCTAGTAATGTTTATTCATATTTTATGTCATATTAATTATTTACTCAACTGGACAAGTCGGCCAAAAATCACCTCTGAAGGCGAAATGACCAAAATGCCCTCCGTTTGGCTTAACGGGTCAAAATTGTCTGTACCGATTGAAAAATTTTTCCAGATATTTTCTTGGCATTCTAATGCCATAGGAACCTCAATAACCCTTCTCTGGAGTCCCAAAAATTATTTTATAATTTTTCCCCCGGGTCTAGGGCTCCTCGTTGCGAGAACCGCAACTTCCCTCTGGTTACCCATCGCTAGGGCACTGGCTCGTTTAACTTGGTTGTATTTTATTTCTAAAATTTTTACTAAATTTTTCTTATTAATATTTGAGTTAATTATGATTCCCGACTTTAGTTTAAATATTTTTCCGGATGTTCTAGCTGTCCGGACCGACACCGGTCACCGGAACAGTAGAATGTACGGAGTTGGTACAGGGAGGGTGTTACATCAGGCCAGTTTTGAGAAGTTGAAGGCTATGTTGACAGAGGCACCAGTGTTAACATAGCCACTATCGGGAAAGGATTTTGTGGTATACAGTGATGCCTCACATAATGGGTTAGGGTGTGTATTGATGCAAGAGAGGAAGGTGGTTGCCTAAGCTTCCAAGCAGCTAAGGCCACATGAACAGAATTACCCTACCTACGATTTAGAACTTGCAGCAATTATCTTCACATTGAAGATATGGAGGCACTACTTGTATGGTGAAAAGTGCTATATTTACACAGACCACAAAAGTCTAAAATATTTACCAACCCAAAAGGAGCTCAACCTTAGACAGAAGCGATGGATTGAGTTCCTAAAGGACTATGATTGTGTGATTGACTATCATCCTGGGAAGGCAAATGTAGTTGCAAATGCTTTGAGCAGAAAATCCATCACAACTTTGAGATCATTGAATGCCTGTCTATCCTTGGCTCGAGAAGGAGCTATTTTGGCTGAATTGCAAGTGAGGCCAAACCTGCTACAGCAGATTTTAGATGGGCAGAAGGTAGATGAGAAGTTAATGGCTATTATGAGTAAAATCTCATAAGGGAAGGAAACTGATTATGAGGTGAAAGTAGATTGGTGTCTGTACTATAAAAGAAGGATGTGTGTAACAGATGATGGGAAATTGAAAGCCAATATTCTAAAAGAGGCACACACCAGTGTTTATGCTATGCACCCAGGAAGTACAAAAACGTACCATGACCTGAAGCTTCATTATTGGTGGCCTGGTATGAAGAAGGATATAGCTGAATATGTGACTAAATGCTTAATATGTCATCAAGTCAAGGTAGAACATCAAGTTCCATCGGGTTTGCTACAGCCTATACGCATACCTGAATGGAAATGGGATCGGGTCACCATGGATTTTGTAAGTGGTCTACCTCTCACCCAGAAGAAGCATGGCGCAGTATGGGTGATAGTGCATAGATTGACAAAGTCAGCATACTTTTTGCCAGTTAGGACTGACTACTCACTGGAGAAGTTAGCAGAATTGTATATCAGTGAGATATTTAGACTGTATGGAATTCCACTTTCCATTATTTCTGATCGAGACCCAAGGTTTACATCGAGATTTTAGAAGAAGTTGCATGAATCCTTAGGTATATAACTCCACTTTAGCACAACTTTTCATCCTCAGACTAATGGGCAATCAGAAAGAATAATCCAAAAATATTGAAACCAATTGAATTAATACAAATATTAAATTGAAATGATAATAATAACATGAAATATATGGTAGGTCCTTAAGGATATGCTGAGGAGTTGTGTCATTGAGTTTGAGGGAAGTTGGGATAGATACCTCCCACTGGCAAAATTTACATACAACAATAACTAACAAGCTAGCATCCAAATGGCCTCGTATGAAGCACTGTATGGGAGGAAATGTAGAACTCCAGTGTGTTAGACTGAATTTGTCACACCTTACCCTTCTGTAAGGTATAACATGATCCCGTAGAATACCTAATGAACTACCAAGCTTCACCTGCCGATAACTCATTAAGTACCCTACAAGGGATTTTAAAACATTTTTCTTATTTTTGATAAGTGGTGAGCATTTCTAATAAGTATTTTAAACATGTAATTAAGTTGAAAGCTAGTTGGAAATTTTAGCCTATTTTATTTTTCTGCAAATTTTATAAAAATTTTGACGGAGTTCCCTCTGTATTTTGAGAAAACAGTTCTTCAAATACCTGTAAAAAGCACTTCTAAAAATTTTCTCAACAACAGCTTCCATTTCAAACTCAATCTCAAACAATTTCTCAACACATTTATTAACTTTCAATTTCAAATCCAGTATCCAATGATCATCAAAATACTAACAATCCATTTCATTCAAATTAAATAAAATAGTTCCATTCATATTTCATTAGAAACAAAACAATTTGAATAGATCATTACAAAATTTACATTAAGAGAATTTCAAACTACAATATATATTACAACTTTATACAAATTTTATACAACTGCTCAAGACCCATTTTTACATGTCCATACATTTATGTGCAATATATACATCAAAAGAAATATTTACAATTAGGGTATAAATTATACTCGAAGACTTTAGGCTGAATGATCCTCAATCTTTAGCAGCTCAGTCTGCTGCTCCTCTCGTCTTTGTATCTGCGACAGCAATAAAAGCTATCGCTGAGTACTAGGGCTCAGTAGTGCACAACATACTAAAATAATCTTTATGCAAAAATAAAATCATATTTATTCAAAATTTTGACTAAACATGAGCATTAAATACAAAACATGAATTATGAGATTTTAATGCAAACCACATTCATTTCGAAGTATCAAAACACATTTCATAAAACCCACAGTTAAATCATGCCATTCGAAACAAATAGAATCTCAATAGCCAGAGGCTAAAGAGAAATCACATCACAAGGCTAGCTAGCTCAAATATATGGATATCCATTCACATCCTCTTCTACTGGCACACCTCACCACTTCTCCAGAGAAGGAATCAAAATTCGAAACTAATTACCCCCACTAGTCGTGCTAGTGAGGTGTTCAAATATATGGTCATGACACTGTGGTTTCAAAACTTATCTTAACAATTTCCTAAACATTGTCAATTCAAATATACACAATAAATTTCACAGTTTAAATGAAAACATGATAAATAATGTCACAATTAAACTTTCAACAATTCCAAAGCACAAGTAAAATACATATTTCGTTCACTTTATCAATGAATTTTAAGGCATGGAGATGTTGTGCACAAACCTCAAGCGAGTCATCCCTTAGCCTCGACTCGGTTTCTCGGGTTCCTTCCCGATATTCTTTTCAACTGAAACACACAATTTTACAATGTTTCAGTACTAGAACTTAACACAAATCCAAAATAAATTTAGCTTCACATTTACCTAGTTCTAACGTGTTAAATTCGACGTTCTCGAAATTTTTGTGTTTCGGGTTACTATTCACTACACTATTCAAGTCAAATAGTTGACTTTCTAAGGCTTAATAGGTATGGGAACTCCAACTTCACCCACATACCACATTTTGGTCATTAAATTTGTTGGTTTTGGTCATTTTCTCAAAGCTTAAATCCTTTTGGTCATTTTCTCATTTTACTTTGGTCAATTGGTTCACTAAGTTTTGGTCTATTTTTGGCCATGGTTCCTTAATGAAAATTGTGCCATTTTATGTCTATTTTCATCCCCAATTGATGGCATATCAATTGGACTTATAAAATTTTCATTTTGGTCCTTCAAAGTTGGTTTGGTAGCATGACCATTTAACCTACGAATTTGACTTACATTCTAACAATTCCCACACATCTCCTTTGGTCATTATTGACCATTTTTCAGTTCACAATTGGTGAAAGATATCATTTATGCATTTCTCCAAAATTTGGTTCACAAACCCTAACATTCAAACCCTAACTCATTCATCTCATGCATTTAACTACATTTAATGGTTTTAATGCTAATCATTCAACTAAGTAAGGTTTCTAAACTCATTCAAACCCTCAAGCCATACAAAATCATACTCCCTCCAAGCTGGTCGAATTTCAATAATAGTCCTTCCCCCATGTTTTCATTTCATTTAATTAATTCTAAGCTCATTTCAACCATCACATATGCATTTAATATGGAAAAATGACAAGTTAATAAACTAACCTCAACTTAAACACCAATTCTTCAATTCCTCTCCTCCTTTCTTCTTTCTCTCTTGTTCTTAAGTTGAGATTGCAAGGTCTAGTGAGGTTTTTAGGGGAGTTATGTAAATTGGGTGGAGGAATTTAAGCTTGGATAAAAAAATTTTCATGGGAGTTATGGAGGAAGATGGGGCGACAAGATGGAAGGAAGAAGAAGTGATTTTTACTTTTTTTTTCTTTTATTTTCTTTATTTATTTTAGTTATGGAAGACCACAAAATTTCCAATTAATTAATTAAATTAATTAGTTTAGTTATGGCATCATGCATGAGGTCATGCATGATGTCATCACCTTTTTACTTTTTTATTTTCTCTTCTTTTTTTTTATTAGTTCTTTAATTTAATTCTCGATCCCGAAGTTTTCTTTTCTCCGATTTTATTTGACAGTTAGGTCAGGAGTAAGCTTTCGGGGTCAATTGACCAAATTGCCCCTCGCAAGTTCATCCTGGTTTGCAAATAATTCCACATTTCTTCCGGCTTCCTGACCTAATTATTTGACTGGCTTAACAATTCTTTTTCGTGATTTTCTCTTTTCCACTGTGTTCATAAGGGTCCTAAGGACCGCAGCGTCACATTTTATGATTCGAAATTTGAGTTTAAAATGACTTCGCAGTCCTTCCCGAGAAGGTCACCCATCGCTGTGACTCTCGGCTCGTTTAGCTTCTTATGTTATGTTTTTCTTATTTATACTTAACTAATTGAAAATTACTAATTATTTGTGTTTATGGCTTCTCTAGTTGTCTTAGGTGTGGCTCTAATCCCCTTAATTGTCCGGACCGACACCGGTCACCAGAACAGTGAAATATACCAGGCTATACAAATAGGGGTATTACAATTCTCTGCCCCTTAAATAAATTTTGTCTCGAAATTTTACCTGGTATCAATCTCTGAACAGCTGTGGGTATTGTCTCCTCATGTCCTCCTCTCGTTCCCAAGTAGCCTCCTGGCCCGAATGATGGTTCCACAGCACTTTCACCAACGGTATCTGCTTGTTTCGTAGCTGCTTCACCTCATAAGCCAGAATCTCTATGGGTTCTTCTTCATATGTGAGGTCTGGATTTACTTCAATTTCCTCTACTGGTAGTACATGAGATGGGTCTGATCGATACCTCCTCAACATAGACACATGGAAGACGTTATGCATCTTCTCCAACTCTGGAGGTAGTGCCAAAAGATATGCCAAAGGACCCACTCTTTCTAATACCTCATATGGCCCGATAAAACGAGGACTTAATTTCCCCTTTCTGCCGAATCTCATAATCCTCTTCTAAGGAGAAACCTTGAGGAAAACTTTCTCACCCACTGCATATTCAATATCCCTTCTTTTCAAATCAATATAGGACTTCTGACGGTCTGATGCAGCTTTAAGTCGGTCTCTGATCACCCTGATTTTCTCTTCAGTCTGTTGAACAATTTCGGGACCAATCATTTTTCTTTGACCCACGTCATCCCAACACAACGGGGTTCTACATTTCCTGCCATACAAAGCTTCATATGGAGGCATCCCAATGCTTGATTGGTAGCTGTTGTTGTAAGCAAAATCAATCAAAGGCAAGTGTGTATCCCAACTACCCTCAAACTCAAACACACAAGCCCGTAGCATGTCCTCCAAGATCTGAATTACCCTCTCAGACTGGCCATCTGTCTGTGGGTGGAATGCAGTACTGAAGTTCAATTTAGTTCCTAGGACTCTCTGAAGACGACCTCAGAATCTAGAAGTGAACCTAGGATCTCTGTCTGATACGATGGATACTGGCACTCCATGTAGTCTCACAATCTCATCGATGTATAACTTGGCCAATCTTTCTAAACTGTTGTCCATCCGAACTGGCAGAAAATGAGCAGACTTGGTCAGTCTGTCAACAATGACCCAAACCGCATCATGACTCTTCTGTGTCCTCGAAAGTCCCATCACAAAATCCATCGTTATTCTTTCCCATTTCCATTCTGGTACTGGTAGTGGATGTAACAACCCAGTGGGTACTTGATGCTCTGCCTTTACTTGCTGACAAGTTAGGCATTTAGAAACAAACTCTGCCACGTCTCTTTTTAAACCCATCCACCAGTAATGCTCCTTTAGTCCTCTATACATTTTTGTACCACCAGGGCGCATAGCAAAAGGAGACTCATGTGCTTCCTTCAAAATGATCAGCCTCAAATCAACATCATTAGGAACACACATTCTACCCTGGTGTAGCAATAGACCATCATCTTTGATTGAGAACTCTGGTTTCTTGCCCTGGCGGACTTCTCCCAACAGCTTATGATACCTTTCATCATTCTGAGCCGCCATTCTGATCTGATCAATTAATACTGGCTGTACATGCCATGCAACAGCTATCTGCCCCTCATCATTAATCTCTAAACTGGCATGTAGTGACCTTAACTCATGCACCAGAGACAAAGGAGTAACCTGTAGACTTGCCATAGTCTTGCGACTTAAGGCATCAGCCACAACATTAGCTTTCCCTGGCTGATAGTTTATCAGACAATCATAGTCTTTTATCAATTCTAACCATCTCCTCTGTCTCAAATTCAACTCTTTCTGGGTGCCCAAATACTTCAAACTCTTATGATCTGTGTAGATGTAACATTTCTCCCCATACAAATAGTGCCTCCAGATCTTAAGGGCAAACACAATGGCTGCAAGCTCCAAGTCATGTGTCGGATAATTCCTCTCATGCGGTTTTAGCTGGCGTGATGCATAGGCAATGACATTTTGATCTTGCATCAACACACAACCTAACCCATTGTGACAAGCATCATCAGAATCAGTATATTCTTTACCCGTGTAGGTAAAGTCGATCGGAGCCTCACAAACATCTCTTCAATTCATCAAAACTTTGCTGGCATTTGTCCGTCCACTGAAATTTCACATCCTTTCTAAGTAGCTTGGTCAATGGAGATGCCAACATGGAGAATCCCTTCACAAATTGACGGTAGTATCCAGCTAACCCTGTAAAATCGTGAATCTGCGTGACATTTCGGTGGCTTCCAATTAAGGACTTCAATCTTACTTGGATCTACCTTGATGCCCTTCTCGATACTACATGACCCAATAAAGATATTTCTTTCCGCCAAAATTCACACTTCGACAATTTGGCATATAGTCGCTTTCTCTCAAAGTCTGCAGTACAATCCGCAGATGTCTATCATGCTCTTCTGCATTCCTCGAATAGACCAATATATCATCTATGAATACCACAACAAACTGGTCGAGGTATGGTCTGAAGATAGTGTTCATCAGATCCATAAAAGCAGCCGGAGCATTAGTTAACCCGAATGGCATAACTAGGAATTCATAATGGCCATAGCGGGTTCTGAAGGCAGTCTTAGGAATACTCTGCTCTTATACTTTCAGCTGATAATAACCTGATTTCAGGTCAATTTTGGAGAATACAGCTGCACCCCTCAACTGATCAAATAAGTCATCAATGCAGGGCAATGGATATCTGTTCTTTATAGTCACCTTATTCAACTGTCGATAATCAATACACAAGTGGAGAGTGCCATCCTTCTTCTTTACAAACAATACTGGTGCTCCCCAAGGCGACACACTAGAGCGGATAAAGCCCTTGTCAAGCAGTTCTTGCAACTGCACTTTCAACTCTTTCAATTTTGCAGGTGCCATTCTATATGGCGTTATGGAGATTGGGTCCACACCGGGCATAACATCAATCTCAAACTGCACCTCTCTTTCTGGAGGTAATCCTGGCAATTCATCAGGAAACACATCCGGAAAGTCATATACCGTAGGGATGTCCTCGATCTTTGGACTCCCACTTGGGTGTCTATCACATGTGCCAAGTATGCTTCACACTGCTTCGATCATCCTTCCGCTAGTGCAAAAAAATGATGTTTGATGGCGATAAATGCCTCTCCCCGTATTACCACATCACCGCATAAAAGGAGACCAAAAGTGATCGTCTTGATTACTGATCAATCATGGCGTGATGCCTGGCTAACCAATCCATGCCCAAGATAATATCATACTCTCTGAAGGGCATTTCAATCAAGTCTGACAGGAAAACATGTCCTTGGTTCACCAAAGGACAGTCTCTATAGATTTTGTTGACCCGGACCTCTTGTCCTAACGGACTAGTTACTAGCACTTCAAAACCCATTTGCACACATGGAACAGCAAGTGAACTGACTATGCTAGCACTAACATATGAATGGGTTGAACCCGGATCAAATAACACAAATACATCTTGATTAGAGATAGAGAATATACCAGCTACCACATCAGAAGTCTCAGCCTCTTATCGCTATCTCATTGTGTAGATTCTGGTTGAAGCACTTCCTCGTCCTGACTTACCAACTATGCCCTGATTGCCTGAAGTAGTGCCTCTACCTCTGCCTCTTCCTCTGCCAACTGACTGTGAACCTCTGGGAACAGGACTCTGAATAGATCCCTCGACAGTAGTAGGAGCTGGACCATATCTTGAAGACGGAGCACTAGTGCAGTCTCTTGCTAAATGACCCTTGCCTCCACAGTTAAAGCAGGCTCCAGTGGCCAAATAACATTCCCCTCCATGAACTTTGCCACAAGTTTCACAGGGGCGGGCAGAATATGAACCCCTGCTCGACTGCTGTCCAAACCTAGGGAGTCTCTGTCCAGAAAATCTGCCTCTACCAAATCTTCCACCTCGACCCTTGCTGGGTCCACTAAACTTCTTTCTCTTTCCAGAGGTAGCACCAGAACTCTGTTCCACTGATTTTTCCCCCTTGTCTTTTTCTGATTTCTCAACTTTTTCTCTCACTGGGGTTGCTTCTGATTCAATTCTCTCCAGTTCAAGTGTTGGAGACATAAGCTCTGAGAAGTTGCTGTATCGGAATCCCACAACTTGCATCCTTATGCTAGGCTTCAAACCCGTCTCAAATCTCTTGCATCTAGCCTTGCTGGTAGTAAGGAGACTCCCTGCATAGTGACTCAGGCGGGAGAACTCTCTCTCATACTCTGCCACTGATCGATTTCCTTATTTCAAACTCAAAAATTCTTACAGTTTCTGATCACCATATGCATCTGGGATGTATTTCTATCTGAACTCTCTGATGAAGTCATCCCAGGTCAGCAGTGGTGGTTCAACCAAGCTGTGGGGGATGGTCTTCCACTAATCATACGCATCACCTTGCAGTAGCGACACTGAATACTTAAACTTTAGTTCATCTTGGCAGTGCAGTTTCTTAGACACTCTGTCCATTCTTTCAAGCCATTGCTCTGCCTCTAAAGGGTCCACTGTACCCTTGAATTCTGCAGCCCCATTATTCAATAACTTATCATACTGTCTGGCTGGAGGCAGTGGTTGTGCCACAGATGGTTGGGGTGGAGCTTGAACAGGCATAGCCCCAGCCATTTGTTAACACATCGCAGCCATCTGCTGTGCGAATTGTGCAGGGAACTATGACATTTGTGGGGCTGGTGCTGCTGACCCACTGACATTCGGTAAAGCTAGGGCTTCCTCTTGTGCCTCAGCTTCAACAGACTGCTCAACTGAGCGATCCCCTTCTTCCATTTCAGTCTGAAATTAGGGTATCTCCTGAACAAGTAACACATGGAGATTTCCCTCCGTTAGTTCATATTCATGATGTAATGCACTGTATGTAACAATTATGGACATTGAGCAGTTGTACTTAACAAAGAAAAATACAAATTCACAAGTTAAAACATACTTCAAAAATTTGCTTTGATACCACTAAAACATGTCACACCTTACCCCTCTGTAAGGCATAACATGATCCCATAGAATACCAAATGAACCACCGAACTTCACCTACCGATAACTCATTAAGTACCCTACAAGGGATTTTAAAACAATTTTCTTATTTTTGATAAGTGGTGAGCATTTCTAATAAGTATTTTAAACATGTAATTAAGTTGAAAGCTAGTTGGAAATTTTAGCCCATTTTATTTTTTCGCAAATTTTATAAAAATTTTGACAGAGTTCCCTCTGTATTTTGAGAAAACAGTTCTTCAAATACCTGTAAAAAGCACTTCTAAAAATTTTCTCAACAACTGCTTCAATTTCAAACTCAATCTCAAACAATTTCTCAACACATTTATCAACTATCAATTTCAAATCCAGTATCCAATGATCATCAAAATACTAAAAATCCATTTCATTCAAATTAAATAAAATAGTTCCATTCATATTTCATTAGAAACAATACAATTTGAATAGATCATTACAAAATTTACATTAAGAGAATTTCAAACTACAATATATATTACAACTTTATACAAATTTTATACAACTGCTCAAGACCCATTTTTACATGTCCATACATTTATGTGCAATATATACATCAAAAGAAATATTTACAATTAGGGTATAAATTATACCCAAAGACTTTAGGCTGAACAATCCTCAATCTTTAGCAGCTCACCGCTTCCTCCTCTCAGATCTGCGACATGTAAATAAAGCTATCACGAGTACTAGGACTCAGTGGTGCACAACATACTAAAATAATCTTTATGCAAAAATAAAATCATATTTATTCAAAATTTTGACTAAACATGAGCATTAAATACAAAACATGAATTATGAGATTTTAATGCAAACCATGTTCATTTCGAAGTATCAAAACACATTTCATAAAACCCACAGTTAAATCATGCCATTCAAAACAAATAGAATCTCAATAGCCAGAGGCTAAAGAGAAATCACATCACAAGGCTAGCTAGCTCAAATATATGGATATCCATTCACATCCTCTTCTACTGGCACACCTCAACACTTCTCCAGAGAAGGAATCAAAATTCGAAACTAATTATCCCCGCTAGCCGTGCTAGTGAGGTGTTCAAATATATGGTCATGACACTGTGGTTTCAAAACTTATCTTAACAATTTGCTAAACATTGTCATTTCAAATATACACAATAACTTTCACAGTTTAAATCAAAACATCATAAATAATGTCACAATTAAACTTTCAACAATTCCAAAGCACAAGTAAAATACATATTTTGTTCACTTTATCAATGAATTTTAAGGCATGGAGATGTTGTGCACAAACCTCAAGCGAGTCATCCCTTAGCCTCGACTCGGTTCCTCGGGTTCCTTCCCATTATTCTTTTCAACTAAAACACACAATTTTACAATGTTTCAGTACTAGAACTTAACACAAATCCAAAATAAATTTAGCTTCACATTTACCTAGTTCTACCGTGTTAAATTCGACGTTCTCGAAATTTTTGTGTTTCGGGTTACTATTCACTACACTATTCAAGTCAAATAGTTGACTTTCTAAGGCTTAATAGGTATGGGAGCTCCAACTTCACCCACATACCACATTTTGGTCATTAAATTTGTTGGTTTTGGTCATTTTCTCAAAGCTTAAATCCTTTTGGCCAAATTGTCAAATTTTCAGTTTTGGTGCTCCAAGTTGCACTGTTCTATTGGCCCTTTTACTGTTGGAATTTGGCAAAACTTCCTTCATAGAAAATGTTCCTTATTGTCTTAAGTGTATTTTTATTATTGGATCACACCAATTGGAGTTTTGTAGCTCAAGTTATTGCCAAAATACAATTACTGTTCACGTGTACTGTTCATGCTGCAATTTAGGTTCTAGCAGATTTTTGATCCAACTTCATTCAATAATTTGACCAAGTTAAGTCCATAATTTGGTCTAATTCCCTTCATACAAAATGTTCTAATATGTTTTAGGTTTTCATCGGTTCAAGAATCGCCTAAATCAGAGTTTTCTGGAGAGAGTTATAGCCATTGGAACTTTACTGTTCAAATGGAAATCTGCAGTTTTGCAGGTTCAGTAACTCAATTTTGCTCAATCATTTGATTAGGTTAATGGCATAATTTGGGTTAGTGTTCTTCATAAAAGTTTTATATCTATATCTTATCTAATTACTGGTAAAATTTCAGGTCATTTTGACCTTCCTAGCTCGAGTTATGACCAAATGAACAATTCGCTTATTTGGTCGGTTAGTGTGAGGCATTGTCATTTTACTTTGGTCAATTGGTTCACTAAGTTTTGGTCTGTTTTTGGCCATGGTTCCTTAATGAAAATTGTGACATTTTACGTCTATTTTCATTCCCAATTGATGGCATATCAATTGGACTTATAAAATTTTCGTTTTGGTCCTTCAAAATTGGTTTGGTCATGCTGCCAGCAGCATTACCATTTAACCTACGAATTTGACTTCCATTCTAACAATTCCCACACATCTCCTTTGGTCATTATTGACCATTTTTTAGTTCACAATTGGTGAAAGATATCATTTATGCATTTCTCCAAAATTTGGTTCACAAACCCTAACATTCAAACCCTAACTCATTCATCTCATGCATTTAACTATATTTAATGGTTTTAATGCTAATCATTCAACTAAGTAAGGTTTCTAAACTCATTCAAACCCTCAAGCCATACAAAATCATACTCCCTCCAAACTGGATGAATTTCAATAATAGTCCTTCCCCCATATTTTCACTTCATTTAATTATTTCTAAGCTCATTTCAACCATCACATATGCATTTAATATGGAAATATGACAAGTTAATAAACTAACCTCAACTTAAACACCAATTCTTCAATTTCTCTCCTCCTTTCTTCTTTCTCTCTTATTCTTAAGTTGAGATTAAAGGTCTAGTGAGGTTTTTAGGGGAGTTATGTAAATTGGGTGGAGGAATTTAAGCTTAGATAAAAAAATTTTCATGTGAGTTATGGAGGAAGATGGGGCGACAAGATGGAAGGAAGAAGAAGTGATTTTTACTTTTTTTTTCTTTTATTTTCTTTATTTATTTTAGTTATGGAAGACCACAAAATTTCCAATTAATTAATTAAATTAATTAGTTTAGTTATGGCATCATGCATGAGGTCATGCATGATATCATCACCTTTTTACTTTTTTATTTTCTCTTCTTTTTTTTTATTAGTTCATTAATTTAATTCTCGATCCCGAAGTTTTCTTTTCTCTGATTTTATTTGTGATTAGGTCGAGTCACCGGTCAATTGACCAAATTGCCCCTCGCAAGTTCATCCTGGTTTGCAAATAATTCCACATTTCTTCCGGCTTCCTGACCTAATTATTTGACTGGCTTAACAGTTCTTTTTCATGATTTTCTCTTTTCCACTGTGTTCATAAGGGTCCTAAGGACTGCAGCGTCACATTTTACGATTCGAAATTTGAGTTTAAAATGACTTCGCAGTCCTTCCCGAGAAGGTCACCCATCGCTGTGACTCTCGGCTCGTTTAACTTCTTATGTTCTGTTTTTCTTATTTATACTTAACTAATTGACAATTCCTAATTATTTGTGTTTATGGCTTCTCTAGTTGTCTTAGGTGTGGCTCTAATCCCCTTAATTGTCCGGACCGACACCGGTCAACGGAACAGTGAAATATACCAGGCTATACAAATAAGGGTATTACAATTCTCCCCCCCTTAAATAAATTTCGTCTCGAAATTTTACCTGGTATCAATCTATGAACAGCTGTGGGTATTGTCTCCTCATGTCCTCCTCTCGTTCCCAAGTAGCCTCCTGGCCCGAATGATGGTTCCACAGCACTTTCACCAATGGTATCTGCTTGTTTCGTAGCTGCTTCACCTCATAAGCCAAAATCTCTATGGGTTCTTCTTCATATGTGAGGTCTGGATTTACTTCAATTTCCACTACTGGTAGTACATGAGATGGGTCTGATTGATACCTCCTCAACATAGACACATGGAAGACGTTATGTATCTTCTCCAACTCTGGAGGTAGTGCGAAACGATATGCCAAAGGACCCACTCTTTCCAATACCTCATATGGCCCGATAAAACGAGGACTTAGTTTCCCCTTTTTGCCGAATCTCATAATCCTCTTGTAAGGAGAAACCTTGAGGAAAACTTACTCACCCACTGCATATTCAATATCCCTTCTTTTCAAATCAATATAGGACTTCTGACGGTCTGATGCAGCTTTAAGTCGGTCTCTGATCACCCTGATTTTCTCTTCAGTCTGTTGAAAAATTTCGGGTCCAATCATTTTTCTTTGACCCACGTCATCCCAACACAACGGGGTTCTACATTTCCTGCCATACAAAGCTTCATATGGAGGCATCCCAATGCTTGATTGGTAGCTGTTGTTGTAAGCAAACTCAATCAAAGGCAAGTGTGTATCCCAACTACCCTCAAACTCAATCACACAAGCCCGTAGCATGTCCTCCAAGATATGAATTACCCTCTCGATCGCCATCCGTCGTGGGTGGAATGCGATCTTGAAGTTCAATCTAGTTCCTAGGGCTCTCTGAAGACTACCTCAGAATCTAGAAGTGAACCTAGGGTCTCTGTCTGATACGATGGATACTGGCACTCCATGCAGTCTCACAATCTCATCGATGTATAACTTGGCCAATCTTTCTAAACTGTAGTCCATCCGAACTGGCAGAAAATGAGCAGACTTGGTCAGTTTGTCAACAATGACCCAAACCGCATCATGACTCTTCTGTGTCCTCGGAAGTCCTATCACAAAATCCATCGTTATTCTTTCCCATTTCCATTCTGGTACTGGTAGTGGATGTAACAACCCAGTGGGTACTTGATGCTCTGCCTTTACTTGCTGACAAGTTAGGCATTTAGAAACAAACTCTACCACGTCTCTTTTTAAACCCATCCACCAGTAATGCTCCTTTAGCCCTCTATACATTTTTGTACCACTAGGGTGCATAGCAAAAGGAGACTCATGTGCTTCCTTCAAAATGATCTGCCTCAAATCAACATCATTAGGAACACACATTCTACCCTGGTGTAGCAATAGACCATCATCTCTGATTGAGAACTCTGGTTTCTTACCTGTAGGACTTCTCCCAACGACTTATGATACCTTTCATCATTACGGCACCATTCTGATCTGATCAATTAATACTGGCTGTACATGCCATGCAACAGCTATCTGCCCCTCATCATTAATCTCTAAACTGGCATGTAGTGACCTTAACTCATGCACCAGAGACAAAGGAGTAACCTGTAGACTTGCCATAGTCTTGCGACTTAAGGCATCAGCCACAACATTAGCTTTCCCTGGCTGATAGTCTATCAGACAATCATAGTCTTTTATCAATTCTAACCATCTCCTCTGTCTCAAATTCAACTCTTTCTGGGTGCCCAAATACTTCAAACTCTTATGATCTGTGTAGATGTAACATTTCTCCCCATACAAATAGTGCCTCCAGATCTTAAGGGCAAACACAATGGCTACAAGCTCCAAGTCATGCGTCGGATAATTCCTCTCATGCGGTTTTAGCTGGCGTGATGCATAGGCAATGACATTTTGATCTTGCATCAACACACAACCTAACCCATTGTGAGAAGCATCACTGTAAACTGTATATTCTTTACCCGGTGTAGGTAAAGTCAGGACTGGAGCCTCTGTCAAACATCTCTTCAATTCATCAAAACTTTGCTGGCATTTGTCCATCCACTGAAATTTCACATCCTTTCTAAGTAGCTTGGTCAATGGAGATGCCAACATGGAGAATCCCTTCACAAATCGACGGTAGTATCCAGCTAACCCCAGAAAACTGCGAATCTCTGTGACATTTCTGGGTGGCTTCCAATTAAGGACAGCTTCAATCTTACTTGGATCTACCTTGATGCCCTCTTCTGATACTACATGCCCCAAGAAAGATATTTCTTTCCGCCAAAATTCACACTTCGACAATTTGGCATATAGCTGTTTCTATCTCAAAGTCTACAGTACAATCTGCAGATGTCTATCATGCTCTTCTGCATTCCTCGAATAGACCAATATATCATCTATGAATACCACAAGAAACTGGTCGAGGTATGGTCTGAAGATAGTGTTCATCAGATCCATAAAAGCAGCCAGAGCATTAGTTTACCCGAATGGCATGACTAGGAATTCATAATGGCCATAGCGAGTTCTGAAGGCAGTTTTAGGAATGCTCTGCTCTTGTACTTTCAGCTGATAATAACCTGATCTCAGGTCAATTTTGGAGAACACAGCTGCACCCCTCAACTGATCAAACAAGTCATCAATGCGGGGCAATGGATATCTGTTCTTTATAGTCGCCTTATTCAACTGTCGATAATCAATACACAAGGGGAGAGTGCCATCCTTCTTCTTTACAAACAATACTGGCGCTCCCCAAGGCGACACACTAGGGTGGATAAAGCCCTTGTCAAGCAGTTCTTGCAACTGCACTTTCAACTCTTTCAATTCTGCAGGTGCCATTCTATGTGGCGTTATGGAGATTGCGTCCACACCGGGCATAACATCAATCTCAAACTACACCTCTCTTTCTGGAGGCAATCCTGGCAATTCATCAGGAAACACATCCGGAAAGTCACATACCGTAGGGATATCCCTCAGTGCTGTTTATCACATGTGCCAAGTATGCTTCACACCCGTTTCTGATCATCCTTCTGGCTAATGCAGCCGAAATGATGTTTGATGGCAGTAAATTCCTCTCCTCGTGTATTACCACATCACCGTACAAAAGGAGACCAAAAGTGATCGCTTGATTCTGATCAATCATGGCGTGATGCCTGGCTAACCAATCCATGCCCAAGATAATATCATACTCTCTGAAGGGCATTTCAATCACGTCTGACAGGAAAATATGTCCTTGGATCACCAAAGGACAGTCTCTATAGATTCTGTTGACCCGGACCTCTTGTCCTAACGGACTAGTTACTAGCACTTCAAAACCCATTTGCACACATGGAACAGCAAGTGAACTGACTATGCTAGCACTAACATATGAATGGGTTGAACCCGGATCAAATAACACAAATACATCTTAATCAGAGATAGAGAATATACCAGCTACCACATCAGAAGTCTCAGCCTCTTCTCGCTATCTCATTGTGCAGATTCTGGTTGAAGCACTTCCTCGTCCTGACTGACCAACTGTGCCCTGATTGCCTGAAGTAGTACCTCTACCTCTGCCTCTTCCTCTGCCAACTGACTGTGAACCTCTGGGAAAAGGACTCTGAATAGATCCCTCGGCAGTAGTAGGAGCTAGACCATATCTTGAAGACGGAGCACTAGTGCAGTCTCTTGCTAAATGACCCTTGCCTTCACAGTTAAAGCAGGCTCCAGTGGCCAAATAACATTCCCCTCCATGAACTTTGCCACAAGTTTCACAGGGGCGGGCAGAATATGAACCCCTGCTCAACTGCTGTCCAGACCTAGGGGGTCTCTGTCCAGAAAATCTGCCTCTACAAAATCTTCCACCTCGACCCTTGCTGGGTCCACTAAACTTCTTGCTCTTTCCAGAGGTAGCACCAGAACTCTGTTCAACTGATTTTTCCCCCTTGTCTTTTTCTGATTTCTCAACTTTTTCTTTCACTGGGGTTGCTTTTGATTCAATTCTCTCCATTTCAAGTGCTGGAGACATAAGCTCTGAGAAGTTACTGTGTCGGAATCCCACAACTTGCATCCTTATGCTGGGCTTCAAACCCGTCTCAAATCTCTTGCATCTAGCCTTGCTGGTAGTAAGGAAACTCCCTGCATAGTGACTCAGGCGAGAGAACTCTCTCTCATACTCTGCCACTGATCGATTTCCTTGTTTCAAACTAAAAAATTCTTGCAGTTTCTGATCAACATATGCATCTAGGATGTATTTCTGTCTGAACTCTCTGATTAAGTCATCCCAGGTCAGCACTGGCGGTTCAACCAAGCTGTGGGGGATGGACTTCCACCAATCATACGCATCCCCTTGCAGTGGCGACACCAAATACTCAAACTTTAGTTCATCTTGGTAGTGCGGTTTCTTAAACACTCTGTCCATTCTTTCAAGCCATTGGTCTGCCTCTAAAGGGTCCACTGTACCCTTGAATGCTACAGCCCATACTTCAATAACTTATCATACTGTCTGGCTGGAGGCAGTGGTTGTGCCACAGATGGTTGGGGTGGAGCTTGAACAGGCATACCCCCAGCCATTTGTTAAAACATTGCGACCATCTCATGCGAATTGTGCAGGAATCGGCATTTGTGGGGTCGGTGTCACGACTCCATCGACATTCAGTAAAGCTGGGGCTTCCTCTTGTGCCTCAGCTTCAACAGACTGCTCAACTGAGCGATCCCCTTCTTCCATTTTAGTCTGAAATTAGGGTATCTCCTGAACAAGTAACACATGGAGATTTCCCTCCGTTAGTTCATATTCATGATGTAATGCACTGTATGTAACAATTATGGACATTGAGCAGTTGTACTTAACAAAGAAAAATACAAATTCACAAGTTAAAACGTACTTCAAAAATTTGCTCTGATACCACTAAAACATGTCGCACCTTACCCCTCTGTAAGGCATAACATGATCCCGTAGAATACCTAATGAACTACCGAACTTCACCGACCGATAACTCATTAAGTACCCTACAAGGGATTTTAAAACAATTTTCTTATTTTTTGATAAGTGGTGAGCATTTCTAATAAGTATTTTAAACATGTAATTAAGTTGAAAGCTAGTTGGAAATTTTAGCCCATTTTATTTTTCCACAAATTTTATAAAAATTTTGACAGAGTTCCCTCTGTATTTTGAGAAAACAGTTCTTCAAATACCTGTAAAAAGCACTTCTAAAAATTTTCTCAACAACTGCTTCAATTTCAAACTCAATCTCAAACAATTTCTCAATACATTTATCAACTTTCAATTTCAAATCCAGTATCCAATGATCATCAAAATACTAAAAATCCATTTCATTCAAATTAAATAAAATAGTTCCATTCATATTTCATTAGAAACAAAACAATTTGAATAGATCATTACAAAATTTACATTAAGAGAATTTCAAACTACAATATATATTACAACTTTATACAAATTTTATACAACTGCTCAAGACCCATTTTTACATGCCCATACATTTATGTGCAATATATACATCAAAAAAAATATTTACAATTAGGGTATAAATTATACCCGAAGACTTTAGGCTGAATGATCCTCAATCTTTAGCAGCTGAGTCTGCTGCTCCTCTCGTCTCTGTATTTGCGACAGCAATAAAAGCTATCGCTGAGTACTAGGACTCCGTGGTGCACAACATACTAAAATAATCTTTATGCAAAAATAAAATCAAATTTATTCAAAAATTTGACTAAACATGAGCATTAAATACAAAACATGAATTATGAGATTTTAATGCA
This sequence comes from Hevea brasiliensis, assembly GCF_030052815.1. Classification (NCBI taxonomy): domain Eukaryota; kingdom Viridiplantae; phylum Streptophyta; class Magnoliopsida; order Malpighiales; family Euphorbiaceae; genus Hevea; species Hevea brasiliensis. The sequence goes on along the minus strand of NC_079494.1, from coordinate 88,554,314 downwards.
AACCACGTTCACTTCAAAGTATCAAAACACATTTCATAAAACCCACAGTTAAATCATGCCATTCGAAACAAATAGAATCTCAATAGCCAGAGGCTAAAGAGAAATCACATCACAAGGCTAGCTAGCTCAAATATATGGATATCCATTCACATCCTCTTCTACTAGCACACCTCAACACTTCTCCAGAGAAGGAATCAAAATTCGAAACTAATTACCCCCACTAGTCGTGCTAGTGAGGTGTTCAAATATATGGTCATGACACTGTAGTTTCAAAACTTATCTTAACAATTTGCTAAACATTGTCATTTCAAATATACACAATAACTTTCACAGTTTAAATCAAAACATCATAAATAATGTCACAAATAAACTTTCAAAAATTCCAAAGCACAAGTAAAATACATATTTCGTTCACTTTATCAATGAATTTTAAGGCATGGAGATGTTATGCACAAACCTCAAGCGAGTCGTCCCTTAGCCTCGACGCGGTTCCTCGGGTTCCTTCCCGATATTCTTTTCAACTGAAACACACAATTTTACAATGTTTAAGTACTAGAACTTAACACAAATCCAAAATAAATTCAGCTTCACATTTACCTAGTTCTAACGTGTTAAATTCGACGTTCTCGAAATTTTTGTGTTTCGGGTTACTATTCACTACACTATTCAAGTCAAATAGTTGACTTTCTAAGGCTTAATAGGTATGGGAACTCCAATTTCACCCACATACCACATTTTGGTCATTAAATTTGTTGGTTTTGGTCATTTTCTCAAAGCTTAAATCCTTTTGGCCAAATTGTCAAATTTTCAGTTTTGGTGCTCCAAGTTGCACTGTTCTATTAGCCCTTTTACTGTTGGAATTTGGCAAAACTTCCTTCATAGAAAATGTTCCTTATTGTCTTAAGTGTATTCTCATTATTGGATCACCCCAATTAGAGTTTTGTAGCTCAAGTTATTGCCAAAATACAATTACTGTTCACGTCTGATGTTCATCCGCAATTTAGGTTACGCAGATTTTTGATCCAACTTCATTCAATAATTTTACCAAGTTAAGTCCATAATTTGGTCTAATTTCCTCCATACAAAATGTTCTACTATGTCTTAGGTTTCCATCGGTTCAAGAATCGCCTAAATCAGAGTTTTCTAGAGAGAGTTATAGCCATTGGAACTTTACTGTTCAAATGGAAATCTGCAGTTTTGCAGGTTCAGTAACTCAATTTTGCTCAATCATTTGATTAGGTTAATGGCATAATTTTGGTTGGTGTTCTTCATGAAAGTTTTATATCTATATCTTATCTAATTACTGGTAAAATTTCAGGTCATTTTGACCTTTCTAGCTTGAGTTATGACCAAATAAACAATTACTGTTCATTTGGTCAGTTTGTGCAGTGGCAGCCTGCTCTCATTTCACTTTGGTCAATTTGTTCACTAAGTTTTGGTCAGTTTTTTGTCATGGTTCCTTAATGAAAATTGTGCCATTTTACGTCTATTTTTATCCCCAATTGATGGCATATCAATTGGACTTGTAAAATTTCTGTTTTGGTCCTTCAAAGTTGGTTTGGTCATGTTGCATTTAACCTATGAATTTGACTTCCATTCTAACAATTCCCACACATCTCCTTTGGTCATTATTGACCATTTTTCAGTTCACAATTGGTGAAAGATATCATTTATGCATTTCTCCAAAATTTGGTTCACAAACCCTAACATTCAAACCCTAACTCATTCATCTCATGCATTTAACTACATTTAATGGTTTTAATGCTAATCATTCAACTAAGTAAGGTTTCTAAACTCATTCAAACCCTCAAGCCATACAAAATCATACTCCCTCCAAGCTGGACGAATTTCAATAATAGTCCTTCCCCCATATTTTCATTTCATTTAATTAATTCTAAGCTCATTTCAACCATCACATATGCATTTAATATGGAAAAATGACAAGTTAATAAACTAACCTCAACTTAAACACCAATTCTTCAATTCCTCTCCTCCTTTCTTCTTTCTTTCTTGTTCTTAAGTTGAGATTGCAAGGTCTAGTGAGGTTTTTAGGGGAGTTATGTAAATTTGGTGGAGGAATTTAAGCTTAGATATAAGCTTAGATAAAAAATTTTTCATGGGAGTTATGGAGGAAGATGGGGCGGCAAGATGGAAGGAAGAAGAAGTGATTTTTACTTTTTTTTTTCTTTTTTTTTCTTTATTTATTTTAGTTATGGAAGACCACAAAATTTCCAATTAATTAATTAAATTAATTAGTTTAGTTATGGCATCATGCATGAGGTCATGCATGATGTCATCACCTTTTTACTTTTTGATTTTCTCTTCTTTTTTTTTTTCTATTAGTTCTTTAATTTAATTCTCGATCCCGAAGTTTTCTTTTCTCCAATTTTATTTGACAGTTAGGTCAGGAGTCAGCTTTCGGGGTCAATTGACCAAATTGCCCCTCGCCGGTTCATCCCGGTTTGCAAATAATTCCATATTTATTCTAGCTCCCTAACCAAATTATTTGACTGGCTTAACAGTTCTTTTTCGTGATTTTCTCTTTTTCACTGTGGTCATAAGGGTCCTAAGGACCGTAGCGTCACATTTTACTGTTCGAAATTTGAGTTTAAAATGACTTCGCAGTCCTTCCCGAGAAGGTCACCCATCGCTGTGACTCTCGGCTCGTTTAACTTCTTATGTTCTGTTTTTCTTATTTATACTTAACTAATTGACAATTACTAATTATTTGTGTTTATGGCTTCTCTAGTTGTCTTAGGTGTGGCTCTAATCCCCTTAATTGTCCGGACCGACACCGGTCACCGGAACAGTGAAATATACCAGGCTATACAAATAGGGGCATTACAGAATTGGGCGAAGATAAACTGGTAGGGCCAAACTTGGTGAAATAGACTGAGGAGAAGGTAAAGTTAATCAAAGCCAATCTAAAAGATGCCTTAGATAGACAAAAATCTTATGCCGACTTGAAGAGAAAAGAGATAGAATATGAAGTTGGAGATAAGGTGTTTCTCAAAGTCTCACCATAGAAAAAAAGTATTAAGGTTTGGAAGAAAGGGTAAGTTGAGCCCTAGGTTCATTGGCCCATATGAAGTCATTGAACGTGTGGGACCAGTGGCCTATAGGCTAGCTTTACCACCAAAGCTGGACAAGATCCACAATGTGTTCCACGTATCTATGCTAAGAAGATACCACTCAGATCTTTCACATGTCATCTCCATGGAAGAAATTGAAGTATAACTGAATTTGACATATAAAGAAGAACCCATACGGATCCTGGCTTGAGGAATGAAAGAGTTGAGGAATAAGTAGATTCCACTGGTGAAAGTACTTTGGAGGCACCATAACACCGAGGAGGCAACTTGGGAAAGTGAAGAGACAATGAGGCAACAGTTCCCTCAACTATTTGCATCAAGTAAATTTCAATTAGAGGGGAAGAGTTGTAACACCCTTAGTGTAGCAATTCCGTGCATTCTACTATTCCAGCGACCAGTGTCGGTCCGAAAAACTATAACGTCTAGAAAAATATTTAGACTAAAGTAAGGAGCCATAATTAACTCAAATATTAATAAGAAAAATTTAGGAAAACTTTTAGAAATAAAATACAACCAAGTTAAATGAGCCGGTGCCTTAGCGATGGGTAACCTAGTGGGAAGTTACTGTTTTCACAGCTAGAAGCCCTAAACCAGGGAGAAAATTCATTAAATAATTTTTTGGACTCTAGAGAAGAGTTATTGAGGTTTTGATAGCATTAGAATGCTAAGAAAATGCTTAGAAAAATTTTTCGATTTGTACAGACAATTTTGGCTTATTAAGCCAAACGGAGGGTATTTTGGTCATTTCATTTTTAGAGATGATTTTTGGCCGACTTGTCCAGTTAAGTAAATAATTATTATGATCTAAAATATGAATAAAAATTACTAAAAATTTAATTGAAAATGAGTAGAAAAGAAAAGGAAAGAAAAATGAAAGAAATTGGGAATTATGACATCACATGATGTCATTAAAATGCCCCCACCCAATCACAAGTTAACAAATTAACTAAAGAGATAAAAAGGAAAAAAAAAATGAGATGAAAACAAAAGAAATCAGTAGCCTCTTCTTCCATAACAGCTGAACCAAAAAGAAAGAGAGAGAGAAAGAGAGAGAGACCTCCATTGATGCACTTACCCAAGCTCCAAAACCTAGCCAACTACACCATAAAACCTCATAACCCCTTCATGAAAAATTGATCTTACACCTTGGGAAAATTAGAGGCAGTAAAAAAAAAAAAAAAAAGAGTTTTTCAAGCTTTGGAATTTCCATAAGTGAGGTTAGTGCCTTACTTTTCTCTCTTACATCTTTATTTCTTGTTAGAATAATAAATTAAGTAATGAATTGAAAATTTTCAAGCAAACTATACATGTTAAGGTTTCTTTAAATTTCAGTAGCCATGAACTTCCATGGGTTTGATGGACTTAAAATGATGTAGGAATGTCCCTTGATATATATAAGTGAGATAAAAACTTTAGTTGTATGTATAATGCAAGATTTGAGAAAGTGAGAACTTAGGGTTTTGAGCAAATTGAGGTTTTGCTCCTATAATGGTGTAGGAACATTTTAATGGTCAATTAGTGACCATTTGGTAAGTTTTAAAATGAATACGAAGTGAATTGAGTCATTGAATGTTGGAAAGGGTAGGCTACCTTTTGCTCTACAGTCTAGACTCTTGGAATCCAGTGTGTTTGGAGAGCCTTAACTAAACTTGTGTAACTCCAATTGGTGCAAGGTCAATTGGAGGTGAAATTAGATACATAATGCCACAACTTTGGTGAAGGAACCCTGCCCAAAAAACTAGCTTAAGTAGTCCTAAAAATTGACATAATCTGAGTGACTAATATGCTGCCCCTGGAAAATGACCAAATGAACAATGTTTATTCATTTGGTCATAACTCAGTGTAGAAATGTCCATTTGACCTAAATTTTATATCAGTGGAAAGCTTAGACAATTTAGGAAAACTTTCATGAAGACCATAACTCTAAATTCTGACCAGAACTAAATGAAATTGTCCATCAAAGTCAGGACATCAAAACTGCAGAATTGTTTCTGCCCAGAAATTCTGGAAAAATTACAATCCAGCTAGTTGTGGTATTTAGACCATAACTTGAGTTACAAAACTTCAAATGGAGTGATTCAAAAAGTGAAATGTAACTAGAAACAATAAAGAACAACTTTGATCAAGACAAGTGGCTAAATTCTCACTGTAGAATGGCCTAATGGAATAGTGAACTCTGGAACCCAAAAACTAAAATTTTGATTTATTCTCCATTGGTTAGGAGTATGGATTGGCAACTAATGCTAACACTTTTGGGAACCAAAATGTCGTAAATTCATGTGATTAGGACTATTGTAACTATTATCCATTGGAATGTTAATAATTTGACCTAAATAGTAAAATGAATTGTAACCTTACATGTAAAACATAAAAATTCAATCAATAACTTTGTAATGTGCCCTAGTATATCTAGTAAGATTGGTTTGGATAGGTTGGCATGCCAATAGGGTTCAGTTAGCAATACTGCATATGGCATTATGCCATTCTACGATTTTATGGCTTTTAGCCATTCTGATATTATGGTGATACTTGGCCTTGTGCCTAATAATTATTACAGCTCATTAGCTATTCTGTTGCACACTGGGAGATACATATGTGATTGATGGTGTGACGGCCTAAGGTACTTGGTACCCAGTGCCAGTTTACCCATTGATCCAGTCCAGTCATCCAGTATTGGTTACTTGGGCAACCAAAAAAAGAAAGTTGATAAATTTTATGAAATAATTGACATAACAAGTACTAAATAAATAGACTACAAATATTTAACAAAAATTTGTCTGCATGAGACATCAATATATATACTGCATATTTATTTTCTTTTAGTTCTTTTTATTTTATTACTGACACCACTAAGCATTATTGCTTAGCGCGTTGCTTTTTGCCACGCGTAAGTTCTGGAGAAACTGACAGAGAGCCTAGTAGACCACAGTCTGGGTGAGGCCATTCATAGTTCTGCATAGTATCCGTGTCACCTCACAAACTTAAGTGCATTGGTAGGACACTAGGTCCCATTTTAGTATTTTATACTACTTGTATTTTATAATTAAACTTTTATTTTCTCATGTGTAGTTGGAACTCATGTAATAGATTTTGGTATTAATGCAAATATTTGTAATTTGTGTTTATAAATGAAAATTGAGTATTTATTTATGATTTATACATGATTAACATGTGAAATGAATGTATGACAAATAGAAGAATTTTTGAGAAATGGTTGAGAAATATTGAGATATGTTGATATAATAGATTTTGAGAATGATTGAAAATGTATTGGAAGTGTTTTTCACAGGTTCCGAAGAACTTTTTTCTCCATTTTTAGCTGGTACTCTGCTGGATTTTCTATAAAATTTTCAGAACCTCAAATGAATTTATGTTGGTAGTATGCCCTAGAGCATATCATTTAGTATGCATCTTGTACATATTTTTATTAATAAAAAGCATATCCACTTTTCTGTTTACATAATATATTTATGTGTAATAGAAAAGGTCCATTGATATTTTGTTAGAAATATTATTCTTAAGTTGTTAAGAATATGAGTGACAATATTTCTAGCACAGAGTATCATAAATAGGTTCACAATCGAGGATACTTCATAATAAGGACATGATTTATCCAGAAAAATTGTATTCTTGTTTGTTCCCAAGTTATTTATATGAGATATAAATAAGATGGAATGGTGAGTCTCATGCCATATAACAAACATGATAGGCACTTATAAATGATAAGTAGGCCGAACCAGTGACACTTATGACAAGCACGTGAAGTTTACTCTTGTCAATGTTTTGTCATAAATCATATCAGTACATATAATCTTTAGACCTACGATAGCACAGTTATCTTGTATATAGGTAGTTTGAGTTTGATACTGCTTTCATACTTGTACTATGTATGGGTATATGGGCATGTGTTGGCTCCTACTAGTTATATATGGAGGTAGGTGTTGATCAAGATGGAATCTGTTCCTCTAAGTAAATAGAGATAAAATCCTATGTTCATTTAATTGTTCTTGATGTTTCAAGCTCCTGGCCAGGACAGATAGATTTATTCAGAAAAGAGTTTCTGATAAGAAAATCTTTTTAATCAAGAACTGGAATTAAAAGAGAACATAATATTTATAGCAAATGGAGTTTGACATAAACCATGACTCCAGCTTGAGTTGGGATTTTGTAACAGAGAGATTCTAGTGCATGGTAACATATGATTATAGGTTCATTTAAGGTAAACCTTATTACTAATTGGGTGGCCATGGCATGCTATGCTAAGTGTTAACCATGGTCTATGAGGTTTATAAAATGATTTAGAGAAATCATTTATGGTAAGAAAGAGTTCTGATGATATTAAGAGTTGATATCATGTCTCATTGCCAATTAGTGATGAGCCTAGTAAGTCACACACATACACAAGTTATCACCTATTTAAATATGATTTAATTAATTAATTAAAGAGTTTAATTGATTAATTAAATAGGTTTGGTTTGCAATTAAATTGCAAAGTCCCTAGCATGACTTGAAACCAAATCTAGATTATTGGATGTGTAGTATAAATTAAATTTATATTTAAAGTGTTTAAATATGAATTTAATTAATGAGAAATTAATTAATAGAGATTAATTAATTAATTTATATTTGATATAAATTAATTAGAAGAAGAAAAATAATTATTTTGGGGTAAGAACTTAAAATTAAGACACAGGGCATTTTGATCATTTCACAGTGTGACACGTGGCACCATGAGATAGTGACACGTGGCACCATGAGATAGTGACACCTGGGATTACACATAAACTTGCCAAATGTTTTTTAATCATGTAAGATGATTAAAATCAAGATTAAATATATGTTTGACACTTGGCACAATGTGATTGGGTCACTTAAACCTAGAGCTAATCAAAGGGTGACATGTGGCAAGGGTTTAATGTGTTAACCTAGCTATTTAAGTGTGGTTATGAAAAGAAAAAATAACCAGCAGCCACTCCTCTCCTTTGTCACACCACCTTGAGGCTTTTCATCTATTCTTCTTCATCTCTCATCAATTCAAAGAGATTAGCCATCAATCTCTTGAATTAAGAATACTAGAAATTGTTTCTAGTGTCCTGTTTACATCTCTAATCTCTTAAAAGGTATAACTTGAATTTCTAATTAATGGAAAAAGCTTTAGAAGCTCTTCAATGGCTGCCATAGGTGTTCTTGGTGTGGACAAGCTAGAGGGACAACATCTGGTGTCCTGAAGATGAATCTCAAAGGCGCAGACACGCTGCAGTGCATCAAGAGGTTAGTGTAATCGTTTTTTATTTAATCTAGAGTTCTAAAATTAATCTGATTAATTTTAAAATCTTAAATGGCAAATACAGATCCAAAAACATATTAAAAGAGTTTTAATATGTTGTTTATCATTGAAATCAAATAGATAAAAATATATCTTGCATCATGCATGTGACCCTAGGTGAAAATTTTTGAATTCAATGGTATAAACTTGTGTTTTTCACGCTTCCGTTCCTTTAATTGGTATCAGAGCCACTATATTTGCCATTTAGATTGTTGATTATATGATTTAATTGTATGTTTGATCATGAGATCAAAAGATCATTGCTGGTTGCAAAGCAAGGTGGCAGCATATTTATAAAAACACCATCAATGGTGCGCATGGTTTGGCTACCATGGGTGGTTCAAGGTTTGGCTTTTAATTCTGCAATTGTTGTATGATCTAAGGCCTATTTTTTGACTAATTAAAGTGTTTAATTAGTAATTTTAATCACACAATTAAATTATGATTCAAATCAGTATTTTAAAAATTGTTTGAATGTGATTCAAATTTGAATTTTAAAAGTTGTTTGAATGTGATTCAAATATGAATTTTTAAAGTTTTTTGAATCATATTTAAATCTGATTTTTTTAAATTGATTGAATAAAATTCAGATCTAATTTTTTAAAAAATGTTTGAATGTGATTCAAATCTGATTTTTAAAAAAATGTTTGAATGAGATTCAAATCTGAATTTTTAAAGTTGTTTGAATGTGATTCAAATCTGAATTTTTAAATTTGTTTGAATGAGATTCAAATCTGAATTTTTAAATTTATTTGAATCATATTCAAATCTGGATTTTTAAGTTGAATATGAGATATTCAATTTAATTTAAGTATGTATATTTTATTTAATTGTTAAATAGTGATATGCATGATGGATGATCATGGACTATAAAAGACCAATGTGATTGGATTTATTTCTTTTATGTTTCTTTGGGATTGTAAATTAATTAATTTATTTTAATTTATTTTGGGCATGTATTATTAAGTTTGTAATAATTTTTGGGTTGTAATTTTATTTATTTAAGTTCTTGTAAATTCGCCTTGGTATGCCAAGGATTACAATATAATATTGGATTGCAAGAAGTTCAAGGAGGTCAAGAGCATTGGTGGGACTAGTGGGAGGAATTCAAGATCAAGTGTTGATTATGTACTCCTTCAGCAACTCTTGTAAAAAGAAAGAATGAATGAAATGCACCTAGGAATGCCCTGATTCAATTCTTGGTGGCTCAGAATTGAATCCCTTAGAAAGTCCATGATCATACCATATTTATTACTTATCCATGAATACATGAGATGTATGGGAATGTATGCTATTATATGATATATGCATGCTAATTGGATAATGTGCAAAGTGAGACCTTAATAGTAAATAGAATGACCATAAAATCTTCCAAACAAATGATTAAGTTGGAAATGCTATAATTAAAGTAATTATAACATAGGCCCTCCATTGGGGCAATTATTTTAAGAAATTTTAAATAGTTGCATAAGATGCAATTAATTTAAGAGATTTTCTTAAGAATAATTGTTAAGCATGAGATGTTGTAAATATATAAATGGTTTAGTGCCCAATATTGGATGTACCTAAGGACATTAAAATTATTTGCATAATTACTGGCTCAATGGGATCAACTTAACTAATGCAAGATAAGTCAATAATGGTTGTACCTGAGATTTTGAGCATTAGGGGCTAGGTAAAGGATTGAACCTCACATGAGATGTGAAGGGCAAGGAGTTGCTCACTTATAGTTTATTGTAATTCCAATAATGGATGTACCTGAGGATGATCAATAGAATTATAATAATTCAATCACCCACTAGAAATCCATCCAACTAGGATTTTCGTTTTCTACTTTAGAAGTATAGGATTCGCTAAGTTAGTGGGAGGACCAATTTGATTAAAAGACCATAATCATTTTGGTTAATTACATGATACATTTACTAATTAATCTGGTTATTTTCTGCAGTTAATTTTCTGATAAAAATGAGCACAAAACAACCACCACCATCCAATATCCTTGCAAGCATACTTGATCACAATAGGTTGACAGAACCTAATCTGTCGGATTGGCTAAGAAATTTGAAACTTGTTCTGAACCTTGAACATATAGGATATGTTCTAGATTCAAATGTTCCTGGTCCCTTACCTCCAGAGGCCACATAAGAGGAACATGAAACTTTGAACAAGTGGAAGGACCATGATATGAGAGCTAAGTGTTACATGCTTGCTTCCATGAGTAATGAGTTACAGAAGCAACATGAGAACATGCAGAGTGCGAGTGAGATCCTCCTTCACCTACAAGAGTTGTATGGTGAGCACAGCAGGAATGCTAGGTATGAGATATCTAGACAGCTATTCCGTATGAGAATGTCTGAGGGATAGAATGTTGGGGATCATGTCCACAAAATGATTCGGCTGATTGAGCAGTTGGAACATCTTGACTTCAACATGGATTTCCAACTACAGACGGATTTGATCCTTCAGTCCCTTCTTGAGTCTTTTGGGAATTTTGTGACAAATTTCCATATGACTAAACAGGAATGCACCTTAGCTGGTTTACTCAACATGCTGGTTATTGCCCAAAAGAATATGCCAGACAATAAAGGAAAAGAGGTAGCTTTGGTTGCATCTTCTTCTGCTAGAAAGTCCAACAAGAAGAAGGACAATAAGAAAAAGAAACCTCAGATTCCTGGTCCTTCCAAGAAAATAGCTAAACAGAAAAGGAAGACTAAAGCTGATGGAGGCAAAGGAAAGTGTTTCCACTGCCAAAAGGATGGGCACTGGAAAAGGAACTGCCCAGAGTATCTTGCTTCTTTGAAGGACAAGAAGGATACACCTTCGGAAGGTTTGTCCATATCTTGTTATTTAGATTCTGATGATACTCATAGTTTATCTACAGCTTGGGTTTTAGATACTGGTGCCAATTCTCACATTTCTAATGATATGCAGGAACTAGCAAATAGTAGCAGCTTGCGTTCTCAAGATATTAGAGTTCAGATTGGCAATGGCTCAACTGTTGAAGCTTTAGCCATAGGATCTAAATCTTTTTACATGTTTGGACATGTTTTGCGTTTAGATAATATTTTATATGTACCTGATGCTTTTAAGAACATCATTTCTATATCTAGTTTGACTAGAAATGGCTATGAATTTCAGTTCACAGATGATGTTTGCAATATTTATTTTGGAAGTAAATATGTTGGTTCGGGTTATATGAATGATGGTCTTTATTATTTGGATAATAATGACAAACACAAATTGAATGCAAGTGATCTAAAAGAATGCAATGCCATGGTGAAAACCAACTAAAGTTCAAAATATATTTGGCACTTAAGGTTATGTCATGTTGCAGAAGATAGGATTGCAAAACTGGAGAAAATGGGGATTCTATCCTCATTGGGCTCTGAGCCTACTCCAACTTGTGAATCTTGCCTTTAGGGCAAAATGACCAGATCACCCTTTGTTGGACAAGGGCTAAGAGCTGAAAATATTTTAGAGCTAATACATAGTGATGTATGTGGTCCATTTAAAGAAACGGCTAGAGGGGGTTTTCATTATTTTATTACATTTACTGATGATAAATCAAGGTTTGGGTATTTGTATTTGATGAAATACAAACATGAATCTTTTGAAAAGTTCAAAGAATTTAAATCTGAAGTAGAAAATCAAACAGGAAAGAGTATTAAAGCTCTTCGATCAGATCGGTGAGTATTTGAGTACTGAATTTGATGAATACTTGAGAGAGCATGGCATTGTTTCTCGGCTGACTCCTCCAGAACGCATACGGTGAATGGTGTATCTGAAAGGAGAAATCGTACCCTATTGGATATGGTACGTAGTATGATGAGCTATACTGATATGCCAATCTTCTTTTGGGGATTTGCATTAGAATCAACTTTGTATATTCTGAATAGGATTCCATCAAAATCAGTTTCTTCCACACCTTATGAGATATGGCATGGAAGAAAACCAAGTCTTAAGCATGTTAAGATTTGGGGTTGTCCAGCTTATATCAAAAAGCTGAACACTGATAAATTGGAGACCATATCAGAAAAAGGTCGATTTGTTGGATATCCAAAAGATAGTTTTGGATATTATTTTTATTTGCCTACTTCACAAAAGGTTGTGATAAGTAGAGATGCCACATTTCTTGAACAACAGTTTGTTCAAGAAGGAGGCAAAGGAAGGCAAATAGAGTTAGAATTGGAGAATTCTGACCAACCAACAGATCAGATGGATATAGATCCATCTAGTCAACCTATACCCGTTGATGAAACATCTACAGCTGTTCCTCGTAAAACAACCAGGGTATCTCACCCGCCAGTGAGATATGGTTTTTTCATGAAGAAGAACAAGAGTTGTCTACTCATGAAGAAGTAGATCATAGAGATGATCCACTTACCTATGAAGAAGCTATATCAGATATAGACTCTTTAAAATGGATTGATGCTATGAAATCCGAGATTGATTCCATGTATAAGAATCAAGTTTGGGATCTTGTTGACCCACCTGAAGGTATTGTACCTATAGGGAACAAATGGATTTTCTAGAAGAAAATTGGTTCTGATGGAAAGGTAGAGACCTATAAGGCAAGGCTAGTAGCGAAAGGGTTTCGCCAAAGGCAAGGAATCGACTATGAGGAGACTTTCTCGCCTGTTGCCATGCTTAAATCAATTAGGATTTTATTAGCAATAGCTGCATACTATGATTATGAGATTTGGTAGATGGATGTCAAAACAGCTTTTCTCAATGGATACATTGAAGAAAACATTTTCATGGAACAACCTAGGGGTTTTGAATCCCAAGATGGTTCCAAGGTATGCAAGCTAAAGCGATCCATTTATGGGTTGAAACAAGCTTCGAGAAGTTGGAACATCCGTTTTGATGAAGCCATGAAATCCTTTGGTTTTATCAAAAATGAGGATGAGCCATGTATATATAAGAAAGTTAGTGACAGTGCCATCACTTTCCTTGTCTTATATGTGGATGACATACTGTTGATGGGTAATGGCACAAGTATGTTGACAACTATAAAGGTATGGTTGTCAAATACATTCTCCATGAAAGACTTAGGGGAGGCAACCTATATTCTTGGGATTCGCATCTATAGAGATAGAGCGAAAAGAATAATTGGTTAATGCCAGAGTCTATACTTGGAAAAGGTGTTAAAGAGGTTTAACATGCTTGATTCCAAGAGAGGATTGTTACCAGTGAGACATGGTATCAACCTTTCTAAAGAAATGTCTCCAAAGACACTTGAAGAAAGAGATAAGGTGGCCAGGATTCCATATGCTTCGGCTATTGGAAGTTTAATGTATGCAATGTTGTGTAGTAGGCCGGATATTGCATATGCTGTTAGTTTGACTAGCAGGTATCAATCCAATCCAGGTTTGGAATACTGGATAGCTGTCAAGAATATCCTTAAGTACTTGAGAAGAACTAATGATTTATTCTTGATTTATGGAAGGTGGAGACTTGCAATTGGATGGTTATACTGATTCTGATTTCCAATCAGATATCGATGATAGAAAGTCTACCTCTGGATATGTGTTCATTTGTAATGGAGGTGCAGTCAGTTGGAAGAGTTCCAAACAGAGCACGACTGCAGATTCCACTACAGAGGCTGAGTATATTGTTGCATCAGATGCTACAAAGGAAGTTGTTTGGATAAAGAAGTTCGTGACAGAACTTGCAGTAGTTCCTTCCATTGAGTCACCTGTTCCACTACACTGTGACAACAATGGAGCAGTCATACAGGCTAAGGAACTAAGTTCTCACCCAAAATCCAAACACATAGAAAGGCACTACCACATTATCAGAGATATAGTTGGGCAAGGCGATATAGCCATTCAGAAAATAGCATCAGCTGAAAATCCAGCTGATCCATTCACTAAGCCTATGTCACAGACTCAGTTAGACCGACATCTTGAAAAGATAGGTATAAGATATTGTAATGAATGGCTCTAGTGCTAGTGAGAGAGCATATCAATTAGTATGCATCTTGTACATATTTTTTATTAATAAAAGGCATTTCCACTTTTCTGTTTACATAATATATTTATGTGTAAGAGAAAAGGTCCATTGATATTTTGTTAGAAATATTATTCTTAAGTTGTTAAGAATATAAGCGACAATATTTCTAGCACAAAGTATCATAAATAGGTTCACAATCGAGGATACTTCATAATAAGGACATGACTTATCCAGAAATATTGTATTCATGTTTGTTCCCAAGTTATTTATATGAGATATAAATAAGATGGAATGGTGAGTCTCATGCCATATAACAAACATGATAGACACTTATAAATGATAAGTAGGCCGAACCAGTGACACTTATGACAAGCACGTGGAGTTTACTCTTGTCAATGTTTTATCATAAATCATATCAGTACATATAATCTTTAGACCTGAGATAGCACAGTTATCTTGTATATAGGTAGTTTGAGTTTGATACTGCTTTCATACTTATACTGTGTATGGGTATATGGGCATGTGTTGGCTCCTACTAGTTATATATGGAGGTAGGTGTTGATCAAGATGGAATCTGTTCCTCTAAGTAAATAGAGATAAAATCCTATGTTCATTTAATTGTTCTTGAAGTTTCAAGTTCCTGGCCAGGACAGATAGATTTATTCAGAAAAGAGTTTCTGATGAGAAAAATCTTTTTAATCAAGAACTGGAATTAAAAGAGAACATAATTTTCATAGCAAATGGAGTTTGACATAAACCATGACTCCAGCTTGAGTTGGGATTTTGTAACAGAGAGATTCTAGTGCATGGTAACATATGATTATAGGTTCATTTAAGGTAAATCTTATTACTAATTGGGTGGCCATGGCATGCTATGCTAGGTGTTAACCATGGTCTATGAGGTTCATAAAATGATTTAGAGAAATCATTTATGGTAAGAAAGAGTTCTGATGATATTAAGAGTTGATATCATGTCTCATTGCCAATTAGTGATGAGCCTAGTAAGTCACACACATACACAAGTTATCACCTATTTAAATGTGATTTAATTAATTAATTAAAGAGTTTAATTGATTAATTAAATAGGTTTGGTTTGCAATTAAATTGCAAAGTCCCTAGCATGACTTGAAACCAAATCTAGATTATTGGATGTGTAGTATAAATTAAATTTATATTTAAAGTGTTTAAATATGAATTTAATTGATGAGAAATTAATTAATAGAGATTAATTAATTAATTTATATTTGATATAAATTAATTAGAAGAAGAAAATAATTATTTTGGGTTAAGAACTCAAAATTAAGACACAGGGGCATTTTGGTCATTTCACAGTGTGACACGTGGCACCATGAGATGGTGACACATGGGATTACACATAAGCTTGCCAAATGTTTTTTAATCATGTAAGATGATTAAAATCAAGATTAAATATAGGTTTGACACTTGGCACAATGTGATTGGGTCACTTAAACCTAGAGCTAATCAAGAGGTGACATGTGGCAAGGGTTTAATGTGTTAACCTAGCTATTTAAGTGTGGTTATGAAAAGAAAAAATAACCAGCAGCCTCTCCTCTCATTTGTCATGCCACTTTAAGCCTCTCCAGCTATTTCTCTTCATCTCTCATAAATTCAAAGAGATTAGCCATCAATATCTTGAATTAAGAACACTAGAAATTGTTTCTAGTGTCCTGTTTACATCTCTAATCTCTTAAAAGGCAGAACTTGAATTTCTAATTAACAGAAAAGGCTTTAAAGGCTGTTCAAGGGCTGCCATAGGTGTTCTTGGTGTGGACAAGCTAGAGGGACAACATTTGGTGTCCTGAAGACGAATCTCAAAGGCGCAGACATGCTGCAGTGCATCAAGAGGTTAGTGTAATCGTTCTTGATTTAATCTAGGGTTCTAAAATTAATCTGATTAATTTTAAAATCTTAAATGGAAAATACAGATCCAAAAACATATTAAAATAGTTTTAATATGTTGTTTATCATTGAAATCAAATAGATAAAAATAAATCTTGCATGGTGCATGTGACCCTAGGCGAAATTTTTTGTATTCAATGGTATAATCTTGTGTTTTTCACGCTTCCGTTCCTTCAGAAGAAATGAATTAAGGAAGGATAAAAACTAATTGAGATAAAATATGGTGTTCCGATACACAGTGTGAGATATCTTGCTCGGCTATACTGTAGACGGGTAAGGGGTGTCACATTTAGGTTGAAAAATTCTTTTTTTTTTTTTTTTTCTTTTTGCTGCCTCTAACTTACCCAAGGTGTAAGATCAATTTTTCATGTTGTGGTTATGAGGTTTTATGGTGTAGTTGGCTAGGTTTTGGAGCTTGGGTGAGTGCATCAATGGAGGTCTCTCTCTCTTTCCCTCTCTTTCTTTTGGTTCAGCTATTATGGAAGAAGAGGCTGCTGATTTCTTTTGCTTTTATCTCATTTTTGTTTCCTTTTTATCTCTTTAGTTAATTCTGCAATTGTTGTATGATCTAAGGCCTATTCTTTGACTAATTAAAGTGTTTAATTAGTAGTTTTAATCACACAATTAAATTATGATTCAAATCAGAATTTTCAAAATTGTTTGAATGTGATTCAAATCCGAATTTTAAAAGTTGTTTGAATGTGATTCAAATCTGAATTTTTAAAGTTGTTTGAATCATATTTAAATCTGATTTTTTAAAATTGATTCAATAAAATTCAGATCTGATTTTTTAAAAAATATTTGAATGTGATTCAAATCTGATTTTTTAAAAAATGTTTGAATGTGATTCAAATCTGAATTTTTAAAGTTGTTTGAATGTGATTCAAATCTGAATTTTTAAATTTGTTTGAATGAGATTCAAATCTGAATTTTTAAATTATTTGAATCATATTCAAATCTGGATTTTTAAGTTGAATATGAGATATTCAATTTAATTTAAGTATGTATGTTTTATTTAATTGTTAAATAGTGATATGCATGATGGATGATCATGGACTATAAAAGACCAATGTGATTGGATTTATTTCTTTTATGTTTCTTTGGGATTGTAAATTAATTAATTTATTTTAATTTATTTTGGGCATGTATTATTAAGTTTGTAATATTTTTGGGTTGTAATTTCATTTATTTAAGTTCTTGTAAATTCGCCTTGGTATGCAAAGGATTACTATGTAATATTGGATTGCAAGAAGTTCAAGGAGGTCAAGAGCATTGGTGGGACCAGTGGGAGGAATTCAATATCAAGTGTTGATTATGTACTCCTTCAGCAACTCTTGTAAAATGAATGAATGAAATGCACCTAGGAATGCCCTGATTCAATTCTTGGTGGCTCAGAATTGAATCCCTTAGAAAGTCCATGATCATACCATATTTACTGCTTATCCATGAATGTATGAGATGTATGGGAATGTATGCAATTATATGATATATGCATGCTAAATGGATAATGTGCAAAGTGAGACCTTAATAGTAATAAGGATGGCTATAAAATCTTCCAAACAAATGATTAAGTTGGAAATGCTATAATTAAAGTAATTATAACATAAGCCCTCCATTGGGGCAATTATTTTAAGAAATTTTAAATAGTTGCATGAGATGCAATTAATTTAAGAGATTTTCTTAAGAATAATTGTTAAGCATGAGATGTTGTAAATATGTAAATAGTTTGGTGGCCAATATTGGATGTACCTGAGGACATTAAAATTATTTGCATAATTACTGACTCAATGGGATCAACTTAACTAATGCAAGATAAGTCAACAATAGATGTACCTGAGATTTTGAGCATTAGGGGCTAGGTAAAGGATTGAACCTCACATGAGATGTGATGGGCAAGGAGTTGCTCACTTATAGTTTATTGTAATTCCAATAATGGATGTACCTGAGGATGATCAATAGAATTATAAGAATTCAATCACCCACTAGAAATCCATCCAACTAGGATTTCCATTTTCTACTCTGGAAGTGTAGGATTCGCTAAGTTAGTGGGAGGACCATTTTGATTAAAAGACCATAATCATTTTGGTTAATTACATGATACATTTACTAATTAATCTGGTTATTTTCTGCAGTTAATTTTCTGATAAAAATGAGCACAAAACAACCACCACCATCCAATATCCTTGTAAGCATACTTGATCACAACAGGTTGACAGGACCTAATCATGCGATTGGCTAAGAAATTTGAAACTTGTCTGAACCTTGAACATATAGGATATGTTCTAGATTCAAATGTTCTGGTCCCTTACCTCCGGAGGCCACACAAGAGGAACATGAAACTTTGGACAAGTGGAAGGAGCATGATATGAGAGCTAAGTGTTACATGCTTGCTTCCATGAGTAATGAGTTCTGAAGCAACATGAGAACATGCAGTGCGAGTGAGATCCTCCTTCACCTACAAGAGTTGTATGGTGAGCACGGCGAGAATGCTAGGTATGAGATATCTAGACGGCTATTCCGTATGAGGATGTCCGAGGGATGAGAATGTTGGGGATCATGTCCACAAGATGATTCGGTGATTGAGCGGTTGGAACATCTTGACTTCAACATGGATTTCCAACTACAAACGGATTTGATCCTTGAGTCCTTCACGAGTCTTTTGGGAATTTTGTGACAAATTTCCATATGACTAAACAGAATGCACCTTAGTGGTTTACTCAACATCTTGGTTATTGCCCAAAAGAATATGCTAGGCAATAAAGGAAAAGAGGTAGCTTTGGTTGCATCTTCTTACGCTAGAAAGTCCAACAAGAAGAAGGGCAATAAGAAAAGAAACCTCAGATTCTTGGTCCTTCCAAGAAAATAGCTAAGCAGAAGGAAGACCAAAGTGACAAAGGCAAAGGAAAGTGTTTCCACCGCCAACAGAAAGTGTTTCCATTGCCAGTGAAGAAAGTGTTTCCAGCGGCGAGTATAGCAATCTAAATGAATACAATGCCATGGTGAAAACCAACTCAAGTTCAAAATATATTTGGCACTTAAGGTTATGTCATGTTCTGAGAAGATAGGATTGCAAAATTGGAGAAAATGGGGATTCTATCCTCATTGGGCTCTGAGCCTACTCCAACTTGTGAATCTTGCCTTGAGGGTAAAATGACTAGATCACCCTTTGTTGGACAAGGGCTAAGAGTGAAAATATTTTAGAGCTAATACATAGTGATGTATGTGGTCCATTTAAAGAAATGGCTAGAGGGTTTTCATTATTTTATTACCTTTCTTGATGATAAATCAAGGTTTGGGTATTTGTATTTGATGAAATACAAACATGAATCTTTTAAAAGTTCGGAGAATTTAAATCAAGTAGAAAATCAAACAGGAAAGAGTATTAAAGCTCTTGATCGGATCGAGAGGTGAATATTTAAATCTTGAATTTGATGAATACTTGAGAGAGCATGGCATTGTTTCTCGGTGACTCCTCCAGAACGCATACAATTGAATGGTGTATCGAAGGAGAAATCGTACCCTATTGGATATGGTACGTAGTATGATGAGCTATCTTGATATGCCAATCTTCTTTTGGGATTTGCATTAGAATCGACTTTGTATATTAGAATAGGATTCCATCAAAATCAGTTTCTTCCACACCTTATGAGATATGGCATGGAAGAAAACCAAGTCTAAAGCATGTTAAGATTTGGGGTTGTCCAGCTTATATCAAAAAGCTGAACACTGATAAATTGGAGACCGGATCGTAAAAGGTCAATTTGTTGGATATCCAAAAGATAGTTTTGGATATTATTTTTATTTGCCTACTTCACAAAAGGTTGTGATAAGTAGAGATGCCACATTTCTTGAACAACAGTTTGTTCAAGAAGGAGGCAAAGGAAGGCAAATAGAGTTAGAAGTGGAGAATTCTGACCAACCAACAGATCAGATGGATATAAATCCATCTAGTCAACCTATACCCATTGATGAAACATCTACAGCTGTTCCTCGTAGAACAACCAGGGTATCTCACCCACTAGTGAGATATGGTTTTCTTCATGAAGAAGAACAAGAGTTGTCTACTCATGAAGAAGTAGATCATGGAGATGATCCGCTTACCTATGAAGAAGCTATATCAGATATAGACTCTTCAAAATGGATTGTTGCTATGAAATCCGAGATTGATTCCATGTATAAGAATCAAGTTTGGGATCTTGTTGACCCACCTGAAGGTATTGTACCTATAGGGAACAAATGGGTTTTCAAGAAAAAAATTGGTTCTGATGGAAAGGTAGAGACCTATAAGGCAAGGCTAGTAGCAAAAGGGTTTCGCCAAAGGCAAGGAATAGACTATGAGGAGACTTTCTCGCCTGTTGCCATGCTTAAATCAATTAGGATTTTATTAGCAATAGCTGCATACTATGATTATGAGATTTGGAAGATGGATGTCAAAAATAGCTTTTCTCAGTGGATACATTGAAGAAAACATTTTCATGGAACAACCTAGGGAATTTGAATCCCAAGATGTTTCCAAGGTATGCAAGCTAAAGCGATCCATTTATGGGTTGAAACAAGCTTCAAGGAGTTGGAACATCCGTTTTGATGAAGCCATTAAATCCTTTGGTTTTATCAAAAATGACGATGAGCCATGTGTATATAAGAAGGTTAGTGACAGTGCTATCACTTTCCTTGTCTTATATGTGGATGACATACTGTTGATGGGTAATGACACAGGTATGTTGACGACTATAAAGGTATGGTTGTCAAATACATTCTCCATGAAAGACTTAGGGGAGGCAACCTATATTCTTGGAATTTGTATCTATAGAGATAGAGCGAAAAGAATAATTGGTTTATCCTAAAGTCTATACTTGGAAAAGGTGTTAAAGAGGTTTAACATGCTTGATTCCAAGAGAGGATTGTTACCAGTGAGACATGGTATCCATCTTTCTAAAGAGATGTCTCCAAAGACACCTGAAGAAAGAGATAAGATGGCTGGATTCCATATGCTTGGCTATTGGAAGTTTAATGTATGCAATGTTGTGTAATAGGCCTGATATCGCATATCTCGTTAGTTTGACTAGCGGTATCAATCCAATCCGGTTTGGAACATCGATTGTCACAAGAATATTCTTAAGTACTTGAGAAGAACTAAGGATTTATTCTTGATTTATGGAGGTGGAGACTTGCAATTGGATGGTTATACTGATTCTGATTTCCAATCAGATATCGATGATAGAAAGTCTACCTCTGGATATGTGTTCATTTGTAATGGAGGTGCGATGGTTGGAAGAGTTCCAAGCAGAGCACGCATTGCAGATTCCACCATCGAGGTCGAGTATATTCTTTGCATCGATGTCGCAAAAGAAGTCGCTTTGGATAAAGAAGTTCGTGATGAACTTACAGAGTTCCTTCCATTGAGTCGCCAGTTCCACTACATCTGTGACAATAATGGAGCGATCATCTGAGCTAAGGAACCAAGGTCTCACCGTAAATCCAAACACATAGAAAGGCGCTACCACATTATCAGAGAAATAGTTGGGCGTGGCGATGTAGCCATGCAAAAAATAGCATCAGCTGAAAATCCAGCTGATCCATTCACTAAGCCTATGTCACAGACTCAGTTATACCGACATCTTGATAAGATAGGTCTAAGATATTGTAATGAATGGCTCTAGTGCTAGTGGGAGATTGTTAGTAGTATGCCCTAGAGCATATCATTTAGTATGTATCTTGTACATAATTTTATTAATAAAAGGCATTTCCACTTTTTCGTTTACATAATATATTTATGTGTAATAGAAAAGGTCCATTGATATTTTGTTAGAAATATTATTCTTAAGTTGTTAAGAATATGAGTGACAATATTTCTAGCACAAAGTATCATAAATAGGTTCACAATCGAGGATACTTCATAATAAGGACATGACTTATCCAGAAAGATTGTATTCATGTTTGTTCCCAAGTTATTTATATGAGATATAAATAAGATGGAATGGTGAGTCTCATACCATATAACAAACATGATAGGCACTTATAAATGATAAGTAGGCCGAACCAGTGACACTTATGACAAGCACATGGAGTTTACTCTTGTCAATGTTTTGTCATAAATCATATCGATGCATATAATCTTTAGATCCGAGATAGCACGGTTATCTTGTATATAGGTAGTTTGAGTTTGATCTTGCTTTCATACTTGTACTATGTATGGGTATATGGGCATGTGTTGGCTCTGCTAGTTATATATGGAGGTAGGTGTTGATCAAGATGGAATCTGTTCCTCTAAGTAAATAGAGATAAAATCCTATGTTCATTTAATTATTCTTGATGTTTCAAGTTCTGGCAGACAGATAGATTTATTCGAGAAAGAGTTTACGATGAGAAAAATCTTTTAATCAAGAACTGGAATTAAAAGTGAACATAATATTCATAGCAAATGGAGTTTGACATAAACCATGACTCGGCTTGAGTTGGGATTTTGTAACAGAGAGATTCTAGTGCATGGTAACATATGATTATAGGTTCATTTAAGGTAAATCTTATTACTAATTGGGTGGCCATGGCATGCTATGCTAGGTGTTAACCATGGTCTATGAGGTTCATAAAATGATTTAGAGAAATCATTTATGGTAAGAAAGAGTTCTGATGATATTAAGAGTTGATATCATGTCTCATTGCCAATTAGTGATGAGCCTAGTAAGTCACACACATACACAAGTTATCACCTATTTAAATATGATTTAATTAATTAATTAAAGAGTTTAATTGATTAATTAAATATGTTTGGTTTGCAATTAAATTGCAAAGTCCCTAGCATGACTTGAAACCAAATCTAGATTATTGGATGTGTAGTATAAATTAAATTTATATTTAAAGTGTTTAAATATGAATTTAATTGATGAGAAATTAATTAATAGAGATTAATTAATTAATTTATATTTGATATAAATTAATTAGAAGAAGAAAATAATTATTTTGGGTTAAGAACTCAAAATTAAGACACAGGGGCATTTTGGTCATTTCACAGTGTGACACGTGGCACCATGAGATGGTGACACATGGGATTACACATAAGCTTGACAAATGTTTTTTAATCATGTAAGATGCTTAAAATCAAGATTAAATATAGGTTTGACACTTGGCACAATGTGATTGGGTCACTTAAACCTAAAGCTAATCAAAAGGTGACACGTGGCTAGGTTTTAATGTGTTAACCTAGCTATTTAAGTGTGGTTATGAAAAGAAAAAATAACCAGCAGCCTCTCCTCTCATTTGTCACGCCACTTTAAGCCTCTCCAGCTATTTCTCTTCATCTCTCATCAATTCAATGAGATTAGCCATCAATCTCTTGAATTAAGAACACTAGAAATTGTTTCTAGTGTCCTGTTTACATCTCTAATCTCTTAAAAGGCAGAACTTGAATTTCTAATTAATAGAAAAAGCTTTAAAGGTTGTTCAAGGGCTGCCATAGGTGTTCTTGGTGTGGACAAGCTAGAGGGACAACATTTGGTGTCCTGAAGAGGAATCTCAAAGGCGCAGACACGCTGCAGTGCATTAAGAGGTTAGTGTAATCGTTCTTGATTTAATCTAGGGTTCTAAAATTAATCTGATTAATTTTAAAATCTTAAATGGCAAATACAGATCCAAAAACATATTAAAAGAGTTTTAATATGTTGTTTATCATTGAAATCAAATAGATAAAAATAAATCTTGCATGGTGCATATGACCCTAGGCAAAATTTTTTGAATTCAATGGTATAATCTTGTATTTTTCACGCTTCCGTTCCTTCAGAAGAAATGAATTAAGGAAGGATAAAAACTAATTGAGATAAAATATGGTGTTCCGATACACAGTGTGAGATATCTTACTCGGCTATACTGTAGACGGGTAAGGGGTGTCACATTTAGGTTGAAAAATTTTTTTTTTTTTTTTTTTTTCTTTTTGCTGCCTCTAACTTACCCAAGGTGTAAGATCAATTTTTCATGTTGTGGTTATGAGGTTTTATGGTGTAGTTGGCTAGGTTTTGGAGCTTGGGTGAGTGCATCAATGGAGGTCTCTCTCTCTTTCCCTCTCTTTCTTTTGGTTCAGCTATTATGGAAGAAGAGGCTGCTGATTTCTTTTGCTTTTATCTCATTTTTGTTTCCTTTTTATCTCTTTAGTTAATTTGTTAAATTGTGATTGGGTGGGTGCATTTTAATGACATCATGTGATGTCATAATTCCCAATTTCTTTCATTTTTCTTTCATTTTCTTTTCTACTCATTTTCAATTAAATTTTTAGCAATATTTATTCATATTTTAGATCATAATAATTATTTACGTAACTGGACAAGTCGGCCAAAAATCATCTCTGAAGACGAAATAACCAAAATGCCCTCCATTTGGCTTATTGAGCCAAAATCGTCTGTACCGATCGAAAAAATTTTCTAAGCATTTTCTTGGCATTCTAATGCCATCAGAACCTCAATGACTCTTCTCTGGACTCCTAAAATTATTTTATGAATTTTCTCCCAGGTTTAGGGCTTCTAGCTATAAAAGCATCAACTTCTCATTGGGTTACCCATCGCTAAGGCACCGGTTCATTTAACTTAGTTGTATTTTATTTCTAAAATTTTTCCTCAATTTTTTTTATTAATATTTGAATTAATTATGGCTCCTCACTTTAGTCTAAATTTTTTTCCAGACGTTTTAGTTGTCCGAACCGACACTGGTCACTGGAACAATAGAATGCGCGAAATTGCTACAGTGAGGGTGTTACATTGGGTGTTCAGGAGATAGAAAATACTATGAATAGATATGGAAGAGAAAGATAAAATGGTAGAGCAATCAGTTGCAGCTGAAATACAAGGTGAGGCCCCAGTTCCTCAGAGTGTCGGAGGCCTAACTGCACCGGCCTAGCAGTTAGCTATATTTTTTCAACAAATGGCTGACAACATATCAGGCCAAGCCCAAGTACAAACCCAACCCCCACAAACACAGTATAAAAAGGGGAAGGATATGAAGCCTGCTAGCCAAAGTTCAAGTAGCAGTTTGGGGAAGAGAAAAGATTTTGAGGGACCCCAAAATCATAGGTATGGCAGAGGCGGACCAACAATACAGAGGTCACTCAAAGCTAATTAGCAAATTACCAGAGGAGCACTATCAGGTCACACTTGTAAGATATGTGGCAAGCTACATGGGGGTATCTACTATAAGGTCAATAAAGCTTGCTATAACTGTGGCAAAATTGGACATTTCATCAGGGATTGCACCAACATCTGTAGGTCTGCACCATCTACCACAGTTGAGGGATCCATCCAAAGTTCTACCCCTAGAGGTCCACAGATAGTCAATGGGGTTAGAGACAAAGTTAGAGGAGATGTTACTGACAGCCAAGGCACAATGAATCAACCTGAGCAGAGTAGTGCACTAGCCAGGGTGTACACCATGCACTAAGGGAAAGAAGCAGAGACTTTAGACGTAGTTATCGGTATGTTCTTAATTTTTAAAAGAAATTATTATACACTATTTGATCTCGGCTCTACTTATTCGCATGTTAGTGCTAGAATTATGTGTTCTGCTGTATTCCCTTACATGGAAATGAATTTTCATGTGTTAGTGACTAGTCTTTTAGAATAAGAACTACGGTAATAAGTGTGATCGGAATTAGTTTTGGAAAAGACTGTTAGTGAAAGGTATTTTTCTAGAATACCATAAATTTTAGAGTTAATTAGTGTGCCTATTTAGTGCAAGGCAAGAGGATCTAAAAGTGAGTTATGGCAATACAGTTGCCCTAGATGAGGGCAAAGGTATTACTGCTGATAGATGTTAGAGGATACCATAAGTAAAATAAGTTTAGGCTATTAATGGATTCAAGAAGCATCAGATATAGGAAATTTTGGTGTATTGGGATGTATCATAGTAACTATACAGTGTTCTCGATGTTTGTGCTGCAAGCTACAGATTACAGTACCGACTTGGGATTATTGTGTAGAGCTACGTACTACCTGATAATGTACCAAGATAAGAATAATTGCAAATGGCTTTTGCTTTGGCGCAACTATGCCAGAACAGAGTTTTATTATTGGAAATGAGCTTGAAAATCCTAATTCGGGATTTAAAACCCTAGCGTTAGAATATCGAAATGTTACAGTTGTAAGATAGCTAGAGTCACTGACTCGGTTACCTTAGCATGAGCTACAGTATATCAGGAATTGCTATAAGACTAGGGATTTCGGTATAGTCATAAATTAAAAGTAACGTTTATAGGGTGAGGTCATTCGGTCTTTGATATGGGGTCTTACAGTTGTTTTGGTATGGCAATAGACCTTTTGCTTAAAGTTTAATGAAAAATAGTATCTTATTTGTGTAGCAGCAAGGCACAAGGTATGATTTTATTCCCCTGAAGGAGACAGGATGCTATGGATGATAATCATAACTTATAAAATGATGTTTTAAGGAATTTACAGTATGAAAGGAGAGTAAATAACTTTATATAGATGTGATAAGGCAGTAGATATAACATTTCTTTTGTAGTCAGTTATACCACAAGAGTATAATAATGTTTTCTCAGAAGAGACTGAAGAATACCACTAATAAAATTATTTGTGAAATAATGTTCTAACTGAGATAGTAGTGTGATAGTAAATAGTTGGCTCAGGTATTCTTTAGGAATAGTACAATTTTTATTGTGAGGGTCATAAGGATCAGATTATGATGGGTGTGGAACTTCTGAATGGCAAGGGAAAAAGGAGAGTTTTATAGACTCCCTTCTTAAAGTATTAGAGGGTAGTCTAAAGTTTAATAAAAGAAAGTAAAATGATTGCAAATCAGTGAAAAATAAGCTATAGAATACCGGTAGATAAAAAAAATATAGAAGTGAAAATTTGAATAGTTAGTTTAAATGTAACAAAGAGATGCCACGAATATTAGTAAAAGTACTGTCTAGAGTGGTCAGAGGACCAATTTAGAGTAATATTGAACTGTAAATGATTTATTAGAAATGATAAAAATGTATAAGTTTTTGACATGACAATCGGGTCAAAAAAAAGAATAAGATTGGAAAAAATAAAGTCAAGATTTAAGGGAAGCAATTACAGTTTTAGAAAGGGTAAAAGGGATAAACAAAAAGTAAGGATGAAGAATGTAAAAAAAATGATACTAGGGAGAATAATTATTATGGTATAGAACCCAAAAGTGTGAAATTCAGAGTAATTGAAATTGGGACAGTGTTAGGATCCAAACCATGGAGTTTAAAATTACGGGATATGGATCAAGTACTGTTTATTTCTATTTCCAAGATGAAGTAGGTAGTATCGGAATAAGATCCATTTAAGCTGATAACAATAGGAGAAAAGTCAGTTGAGGAATGTAACCAGAGTAGGCAACAATTTTAAGATGTGCAATGGTATCCTAAATTGTTTTATTAGGTAAAGGAGTAAATTAATGAGTAGTAAGTTAAATAAAAATGAACATAGATGGTGAAAAATGGCACATAGTGTAACACCCCTTACCCGTTTACAGTGTAGCCGAGCAAAGCGTGCCACATTTAGTGCCGGAGCACCTTATCTTATCTTACTTTATTCCTTTAATAATTTTAATCTCGTTATTTTTCAAAATCAAAGGAGAAACTGAAGGAGTTTCTCCTATTTTGTTATTGGTTGGCATGTTTCACTATTCACTTGTTTAAAAATTTTAACAATGTTTTCAGATAATAACCTCATCCATATTCATCATAACCAAATAATTTCAACTCATTATCTCAAATATCATTTCTCAACATTATCATTTCCAAAATTTCAAATATCATCTCACAATTTCAATTCATGTTTTCCATCACAATTTCAAAAATTTCATCCATTTTTATTTGCAACAACTTACAATCCTTATTATATATGAAATTGCCAATTTATTAACTTACATCATATACATATTAATATAATTTCAAAATTTATATTACAACATAATAAATATTTATAATGTACAAAATACATTAATATGATTTATATGGACCCTATCTACATGCATTGCTTGTGACACCCCTTACCCGTCTACAGTGTAGCTGAGCAAGGCGTGCCACATTCAGTGCCAGAGAACTCTATCTTGTCTTGTCTTATATCGTATTAATTTAAACTTCATGTATTTGTATTGTCCCACGTGTTGAATATTTTTTTTTTATCACATCTTATTTTTGTGGAGACCCAGATAGAGTCTCCTCTATTATATTAGTGCATGGTGGGTTCCAATATTTACCTGTTAAAAATCTCATATCATATATCATATTATCCATCTCATTTTTTTCCATATCATATCGTATCATCATGGCTCATATAAATTTCAAGTGAATATTCTTCATTCCATTCATATAAAATTCATATACAAAAATAAAATTCATATACAATAATTTACAATTTACTTACAATCCCAAAATGAATTACATCTCATTTATGTACAATGATCAAAACACAAAAGCTAAATATACATG
Organism: Hevea brasiliensis; assembly: GCF_030052815.1. Taxonomy (NCBI): domain Eukaryota; kingdom Viridiplantae; phylum Streptophyta; class Magnoliopsida; order Malpighiales; family Euphorbiaceae; genus Hevea; species Hevea brasiliensis. The sequence goes on along the minus strand of NC_079494.1, from coordinate 88,525,573 downwards.
GGCCCTACAAAAAAAAAATGGACTATTGAGGTGACACATCATGCTTCTACAAACCTGCTCCAATCACTGTCTAGACTGGTCCTGCTCACCAGTACCTACCCAATGGAAAAACCAACGCGCTAAGCACAACGCTTAGTAGTGCATAAAATAAAGGGAAATAAACTAAATAATTGAAGATAATTATTCTATGTATAATTTCATAAGGAAATGTAAATTCTATAAATATTTAGTCATTTACATGTTCCTTGACTTTGGGAGCAAATAAATTTATCAGGATCTTTTCTATTCATTTATCTCATATTCAGTCTTATTAAATTCATATCAGTAATCTCTTTATGTAATTATTTAATTTTAAAGCTTATTACTCATATCTACACCCAAGTAACCTATGACAGACTATAGAGACTGGATACACAGGAGCATACTAGTTAGACATCCGTATGTCTATTATGTATACATTAGTCATGTCAAGCACAAGGCCAGCGGGCAGGCATAAAGCCAAAAATCATAATAGGCACAATGGCCAATGGGCAGGCATAAAGCCTATAGAACAACCATATCAGACATATATTGTCTATCAATGATTATTCCTATGGGCAGTGCTAAAATCTGTAGTCCCTAATTGGTATACCAATCGATCCATGCTGTATACATAAGTCTAGGTATGCTTTGGGCAAAGTAGTATTATTAAGTACTTATAATTTCATTATTTCATGTCATGTACTATTTATGCTTCATATCATTTTCATGTTTCTTGTGATGGGAAACATAAGTCCCACATGAATATTCATGTCACTTTATGTTTAGCAAATCATTTTGGTTAATTCCATATCATATGATAAGTCATTTTATGAACCTTTCTCAAGGTCCAGATTTGGTGTCTTAAATTCACCTAGCAAATTGGTTAAAATGTAGCAACTGTTTGGCCACACTTCCTCCATGGAAGTTGTTCCAAGATGTCTTATCTTTGTTTTCCTTTTTGAATTATGTCATTTAGAGTTTTAGAACTCAAGCTATGCTCAATTTTCCATTGACCCTCTTTGGCTCCAGAACCAGGCAGATTTTGGAATCAAATTTTGTCTAGTCATTTGGGCATGTTACAGTCATTTTTAGGCCTAATGTCCCTCATATGAGTTGTTCTCCTATGTCTTAGGGTCACTTAGGTTTGAGAATCATAATTTTTTAGGTTATGTAGGGTAAGTCATAGCTAATTAACTGACCTGGACTCATGAACCCTGTACTTTCAGGATTTCTGGTTCAAGTCAGTGCATTTGACTCTCATTTTAAGGTCCTTACACTCAAAATTTGAGGAAAGTTCCTAAATAAAAGTCGGATTCCCATTTCTTAGGTTTCCAAAACAGTTTGGCTCATCCCCTTTGGAGTTTCCTAGTGGGAGATAAGTGGCTATTTAATTCAATTTTAGGATTTGGGTTACTAAATTATTCTAACAATTTGGCCAAGTTCCATTAGGTTATGGGTTTTGGTCAAAATGCCAAAACTATGGTTCTAGGATCTATAAAAATTTTATCTTTGGTCTCACTGTATTTGCAGCTTTGTGAACCAAGTTATGGCATTTTTTCCTAAACTGATTGGGTAGGTCAAAATCCAGAATTTTAGGTCAGTTTTGGTTCTGGTTAGAATTGTTAACCAACATTTTTATTGCAAATTGTTCAAGCTAGAGGTAGAATTGGGCTCTATTTTCTCCATGAAAAATACGCTCCTATGTCTAACCTTTCCAATGGTTTAAGAATCAGGTCATTCTGACCTTCCTAGAGTGAGTTATGGCCATTTGAATATTTACTGTTAATATAGTAATTTTTCCAGGTCCAGCATATGGTTACCAGGATTCAAGTCAATTTTAGGGTAAGTTAGGTTCAGTTTCTGAGCAAGGTCTCTGCATGAAAAATGTGGTAAATTGTCATAGGTTTCATGTCCAATTAGCCTCACACCAATTGGAGCAATATAACTCTACTTATGGCCATGAAAGTACACTGGACTCAAGGTCCATAATTCTTGCATGAAAACAACACTCCCAATTTCTCAATTTCACCCAACTCTCAAACTTCAATCACATTCATGGCATTCAAATAGTCAACAATCAGCCTCAACAACATCAATTTCAAGCCACAACACAAAATTCCCAAATTTAGGTTAAAACCCTAACTATCAAAACCACAACTCATGTAACAGTATGCAATTCACTCAAACTTCCATTACAAATCATGTGTACATCCACTAACACTCATAAACAAGCTTCAAGCCATTAAACACATCAATCCACCCTCCATCAATGTTGACCGAAATTCAAGGGTTTTAAATTGTGCACTAATTCCTTTAAAATTTAATCAATCCCAACATGCTTCAACCTAAATTCAAGAATTTAAGAAGAAAGAAAGCTACAATTTGCACTAACCTTGAATTGATGAAATTCCCAACTTATTAAACCTTCACTTCTCCTTTTCTTTTTGCTCCCAAATTCTTTACCAAGGTAAGAAATCAAGGTTCAATATTGGAACTTAGGAATTTTATGATAAGAATGGATGGAAATTCAAGCTTGGAGGAAGATTAAAATGAAGGAAGAACCAAGAGCAAGTGGTTCAGCCAAGGGAAGATCAAAAAAGAAGATGAAACTAAAATAAGATAAGAGGAAATTAAATGAAGCTGTCTTATATATGACATGTCTTAATTTAATTGGGTTTAAATTTTAATGATGTCGTTATGACATCATGCTTATGTCATTATTCATTTATATTTTTATTTCTTTCTTTTTCCTTTTCTTTTCCCTTTTTCTATTACATAATTCATGATTTTAATTTATTTTTAATGTTTAATTCTCTCTCATTTTGATTAACATTTAGATCAAAATTCAACACTGATGGTGAAATGACCAAAATGTCCTTCGTTGTGTTCATCGAATTATAATTATCTGTACTGATTGACTAAATTTTCTTATATTTTCTTAACATTTTTATGGTCATTTAAACCTCATAAATCCTTCTATTAAATTTCAAATACTTATCTTTCAGGGTTCCCTACACGTCTGGGGTTGACAACTATCTTCACAGTAGTTTCCCATTAGGGTCACCCATCGCCATGACTTCCAGCTCCTTTAACCTATATGTACTTCATTTCTTTTATTTTTGCTTAATTTTACTTAGTCTTTATTCAATCAATTTATGCATCCTCACTCTAGTTTAAGTATAGTTCCAGACATCCTAGCTATCTAAACAGACATTAGTTATCGAAACAGTATGATGTATGGACTACCTAAAGTGGGGGCATTACAATTTTCTCCCTCTAAACAAAAATTTCATCCTCGAAATTTACTCGGTGTAAATAGTTGAGGAACTACTATCTCCTTGCTTCTCCACTTTTCCGTGTTATAGTGCTTCACTAGTCTATCTTACTAGATCTGGCTCTACATGTTTATCTTCAACTAGTTCTACGCCTATCTTCTTTCATCTCATATACAGTCTCCTTCTCATCTCCATTCGCTATCTTTAATGTGATCCTTTTCAGCTAACAATCTACCATCTTCTTATGGCCTAAAGGGTTAGTGATAAATGTGTCCTCTTCTAACCCATCTATTTGTATCCCTCTATCAATAGGGGTATAATGCGTATATAGTAATGAGTAGAATCAGGGTCTATCAATACATATACAAAGGTATTATAAATAGAAATGTACCTCTAATAACGTCTGCCAAATCTGGCTCCTTCCTAGCTCTCATAACATATACATGGAGTGCTTCTCTGATCTCAGGTCACTCAATAGTCTCTGTAGCAGGTCTCTATGATGTACCAGCTATCTCTAGTCTCGTAGGTCGTCTAACCCTCTGTGCTGCAGGGGCAGATCTCTCAGTCTATGGTGGAGTAGTGGGAGCACTCCTCTGTGGATAATCTATCAAAAAGTGATCCATAGATCCACATCTGAAGCATCCCCCAGTCAATAGTCGGCACTCTGTTAGTAGTATGCCCTAGAGCATATCATTTAATATGTATCTTGTATATATTTTTATTAATAAAAGGCATTTCCACTTTTCCGTTTACATAATATATTTATGTGTAATAGAAAAGGTCCATTGATATTTTGTTAGAAATATTATTCTTAAGTTGTTAAGAATATGAGTGACAATATTTCTAGCACAAAGTATCATAAATAGGTTCACAATCGAGGATACTTCATAATAAGGACATGACTTATCCAGAAAGATTGTATTCATGTTTGTTCCCAAGTTATTTATATGAGATATAAATAAGATGGAATGGTGAGTCTCATGCCATATGACAAACATGATAGGCACTTATAAATGATAAGTAGGCCGAACCAGTGACACTTATGACAAGCACATGGAGTTTACTCTTGTCAATGTTTTGTCATAAATCATATCAGTGCATATAATCTTTAGACCTGAGATAGCACGGTTATCTTGTATATAGGTAGTTTGAGTTTGATACTGCTTTCATACTTGTACTATGTATGGGTATATGGACATGTGTTGGCTCCTGCTAGTTATATATGGAGGTAGGTGTTGATCAAGATGGAATCTGTTCCTCTAAGTAAATAGAGATAAAATCCTATGTTCATTTAATTATTCTTGATGTTTCAAGTTCCTGGCCAGGACAGATAGATTTATTCGTAAAAGAGTTTACGATGAGAAAAATCTTTTAATCAAGAACTGGAATTAAAAGTGAACATAATATTCATAGCAAATGGAGTTTGACATAAACCATGACTCGGCTTGAGTTGGGATTTTATGTGAGAGATTCTAGTGCATGGTAACATATGATTATAGGTTCATTTAAGGTAAACCTTATTACTAATTGGGTGGCCATGGCATGCTATGCTAGGTGTTAACCATGGTCTATGAGGTTCATAAAATGATTTAGAGAAATCATTTATGGTAAGAAAGAGTTATGATGATATTAAGAGTTGATATCATGTCTCATTGCCAATTAGTGATGAGCCTAGTAAGTCACACACATACACAAGTTATCACCTAATTAAATATGATTTAATTAATTAATTAAAGAGTTTAATTGATTAATTAAATAGGTTTGGTTTGCAATTAGATTGCAAAGTCCCTAGCATGACTTGAAACCAAATCTAGATTATTGGATGTATAATATAAGTTAAATTTATATTTAAAGTGTTTAAATATGAATTTAATTAATGAGAAATTAATTAATAGAGATTAATTAATTAATTTATATTTGATATAAATTAATTAGAAGAAGAAAAATAGTTATTTTGGGTTGAGAACTCAAAATTAAGACACAGGGGCATTTTGGTCATTTTGCAGTGTGACACGTGGCACCATGAGATGGTGACACATGGCATAACACATAAGCTTGCCAAATGTTTTTTTAATCATGTAAGATGATTAAAATCAAGATTAAATATAGGTTTGACACTTGGCACAATGTGATTGGGTCACTTAAACCTAGAGCTAATCAAAGGGTGACATGTGGCAAGGGTTTAATGTGTTAACGTAGCTATTTAAGTGTTGTTATGAGAAAATAAAACACAACCAGCAGCCACACTCCTTTGTCATGCCACTTTGACGGTTTTTATCTCTTCTTCTTCATCTCTTATCAATTCCAAGAGATTAGCCATCAATCTCTTGAATTAAGAACGCTATGAATTGTTTCTAGTGTCCTGTTTACATCTCTAATCTCTTAAAAGGCAGATCTTGAATTTCTAATTAATAGAAAAGGCTTTAGAAGCTGTTCAAGGGCTTCCATAGGTGTTCTTGGTGTGGACAAGCTAGAGGGACAACATCTGGTGTCCTGAAGACGAATCTCAAAGGCGCAGACACGCTGCAGTGCATCAAGAGGTTAGTGTAATCGTTCTTGATTTAATCTAGGGTTCTAAAATTAATCTGATTAATTTTAAAATCTTAAATAGCAAATACAGATCCAAAAAATATATTAAAAGAGTTTTAATATGTTGTTTATCATTGAAATCAAATAGATAAAAATAAATCTTGCATGATGCATGTGACCCTAGGTGAAAATTTTTGAATTCAATGGTATAAACTTGTGTTTTTCACGCTTCCGTTCCTTCAATTGGTATCAGAGCCACTATATTTGCCATTTAGATTGATGTTTATATGATTTAATTGTGTGTTTGATGATGAGATCAAGAGTTTATTGCTGGTTGCAAAGTCAAAGTGGCGGCACAAATGATGAACACCATGGTGTGCATGGTTGATGCATCACAATGGTGTGCAAAGGTAAATGGATGGTGAATGTGCAATTGTTGTATGATTTAAGATCCATTTTATGTCTAATTAAATTGTTTAATTAGAATTTTTATCACACAATTAAATTATGATTCAAATCAGAATTTTAAAAATTGTTTGAATGTGATTCAAATCCGAATTTTAAAAGTTGTTTGAATGTGATTCAAATCTGAATTTTTAAAGTTGTTTGAATCATATTTAAATCTGATTTTTTAAAATTGATTCAATAAAATTCAGATCTGATTTTTTAAAAAATATTTGAATGTGATTCAAATCTAATTTTTTAAAAAATGTTTGAATGTGATTCAAATATGAATTTTTAAAGTTGTTTGAATGTGATTCAAATCTGAATTTTTAAATTTGTTTGAATGAGATTCAAATCTGAATTTTTAAATTTATTTGAATCATATTCAAATCTGGATTTTTAAGTTGAATATGAGATATTCAATTTAATTTAAGTATGTATGTTTTATTTAATTGTTAAATAGTGATATGCATGATGGATGATCATGGACTATAAAAGACCAATGTGATTGGATTTATTTCTTTTATGTTTCTTTGGGATTGTAAATTAATTAATTTATTTTAATTTATTTTGGGCATGTATTATTAAGTTTGTAATAATTTTTGGGTTGTAATTTCATTTATTTAAGTTCTTGTAAATTCGCCTTGGTATGCCAAGGATTACTATGTAATATTGGATTGCAAGAAGTTCAAGGAGGTCAAGAGCATTGGTGGGACCAGTGGGAGGAATTCAAGATCAAGTGTTGATTATGTACTCCTTCAGCAACTCTTGTAAAATGAATGAATGAAATCCACCTAGGAATGCCCTGATTCAATTCTTGGTGGCTCATAATTGAATCCCTTAGAAAGTCCATGATCATACCATATTTACTGCTTATCCATGAATGCATGAGATGTATGGGAATGTATGCAATTATATGATATATGCATGCTAAATGGATAATGTGAAAAGTGAGACCTTAATAGTAAATAGAATGACCATAAAATCTTCCAAACAAATGATTAAATTGGAAATGTTATAATTAAAGTAATTATAACATAGGCCCTCCATTGGGGCAATTATTTTAAGAAATTTTAAATAGTTGCATAAGATGCAATTTATTTAAGAGATTTTCTTAAGAATAATTATTAAGCATGAGATGTTGTAAATATGTAAATGGTTTAGTGGCCAATATTGGATGTACCTGAGGACATTAAAATTATTTGCATAATTACTGGCTCAATGGGATCAACTTAACTAATGCAAGATAAGTCAATAATGGATGTACCTGAGATTTTGAGCATTAGGGGCTAGGTAAAGGATTAAACCTCACATGAGATGTGATGGGCAAAGAGTTGCTCACTTATAGTTTATTGTAATTCCAATAATGGATGTACCTGAGGATGATCAATAGAATTATAAGAATTCAATCACCCACTAGAAATCCATCCAACTAGGATTTCCGTTTTCTACTTTGGAAGTGTAGGATTCGCTAAGTTAGTGGGAGGACCAATTTGATTAAAAGACCATAATCATTTTAGTTAATTACATGATACATTTATTAATTAATCTGGTTATTTTCTGCAGTTATTTTTCTGATAAAAATGATGACAAAACAACCACCACCATCCAATATCCTTGCAAGCATACTTGATCACAATAGGTTGACAGGACCTAATCTGTCTGATTGGCTAAGAAATTTGAAACTTGTCCTGAACCTTGAACATATAGGATATGTTCTAGATTCAAATGTTCCTGGTCCCTTACCTCCAGAGGCCACACAAGAGGAACATGAAACTTTGGACAAGTGGAAGGAGCATGATATGAGAGCTAAGTGTTACATGCTTGCTTTCATGAGTAATGGGTTACAGAAGCAACATGAGAACATGCAGAGTGCGAGTGAGATCCTCCTTCACCTACAAGAGTTGTATGGTGAGCACAGCAGGAATGCTAGGTATGAGATATCTAGGCAGCTGTTCCGCATGAGGATGTCTGAGGGACAGAATGTTGGGGATCATGTCCACAAGATGATTCGGCTGATTGAGCAGTTGGAACATCTTGACTTCAACATAGATTTCCAACTACAGACGGATTTGATCCTTTAGTCCCTTCCTGGGTCTTTTGGGAAATTTTGTGACAAATTTCCATATGACTCAACAGGAATGCACCTTAGCTGGTTTACTCAATATGCTGGTTATTGCCCAAAAGAATATGCCAGGCAATAAAGGAAAAGAGGTATCTTTGGTTGCATCTTCTTCTGCTAGAAAGTCCAACAAGAAGAAGGGCAATAAGAAAAAGAAACCTCAGATTCCTGGTCCTTCTAAGAAAATAGCTAAACAGAAAAGGAAGACTAAAGCTGATGAAGGCAAAGGAAAGTGTTTCCACTGCCAACAGGAAAGTGTTTCCATTGCCAATAAGAAAGTGTTTCCATTACAAGTAAGAAAGTGTTTCCACTGGCCAGAGTATAGCAATCTAAATGAAAGCAATGCCGTGGTGAAAAACAACTCAAGTTCAAAATATATTTGGCACTTAAGGTTATGTCATGTTGCGGAAGATAGGATTACAAAATTGGAGAAAATGGGGATTCTATCCTTATTGGACTCTGAGCCTACTCCAACTTGTGAATCTTGCATTCAGGGCAAAATGACTAGATCACCCTTTGTTGGACAGGGGCTAAGAGCTGAAAATATTTTGGAGCTAATACATAGTGATGTATGTGGTCCATTTAAAGAAATGGCTAGAGGGGGCTTTCATTATTTTTTTACCTTTACTGATGATAAATCAAGGTTTGGGTATTTGTATTTGATGAAATACAAACATGAATCTTTTGAAAAGTTCAAAGAATTTAAATCTGAAGTAGAAAATCAAACAGGAAAGAATATTAAAGCTCTTCGATCAAATCGTGGAGGTGAATATTTGAGTACTGAATTTAATGAATACTTGAGAGAGCATGGCATTGTTTCTCAGTTGACTCCTCCAGGAACGCCACAGCTGAATGGTGTATCTGAAAGGAGAAATCATACCCTATTGGATATGGTACATAGTATGATGAGCTATACTGATATGCCAATCTCCTTTTGGGGATTTGCATTAGAATCAACTTTGTATATTCTGAATAGGATTCCATCAAAATCAGTTTCTTCCACACCTTATGAGATATGGCATGGAAGAAAACCAAGTCTTAAGCATGTTAAGATTTGGGGTTGTCCAGCTTATATCAAAAGTGAACAACGATAAATTGGAGACGGATCGTAAAAGGTCGTTTTGTTGGATATCAAAAAGATAGTTTTTGATATTATTTTTATTTGCCTACTTCACAAAAGGTTGTGATAAGTAGAGATGCCACATTTCTTGAACAACAGTTTGTTCAAGATGGAGGCAAAGGAAGGCAAATAGAGTTAGAATTGGAGAATTCTGACCAACCAACAGATCAGATGGATATAGATCCATCTAGTCAACCAATACCAGTTGATGAAACATCTACAGCTGTTCCTCGTATAACAACCAGGGTATCTCACCCACCAGTGAGATATGGTTTTCTTCATGAAGAAGAACAAGAGTTGTCTACTCATGAAGAAGTAGATCATGGAGATGATCCACTTACCTAAGAAGAAGCTATATCAGATATAGACTCTTCAAAATGGATTGATGCTATGAAATCCGAGATTGATTCCATGTATAAGAATCAAGTTTGGGATCTTGTTGACCCACCTGAAGGTATTATACCTATAGGGAACAAATGGGTTTTCAAGAAGAAAATTGGTTCTGATGGAAAGGTAGAGACCTATAAGGCAAGGCTAGTAGCGAAAGGGTTTCGCCAAAGGCAAGGAATCGACTATGAGGAGACTTTCTCACCTGTTGCCATGCTTAAATCAATTAGGATTTTATTAGCAATAGCTGCGTACTATGATTATGAGATTTGGCAGATGGATGTCAAAACAGCTTTTCTCAATGGATACATTGAAGAAAACATTTTCATGGAACAACCTAAGGGATTTGAATCCCAAGATGGTTCCAAGGTATGCAAGCTAAAGCGATCCATTTATGGGTTGAAACAAGCTTCGAGGAGTTGGAACATTCTTTTTTATGAAGCCATTAAATCCTTTGGTTTTATCAAAAATGAGGATGAGCCATGTGTATATAAGAAGGTTAGTGACAGTGCTATCACTTTTCTTGTCTTATATGTGGATGACATACTGTTGATGGGTAATGACACAGGTATGTTGACGACTATAAAGGTATGGTTGTCAAATACATTCTCCATGAAAGACTTAGGGGAGGCAACCTATATTCTTGGGATTCGCATCTATAGAGATAGAGCGAAAAGAATAATTGGTTTATCCCAAAGTCTATACTTGGAAAAGGTGTTAAAGAGGTTTAACATGCTTGATTCCAAGAGAGGATTGTTACCAGTGAGACATGGTATCCATCTTTCTAAAGAGATGTCTCCAAAGACACCTGAAGAAAGAGATAAGATAGCCAGGATTCCATATGCTTCGGCTATTGGAAGTATAATGTATGCAATGTTGTGTACTAGGCCGGATATCGCATATGCTGTTAGTTTGACTAGCAGGTATCAATCCAATCCAGGTTTGGAACACTGGATAGCTGTCAAGAATATCCTTAAGTACTTGAGAAGAACTAAGGATTTATTCTTGATGTATGGAGGTGGAGACTTGCAATTGGATGGTTATACTGATTCTGATTTCCAATCAGATATTGATGATAGAAAGTCTACCTCTAGATATGTGTTCATTTGTAATGGAGGTGCAGTCAGTTGGAAGAGTTCCAAATAGAGCACGACTGCAGATTCCACTACAGAGGCTGAGTATATTGCTGCATCAGATGCTGCAAAGGAAGCTGTTTGGATAAAGAAGTTCGTGACAGAACTTACAGTAGTTCCTTCCATTGAGTCAGCAGTTCCACTACAAAGTGACAACAATGGAGCAGTCATACAGGCTAAGGAACTAAGGTCTCACCCAAAATCCAAACACATAGAAAGGCACTACCACATTATCAGACATATAGTTGGGCAAAGGCGATATAGCCATGCAGAAAAATAACATCAGCTGAAAAAATTCAGCTGATCCATGCACTAAGCCTTTGTCACAAGCTCAGTTAGACTGACATCTTGAGAAGATGGGTCTAAGGTATTGTAATGAATGGCTCTAGTGCTAGTGGGAGATAGTTAGTAGTATGCCCTAGAGCATATCATTTAGTATGTATCTTGTATATATTTTTATTAATAAAAGGCATTTCCACTTTTCCGTTTATATAATATATTTATGTGTAATAGAAAAGGTCCATTGATATTTTGTAGAAATATTATTCTTAAGTTGTTAAGAATATGAGTGACAATATTTCTAGCACAAAGTATTATAAATAGGTTCACAATCGAGGATACTTCATAATAAGGACATGACTTATCCAGAAAGATTGTATTCATGTTTGTTCCCAAGTTATTTATATGAGATATAAATAAGATGGAATGGTGAGTCTCATGCCATATGACAAACATGATAGGCACTTATAAATGATAAGTAGGCCGAACCAGTGACACTTATGACAAGCACATGGAGTTTACTCTTGTCAATGTTTTGTCATAAATCATATCAGTGCATATAATCTTTAGACCTGAGATAGCACAGTTATCTTATATATAGGTAGTTTGAGTTTGATACTGCTTTCATACTTGTACTGTGTATGGGTATATGGGCATGTGTTGGCTCCTACTAGTTATATATGGGGGTAGGTGTTGATCAAGATGGAATCTGTTCCTCTAAGTAAATAGAGATAAAATCCTATGTTCATTTAATTGTTCTTGATGTTTCAAGTTCCTGGCCAGGACAGATAGATTTATTCAGAAAAGAGTTTCTGATGAGAAAATCTTTTTAATCAAGAACTGGAATTAAAAGAGAACATAATATTCATAGCAAATGGAGTTTGACATAAACCATGACTCCAGCTTGAGTTGGGATTTTGTAACAGAGAGATTCTAGTGCATGATGACATATGATTATAGGTTCATTTAAGGTAAACCTTATTACTAATTGGGTGGCCATGGCATGCTATGCTAGGTGTTAACCATGGTCTATGAGGTTCATAAAATGATTTAGAGAAATCATTTATGGTAAGAAAGAGTTCTGATGATATTAAGAGTTGATATCATATCTCATTGCCAATTAGTGATGAGCCTAGTAAGTCACACACATACACAAGTTATCACCTAATTAAATATGATTTAATTAATTAATTAAAGAGTTTAATTGATTAATTAAATAGGTTTGGTTTGCAATTAGGTTGCAAAGTCCCTAGCATGACTTGAAACCAAATCTAGATTATTGGATGTATAATATAAGTTAAATTTATATTTAAAGTGTTTAAATATGAATTTAATTAATGAGAAATTAATTAATAGAGATTAATTAATTAATTTATATTTGATATAAATTAATTAGAATAAGAAAAATAATTATTTTGGGTTGAGAACTCAAAATTAAGACACAGGGGCATTTTGGTCATTTTGCAGTGTGACACGTGGCACCATGAGATGGTGACACATGGCATAACACATAAGCTTGCCAAATGTTTTTTAATCATGTAAGATGATTAAAATCAAGATTAAATATAGGTTTGACACTTGGCACAATGTGATTGGGTCACTTAAACCTAGAGCTAATCAAAGGGTGACATGTGGCAAGGGTTTAATGTGTTAACCTAGCTATTTAAGTATTGTTATGAGAAAATAAAACACAACCACCAGCCACATTCCTTTGTCAAGCCACTTTGAGGGTTTTTATCTCTTCTTCTTCATCTCTTATCAATTCAAAGAGATTAGCCATCAATCTCTTGAATTAAGAACGCTAGGAATTGTTTTTAGTGTCCTGTTTACATCTCTAATCTCTTAAAAGGCAGAACTTGAATTTCTAATTAATAGAAAAGGCTTTAGAAGCTGTTCAAGGGCTGCCATAGGTGTTCTTGGTGTGGACAAGCTAGAGGGACAACATCTGGTGTCCTGAAGACGAATTTCAAAGCGCAGAACATTTGCGATTGCATCAAGAGGTTAGTGTAATCGTTCTTGATTTAATCTTGGGTTTTAAAATTAGTCTGATTAATTTTAAAATCTTAAATGGCAAATACAAATCCAAAAAACATATTAAAAGAGTTTTAATATGTTGTTTATCATTGAAATCAAATAGATAAAAATAAATCTTGCATGATGCGTGTGACCCTAGGTGAAAATTTTTGAATTCAATGGTATAAACTTGTGTTTTTCACGCTTCTGTTCCTTCACACTCTACTCGGTGCCTGCTCCCATAGTGTGTACACTCTGGCGTCAGGATTGATCACTTTATTGCTATGACAGAAGAACTAGCTATAGATATGCTAGACTGGCCTTTTTTGACCTGTGTCTGGCCCTTGGGCCTCCTACTAACAGTAGCTGGTGTACTAGACTAGCACCGTTTAGAATCCCTCTTTCGTTGTCAATCCTTTCGGGACTACTCATCACCTCATACTCTCTCCACATTGAGAGCTACAGCCACTAGCTGTGAGAAGTCTGTAAGCTAATGTGCCATCACCAGAAGTGTGATGTTATCGTTCAATCCATCCTCGAACCTATAGTACTGGTCTGCCTCTATAGGCATTATCTCCCAAGCATATCTGCTTAACCTCACAAACTACCTCTCATACTCAGAGACCATGAGCTGTCTCTGCCTCAAAGATAAGAAAACTCTCCTTCTAGTCTCTAGGTATACATGACCAATATACTTCTTCTTGAACTCAGCCAAGAAGAAGTCCCAGGTAAGCACTGTCGGTGGTACCACTCTAGACACTGTAACTCACCACTGGTAGGCATCCTCCTGTAGTAATGCTAGAGCATACTCTAACAATTGCTCTGGTGTGCAGTGTAGCTGCTACAACACCCTCTCGGTCCGCTCTAGTTAATGCTCAGCAACAGCTAGGTCGTCTTCCTTTTTACCCTTAAAGTCGACGGCACCATAATTTCTCAACTTCTCCAATGGGGGCCTTTGTACAAGCTGTGGCTATAAAAGGTGGTGGGGGTGGCTGTGGCATGGCTCTGGTAACTTGACGGAGCATCTGAGTCATTTGCTCCAAGAACGCCTGTTGTGCCCTCGCAACAGCAACATAAGATGAATCCTCTCTCCTAACTCACTCCTGAATATGAGCAGGTGTATGACTACCAATCTTCTCCTCTTCAGGTCTGAAAGACCCTTACTCTGAAGGATCAGACTCCATTAATCCTATAAAACAGACAAGAGAACAGATCTGCAATAGTGTCACCTCGACTCCTATATAAAGGCCCATGCATGTTATGCACACCATCTCTTTCTATCTATCTAGGTCTACGACTGCCTAAACCTTTGCTCTGATATCACTAAATGTGACACCCCTTACTCGTCTACAGTGTAGCCAAGTAAGGCGTGCCACATTCAGTAACGGAGCACCCTATCTTGTCTTTTCTTATACTGTATTAATTTAAATTCCATGTATTTGTATTGTTCCACATGTTGAAATTTTTTTTTATCACATTTTATTTTTGTGAAGACCCAGACAGAGTCTTCTCTGTTACAATTTACTTACAATCCCAAAATGAATTACATCTCATTTATGTACAATGATCAAAGCACAAAAGCTAAACATACATGGGCCCTATAAAAAAAAAAAACAAGGACGGCTGAGGTGACACGTCACACAACTATAAACCTGCTCCAATCACTGTCTAGATTGATCCTGCTCACCAGTACCTACGCGATGGAAAAACCAACACGCTAAGCATAACGCTTGTGGTGCATAAAATAAAGGGAAATAAACTAAATAATTGAAGATAATTATTCTATGTATAATTTCATAAGGAAATGTAAATTCTACAAATTTTTAGTCATTTACATGTTTTTTGACTTTGGGAGAAAATAAATTTATTAGGATCTTTTCTATTCATTTATCTCATATTCAGTCTTATTAAATTCATATCAGTGATCTCTTCATGTAATTATTTAATTTTAAAGCTTATTACTCATATCTGCGCCTAAGTAACCTATGATAGACTATAGAGACTGGATACATAGGAGTATACTAGTTAAACATTTGTATGTCTATTAGGTATACATCAGTCATGTCAGGCACAAGGCCAGCTACCAGGCATAAAGCCAGAAATCATAATAGGCACAATGGCCAATGGGCAGGCATAAAGCCTGTAGAACAATCATATCAGATATAGATTGCCTATCAACGATTATTCTTGTGGCCAGTACTACAATCTGTAGCCCCTAATTGGTATGCCAATCGATCCATGCTATATACATAAGTCTAGGTATACTTTGGGCAAAGTAGTATTATTAAGTACTTATAGCTTCATTATTTCATGGTATGTACTATTTGTGTTTCATAGCATTTTCATGTTACTTGTGATAGGAAACATAAGTTCCACTTGCGTATTCATGTCGCTTTATGTTTAGCAAATCATTTTGGTTAATTCCATATCATATGACAAGACATTTTATGAACCTTTCTCAATATCTAGATTTGGTGTCTTAATTTCACCTAGCAAATTAGTTAAAATGTGGTCACTGTTTGGCCACATTTCCTTCATAGAAGTTGTTCTTCTATGTCTTATATTTGTTTTCTTTTTGAATCATGTCATTTGGAGTTTTAGAACTCAAGTTATGGTCAATTTTCCAAGACTGGTCCATTGACCCTCTTTGGTTCCAAAACTAGGCAGATCTAGAATCATAATTTTTTTAGTCATTTGGGCATGTTACAATCATTTTTATGCCTAATTTCCTTTCTATAAGTTGTTCTCCTATGTCTTAGGGTCACTCAGGTTCAAGAATCATAATTTTTTCAGGTTATGTAGGGTGAGTAATAGGTAATTAACTTACCTGGACTCATAAACCCTGTACCTTCAGGATTACCAGTTAAGGTCAGTGCCTTTGACTCTCATTTTAAGGTCCTTACTCTCAACATTTGAGGAAAGTTCCTAAATCAAAGTTGGATTCCCATTTCTTAGGTTTCCAGAATAGTATAGCTCATCCTCTTTGGAGTTTCCTAATGGGAGATATGATATAAATACTGTTATAGGGTCAAGTGGGTATTTAATTCAATTTCAGGATTTGGGTTACTAAATTATTCTAACAATTTGGCCAAGTTCCATTAGGTTCTGGGTTTTGGGAAAAACCAAAATTGTGGTTCTAGGTCTTATAAAAATTTTGGCTTTGGTCTCACTACATTTGCAGCTTTGTGGCCCAAGTTATGGCATTTTTGCCAAAACTGGTCGGGTAGGTGTAAATCCAGAATTTCAGGTTAGTTTTGGTTCTAGTTAGAATTGTTGACCTACTTTTTTCTAGCAAATTGGTTAGGTTAGAGGCAGAATTGGGCTCTGTGTTCTCCATGAAAAATGTGCTCCTATGTGTATCCTTTCCAATGCTTCAAGAATCAGGTCATTCTGACCTTCCTAGAGTGAGTTATGGCCACTTGAACATTTACTGTTCATATAGTCGTTTTTCCAGGTTTAGCATATGATTACCCGGATTCAAGTTAATTTTAGGCCAAGTTAGGTTCAGTTTCTAAGCAGGGTCTCTACATGAAAAATGTGAAAAATTGTCCTAATTTTCAAGTCCAATCGGCCTCACACCAATTGGAGTAACATAACTCTACTTATGGCCATGAAAGTACACTGGACTCAAGGTCCAGACTTCCTGCATGAAAACAACACTCCCAATTTCTCAATTCCACCCAAGTCCCAAACTTCAATCACATTCATGGCACTTCAAATAATCAACAATCAGCCTCAACAACATCAATTTATCCCACAACACAAAATTCCCAAATTTAGGTCAAAACCCTAACTATCAAAACCATAACTCATGTAACAGCATGCAATTCACTCAAACTTCCATTAGAAATCATATGTGTACATCCATCATGTGATACCCCTTACCCGTCTACAGTGTAGCCGAGTAAAGCATGCCACATTTAGTGCCGAAGCACCCTATCTTATCTTATCTTGTCCATTGTTAATTTTATACTTTATAAAAAACATGTGATAATTTTTTTTTATTACAAATTTTTTATGTGGATACCCAGGCAGAGCCTCCTCTATTTTATTAGCATCTGGCGGGTTCTACTATTCACCTGTTAAAAACAATTTCATATCCATTTATCTGGTCATATAACATGTCATTTATTTTCTCATATAATAAATCATTCATAAGAAAATTCATATACAAAAATTCACATCTTTATTTACAATCTCAAAAAACATAATTAAAATTTATTTACATCACAACTATGACTACATAATGTTTTTACACAATAAACCAAAATACTAGTCTATACATGGGCCCTACCAAAATAAAATGCAGACTGCTGAGGTGACTATACACACAGACAGATCTGATCAGACTGCAGAAATAAAATGCAGACTGCTGAAAAACCAATGCACTAAGCAAATTGCTTAGTGGTGCATAACTTTAAAGAAAAATAACTGAGTAATTACAAATAATAATTCTAGGTGTAATTTCATAACTCTAGATCAACTGTATTTTTATTGAACTTTGGAAATAAATTAATTATCAGTATCTTATCTATTCATTTGTTTCATTCTCAGTCTTTTAAAATTATATCAGTGCCCAAGTAATCTATAACAGACTATAAGGCTGGATACACGAGAGTATACTGGTTAGATAGCCGTATGTCTATCCAGTATACATCTGTCATATCAGCCACAAGGCCAGCGGGCAGGCTTTTAAAGCCAGAAATAAAATTAGGCACAATGTCCAACAGGCAAGCATATAACCTGTAGATCAATCGTGTCAAACATTTGTTGTCGATCAATGATTATCCATGTAGGCAACACTGCGATCTGTAGTCCCTAATTGGTATACCAATCGATCCAACTATATATATTTAAGCCTAGGTTTACTTTAAGCAAGTAAGCATTATTAATTATTTAACAGAATTTTCATGTCAATGTATAGTGGAAAAGTGGGTCCTACATACCTATTTCATGTAATTTAGCATGTAGTGACTTATTAGGGATAAGTCCCTACCAAAAATGATTTATTTCATGAACCTTTCTTTAGGTTCAGTTTTACTGTCTTGATTTTGCATATCAAATTGAGCAATTTATGGCCACTGTTTGGCCCCACTTCCTTCATGGAAGTTATTCTTCTATGTCTTGTCTTTATTTTCCTTTTTGATGAAGGAACGGAAGCGTGAAAAACACAAGATTATACCATTGAATTCAAAAATTTTCACCTAGGGTCACATGCACCATGCAAGATTTATTTTTATCTATTTGATTTCAATGATAAACAACATATTAAAACTCTTTTAATATGTTTTTGGATCTGTATTTGCCATTTAAGATTTTAAAATTAATCAGATTAATTTTAGAACCCTAGATTAAATCAAGAACGATTACACTAACCTCTTGATATGCTGCAGCGTGTCTGCGCCTTTGAGATTCGTCTTGAGACACGGATGTTGTCCCTCTAGCTTGTCCACACCAAGAACACCTATGGCAGCCCTTGAATGGCTTCTAAAGCTTTTTCTATTAATTAGAAAATCAAGTTCTGCCTTTTAAGAGATTAAAGATGTAAACAGGACACTAGAAACAATTTCTAGTGTTCTTAATTCAAGAGATTGATGGCTAATCTCTTTGAATTGATGAGAGATGAAGAGAAATAGCTGGAGAGGCTCAAAGTGGCGTGACATATGAGAGGAGAGGCTGCTGGTTATGTTTTCTTTTCATAACCACACTTAAATAGCTAGTTAAAACCATTACACCCTAGCCACATGTCACCTTTTGATTAGCTCTAGGTTTAAGCGACCCAATCACATTGTGCCAAGTGTCAAACCTATATTTAATCTTGATTTTAATCATCTTACATGATTAAAAAAAAACATTTGGCAAGCTTATGTGTTATGCCATGTGTCACCATCTCATGGTGCCACGTGTCACACTGTGAAATGACCAAAATGCCCCTGTGTCTTAATTTTGAGTTCTTAACCCAAAATAATTATTTTCTTCTTCTAATTAATTTATATCAAATATAAATTAATTAATTAATCTCTATTAATTAATTTCTCATCAATTAAATTCATATTTAAACACTTTAAATATAAATTTAATTTATACTACACATCCAATAATCTAGATTTGGTTTCAAGTCATGCTAGGGACTTTGCAATTTAATTGCAAACCAAATCTATTTAATTAATCAATTAAACTCTTTAATTAATTAATTAAATCATATTTAAATAGGCGATAACTTGTGTATGTGTGTGACTTACTAGGCTCATCACTAATTGGCAATGAGACATGATATCAACTCTTAATATCATTAGAACTCTTTCTTACCATAAATGATTTCTCTAAATCATTTTATGAACCTCATAGACCATGGTTAACACCTAGCATAGCATGCCGTGGCCACCCAATTAGTAATAAGATTTACCTTAAATGAACCTATAATCATATGTTACCATGCACTAGAATCTCTCTATTACAAAATCCCAACTCAAGCTGGAGTCATGGTTTATGTCAAACTCCATTTGCTATGAATATTATGTTCTCTTTTAATTCCAGTTCTTGATTAAAAGATTTTCTCATCAGAAACTCTTTTCTGAATAAATCTATCTGTCCTGGCCAGGAACTTGAAACATCAAGAACAATTAAATGAACATAGGATTTTATCTCTATTTACTTAGAGGAACATATTCCTTCTTGATCAACACCTACCTCCATATATAACTAGTAGGAGCCAACATATGCCCATATACCCATACATAGTACAAGTATGAAAGCAGTATCAAACTCAAACTACCTATATACAAGATAACTGTGCTATCTCAGGTCTAAAGATTATATGCACTGATATGATTTATGACAAAACATTGACAAGAGTAAACTCCATGTGCTTGTCATAAGTGTCACTGGTTCGGCCTACTTATCATTTATAAGTGCCTATCATGTTTGTTATATGGCATGAGACTCACCATTCCATCTTATTTATATCTCATATAAATAACTTGGGAACAAACATGAATACAATCTTTCTGGATAAGTCATGTCCTTATTATGAAGTATCCTCGATTGTGAACCTATTTATGATACTTTGTGCTAGAAATATTGTCACTCATATTCTTAACAACTTAAGAATAATATTTCTAACAAAATATTAATGGACCTTTTCTATTACACATAAATATATTATGTAAATGAAAAAGTGGAAATGCCTTTTTTTATTAAAATATGTACAAGATACATACTAAATGATATGCTCTAGGGCATACTACTAACAATCTCCCACTAGCACTAGAGCCATTCATTACAATATCTTAGACCTATCTTCTCAAGATGTCGGTCTAACTGAGTCTGTGACATAGGCTTAGTGAATGGATCAACTGGATTTTCAGCTGATGCTATTTTCTGCATGGCTACATCGCCTCGCCCAACTATTTCTCTGATAATGTGGTAGCGCCTTTCTATGTGTTTGGATTTATGGTGAGACCTTGGTTCCTTAGCTCAGATGATCGCTCCATTATTGTCACAGTGTAATGGAACCGCTGACTCAATGGAAGGAACTATCGTAAGTTCTCACTACGAACTTCTTTATCCAAACAACTTCTTTTGCAAAGATCGATGCAAAGAATATACTCAGCCTCGAGTGGAATCTGCGGTCATGCTCGCTTGGAACTCTTCCAACGATCGCACCTCCATTACAAATGAACACATATCCAGAGGTAGACTTTCTATCATCAATATCCGATTGGAAATCGTAATCGTGATAACCATCCAATTGCAAGTCTCCACCTCCATAAATCAAGAATAAATCCTTAGTTCTTCTCAAGTACTTAAGGATATTCTTGACACTATCGATGTTCCAAACTGGATTGGATTGATACCGTTAGTCAAACTAATAAAGATATGCGATATCCGGCCTAGTACACAACATTGCATACATTAAACTTCCAATAGCCAAGCATATGGAATCTGGCCATCTTATCTCTTTCTTGAGTGTCTTTGGAGACATCTCTTTAAAAAGGTGGATACCATGTCTCACTGGTAACAATCCTCTCTTGGAATCAAGCATGTTAAACCTCTTTAACACCTTTTCCAAGTATAGACTTTGGGATAAACCAATTATTCTTTCGCTCTATCTCTATAGATGCGAATCCCAAGAATATAGGTTGCCTCTCCTAAGTCTTTCATGGAGAATGTATTTGACAACCATACCTTTATAGTCGCCAACATACCGTATCATTACCCATCAACAAGATGTCATCCACATATAAGACAAGAAAAGTGATAGCACTGTCACTAACCTTCTTATATACACATGGCTCATCCTCATTTTTGATAAAACCAAAAGATTTAATGGCTTCATCAAAGCGGATGTTCCAACTCCTCGAAGCTTGTTTCAACCCATAAATGGATCGCTTTAGCTTGCATACCTTGGAACCATCTTGGGATTCAAATCCTTAGGTTGTTCCATGAAAATGTTTTCTTCAATGTATCCATTGAGAAAGGCCGTTTTGACATCCATCCGCCAAATCTCATAATCATAGTATGCAGCTATTGCTAATAAAATCCTAATTGATTTAAGCATGGCAACAAAGTAGAAAGTCTCCTCATAGTCTATTCCTTGCCTTTGGCGAAACCCTTTCGCTACTAGCCTTGCCTTATAGGTCTCTACCTTTCCATCGTAACCAATTTTCTTCTTGAAAACCCATTTGTTCCCTATAGGTACAATACCTTGGTGGGTCAACAAGATCCCAAACTAGATTCTTATACATGGAATCAATCTCGATTTCATAGCATCAATCCATTTTGAAGAGTCTATATCCGATATAGCTTCTTCATAGGTAAGTGGATCATCTCCATGATCTACTTCTTCATGAGTAGACAACTCTTGTTCTTCTTCATGAAGAAAACCATATCTCACTGGTGGGTGAGATACCTTGGTTGTTCTACGAGGACCAGCTGTAGATGTTTCATCAACGGGTATAGGTTGACTAGATGGATCTATATCCATCCGACCATTGATTGGTCAGAATTCTCCAATTTTAACTCTATTTGCCTTCCTTTGCCTCCTTCTTGAACAAACTGTTGTTCAAGAAATGTGGCATCTCTACTTATTACAACCTTTTGTGAAGTAGGCAAATAAAAATAATATCCAAAACTATCTTTTGGATATCCAACAAATCGACCTTTTTCTGATCTGGTCTCCAATTTATCAGTGTTCAGCTTTTTGATATAAGCTGGACAACCCCAAATCTTAACATGCTTAAGACTTGGTTTTCTTCCATGCCAAATCTCATAAGGTGTGGAAGAAACTGATTTTGATGGAATCCTATTCAGAATATACAAAGCTGATTCTAATGCAAATCCCCAAAAGGAGATTGGCATATCAGTATAGCTCATCATACTACGTACCATATCCAATAGGGTACGATTTTTCCTTTCAGATACACCATTCAGCTATGGCGTTCCTGGAGGAGTCAGCTGAGAAACAATGCCATGCTCTCTTAAGTATTCATCAAATTCAGTACTCAAATATTCACCTCCACGATCTGATCGAAGAGCTTTAATACTTTTTCCTGTTTGATTTTCTACTTCAGATTTAAATTCTTTGAACTTTTCAAAGGATTCATGTTTGTATTTCATGAAATACAAATACCCAAACCTTGATTTATCATCAGTAAAGGTAATAAAATAATGAAAGCCCCCTCTAGCCATTTCTTTAAATGGACCACATACATCACTATGTATTAACTCCAAAATATTTTCAGCTCTTAGCCCTTGTCCAACAAAGGGTGATCTAGTCATTTTGCCTTGAAGGCAAGATTCACAAGTTAGAGTAGGCTCAGAGCCCAATGAGGATAAAATCCCCATTTTCTCCAATTTTGCAATCCTATCTTCTGCAACATGACATAACCTTAAGTGCCAAATATATTTTGAACTTGAGTTGGTTTTCACCATGGCATTGTATTCTTTTAGATCACTTGCATTCAATTTGTGTTTGTCATTATTATCCAAATAATAAAGACCATCATTCATAAAACCCGAACCAACATATTTATTTCCAAAATAAATATTGCAAACATCATCTGTGAACTGAAATTCATAGCCATTTCTAGTCAAACTAGATATAGAAATGATGTTCTTAAAAGCATCAGGTACATATAAAATATTATCCAAACACAAAACATGTCCAAACATGTAAAAGATTTAGATCCTATGGCTAAAGCTTCAACAGTTGAGCCATTGCCAATCCGACTCTAATATCTTGAGAACGCAAGTCGCATCGCTTGCTAGTTCCTGCATATCATTAGAAATGTGAGAATCGGCACCAGATATAAAACCCAAGTCAGTAGATGAACTATGAGTATCATCGAATCTAAATAACAAGATATGGACATACCTTCCAAAGGTGTATCCTTCTTGTCCTTCAGAGAAGCAAGATACTCAGGCGGTTCCTTTTCCAAAGGCCCATCCTTTTGGCAAGTGGAAACACTTTCCTTTGCCTCCATCGCCTTTAGTCTTCCTTTTCTGCTTAGCTATTTTCTTGAAGGACCAGAATCTGAGGTTTCTTTTCTTATTGCCCTTCTTCTTGTTGGACTTTCCAGCAGAAGAAGATGCAACCAAAGCTACCTCTTTTCCTTTATTGCCTGGCATATTCTTTTGGGCAATAACCAGCATGTTGAGTAATTCAGCTAAGGTGCATTCTGGTTAGTCATATGGAAATTTGTCACAAAATTCCCAAAAGACTCGGGAAGGATCAAGGATCAAATCCGCTTGTTGTTGGAAATCCATGTTGAAGTCAAGATGTTCCAACCGCTCAATCACCGAATCATCTTGTGGACATGATCCCCAACATTCATCCCTCAGACATCCTCATACGGAATAGTTGTCTAGATATCTCATACCTAGCATTCTCTTTGTGCTCACCATACAACTCTTGTAGGTGAAGAAGGATCTCACTCGCACTCTGCATGTTCTCATGTTGCTTCTGTAACTCATTACTCATGGAAGCAAGCATGTAACACTTAGCTCTCATATCATGCTCCTTCCACTTTTCCAAAGTTTCATGTTCCTCTTGTGTGGCCATGGAGGTAACTGACCAGCAACATTTGAATCTAGAACATATACTATAAGTTCAAGATTCAGGACAATTTTCAAATTTCTTAGCCAATCGCATGATTAGGTCTTGTCAACTCATTGTGATAAAGTATGTTGAAAGGATATTGGATGGTGGTGGTTGTTTTGTGCTCATATTTATCATAAAATTAACCGCAGAAAATAACCAGATTAATTAGTAAATGTATCATGTAATTAACCAAAATGATTATGGTCTTTTAATCAAATTGGTCCTCCCACTAACTTAGCGAATCCTACACTTCCAAAGTAGAAAACGGAAATCCTAGTTGGATGGATTTCTAGTAGGTGATTGAATTCTTATAATTCTATTGATCATCCTCAAGTACATCCATTATTGGAATTACAATAAACTATAAGTGAGCAACTCCTTGCCCATCACATCTCATGTGAGGTTCAATCCTTTACCTAGCCCCTAATGCTCAAAATCTCAGGTACATCCATTATTGACTTATCTTGCATTAGTTAAGTTGATCCCATTGAGCCAGTAATTATGCAAATAATTTTAATGTCCTCAGGTACATCCAATATTGGCCACCAAACCATTTACATATTTACAACATCTCATGCTTAACAATTATTCTTAAGAAAATCTCTTAAATTAATTGCATCTCATGCAACTATTTAAAATTTCTTAAAATAATTGTCCCAATGGAGGGCTTATCTTATAATTACTTTAATTATAGCATTTCCAACTTAATCATTTGTTTGGAAGATTTTATAGCCATCCTAATTACTATTAAGGTCTCACTTTGCACATTATCCATTTAGCATGCATATATCATATAATTGCATACATTCCCATACATCTCATGCATTCATGGATAGGCAGTAAATATGGTATGATCATGGACTTTCTAAGGGATTCAATTCTGAGCCACCAAGAATTGAATCAGGGCATTCCTAGGTGCATTTCATTCATTCATTTTACAAGAGTTGCTGAAGGAGTACATAATCAACACTTGATATTGAATTCCTCCCACTGGTCCCACCAATGCTCTTGACCTCCTTGAACTTCTTGCAATCCAATATTACATAGTAATCCTTGGCATACCAAGGCGAATTTACAAGAACTTAAATAAATGAAATTACAATCCAAAAATATTACAAACTTAATAATACATGCCCCAAAATAAATTAAAATAAATTAATTAATTTACAATCCCAAAGAAACATAAAAGAAATAAATCCAATCACATTGGTCTTTTATAGTCCATGATCATCCATCATGCATATCACTATTTAACAATTAAATAAAACATACATGCTTAAATTAAATTGAATATCTCATATTCAACTTAAAAATCCAGATTTGAATATGATTCAAATAAATTTAAAAATTCAGTTTTGAATCTCATTCAAACAAATTTAAAAATTCAGATTTGAATCACATTCAAACAACTTCAAAATTTCAGATTTGAATCACATTCAAATATTTTTTAAAAAATCAAATTTGAATCACATTCAAATATTTTTTAAAAAATTAGTTCTGAATTTTATTCAATCAATTTTGAAAAATCAGATTTAAATATGATTCAAACAACTTTAAAAATTAAGATTTGAATCACATTCAAACATTTTTTAAAATTCTGATTTGAATCATAATTTAATTGTGTGATTAAAACAACTAATTAAACACTTTAATTAGTCAAAGAATAGGCCTTAGATCATACAACAATTGCAGAATTAAAAGCCAAACCTTGAATCACCCATGGAACCATTGTTGCCGCCACCAATGGTGGCTTCTCCATGTGTGACGCCACATCTCATGATCCAACCAGCAATGAATCAATCATCTTATGATCAAATCACACAATTAAATCATATAATCAACAATCTAAATGGCAAATATAGTGGCTCTGATACCAATTGAAGGAACGGAAGCGTGAAAAACACAAGATTATACCATTGAATTCAAAAATTTTCACCTAGGGTCACATGCACCATGCAAGATTTATTTTTATCTATTTGATTTCAATGATAAACAACATATTAAAACTCTTTTAATATGTTTTTGGATCTGTATTTGCCATTTAAGATTTTAAAATTAATCAGATTAATTTTAGAACCCTAGATTAAATCAAGAACGATTACACTAACCTCTTGATATGCTGCAGCGTGTCTGCGCCTTTGAGATTCGTCTTCAGGACACCAGATGTTGTCCCTCTAGCTTGTCCACACCAAGAACACCTATGGCAGCCCTTGAATGGTTTCTAAAGCTTTTTCTATTAATTAGAAAATCAAGTTCTGCCTTTTAAGAGATTAAAGATGTAAACAGGACACTAGAAACAATTTCTAGTGTTCTTAATTCAAGAGATTGATGGCTAATCTCTTTGAATTGATGAGAGATGAAGAGAAATAGCTGGAGAGGCTCAAAGTGGCGTGACATATGAGAGGAGAGGCTGCTGGTTATGTTTTCTTTTCATAACCACACTTAAATAGCTAGGTTAACACATTAAACCCTAGCCACATGTCACCTTTTGATTAGCTCTAGGTTTAAGCGACCCAATCACATTGTGCCAAGTGTCAAACCTATATTTAATCTTGATTTTAATCATCTTACATGATTAAAAAAAAACATTTGGCAAGCTTATGTGTTATGCCATGTGTCACCATCTCATGGTGCCACGTGTCACAATGTGAAATGACCAAAATGCCCCTGTGTCTTAATTTTGAGTTCTTAACCCAAAATAATTATTTTCTTCTTCTAATTAATTTATATCAAATATAAATTAATTAATTAATCTCTATTAATTAATTTCTCATCAATTAAATTCATATTTAAACACTTTAAATATAAATTTAATTTATACTACACATCCAATAATCTAGATTTGGTTTCAAGTCATGCTAGGGACTTTGCAATTTAATTGCAAACCAAATCTATTTAATTAATCAATTAAACTCTTTAATTAATTAATTAAATCATATTTAAATAGGTGATAACTTGTGTATGTGTGTGACTTACTAGGCTCATCACTAATTGGCAATGAGACATGATATCAACTCTTAATATCATCAGAACTCTTTCTTACCATAAATGATTTCTCTAAATCATTTTATGAACCTCATAGACCATGGTTAACACCTAGCATAGCATGCTATGGCCACCCAATTAGTAATAAGATTTACCTTAAATGAACCTATAATCATATGTTACCATGCACTAGAATCTCTCTGTTACAAAATCCCAACTCAAGCCGAGTCATGGTTTATGTCATACTCTATTTGCTATGAATATTATGTTCTCTTTTAATTCCAGTTCTTGATTAAAAAGATTTTATAATAGAAAATCTTTTCTGAATAAATCTATCTGTCCTGGCCAGGAACTTGAAACATCAAGAACAATTAAATGAACATAGGATTTTATCTCTATTTACTTAGAGGAACAGATTCCTTCTTGATCAACACCTGCCTCCATATATAACTAGTTGGAGCCAACACATGCCCATATACCCATACATAGTACAAGTATGAAAGCAGTATCAAACTCAAACTACCTATATACAAGATAACTGTGCTATCTCAGGTCTAAAGATTATATGCACTGATATGATTTATGACAAAACATTGACAAGAGTAAACTCCATGTGCTTGTCATAAGTGTCACTGGTTCGGCCTACTTATCATTTATAAGTGCCTATCATGTTTGTTATATGGCATGAGACTCACCATTCCATCTTATTTATATCTCATATAAATAACTTGGGAACAAACATGAATACAATCTTTCTGGATAAGTCATGTCCTTATTATGAAGTATCCTCGATTGTGAACCTATTTATGATACTTTGTGCTAGAAATATTGTCACTCATATTCTTAACAACTTAAGAATAATATTTCTAACAAAATATCAATGAACCTTTTCTATTACGCATAAATATATTATGTAAACGGAAAAGTGGAAATGCCTTTTATTATTAAAATATGTACAAGATACATACTAAATGATATGCTCTAGGGCATACTACTAACATTTGAATCATATCATTTGGATTTGTATAACTCAAGTTATGGTCAAATAACCATAACTGATTCAGTTACAAATTTTGGTTCCTTTATCTAGGCAGTTTTGGTATCATACTTTGTTAAATTATTTAGATAGGTTGTAGCAACATTTAGGCCTAGTGTTCTTCATAGGATACATTGCCCTATGTCTTATGGTCACTTAGAATTTTTAGTTGCATTTTTTCAAGTCATGTAGATTTACTTATGGCCACATTATTGGCCTGGACTCAAATGTCCTATACTAACATGATTTCCATTTAGGTCAGTAGCTTTGACCCAAAATTTAAGGTTCTTAAATTCAAAATTTGAGGTAGGTGTCTAAAAAAATGTTAAAGCCTTATTTCTTAGGTTTCCAGAACTATATGGCACATTTCAATTGAAGTTTTTTACTGGAAAATATGCTTAAAAGACTATGCTAGAGTCAATGGTTACTTATGCATATTTCCAGAATTTATGCACTAAATTGTCCTAACCAATTGACCTATTTCTCTTAATTTTTGGGTTTTGGTAAAAAAACCAATCTTGTAGTTCTGTGTCTTATTGAAATTTTGGCACTGGTTTCATGGAATTTGGATTTCTGTAGACCAAGTTATGGTCGTTTTACCAAAACTGGTCAGGTTGCATATGTCTAGCAATTCTGGGTTATTTTGATTCTGGGCAGTTTTGGTATCCTAAATTTTTTAAGCAATATGACTTGGTTAATGGAATTTATGAGTTTTGTGTTTTTCATAAAAGTTGTAGCCCTATGTTTAAGCTTTCCAATGGTATAAATTCCAGGTCAAAATTTTGGTCACTATTTATTTGGTCAAAATTTTGGGTTCACAATTGGGTAATCCGGATTAGGGCAGAATTTAGTTCACTTTTTAGGCTAAATTTGGACATGGTTTCTTCATAGAAATTTGAGCATTATAGGTTTAGTTTTACCTCCAATTGGCCTCATACCAATTGGAGCCACACAATTTCACTTATGGCTCAAAACATTCACTGGCTTCAACAAATACTCAACCTACAAGAAAATTATACACTTCCAATTTCATTCCTCCAACTCCCAAACTACAAATTTGCATTCATGGAACTTCACCAAATCTTCTTTTTCTTGCTGCGTATAGTCTTTCCAAGATGTGAGGACAAACTTTAATGAAGGGAACCTTTGATTTCATGTTGAGAATGAAGAGATTGGGAGCTTTGCATGTGAAGAATCTATGGAGGAAATTGGGAAGGTGAATTTGGCCATGGAAGATAGCTGAGGAAGATGAAGTGAAGTTAGTGGAGAGGTTGTCCTCTTATGCCTTATTTACCCCCACTAAGTATATTTAATTATTATTATAATCAAAGTTTTCATATTCCAAATAATCCCCCCATATTTCCTTTAATTACATTGCATGTATATTCATATTTTCATGAGGTTTTCAAATTTTAATCTCACTCTTTTTAATGGACATTTAGGTCAAAAGTCAATTCTAGGTGCCAAATGACCAAAATGCCCCTCTTCGAGTCATAGTCCAACTTTTTCAGTAATACCGATTAAATCCTTCATTCGTCGGTTCCTTTAATTTTCATTTTCATCGGTACTGATTAACTACATTTTCTTTGATATTTTTAATGTCATTTGTACCTCTGTAAACCTTTAATTATGTCCTAGAAATTATTTCCTAGGGTTCCTCGTAGGTTTGGGATCATCAACTGCCTATGCAGTGACTTTCCGATACGGTCATCCATTGCTATGGTTCCAGCTCATTTAACCTAATTTCATTTTATGTCTCCTCACTATCATTTCAGTGTAGTTCAAGGCATTCTGACTGTCTGAACAGACATGAGTCGTCGGAACAATAGAGCGTACGGACTACCTACGGTGAGGGTGTTACACATCAACACTCATAAACAAGCTTAAAGCCATTAAACACATCAATTCACACCTCCATCAATGTTGACCAAAATTAAAGGGTTTTAAATTGTGCACTAATTCCTTCAAAATTTAATCAATCCCAACAAGCTTCAACCTAATTTCAAGAATTTAAGAACAAAGAAAGCTACAATTTGCACTAACCTTGAATTGATGAAATTCCAAACTTGTTAAACCTTCACTTCTCCTCTTTCTTTTGCTCCCAAATTCTTTACCAAGGTAAGAAATCAAGGTTTAATATTGGGACTTAGGGATTTTATGGTAAGAATGGATGGAAATTCAAGCTTGGAGGAAGATGGAAATGGAGGAAGAACCAAGAGCAAGTGGTTCAGCCAAGGGAAGATCCTAAAAGAAGATGAAACTAAAATAAGATAAGAGGAAATTAAATGAAGTCATCTTATATATGTGCATGTCTTAATTTAATTGGGTTTAAATTTTAATGATGTCATTATGACATTATGCTTATGTCATTATTCACTTATATTTTTATTTCTTTCTTTTTCCTTTTCTTTTCCCTTTTTTCATTACATAATTCATGATTTTAATTTATTTTTAATGTTTTATTCTTTCTCATTTTGATTAACATTTAGGTCAAAATTCAACACTGACAATGAAATGACCAAAATGCCTTTCGTTGTGTTCATCGAGTTATAATTATCTGTACCGTTTGACTAATTTTTCTTATATTTTCTTAACATATTTATGGTCATTTAAATCTCATAAATCCTTCTATTTAATTCCAAATACTTATCTTGTAACACCCCGAACCTCCGAGTTATGAATAGTACCATTTTTTGTCCGTTACTAGTACTATTTAAAGACACCTTGAAGACCAAAAATAAAAAAAAAAATTAATTAAGATAGACACAATAAAAATTCAAGTAACCCAAAAATATAAGGATTCACCGGGTGTATTATAAAAGAGGGATTATGACTCGATAAGGGGCATTTTGGTCAATTCACTTTAAGAGTTAATTTTTTTCTTACCAAAAGGTCAATTTAATTAAATAAAAATAAATTATTGAATTATGAAGAAATATTAAGGAAAATTTAGTGTAAATATAAAAAGAAAAGAGAGGAAATAAAATTGTAAGTTTTATGGCATTTTTGACACAATTAAAATTTTTAAATGAAATAAACTAATTTTGGGAATAAATATATATAAAAGATAAGACAAATTAAAAAGTCATTTCTCCCCTTTCTTTCCCATTTAGTTACCACCCACTATATCTCCTTCTCTCTTTCTTTCTTTCTTCTTCTTCTTCCTTCTTTCTCCATTGACACCCATTCTCAAAACTCAATTCCTTGCTTTTCCTCTATGAGTTTTGCATCTAATTGATAGAGAACATCAAATTAAACATTGATTGACAAGGGGAGACAAGAGATTTGGAAGAAATTAAAGATTTGGGAAGGTCACAATTGAGGTAAGTGTCTTTTCATGTTAGATTAGTTGTATAGACTTTGAATTAAGTTAACTTGTGATGAAATAGCATGAGAAATTGAAAGGAAACATGGATGGAAATCTAAACTAGGGTTTTGGCCAACTAAGGGAAAATTAGGTTTTTTTATGTATTTTAGTTAAATTGATGATAAATCTAAGTTAAATTAAAGTAGTATGCATGATTGGGAGTAGTAAGATTTCATGGGATTGCATAAATTGAATTATGGAAGATTAGGGTTCATGGAGAAATTGGGTTTTGGTGCTAGAGAGTGAAATTAGTGTGTGTAGTGTTAAATTATGATCATTTGAGGTTTATTTAGTTTGAATTGACATTGGGTTGATGAATGGAAGTAATGAAATGGTAGGATTAGGGAAAATTACAAACTTTAGCATTTGAAAATTGTGGGTTTTGTGCTAGGAAGTGCCATTGATGTGTCAATGCTAAATTATTTTCATTTTGGGTGAATTAAATATGAATTGAGGTTGGTTAGTGGGAATAATTGAGAAAATGAAAATTTTGAACTTAGGGCAGAAATTGCACACTGAGTTCAATGTGTTTGACAGCCCATAAATTGAGCTACATAACTCCAATTAGTATGAAACCAATTGGAAATGAAACTTAAGACGTAGAGCTACAATTTTTGTGAAGATACCCTGCCTCAAAAATGACTTTAAGCTATCCGAAATGTGCCTTGAACTTAGAGACAAAATTATGGAACCTGCAGAATTTGACCATATGAATAGTAAACTTTGCATGGCCATAACTCTCTCTAGAAAACTCCAATTTAGGCGATTCTTGAACCGATGGAAACCTAAGACATAGTAAAACATTTCATATGAAGAACTTGAGGCCAAATTATGAACTTAACCTAATCAAATTGTTGAGCAAAATTGAATCACTGAATCTACAGAAATTTGGAAATCTGCAGATTTATCATATGAATAGTAAATTTTGCATGGCCATTACTCTCTCTAGAAACTCCAATTTAGGCGATTCTTAAACCAATGGAAACCTAAGACATAGTAGAACATTTCATATGAAGAACATTAGACCAAATTATAGACTTAACTTGATCAAATTGCTGAACGAATTTGGAATAATAAATCTACTAGAACTGAATCTGTAGGATGAATAGTGACATGAACAGTAATCGCGTTTTGGTCATAACTTGAGCTACACAACTCCGAATTAGACGATTCAAAAAGGAAAATAAATTTAAGACCTAAATGAACAATTTTCATGAAGAATACCTCACCAAATTATGATCGAAACTAGGTAAAAATTGGGTTCAAAGATTGGGGCACCAAGTTGTCCCAAAACCAAAATATTCTAAAATTTTCAAAGCTAACTTGGGATGCATTAGACATGCATGTAATGGGTTCTTGGTAGCAATTGAGATTGGTATTGAAGTATTCTATTTGTTTATTTTCAGTAGAAAAAGAAGTTGGAATGGACAAGGAGAAGTAGGTAACAAGGAAGGAGAATTATTGAAGGTTTGTGCACAACTAACCTTTTCTTCATTTTTAAACTTGTAAATTGCTTGGAATGTGTTAAATTGAATGAGCTCGCTTTGAACAAGTTTACCTTTCCTGAAATATGGTTTTTCTCTTACATTTAAGAAATTTGGGTGTTGCCACCTTTATATGGATATTATGATAAATTTAAATGTGTTTATTGGTTTATAAATGTGATTGTTGAGTGGCAAATTTTTGGAAACTGTTTTGAAACCACAATTAGCATGACAGTCCCTTTCGGAACTCCACAGTAGTAATGGCTACTTGGGGTTAATAATTGATATTGATTATGTCTCTCATTAATAACGGTTAGTGGGGTAAGACTACATGAGTACTCGTTAGCTAGCTAGCCCTTCCCTCATTAATAATGGTTAGTGAGGTTGAGATTGCTTTGTTGTGGTGTACAACACGGCACTGATCGTGAAATTTTGTGTCATGGCCTAAACTGTGTGTTGATGTTGGCAACACTAATGCTTTGTGAATTGTGATTTATGAAGTGTGATTTCTCATTTGAAATGTTATTCCAATAAATGGCCATTATGGACTTAGAACTATTGTGAAGTTTTCATACTTAAGAAAAATGTGATTTATTATGCTTTGACAAATTGTATTTTACCTTAAGTTTTAAAGTTATTAGTTGTGCACCACTAAGTGATATACTCAGCGATAGCTTCTTTGTGTTGTCGTAGGTAAGGAAAAGGAAAAGGCTGCCGAGTGAGAGACTTGAAAGCAGCATTTTGGTATTGTTTGTGGGTATTTACATTAGGTATACCCTTGTGATTCCTTTGGATGTATTTTGTACCTATATGTATGGATGTACAGACATTGAGCAGTTTGTATTTAAAAGCATTGCATTGCTATCACATTTTGAGTTAATAACTATTTTGTATTTTACTTTGAGACTTATGAAAATGTAACTTTTGCAATATTTAGTTTATCATTATTTCCAATGAATGTTTACATGGAGTTTTAACTATTCTCATGCAGTTTTCCGCAAAAGAATTGATAAGATAAAAAGTTATGGTTTGTTTTAAAATCCTTTGTAGCATAACTAATGGGTTATCGGTAGGTGGAGTTCAGTAATTCATTAGGTATTCTACGGGAACATGTCGTGCCTTACAAGGGATAAGGTGTGACATATCTCATAGGGTTCCCCCCAAGTCTAGGGTTGACAATTATCTTCATAGTGGCTTCCCATTAAGGTCACCCATCGCTATGACTTCTAGCTCCTTTAACCTATCTGCACTTCATTTCTTTTATTTCTCCTTAATTTTACTTGGTTTTTATTCACTCAATTTATGCCTCCTCTGTAACATCCCTATTGTATGTGTTCTGTACGTTCTATTGCTCCAGTGGCTAGATAACAGTCCAGGCAAGTCAAGATGTCTGGAACTATACTTCGGTGATAGTGAACAGACATATAATGATGAAATAAATAAAAAGAAAATATAAGAAAAATCAAAGAGAAGTGAAAGAGAGAAAATGAAGCTAAGTTAAACGAGCCGGCACCGCAACGATGGGTGACCGCACCAGGAAGGCTGTTGCCGATCCTAGTACCACTGGGAACCCTCGAAATTTAATTTTGAGAAATAAATAAAGGTTTATTGAAATGTAATTAACACTAGAAATATCAAAAAAAATTAATAAATTAGTACAAAGAAAAAGGAAAAATCGAGAAACAGACAAAACTCGGTGTTACCGAAAAATCGGGAATATAACCCGAAGTGGGGCATTTTGGTCATTTGACACTAAGAGCTGCTTTTTGACCTCAATGTCCATTAAGAATAAATAATATTGCACTTAGGAAATGTCATGAAAATTAAAATAGGATACAATGTATAAATAGTAAAAGAATGGAGCTAAATGAGCAAATAAGGAAACTTTAACTAATTAAACATTAAAAAGAACATAGTGCTCCACTAACTTGGATATTGGGACACTTATCTAAGCCTTTGGATAGCAGATAGCACTCATTATCATCTTCTTCTTCATCCCACTTCACCTTGCCGAAATGAAGTTCACTGTGGAAATCACCATGGCCGCCCCACATGCAACCTCCATGGGTGCATGATCAAGCCACCATTTCTACTTGGTTCCTTCATTAAAGCTTGTCTACTTACCTTGGGGAAGATATTGACAATAAGAAAAACAAGATTTGGTGAACTTTTGATAAGCTTCAAAAGTGGTAAGTGTCCAAAACGTCTCCCTTGCTTTAGTAAATCTTGTGTTTAGGTTGAGGTTAGTATTTTAGTGAAGAGAAATGAAGAAAATCTTAAGAAATGAAATGGTCCATTTTTGGCAGCCATGATTATGTGTTGTATTTGAGTTTTTCTTACCTCTAATGGATGGAAATTATGATTGATTAACTCAAATGGAGGATGTAGTAAGTTAAAATCTAAGTATGTGCATGTAGTGCTTGAATTAAGGGTGTGAAATGGAGCCTTAATGCTTTGAGCAAACTGCCATGTTTGGTAGCCCATAATAGCATGAATTTGTGTGTGAATATGAAGTTTATTAATTAAATATGATAGTGTTAAATTGTGGGCAGCATGTGTAAGTGATATTGAAGTATGAGTATGTTAAAGTGTATGTGTAATATTGACATTGAGATATGTTGAATTTTGGTGGAAGTGAATGTTAAACTTAATGGTAAATTGTGTGCATTGAGCACTTGAATGTTCTACCCAAATTTTTTGCTGGAATTGTGTACAATATATATATGGAAGTTTCATTGATTGAATATTAAAGTAATGAGGAGAAGAAGGAATATCAAATTAGAAGTGTATATATTTTGTGCAGGTTGTGTATTAATGGTAGTACCTAAATTAGGTCATAAGTGCCAAACTGTGAACCCAATTGGTATGAGGCCAATGGGGGGTGAAACTAGACACCATATGGGCCAACTTTCATGTAGAAATGTTGCTAAAATTCTGCCTAGAAACTGACCTTAAAAATGACCAAATCCGGAATAGCAACCTTGCAACCCAGATTTCTAACCATATGAATAGTAATCATTAGGATGACCATAACTCACTCAAAACAGGTCCAATTGACCTGAAATTTTTACCATGGATAGATTTGATATAGAGCTACATTTCTTATGAAGATACCAAAGCCTAGAAATGACCAGAACCAAGTCAAATAGCTTGCACAAATTCGGGTACCAAAACTGCCAGGACTTAAAGTGACCTAAAATTGATCAAATTTTGCACTAAAGGTCCAATCTGTCTAGTTTTAGTAAATTGACCATATCTTGGTCTATACAACTCGGAATGACCTGAAATTTTGCCCCACATGCAATAAGACATAGAGCTACAATTTTGCTTCTTTGAGCAGAAGCTAGAAACCAAGAGAAATAGGACTTTAAGCTAGACCAATCTAGCACACCAAAAATTGAGAATTTGACATTTACATACAATGATGCTTGAAGCACTTTGGCAATGAATGCCAACTTGTAAAAATGGTAAATTGCACTATATTGGCATAATATTGAATTATAATATGTGACATGTTGATGCTAGAAACCACTTATCCATAGTACCTAAAAAAGTCAACATATGCATTGACTTATGAATTACATAATAGCTAGTAAACTCAAAAAATTTGATGAATTAAACAATTAATTTATAATGTGCCCTAGTTTGCTTAGTTGACTAGTTTGGATAGGTTGGCATGCCAATAGGATTCTGACAGCTGTTCTGTAAATGGCTTCATGCCATACTGTGTTTTTACGGCTTATTATGCCACACTGTGACTTTAATAGCCTACGACTATACATATTGTGTATTTATTTTTGGCTTATCGCCAAATTGACTATATGGCTTTTTAGCCACACTATTTGCACACCAGGAGACACTTTGTGACTGATGGTGTAATGGCTAGAGGTGCTAATTACCTAGTGCCAGTATATCCGTTTATCAAGTCTGGTGAGTATATAGGCTACACGGCAATAATTCAAGTACTATTAAATTCAAATACCTAAATCCACTCTAGTGACATACAGCACCACTAAAAATTCGTAAACACTTTATTTACTTTATTTTAGTGTATATTTCTTTATATTTGGCACCACTAAGTAAAATTGGTTAGTGCATTGCTTTTGTAATGCGTAGTTATTGGAGACACAGCTGGGGAGCCTAGCAGACCTACGACCAGGTGAGACATCAGATCTGCACAGGAGTCTAGAGTCATCTGCACTGCATTGCATACATGGTTGGACTTAGGATATCATGTATTTTGTACTTTTATTGTATTTTTTAAATTCAGCATTGTATTTGATAATGTTATGAAAGCTCTAAAGTTTGTAATATTTTGTACATCTTAAATAACATTGAGATTTTCTAGATATATTTGAATTATTATGGACTATATTATGGAACTATTTAATGACTATAAAAGTCTATTGACTTTACTGAGAAATAGAGACTATAAAATATTTGAGATTTCGATATTATCATATTAAACTGTTTTCAACAGGTTTAGAAGGACAGTTTCTCCGAAATACAGATGGCACCTTGCCAAATTTTTATTACCAATCTTAAAATACTGATTTTATCAAAGTATGAAAATAATATCAGCATGATATAAATATTACATAAAGGACTTCTTAAAATCAAATTGAGCTCAGGTAATGAAATAATCATAGACTAGATGTTCCAGCACACCATGTAGCATGTCTTGCTCGGCCATTCTGTAGACGGGTGAGGGGTGTTACATCCTCACTCTAGTTTAAGTTTAATTCTGGACATCCTAGTGTTTGCTGGTTTTACAACAACCGCAAGTGCACAAATCGCTAACAATTAATAAAGTGATGAATAGAGTATCGTTTCCATGAGAACCGTGTTGAGTACCAAACTATAATGATTTAATCATCTATACGATTGAATTATAGAGAAATAATAATTAGATCTAAATTAAAAGAAATAAAATCTAAATAATTAACTAAATTACAATACCAATGGATAAAAGCATTCTGGAGCTAGGGGTTCACACTTTAATCAATTATAGAATTAATCTAATTCATTCAATAAATGGGAGATTATTACTTTGATGGAAATTAATCCTAAGGTATCATAAATCCTCTCTCAAGATATCTAAGGTGTATTTCAATTAGAGCCAAACCTTACTTTCGTTGGTGATTAGTCCTAATCAAACCCTTTAAGATTTATGATTAATTTTGGAACTCCACAAAGGTTATCAGCCTATCTCTAGGTTAGATTTCCTAGGTTCAAATTCTTGATTTTCTAATATTAATCTTCACCTTTCAGTCCTTCAATTAATATATGTAATTAATATTAAGTGGGTACCAATACATAGCATACATTAAGATCATAAGAGATTGAATCAAAGAATAAAATACCCAATGTATTAATTAAAATCAAACCAGATCCATAATGAAATTGAGAGTGTTACACCCTAACCCTAAAATAAAGAACCTACTCACCCATGGTGAGTTTTACAATCAAGTTTATAAAAAGAAAATAGAGTGAAAGAACCCAAAAAGAGAGTTGCAGCCTTGGACTTATGGAACTTTGGCTGAAAATCCCTTCTAGCAATCTTATAGATCTTATTTCTCCATTGCCTCTCTTGAGGTTGATGTGCATCCTTGAATGTAAATTGGCTCTTGAATGTAAAAATTCTCTCTTCCCTCAATTCTTGACTTGTTATATTTATATCTGATGTAAAAACCCTAATTTCAGAGTCCTAGAAGAGTTAGGAGTCCATCCAGGTTGAGTTGGAAGCAAGAAAAGTCGCATCAGAATTGCTATCAGGGGACTTTACAAAGGCCGTGTAGTGATACACGCCTTGTGTAACTTTTTGCCACTTTGTTTTTTCAAGTTTTCTTCAGTCTAGAGAGTTGCACGGGGTCCAGAGAGTTACACGTGGCAGGTTACACGGCCCGTGTACTACTTCTGGCCTTGTATTCTTCATGTTTTGACCTCTAAATCTCTTCTAAACTTGTCTTTGATTCTAGAACTACATAAAAACACCTGATAAAATATAAAAATCAGTGAATTGAGTTGGATTAACATGTTTTCTAAAATAATAATGAAAACACATAAAAATAAACATAAAAGGAGACTAAATGCTAACAAAATGCAATGAATGTTAATGTTAAATGTCTATATAATTTGATGCAATCAAATACCCCCAAAATCGAACCTTTGCTTATCCTCAAGCAAAATAAAACTTTATAAAAACTCATTAGGGTACTTAGAAACATAACAAAAAACTTAACTTGCACATAATTGGACACTCTTCAACCTTCATACCAATTCCCACTTTCAAAGCATAGGGACCTTAACAGCTGCCTATTTAGAGCTTCACCCCCTTCATGGTGCTTCAACTAATTATTCCTCTATGTAAGGCCATTAATAAGTCACAAATAACCCGTTTTATCAAGATAGACTTGAGAAACACTTACTCCCCTAAATTTTCCTCTATTACGGATAATTGTGATGAAGTGACTCAATTCCAACTCTATAGGCATATCTCAATTTTTTTATCTCCATTAATGCAGCATACACTTTTCAAAAGATCAAAAAGTCTTTAAAAGGGTTGTAATGGGGCTAAAGGGATAGTGACTTGATTGCCAATGAAAGGTTTTTAGGGAATGCAAATATGAGAATAGCATATATGCATAAAATACCAACTATACTAAGTTTATTCTACTGATTTTGTATGGAGAGGAAGGGCTTTTACTTTTTTATAGTGCCAAGCATGCTTCTATGATACTTATCTTGGGGCTTCTTCTTCTTTTTGCTTCTTCTTTCCTTTTTTTATTTATGCCCCTTTTGTCCCCTCTCCCAAACTCATTGCTTTTGCTGGGTTAGAAAGGTAAATTTTTCTTTGATTTCAATTGCACACTTGCACTCTTTCTTGAGTTCTACATCCTCTCTCCATTTTTTTTTTCACTTAATATACATTTTACTTATGCATTTAGTTTTCACAAAAGGGTAGGGTAGGTGTTTAGGCTAGGGGCTAGGTAAATAATGTGGGTAAGTAATAAATTCTAAGGGATAAATATTGACTTCAAGTTGGCTGTAAGGGATATATATTTTAATTAAGAATGGCTACAGCTTAATAGGGCTATATCAAAGAATTCCTTAATCATCTCTTTATCAAATATATGCTAGGATTTTGCCTCAATAGGTTTAAGAGACATGTTGTAGAGCTGGTGAGGCATTTTTAGGTTTGCTTGTATTTCAAAAGTTTTCTCCTAATTTTGTAAGTTCAATGTGATAGATTAATGGCTAAGAGGGAGTTTAACTAGTTTAACTCTTATTAAGTGATTTAACTTTTCACAAACAATATATTGAAGCCTTTTTGCCTATCTGATTACATTCATTTCTCTTTCCCAGAGAGTGCAATCATTAGCTCATCAAATTTTTAGTTATTATTCTAAGTTCAAAGCCTTTTGAAAGATTTTTGATACACAAATATAATATAGACATAATAAGGTGATGCATTATATGAATGCAATGCATGAAATGCACCCCTAAACTCAAATTTGACATTGTCCTCAATGTCATCTAGATAGCACAATCAGGTTAAGAGCAACATCATAATTATAATAACAAGGAAAAGCTAGTGGATATAGAATACTCCCCCTTGAAGCATGCCTTCCCTCGAAGATTTGTATGCTTAGTCGCCATTGCTCTTTCAAGTGTTTCTTGAACCTACAAAGTGAACAAATATTGAAATTAAGTTTGGGAGGGTGATAAATAAAAGAAATAAAAAAAATGAAAAGATTAAATTTAAAACTTGGGTTGCCTCCTAAGAAGTGCTAATTTAAGGTCATTAGCTTGACCCCTTTCAGAATGGCTAATCAAAAAACAGTTTTCGCCCATAGTAGTTGTCATGTAACACCACATATGGGTCTTAATTTGTGGTATCCTCAAGATTGGCAAGATTCGGAATAAGATTGCACATAGCACGAACAACACATGGTTTAGAGTTATATGATTAGGAAGAGGACTGTTTTAGCTCATGGGGGATGTATGATGGTGTAGGAGATGTCCATGATAGAAAAGGGTCTTCTGCTGGTGTATGCGCAAGCGTCATTAATGAACTCAAATTGATTGTCTTATCTATTTCTTTATCTACCACCTTCATCTCTAATTTGTCTTCATGGTAACACTCTTCCAATGATCCCTCAACTATAAAGGAGTTGTTTCCTTCAGCTCTAGGTTCTACTTATTCTTTAAGTAACTCCTATTCTTCATCTTCAAAGGAATT
Organism: Hevea brasiliensis; assembly: GCF_030052815.1. Lineage (NCBI taxonomy): Eukaryota > Viridiplantae > Streptophyta > Magnoliopsida > Malpighiales > Euphorbiaceae > Hevea > Hevea brasiliensis. The sequence goes on along the minus strand of NC_079494.1, from coordinate 88,484,035 downwards.
TTGTTCTTAAGGCTCAACTTCTTCTATAGGTTCAAATTCCCATGAAGCTTCTTCATTCTCCCAACTTTGTTCATTTAATTCCTCTTCATAAAGTGATAGCCCATTGTTCACCATTAGTTTGTCAAAATTTTCCAATGGAGCTATCACCTCTTCAAGTCCCACTCCCTTCTCTAATTGTAGCTCAAATGGTTGGTGTGAAATATTATATTGATAGATGTCTGGAGGGTATTGGTGACTCCAACCCTGTAGTGAAGGATCCCAATGCCAATGGTAATCAAAATCTGCCATGTCATTCAATAAGTGAATGGCATCCTCATGGTTTCTTTGAAGAACGTGATCATCGATAGCCCAAGCTCCATAATCTACCCAATTCCTTGTTACTTCATCCAGACCATTGTAGAAATTAAGAGTGAGTTAATAATTTGAAAGACTATGATTGGCAAATTGCACTACCAATTCATTGAATCTTCTCCAAGCATTATAAAAAGGTTCATTGTGTTGTTGAATAAAACTTGTGAAGACTTGTCGATGAAATATCTCAATTTACCTCATAAGAAAGACAAGTGAAAATAAAACTAGATAAGAAATAAACTATAAAAGAAATAAAAATGTCTAGAGTAATCAAATCACTAATCGTTTGATATCAAGCACCGATCCCCGGCAACGGCGCCAAAAATGTGTTTGCTGGTTTTACAACCACCGCAAGTGCACGAATTGCTAACAAGTAATAAAATGATGAATAGAGTATCATTCCCACGAGGACCGCTTTGAGTACTAAACTATAGTGATTTTAATTATCTAGACGATCGAATTGTAGAGAAATAATAATTAGATCTAAATTAAAAGAAATAAAATCTAAATAATTAACTAAACTAAAATACCAATGGACAAAGGCATTCTAGAGCTAGGGGTTCACACTTTAATCAATTATAAAATTAATCTAATTCATTCAATAAATGTGAAAAATATTAGTTTAATGGAAGTTAATCTTAAGGTATCCTAGGTCCTCTCTCAAGGTATTTAAGGTGCATTTCAATTAGAGCTAAACCCTACTTTCGTTGGTGATTAGTCCTAATCAAAACCCTTTAAGATTTTTGATTAATTTTAGAACTCCACAAAGGTTATCAGCCTATCTCTAAGTCAGATTTCCTAGGTTCAAAATCTTGATTTTCTAATATTAATCTTCACCTTTCAGTGCTTCAATTAATATTTGTAATCAATACTAAGTGAGTACCAACACATAGCATGCATTAAGATCACAAGAGATTGAATCAAAGAATAAAATACCCAATGTATTAAATAAAATCAAACCAAATCCATAATGAAATTGAGAGTGTTACACCCTAACCCTAGAATAAAGAACCTACTCACCCATGGTGAGTTTTACAATCCAGTTTATAAAAAGATAAAGAGAAGACATGACAACAAAATAGAGTGAAAGAACCCAGAAAGAGAGTTGCAGCCTTGGCCTTTTGGAACTTCAGCTGAAAATCCCTTCTAGCAATCTTGCAAATCTTGTTTCTCGCTTGCCTCCGTTAAGGTTGATGTGCACCCTTGAATGTAAATTGGCTCTTGAATGTAAAAATTCTCTCTTCCCTCAATTCTTGACTTGTTATATTTATATCTGGTGTAAAAACCCTAATTTCATAGTCCTAGAAGCATTAGGAGTCCATCCAGGTTGAGTTGGAAGCAAGAAAAGTCACATCAAAATTACTGTTAGGGGACTTTACACAGGGCGTGCAGTGATACACGCCCCGTGTAACTTTCTGCCACTTCATTTTTTCAAGTTTTCTTCAGTCCAGAGAGTTGCACAGGGTCCAAGAAGTTACACGGGGCAGGTTATATGGCCCGTGTACTGCTTTTGGCCTTGCATTCTTCACATTTTGACCTCCAAATCTCTTTCAAACTCGTCTTTGATTCTAGAACTACATAAAAATATCTAATAAAATATAAAAATCAATGAATTGAGTTGGATTAACATGTTTTCTAAAATAATAATGAAAACACATAAAAATAAGCATAAAAGGAGACTATTTGCTAACAAAAAACAATAAATGTTAACATTAAATGTCTATATAATTCGATGTAATCACCTTGCTGTCCAAACAGACATTAGCCATTGGAACAGTAGGAAGTACAAACTGCATAAAGTGAGGGCGTTACATTGCTAAGGAGGTGACACCCTGGATACTTCTATAGATCCAGACTCCAAAATCCCAGTCTAATGTCCACTAGGCTTTATCTTCAGTACCTACGTGAGGAAACAATTCATCGCGCTAAGCATTTCTACTTAGTGGTGCAATAATATAACAAAGAAATAATATATATAAATAAAGATAAAAATAGAGCATAGTTTGTGTAGTCAAGAATTATTTTGATTTCATATGAATTTTTTTAATATTATATATATTTTGCCATTTTTGTTGTTCTTTAGAGGCGCTTATTTCATAAGTTTACAATAATAATATAAAATATACAACATTAATAAAAATATTGAATTTATGTTTATATTATTATGGAAGATGACTTTGTAATAATTATTTAAGTTATACTTATTTGTCTAGCCTTTTCAATCCTTTACTTAACATTTTCTATGTATTTTGGATCATTTCATAATAAATAAATTTTTAGAACCAATCTAGTTCACTTCAGATCTTTCTCACTCGTTTATTTAATTTCTAATATTCTTAACTTTTTTCACAACTCAAGTAATCTATGATAAGCTGACTGGAGTGGATACGCAGTTCCCTGGCACTGGACACCATGGTGCCTCGAGCCGTCATATCATGGGACGCGTAACGTCAACCACATATGCAATCAATATAGCTAGCATTGGACACTATGGTGCCTCGAGTCATCATACCATGGGAAACATAACGTCAATCACGTATACAGTCAATATGGCTAAGAAGCCATGATAACACATAATCGGGCATATAGAAGCCATAAATGCGGGTATAAAGCCTTAATAACGGGCATAAAGCCTTACGCAGTACTGCTAAATCAATGCCCTATTGGCATGCCAATCTATCCAATCTGACACATATGTCTAGGCAATACATGGGCACATTAGTACCATTAAGTGTTCACATGTTTAATTATCTCATTATATTTTCTATTTATATTTTGTAGCATTTTTACTTCTATTCCTAGTGGAAACACAATGCCTAATTTCTTTTTCACATAATACATGTATTCATAGATTTCATTCATATGAATCACAATTTACCAATCACATCATATATTTAACATTTACAATTTTTTATCTAATTTATCATACCATTTCACATGTCATTCAGGTTTGAGCATTATCATTTTTACTCATAATGGGAACATAAGTCCCAAATGACATTTTCACATCATTTACACATTTAACAATTCATTTAAGGTGATTACAATTCATATTTCAAATTATGTTGACAATGTATCATAAGTTCTATTTGTGATGGCAATACAAGTCCCAACTACCTATTTACATGTTTTAAGTGTTCATTAAGTCATTTAAGTGGGGTACCATTCATATTCCTAGTTGTCCATTAAATTTTTATGGATTTCTGATTTTATACCTTAATTTCCTCTAGCAATTTGGCTAAGATGCATAGTCCATTTGGCTATACTTCCTTCATGGAAGTTGTCTCTTTATGTGTTAACTTTCATTTCCCTTTTGAATCGTTCAATTTGGATTTTTGTAGCTCAAAATATGGTCAATTTACCAAGACTGGTTCACTAACCCTTTGCTATTCCAAAACCTAATAGATTTTGGAACCTCACTTTGTCCTGCCATTTGGACAAGCTACAAACATATTTTGGCCTAATATTCTTCATATGAGTTGTTCCCCTATGTGTCTTGGTCTCACAGGTTCAAGAATTACAAATTCTTAAGCTATGTAGGATGAATTATGACGGTTTAACTGATCTAGACTTTTAAACCCTGTACCTCCAGAATTTTAGGTTCAGGTCAGTCTTTGCAACCCACATTTCAGGTCCTTACACTTAAAATTTGAGCAAGATTCCTGAATCAAATTTGTAGCCCTATTTCTTAAGTTTTCAAATCAATTTGTTTCATCTCAATTGGAATTTTCTACTGAAATTTATGGTTTATTTACTATTCGAGTGTCAAATGGTCAATTTGTCAAGGTGCAGGAATTTCCAAATTGGGAAGTTCTGAATTCTCTGAGCAATTTCCCTAGGTTGCATTTGGTTCTGGGTTTTAGTCCAAACATCAAAGTTGTAGTTCTAGGTCTTGAAAATTTTGGCTTTGGTTTCACTGCATTCGCAGTTTTGTAGACAAGTTATGGCATTTTTGCCAAAACTGGTCGGGTAGGTCTAAGTCCAGAATTTCAGGTCAATTTTGGTTCTAGTCATAATTGTTTACCTAAATTGTTCGAGCAAATTGATTTGGTTAGAGACAAACTTAGGCTCTATTTTCTTCATGAAAAATGTACTCCTATGTCTAACCTTTCTAGTGGTTCAAGAATCAGGTTATTTTGACATTCCTAGAGTAAGTTATGGCCATTTGAACAATTACTGTTCATATGGTTATTTTTCCAAGTCTAGCATATGTTTACCTGGATTCAAGCCAATTTTAAGTCATTTTGTGTTCGATTTCTAGGCAAGGTCTCTACAAGAAAAATGCGATAAATTGTCCTAAATTTCATCTCCAATTGGCCTTACACCAATTGGAGGAACAAAACTCTACTTATGGCCTTAAACCCACACTAAACTCAAGATCCAGAATACTGCACAGAAAATCAACACTCTCGATTTTAAATTTCACCCAACTCCCAAACTTCAATCACATTCATGGCACTTCAAATTGTCAAAAATCAACCTCAACACCATCAATTTCAAGCCACAACATAAAATCCCAATTTAGGTAAAAAACCCTAGCTTCCAATTTCCTAAGTCATGCAACACATGCCAACTAAGGTTACCAATCATATATATACCATTATCCAAGCTTGAACTCAAGTTTTATTTCAATAAAACACATTGATTCCTCCACCTATAATTGCTGACAAAATTTTACTTCTCAATTTCACACATGCTTTTTTTTTATTTCTTAATTATTTGCTCATATTCAAGCTAGATTCCAAGAAATAAACAAGATTAGAAGATTAATATGCACTAACCTGAACTTGATCTAATTTGACCTTGCATAAACTTCAAATTCTCTCAATTTCTTGGCTGCCAATAGCTTTCTCAAGTTGTAGCATCAAGTTTTCATGAAGGGAAGTATGGGTTTTGGGCTAAGAATGGAGGGAAATTCAAGCTTCATAGCTTGAAAATGGTGGAAGTGTTCTAAAGAGTGGTTCAACCATGGAGTTTTAAGGGAAGCAGAAGACCAAAATTTATCTCTTTTAATTCCCATTTTATCTCATTATATGTGGTTGTCCAAATTTAATTGGTTAAAAATTTTAATTAGGTTATTGTGACATCATGCTTATGTAATAAATGGTATTTAAAATTCATTTCTTTTCTTATATTCTCTACTCATTTCCATTACACAAATTTATGATTTTAATTCACTTTTAATGTTTTATTCTCTCTCATTTTAGTTGACTTTTAGGTCAAGATTTAGCACTGAGGGTGAAATTGAAGGAACGGAAGCGTGAAAAACACAAGATTATACCATTGAATTCAAAAATTTTCACCTAGGGTCACATACACCATGCAAGATTTATTTTTATCTATTTGATTTCAATGATAAACAACATATTAAAACTCTTTTAATATGTTTTTGGATCTGTATTTGCCATTTAAGATTTTAAAATTAATCAAATTAATTTTAGAACCCTAGATTAAATCAAGAACGATTACACTAACCTCTTGATGTCTTTTGTGCATCTGCGCCTTTGAGATTCGTCTTCAGGACACCAGATGTTGTCCCTCTAGCTTGTCCACACCAAGAACACCTATGGCAGCCCTTGAACAGCTTCTAAAGCCTTTTCTATTAATTAGAAATTCAAGTTCTGCCTTTTAAGGGATTAGAGATGTAAACAGGACACTAGAAACAATTTCTAGCGTTCTTAATTCAAGAGATTGATGGCTAATCTCTTTGAATTGATGAGAGATGAAGAGAAATAGCTGGAGAGGCTCAAAGTGGCGTGACAATTGAGAGGAGAGGCTGCTGGTTGTGTTTTATTTTATCATAACAACACTTAAATAGCTAGGTTAACACATTAAACCCTTGCCACATGTCACCCTTTGATTAGCTCTAGGTTTAAGTGACCCAATCACATTGTGCCAAGTGTCAAACCTATATTTAATCTTGATTTTAATCATCTTACATGATTAAAAAACATTTGGCAAGCTTATGTGTTATGCCATGTGTCACCATCTCATGGTGCCACGTGTCACACTGCAAAATGACCAAAATGCCCCTGTGTCTTAATTTTGAGTTCTTAACCCAAAATAATTATTTTCTTCTTCTAATTAATTTATATCAAATATAAATTAATTAATTAATATCTATTAATTAATTTCTCATTAATTAAATTCATATTTAAACACTTTAAATATAAATTTAACTTATATTATACATCCAATAATCTAGATTTGGTTTCAAGTCATGGTAGGGACTTTGCAATCTAATTGCAAACCAAACTTATTTAATTAATCAATTAAACTCTTCAATTAATTAATTAAATCATATTTAAATAGGTGATTACTTGTGTATGTGTGTTACTTACTAGGCTCATCACTAATTGGCAATGAGACATGATATCAACTCTTAATATCATCAGAACTCTTTCTTACCATAAATGATTTCTCTAAATCATTTTATGAACCTCATAGACCATGGTTAACACCTAGCATAGCATGCCATGGCCACCCAATTAGTAATAAGGTTTACCTTAAATGAACCTATAATCATATGTTACCATGCACTAGAATCTCTGCATTACAAAATCCCAACTCAAATTTGAGTCATGGTTTATGTCAAACTCCATTTGCTATGAATATTATGTTCTCTTTTAATTCCAGTTCTTAATTAAAAGATTTTTCTCATCAGAAACTCTTTTCTGAATAAATCTATCTGTCCTGGCCAGGAACTTGAAACATCAAGAACAATTAAATGAACATAGGATTTTAACTCTATTTACTTAGAGGAACAGATTCCATCTTGATCAACACCTACCTCCATATATAACTAGTAGGAGCCAACACATGCCCATATACCCATACACAGTACAAGTATGAAAGCAGTATCAAACTCAAACTACCTATATACAAGATAATTTGTGCTATCTCAGGTCTAAAGATTATGTGCACTGATATGATTTATGACAAAACATTGACAAGAGTAAACTCCATGTGCTTGTCATAAGTGTCACTGGTTCGGCCTACTTATCATTTATAAGTGCCTATCAAGTTTGTTATATGGCATGAGACTCACCATTCCATCTTATTTATATCTCATATAAATAACTTGGGAACAAACATGAATACAATCTTTCTGGATAAGTCATGTCCTTATTATGAAGTATCCTCGATTGTGAACCTATTTATGATACTTTGTGCTAAAAATATTGCCACTCATATTCTTAACAACTTAAGAATAATATTTCTAACAAAATATCAATGGACCTTTTCTATTACACATAAATATATTATGTAAACGGAAAAGTGGAAATGCCTTTTATTATTAAAAATATATACAAGATACATACTAAATGATATGCTCTAGGGCATACTACTAACAATCTCCCACTAGCACTAGAGCCATTCATTACAATACCTTAGACCCATCTTCTCAAGATGTCAGTCTAACTGAGCTTGTGACAAAGGCTTAGTGCATGGATCAGCTGAATTTTTTCAGCTGATGTTATTTTTCTGCATGGCTATATCGCCTTTGCCCAACTATATGTCTGATAATGTGGTAGTGCCTTTCTATGTGTTTGGATTTTGGGTGAGACCTTAGTTCCTTAGCCTGTATGACTGCTCCATTGTTGTCACAGTGTAGTGGAACTGCTGACTCAATGGAAGGAACTCTGTAAGTTACATCACGAACTTCTTTATCCAAAGCGACTTCTTTTGCGACATCGATGCGACAATATACTCGACCTCGATGAGTGGAATCTGCAATGCGTGCTCTGTTTGGAACTTTTCCAACTGCACCTCCATTACAAATGAACACATATCCAGAGGTAGACTTTCTATCATCGATATCTGATTGGAAATCAGAATCAGTATAACCATCCAATTGCAAGTCTCCACCTCCATATATCAAGAATAAATCCTTAGTTCTTCTCAAGTACTTAAGGATATTCTTGACAGCTATCCAGTGTTCCAAACCTGGATTGGATTGATACCTGCTAGTCAAACTAACAGCATATGCGATATCCGGCCTAGTACACAACATTGCATACATTAAACTTCCAATAGCCGAAGCATATGGAATCCTGGCCATCTTATCTCTTTCTTCAGGTGTCTTTGGAGACATCTCTTTAGAAAGGTGGATACCATGTCTCACTGGTAACAATCCTCTCTTGGAATCAAGCATGTTAAACCTCTTTAACACCTTTTCCAAGTATAGACTTTGGGATAAACCAATTATTCTTTTCGCTCTATCTCTATAGATATGAATCCCAAGAATATAGGTTGCCTCCCCTAAGTCTTTCATGGAGAATGTATTTGACAACCATACCTTTATAGTCGTCAACATACCTGTATCATTACCCATCAATAGTATGTCATCCACATATAAGATAAGGAAAGTGATAGCAATGTCACTAACCTTCTTATATACACATGGCTCATCCTCATTTTTGATAAAACCAAAGGATTTAATGGCTTCATCAAAACGGATGTTCCAACTCCTCGAAGCTTGTTTCAACCCATAAATGGATCGCTTTAGCTTGCATACCTTGGAACCATCTTGGGATTCAAATCCTTTAGGTTGTTCCATGAAAATGTTTTCTTCAATGTATCGATTGAGAAAAGCTGTTTTGACATCCATCTGCCAAATCTCATAATCATAGTATGCAGCTATTGCTAATAAAATCCTAATTGATTTAAGCATGGCAACAGGCGAGAAAGTCTCCTCATAGTCTATTCCTTGCCTTTGGCGAAACCCTTTCGCTACTAGCCTTGCCTTATAGGTCTCTACCTTTCCATCAGAACCAATTTTCTTCTTGAAAACCCATTTGTTCCCTATAGGTACAATACCTTCAGGTGGGTCAACAAGATCCCAAACTTGATTCTTATACATGGAATCAATCTCGGATTTCATAGCATCAATCCATTTTGAAGAGTCTATATCTGATATAGCTTCTTCATAGGTAAGTGGATCATATCCATGATCTACTTCTTCATGAGTAGACAACTCTTGTTCTTCTTCATGAAGAAAACCATATCTCACTGGTGGGTGAGATACCCTGGTTGTTCTACGAGGAACAGCTGTAGATGTTTCATCAACGGGTATTGGTTGACTAGATGGATCTATATCCATCGATGCATTGGTTGGTCGAATTCTCCAATTCTAACTCTATTTGCCTTCCTTTGCCTCCTTCTTGAACAAACTGTTGTTCAAGAAATATGGCATCTCTACTTATCACAACCTTTTGTGAAGTAGGCAAATAAAAATAATATCCAAAACTATCTTTTGGATATCCAACAAATGGACCTTTTTTCTGATCTGGTCTCCAATTTATCAGTGTTCAGCTTTTTTGATATAAGCTGGACAACCCCAAATCTTAACATGCTTAAGACTTGGTTTTCTTCCATGCCATATCTCATAAGGTGTGGAAGAAACTGATTTTGATGGAATCCTATTCAGAATATACAAAGCTGATTCTAATGCAAATCCCCAAAAGGAGATTGGCATATCAGTATAGCTCATCATACTATGTACCATATCCAATAGGGTACGATTTCTCCTTTCAGATACACCATTCAGCTGTGGCGTTCCTGGAGGAGTCAGCTGAGAAACAATGCCATGCTCTCTCAAGTATTCATCAAATTCAGTACTCAAATATTCACCTCCACGATCTGATCGAAGAGCTTTAATATTCTTTCCTGTTTGATTTTCTACTTCAGATTTAAATTCTTTGAACTTTTCAAAAGATTCATGTTTGTATTTCATCAAATACAAATACCCAAACCTTGATTTATCATCAGTAAAGGTAATAAAATAATGAAAACCCCCTCTAGCCTTTTCTTTAAATGGACCACATACATCACTATGTATTAGCTCCAAAATATTTTCAGCTCTTTGCCCTTGTCCAACAAAGGGTGATTTAGTCATTTTACCCTGAAGGCAAGATTCACAAGTTGGAGTAGGCTCAGAGCCCAATGAGGATAGAATCCCCATTTTCTCCAGTTTTGCAATCCTATCTTCTGCAACATGACATAACCTTAAGTGCCAAATATATTTTGAACTTGAGTTGGTTTTCACCATGGCATTGCATTCATTTAGATTGCTATACTCGCCTGGAAACACTTTCTTACTGGCAATGGAAACACTTTCCTGTTGGCAATGGAAACACTTTCCTGTTGGCAGTGGAAACACTTTCCTTTGCCTTTGTCAGCTTTGGTCTTCCCTTTCTGTTTAGCTATTTTCTTGGAAAGACCAGGAATCTGAGGTTTCTTTTTCTTATTGCCCTTCTTCTTGTTGGACTTTCCAGCAGAAGAAGATGCAACCAAAGCTACCTCTTTTCCTTTATTGCCTGGCATATTCTTTTGGGCAATAACCAGCATGTTGAGTAATTCAGCTATGGTGCATTCCTGTTTAGTCATATGGAAATTTGTCACAAAATTCCCAAAAGACTCAGGAAGGGACTGAAGGATCAAATCCGTCTGTAGTTGGAAATCCATGTTGAAGTCAAGATGTTCCAACTGCTCAATCAGCCGAATCATCTTGTGGACATGATCCCCAACATTCTATCCCTCAGACATCCTCATACGGAATAGCTGTCTAGATATCTCATACCTAGCATTCCTACTGTGTTCATCATACAACTCTTGTAGGTGAAGGAGGATCTCACTTGCACTCTGCAAGTTTTCATGCTGCTTCTGTAACTCATTACCCGTGGAAGCAAACATGTAACACTTAGCTCTCATATCATGCTCCTTCCATTTGTCCAAAGTTTCATGTTCCTCTTAAGTGGCCTCTGGAGGTAAGGGACCAGGAACATTTGAATCTAGAACATATCCTATATGTTCAAGGTTCAGGACAAGTTTCAAATTTCTTAGCCAATCAGACAGATTAGGTCCTGTCAACCTATTGCGATCAAGTATGCTTGCAAGGATATTGGATGGTGGTGGTTGTTCTGTGCTCATTATTATCAGAAAATTAATTGCAGAAAATAACCAGATTAATTAGTAAATGTATCATGTAATTAACCAAAATGATTATGGTCTTTTAATCAAATTGGTCCTCCCACTAACTTAGCGAATCCTACACTTCCAAAGTAGAAAACGGAAATCCTAGTTGGATGGATTTCTAGTGGGTGATTGAATTCTTATAATTCTATTGATCATCCTCAGGTACATCCATTATTGGAATTACAATAAACTATAAGTGAGCAACTCCTTGCCCATCACATCTCATGTGAGGTTCAATCCTTTTGCTAGCCCCTAATGCTCAAAATCTCAGGTACATCCAATATTGACTTATCTTGCATTTTTTAAGTTGATACCATTGAGCAATTAATTATGCAAATAATTTTAATGTCCTCAGGTACATCCAATATTGGCCACCAAACCATTTACATATTTACAACATCTCATGCTTAACAATTATTCTTAAGAAGATCTCTTAAATTAATTGCATCTCATGCAACTATTTAAAATTTCTTAAAATAATTGCCCCAATGGAGGGCTTATGTTATAATTACTTTAATTATAGCATTTCCAACTTAATCATTTGTTTGGAAGATTTTATAGCCATCCTAATTACTATTAAGGTCTCACTTTGCACATTATCCATTTAGCATGCATATATCATATAATTGCATACATTCCCATACATCTCATGCATTCATGGATAAGCAGTAAATATGGTATGATCATGGACTTTCTAAGGGATTCAATTCGAGCCACCAAGAATTGAATCGGGCATTCCTAGGTGCATTTCATTCATTCATTTTACAAGAGTTGCTGAAGGAGTACATAATCAACACTTGATATTGAATTCCTCCCACGGTCCCACCAATGCTCTTGACCTCCTTGAACTTCTTGCAATCCAATATTACATAGTAATCCTTGGCATACCAAGGCGAATTTACAAGAACTTAAATAAATGAAATTACAACCCAAAATATTATTACAAACTTAATAATACTTGCCCAAAATAAATTAAAATAAATTAATTAATTTACAATCCCAAAGAAACATAAAAGAAATAAATCCAATCACATTGGTCTTTTATAGTCCATGATCATCCATCATGCATATCACTATTTAACAATTAAATAAAACATACATACTTAAATTAAATTGAATATCTCATATTCAACTTAAAAATCCAGATTTGAATATGATTCAAATAAATTTAAAAATTCAGATTTGAATCTCATTCAAACAAATTTAAAAATTCAGATTTGAATCACATTCAAACAACTTCAAAAATTCAGATTTGAATCACATTCAAACATTTTTTAAAAAATCAGATTTGAATCACATTCAAATATTTTTAAAAAAATCAGATCTGAATTTTATTGAATCAATTTTAAAAAATCAGATTTAAATATGATTCAAACAACTTTAAAAATTCAGATTTGAATCACATTCAAACAACTTCAAAAATTCAGATTTGAATCACATTCAAACATTTTTTAAAAAATCAGATTTGAATCACATTCAAATATTTTTTAAAAAATCAGATCTGAATTTTATTGAATCAATTTTTAAAAATCAGATTTAAATATGATTCAAACAACTTTAAAAATTCAGATTTGAATCACATTCAAACAACTTTTAAAATTCAGATTTGAATCACATTCAAACAATTTTTTAAAATTCTGATTTGAATCATAATTTAATTGTGTGATTAAAACTACTAATTAAACACTTTAATTAGTCAAAGAATAGGCCTTAGATCATACAACAATTGCAGAATTAAAAGCCAAACCTTAAACCACCCATGGAACCATTGTTGCCGCCACCATTGGTGGCTTCACCATGTGTGACGCCACACCTCATGTTCCAACCAGCAATGAATCTCTTGATCTCATAATCAAACACACAATTAAATTGTATAATCAACAATCTAAATGGCAAATATAGTGGCTCTGATACCAATTGAAGGAATGGAAGCGTGAAAAACACAAGATTATACCATTGAATTCAAAAATTTTCACCTAGGGTCACATACACCATGCAAGATTTATTTTTATCTATTTGATTTCAATGATAAACAACATATTAAAACTTTTTTAATATGTTTTTGGATCTGTATTTGCCATTTAAGATTTTAAAATTAATCAAATTAATTTTAGAACCCTAGATTAAATCAAGAACGATTACACTAACCTCTTGATGTGCTGCAGCGCGTCTGCGCCTTTGAGATTCGTCTTCAGGAAACCAGATGTTGTCCCTCTAGCTTGTCCACACCAAGAACACCTATGGCAGCCCTTGAACAGCTTCTAAAGCCTTTTCTATTAATTAGAAATTCAAGTTCTGCCTTTTAAGAGATTAGAGATGTAAACAGGCCACTAGAAACAATTTCTAGCGTTCTTAATTCAAGAGATTGATGGCTAATCTCTTTGAATTGATGAGAGATGAAGAGAAATAGCTGGAGAGGCTCAAAGTGGCGTGACAATTGAGAGGAGAGGCTGCTGGTTGTGTTTTATTTTATCATAACAACACTTAAATAGCTAGGTTAACACATTAAACCCTTGCCACATGTCACCCTTTGATTAGCTCTAGGTTTAAGTGACCCAATCACATTGTGCCAAGTGTCAAACCTATATTTAATCTTGATTTTAATCATCTTACATGATTAAAAAACATTTGGCAAGATTATGTGTTATGCCATGTGTCACCATCTCATGGTGCCACGTGTCACACTGCAAAATGACCAAAATGCCCCTGTGTCTTAATTTTGAGTTCTTAACCCAAAATAATTATTTTCTTCTTCTAATTAATTTATATCAATTATAAATTAATTAATTAATCTCTATTAATTAATTTCTCATTAATTAAATTCATATTTAAACACTTTAAATATAAATTTAACTTATATTATACATCCAATAATCTAGATTTGGTTTCAAGTCATGCTAGGGACTTTGCAATCTAATTGCAAACCAAACCTATTTAATTAATCAATTAAACTCTTTAATTAATTAATTAAATCATATTTAAATAGGTGATTACTTGTGTATGTGTGTGACTTACTAGGCTCATCACTAATTGGCAATGAGACATGATATCAACTCTTAATATCATCAGAACTCTTTCTTACCATAAATGATTTCTCTAAATCATTTTATGAACCTCATAGACCATGGTTAACACCTAGCATAGCATGCCATGGCCACCCAATTAGTAATAAGGTTTACCTTAAATGAACATATAATCATATGTTACCATGCACTAGAATCTCTCTGTTACAAAATCCCAACTCAAGCTGGAGTCATGGTTTATGTCAAACTCCATTTGCTATTAATATTATGTTCTCTTTTAATTCCAGTTCTTGATTAAAAGATTTTTCTCATCAGAAACTCTTTTCTGAATAAATCTATCTGTCCTGGCCAGGAACTTGAAACATCAAGAACAATTAAATGAACATAGGATTTTAACTCTATTTACTTAGAGGAACAGATTCCATCTTGATCAACACCTACCTCCATATATAACTAGTAGGAGCCAACACATGCCCATATACCCATACACAGTACAAGTATGAAAGCAGTATCAAACTCAAACTACCTATATACAAGATAACTGTGCTATCTCAGGTCTAAAGATTATGTGCACTGATATGATTTATGACAAAACATTGACAAGAGTAAACTCCATGTGCTTGTCATAAGTGTCACTGGTTCGGCCTACTTATCATTTATAAGTGCCTATCAAGTTTGTTATATGGCATGAGACTCACCATTCCATCTTATTTATATCTCATATAAATAACTTGGGAACAAACATGAATACAATCTTTCTGGATAAGTCATGTCCTTATTATGAAGTATCCTCGATTGTGAACCTATTTATGATACTTTGTGCTAAAAATATTGCCACTCATATTCTTAACAACTTAAGAATAATATTTCTAACAAAATATCAATGGACCTTTTCTATTACACATAAATATATTATGTAAACGGAAAAGTGGAAATGCCTTTTATTATTAAAAATATATACAAGAAACATACTAAATGATATGCTCTAGGGCATACTACTAACAGAAATGACAAAAATGCCTTTCGTTATGTTCATTGCATCCTAATTACCTTTACTGATTGGCATAATTTTTCTTGTATCTCCTTGACATTTTTATTGTCATCAAACCTCATTAATTCTCCAATTAAGTCCCAAATATTTATCTCACAGGATTTCCCATGAGTCAGGGGTTGGCAACTGTCTTCACAGTCACTTCCCGTTAGAGTTACCCATCACCGGGGCCTTAACTCATTTAACCTATTTATACTTTATTTCTTTTATTTTTCCTTAATTTTACTTAGTCATTATTCAATCAATTTATGTCTCTCACTCTAGTTTAAGTGTAGTTCTACACATCTTGACTGTCCGAACAGACGTTAGTCATCAGAACATTAGAATGTACAGAACTACCTAAAATGAGGATGTCACAATTCTTTCCCTCTAAATAAAATTTTGTCCTCGAAATTTACCTGATGTAAGTAGTCAAGTAACTACTACCTCCTTGTTTTTTCACTTCCCCGTGTTGCCTCAAATCCCTCCAATCGGCTATCACTCTGTGTAGTGGAAGGTTGTTTCTCTGTTTGTGTTCGTGGAAAATTCCTCTTAGGGCAATCTTTCAAAAAATGGTCCATAGCTCCACATCTATAACAAGCTCCAGTCACCCCCCTACATTCACCTCTATGCCACTTTTTCTAATGGCCACATTTTCTTGGGGTAAAACTTCCCAATGCTAGTCCCGGTGTATACACTACCGATGTCTCTAGTTGGCCTCTTCTAGATATGGGCCTGGGCCTATGTCTCCTACTTTGATCCAATATCTGACTCAGATGTTCTCTAAACCACTTATTGCTAGACTGGCCAAAATCTCTTTTATGTTGACCATCCATTATATTATGTTCTTCTTCATGGACATAGCTAATCTCTTCATATGAGTTGTTCCCTTATGTTTCCTGGTCACACAGGTTCAAGAATTACAAATTTTCAAGCTATGTAGGATGAATTATGATAGTTTAACTGATCTAGACTCCTAAACCCTGTACCTCTAGAATTTTAGGTTCAGGTCAGTCTTTGCAACCCACATTTGAGGTCCTTACACTCAAAATTTGAGCAAGATTCCTAATCAAAGTTGTAGCCCTATTTCTTAAGTTTTTAGATCAATTTGGTTCATCTCAATTGGATTTTTCTATTGAAAGTTATGGTTCATTTACTCTTTGGGTCTCAAATGGTCAATTTGTCCAGGTGAAGGAATTTCCAGATTGGGAAGTCCTGAATTCTCTTAGCAATTTCCCTAAGTTGCATTTGGTTCTTAGTTTTAGTCCAAACATAAAAGTTGTAGTTATAGGTCTTATGAAAATTTTGGCTTGATTTCACTGCATTTTCAGTTTTTTAGACCAAGTTATGGTATTTTTACCAAAACTGGTCGGATGGGTCTAAGTTTAGAATTCCAGGTCAATTTTGGTTCTGATTAGAATTGTTGACCTAATTTATTATAGCAAATTGATTGGGTTAGAAGCAAAATTAGGCTCTATGTTCTTCATGAAAAATGTACTCCTAGGTCTAAACTTTTTAATTGTTCAAGAATCAGGTCATTCTGGCCTTCATAGAGTAAGTTATGGCCATTTGAACAATTACTATTCATATGGTTATTTTTCTAGATCCAGCATATGGTTACCCAGATTCAAGCTAATTTTAGGTTATTTTGTGTTTGGTTTCTGGGCAGGGTCTTTACAAGAAAAATGTGGTAAATTATCCTAAATTTCATCTCCAATTGGTGTCACACCAATTAGAGAAACATAACTCTACTTATGGCCTTAAAACCACACTAGACTCAAGGTCCAGAATCCTGCACAGAAAATCAACACTCCCAATTTTCAATTCCACCCAACTCCCAAACTTCAATCATATTCATGACACTTCAAATTGTCAACAATCAACCTCAACAACATTAATTTCAAGTCACAACACAAAATCCCCAATTTAGGTTAAAAACCCTAACTTCCAATTTCCTAAGTCATGCAACGCATGCCAACTAAGGTTACTAATCATATATATACCATTATCCAAGCTTGCACTCAAGTTTTATTTCATTAAAACACATCAATTCCTCCTCCTATAATTGCTGACCAAATTTTACTTCTCAATTTCACACATGCTTTCTTTTAATTTCTTAATTATTTACTCATATTCAAGTTAGATTCCAAGAAATAAATAAGATTAGAAGATTAATATGCACTAACCTCAACTTGAGCCAAATTGACCTTACATAAACTTCAAATTCTCTCACTTTCTTGGCTGCCAATAGCTTCCTCAAGGTGTAGGATCAAGTTTTCATGAAGGGAAGTATGGGTTTTAGGGTGAGAATGGAGGGCAATTCAAGCTTCATAGCTTGAAAATGGTGGAAGTGTTCTAAAGAGTGGTTCGGCCATGGAGTTCCAAGGGAAGAAGAAGACCAAATTTTATCTCTTTTAATTCCCTTTTTATCTCTTTATATGTGGTTGTCCAAATTTAATTGGTTAAAAATTTTAATTAGGTCATTATGACATCATGCTTATGTAATAAATGGTATTTAAATTTCATTTCTTTTTTTATTTTCTCTACTCATTTCCATTATACAAATTCATGATTTTAATTCATTTTTAATGTTTTATTCTCTCTCATGTTGATTGACTTTTAGGTCAAGATTTAACACTGAGGGTGAAATGACCAAAATATCCTTCATTATGTTCATTGCATCCTAATTACCTTTACTGATCGGCATAATTTTTCTTGTATCTCATTGATATTTTTATTATCATTAAACC
Organism: Hevea brasiliensis; assembly: GCF_030052815.1. NCBI lineage: Eukaryota > Viridiplantae > Streptophyta > Magnoliopsida > Malpighiales > Euphorbiaceae > Hevea > Hevea brasiliensis. Next base: position 88,465,904 of record NC_079494.1, on the reverse strand, counting down.
TCATTAATTCTCTAATTAAGTCCCAAATATTTATCTCACAGGGTTCTCCACGAGTCTGGGGTTGGCAACTATCTTCACAGTCGCTCCCGTTAGGGTTACCCATTCCGGGGCCTCGGCTCATTTAACCCATTTACACTTCATTTCTTTTATTTTTTCTTAATTTTACTTGGTCTTTATTCAGTCAATTTATGTCTCCTCACTCTAGTTTAAGTGTAGTTTCAGACATCCTAGTTGTTTGAACAGACGATTAGTCATCGAAACAGTAGAATGTACAAAACTTCCTAAAATGAGGGTGTCACACATAGGCCCAGATCATGAGTAAAGATAGTGAGATAGCAGTTATGAGATTTGCAGTCAAGGATTAGATAAGTATTTCTAATATGACTAATATGGTCACTTTATAAAGAAACATGAATCAAAATTATTAATAGAACAACAGCAAGAGAAGATTTGAGTTATTCAAAACAGACTAAAATCTGCATCAGATTGTTATAAGTCCTAGACTTGAAGAAAAGAGATATTGAAGATAATGTGAATGATAAAATTTTTTTGAAGGTTTTCCCTAGAAGAAGATCATGAGATTGTGGAGAAAGGGGAAAAATAAGTCCTCGCTTCATAAGACCATACGAGGTTCTAAAAAGAGTGGGTCCATTAGCACATAGACTTGCTTTACCTCCAAAATAACTTATGATAAGAAACCCATAAAGATCTTGGCACATGAGGTGAAGTAACTAAGAAATAAATAGATACATTTGGTTAAAGGGCTATGAAACCATCATTCAGGCCAGAAGGGTATATGGAAATGTAAGAAAGACATAAGGAGACAACACCCATGACTATTCAAAGACTAACATTAGATAAATTTCAAGGATAAAATTTCTTTTAAGGAGGGGAGAATTGTAACACCCTAAAATTAAATAGTTCTGTACATTCTACTATTCTGGTGACTAGTGTCTGTCCGGACAGCTAGAATGTCTGAGACTATATTTAATTCACATAGAAGAGATATAAATAAAATTGATAAAGATCAAATGAGGTTGGATTAAAATAAGAGAAATGAAGCACAATTAGGTTAAATGAGCCTAGAGTTCTGATGATGGGTGACCGACCTAGGAAGTGACTACGAACTCAGTTGCTATCCTAAATTCATATGGGACCTCATTAAATCCTTAGTTAAGGGTTAGTTGTGAAACTACTGGGAATTGGAAAATCAAAGAAATAAAAAGGGAACAAGCACAATTAAGGGAATCAGAACTTTAGGACTCATCGGGTATTGTGGAAAAAGATGGACTATAATCTGATGAGGGGCATTTTGGTTAATTCACTCCTAGAGATGACTTTTGACCTAGATGTCCATTAAATTGTATGAGATTAAAATATTGAAAAAGAATTAAAAATATGGAAGGGTTTATGGTAAAGAAAGGAAAGAAATGAAAATTTCAATTTTAATTGAATTATGACATAAGCATGACCTCACCATGACACAATTAAAATTATAACTTAAATTAATTATTTTTGGATAATTATCTAAGTATTATAAATAGGCCAAAAAGCATAAAAAAACAAATAACTTCTTCTTCTTCCTTATGGTTGGCCGCCTCACCTCCCTCTCTCTCTCTTCCTTCTTTATTCCTCAATTGTTAAGTAAATTCAAGTTTTGAAAGCTTGATTTCTTCCCTAAATTCCATAGTCTATCCTTAGAAAATCTCTAATTAACCCTTGATTTGAAGATTGGGAGAAAGAAATTGAAGAAAATTGGAGAGTTTTGAAAGATTGAAAAATTGTCTAAGTGAGGTAAGTGCACTTCAAACCTTTCTACCTATTCAATTCTTGAATTCAAGTTGAATTATGGGAATTTGACATGGAAAACATGAAAATTTTGCATGTATGGGAAAGCAGAAAATTCGGCCAGCCATAAGTAACCTAGGGTTTTGATGTATTTTGGTTGAATTAAACATGAAGATTAGCTTACATGAAGTGGTATATATGATTAGTATGTTAAATTGCATGAGTTTGTATGAAATTGAGAAGATGAAGAATTAGGGTTTTGGTGAAAATTAGGGTTTTGTAATATGTTATGCCATTGATGTTTATAAGGCCTAATTATGGCCATTTGGCATGTTTTAGTTAAGAAATTGTGTTGAATTGATGAAAGGAATTGATCGATTGTAGTGTGAAGAGTTGCTAGAATTCTAGACCCTTGAGTCCAGTAGGTTTGAATGAGTATAATTTGAGCTACATAGCTCTAATTGGTGTGAGGCCAATTGGAGATGGAACAAAAGACATATAGATAGAATTTTTATGAAGACACCTTTCCCAGAAAATGACCCTAACTTGCCCTAAATGAACCTTGAATCCAGAATTGATGTTTTGGACCTGACCAAAAATGACTAAATGAATAGTACTTAGTAAATTTGGCATAACTCACTCTAGAAAACTCCAAAATAGGTGATTTTTGAACCAATGGAAACTTAAGACATAGGAGAACAATTATTATGAAGATCATAGAGCTAAATTATGACCCTAAGTTGATCACATTGCTAGAGAAATTTAGTTCAGTAAATCTACCCTAATTCTGGACTAACCATGAAATCCAGAACAATGAGTTATCCAACCAGCTTTGGAAAAATTACCATAACTTGGGCTAAAAAATTGAAAATGCAGTGATTCCAAAGCCAAAGTTCTTATAACACATAAAACTACAACTTTTGTGTTTTGACCAGAACCTAGATCTTAGGGCAACTTACAGAAATTGCTAGAGCAAATTAGGAATGCATAAGCAAGATTTTTCTGCAATTCAGCTAAATGGCCTTATGACCCCTGGATGTTTAACAAGTCATAACTTTCTCTACAAAACTCCAATTTAGGTGATTAAAAATGATTTGGAAACCTAAGACAAAGGCCTAAAACATTGTTTTAGGGACTAGGGCCAAATTTTGAGTTTAAGATGCCCAGATATAGAATGCAAGGTTAAGGTACAAATCTGGAAAACCTGGAATCTCAGGATATGGCACTTGGAACAGTTTTTAGTAATTTTGCTATAACATGAGATCCAGAACTCCAATTGAGTGATTCAAATTGGAAAATAAAATTAAGACATAGAGGAATAAGTTTCATGAAGGACACTTCATTAAATTATGACTAGAACTAGGTAAAAATGAGGTTGAAATATCAGGGTCCAGAACTGCCCTGGACCAGAATACATTGAAAATTTCAATGTCTACTTAGGGATGCATTAGGTATTTACTTGATTGGCTATTGAAGATAATTGGAATGAGTATTGAAGCTTAGTAATTGTATGTTTTCAGTGGATAAAGAAACTTCCAAGGGAAGGATTAAACCAAGAAAAGAAAAGTCAAAAAAGGTTTGTGCACAACTAACTTTTTCCTTATTTTTAAATTGTAATTGAGTTGAATGAGTTTTATATGCATAAGTTATGCATTTTCTTTGTAATTGAGAACTTTAAATTGTTAAATTGACTTTGTATGATTTAAATAACTCCGCCTAAGTAGTTTGCGCTTAGCCGGTCCCAAGCCCGGATAAAGGAGGAGGGTTGCGGTAGGTGACAACCAGCGTAAAAATTTCGTCACACCCTATGATATGGATTCAAATGATATAAACGTTGGGGCGTCCTCTACTAACGACACGCTACATCAGAGCCCGGGTGTAGTGATAAATATGCAAGGGTGTAGGGCGTTCACCGAAAGCGACGCGCCATGCCGGCGCCCGGGTGTGGTGTTAAGTGAGCAAGGGTTCCCACATCATGGACGGGTGTGGGTAAAGAAGTTAGTCCATAAGACAGATAATAGAACAAATAGTGGAACAGAACACAAGATAGACATAGAAAATAATAGAAGATATCATAGAAGGAGACCAATTAAGAAGGAGCAGGATAGGAGGAGGATCAGGGTTGGTACTTGGAATGTTGGATCACTTACAGGAAAATTAATGGAGCTTGTGGATACCTTGGAAAGGAGAAGGGTGAATATTGCTTGCATTCAGGAGACTAAATGGGTAGGAGAGAAAAATAAGGAAGTGGGTAATTGAGTGTAAAAATTGTGGTTTTCAGGAAAGGAGAGAAACAAGAACGGAGTGGGTATAATCATAGACAGTACATTGAAAGACGCAGTAGTAGATGTGAAAAGAGTAGGAGATAGAATTATACTAGTAAAGCTAGTACTAGACGGAGAAACAATAAATATAGTTAGTGCTTATGCCCCACAAATAGGACTAGACAGTGAGAGTAAACAAAGGTTTTGGGAAGATATGGATGATTTAATGCAAAGCATACCGAATGAAGAGAATGTTTTCATTGGTGGAGATTTGAATGGACATGTAGGAAGTGATAGGCAAGGTTATGAGAATGTTCATGGAGGTTTTGGTTTTGGCAGTCGAAATGAGGAGGGAAAAAGCATCCTGGATTTTTCTATGGCATACGACCTAATACTAGCAAATACCTACTTTATAAAAAGAGAGTCACATTTAGTGACTTTCAAAAGTGGGCAACATAGAAGCCAAATCGACTTCCTCTTAACCAGGAAGACAAATAGAGCTCTATGCAAGGATTGCAAGGTCATTCCAGGAGAGGCTTTAACAAGTCAACATAGGTTGGTGGTCTTGGATGTCAAGTTTAGGAACAATTCAAGTAAGGTCAGAAGAAATAGTGTAGCTCGAACAAAGTGGTGGGAGTTCAAAGGAGTAAAGCAAGTGAAGTTCAAAAATGAGCTTCTTGAGTCCTAAGTATGGAAGCTAGATATGGAGGCCAATGATATGTGGATACAGATGGCATCAAAGATTAGAGAAGTAGCTAGAAAAGTACTTGGGGAGTCTAAAGGACATGGACCACCCTCAAAAGAGAGATGGTGGTGGAATGAGGAAGTACAAAAGGCAGTGAAGAGAAAAAGGGAATGGTATAACAAATTACCTAAATGTGATAATAATGAGGCATATGAACAGTACAAGATAGCAAAGAAAGAGGCAAAAAAGGCAGTTAGCCAAGCAAGAGCACATGCCTTTGAAAAGTTATATGAGAAACTTGGAACTAAAGAAGGGGAGAAAGATATTTATAGATTAGCAAGGAGTAGAGAAAGGAAATGTCAAGATCTCAATCAAGTTAGGTGCATTAAGGATAAAGAAGGAAAAGTGTTGGTGAAAGATGAGGACATTAAAGAAAGATGGAGAAATTATTTTAATGATCTCTTTAATAATAGTCAAAATGGAAATAGCGTGAATATAGATTATAGAACAATAGAAAAGAATGTAAATTATACTAGAAGGATTAGATCTTTAGAAGTAAAGGAAGCACTTAAGAGAATGAAAGTAGGTAAAGCCTGTGGACCCGATGAAATACCAATTGAAGTGTGGAAGTATTTGGGAGATATGGGAGTGGCATGGTTAACTAAATTATTTAATAAGATTCTAAACTCAAAGAAAATGCAAGATGAATGGAGGAAGAGTATTTTAGTACCTATTTTTAAAAATAAGGAGACATACAGAGTTGCTCAAACTATAGGGGAATTAAACTCATGAGCCATACTATGAAGTAGTGTGAGAGTTGTGGAGCATCGACTACGTCATGATACTTCTATCTCTCTCAATCAATTTGGTTTCATGCCTGGTCGTTCAACTATGGAAGCGATCTTTCTCATTAGAAGCTTGATGGAGAAATATAGAGATGGGAAGAAAGATCTACACATGGTTTTTATTGATTTGGAGAAGGCTTATGATAGTGTTCCAAGAGAGGTCTTATGGAATGCGTTAGAACAAAAAAGGGTATCTATTAGGTATATACAAGTATTGAAAGATATGTATGAAGGAGCAACTACTATTGTGCGCACGGTGGGAGGGGACACAAGAGATTTTCCGATCTCAATTGGATTACACCAAGGATCACCATAAGCCCTTACCTTTTTACATTAGTTTTAGATGAACTGAAACATATACAAGAGAGTATTCCTTGGTGCATGATGTTTGCGGATGATATTGTTCTGATAGATGAGACACGAGAAGGAGTCAATAGGAAGCTAGAACTTTGGAGAAGTACTCTAGAGTCAAAGGGTTTTAAGTTAAGTAGAACGAAGACAGAATACATGCATTGCAAGTTCAGTGAAGGCCAAGCGGTGATAGGGAAGGAGTTAGTTTGAATGGAGTGGCACTGTCCCAAAGTAATCACTTTAAATATCTAGGCTCGATCCTTCAAGTAGATGGGGATGTGAGGAGGATGTTAGTCATAGGATTAAAGCCGGATGGTTGAAGTGGAGGCGTGCCACGGGAGTTTTATGTGATCGTAAGATTCCCAATAAATTAAAAGGAAAATTTTACCAAATCTGACCATACGACCGGCTATGCTATATGGTAGTGAGTGTTGGGCCTTTGAAAGAGTCGTATGCATCTAAGATAAGAGTTGCAGAGATGAGAATGTTAAGGTGGATGAGTGGCCATACTAGACTAGATAAAGTCCGTAATGAAAGTATTAGAGAAAAGGTAGGAGTGGTGCCAATTGAAGATAAGTTGAGAGAAGGGAGATTAAGGTGGTTTGGTCATGTGAAGCGTAGACATACGGAGGCTCCAGTTAGACAAGTAGAGCACATTAGGCTAGAGGATAGAAAGAAAAAAAGGGGTAGACCTAAATTGACTTGGAGGAGAGTAGTACAGCATGACTTAGAAGCATTACACATTTCTGAGGATTTAACCCAAAATCGTTCAGAGTGGAAAAAGCGAATCCATATAGCCGACCCCAAATTTTTGGGATAAAGGCTTAGTTGAGTTGAGTTGAGTTGACTTTGTATGATTTAAATATGGTTTCTTCTATGCATCTAAGAATTTATTTCATGATTTTGAGGATTATGAATTGTGAACTTGATGTGTTGCTAACCACGTGCATGAATTTACAATAATTAAATATGTTGATTGATTTATAAATGCATTTTGTGAATAGAAATTATTTTCAATATGTTTTAAAACCATAGGTTACATGGCAATATAATTTGTGCTTCTCATTAGCTGGCCTAGTGAGATGATATTTGTTGTGATCTCCTCCACTTGTTGGGGTTGAGTTTCCTCCCTTTCTGGCTTGCCAGTTGAGGTGGAGTTCGGATGAGTACTCATATATACTAGCTAGTCTTTGGTGTCTCCCTTTAGCTTCGATTATTGGGGGGAGTTTACTTTGCTATGTCAGGATGTACAACATGGCATCTATCAGAAATTTTGTGTCATGGGTCCAACTGTGTGAATTGTTGGTAACACCCTTAAACTATGATTATTTGATAAATGTTTTATCAATGATTGTAACTTATTATGATGATTTCATGGAAATAGGATGATTTAAATAAAATGTGATTAAAATTAGTAATTTGTTTTGATTGATAAATATTGGATTACCTTCGTGATTTTATATGTTTTGATAAATTATGCTTTACATTGAATTTTAAATTATTAGTTGTGCACCACTGAGTTCACCACTCAGCGATAGCTTTGTATGCTATCATAGGTGAAAGAAATGATAGAGTAGCTGAGTGAGATTACTTGAAGCTGTGACTTGAAGTTGTGTCGAGATTATCTTCGGGTATATCATAGGTATACCCTTATACATTAGATTTTAATGTAATCAAGTAGCTATTTGTATGTAATTACATTCGAGCAGTTATATAGAAAAAAAAAATTTGTAATAAAATTTTGGGATTGTAATTATTGTATAATTCACTTGAGATTTTATTTACATGTAAATTTTTATAATATTAATTTTGTTACTTCAATGAATAAAAAAATTTAAATTTCTTTCTAAATCCTATAAATGATGAATTATTTTCTTATGATGAAATTTGTTGAGAATGGAATGAGATGATTTGAGTTGATTTAGTTTCAATTGGGTATGATATATTTTTATAAATTATTTTTCAACAGGTTTGAAGAACTGTTTTTATATAATTTTAGGCGTAACCACGCAGATTTTCCACAAAATTCTAAAAATGCCTAATTATTTCTCAATAAGTTTTGTAACATATGTTTGAATTGAAAACACTTCAATTAAATTTTTATCACTATGCTAAACTTAAAAATGAATTTGTTTTGTCAAAATCCCTTATAGTATATTTAATAGATTATCAGTAGGTGAAGTTTGGTAATTTATTAGATATACTATGAGATCATGTCATGTCTTACGGAGGGGTAAGGTGTGAGATGAGAATTTTATCCACATGTGGTTATGAACCTACTCTAAGTTGTAAATCTTGTCTTCAAGGCAAAATGACTAGATTATCTTTTATTGGACAAGGAATAAGAGCTAAAGAAGTTTTAAAGCTAGTACATAGTGATGTATGTGGTCCATTTAAAGAAATGGTAAGAGGACGTTTTTCCTACTTCATTACTTTTATAGATGATATATCTAGGTATTGATATTCGTATTTAATGAAATACAAACATGAATCTTTTGAAAAGTTCAAAGAATTCAAATTTGAAGTGGAAAAACAAATAGGAAAAAGTATTAGAACTCTAAGATCAGATCGAGAAGGTGAATACTTAAGTACTGAATTCAATGAGTTCCTAAAAGAACGTGGTATTATTTCTCAATTGACTCCTCCTGGACCCTATTGGATATGGTGTGAAGTATGATAAACTATACTGACCTTCTAATCTCTTTATGGGGATATGCTTTGGAAACAGCTTTATATCTTTTAAATCGTGACCCTTCCAAATCAGCCTCTTCCACTCCATATGAGATATGGTATGAAAAGTAACCAAATCATAAACATGTTAAGATTTGGGATTGTCCAGCTTATATTAAAAAGCTGAAGACTAATAAATTGAAAACACAATCAGAAAAGGGACAGTTTGTTGGTTATCCAAAAGATAGTTTTACATATTATTTATATCTTCCTATAATATAAAGAGTTGTGATAACTAGAGAGGTTATTTTTCTTGAAAAAGAGTTTATTCAATAAGGTGGCAAAAGAAGGCAAATAGAATTGGAATCATAGAATTCTAACGAACAAATAGATGAAATGGATATTGATCTATCTAGTGAGCCTATACCTATTAATGATGTCTCTACATCAATTCCTCGAAGATCAAGTAGAATATCTCATCCTCCTGATAGATATGGATTTTTTCATGAGAATGAACAAGAGTTATTTATTCATGAAGAAATTAATCATGGTGATGATCCTATGACTTATGAATAAGCTGTGTTAGATATAGATTCTTCAAAATGGACAAATACTATGAAGTCCAAAATAGATTCCATGCATAAGAATCAAGTTGGGATTTTGTAGACTTACTTGAAGGCATTATACCAATAAGGAATAAATGGGTTTTAAGAGGAAAATTGGTTCTAATGGAAAGGTAGAGACCTATAAAGCAAGGTTAGCAGTGAAAGGGTTTTGCCAAAGGCAAAGGATTGACTATGAAGAGACCTTTTCACCTGTAGCCATGCTAAAGTCCATTAGGATTTTATTAATAATAACAACATACTATGGTTATGGGATTTAGCAGATGGATGTCAAAACTGCTTTCCTCAATAAATATATAAAGGAAGACATTTTCATAGAACAACCTAAGGGTTTTGAATCCAAAGATGGTTCCAAAGTATGCAAACTTAAAAGATCCATTTATGGTCTAAAGCAGGCTTCGAGGAGTTGGAACATACGTTTGATAAAGTCATTAAATCTTTTGGTTTTATAAAAAATGAAGATGAATCATGTGTGTACAAGAATGTTAGTAGGAGTGCAACCACTTACGTAGTTTTATATGTGGATGGCATATTAGTAATAAAAAATGATATCGATATGCTAACAACTATAAAAATCTAGTTGTCTAGTACTTTCTCCATAAAAGACTTAGGAGAAGTAACTTATATTCTGGGAATTCAAATCTATAGAGATAGATTGAAAAGAATACTAGGTTTATCCCAAAGTCTATACTTGGAAAATGTGTTAAAAAGGTTCAACATACTTGATTCCAAGAAAGAATTATTACCTGTAAGGCATGGTATCCATCTTTCCAAATCTGTCTCCAAAGACACCTGAGGAGAGAGAAAAGATGGAAAGAATTTCATATGCTTCGGTAATTAAAAATCTAATATATGCTATGTTGTGTACAAGGCTGGATGTCGCTTATGTTGTTAGTTTGACTAGCAGATTTCAATCCAATTTATGTTTAAAACACTAAACTGCAGTCAAGGGCATCCTTAAATACTTGAGAAGAACTAAGGATTTAATCTTGATTTATGGAGAAGGTGATTTATAATTTGAGGGACTTATAGATTCTAATTTCCAATCAAAAGTGGATGATAAAAAGTCTATCTCAGGTTTTGTGTTTACTTGTAATGGAGGTGTAGTTAACTAGAAATGTTTTAAGCAGATAATGACTAGAGATTCCACTACAGAGGCTAAGTATATTGATGTATCTAATGCTGTAAAAGAAGTTATTTGGATAAAGAAGTTCACTACAAAACTTGAAGTAGTTCCTTCGATTGTGTCACTTGTTCCTCTCTACTGTGACAATAATGGTATTATTGCTCAAGCAAAGGAACTCAGGACTCGCCAGAAATCCAAACACATAGAAAGGTATTATCATATTATCAAATAGATAGTTGGGAGAGCCGATGTAGCCATGCAGAAAATAGCTTTAGTTGAGAATCCAGCTGATCCACTTGCCAAAGCCATAACACAAAACCAGTTAGAAGTGGGAGATTGTTAGTAGTATGTCTTAGAGCATAACTAGTAATTTGTATCTTGTAAATATTAATTCCTCTTTAATGGCATATATCTTTTCTTTTAATTTAAATTGTTTAAATTGAATTAAAAATATCCTTTAAAAACTTTTTAGATGTTCCATTCTTAAGGTGTTAAGTATATGAGTAACGAAACAATCTAGTATAAGTGTTATAAATTTTGGTTCACAATCAAGGATATCTCATTGGATATGATTTATCTGTATAGATTGCCACCTTTTTATATTTTCATGGATTAGTATGAGATATTAATAAGATGAAATGGTGAGTCTTATGCCATATAACAAATATAGTTGGCACTTATGAGATAAGTGGGCTGAACCAGTGACATTAAGATCATGTGTTTATGGAGTTTACTTTTGTTAATACATGACCATCTAGATCATTATAGTGCATATAATCTCTTGACTTAAGATGACACAATATCTTATATATAGGTGGTTTGAGTTTGACACTGTTTATATACTTGTATTAGGAATGAGTACACGGATGTGTGTTGGCTCCGACTAGTAATATATGGAGAAAGGTGTTTAGTCAAAATGGAATTCATTGTCCTAAGAAAAAAGGGATAAAATCCTATATCTATTTTAATTGTTCTTGATGAATAAAGTTTCTAGCTAGAACAGATAGACTTATTTAGAAAAGTGTTTCTGATTGAAAATTGTGGTTAATCAAGAATTGGAATTAAGATGAGGACATATCTTTTTAAGCAATTTGAGTTTGACATAAACCAAGACCCTAGCTAGAATTGAGATTTTGTAATGGAGAGATTTTAGTGCATGGTATGTATGATCAAGTTTATGAGTTAAATACAAATTAATTCATCACTAGTTGGGCAGTCATGATACACTATGCTAGGTGTCAATCATAATTTATGAGAACTAAGAGTGATAAGAGAATTTCACTCAAAGTAGAGAATAGTTTCAATAATATTAAAGAGTTAATATTATTCTTATTGCCAATTAGTAATGAATCTAGAAAGTCACATAATATTATTCTTATTGCCAATTATTAATGAACCTAGAAAGTCACACACAATAAGAATAACATGATCAAAGAATAATTAATTTGATTAATTAATTAAATTAATATTTTTTTTAGTTTGCAATTAGATGCAAAGTCTCTAGCATGACTTGAAACTAAATTTTTTAATGAAAGATTTAAGTTAATATTTAAAGTGTTTAAATATAAACTTGATTAATTAATTTATAAGGTAAGAGATTTTAATTTGGTTAAAATGGCTTGAGAAGTCATAAGAGAGAAAAATTAATGGTTAATTAGTATTTTCCATAATACTAATTAATTAGTGTTTTAATTCCCCTATTTATACTAACTTGACAAGTGGCCAAATCAAAATTAGAAAACACATCTAATTGGTGAATTAGATATGAACACTTGTAAAGTAGGTAATCATTAGTGTTCAACCACTAATTAACCTTAAGGAGAATTAAATATCTCTAATGGTTAGAGATTAGAAGATAACTTTAGAAGATTAAGTGTTAATCTCTTCTTTCTCTACTTTTCTATGTCAAACCAAGCTCTCCCATCCTTTTCTTTGTGCATGATTTAAGAGGAATTTGAAGTTGTCACTCTTGAATTAAAGTTAGAGAAATCATTTCTGTATACTTTCGTAAGCTTAAAACCAAGAAAAACCTTAAACTTCATCTTTGTGCAAGCTTGGTCAACACAAGGAGAGGAAGCACAAAGGAGTTTTGGTTGAAACTTGATACTTTGGTCATTTTATTCGTGTGTACGGACTAGAGGATCGACTCTTGATGATCTAAGCTTCCTGAATTAAGTGTTGAATGTGATTTTGTGCCTATACGAGAAAAGTCCTTAATTTTATTTTAATAATCTTAAGGTTTAAGTTTCCCAATGGCAAATAGACTTTTTAGCAATTGAGTTACAAGTGTTGTAACCTAAAATATGTATTCTTGCAATAACATAAAGAATTTGCATATTGCATGAAATATTAGGGTTTAAAATTTTAATTTTTTCTTTTTTACACTCTTGGTGCTATTTTTCATTCATACCTATATAGCTATAACCCTCGAAACACGAAAATTATATATTTCTAAAAATAATTTCAATTTCCAACCTTAATAGAAAGTATACCCAATGCGAGAAAGGTGAAAGCCAATGATAAATTTAGCAATTTATATGGATGAACGAGTGGATCATCAAAAAAATTAGTTAAATATATATTAATTAAATATTACATTTATTAAGGTAATAAAATAAATTTAATCGGCTAAATCTTATTTTTAGAATCAAATTTTCAACTTTTATTAATATACATTTACATATATCCTAATAATATATATATTTTTTTAATTTTGTATGAAAGTATTAAAAATATTTAAATTTAAAATACTATAAACTATTTTTATTCTGAACCTTTATAATTAATCTATAAAATAAAAATATTTTTTATAAATAAATCTTCTTAATATTTATAAAATATTAATTATAAATTAAAAATAAAAATAAAATATATCATATTATAAAGTTTATCGTATTATTATAAATAAAAAGGTAATGGCTAAATAGCAACTTCTTTGCGGACTAATTAAGAATTCAAACTTTTAAAGAGATCTTATCTTAGACAATAAAAATGCATTTCAAAGCTTTCCCCTTTTAACTTTTTGGTCTTAAAGTGTTCATTCTTTTTTAATGATTCTCGTTGACAAAGTGCAAAATGAAGTTAGCCTCCACCATTTCAATGAGCTTAGTAACTTGTAGAACAAAAAAGAAATGGAAAGCATTCTGGGGTAGCTATCTCATGTGTTCAAACAAAACAATCTAAAAAAATAATAACATAAATTAAACTTATATTCAAAGTAATAAAAATTATGTTATTTTAGAAAAAAAAAAATTTTTTTTCCTCCAATAAGAATGTACATCCAAAAATTGTATTGTCTCTATTGGTGCCTCTTCTTATGTGTTCTTTCCATATTTTGATTGAAAAAATTAAATGTGCAAGAACTACAACCCTTAGGCACTTTTTTTTATCTTTTCCACTTCTTTTAAATTTTCAAGATACAACACTGGCACACTTTTTCTTTTCGAAACAATATTGTACCTGGGAAAAATAAGGAATAGGCTATTGTTCTAGTTCGTAATATCCACCACCTTCTGATGATAGAATATTTATCCTTGATGAGATATTCTAGTAAAAATTAAAACTTCACTGACTAAGGAGTGGTGATGAGATGTGAAATTTTGTTAATGTATGTGTGTTTAAAATATATTTAAGAATGAAAAAATGTTTTAAGGGTTTTATTCTTTAAAAGTTTTAAGAAGTGTTTTGAGTAGAAGGAACTTCGACAGTCGAAGTCCCTTTTTAGTCCGAATACCCATTTGGGCAGAATCGACTTCGGCAACCGAAAGTCCCTTGACTATCAGGGTATAAAAGGGACCACAACTCATTTTCAACTCAAAACACTTGGGTTTCTTTCTTTCCTCTCTCTCTTATTACTAGGGCACATAAAGAGCTCATTAAAGAGATTTTTTTGAGCTTTTGAAGATCTGAAGGTGGATTCTTCCCTTTAGAAGTATAGAAGAGTAGATTTAAGTTTTGAAGTTTTGGGTCTCTTACCTCCAAGCTCCAAGAAAAGAGGTAACTTTCTTTTCTTCTTGATCCATGGGTAAATCTAAGAGAGTTGATGAGGAACAAGGTTTGAAAAGTTGTTTTAAGTTAAGTTTTTGATGAAAATTATTCATGTGGATTTAGGGGAAAACCTAGGATTTGAGTTTTGATGAATGTATGTGGGTATTAAACATGTTTTGTAATTGTTCTAGGCCCTAGAGATGTGTATATGTGTTTGAATTGTGTTTTGGAACTTTGGAATAAGTTTTAAGGCTTTTAGAAGAAAGGATCTACAAGTTTTCGACTTGGGAATTCTAGAAATTCCCAGGTTCGGCTGCTGAAAACCAAAGGTTCAGTAGCCAAACCTTGCATTTTCTCTAAAAGTTGGGAAATTTTCTAGGTTTGGTAGCCAAAGTCCCAGACTTCAACAGCCATAGTGGCTACTGTCCAAAATTGGGTACTTAATGTTTCAAAGTTTGGTAGCTGAAGTCCAAGGTTTGGTAGCCGAACTTTGTTCTGCCCAATTTATTTCTCCTTCGATTCCAAGGTTTCAAAACCTAATTTCATAGTTCCTAATGGCCTAGAATAGGATGTTTATGTTATGTATAGAGTTTTAGAGCCTTGTATAACACTATAGGGTCTAATTTTATAGGATCGGTCTTAAGGGACTTGGAGTAATAAGAATCTGAAGATAGCTCTCGTTCGAGTAAGGAGGTTGATAGGCTACAAGAGGTGAGTAACTCTAACCTTAATAAAATCAAAACTATTTATAAGTAATTAATGAGAATCCTCATGCATCATGTCATATTTATTTAGGACGTATGTATTTAGAACATGAAGATGTTACATAATTGCATAAATTGTTGTTGGTGCATTGATAGATATTAGATGACCCATTAATCCCTCATGCTATGTTATGTAATGTTATGGATTTATAAGTAAATCCTAAGGGGAGATCATGACATTGCCCTTCAAAAGAGATCTGATAGTTGCCCCTAGTACATGACAAAGGTCATGTTTAAAAGGAAAAGTTTAGGGAGTTATTGGTGATAAATTCCATATTACGTGAAATGTTTGTGATTTGAAATCTCTATGAATGATGCATTGCACATGTATGAATGAATGATGAAATTAATGATGATTAGTTTACTCACTGAGCTTGTGTAAGCTGACTCCGTTCCTCTAACCCCTAGGTACAGGGTTGCAAGACTATAAGAGCTCTTCTAAGAGAAAGCTTTAGGGGTAGTCTTGGCTCTTCTTTATGTATGATGTATGGGTAGATGGACATGTAACTTATGAATGGATAGTACTATGCTAGTGGTTTAAGGAAAAAATGTAATAATAATTATTTAAAGTATAATTATGTATATGTTATGTTAAACATTGTGAGGGTACACATGTTGAACCATTACAATTTGGATCTTATGTATATTAAGGTTCAAATTATGAACCATTATTATGTTATGAATGTTTATGTATAGATGAAAAGACTAAGGTGCAATGGTTTGATGTATGTGAAAATGGTGAAACATAGGAATGTATGCACTTTTCATAGGTTTCAAGCTTGCTATGGGTTTTGATAGCCTTAAGCTGACCCAATCCCTAGCAGCGATAACGGCCCCTAGCTTGAGTCAGTATATAGTTCTTGATTTTTATGTTGCTTGAATCTTTGTTCTAGGAGTTTAACAGAGACTTTATTGTCTTTTACATCTCCCTTCTCTATCTCTAAAATAACCTGTAATCCATTAGCTATTTTCCCATTGACAGGCAATCCATCAATGGGTATTCCAAGACTATAGAGTATATCTTCCATATTCATGTATGATGCATATGCAAGCCAAATTCTAATGGCATCATAAAAGAGAATAAAGTCTCCCATTAATGGTTAATCCATCAATGGGTATTCCAAGATTGTAAAGTATATCTTCCATATTCATGCATGATGCATATGCAAGTAAAACTCCAATGGCTTCTAATCTAGCTAAGAGGACAAAAGTCTGAACATAGTTAATGCCCTCCTCTTAGTTATAGCCTTTGGCTACCATCCTATCTTTATTCCTAGTTATGTTGCCATCTTGATCTAACTTATTTCTAAACATCTATTTGGTGCTTATGGTTTTATAATTTTATGTGGCTTGAATTTTAGATATGTTTTCATGGACCCGAATTGTGACCCAACCCAAAAGCTATGAGTTGTGACTTGATTAGAATAAAAGGTGAGGTTTGTGTTGATAGCGAAGGGCATAGGCTGATATGATATCGTTGCAACTAGTATAAATATTGTAATATTTTTCCCTTTGCAGTGGATTTGTGAGATATTTGGGAAACACACTAGGGCTAGGGTTTGACAGTTCCAAGTGATTGTATCTTGGTCTTTTTCATCATAGTGGAACTTTTTTCTCATATTGCCTATGGACGTAGACCTTACAGTTGAACCACATAAATCTTGTATTATTCTTCTTTTCTTTTTTATACTGTGTAATTATGCAATTATGTATGTGTTTTAGATTTGCATGCCTATTATAACAGGTTAGATAGTACTTAGGTTTAGGAACCAAACCCTATTCCTTTCAAAGTAGTTGAGCTTCTTTTACATAACAAGCACCCAACCTTCATCACTAATGGCCTCATATATAGACTTAGGTTCTATTTAAGAGATAAAAGCAATATTATTGCAAATATAACTAATAAGGATATAATTGTTATCCCTTTTAAAGTTTCATCAATAATTTGGTCCTTTGAATGGCCCTTCTTGTAAATCTTTCTTACAGTTCTAATCCTTAGGTAAGCCTTATTGAACTGCTTGACTTGGAATTTGATGCACTTACTACTCTTATAGTTTAACTTCATCCTCTATTGCCTTCAAGGAATCTTCCTTGAGTTGAGCTTGATCTCCACTAAGTTAGGGATCCTCAAGGGACAATTCATCAAGGTTACCTATATCATCACCACAAGAAACCTCTTCTCTAGGAGCAAAGGGATTAGCTTCATCAAATACAACATGTATTAACTCCTTAACAACTAAGGTTCTCTTATTGAATACTCTATATGCTTTATTAGATGTAAAGTATCCTAAGAAAATACTTTCAATGGTTTTATAGGCAAATTTAACCAAGTTAACCTTAGTATTTAAAATTAAAAATTTACAACCAAATACTCTAAAGTAACGTATTTTGGATTTCTTACCACTCCAAAGCTCATAAGGGGTTTTCTTAAGAAGATGTATAATTAAAACTCGATTTCAAATGTAGCAAGCCATATTAATGGCTTTCTCCCAAAAATAGGTTAGCATTTAACATAGTCCTTCCTATATGAAAAAGATTTTTTTTTTTCAACAACATCATTTTGCTAGGGAGTTCTAGGAGAAAAAAATTTGTAAGTGATCCCTAATGGTTCATAATACCTTCCAAATCTTTCATTTTCAAATTCTCTACCATGATCACTCTTAATAGAGGAAATTAGAAAATTCTTTTGATGTGGACCTTTTTTGAAAACCTTTTAAAAACATCAAAACAACCATCTTTACAACCATCCTTATGAGTAAGGAACACAACCTAAGTATAGCTGGAGTAGTCATCAACAATAAAAAATGCATAATGCATGCCTCCTAAATTAGCTACTTTAATTAGACCAAACAAATCTATATGCAATAATTAGAGAGGTCTAAAGGTGGAAACGTTATTAATTGATTTAAAAGAACTGTTGACTTGCTTACCCATTTGACATGCATCACACACTTTTTTCTTTTGAAACTTGATGTTTTGAAGCCCTTCAACATGCTTATCCTTGTTCAAGTTTGCAAGAAGCTCCATGCTAGCATGTGTAAGCCTTCTATGCCAAGTCCAAGAGTCATCACTAATAGATACAAAACACTTGATATCTTAGTTAGATGAAGTTTGCAAATAAATAACATAAATATTTTTAACTCTTTTACCAATAAACAAAGACTTTGTTATTAGACATTCTAAAAACAAGGCATGTTTTTTGCTCAAGAATAACTCTATAACCCTTATCACTTAAATGACTTATATTGAGCAAATTATCCTTTAAACCATTAACAAAAAGCACTTTATAAAGGATAGGGGAATTTTCCTTACCAATCTTACCTATCCCCATAATTTTATCTTTACCGTTATCACCACAAGTTGCTTACCCACTTCCATCCTTCATCTTAAGAGAGATGAAGTGGCTTGCATTGCCAGTTATGTGCTTTGATTATCCAAATATCATTTACTTTCAGCTTTGAGAATTTCAAGCACACCTATAAAAGACATTCAACCAACTTTAGGTACCTAAATATACTTGGGTACTTGGAGGTTAGTTGCTCCATCATCATAAAAGTCAAACATCCTACCATAGCTAAAGTGAACCTTTCTAATAAATACCAAGAGTTAGTGTGACAAAACTTGCCATTATTATCGAAAAGAAAGTGGCTAAGAGGCAATTTTTTAGTCCTTGCTCTAGTGAAAAATTATAACTAAGCACTTCTAAGTGTGAGTATAACTCTATTTTCAAAGTGTAATCTAAGTGCATGAGCAAGTTATGCACAAACAGTAGCTTAATCACAAGATAACAACTTTATATCAAGTATTTCTTTTCACATGTAACTTAAAATATGCAAGATTAATAGTTTAAGCTCAATAACAACTTAATAAAACAATTCTTAACACGTTTAAGATATATTAGACTAGTAAAGTGGTGAAATTTAAAGAATTAAGGGAAGAAGATGATCAAACACAATATTTATAGTAGTTTGGCTTTTTTAGCCTACATCCACTCTCCTCAAAGTCCCACTTTGAGTGTCACTCTAATATTTGATCTTTTCAATGGGCAATATTCAAAGCTCTTACAACTTTAGCATGCTTCCCAAGTGCTTAAAACCTTTACAATGTCTTTGCTTCCCACAAATGAGTCATAAGCTTCACTAGGTGCTTGAAAACCTCTCACAAATGTGTCCTCACACTTAACCTTAAATAGGTTTTGGTATAGTTGAAATCACTCTATAACTCTCAAATACATAAATAAATGCTATAAGGTTGAAAGAGATGATTTGCTACTTAAGAATCATAAGTTTGAATGAAAGCTTTGAAAAATTGGCATAATAACTTTTAATGAATAAGAGCACTTTCATTAGATAAAATGGTAGTAAATTATACCTTTATAGGTGTGAAAATGAACAAAAATCTATGCAAGAGAGTGTCTAATGGCTCTTTTCATTTTGAAAAACTAGTCATTATTGAATAAAAAGTCATGCAACCAAGATGTGTCGGGATAGCTAGAAAAATAGTTAACTAAAATTTTTATAGGTTAGCTGGCTTCGTAAGATAAAAAATTTAGCCAACAAAAATAGTTATCTAATTTCGCTACAGTCCGACTTAAATTTTGAAATTTTGAGTTTTGAAGTAAAATTGTAAAAATTATTTTGACCATTCAACAACCTTAGAAATGATGTAAAAACATTTTCTAAACACTTGATTCTAAAAACAAATTTTATTTTAGGTCTTAATGGCATTAATTATCCCCAATCTTATATAATTGATCTAAGAACATAATTTCTTTCCTATTTCTTCATGGAGTTTGATTCATCTTGTGTTATCCAAGATAATATAGTCTTTTTAGATCTAGCACTTCAATAGAATAGTCATTTCTTTAATGCTTTTGCAAATTATGTCTTATAAGATCACTTTAAGTACTATGCACAAAGGGTTGAAGTATATTTCATTAAGTTTTACTATCATCAAGACCAAGTTCATTAGAGCTTATAGGGCCTCCAATCTGCTCCTTTTCTATGATGTTAAAACTTAATGATTTTATAAAGATCATATAAATTAAATTGTATAACTATCTACATGTGTTATGCGTGCAAAAACTTGCTTTCAGGCAAGCTCCGCCTATATATATGCACACAATCATTCAAAATGCAATGAAGTAGAGGAACTATAAAATAGCTCCCCCTCAATCTAACATTCACAACATTTTAAAGGGAATAACACATGTAAAAAATTTTTTATATTAGTTCATCCATCACAATGCAAGACATATCAATTTAAAGCATTATAAACTCATAAAGCAAGTATAAATAAGAATCAAATTCCATAATTGCATTAATCTTGCAAAAATATGCCAAATATCCATCAAATATCCACAAAAGATGATCCATAATATAATTTCATGATATAATTAGTGCAATTCTAAAATCATCAAAAACTGATAAAGGCAGTAAAAACAAGTTAACTAAAATCAATACCCATAGAAAAAAAAAAAATCTTGTCTCATTTTTCTCCCATGTTTCTCCCCCTTTTTGACATCAATAAAAATAAATAAGAAAGAAAACACAAACCAAAATAAGTTTTAAAAGCCACAACATAAAGTTTGAAACCACATGGTGTTAGTTATGTGTGCCCTAGAGCATGCACTAATCTTGTAACTTGTAAATAACATTGTAAATACATTAATGGCAATAAACATTTCATTTAAATGTTGTATATATTTAATAACATATTTTTTTTTAAATTGTCCATTAGCAATTATCATATATTCTATTCTTATGAGATAAGAATATGAGTGACAGAATATATGAGACATTTGCTATAAATCAGAGTTCGCAGCTAATGGATATTTTGGTGGGCACATTATATCCGAATAGCTGTCACCACTTTTTATCTCCACTGATCAGTATGAGATACTGATGTATATGGAATGGTGAGTCACTTGCCATCTGATATGCAATATCAAGATAAATACAGTGACACTTATGAGATAAGTAGGTCGAACATGTGACGTATAGATAACATGAACATGGCATTTACTCGAGTTAATAAAATGTTATCTGTGACATACTAGTGCATATAATCCTCAGACTTAATATGACACAGTTGTCTCTTATATGGGTGGTTTGAGTTTGATACCACTTACATATTTGTACTGTGTATGGATATTTTGGTGTGTGTTGGCTCAAATTAGTTATATGTTGGGACAGGTGTTTAGTCAAGAGGGGATCTATAGCCTTGAGTAAACAGGGTTAAAAGTCCTATGTGGATTTGAGTTGTTCTTGACAAGATTAAGTTCCTGGCTAGGACGAATGACTTTGTCAGGAAAGGTGGTTCCTGATGGTAAAGTCTTATATGTCAAGAATCAAATTTCAAATGAGTGCATAAGATTCGGGTTTGACTCCACCATGACCCTTAATGGGATAGGGACATTATACAGAAGGATTTTAGTGCATGATCATGTATGATTAAAGGTTCATTTTAAGATATTTCTTGTTGCTAATTGGGAAGCCATGGCATACTATGCTAGGTGTCAACCATGGTCTATGAGATGCCTAAAATGATTTGGCGAAATCATTTACGGTTTGAAAGAGTTCTAATGATATTAAGAGTTAATATCATTTCTCATTGTCAATTAGTAATGAGTCTAGTAAGTCACACACCTACACAAGTTTTACCACCAACTAAATTATGATTTAATTGATTAGTTAAAGAGTTTAATTAATTAATTAAATAGATTTGGTTTGCAATAAGATTGCAAAGTCTCTAGCATGACTTGAAACCAAATCTTAGACATTGGATGTATGATGTAAATTGAATTTACTTAATGGAGATTAATTGATAAATTAATTTATATGTGATATAAATTAATTTGTGAGAGAAATTACTATTTTGAGTAGAGAACTCAAAATTCAATACAAGGGTAAAATGGTCATTTTACATGGTGACACGTGGCACCTAATAAATGTGTGCCATTTGTCTTCCATGTGATGGAAGATGATATTTGATGATTCAATCATGTATTGACACTTGTCTTAATGAGATTAAGACACACTAAAAGCAAGATTGAATGGGATCTTGACATGTGGCACTCAATAAATGGTTGTTGTCTCATGTATATAATTGTTAGATAAGAAGAAAACTCACTCTTCTTCTTCTTCACCAAGGTAGATGGCAACAAAAGAGGTTTCTCTCTCTCCTAATTTCTTCTATTAATGCTTGAAAGAAAGCCTATTTTCTTTCTTGAATCAAAAATTTAGAAATTGTTTCTAGCCACCTACATCCATCAGAAAATCACCAAAAGCAAACACACTAATAGTTGGTGGTTGGCAAACACCTAAGAGAGGATTTGGGTTGCCAAAGGTGATTTTGGTGGTAGTTTGCAGTGGACAAACTAGAGGTGCTACAAGTGGAGCCCTGGAGACTACCAAAGAGAGCAAGAAGTGTGATTCTATGCCTTTGAGGTTAGTCTTCTTCAAACCCTTTTTAATCTAGGGTTGAATTAGTTTAATTATTAAACTACAATCTATTAGTAGTATGCCCTAGAGCATATCATTTAGTATATATCTTGTACATGTTTTATTAATAAAAGGCATTTTCACTTTTCCATTTACATAATATATTTATGTGTAATAGAAAAGGTCCATTGATATTTTGTTAGAAATTCTATTCTTAAGTTGTTAAGAATATGAGTGACAGTATTTCTAGCACAAAGTATCATAAATTGATTCATAATCGAGGATACTTCACACAGGACATAACTTATCCAGAAAGATTGTATTCATGTTTGTTCCTTATGTATTTATATGAGATATAGATAAGATGGAATGGTGAGTCTTATGCCATATAACAAATATGGTAGGCACTTATGCATGATAAGTAGGCCGAACTGGTGACATTTATGACAAGCACAGGAGTTTACTCTTGTCAATGCATTGTCATAAATCATATCAGTGCATATAATCTTTAGACCTGAGATAGCATAGTTATCTTGTATATAGGTGGTTTGAGTTTGATACTTCTTTCATACTTGTACTGTGTATGAGTTTATGGGCATGTGTTGGCTCCAACTAGTTATATATGGAGGTAGGTGTTGATCAAGATGGAATCTGTTACCCGAAGTAAATAGGGATAAAATCCTATGCTCATTTAATTGTTCTTGATGTTTCAAGTTCCTGGCCATGACAGATATATTTAATCAGAAAAGAGTTTCTGATGAGAAAATCTTTTTAATCAAGAACTGTAATTAAAAGAGAACATAATATTCATAGCAAATGGGGTTTGACATAAACCATGACTCCAGCTTGAATTGGGATTTTGTAACAGAGAGATTCTATTGCATGGTAATAAATGATTATAGGTTCATTTAAGGTAGACCTTATTACTGATTAGGTGGCCATGGCATGTTATGCTAGGTGTTAACCATCTATGAGTTGCATAAAATGATTTAGAGAAATCATTTATGGTAAGAAATAGTTCTGATGATATTAGGAGTTGATATCATATCTCATTGCCAATTAGTGATAAGCCTAGTGAGTCACACACATACACAAGTAATCACCAAGTTAAATGTGATTTAATTATTTAATTAAAGAGTTTAATTTATTAATTAAATAGGTTTTGTTTGCAATTAGATTGCAAAGTCTCTAGCATGGCTTGAAACTAAATCTAGGTTATTGGATGTATAGTATAAGTTAAATTTATATTTAAAGTATTTAAATATGAGAAATTAATTAATATAAATTAATTAGAAGAAGAGAAATAATTATTTTGGGTTGAGAACTCAAAATTAAGACACAAGGGTATTTTGGTGATTTCATAGGGTGACATGTGGCACCATGAGATGGTGACACATGGCACTATACATAAGCTTGTCATTTGTCTTTTAATCATGTAAGATGATCAAAGTCAAGATTAAATCTAAGTTTGACACTTGGCACAATGTCTTTGGGTCAATTAAACTAAGAGCCAATCAAAAGGTAACATGTGGCAAGGGTTTTAAGTGGTGACCTAGCTATATAAGGGAAAGGATGAAAAGAAAAATTATAAGCTGCTATTCTTTCATATGTGCCACCACCCTTGGAGTGCTCTTCCTCTCTTCTTCTTCATCTCTCATCTATTCAAAGAGAATTGCTAACATTCTCTTGAATTAAAAATACTAGAAATCGTTTCTATTGTCCTGTATGCATCTATAACATCTCTAAAGGCAAAACCTGAATTTCTAATTGATTGGAAAGGCTTGAGAAGCTATTCAAGGGGCTGCCATTGGTGATCTTGGTGTGGACAAGCTAGAGAGACAACATCTGGTGTCCTAGGTGAAGGAACGGAAGCGTGAAAAACACAAGATTATACCATTGAATTCAAAAATTTTCACCTAGGGTCACATGTACCATGCAAGATTTATTTTTATCTATTTGATTTCAATGATAAACAACATATTAAAACTCTTTTAATATGTTTTTGGATCTGTATTTTCCATTTAAGATTTTAAAATTAATCAGATTAATTTTAGAACCCTAGATTAAATCAAGAACGATTGCACTAACCTCTTGATGTGCTGCAGCGTGTCTGCGCCTTTGAGATTCGTCTTCAGGACACCAGATGTTGTCCCTCTAGCTTGTCCACACCAAGAACACCTATGGCAGCCCTTGAACAGCTTCTAAAGCCTTTTCTATTAATTATAAATTCAAGTTCTGCCTTTTAAGAGATTAGAGATGTAAACAGGACACTAGAAACAATTTCTAGTGTTCTTAATTCAAGAGATTGATGGCTAATCTCTTTGAATTGATGAGAGATGAAGAGAAATAGCTGGAGAGGCTCAAAGTGGCGTGACAAATGAGAGGAGAGGCTGCTGGTTATGTTTTCTTTTCATAACCACACTTAAATAGCTAGGTTAACACATTAAACCCTAGCCACATGTCACCTTTTGATTAGCTCTAGGTTTAAGTGACCCAATCACATTGTGCCAAGTGTCAAACCTATATTTAATCTTGATTTTAATCATCTTACATGATTAAAAAACATTTGGCAAGCTTATGTGTTATGCCATGTGTCACCCTCTCATGGTGCCACGTGTGACACTGCAAACTGACCCACATGCCCCGTTGTCTGAATTTTGAGTTCTTAACCCAAAATAATTATTTTCTTCTTCTAATTAATTTATATCAAATATAAATTAATTAATTAATCTCTATTAATTAATTTCTCATCAATTAAATTCATATTTAAACACTTTAAATATAAATTTAATTTATACTACACATCCAATAATCTAGATTTGGTTTCAAATCATGCTAGGGACTTTGCAATTTAATTGCAAACCAAATCTATTTAATTAATCAATTAAACTCTTTAATTAATTAATTAAATCATATTTAAGTAGGTGATAACTTGTGTATGTGTGTGACTTACTAGGCTCATCACTAATTGGCAATGAGACATGATATCAACTCTTAATATCATCAGAACTCTTTCTTACCATAAATGATTTCTCTAAATCATTTTATGAACCTCATAGACCATGGTTAACACCTAGCATAGCATGCCATGGCCACCCAATTAGTAATAAGGCTTACCTTAAATGAACCTATAATCATATGTTACCATGCACTAGAATCTCTCATTACAAAATCCCAACCTGCCGAGTCATGGTTTATGTCAAACTCCATTTGCTATGAATATTATGTTCTCTTTTAATTCCAGTTCTTGATTAAAAGATTTTCTCATCAGAAACTCTTTTCTGAATAAATCTATCTGTCCTGGCCAGGAACTTGAAACATCAAGAATAATTAAATGAACATAGGATTTTAACTCTATTTACTTAGAGTAACAGATTCCATCTTGATCAACACCTACCTCCATATATAACTAGTAGGAGCCAACACATGCCCATATACCCATACATAGTACAAGTATGAAAGCGGTATCAAACTCAAACTACCTATATACAAGATAACTGTGCTATCTCAGGTCTAAAGATTATATGCACTGATATGATTTATGACAAAACATTGACAAGAGTAAACTCCATGTGCTTGTCATAAGTGTCACTGGTTCGGCCTACTTATCATTTATAAGTGCCTATCATGTTTGTTATATGGCATGAGACTCACCATTCCATCTTATTTATATCTCATATAAATAACTTGGGAACAAACATGAATACAATCTTTCTGGATAAGTCATGTCCTTATTATGAAGTATCCTCGATTGTGAACCTATTTATGATACTTTGTGCTAGAAATATTGTCACTCATATTCTTAACAACTTAAGAATAATATTTCTAACAAAATATCAATGGACCTTTTCTATTACACATAAATATATTATGTAAACGTAAAAGTGGAAATGCCTTTTATTATTAAAATATGTACAAGATACATACTAAATGATATGCTCTAGGGCATACTACTAACAATCTCCCACTAGCACTAGAGCCATTAATTACAATACCTTAGACCCATCTTCTCAAGATGCCGGTCTAACTGAACTTGTGACAAAAGCTTAGTGAATGGATCACCGGATTTTTCACCGATGTTATTTTTCTGCATGGCTATATCGCCTTGCCCAACTATATCTCCGATAATGTAGTAATGCCTTTCTATGTGTTTGGATTTTGGTGAGACCTTAGTTCCTTAGCTCAGAATGATCGCTGCTCCATTGTTGTCACAAAGGTAATGGAACTGCGACTCAATGGAAGGAATCGCTGTAAAGTTCTCATTTACGAACTTCTTTATCCAAATGCTTCCTTTGCAAAGATTCGATGCAATATATACTGCCTCGATGAGTGGAATCGCAAATGTGCTCGCTTGGAACTCTTCCAACCGATCGCACCTCCATTACAAATGAACACATATCCAGAGGTAGACTTTCTATCATCGATATCGATTGGAAATCAATCGTGATAACCATCCAATTGCAAGTCTCCACCTCCATAAATCAAGAATAAATCCTTAGTTCTTCTCAAGTACTTAAGGATATTCTTGTGACTATCCAAAGGTTCTAAACTGGATTGGATTGATACCGCTAGTCAAACTAACAAAGATATGCGATATCCGCCTAGTACACAACATTGCATACATTAAACTTCCAATAGCCGAAGCATATGGAATCCTGGCCATCTTATCTCTTTCTTCAGGTGTCTTTGGAGACATCTCTTTAGAAAGGTGGATACCATGTCTCACTGGTAACAATCCTCTCTTGGAATCAAGCATGTTAAACCTCTTTAACACCTTTTCCAAGTATAGACTTTGGGATAAACCAATTATTCTTTTCGCT
The DNA here is from genome assembly GCF_030052815.1 of Hevea brasiliensis. NCBI lineage: Eukaryota > Viridiplantae > Streptophyta > Magnoliopsida > Malpighiales > Euphorbiaceae > Hevea > Hevea brasiliensis. Next base: position 88,438,539 of record NC_079494.1, on the reverse strand, counting down.
CTATCTCTATAGATGCGAATCCCAAGAATATAGGTTGTCTCCCCTAAGTCTTTCATGGAGAATGTATTTGACAACCATACCTTTATAGTCGTCAACATACCAGATCATTACCCATCAACAAGATGTCATCCACATATAAGACAAGGAAAGTGATAGCACTGTCACTAACCTTCTTATATACACATGGCTCATCCTCATTTCTGATAAAACCAAAAGATTTAATGGCTTCATCAAAACGGATGTTCCAACTCCTCGAAGCTTGTTTCAACCCATAAATGGATCGCTTTAGCTTGCATACCTTGGAACCATCTTGGAATTCAAATCCCTTAGGTTGTTCCATGAAAATGTTTTCTTCAATGTATCCATTGAGAAAAGTCGCTTTGACATCCATCCGCCAAATCTCATAATCATAGTATGCACTATTGCTAATAAAATCCTAATTGATTTAAGCATGGCAACAAAGCAGAAAGTCTCCTCATAGTCTATTCCTTGCCTTTGGCGAAACCCTTTCGCTACTAGCCTTGCCTTATAGGTCTCTACCTTTCCATCAGAACCAATTTTATTCTTGAAAACCCATTTGTTCCCTATAGGTACAATACCTTCAGGTGGGTCAACAAGATCCCAAACTTGATTCTTATACATGGAATCAATCTCGGATTTCATTGCATCAATCCATTTTGAAGAGTCTATATCTGATATAGCTTCTTCATAGGTAAGTGGATCATCTCCATGATCTACTTCTTCATGAGTAGACAACTCTTGTTCTTCTTCATGAAGAAAACCATATCTCACTGGTGGGTGAGATACCCTGGTTATTCTATGAGGAACAGATTGTAGATATTTCATCAATGGGTATAGGTTGACTAGATGGATCTATATCCATCCGATGCTGGTTGGTCGAATTCTCCAATTCTAACTCTATTTGCCTTCCTTTGCCTCCTTCTTGAACAAACTGTTGTTCAAGAAATATGGCATCTCTACTTATCACAACCTTTTGTGAAGTAGGCAAATAAAAATAATATCCAAAACTATCTTTTGGATATCCAACAAATCGACCTCTTTCTGATCTGGTCTCCAATTTATCAGTGTTCAGCTTTTTGATATAAGCTGGACAACCCCAAATCTTAACATGCTTAAGACTTGGTTTTCTTCCATGCCATATCTCATAAGGTGTGGAAGAAACTGATTTTGATGGAATCCTATTCAGAATAAACAAGGCTGATTCTAATGCAAATCCCCAAAAGGAGATTGGCATATCAGTATAGCTCATCATACTACGTACCATATCCAATAGGGTACGATTTCTCCTTTCAGATACACCATTTAACTGTGGCGTTCCTGGAGGAGTCAGATGAGAAACAATGCCATGCTCTCTCAAGTATTCATCAAATTCAGTACTCAAATATTCACCTCCACGATCTGATCGAAGAGCTTTAATACTCTTTCCTATTTGATTTTCTACTTTAGATTTAAATTCCTTAAACTTTTCAAAGGATTTATGTTTGTATTTCATCAAATACAAATACCCAAACCTTGATTTATCATCAGTAAAGGTAATAAAATAATGAAAACCCCCTCTAGCCATTTCTTTAAATGGACCGCATACATCACTATGTATTAGTTCCAAAATATTTTCAGCTCTTAGCCCTTGTCCAACAAAGGGTGATCTAGTCATTTTGCCTTGAAGGCAAGATTCACAAGTTGGAGTAGGCTTAGAGCCCAATGAGGATAGAATCCCCATTTTCTCCAATTTTGCAATCCTATCTTCTGCAACATGACATAACGTTAAGTGCCAAATATATTTTGAACTTGAGTTGGTTTTCACCATGGCATTGCATTCATTTAGATTGCTATACTCTGGCCAATGGAAACACTTTCCTATTGGCAATGGAAACACTTTCCTGTTGGCAGTGGAAACACTTTCCTTTGCCTTCATCAGCTTTAGTCTTCCTTTTCTGTTTAGCTATTTTCTTAGAAGGACCAGGAATCTGAGGTTTCTTTTTCTTATTGCCCTTCTTCTTGTTGGACTTTCCAGTAGAAAAAGATGCAACCAAAGCTACCTCTTTTCCTTTATTGCCTGGCATATTCTTTTGGGCAATAACCAGCATGTTGAGTAAACCAGCTAAGGTGCATTCCTGTTGAGTCATATGGAAATTTGTCTCAAAATTCCCAAAAGACTCAGGAAGGGACTGAAGGATCAAATCCGTCTGTAGTTGGAAATCCATGTTGAAGTCAAGATGTTCCAACTGCTCAATCAGCCGAATCATCTTGTGGACATGATCCCCAACATTCTATCCTCGGACATCCTCATGCGGAAGTTTGCCTAGATATCTCATACCTAGCATTGCTACTGTGCTCACCATACAACTCTTGTAGGTGAAGGAGGATCTCACTTGCACTCTGCAAGTTTTCATGCTGCTTCTGTAACTCATTACTCGTAGAAGCAAACATGTAACACTTAGCTCTCATATCATGCTCCTTCCACTTGTCCAAAGTTTCATGTTCCTCTTGTGTGGCCTCTGGAGGTAAGGGACCAGGAACATTTGAATCTAGAACATATCCTATATGTTCAAGGTTCAAGACAAGTTTCAAATTTCTTAGCCAATCGCATGATTAGGTCCTGTCAACCTATTGCGATCAAGTATGCTTGCAAGGATATTGGATGGTCGTGGTTGTTCTATGCTCATTATTATCAGAAAATTAATTGCAGAAAATAACCAGATTAATTAGTAAATGTATCATGTAATTAACCAAAATGATTATGGTCTTTTAATCAAATTGGTCCTCCCACTAACTTAGCGAATCCTACACTTCCAAAGTAGAAAACGAAAATCCTAGTTGGATGGATTTCTAGTGGGTGATTGAATTCTTATAATTCTATTGATCATCCTCAGGTACATCCATTATTGGAATTACAATAAACTATAAGTGAGCAACTCCTTGCCCATCACATCTCATGTGAGGTTCAATCCTTTTGCTAGCCCCTAATGCTCAAAATCTCGTACATCCAATATTGACTTATCTTGCATTAGTTAAGTTGATCCCATTGAGCCAAGAATTATGCAAATAATTTTAATGTCCTCAGGTACATCCAATATTGGCCACCAAACCATTTACATATTTACAACATCTCATGCTTAACAATTATTCTTAAGAAGATCTCTTAAATTAATTGCATCTCATGCAACTATTTAAAATTTCTTAAAATAATTGCCCCAATGGAGGGCTTATGTTATAATTACTTTAATTATAGCATTTCCAACTTAATCATTTGTTTGGAAGATTTTATAGCCATCCTAATTACTATTAAGGTCTCACTTTGCACATTATCCATTTAGCATGCATATATCATATAATTGCATACATTCCCATACATCTCATGCATTCATGGATAAGCAGTAAATATGGTATGATCATGGACTTTCTAAGGGATTCAATTCTGAGCCACCAAGAATTGAATCAGGGCATTCCTAGGTGCATTTCATTCATTCATTTTACAAGAGTTGCTGAAGGAGTACATAATCAACACTTGATATTGAATTCCTCCCACTGGTCCCACCAATGCTCTTGACCTCCTTGAACTTCTTGCAATCCAATATTACATAGTAATCCTTGGCATACCAAGGCGAATTTACAAGAACTTAAATAAATGAAATTACAACCCAAAATATTATTACAAACTTAATAATACATGCCCAAAATAAATTAAAATAAATTAATTAATTTACAATCCCAAAGAAACATAAAAGAAATAAATCCAATCACATTGGTCTTTTATAGTCCATGATCATCCATCATGCATATCACTATTTAACAATTAAATAAAACATACATACTTAAATTAAATTGAATATCTCATATTCAACTTAAAAATCCAGATTTGAATATGATTCAAATAAATTTAAAAATTCAGATTTGAATCTCATTCAAACAAATTTAAAAATTCAGATTTGAATCACATTCAAACAACTTCAAAAATTCAGATTTGAATCACATTCAAATATTTTTTAAAAAATCAAATTTGAATCACATTCAAATATTTTTTAAAAAATCAGATCTGAATTTTATTGAATCAATTTTAAAAAATCAGATTTAAATATGATTCAAACAACTTTAAAAATTCAGATTTGAATCACATTCAAACAACTTTTAAAATTCAGATTTGAATCACATTCAAACAATTTTTAAAATTCTGATTTGAATCATAATTTAATTGTGTGATTAAAACAACTAATTAAACTCTTTAATTAGTCAAAGAATAGGCCTTAGATCATACAACAATTGCAGAATTAAAAGCCAAACCTTGAACCACCCATGGAACCATTGTTGCCGCCACCAATGGTGGCTTCACCATGTGTGCCGCCACACCTCATGATCCAACCAGCAATGAATCTCTTGATCTCATGATCAAACACACAATTAAATTATATAATCAACAATCTAAATGGCAAATATAGTGGCTCTGATATCAATTGAAGGAACGGAAGCGTGAAAAACACAAGATTATACCATTGAATTCAAAAATTTTCACCTAGGGTCACATGCACCATGCAAGATTTATTTTTATCTATTTGATTTCAATGATAAACAACATATTAAAACTCTTTTAATATGTTTTTGGATCTGTATTTTCCATTTAAGATTTTAAAATTAATCAGATTAATTTTAGAACCCTAGATTAAATCAAGAACGATTGCACTAACCTCTTGATGTCTCATATGCGCGCTTTGAGATTCGTCTCAGGACACGGATGTTGTCCCTCTAGCTTGTCCACACCAAGAACACCTATGGCAGCCCTTGAACAGCTTCTAAAGCCTTTTCTATTAATTAGAAATTCAAGTTCTGCCTTTTAAGAGATTGGAGATGTAAACAGGAAACAATTTCTAGTGTTCTTAATTCAAGAGATTGATGGCTAATCTCTTTGAATTGATGAGAGATGAAGAGAAATAGCTGGAGAGGCTCAAAGTGGCGTGACAAATGAGAGGAGAGGCTGCTGGTTATGTTTTCTTTTCATAACCACACTTAAATAGCTAGGTTAACACATTAAACCCTAGCCACATGTCACCTTTTGATTAGCTCTAGGTTTAAGTGACCCAATCACATTGTGCCAAGTGTCAAACCTATATTTAATCTTGATTTTAATCATCTTACATGATTAAAAAACATTTGGCAAGCTTATGTGTTATGCCATGTGTCACCATCTCATGGTGCCACGTGTCACACTGCAAAATGACCAAAATGCCCCTGTGTCTTAATTTTGAGTTCTTAACCCAAAATAATTATTTTCTTCTTCTAATTAATTTATATCAAATATAAATTAATTAATTAATCTCTATTAATTAATTTCTCATCAATTAAATTCATATTTAAATACTTTAAATATAAATTTAATTTATACTACACATCCAATAATCTAGATTTGGTTTTAAGTCATGCTAGGGACTTTGCAATTTAATTGCAAACCAAATCTATTTAATTAATCAATTAAACTCTTTAATTAATTAATTAAATCATATTTAAGTAGGTGATAACTTGTGTATGTGTGTGACTTACTAGGCTCATCACTAATTGGCAATGAGACATGATATCAACTCTTAATATCATCAGAACTCTTTCTTACCATAAATGATTTCTCTAAATCATTTTATGAACCTCATAGACCATGGTTAACACCTAGCATAGCATGCCATGGCCACCCAATTGGTAATAAGGCTTACCTTAAATGAACCTATAATCATATGTTACCATGCACTAGAATCTCTCATACAAAATCCCAACTCAAGCCGGAGTCATGGTTTATGTCAAACTCCATTTGCTATGAATATTATGTTCTCTTTTAATTCCAGTTCTTGATTAAAAGATTTTCTCATCGAAACTCTTTCTCAATAAATCTATCTGTCTGGCCAGAACTTGAAACATCAAGAACAATTAAATGAACATAGGATTTTAACTCTATTTACTTAGAGGAACAGATTCCATCTTGATCAACACCTACCTCCATATATAACTAGTAGGAGCCAACACATGCCCATATACCCATACATAGTACAAGTATGAAAGCAGTATCAAACTCAAACTACCTATATACAAGATAACTGTGCTATCTCAGGTCTAAAGATTATATGCACTGATATGATTTATGACAAAACATTGACAAGAGTAAACTCCATGTGCTTGTCATAAGTGTCACTGGTTCGGCCTACTTATCATTTATAAGTGCCTATCATGTTTGTTATATGGCATGAGACTCACCATTCCATCTTATTTATATCTCATATAAATAACTTGGGAACAAACATGAATACAATCTTTCTGGATAAGTCATGTCCTTATTATGAAGTATCCTCGATTGTGAACCTATTTATGATACTTTGTGCTAGAAATATTGTCACTCATATTCTTAACAACTTAAGAATAATATTTCTAACAAAATATCAATGGACCTTTTCTATTACACATAAATATATTATGTAAACGGAAAAGTGGAAATGCCTTTTATTATTAAAATATGTACAAGATACATACTAAATGATATGCTCTAGGGCATACTACTAACACTAGGTGCATCTCAAAGGTGCCAAACACAACTGCAGTACATCAAAAGGTTAGTGCACTTGTTTTTGATCTAATCTAGGGTTCTAATGAATTAATATGTTAATTCTAAAATCTTAAATGGCAATTGTAGATCCAAAAATATATTAAAAGTGTTTTAATATGCTTTTATCATAGAAATCAAATAGATAAAAATGAATCTTGCATGATGCATGTGACCCTAGAAGAAAAAATTTTTAATTCAATGATCTAAATTTATGCATTTCATGCTTCCGCTCCTTCAATTGATATCAGAGCCACTATATTTTCCATTTAGATAGTTGATTATATGATTTAATTGTGTGATTTGATCATGAGATAATTGTTTCATTGCTGGTTGGACCAACAAAAGTGGCGGCATGCTCTGTTGGAGTCACCATAGGTGGCGGCTTCCATGGTTGTGCAAACCTAGGGTGCGCATGGCTGTTTGGGCTTGAATGTGGTCTTTGTTTCAAGGCCCATAATTAGGCTCATGACTAATTAAAGAGTTTAATTAGGAGTTTTAATCACACAATTAAATTTTGATTCAAATCTGAATTTTTAAATTTGTTTGAATCATATTCAAATCTGGATTTTTAAGTTGAATATGAGATATTCAATTTAATTTAAGTATGTATGTTTTATTTAATTGTTAAATAGTAACATGCATGATGGATGATCATGGACAATAAAAGACCAATGTGATTGGATTTATTTCTTTTATGTTTCTTTGGGTTGTAAATTAATTTATTTATTTTAATTTATTTTGGGCAAGTATTATAAAGGTTGTAATATTTTTGGGTTGTAATTTCATTTATTTAGTTCTTGTAAATTCGCCTTGGTATGCCAAGGATTACTATGTAATTGGATTGCAAGAAGATCAAGGAGGTCAAGAGCATTGGTGGGACCAGTGGGAGGAATTCAATATCAAATGTTGATTATGTACTCCTTCAGCAACTCTTATAATATGAATGAATGAAATGTACCTAGGAATGCCCTGATTCAATTCTTGGTGGCTCAGAATTAAATCCCTTAGAAAGTCTATGATCATATTATATTTATTGTCTATCCATGAATGCATAAGATGTATGGGAATGTATGCAAGTATATGATATATGCATGCTAAATGGATAATATGCAAAGTGAGATCTTAATAGTAATTAGGATGACCACAAAATCTCCCAAATAAATGATTAAGTTGGAAATGCTATAATTAAAGTAATTATAACATGGGCTCTCCATTGAGGCAATTATTTTAAGAAAATTTAAATACTTGCATAAGATGCAATTAATTTAAGAGATTTTCTTAAGAATAATTGTTAAGCATGAGATGTTGTAAATATGTAAATGGTTTGGTGGCTAATATTGGATGTGCCTGAGAACATTAAAATTATTTGCATGTTTACTGGCTCATTGGGATTAACTTAACTAATGTAAGATAAGTCAATAATGGATGTACCTAAGATTTTGAGCATTAGGAGCTAGGTAAAGGATTGAACCTCACATAAGATGTGATGGGCAAGGAGTTACTCACTTATAGTTTATTGTAATTCCAATAATGGATGTACCTGAGGATGATCAATAGGATTATAAGAATTCAATCACCCACTAGAAATCCATCCAACTAGGATTTCCATTTTCTACTTTGGAAGTGTAAGATTCGCTAAGTTAGTGGGAGGACCAATTTGATTAAAAGATCATAATCATTTTGGTTAATTACATGACACATTTACTAATTAATCTGGTTATTTTTTACAGTTAATTTTCTGATAATAATGAGCACACCACAACCACCACCATCCAATATCCTTGCAAGCATACTTGATTGCAATTGGTTGACAGGACCTAATCTATCTGATTGGCTAAGAAATTTGAAACTTGTCCAGAACCTTGAACATATAGGATATGTTCTAGATTCAAATGTTCCTGGTCCCTTACCTCCAGAGGCCACTCAAGAGGAATGCTAGGTTTGAGAACATGTAGATTGTGAGTGAGATTCTCCTTCACCTACAAGAGTTGTATGGTGAGCACAGTATGAATGCTAGGTATGAGATATCTAGACAACTATTCCGCATGAGGATGTATGAGGGACAGAATATTGGAGATCATGTCCACAAGATGATTTAGCTGATTGAGCAGTTGGAACATCTTGACTTTAACATGGATTTCCAACTACAAATGGATTTCATCCTTTAGTCCCTTCCTGAGGCTTTTGGGAATTTTGTGACAAATTTCCATATGACTAAGTAGGAATGCACCTTGGCTGGTTTACTCAATATGCTGGTTATTGCCTAAAAGAATATGTCGGGCAATAAAGGAAAAGAGGTAGCTTTGATTGCATCTTCTTCTGTTGGAAAGTCTAACAAGAAGAAGGGTAATAAGAAAAAGAAACCTCAGATTCTTGGTCCTTCTAAGAAAATAGCTAAACAGAAAGGGAAGACTAAAGCTAATGGAGGCAAAGGAAAGTGTTTCCACTGCCAACAGGATGGGCACTGGAAAAGGAACTGCCCAGAGTATCTTGCTTCTCTCAAAGGACAAGAAGGATACACCTTCAGAAGGTATGTCCATATCTTGTTATTTAGATTCTGATGATACTCATAGTTCATCTACAGCTTGAGTTTTAGATACTAGTGCCAGTTCTCACATTTCTTATGATATGCAGGAACTAGCAAATAGTAGCAGCTTGAGTTCTCGAGATGTTAGGCTCTGGATTAGCGATGGCTCAACTGTTGAAGCTTTAGCCATAGGATCTAAATCTTTTTACATGTCTGGACATGTTTTCTGTTTAGATAATATTTTATATGTACCTGATGCTTTTAAGAATATCATTTCTATATCTAGTTTGACTAGAAATGGCTATGAATTTTAGTTCACAGATGATGTTTCCAATATTTATTTTGAAAATAAATATATTGGTTCAGGTTATATGAATGATGGTCTTTATTATTTGGATAATAATGACAAACACAAATTGAATGCAAGTGATCTAAATGAATGCAATGCCATGGTGAAAATCAACTCAAGTTCAAAATATATTTGGCACTTAAGGTTAGGTCATGTTGCAGAAGATAGGATTGCAAAACTGGAGAAAATGGGGATTCTATCCTCATTGGGTTCTGAACCTACTTTAACTTGTGAATCTTGCCTTCAGAGCAAAATGACCATATCACCCTTTGTTGGACAAGTGCTAAGAGCTAAAAATATTTTGGAACTAATACATAGTGATGTATGTTGTCCATTTAAAGAAATCGCTAGAGGCGATTTTTATTATTTTATTACCGTTACTGATGATAAATCAAGGTTTGGGTATTTGTATTTGATGAAATACAAACATGAATCCTTTGAAAAGTTCAAAGAATTTAAATCTGAAGTAGAAAAACAAACAGGAAAAAGTATTAAAGCTCTTCGATCAGATTATGGAGGTGAATACTTGAGTACTGAATTTGATGAATACTTGAGAGAGCATGGCATTGTTTCCCAACTGACTCCTCCAGGATCACCATAGCTGAATGGTGTATCTGAAATGAGAAATTGTACCCTATTGGATATGGTACATAGTATGATGAGCTATACTGATATGCCAATTTCCTTTTGGGGATTTGCATTAGAATTAGCTTTGTATATTTTGAATAGGATTCCATCAAAATCAGTATCTTCCACACCTTATGAGATATGGCATGGAAGAAAACCAAGTCTTAAGCATGTTAAGATTTGGGGTTGTTTAGCTTATATCAAAAAGCTTAACACTGATAAATTGGAAACCAGGTTAGAAAAGGGTCGATTTGTTGGATATCCAAAAGATAATTTTGGATATTATTTTTATTTGCCTACATCATAAAAGGTTATGGTAAGTAGAGATGCCACATTTCTTAAACAATAGTTTATTCAAGAAGGAGGCAAAGGAAGGCAAATAGAGTTAGAATTGGAGAATTCTAACTAACCAATAGATCAGATGGATATAGATCCATCTAGTCAACCTACATCTATTAATGAAACATCTACAACTGTTCCTTGTAGAACAACCAGGGTATCTCACCCACTAGTGAGATATGGTTTTGTTCATGAAGAAGTACAAGAGTTGTCTACTCATGAAGAAGTAGATCATGGAGATGATTCACTTACCTATGAAGAAGCTATATTAGATATTCCTATTCAAAATGGATTGATGCTATGAAATCTGAGATTGATTCCATGCATAAGAATCATGTTTGGGATCTTATTGACCCACCTAAAGGTATTGTACCTATAGGGAACAAATGAATTTTCTAGAAGAAAATTGGGTCTGATGGAAAGGTAGAGAGCTATAAAGCAAGGCTAATAGCGAAAGGGTTTCGCCACAGGCAAGGAATCGACTATGAGGAGACTTTCTCGCCTATTTCCATGCTTAAATCAATTAGGATTCTATTAGCAATAGCCGCATACTATGATTATGAGATTTGGAAGATGGATGTCAAAATTGCTTTTCACAATGGATACATTAAATAAAACATTTTCATGGAACAACCTAGGGGTTTTGAATCTTAAGATGGTTCCAAAGTATGCAAGCTAAAACGATCCATTTATGGGTTGAAACAAGCTTCGAGGAGTTGGAACATCCATTTTGATGAAGCCATTATGTCATTTGGTTTAATAAAAAATGAGGATGAGCCATGTTTATATAAGAAGGTTAGTGATAGTGCTGTCACTTTCCTTGTCTTATATGTGGATGACATTTTGTTGATGGGTAATGACACAAGTATGTTGACAACTGTAAAGGTATGGTTGTCAAATACATTCTTCATGAAAGACTTAGGGGAGGTAACCTATATTCTTGGGATTCGCATCTATAGAGATAGAGCGAAAAGAATAATTGGTTTATCCCAAAGTCTATACTTGGAAAAGGTGTTAAAGAGGTTTAACATGCTTGATTCCAAGAGAGGATTGTTACCAGTGAGACATGGTATCCACCTTTCTAAAGAGATGTCTCCAAAGATACCTGAAGAAAGAGATAAAATGGCCAGAATTCCATATGCTTCGGCTATTGGAAGTTTAATGTATGCAATGTTGTGTACTAGGTCGGATATCGCATATGTTGTTAGTTTGACTAGCAGGTATCAATCCAATCCAGGTTTGGAACACTCGATAGCTGTCAAGAATATCCTTAAGTACTTGAGAAGAACTAAGGATTTATTCTTGATATATGGAGGTGGTGACTTGCAATTGGATGGTTATACTGATTCTGATTTCCAATCAGATATCGATGATAGAAATTCTACTTCTGGGTACGTGTTCATTTGTAATGGAGGTGTAGTCAGTTGGAAGAGTTTCAAACAGAGCACAACTACAGATTCCACTACCGAAGCTGAGTATATTATTGCATCAGATGCTGCAAAGGAAGCTGTTTGGATAAAGAAGTTTGTAACAAAACTTGCAGTAGTTCCTAAAAAAAACCATTTTCTTACTTTATAGAAGTGGTGAGCATTTTCTTACATTTAATAGAATTTTAAAGATTTGATAAAATTTTTGTCCATTTTGTTTTTACGCAAATTTTGAAAAAATTTCGGCAGAGTGCTATTTATATTTTAAGAAAACAGTTCTTCAAACACCTAAAAAAAAACACTTCCAATGTTTTCAAAACAACCACAACTCCAATACATTCATTTTCATATCCTCATTCATTACAATCAATTCAATCGAACCAAATTTCAACTCAAATTTCACAACTTAAAAATTGTTCAAAACAATTTGATAATTCATAAACATTGTATTAAATTAAATTTACTTACACAAATCTTAATTTACAAAAGAAAAATAAAAAATAATATTATTACAACTTTAATGTATAACTGCTCAATTTTACATTAACACATATGACACTAAACTATTTACATCAAAATAAACTACAAGGGTATAACTAAATACCCATACAAAAGCCTCCATGTAGTCCAAACAATCAGTAGCTCACTCTACTGCTTTTACCTTGTCTCTATCTGCGACAGCAAAAAAAGCTATCGCTGAGTATAAAAATACTCTGTGGTGCACAATAAATTGAAAAATGCAAAATATAAAACATTTGTTATCAATTCACAGTTCAAATATTTCACAATCACATTTCACAATTTTTCAAATTACCTTTATAACAAATCACAATTTAAATATTTCACAATTTTCAAAGCTTAATATAACACAATTTGATCAAACAATTTAATAAACACAATGTTGTCAATCACTAACACAACTTAGGCCATGACACAAAATTTTCAAACATGTCGTGTTGTACACCACGACAAGGCAAACTCACCCCACTAATCGAAATCAATGAGGGAGGTGGCTAGCTAGCTAATGAGTACTCATCCAAACTCACCTCAGACTGGCAAGCCAAAGAGGGAAGAAAGTGATCAAATATCAAACTCAACCCCACAAGTTGAGGAGGAACATATTAAGGGACTGCCATGCCAAGTGTGAATCCAAAATCAATTTAAAACAAGTTATTCAAATATTTCATGCAAAACACAATCAAATTTCAAAGTTAATTTTCCATTCACAAAGTGGCAATACAGTAGTTATCGAAACTCATAATTAACACAATGCATACTAATCAAGTTTTCAATAGGAAAATGATAATTTAAAGTTGTTGTGCACAAACTTGATGTGAGTCGCCTCTAGCCCTTGACTCAGTTTGCTCTATCCTTTTCCAGGTATTTTTCAGCTGAAACACGCAATTTATAGTGTTTCAGTATCTTATATCATAATAAATCCAATAATTAATTCATAAATACTTAATTCTAGCCCCAATATGCTTAAACTAACGTTTTTGAAAATTTTTATTTCGGAGTTACTGTAACACCCTCATTTTCGTAGTCTGTATGTCTTACTGTCCCAGCAGCTAATGTCTACCCCGAAAAGTCAAAATGTCTGGAACTACACTCCAGTGATAGTGAACAAGCATAAAATAATGAAATATGTGATGAAAAAAATTAGGAAAAAATAAAGGAGAAAAAATGAAACTAAGTTAAACGAGCTGGCACCACAACGATGGCTGACCGCATAGGGAAGGCTAATGCAGACCCTAGGACCGTGGGGAACCCTCGGAATTAAATTTTAGGACATAAGTAAAGCTTTATTGAAACATAATTGACACTACAAATATCAAAGGAACAATAATAAATTAGTACAAAGAAAAATAAAAAATCTAGAAACAGACAAAAATCGGTGTTACCGAAAAATCGAGAATATAACCCGAAGTGGGGCATTTTGGTCATTTGACACCTAGAGTTGACTTTTGACCTCAATTTCCATTAAAAATAAGTGGCATTACACTTTGAAAATGTCATGAAAAATAAAAATGTGATACATTATTTAAATATTAAAAGAAATGAGGCAAATGTGCAAATTATAGAACTTTAACTAATTAAATCATTAATTTATGGTTAGTGCTCCACTAAGTGGGATTAGTGGACATATAAAACCAAGTGGACAGGATGCAAATTCACTTTCTTCCTCATTTTTTTCACTTTGCCGAATTGCTTTCTCAAGTTCTTCCATGGCCAAATGTTCTTCCAAGCTTCCTCCATGGCCATTCATGCATAAGCTCAAATCTATAATGATTCAAGCCATATTTCTTCAAACTCCCTTCATTAAAAGTGGTCTTCACACCATGGGCAGTATGTGGGCAGCAAAAAAGAGAGGAAATTCGATAGATTTGTGAAGCTCAAGTTGAGGTTATTGCTTAATCTTTCCATTTACCTTCACTAATCCTTGTGTTGAGCTTTAGGTAAGTTGAATTGCTAAGAAAAATTGAGGAAATGATGAGTATTGGTGAACCTTAGTTTTGGTAGCCATGAAAATGCATGGTTAGTGACTAATTCTTATATGTATTTGATGGGAATTAAGGTTGATTAACTCAAATAGAAGTGGTAGTAGTTTGATGTCTAAGTATGTGCATGTTAGTGCTTGACTTAAGGGTTTGAAATGGGACCTTCATGCTTTGGTAAACTACCATGTTTGGCAGCCTATAATATCATGAATTTGTTTGTGTGAATATGAAGTTTATTAATAAAATATGATGGTGTTGAATTATGGGCAGTTTGTATAATTGCCATGTGTATGTGTAAAATAAGTATTGATGTACATTGAATTTGGGATGTGAATGTTGGACTTTAATGGTGAATTATGTGCATTGAGCACTTGAGTGTTCTGCCCAATATGATTGCTGGAATTGTGTTTAGTATTTGTAAAAGTGCTATGAATAAATAATGAAGTCGTGAGGAGGAGGAGGAATGTCAAATTGGAAGTGTAATTGGTAAGTGATGAAGAATGTGTAGTAGGGCAGTGTATGTTTTAGCTTAGAACCTTAACTGTGTGACTCCAATTGGTATGAGACCAATTGGAGGTGAAGTGAGGCACAAAATGTGCCAACTTTCATGAAGGAAGCTTACCTAAATTCTGTCCACAAAGTGACATAAAAATTGACCAAATCCGAAATAGGTAAGTGTAGGCCAGAATTTTTGACCATATGAACAGTAGTCATTAGGAGGACCATAACTCATTCAAAACAGGTACAATTGACCTGAAATTTTTACCATGAATATTTTAGACATAGATCTACAATTCATATGAAGACACCAAAGCCCAGAAATGGCAAGAATCAAGCCAAATAGCTTGCACAAGTTCGGATACCAAAACTGGCCGAAGTAAAAATGACCTAAAAATGACCTAAGCCTACCATTTTAGTGCATTCTGTCCAGCATTGGTAAATTGACCATATCTTGGTCTACATAACTCAGAATGACCTGAAATTTTGCCCCGCATGCAATAAGACATAGACCTACAAGTTTGTAGTTTGGACTGAAATCCAAAAACCAAGGGAACTAGGTCCTCCGGCTAGGTCAAAATAGTACACCAAAATCCGGTAAATTGCAATAAAATGCAATACACTTGAAAATGAATTTGGTAACATATACCAACACTAAAGGGCTATAAAATGTGACATATTGGTAACATTGGAATTGACTCACTTAGAGTGCATCAAGGGTCAATATTATGAGTTCACTAATGAAATGAATTGAAGGGAATAGCACCAAGAAAATTTAGATATTGGATTTTATGGTTGGAAATAAGTTCATTGAGTACTGAAACACTTTAAATTGTGTGTTTCAGTTGATAAGGATATTGAGAAGCATAAAGAACATTGAGTCAAGGCCTAGGAGTGACTCAAATCAGGTTTGTGCATAACTAGTTTTTAACTGATTTTGTTTTGAATATTTCATATGATTAAATGACATATTTTTCTTATGTATTATGTTTAACAAGCAATTGATTTAATTCAATGATTATTGGAATTGTTATAGTATGTATGAATTTAGCTTTGTGAAATGGTATTTCCACAAGCATTAGGCATTGTTGTGGATTGAATAGATTATGTTTTGGAAAATTGTGATAGAACATGTTTTGAATTGTGATGGGTAATTTGCATGAAAAAATGCAAATTTATGATTTGAATTGTGATGAGCATAAAAATTATTGGATATTGGAATTGACTTTGAATCGAATTGTATTGTGATTTATGCTCACTAAAAGGATTGTGATATTGTTTTATATCTCACTATAGATGTTTGACTAGGTTATTACCCGTCTCTCTCATTTGTTGAGAAGACAATGGAGTTAGTTGTGTTTTGATTACCATGGTACGTGCAAAGGCTTAGATTCTCCTCTTATTAGAGATTAAATCTAAGTTTTTATGTTATGGCCTTTTCGGAAGATTCATTATTGTGATGTGTACTGTGCATGATGATTCGACCTCCCCGACCATAGGAAGTTAGAATCTGATTCAACCTCCCTGACCATAGGGAGTTAGAATCACCCCGAAGATGGCCCTTTTGGATTAGTCTTGCATAGTTAGTGAGATAAAGAATGATTTTTGAGATAAAGAATGGCTTTGAGATAAAGAATGGTTTTTGAGATAAAGAATGGCTTTTGAGATGAAGAATAGTTTTTGAGATAAAGAATGGTTATTGAATAGTAAAGAATTTCAATTTCAAATGGGATTTATGTATAATTGATTTTATTGGAATTAATCTTTATCTCTAATAAATTATTGGAATTACCTTAAATGGTTAGTTATGATTTGATAAATTGAATTTCGTGATCAAAGTCATTTTATACAAATGATTTATATTATTGGCAATGAATATTTTGAGTTTTGGAATTTAATAAGTATTCAAATTTCCAAATTATTTACTGTAAATTTTGTCAATGTATATTGTACTATGTTTTAAATTATAGTTGTGCACCACTGAGTTCACCACTCAGCGATAGCTTTGTATGCTGTCGTAGATAAAAAGAGCATAGAGCAGTTGAGTAAGCTTCTTTGAAGAGACATTCGGATCAGCTCTAGGTATACCCATGTACATAGGTTTTGATGTATGCATGTAATAATATGTATATAAATTATTTGAGCAGTTGTATAAAAACTCTTTTAAAATATTTTGATATGTAATTAAATGTAAATTATTGTGATATAAATGTTGAGTTTTGTAATCAATGAAATGATCTTTATGATGAGATTGGTTTGAAAATGAATTGATTTGATTATTGAGATTTGAATTGTGAGTTGAAATAAAGTTATTGGAGTTGTATTTGAGAAAACATATTGGGAGTGTTTTCTTTTTTAGGTTTGAAGAACTGTTTTCTCAAAATACAACCGGCACTTTGCTAAATTTTGAAAATTTTTTATAACACCAGATTTTAAGCGATGATTTAAATTTCACGAAAATTGTTTTAAAATCCCTTGTATATATCTAATGTGTTATCGGTAGGCGAAGTACGGTAATTCATTAGGTGTACTACGGGATCATGTTACATCTTACGGGGGAGTAGGGTGTGACATGTTTTGTGGTATCAGAACAATGGTTTTAAAGTAAATTTTGAATTGTGAATTTGAAATCTTTTTGTCAGTAACTACAACTGCTCAAATGTTTGATACATATAGTACATTTACATCATAAATACGAATTAATGGAGAGAAATCTCCTTGTGTTAGTTGTACAGGAAATAAAAAAATCCTGTGAAAAGATATGGAAAAGAAAAATGAGACAATAGAACAGTCTGTGATGGCAAAAGTACAAGTTGAGGCCCCAGCTCCTCAGAGTGTCGAAGGCCTGACTGTACCAATTTTACCTGTACAAATTACTGCACAAATGGCCACTTTCTTTCAACAAATGGCTGATACTCTGTCAGCTCAAGCTCAAGCACAAACCCAACCCCCACAAGGGTAGTGTGAAATAGAGAAGATGGAGAAACCAATGGGTCAGAGCTTGAACAGTAATTTGGGGAAGAGAAAAGAATTTGAGGAATCCCGAGCTCAGGGATAACAGAGGCGGATCATCAGGGTAGAGAACACCAAGATCTAGTCGTCGAACGATCAGAAATTCCTATTCTGCCCGTTTTTACCATGTTTATAGTAAGCTACATGGAGGTATTTGTCGTAAGGCCTCTGGAGCCTACTACAATTGTGGAAAGCTTGGACACTTTGTTAGAAATTGTACTAGAGTACCTCGATCTGCTCTTGAAATTTCATAGACAGTCAGTAGAGGTCAAGATAGAAATAAAGTTGGTACTCCTCACAACCATAACATAGTGAATCAACCCAAACATAGTAGCACATCAGTTAGAGCGTCCACTATGCGCCAAGGGGAAAGAACAGAAACTTCGGATGTAGCTGCTGGTAAGTTCTTAATAAAAAAAAAATTATTGTTTGATCCTAGCACTACTTAGTTGTATGTTAGTGTTAGAACTATATGTTCTGTTGTTATTCCTTTACAGGGGAATAAATTTTGATGCATTAGTGATTAGTCCTTTAAGATAAGGATTGTGATAATAAGTGAAATTAGTTTTGGAAGAGTTTATCGATGAAAAGTATTTTCTAGCACACCATAAATTATAAAACTAAACAGCAAGCCTACTTAATGTAAGTCAATAGGATGTAAAAGTAAGTTACAGTAATAGAATTGCTCTAGATGAGGGCAAAGATGTTACTGTTAGTAATTGTTAATGGATATTATAATTAGAATAAGATTCGAATATCAGTAAATTCGAAAAGGATAAAATATAGGAAAATTTGATCTATTGGGATGTATCGTAGTAACTATGCAATGTTCTTGATGTTTATATTGTAAGCTGCAGATTACAGTACCAACATGAGATTATTATGTAGAACTACGTGCTTCCTCGTGGTACAATAAAATAAGAATATTTGTAAGTAATCTATAAATTGATACAGTTACGCCCGAATAGAGTACTATTATGGGAAATAAATGTGAAAATTTTAGTCAGAAATTTAAAACTTCAGAACTAGCCTATCGAAAGACTACACTTTTAAGGTAGCTAGAGTCAGTGACTCGGTTACATTAATATGAACTACCTGTACCACAGTAATTGCTATAAGCTTAGAGATATCAGGTAAATTCAGGTAAATTGAGGTAAATTGAAATGAGTAATTCAGGTAAATTCTGAAACTCCTTGAGTTTCTGTAAATAATGAAATGAAATGATAATAATAACCTGTAATATGTGATAAGCCCTCGAGAATATACTGAGAACTTGTGTCATTGAATCCAAGGGGAGATGGGATAGATACCTCCCACTAACAGAATTTGTATACAATAATAAGTGTTAAGTTAGCATACAAACGGTACCCTATGAAACACTGTAAGGGAAAAAGTGCAGAATAACAGTACGTTGAACTGAGTTAGGAAAAGATATATAGACATTGATATAGAGTCTTATAATTATTTTGATATTTTTGTCAGAAAAGATTGATTTAGGTATTTAAAAATATATTTATAAGTTGTAGTGCTATTCCCTCTGGAAGCAAGAATAGATACCTTTCATTGATGGAGTTTGTGTATAGTGATATTTACTAAATAAGCATGAAGATACCAAGGTATAAGGTCTTGTATGAGATAAATGCAGAATACCTAGACAAAGGGCAATTTAACAGAGTTAGAATTGGTAAAAGAGACTAAAGGACCAGTAAGAATTCCAGTATGAGAAATTAGAGAACTAATGAATAATAGAGTTTCATGAGTAGAAATAATAAAGGCAAAAGAAAATAATGATTGGAGAGTGAATAAAATTATGAGATAACGATATTATTAGTTCTTTGAATCCGATGAATTTCGAGGATAAAATTCCTTTTTAGAGGGGAAGAGTTGTAACACCCTCATTTTCATAGTCCGTACGTTCTACTGTTGCGACAGCTAATGTTTGCCCCAAAAAGTCAAAATGTCTAGAACTACACTCCAGTGATAGTAAACAAGCACAAAATAATGAAATATGTGATGATAAAAATTAAGAAAAAATAAAAGAGAAAAAATGAAACTAAGTTAAACGAGCCGGCACCACAACGATGGGTGACCGCACCAGTAAGGCTGTTGCCGACCCCAGGACTACAGGGAACCCTCGGAATTAAATTTTGGGACATAAGTAAAGGTTTATTAAAATGTAAATGACACTAGAAATATCAAAGGAAAAATAATAAATTAGTACAAAGAAAAACAAAAAATCGAGAAATAGACAAAAATCGATGTTACCGAAAAATCGGGAATATAACCCGAAGTGGGGCATTTTAGTCATTTGACACCTAGAGTTGACTTTTGACCTCAATGTCCATTAAAAATAAGTGGTATTACACTTTGAAAATGTCATGACAAATAAAAACGTGGTACATTATTTAAATAGTGAAAGAAATGAGGAAAATGTGCAAATTATGGAACTTTAACTAATTAAATCATTAATTTATGGTTAGTGCTCCACTAAGTGGGATTAGTGGACAAATAAAACTAAGTGGACAGCATGCAAATTCACTTTCTTTCTCATTTTTTTCACTATGCCGAATTGCTTTCTCAAGTTCTTCCATGGCCAAATGTTCTTCCAAGCTTCCTCCATGGCCATTCATGCATAAGCTCAAATCTACCATGATTCAAGCCATATTTCTTCAAACTCCCTTCATTAAAAGTGGTCTTCACACCATGGGCAGTATGTGGGTAGCAAAAAAGAGAGGAAATTCCATAGATTTGTGAAGCTCAAGTTGAGGTTAGTGCTTAATCTTTCCATTTACCTTCACTAATCCTTGTGTTGAGCTTTGGGTAAGTTGAATTGCTAAGAAAAATTGAGGAAATGATGAGTATTGGTGAACCTTAGTTTTGGCAGTCATGAAAATGCATGGTTAGTGACTTATTCTTATATGTATTTGATGGGAATTAAGGTTGATTAACTCAAATAGAAGTGGTAGTAGTTTAATGTCCAAGTATGTGCATGTTAGTGCTTGAATTAAGGGTTTGAAATGGGACCTTGATGCTTTGGCAAACTGCCATGTTTGGCAGCCTATAATATCATGAATTTGTGTGTGTGAATATGAAGTTTATTAATGAAATATGATGGTGTTGAATTGTGGGCAGTTTGTATAATTTCCAAGGAAGTGTATGTATAAAATAAGTGTTGATGTACATTGAATTTGGGTGGATGTGAATGTTGGATTTTAATGGTGAATTGTTTGCATTGAGCACTTGAGTGTTCTGCCCAATATGCTTGCTGGAATTGTTTTTAGTATTTGTAGAAGTGCTATGAATAAATAATGAAGTCGTGAGGAGGAGGAGGAATGTCAAATTGGAAGTGTAATTGGTAAGTGATGAAGAATGTGTAGTAGGGCAGTGTATGTTTTAGCTTAGAACCTTAACTGTGTGACTCCAATTGGTATGAGACCAATTGGAGGTGAAACTAGGCACAAAATGTGCCAACTTTTATGAAGGAAGCTTACTTAAATTCTATCCACAAAGTGACATAAAAATTAACCAAATCCGGAATAGGTAAGTGCAGGCCAGAATTTTTGACCATATGAACAGTAATCATTAGGAGAACCAAACTCACTCAAAACAGGTCCAATTGACCTGAAATTTTTACCATGAATAGTTTAGACATAGATCTACAATTATTATGAAGACATCAAAGCCTAGAAATTTTCAGAACCAAGCCAAATAGCTTGCACAAGTTCGAGTACCAAAACTGGCCAAAGTGAAAATGACCTAAGCCTACCATTTTAGTGCATTCTGTCTAGCATTGGTAAATTGACCATATCTTGGTCTACACAACTCAGAATGACCTGAAATTTTGCCCTGCGTGCAATAAGACATAGACCTACAAGTTTGTAGTTTGGACCAAAACCAAAAAACCAAGGGAACTAGGTCGTTCGGCTAGGTCAAAATAGTACACCGAAATCTAGTAAATTGCAATAAAATGCAATACACTTGAAAATGAATTTGGTAACATATACCAACACTAAAGGGCTATAAAATGTGACATATTGGTAACATTGGAATTGACTCACTTAGAGTGCATCAAGGGTCA
Organism: Hevea brasiliensis; assembly: GCF_030052815.1. NCBI lineage: Eukaryota > Viridiplantae > Streptophyta > Magnoliopsida > Malpighiales > Euphorbiaceae > Hevea > Hevea brasiliensis. The sequence goes on along the minus strand of NC_079494.1, from coordinate 88,416,586 downwards.
ACATTATAAGTTGACTAATGAAGTGAATTGAAGGGAATAGTACCAAGAAAATTTATATATTAGATTTTATGGTTGGAAACAAATTCATTGAGTACTGAAACACTTTAAATTCTGTGTTTCAGTTGATAAGGATATTGAGAAGCATAAAGAACATTGAGTCAAGGCCTAGGAGTGACTCAAATCAGGTTTGTGCATAACTAGTTTTAAATTAATTTTGTTCTGAATATTTCATATGATTAAATGACATATTTTTCTTATGTATTATGTTTAACAAGCATTGGATTTAATTCAATGATTATAGAAATTTTTATAGTATGTATAAATTTAGCTTTGTGAAATGGTATTTCCACAAGTATTAAGCACTGTTGTGGATTGAAAAAATTATGTTTTGGAAAATTGTGATAGAACATATTTTGAATTGTAATAGACAATTTGCATGGAAAAATGCAAATTTATGATTTGAATTGTGATGAGCATAAAAATTATTGGATATTGGAATTGACTTTGAATTGAATTATATTATGATTTATGCTCACTAAAAGGATTGTGATATTATTTTATATCTCACTATAGATGCTTGACTAGGTTATTACCCGTCTCTCTCATTTGTTGAGAAGACAATGGAGTTAGTTGTGTTTTGATTACCATGGTACGTGCACAGGCTTAGATTCTCCTCTTATTAGAGGTTAGATCTAAGTTTTTTGTTATGGCCCTTTCGAAAGATTCATTATTGTGATGTGTACTATGCACAATGATTCATCCTCCCTGACCATAGGGAGTTAGAATCCGATTCAACCTCCCCGACCATAGGGAGTTAGAATCACCCCGCAGATGGCTCTTTCGGATTAGTCTTGCATAGTTAGTGAGATAAAGAATGGTTTTTAAGATAAAGAATGGCTTTCAGATAAAGAATGGTTTTTGAGATAAAGAATGGCTTTTGAGATAAAGAATGGTTTTCAAGATAAAGAATGGTTATTGAATAGTAAAGAATTTCGATTTCAAATGGGATTTATGTATAATTGATTTTATTGGAATTAATCTTTATCTCCAATAAATTGTTGGAATTACCTTAAATGGTTAGTTATGATTTGATAAATTGAATTTCATGATCAAAGTCATTTTATACAAATGATTTATATTATTGCCAATGAATATTTTGAGTTTTAGAATTTGATGAGTATTCAGATTTCCAAATTATTTGCTGTAAATTTTGTCAATGTATATTGTACTATGTTTTAAATTATAGTTGTGAACCACTGAGTTCACCACTCAGCGATAGCTTTGTATGCTGTCACAGATGAAAAGAGCATAGAGCAGTTGAGTAAGCTTCTTTAAAGAGACATTCAAATCAGCTCCAGGTATACCCATGTACACAGGTTTTGATGTATGCATGTAATAATATGTATGTAAATTATTTGAGCAGTTGTATAAAAACTCTTGTAAAATATTTTGGTATGTAATTAAATGTAAATTATTGTGATATAAATGTTGAGTCTTGTAATCAATGAAATGATCTTTATGATGAGATTGGTTTGAAAATGAATTGATTTGATTATTGAGATTTAAATTGTGAGTTGAAATGAAGTTATTGGAGTTGTATTTGAGAAAACATATTGGGAGTGTTTTTCTTTTTAGGTTTGAAGAATTGTTTTCTCAAAATATAGCCGGCACTTTGCCGAAATTTTGAAAAATTTTTATAACACCAAATTTTAAGCGATGATTTAAATTTCACAAAAATTGTTTTAAAACCCCTTGTAGTATATCTAATGTGTTATCAGTAGGCGAAGTACAGTAATTCATTAGGTGTACTACAGGATCATGTTACATATTACGAGGGAGTAAGGTGTGATAGTTACTATTCATGACACTATTCAATTCAATTTGTTAACTTTCTAATGCTTAATAGATGTGGGAATTCTAATTTCACCCACATACCACATTTTGGTTACCTAACTTGTTGGTTTTTGTTGTTTTCCTCACATCTTAAGTCTCTTAGGTGAAATTCCAAAATTTCAGATTTGGTGTCCTGTTTTACACTATTCTATTGGTCAAGTTGCTGTGGTAATTTGGCTAAGTTTTCTTCACAGAAATTGTTCCTTATTGTCTTAAATTTATTTCCCTTTTTGAATCACACCATTTGGAGTTTTGTAGCCCTAGTTATGGCCATTTCAACATGGCTGGCCGGATTTAGTGTTACCCAGAATTCTATGCATATTCTTGGTTATTGGCCATTTTTGTGTGTTGATTGCAAGTACATTTTTGGACAGCTTATGGTTAAATTTTGGGTTTATTTTCTTCACGAAAGTTGTAGGGCTATGTCTCAGCTTTCTATCGGTATAAAATTCTAGTCATTTGGACCTTCCTAGACCAAGTTATGGTCATTTACGTAACTACTATTCATTTGGTCATTTTTGTACAGGGTTGTGTTCCCAATTTTGGATTTGGCCTAATTGTTCACTAAGTTATGGTAACTTTCTGGGCATGATTCCTGAATGAAAAATATGTCATTTTGTGTCTAATTTTATTCCCAATTGGGCTCATATCAATTGAGTTGGTAAATTTTCAGTTTTGATCCCTGAAAAGGACCTAGGTCAAGCTGCCTGCAGATTGACCTTAACCAATCCGAATTTAAACTTGTTTCCAACAATTCATACATACCACAAATGGTCACAATTAACCATTTCTCAACTCAAATAAGGTCAACTACATCATTTGGCCAATTCTCAAATTTTTCTTCAATTTTTCACATGCTCAAAACCCTAGCTACACATAAAGTTTAATCTAATGCATTTCAAAGTGTACATTCATGATCTACACACCTAATTCACCTCAAATAACCATTCAAAACCATCAAACTCATTCATATCAAACCCTAACCCTAGCTGGCCAAAATTCCTATTTGATCTCCCAATAAATATTTTCTTTTGATTTTGCACAATTTCTAAGTTAATTTAAGTAGCTAAGCATTCATTTAAATACAAAATTGAAATTTAAAACACTAACCTCGTTCTTTGAATTTCTAATCTTCAAATCTCTATTTTTCTTCCTTCCTTTTCTTGATCAATAGTTGAACTAAGGCGCTAAATCAATGTTTAATTTAGTGGATTAGGGAAATTATGGCCAAAATAAGGTTTTTAAAAAGCTTAAATCAAGCTTCCATGGAGTTCTTCAATGGAGAGAAAGGGAGAGGTGGGGTGGCCAAGGAGCTTAGGAAAGAAAAAGATGATTTTCTTTTTAATTCTTTTGCCTTTTAACTTAGTAATTATCTCATAAAATAAATAATTTAATTAAAAGTTTTAATTAAGTCATCAATAGGTCATGGTGATGTCATAAGGCTTTTACTTTTTGAATTTTTCATTTCTTCTTTTTTTTTTCCTTTTTCTTTTATAACTTCTTCAATTTAAATCTATACAACAAAATTTTAATTCCTCACATTTTATTAGACGGTTAGGTCATGAGTCACCTCTAGGGATGAATTGACCAATTTGCCCCACGCCGGTCTGATCCGGTTTGCAAGTTATTTGATATTTCTTCCGGATCCTTGACTTAATTATTTTACCTGCTTAAAAATTCTTTTTCGTGATTTTCTCTTTTCCACTGTGTTCGCAATAGTCCAAAGGGTCACAGCGTCATATTTTATCGTTCGAAATTTGAGTTTAGACTGACCTCGCAGTCATTCACGAAAAGGTCACCCATCGCTGTGACTCCCGACTCATTTAATTTCTTATGTTATGTTTTTCTTATTTATATATAACTATTTGGCAATTATTAATTATTTGTGTTCAGGGCTTAACTAAGTGTCTTAGATGTGGTTATATTTCTGTTAATTATCCGGACTGACACCGGTCACCAGAACAGTAACATATACCAGACTATGCAAATAGGGTTGTTACAATTCTCTCCCCCCCCCCCCTTCCTTAAAAGAAATTTTGTTCTCAAAATTGTCTCTGTTATCCGTCTTCAAATAGTCATACGTGTTGTTTTCTCATATTTTTCTCATATTTCTACGTAGCTTCATAGTCTAAATAATAGTCCATAGCACTTTAACCAATACTATTTACCTAATCATTGGTCCTCTGACCATTCTAGTCAACAATCTTGCTAATATTTGTAACATTTCTTTATTACATCAGAACTAACTATTCAACTTTTTACTTCCATAACTCTTTGATCTATCGATATTCAATAATTTATCGTACTCTAGGTGATGTCTTTCACTAACAAACTCTTCCAAACTGATTCTAAAAAGACTAGTCACTAACATATCAAAATTGATTTTTATACATATACATATCTTAGTTAAGAATTGAGAAAATACTAGCAACAATGTCAAAAGTCTCATCCTCGTCCCTCTGTTGCATAGTGTATACTCTCGTTGGAGCATCACCTTGTCCTGGCTGATTCATAGTACTCTGACTTCCAGGTGTACTACCCCTACCTCTATCTCTACCTCTACCAACTGCTGGTGAACTCTTTGGGGTAAAAACTTGGTCTGATCCTTCTGATGTGGTAAATGATCTATAATGGCATGGACTTATGCAATCCTTAGCAAAATGACCAGTCCCTCCACAATTAAAACATGCTCCTATAGCTTTATAACATACGCCACTATGTGGTTTACCAAAAGTCTCACAAAGTCAATCCGACAGCGTATTTCTGTGTGTCTACTGAGTTTACTAATCGAATTGGGGTGGTTTCTGCCCAGAAGATCTACCTCTACGCGATTCGCACGAGCTAGATCCTCCAAAATGTTTTCTTTTCCCAGAACCACTCTCAGTAGCTTGGCCAGTAACCTTTTCAGTTTTCTCTTTCTCTTCTATACTCTTTTTCACTGCCCATTCTAATTCTATCCTTTCTAGTTTCAGGGCTTGTGAAATCAATTCAGAAAAATTTTGGCGTCGAAACCCCACCACTTGCATTTTGAAAGTAGGCCTCAGCCCAGCCTCAAACCTCTTACACCGGTCTCTAGGGGTTGTAACACCCACCCTGTAGCAACTCCATACATTCTACTGTTCCGGTGATCAGTGTGGGTCCGGATAGCTAGAACGTCCGGAAAAATATTTAAACTAAATTGAGGAACCATAATTAACTCAAACATTAATAAGAAAAATCTAGGAAAAATTTTAGAAATAAAATACAACTAAGTTAAATGAGCCGGTACCCTAGTGATGGGTAACCCAGTGAGAAGTTGTGGTTCTCGCAACTAGGAGCCCTAGACACATGGAAAATTTTATAAAATAATTTTTGGAACTCCAGAGAAGGGTCATTGAAGTTCCTATGGCATTAGAATGCCAAGAAAATGCTTAGAAAATTTTTTCAATCAGTACAGACAATTTTAGTCTCTTAAGCCAAACGAAAGGCATTTTGGTCATTTCGTCTTCAGAGATGATTTTTGGCCAACTTGTCCAGTTAAGTAAATAATTATTATGACATAAAATATGAATAAATATTGCTAAAAATTAAATTGAAATTGAGTAGAAAAGAAAAAAAAAAGAAAATAGAATCAAATACCCAATTATGACATTATGCATATGCAAGCATGATGCAATAAAATTTGTAGGCCAATTAGAATTCATCAAGCACACATTAAAACAATTAAAAGGAGATAAAATTTGAAAAAAAAAATCAGTTGTCTTCCTCCCTTGTTTCAGCCATCCGAGACCCTTCCCTAAACCTTTTCCACCATTAAAGCTTTCTCAAAGCTTATATCCCATGCAATTCTACTATAAAAACGCTAGCCTTCTTCACAAAAAATTAACCTAGCACCTTGAGGAAACTTTAGGCAGCTGAAATTTGAAGAAAAAAATTGAAGTTGTAACAAGCCCAAAGAGTATCCAATTCAAGGTTAGTGCACTAAACAATTTCTTTTCTTTCTTTAATCTTGTAAGCATGCTAAATCAAGTAGAAATTGTGTAAAATTAAAAGAAAAACTTGAGTAAATGAAATCTTTAAATTTGAAAACCATGAGAAAGTTTAAGGATTGTTGGTTTTTGATGAAATTAAGTGGCTAAATTATGTTATTGATGAGTATAGATGATGGATAAAGTGATTTGGTATGAGTTTGGTGTGTGTATGCCATGAAGTGGAAATTGGAGTTAGGGTTTGAGCATGAAATTTAGACTTTGATCATGCAATGGTGAAAGTAAGTTTTAATGGTCAATTAGTAACCATTTGGTTATGTGTGAATGAGAAATGAAGTGGTTTGTGTAGTGGGAATTGAAGCTAGTGTTGCTGCCTTGGCTGACCTGTAGAACTGACCATGAGTCCAATAGGTTTGGGCAGCAATAACTGGAGTTGTAGAGGTTAAATTAGTGCAAGGCCAATTGGACATGAAACTAGACACATAATGGCACAATTTTAGTGAAGAAACCTTGCCTAGAAAACAAAACCAATTTGACGTAAAAATTGCCCTAATCCGGGTGACTTGCATTCTGCCTGGGTAAAATGACCAAATAAATAGTGCTTATTCATTTAGTCATAACTCAGTGTAGAAAGGTTCAATTGACCTACAATTTTGCCAGAAGAAAGATGAGACATATACCTACAACTTTTATGAAGAATACAAATCCAAATTCTGACCATAACCTAGTCAAATTTCCAACCAAACTTAGGTTACCAAATCTAGCAGAACCAGTTTTGCCCAGAATTTTGGATTTTGTCCAATCCGGCCAGTTATGGTGTTTAGGCCATAACTTGAGCTACAAAACTCCAAATGGAGTGATTCAAAAAAGGGAATATAACTAGACAAAATAAGGAACAACTTTCATGAAGAAAACTTTGCTAAATTTCTATTGTACAAATGACCAATGGAACAGTAAACATAAGGCTTGAAATCTGAAAATTGTGAATAACTAACACTATGCTTAGAAATGGTATTGGCAACCAATACCAACAATTTTAGAATGCAAAATGTGGTATGTTGAGAGCATTAAAACCAATGTACCTATTGTCTATGCAAAAGTCAACATTTTAGTTGACCAATGAAATGAATAGTAACACCTAAACTTAAATTTCAATAATTGTAAAGTTTAAAAGTGTAAGATGCCCTAGTACACCTAGCAAGATTGGTTTAGATAGGTTGGCATGCCAATAGGGTTCAGTTAGCAGTACTGCACATGGTATTATGCCATTCTGTGATTTCATGGCTTTTAGCCATTCTGACATTGTGTTGATACTTGGCCTTGTGCCTAATGTTATTACAGCCTATTAGCTGTTCTGTTGCACACCAGGAGATACATATGTGACCGATGGTGTGACGGCCAGAGGTACTTGATACCCAGTGCCAATTTACCCATTTATCCAGTCCAATCATCCAGTATAGGTTACTTGGGTAACAAAAAATGAGAGTGAATAAATTTAATAAAATTATGAATATAACAAGTACAAAATAAATAAGATTACCAATAATGATAAAAAAAATTGTCTGCATAAGACATCAGGACATGCACTACATATTTATTTACTGTTATTTCATTTTATTTTATTATTGGCATCACTAAGCATTATTGCTTAGCGCGTTGCTTTTTGCCACGCATAGGTTCTGGAGAGACTGACCGAGAGCCCAGTAGACCACATACTGGGTGAGACCTTCTACAGCTCTGTATAGTGTCCGTGTCACCTCACCGTCATCAGTGCATTGGTAGGACACTAGGTTGTGTTTTGATATTTTGTAATTAACTTTTATTTTATCTTATGAAATTGAGACTCATGTAATATATTTTGTTATCAATGTAAATAGTGGAAATTATGTTTATAAATGAAAAAGTGAATATTTATTGATGACTTTTACATGAATAACATATGAAATGTGTGACACCCCTTACCCGTCTTCAGTGTAGCCAAGCAAGTTATGCCACTCAGTGTGCCGGAGCACCAATTTATGTTTCTATTTACAATTTATCCCTTTTTAATTCATTTATTTACAATTTTGATAAATCTAAATTTTTTCACAAATTTTATAGAAAATCCAGCAGAGTGCCAGCTGTAAATTGGAAAAACAGTTCTTCTGAACCTGTTTAAAAACACTTCCAATATAATTTCCTAATCCAAACTCCATTATACACATTTCAAGTCAATCTCAAATCACAATACTATTTTCAAAACTTTTCTATTCACTCCATCACTTGAAGCATATTCATAAATATTTCTCAACATTTCATTTATCAACATACATTATGCAGAAAATTTCAATAATATGAAATTTCATATATTTACATTAATACATAATTACAAGAGTTTATAGTTAGAATCCAAACTAATACAAAATGCCAAAATACCAAATGCTCCCAAAATCCTATATCCTACCATATGCACTGCAGGTGTGACGTGAATCGGGACTCCGGATGCAAATCTGAAGGCTCACCCGGTCTGATGTCTGCTAGGCTCACCAGCTAGGTCTCCAGTACCTGCGCGTGGCAAAAGCGACGTGCTAAGCAATTCTGCTTAGTGGTGACAATATAAAATAAAATGAAATAAAATAAAATGAATATGCAGAATGTGTGTTTACATTTTTGGTAGACTTAATTTCTGATATTATTTGCAGTATTATTCAATTAAAATTTAGTAAGATTTATTATCATTGCCCGAGTAACCCATACTAGTCGACTGGACTGGATAAATGGGTAAACTAGCACTGGGTACTATGTAACACCCCTAAGTTCGGTAGTGCGTTCTACTGCTCCGGTGCCCAGTGCTATCCGGACAGCTAGGATGCCTAGAACTACACTTCAATATGAGTGAGGAGACATAAAATAATAAAATACAAGAAAAGAAAATACAAGAAAAACAAAGGAAAAATAATAGCAAAGAAATGTGATCAAGTTAAGCGAGCCGGGAAACCTAGCGATGGGTGACCGCACCGGGAAGTCACGGCGTGGACCGTTGACTAGCTCCTCGGATCATGGAACCACGGAAAACATTTTTAGGACTTAAATAGACCCTTGTTGAAGAATAAATATCATTAGAAATATCAAAGAAAAATTAAATAATTAGTACAAAGAAAAGTGAGAAATCGAAAAACAGACAAAACCCGGTAATACCGAAAAATCGAACGAATCTTAACAGGGGCATTATGGTCATTTGACACCCCGAATTGTCTTTTGACCTAAATGTCCATTAAAAATAAATAGTATTACACTTAGAAAATAAAAGGAAAAATTAATTTAGTAGTACCTAAAGTAAATAGCTAAAATCATGGGTTAAATGTGGAATAAATGAACAATTACCTTATTATATGATTACTTTGAGTGAGTGGGCCACTATAGGATAAATTAAACATAAAATGGGCAGGTGTAGGTTCATTAAACAATCTGCAATTCATCTTCCTCAATTGAAAAGTCCCATTGCCGTGAATGAAACTCTCAAACCTCTCCCATGGCCACCCACCTTCAAACCATTACAACTCCATGATCAAGCCTCCTTTTCCCACACCTATCTTCATGAAAGTTTGTCTACACATCATAAGGAAGAGATTGATACCAAATTTGAGAAGTTTGGTGAAGGTTTAGCAAGTTACAATTAAAGGTAAGTTTGCATTTTTGAGAAATTCTTTGTTAAAGTTTATGTTCATGTTATGGGTGTTAGATTGGTGAAGGAAAATTTTGAGTTTGAAGGGTTATTGTTGTTTTCATTTTGGACAGCCATGAGTCATGTTTTTGATGAGGTATTTGTGCATATAATTGATGAGAAATAATGTTAATCATGGTGATTTAGTAACTTAGTGAATTATTTCATGTTTATATGGTGAATTATGCACTTTGATGGGAATTGGTATATGGGACGGCAATGTGATGTTGAAGAATGGTTTGTGGCAGCTTGTGGACACTTGAGTAATGGTATATATTGAAGGAAGTGTGGGCAGAATATTGACCTAGAAGGATTGATGATATGTATGTAAATTAACATTGTAAAGTGTATGTAAAGTTTGTAATGTTTAGGTGTGTTTGTAATAGTACTTAAAGATTGTAATTGTGAATGATTATTGGTGTGTTGAAGGTGATTGGAATCTGCCCAAAATAATGCTAATGTAATGTAGAAAATGCTTTTGGTAATGTGCCAAAACAGTTTGGTAGGTAAGTAAACAAATGGCAAAGGTAAGTGTGCGTTTGAAGTTGGGGTGTGAAATGCATATTGAGGGCAGTGTATATTTTAGCCTATAACCTTGAATGTGTAACCTCAATTGGTATGAGACCAATTTGAGGTGAAACTAGGCACAAAATGTGCCAACTTTCATTGAGAAACCATGCCAAAATTCTGCTTGCAAGGTGACCTAAAAAAATGACCAATTCGGATTAGGTGCAATTAGGACCTGAAAAATGACCAATTGGGCAACAGTGAGTGTTTAGGCCATAACTCACTCAAACCAGGTCCAATTGACCTGAAATTTTAACCAAGAATAGTTAAGACCCATACCTACAAGTCTTATGAAGCCACCAAAGCCCAGAAATGACTATAAGCAAGTCAAACAACTTGCACAAGTTCGGGTCCAAAAACTGGCCGAACCAGAGTTGACCAAATTGACCTAAAATTGACCTAAAATGGTACCACTTGACCAGCAATAGTGTAATGACCATAACTTGGTCTACTTAACTCGGATTGACCTGAAATTTTGCACCGCGTGCAATAAGACCTAGATCTACAAGTTTGTAGTTTCGACCGAGACCCGAAAACCGAGGGAACTAGATCGTCCGGTTAGGTCAAACCAGTGTTCCGAAATCCAGCAATTTGCATTAAAATGCACTAAACAAGGAAATGACTTTGGTAAAACGTACCAAACCTAAAACCCTATCGAATGTGACATATTAACGACACTAAAACCTAATTTACCTAAAACGCAATGAGGGTCGGTATATTAGGTGATTAAGTGAATAATTGAGTTTAGTGCATTATTTACCAAACACCATCGATAGAGACAGTTTAATTTAGTACTGAAACACTTCAAATTGTGTTTCTCAGTTAACAAGGACTCAAAGAAAAGGGAAGGAAACACCGAGTCGGATCGTGAGACAGTCATCAGAGGTTTGTGCACAACTAGTTTTTAACTGATTTTGTTTTGAATATTTCATATGATTAAATGATATATTTTTCTTATGAATTATGTTTAACAAGCATTGGATTTAATTCCATGATTATTGAAAATTGTTATTGTATGTATGAATTTGGCTTTGTGAAATGGTATTTCCATAAGTATTAAGCATTGTTATGGATTAAGTAAATTATGTTTTGGAAAATTGTGATAGAATATGTTTTGAATTGTGATGGTAATATTCATGGAAAAAATGAAAACTTTATTATTTGAATTGTGATGAGCATAAAAATTATTGGATATTGGAATTGACTTTGAATCGAATTATATTGTGATTTATGCTCGCTAAAAGGATTGTGATATTGTTTTATATCTCACTATAGATGCTTGACTAGGTTATTACCCGTCTCTCTCATTTGTTGAGAAGACAATGGAGTGAGTTGTGTTTTGATTACCATGGTACGTGCACAGGCTTAGATTCTCCTCTGATTTGAGGTTAGATCTAAGTTTATTTTATCGTTATGTCCCTTACGGAAGATTCATTATTGTGATGGTATCAGGCACGATGATTCGACCTCCCCGACCATAGGGAGTTAGAATCAGATTCGACCTCCCCGACCATAGGGAGTTAGAATCACATCGAATATGGCCCTTTCGGATTAGTCTTGCATAGTTAGTGAGATAAAGATTGATTTTTGAGATACAACATGGTTTTTGAGATGCATAATGACTTTTGAGATGCATAATGACTTTTGAGATACATAATAATTTTTGAGATACAGAATGGCTTTTGAATGGTAAGGAATGGTAATTTCAATTATGGTTTATGTATAATTGATTTTGTTGGAATTACTTAAATGGATAGTCATGATTTGATAAATTGAATTTTGTGCTCCAAGTCATTTATACAAATGATTTACATTATTGGCAATGAATATTTTGAGTTTTGGAATTTGATCAGTATTCAGATTCTCAAATTATTTACTGTAAAATTTGTCAATGTATATCGTACTATGTTTTAAATTATAGTTGTGCACCACTGAGTTCACCACTCAGCGATAGCTTTGCATGCTGTCGCAGGTAAGCAGAGCATAGAGCAGTGATTAAGTTGCTTTGAGGATACATTCAGATCAGCTCCAGGTATATCATAGATATACCCATGTACATAGGTTTTGATGTAAGCATGTAATAATATGTATGTAAATTATTTGAGCAGTTGTATAGAAACTCTTGTAAAATATTTTGGTATGTAATTAAATGTAAATTATCGTGAATGTAAATCTGAGATTTCATTTACTTAAATAGTTTTGTATTATATTTCTTGTATCTCAGTCTTTGAAAAATCACTATGGATTTGAGTTGAGAAAAATGTTGGAGTTGAGATTTGCAAATACATATTGAAGTGCTTTTTACAGGTTTTCTGAAGAACTGTTTTGTCCAAAATATAGATGGCACTCTGCCAAAATTTTTACAGAAATTCTAAATAAACCAAATGAGTTAGTTGTTTCACTTCAGTTCATCAAAGTCTTTAACACCTGTAAATAGTGCTCACCACTGTAAAAGAAGTAAGAAAAGTTTTTTAAAATCCCTTGTAGTGTACTTAATGGGTTATCAGTAGACGGAGTTGGTAATTCATTAGGTATACTACGGGATCATGTTATGCCTTACAGAGGGGTAGGGTGTGACATGTTTTAGTGGTATCAGAGCAATGGTTTTAAAGTGAATTTCGAACTGTGAATTTGAAATCTTTTTGTCAGTAACTACAACTGCTCAAATGTTTGATACATATAGTACATTTACATCATAAATGTGAACTAATGGAGAGGAATCTCCTTGTGTTGGTTGTACAGGAATAGAAAATTCTGTGAGAAAAATGGAAGAGAAGAATGAGATAATAGAACAGTCTGTGATGGCAGAAGAACAAGTTGAGGCCCCAGCTCCACAAAATGTCGAAGGCCTGACTGTACCAGTTTTACCGGTACAAATTACTGCACAAATGGCCCAGCAAATGGCCACTTTCTTTCAACAAATGACTGATAATCTGTCAGCCCAAGCCCAAGTACAGACCCAACCCCCACAAGGGCAGTGTGAAATGGAAAAGAGGGAGAAACCTATGGGTCAGAGTTCGAACAGTAATTTGAGAAAGAGAAAAGAAATTGAGGAGCCCCGAGCTCAGGGATACGATAGAGGTAGATCATTAAGACAGAGACCACCAAGGTCCAGTCGTCGAACAACTAGAAGTTCCTACCCTTCCCGCCTATGTGAAACTTGTAGAAAATATCATGGTGGGGTATGCTATAAGACCTCTGGAGCCTGCTACAATTGTGGAAAACTTGGACACTTTGCTAAAAATTGTACTAAACCACCTCGATCTGCTCTCCAGATTTCACAGACCGTCAGTCAGAGTCAAGATAGAAATAGAGTTGGTACTCCTCACCACTATAACACAGTGAATCAACCCGAATATAGTAGCGCACCAGTCCGAGCATCCACTATGTGCCAAGGAGAAAGAGTGGGCCCTTTGGCATACCGGTTGGCATTACCTCCAGAGCTTGCAAGGATACACAGTGTCTTCCATGTGTCCATGTTAAGGAGGTACAGATCAGACCCATCTCATGTACTGTCAGTTGAAGAGATTGAAGTAAATCCAGACCTCTCATATGAGGAAGAACCCATAAAAATTCTGGCTTATGAGGTGAAGCAGCTGAGGAACAAACAGATACACCTAGTTAAAGTGCTGTGGAACCATCATTTAGGCCAGGAAGTTACTTGGGAACGTGAAGAGGATATGAGGAGACAAAGACACAAATTGTCAGAGACTAATGCCAGATAAAATTTCGAGACGAAATTTATTTAAGGGGGGGAAAATTGTAACACCCCTAAGTTCGGTAGTGCGTTCTACTGCTCCGGTGCCCAGTGCTATCCGGACAGCTAGGATGCCTAGAACTACACTTCAATATGAGTGAGGAGACATAAAATAATAAAATACAAGAAAAGAAAATACAAGAAAAACAAAGGAAAAATAATAGCAAAGAAATGTGATCAAGTTAAGCGGCGGAAACCTAGCGATGGGTGATCATGACCGGAAGTCACGGCGTGGACCGTTGACTAGCTCGGATCTGGGAACCCTGGAAAACATTTTTAGGACTTAAATAGACCCGTGTTGAAGAATAAATAAAATTACAAATATCAAAGAAAAATTAAATAAATAGAAAAAAAAAAAGTGAGAAATAGAAAAACATAAAACCCAGAATACTGAAAAATCGAACGAATCTAACAGGGGCATTATGGTCATTTGACACCCCGAATTGTCTTTTGACCTAAATGTCCATTAAAAATAAATAGTATTACACTTAGAAAATAAAAGGAAAAATTAATTTAGTGGTACCTAAAGTAAATAGCTAAAATCATGGGTTAAATGTGGAATAAATGAACAATTACCTTATTATATGATTACTTTGAGTGAGTGGGCCACTATAGGATAAATTAAACATAAAATGGGCAGGTGTAGGTTCATTAAACAATCTGCAATTCATCTTCCTCAATTGAAAAGTCCCATTGCCGTGAATGAAACTCTCAAACCTCTCCCATGGCCACCCACCTTCAAACCATTACAACTCCATGATCAAGCCTCCTTTTCCCACACCTATCTTCATGAAAGTTTGTCTACACATCATAAGGAAGAGATTGATACCAAATTTGAGAAGTTTGGTGAAGGTTTAGCAAGTTACAATTAAAGGTAAGTTTGCATTTTTGAGAAATTCTTTGTTAAAGTTTATGTTCATGTTATGGGTGTTAGATTGGTGAAGGAAAATTTTGAGTTTGAAGGGTTATTGTTGTTTTCATTTTGGACAGCCATGAGTCATGTTTTTGATGAGGTATTTGTGCATATAATTGATGAGAAATAATGTTAATCATGGTGATTTAGTAACTTAGTGAATTATTTCATGTTTATATGGTGAATTATGCACTTTGATGGGAATTGGTATATGGGACGGCAATGTGATGTTGAAGAATGGTTTGTGGCAGCTTGTGGACACTTGAGTAATGGTATATATTGAAGGAAGTGTGGGCAGAATATTGACCTAGAAGGATTGATGATATGTATGTAAATTAACATTGTAAAGTGTATGTAAAGTTTGTAATGTTTAGGTGTGTTTGTAATAGTACTTAAAGATTGTAATTGTGAATGATTATTGGTGTGTTGAAGGTGATTGGAATCTGCCCAAAATAATGCTAATGTAATGTAGAAAATGCTTTTGGTAATGTGCCAAAACAGTTTGGTAGGTAAGTAAACAAATGGCAAAGGTAAGTGTGCGTTTGAAGTTGGGGTGTGAAATGCATATTGAGGGCAGTGTATATTTTAGCCTATAACCTTGAATGTGTAACCTCAATTGGTATGAGACCAATTTGAGGTGAAACTAGGCACAAAATGTGCCAACTTTCATTGAGAAACCATGCCAAAATTCTGCTTGCAAGGTGACCTAAAAAAATGACCAATTCGGATTAGGTGCAATTAGGACCTGAAAAATGACCAATTGGGCAGCAGTGAGTGTTTAGGCCATAACTCACTCAAACCAGGTCCAATTGAGCTGAAATTTTAACCAAGAATAGTTAAGACCCATACCTACAAGTCTTATGAAGACACCAAAGCCCAGAAATGACTATAAGCAAGTCAAACAACTTGCACAAGTTCGGGTCCAAAAACTGGCCGAACCAGAGTTGACCAAATTGACCTAAAATTGACCTAAAATGGTACCACTTGACCAGCAATAGTGTAGTGACCATAACTTGGTCTACTTAACTCGGATTGACCTGAAATTTTGCACCACGTGCAATAAGACCTAGATCTACAAGTTTGTAGTTTCGACCGAGACCCGAAAACCGAGGAAACTAGATCGTCCGGTTAGGTCAAACCAGTGTTCCGAAATCCAGCAATTTGCATTAAAATGCACTAAACAAGGAAATGACTTTGGTAAAACGTACCAAACCTAAAACCCTATCGAATGTGACATATTAACGACACTAAAACCTAATTTACCTAAAACGCAATGAGGGTCGGTATATTAGGTGATTAAGTGAATAATTGAGTTTAGTGCATTATTTACCAAACACCATCGATAGAGACAGTTTAATTTAGTACTGAAACACTTCAAATTGTGTTTCTCAGTTAACAAGGACTCAGCAAAAGGGAAGGAAACACTGAGTCCAGATCAGGGAGACAGTCATCAGAGGTTTGTGCACAACTAGTTTTTAACTGATTTTGTTTTGAATATTTCATATGATTAAATGATATATTTTTCTTATGAATTATGTTTAACAAGCATTGGATTTAATTCCATGATTATTGAAAATTGTTATTGTATGTATGAATTTGGCTTTGTGAAATGGTATTTCCATAAGTATTAAGCATTGTTATGGATTAAGTAAATTATGTTTTGGAAAATTGTGATAGAATATGTTTTGAATTGTGATGGTAATATTCATGGAAAAAATGAAAACTTTATTATTTGAATTGTGATGAGCATAAAAATTATTGGATATTGGAATTGACTTTGAATCGAATTATATTGTGATTTATGCTCGCTAAAAGGATTGTGATATTGTTTTATATCTCACTATAGATGCTTGACTAGGTTATTACCCGTCTCTCTCATTTGTTGAGAAGACAATGGAGTGAGTTGTGTTTTGATTACCATGGTACGTGCACAGGCTTAGATTCTCCTCTGATTTGAGGTTAGATCTAAGTTTATTTTATCGTTATGGCCCTTACGGAAGATTCATTATTGTGATGGTATCAGGCACGATGATTCGACCTCCCCGACCATAGGGAGTTAGAATCAGATTCGACCTCCCCGACCATAGGGAGTTAGAATCACATCGAATATGGCCCTTTCGGATTAGTCTTGCATAGTTAGTGAGATAAAGATTGATTTTTGAGATACAACATGGTTTTTGAGATGCATAATGACTTTTGAGATACAGTATGATTTTTGAGATACATAATGATTTTTGAGATACAGAATGGCTTTTGAATGGTAAGGAATGGTAATTTCAATTATGGTTTATGTATAATTGATTTTGTTGGAATTACTTAAATGGATAGTCATGATTTGATAAATTGAATTTTGTGCTCCAAGTCATTTATACAAATGATTTACATTATTGGCAATGAATATTTTGAGTTTTGGAATTTGATCGATTCGATTCTCAAATTATTTATCAGAAATTTGTCAATGTATATCGTACTATGTTTTAAATTATAGTTGTGCACCATCGAGTTCACCACTCAATGATAGCTTTGCATGTCATCGCAAGCGCAGAGCATAGAGCAGTGATTAAGTTGCTTTGAGGATACATTCAGATCAGCTCCAGGTATATCATAGATATACTCATGTACATAGGTTTTGATGTAAGCATGTAATAATATGTATGTAAATTATTTGAGCAGTTGTATAGAAACTCTTGTAAAATATTTTGGTATGTAATTAAATGTAAATTATCGTGAATGTAAATCTGAGATTTCATTTACTTAAATAGTTTTGTATTATATTTCTTGTATCTCAGTCTTTGAAAAATCACTATGGATTTGAGTTGAGAAAAATGTTGGAGTTGAGATTTGCAAATACATATTGAAGTGCTTTTTACAGGTTTTCTGAAGAACTGTTTTGTCCAAAATATAGATGGCACTCTGCCAAAATTTTTACAGAAATTCTAAATAAACCAAATGAGTTAGTTGTTTCACTTCAGTTCATCAAAGTCTTTAACACCTGTAAATAGTGCTCACCACTGTAAAAGAAGTAAGAAAAGTTTTTTAAAATCCCTTGTAGTGTACTTAATGGGTTATCAGTAGACGGAGTTGGTAATTCATTAGGTATACTACGGGATCATGTTATGCCTTACAGAGGGGTAGGGTGTGACATACTAAGTGCCTCAGACCATCACACCATCGGTCACATTGTGTCTCCCTGTGTGCAACAGAATAGGTAATAAGCTGTAATAATTGTCAGGGTTAAAACCCAAGCATATCAACTCAAATAACATAGCCAAAAGCTATTATGTCACAGAATGGCATGGGAAGCCATGAAACACAGAATGGCATGAAGCCATATGCAGTACTACTAACAGAACCCTATTGGCATGCCAAGCTATCCAAACCAATCTTGTTAGGTATACAAGGGCCTATTACACTTTTAAATTTCAAAATTTTTTAATTTCAAGTTTGAATGTTACTATTCATTTCATTAGTCAACTAAAATGTTGACTTTTGCATAGACAATTGGTACATTAGTTTTAATACTCCCAACATACCACATTTTGCATTCAAAATTTGTTGGTATTGGTTGCCAATACCATTTCTAAGCTTAATGTTAGTTGGGCAGAATTTTCAATTTTTATGCTTTGTTTTTACTGTTCCATTGGTCAATTTTGCAGTGGGAATTTGGCAAACTGATCAACATGAAAGTTGTTCCTTATTTTGTCTAGTTGCATTTCCTTTTTTGAATCACTCCATTTGGAGTTTTGTAACTCAAGTTATGGTCCAAAAACCACAACTGGCTGGATTGAAATTTTATCCAGAATTTCTGGACTGACCATATCTACAGTGTAATGAATAGTGACTGCAACTCACCTTTTGACTATGTTTTGCTCATAATTTGGGTTAGGTTTCTCCATGAAAGTTGTTGGTCTATATCTCAGCTTGTTGCTGGTAAAATTTCAGGTAATTGGACCTTTCTACACTGATTTATGACCAAATAACCAAATACTGTTCATTTGGTCATTTTGCCCAGATAGACTGCAGGTCACCCGGATTAGGGCAAGCTTTTGGTCCACTTGGTTTGGTTTTATGGGCATGGTTTCTTCACCAAAGTTGTGCCATTATGTGTCTTGTTTCATGTACAATTGGCCTTGCACCAATTGAACCTCTAAAATTCAAGTTATAACTGCCCAAACCTGCTGGACTCATGTCCAATTCTGCAGGTCACCAAGGGCAGCCACACCAAACCCAAATCCCATCACTCAACACACTTCATTTTTTATTTAAACAGAACTAATTAGTCACTAATTGACCATTAATACCTATTTTCATCATCACATGGTCAAAGTCCCATTTCTCCACCCCAAACCCTAACTCAACATTTCAAACTATGCATTAAGATTGCATTTCATCAATCCACATAAAAGAGACATATTGTGGGCAGCCATACTACCCTTTTAACTTCATTAAAATCATCACCATCATGCCTAACCAAGGCTTCCGAAACTTAGGGTTTACATACAAATGGTATTCCATCAATTTTCCTTATCATTTGCACTCATTCATAATTATTAAACATAAATTTAAAGTGAAATTTAAGTTCAAGTCACTAACCTCTATGGAGTGAGTTTTTCCCACTTGCTAAAGCTCTTGTTTTCCTCTTCCTTTTGCTCCCAAAATACTCACCAAGTTACAAGAATACTTTTTTGTGTTGACAATTAGGGTTTTTGGTGGAAGAAAGCTAGGGAAAATCAAGCTTGAAAAAGCTTGTTCATGGTGGCCATAGAGGGAGTGTGACGGCAAGAAGAAAGGAGAAGGAAGAGGTTATGATTTTTTTTTCATTTTCAGCTCATTTAGTCTCTTTTATATAAAGTTATGCCATGTGTCAAGATTGGGTTGGTTGGAAGATTTTTAATGACATCATTATGATGTCATAAGTCCATTTTCCTTCATTTACTCTTCATTTCTTGTCTATTTAATTGCAATTAAATTTTTAACAATATTTAATCATATTTTATGTTATATAAATTATTTATTTAACTGGACATGTTGGCCAAAAATCATCTCTAAAGACGAAATGACCAAAATACCCTTCATTTGGCTTAACGAGCCAAAACTGTCTATACCGATTGAAAAATTTTTCTAAGCATTTCATTGGCATTCTAATGCCATAAGAACCTCAATAACCCTTCTCTGGAGTCCCAATAATTATTTTATAATTTTTCTCCTGGGTCTAGGTCTCCTAGTTGGGAGAATCGCAACTTCTCACTAGGTTACCCATCACTAGGGCACCGGTTCATTTAACTTGGTTGTATTTTATTTCTAAAATTTTTCCTAAATTTTTTTTATTAATATTTGAGTTAATTTTGATTCCTCACTTTAGTTTAAATATTTTTCCTGGCGTTCTAGTTGTCTAGACTGACATTGGTCACCGGAACAGTGGACTGTACGGACTAGCTAAAGTGAGGATGTTATAACTCTTCCCCTCTAAGAAAAAATTTCATCCTCGAAATTTACCTGATGCAAACAGTTGAGGGAACTATTGCCTCATCATCTCTTCACTTTCCCAAGTTGCCTCTTCAGTGTTGTGGTGCCTCCAAAGCACTTTCACCAGTGGAATTTGTTTATTTCTCAATTCCTTCACTTCTCGAGCTAGGATCTGTATAGGTTCTTCTGTATATGTCAAGTCCGGTTGGATTTCAATCTCTTCCATGGTAATGACATGTGAAGGGTCTCAGCGATATCTTCTCAGCATAGAAACATGGAATACATTGTGAATTTTATCCAGTTCTGGTGGTAAAGCTAACCGATAAGCTACTGGTCCCACACGTTCAATAACTTCATATGGGCCAATGAACCTAGGGCTTAACTTACCCTTCCTTCCAAACCTCATTACTTTCTTTCACGGTGAGACTTTGAGAAATACTTTATCACCAACTGCATACTCTATCTCTTTTCTCTTCAAGTAGACATAAGATTTCTATCTATCTGGGACAACCTTTAGGTTAGCTTTGATCATCTTCACTTTCCCCTCAGTTTGTTTCACCAGGTCTGGTCCTACCAGCTTATCTTTGCCCAATTTAGTCCAACACACTGGGGTTTTAAATTTCCTCCCATACAGTGCTTCATACGGAGCCATTTGAATGCTAGCTTGGTACCTATTGTTATATGTGAATTCTGCCAGTGGGAAATATCTATCTCAACTCCCCTCAAACTCAATGACACAACTCCTTAGCATATCCTCCAGGATCTATCACATAATTCACATTGTTACCATCATTTCAATTTATTAATTGGGAAAATTCAATTAGTTCTTAGGTTTACCTGGATTACTCATTCTGACTGTCCATCCGTCTGAGGATGAAAAGCCGTGCTAAAACGAAGTTGTGTACCCAAGGCTTTTTGCAACTTTTTCCAGAATCTCGAGGTAAAACTTGGGTCTCGGTTAGATATGATGGAAAGTGGGATTCCATGCAGTCTAACTATCTTACTGATATACAATTCTGCTAGCTTCTCCAGTGAGTAGTCAGTCCTAACTGGCAAAAAATGTGCTGACTTTGTCAATCTATCTACTATCACCCACACTGCATCATGCTTCTTTTGGGTGAGAGGTAGACCACTAACAAAATCCATAGTGACCCGGTCCCATTTCCATTCAGGTATGCTTATAGGCTGTAGCAATCCTAATGGAACTTGATGTTCTGCTTTAACTTGCTGACATGTCAAACACTTAGTCACATAGTTAGCTATATCCCTCTTCATACCAGGCCACCAATAATGACGCTTCAAATCATTATACATTTTCGTGCTTCCCGAGTGCATAGCATAAACACTAGTGTGTGCTTCTTTCAGAATACTAGTCTTCAGTTCCCCATCATCTGGTACACGTACTCTTCCTCTATAATACAGACACTCATCTGCTTTCACCTCATACTCAGTTTCCTTTCCCTCTGGAATTTTACCCATAATGACCATTAATTTTTCATCTGCCCTCTGCCCATCTTGTATCTGCTGTAGCAGGGTTGGCCTCACTTGTAACTCAGCCAAAATAGCTCCAATTTGAGCTAAGGACAGACAGGTATTTAGTGATCTTAAAGCTATGATGGACTTCTTGCTTAAAGCATCAGCAACAACATTTGCCTTCCCAGGATGATAATCTATCACACAATCATAATCCTTGAGGAACTCAATCCATCTCCTCTGTCTAAGATTGAGCTCATTCTGGGTTGGCAAATATTTAGACTCTTGTGGTTTGCATAGATGTAGCATTTTTCACCATATAAATAATGCCTCCATATCTTCAGTGCAAAGATAATTGCTACTAACTCCAGATCATGAGTAGGGTAGTTCTATTCATGTGGCCTTAACTGCCTGGAAGCATAGGCAACCACTTTCCCCTCTTGCATCAATACACACCCTAGCCCATTATGTGAGGCATCACTGTAGACCACAAAGTCTTTTCCCAACACAGGCTGTGTTAACACTGGTGCTTCTGTCGACATAGCCTTTAGCCTCTCATAACTGGCTTGGCACTTGTCATTCCAGCCAAATTTCACATTCTTGTGCAATAACTTGGTTATTGGAGTAGCTATAAGAGAGAACCCCTTCACAAATCTTCTGTAATACCTAGCTAGCCCCAAGAAACTTCTGCCTCAGTTGTATTTATGGGAGGCTTCCATTCCATCACTGCTTCTATCTTTTTGGGATTTACTCTAATCCCCTCTACTGATACTATGTGTCCAAGGAAAGAGATCTCACTCATCCAGAAGACACACTTGGAGAGCTTAGCATACAGCTTCTTTTCTCGCAGGGTTTGCAGAACAATCCTCAAATATGCATAATGTTCTTCCCTGGTCTTAGAATACACCAGAATATCATCAATAAAGACCACTACAAACCGGTCTAATTATGGATGGAAGATACAGTTCATAAGGTCCATAAATGCTACTGGTGCATTTGTTAACCCAAACGGCATCACTAGAAATTCATAGTGCTCATACCGGGTTCTGAATGTAGCTTTTGACACATCTGCATCCTTTACCCTCAACTGATGATACCCTGATCTGAGATCAATTTTTGAAAATACACCAGCTCCCTTCAACTGATCAAACAGATCGTCAATTCTGGGCAATGGATATTTATTCTTCACAGTTACTTTGTTCAACTGCCGGTAATCAATACACAATCTCAAGGTTCCATCCTTCTTCTTCACAAATAGCACTGGAGCTCCCCATGGTGACACACTGGGCTGTATGAACCCCTTATCAAGCAACTCTTGCAACTGAGTTTTCAACTGCCTCAATTCAGTGGGTGCCATCCTATAAGGAGCAATTGAAATGGGTGCTGTACCCGGTATTACCTCAATAGCAAACTCAACTTCCCTTTCTGGTGGTAAACCAGGCAACTCTTCAGAAAAACACAACTGGGAAATCTTTCACTATGGGTATATCACACAGGTATGGCTTAGCCTGCTTAGTATCAAACACATGTGTTAGGTAAGCTTCACAGCCTTTTCTCATCAATCTTCTTGCAACTGTGGCTGAGATAACATTGGACAGGAAATCTGTCCTTTCACCCACAACAGTAATCTCATTACCCTTAGAAGTTCTCAGAGAAATCCTCTTCAATTTGCATTTAACTATTGCTTGATGATGTGACAACCAGTCCATTCCCAAAATCACATCAAACTCGTGGAAGGGTAATTCAATTAGGTCTACCGAGAATTCATACCCCTGAATCCTCAACGGGCAACCTTTATACACCTTATTCACTACTACACTATAGCCTAGTGGATTTGTGACCAGAATGTCGTGATCACTCTCCTCTACTAGAACTCCCCTCTCTATGGGCAGTTTGATGCAAATGTAGGAATGAGTGGATCCTAGATCCACCAATGCATGCACAGAAGTATTGTAGAGGGAAAACGTACCTCTGATGACATCCGGGGCATCTTGCTCCTCCTAAGCCCTGATGGCATAGGCCCTAGCAAGTACTCTATTATCTGGCCTCTCAGCTGACTCGGATGCAGGCCTCAGTGATGGACCAGCTGCCTCAAGTTTACCCGGCTTCCTACCCCTTTTTGGTGCAGGAGCAGGTCTGTCAGATTGTATTGGAGCAACTGTAGTAGTCCTCTTTGGACAATTCTTGATCTGGTGTTCTGTAGTTCCACACCATAAGCATGCACCAGTCACTCGCCAATAATCCCCCTTATGCCACTTCTAACAGTACTGACAGGCAGAAGATGCCGAGGCTGGTCCCCTGAACACCGTCCCTAGAAAGCTGCCCACTGATGGTGTGGACTGGCCTCTCCTGGGTGTGAACTGCGGTCTGGGCCCCTGAGACTGACCTTGACCCTGTGGTGGTCCTGAACTCTGAGCAGGAGGACCCTTACTCTTCTTACTGGGAGCAGAAAATGTACTAGACTGACCTGGACCCCTCTTCTGCTGTCTTTCCCTTCTATTTTGTTCATTGATTCTAACCCTTTCCACTTTTGATGCAGCATCTACAAGCTTAGCAAAATCTGTGATTTCCAATGCTATGATCATGACTTTGATGTTGTTATTGAGCCCTTCTTCAAACCTTCGGCACCTTTCTGCTTCTGTAGGGACTATCTCCCTCCCATATCTACTCAGTCTGATAAACTCATGCTCATACTTAGCCACTGACAACTGTCTCTGTCTCAGACTGATAAATTCCCTTCTTCGCTCTTCTAAATACACTTTGCTAACATATTTCTTCCTGAACTCTGTGAGGAAGAATTCCCAAGTGATCCGTTCAGGTTGCACCTCACTGGTTACTGTGTCCCACCACTGATATGCATCATCCTGAAGTATGGACATAGCACCCACCATGTTTTGCTCGGGGGTGCAGTTAAGCTGTTTCAGCACTCTGATGGTTCTATCCAACTAGTTTTCTGCGGCCATGGCATCATCCTCCCTCTTCCCAAAGAAGTCCACAGCCCCATGCTTTCTCAGTTTCTCCAGATGAGATTTCTGTGGTATTAGTGGAGGTTGTCATTGTGGTTGTGGTGGTGGTATTGCCCCCATCATTTTTCGGTAGAATATAGTCATTTGCAGGAATAGAGCAAACTGAGGTTGGGCAGGTGCCTCAGCTGCTGGTGGAGCAGATTCTCCCCTGCCCCCAGATTCAGCCCTTGGTGGAGCATGACTCTCCACCTCTTCATCAACTGCTCTTTGCGAAGTAGGATCCATATCCTATTCAAAATAAAAAAACAAACAGATCTACATCAGTGTCACCTTAACACTTACAAATGCAATGCAATGGTATGCACTCTATCTAGGCCCAGAAATGCCTAAATCGATGCTCTGATACCACTAAATGTGACACCTCTTACCCGTCTACAGTGTAGTCGAGCAAGTTATGCCACTGAGTGTGCCGAAGCACCAATTTATGTTTCTATTTACAATTTATCCCTTTTTAATTCATTTATTTACAATTTTGATAAATCTGAATTTTTCCATAAATTTTATAGAAAATTCGGCAGAGTGCCAGCTGTAAATTGGAAAAACAGTTCTTCTGAATCTGTTTAAAAACACTTCCAATATAATTTCCCAATCCAAACTCCATTATGCACATTTCAAGCCAATCTCAAATCACAATACTATTTTAAAAACTTTCGTATTCACTTCATCACTTGAAGCATATTCATAAATATTTCTCAACATTTCATTTAATACATACATTATGCAGAAAATTTCAATAATATGAAATTTTATATATTTACATTAATACATAATTACAAGAGTTTATAGTTACAATCCAAACTAATACAAAATGCCAAAATACCAAATGCTCCCAAAATCCTATGTCCTACCATATGCACTGCAGGTGTGAGGTGACTCGGGACTCCGGATGCAAATCTGAAGGCTCACCCGGTCTGATGTCTGCTGGGTTCACCAGCTAGGTCTCCAGTACCTGCGCGTGGCAAAAGCGACGCGCTAAGCAATTCTGCTTAGTGGTGACAATATAAAATAAAATAAAATAAAATGAATATGCAGAATGTGTGTTTACATTTTTTATAGACTTAATTTCTGATATTATTTGCAGTATTATTCAATTAAAATTTAGTAAGATTTATTATCATTGCCCGACTAACCTATACTAGTCGACTGGACTGGATAAACGGGTAAACTAGCACTGGGTACTAAGTACCTCGAACCATCACACCATCGGTCACATTGTGTCTCCCGGTGTGCAATAGAACAGCTAATAAGCTGTAATAATTGTCAGGGTTAAAACCCAAGTATATCAACTCAAATAACATAGCCAAAGGCTATTATGTCACAGAATAACATGGGAAGCCATGAAACACAGAATGGCATGAAGCCATATGCAGTACTGCTAATAGAACCCTATTGGCATGCCAAGCTATCCAAACTAATCTTGTTAGGTATACTAGGGCATATTACACTTTTAAATTTCAAAATTTTTAAATTTCAAGTTTGAATGATACTATTCATTTCATTAGTCAACTAAAATGTTGACTTTTGCATAGACAATAGGTACATTGGTTTTAATACTCCCAACATACCACATTTTGCATTCAAAATTTGTTGGTATTGGTTGCCAATACCATTTCTAAGCTTAATGTTAGTTGGGTAGAATTTTTAGTTTTTATGCTTTGTCTTTACAGTTCCATTGGTCAATTTTGCAGTGGGAATTTGGCAAACTGATCGACATCAGAGTTGTTCCTTATTTTTTCTAGTTGCATTTCCTTTTTTGAATCACTCTTTTTGGAGTTTTGTAGCTCAAGTTATGGTCCAAAAACCACAACTGGCCGGATTGAAATTTTGTCCAGAATTTCTGGACTGACCATATCTATAGTATAATGAATAGTGATTGCAACTCACCTTTTGAATATGTTTTGCTCATAATTTGGGTTAGGTTTCTTCATGAAAGTTGTTGGTCTATATCTTAGCTTGTTGCTGGTAAAATTTCAGGTCAATTAGACCTTTCTACACTGATTTATGGCCAAATGACCAAATACTATTCATTTGGTCATTTTGCCCGGGCAGACTGCAGGTCACCCGGATTAGGGCAAGGTTTTAGTCCACTTCGTTTGGTTTTATGGGCATGGTTTCTTCACCAAAGTTGTGCCATTATGTGTCTAGTTTCATGTCCAATTGGCCTTGCACCAATTGAACCTCTACAATTCAATTTCTAACTGCCCAAGCCTGCTGGACTCATGTCCAATTCTGCAGGTCACCAAGGGTAGCCACACCAAACCCAAATCCCATCACTCAACACACTTCATTTTTTATTTAAATAGAACTAAATGGTCACTAATTGACCATTAATACCTATTTTCATCATCACATGGTCAAAGTCTCATATCTCCACCCCAAACCCTAACTCAACATTTCAAACCATGCATTAAGATTGCATTTCATCAATCCACATAAAAGGGACATATTGTGGGCAGCCATACTACCCTTTTAACTTCATTAAAATCATCACCATCTTGCCTAACTAAGGTTTCCGAAACTTAGGGTTTACATACAAATGGTATTCCATCAATTTTCCTTATCATTTGCACTCATTCATAATTATTAAACATGAATTTAAAGTGAAATTTAAGTTCAAGTCACTAAGCTCTATGGAGTGAGATTTTTCCCACTTGCTAAAGCTCTTGTTTTCCTCTTCTTTTTGCTCCCAAAATACTCACCAAGTTACAAAAATACTTTTTGTGTTGACAATTAGGGTTTTTGGTGGAAGAAAGCTAGGGAAAATAAAGCTTGAAAAAGCTTGTTCATGGTGGCCATAGTGGGAGTGTGACGGCAAGAAGAAAGGAGAAGGAAGAGGTTCTGATTTTTTTTCATTTTCAGTTCATTTAGTCTCTTTTATATAAAGTTATGCCATGTGTCAAGATTGGGTTGGTTGGAAGATTTTTAATGACATCATTATGATGTCATAAGTCCATTTTCCTTCATTTACTCTTCATTTCTTGTCTATTTAATTGCAATTAAATTTTTAACAATATTTAATCATATTTTATGTTATATAAATTATTTATTTAACTGGACAAGTTGGCCAAAAATCATCTCTGAAGACGAAATGACTAAAATGCCCTCCGTTTGGCTTAACGGGCGAAAACTGTCTATACCAATTGAAAAATTTTTCTAAGCATTTTTTTTTGCATTCTAGTGCCATAAGAACCTCAATAACCCTTCTCTGGAGTCCCAATAATTATTTTTATAATTTTTTCCCCCGATCTAGGGCTCCTAGTTGCGAGAACCACAACTTCTCACTAGGTTACCCATCGCTAGGGCGCCGGCTCATTTAACTTGGTTGTATTTTATTTCTAAAATTTTTCCTAAATTTTTTTTATTAATATGAGTTAATTTTGCTTCCTCACTTTAGTTTAAATATTTTTCCAGGCGTTCTAGCTATCCGGACTGACATTGGTCACCGGAACAGTAGACTGTACGGGCTAGCTAAAATGAGGATGTTACAAAATGAATGATTGAGAAATGGAAATGTTGTTGAAAAATATTGAGATTTTGTTGATGAAATGACATTTGGGATTGATTGAGAAATTTGGAAGTGTTTTTCTCAGTTTTGAAGAACTGTTTTCTCCATTTTTAGCCGGTACTCTGCCGGATTTTCTATAAAATTTGTGGAACCTCAAATAAATTGATGTTTTTCATAAATTTCTTAAATGAATTATATTTTACAAATTGTACTTCATAACTATGATAAAAAAAATTAAGGAAGAATAAAATGATTGAGATAAAATAGGGTGTTCCGGTACACTGTGTGACATATCTTACTCGGCTATACTGTAGACGGGTAAGGGGTGTCACAGGGGTGGTGACCAAGCTTCCCGCATAGTGGCTTAGTCAAGAGAAATCCCTCTCATACTCTGCTACAGTTATGTCCCCTTGCTTCAGACTTAAAAACTCTTGCAGCTTCATGTCTATATATGT
Source organism: Hevea brasiliensis (assembly GCF_030052815.1). Classification (NCBI taxonomy): domain Eukaryota; kingdom Viridiplantae; phylum Streptophyta; class Magnoliopsida; order Malpighiales; family Euphorbiaceae; genus Hevea; species Hevea brasiliensis. The sequence goes on along the minus strand of NC_079494.1, from coordinate 88,387,860 downwards.
GTCGGGGACCCACTTTTGCCAAAATTCCCTCAAAAAGACTGCCTATGTGAGAACTGGTGGCTCTACCACGCTGTGGGGGATGGTCTTTCACCACTCATATGCATCCCCTTACAGAAGTGATACTGAATATTCAAACTTCAACTCTTCAGCACACTATAGTTTTCTAAAAATCCGTTCCATCCTCTCTAACCACTGTTCTGCTTCCAGTGGATCCACTGTTCCTTTGAATTCTGTAGCCCTAAATTTCATTAACTTTTCATATTGTCTTGCTGAGGGCTGTGGTTGTATTATAGGGACTTGTGTCTGAGCTTGTGTTGGCAAGTTTCTCGCCATTTGTTGAAAAAATGAAGCCATCTGGTGTGCAAACTGAGCAGGGAACTGCACTGCTTGAGGAGGAGCTAGAGTGGCTGACCCACTCACATTCTGGAGTGCTGGGGCTTCTTTTTGGGCTTCAGCCTCAACAGATTGCTCTACAGAATGTTCTCCCTCTTCCATTCCATTTTCTAAAATTTCTACTTCCTAATATCAAACACAAGGAGGTTGACCTCCATTAGTGCATATTCATGATGTAAATATGTCATACGTATCAATTCAGGACACTTGAGCAGTTGTACTTATCAAAGGAAATATACACATGCACAATCAAAATACATTTCAAAACCATGCTCTGATACCACTAAAACATGTCACACCTTACCCCTCTGTAAGGCACAACATGATCACATAGAATACCTAATGAACTACCGAACTTCACCTACTGATAACTCATTAAATACCCTACAAGGGATTTTAAAACCATTTTCTTACTTTTTAGAAGTGGTTAGCATTTTCTTACATTTAATAGAAGTTTAAAGATTTGATAAAATTTTTGTCCATTTTGTTTTTACTCAAATTTTTGGAAAAATTTCGGCAGAGTGCTGTCTGTATTTTAAGAAAACAACTCTTCAAACACCTAAAAAAAACACTTCCAATGTTTTCAAAACAACCACAACTCCAGTACATTCATTTTCATATCCTCATTCATTACAATCAATTCAATTCAACCAAATTTCAACTCAAATTTTACAACTTAAAAATTGTTCAAAACAATTCGATAATTCATAAACAATGCATTAAATTAAATTTACATACGCAAATCTTAATTTACAAAAGAAAAATAAAAAATAATATTATTTACAACTTTGATGTATAACTACTCAATTTTATATTAACACATATGATACTAAACTATTTACATCAAAATAAACTACAAGGGTATAACTAAATACCCGTACAAAAGCCTCCATGTAGTCCCAACAATCTGTAGCTCACTCTACTACTTTTACCTTGTCTTTATTTGTGACAGCAAAGAAAGTTATCGCTGAGTATAAAAATTCTCAGTGGTGCACAATAAAATGAAAAATGCAAAATATAAAACATTTGTTATCAATTCACAGTTCAAATATTTCACAATCACATTTCACAATTTTTCAAATCAGCTTTATAACAAATCACAATTTAAATATTTCATAATTTTCAAAGTTTAAATTAACACAATTTGATCAAACAATTTAATAAACACAGTGTTGCCAATCACTAACACAACTTAGGCTATGACACAAAATTTCCAAACATGCCGTGTTGTACACCACGATAAGGCAAACTCACCTCACTAATCAAAATCAATGAGGGAGGTGGCTAGCTAGCTAATGAGTACTCATCCAAACTCACCTCAGACTGGCAAGCCAGAGAGGGAGGAAAGTGATCAAATATCAAACTCAACCACACAAGTGGAGGAGCAACATATTAAGGGACTGTCATGCTAAGAGTGAATCCAAAATCAATTTAAAACAAGTTATTCAAATATTTCATGCCAAATACAATCAATTTCTAAAGTCAATTTTCCATTCACAAAGTGGCAACACAGTAGTTATCGAAACTCATAATTAACACAATGCATATTAATCAAGTTTTCAATAGGAAAATGATAATTTAAAGTTATTGTGCGCAAACCTGATGTGAGTCACCTCTAGGCCCTGACTCAGTTTGCCCTATCATTTTCTAGGTCTTTTTCAGCTAAAATAATTTATAGCGTTTTAGTGTCTTATCTCACAATATATCTAATAATTAATTCATAAATACTTAATTCTTGCCCCAATATGCTTAAACTAACGTTTTTGGAAATTTTCATTTCGGAGTTATTATTTATGATACTATTCACGTCAATTTGTTGACTTTCTAATTCTTAATAGATATGGAAATTCTAATTTCACCCACATACCACATTTTGGTTACCTAACTTGTTGGTTTTGGTTGTTTTCCTCAAATCTTAAGTCTCTTAGGTGAAATTCCAAAATTTTAGATTTAGTGTCCTGTTTTACACTGTTCCATTGCTTAACTTGCTGTGGTAATTTGGCTAAGTTTTCTTCATAGAAGTTGTTCCTTATTGTCTTAAATTTATTTCCCTTTTTGAATCACACCATTTAGAGTTTTGTAGCCCTAGTTATAGCCATTTGGACATGGCTGGCCGGATGTAGTGTTACCCAGAATTTTGGGCAAATTCCGGGTCATTGGCCATTTTTGTTTGTTTACTGCAGGTAAGTTTTTGGACAGCTTATGGTCAAATTTTGAGTTTGTTTTCTTCATGAAAGTTGTAGGGCTATGTCTCAGCTTTCTATCAGTGTAAAATTTAGGTTATTTGGACCTTCCTAGACCAAGTTATGGTTATTTACGTAACTATTATTCATTTAGTCATTTTTGTATAGGGTAGTGTGCCCAATTCCGAATTTGGCCTAATTGTTCACTAAGTTATGGTCACTTTCTGGGCATGATTTCTAAATGAAAAATGTGCCATTTTGTGTCTAGTTTCATTTCCAATTGGCCTCACACCAATTGAGTTGGTAAATTTTTAGTTTTGGTCCCTGAAAGGGACCTAGGTCAAACTACCTACAGATTGACCATAACCAATCCAAAATTAAACTTGTTTCCAACAATTCATACATACCATAAATTTTCACAATTAACCATTTCTCAACTCAAATAAGTTCAACTACATCATTTAGCCAATTCTTAAAATTTTCTTCAATTTTTCACATACTCAAAACACTAGCTACACATAAAGTTCAATCTAATGCATTTCAAAGTGTACATTCATGATCTACACACCTAATTCACCTCAAATAACCATTCAAAACCATCAAACTCATTCATATCAAACCCTAACCCTAGCTGGTCAAAATTCCTATTTGATCCCCCAACAATATTTTCTTTTGATTTTACACAATTTCTAAGTTAATTTAAGTAGCTAAGCATTCATTTAAATACAAAATTGAAATTTAGAACACTAACCTCTTTCTTTGAATTTCCAATCTTCAAATCTCTATTTTTCTTCCTTCCTTTTCTTGATCAATAGTTGAACTAAGATGCTAAATCAACGTTTAATGTAGTGGATTAGGGAAATTATGGCCAAAATGAGGTTTTTAAAAAGCTTGAATCAAGCTTCCATGTAGTTCTTCAATGGAGAGAAAGGTAGAGGTGGGGCGGCCAAGGAGCCTAGGAAAGAAGAAGATGATTTTCTTTTTAATTCTTTTGTCTTTTAACTTAGTAATTATCTCATAAAATAAATAATTTAATAAAAAGTTTTAATTGAGTCATCAATAGGTCATGGTGATGTCATAAGGCTTTTATTTTTTGAATTTTTCATTTCTTCTTTTTTTTTTCTTTTTTTTTATAACTTCTTCAATTTAATTCTATACATCAAAATTTTAATTCTTCAGATTTTATTGGACAGCTAGGTCATGAGTCACCTCTAGGGGTGAACTGACAAATTTTCCCCTCGTCGGTCTGATTCGGTTTGCAAGTTATTCGATATTTCTTTCGGATCCCTGACCTAATTATTTGATCTGCTTAAAAATTCTTTTTCATGATTTTCTCTTTTCCACTGTGTTCACAATAGTCCTAAGGACCGCGGCATCACATTTTGCGGTTTGAAATTTGAGTTTAGACTGACCTCGTAGTCATTCCCAAGAAGGTCACCCATCGCTGTGACTCCCAGCTCATTTAACTTCTTATGTTCTGTTTTTCTTATTTATACTTAACTATTTGGTAATTACTAATTATTTTCATTCAGGGCTTAACTAAGTGTCTTGGATGTGGTTCTACTTCTCTTAATTGTTCGGACCGACACCGGTCATCTAAACAGTAACATATACCAAGCTATGCAAATAGGGGTATTATAATACAGGCTAAGGAACCCCGGTCTCACCAGAAATCCAAACACATAGAAAGGAGCTACCACATTATTAGAGAAATAGTTGGGCGAGGCGATGTAGCCATGCAAAAAATAGCATCAACTGAAAATCCAGCTGATCCATTCACTAAGCCTACCTCACAAACTCAACTAGACCGACATCCTGAGAAGATGGGTCTAAGATATTGTAATGAATGGCTCAAGCACTAGTGGGAGATTGTTAGTAGTATGCCCTAGAGCATATCATTTAGAATGTATCTTGTACATGTTTTATTAATAAAAGGCATTTTCACTTTTCCATTTACATAATATATTGATGTGTAATAGAAAAGGTCCATTAATATTTTGTTAGAAATTCTATTCTTAAGTTGTTAAGAATATGAGTGACAGTATTTCTAGCATAAAGTATCATAAATTGGTTCACAATCGAGGATACTTCACACAGGATATGACTTACCCAGAAAGATTGTATTCATGTTTGTTCCCTATGTATTTATATGAGATATAGATAAGATGGAATGGTGAGTCTCGTGCCATATAACAAACATGGTAGGCACTTATACATGATAAGTAGGCCAAACCAGTGACATTTATGATAAGCACATGGAGTTTACTCTTGTCAATGTATTATCATAAATCATATCAGTGCATATAATCTTTAAACCTGAGATAGCACAGTTATCTTATATATAGGTGGTTTGAGTTTGATACTGCTTTCATACTTGTACTGTGTATGGGTATATGGGCATGTGTTGGCTCCTACTAGTTATATATGGAGGCAGGTGTTGATCACGATGAAATCTGTTATGCTAAGTAAATAGGGATAAAATCCTATGTTCATTTAATTGTTCTTAATGTTTCAAGTTCCTCACCAGGACAGATACATTTAATCAGAAAAGAGTTTCTGATGAGAAAATCTTTTTAATTAAGAACTGGAATTAAAAGACAACATAATATTCATAGCAGATGGGGTTTGACATAAACCATGACTCCAGCTCGAATTGGGATTTTGTAACAGAGAGATTCTAGTGCATGGAAACATATGATTATAGGTTCATTTAAGGTAAACCTTATTACTAATTGGGTGGCCATGGCATGCTATGCTAGGTGTTAACCATGGTCTATGAGTTGCATAAAAAGATTTAGAGAAATCATTTATGGTAAGAAATAGTTCTAATGATATTAAGAGTTGATATCATATCTCATTGCAAATTAGTGATGAGCCTAGTGAGTCACACACATACATAAGTAATCACCAAGTTAAATGTGATTTAATTAATTAATTAAGAAGTTTAATTGCTTAATTAAATAAGTTTGGTTTGCAATTAGATTACAAAGTCCCTAGCATGGCTTGAAACCAAATCTAGGTTATTGGATGTATAGTATAGAACATATCCTATATGTTCAAGGTTCACGACAAGTTTTAAATTTCTTAGCCAATCAGACAGATTAGGTCCTGTTAACCTATTGCGATCAAGTATGCTTGCAAGGATATTGGATGGTGTTGGTTGTTCTGTGCTCATTATTATCAGAAAATTAACTACAGAAAATAACCAAATTAATTAGTAAATGTATCATGTAATTAACCAAAATGATTATTGTCTTTTAATCAAATTGGTTCTCCCACTAACTTAATGAATCCTACACTTCCATAGTAGAAAACGGAAATCCTAGTTGGATGGATTTCTAGTGGGTGATTGAATTCTTATAATTCTATTGATCATCTTCAGGTACATCCGTTATTGGAATTACAATAAACTATAAGTGAGCAACTCCTTGCCCATCACATCTCATGTGAGGTTCAATCCTTTACCTAGCCCCTAATGCTCAAAATCTCAGGTACATCCATTATTGACTTATCTTGCATTAGTTAAGTTGATCCCATAGAGCCAGTAATTATGCAAATAATTTTAATGTCCTCAGGTACATCCAATATTGGCCACCAAACCATTTACATATTTACAACATCTCATGCTTAACAATTATTCTTAAGAAAATCTATTAAATTAATTGCATCTTATGCAACTATTTAAAATTTCTTAAAATAATTGCCCCAATGGAGGGCCTATGCTATAATTACTTTAATTATAGCATTTCCAACTTATTCATTTGTTTGGAAGATTTTATGGTCATCCTAATTACTATTTACGACTCACTTTGCACATTATCCATTTAGCATTTATATATCATATAATTGCATACATTCCCATACATCTCATGCAATCATGGATAAGCAGTAAATATGGTATGATCATGGACTTTCTATGGGATTCAATTCTGAGCCACCAAGAATTGAATCAGGGCATTCCTAGGTGCATTTCATTCATTAATTTTACAAGAGTTGCTGAAGGAGTACATAATCAACGCTTGATCTTGAATTTCTCCCACTGGTCCCACCAATGCTCTTGACCTCCTTGAACTTCTTGCAATCCAATATTACATAGTAATCCTTGGCATACCAAGGCGAATTTACAAGAACTTAAATAAATGAAATTACAACCCAAAAATTATTACAAAATTAATAATACATGCCCAAAATAAATTAAAATTAATTAATTAATTTACAATCCTAAAGAAACATAATAGAAATAAATCCAATCACATTGGTCTTTTATAGTCCATGATCATCCATCATGCATATCACTATTTAACAATTAAATAAAACATACATACTTAAATTAAATTGAATATCTCATATTCAACTTAAAAATCCAGATTTGAATATGATTCAAATAAATTTAAAAATTGAGATTTGAATCACATTCAAACAACTTTAAAAATTCAGATTTGAATCACATTCAAACATTTCTTAAAAAATCAGATTTGAATCACATTCAAACATTTTTTAAAAAATCAGATCTAAATATTATTCAATCAACTTTAAAAATTTAGATTTGAATATGATTCAAACAACCTTAAAAATTCATATTTGAATCACATTCAAACAACTTTTAAAATTCATATTTGAATCACATTCAAATAATTTTTAAAATTCTAATTTGAATCAAAATTTAATTGTACGATTAAAATTATAATTAAACAAATTAATTAGACATAGGATGATTTTTTTAAGATCATACAACAATTGCAAAATCAAGAATCAAACCATGCGCACCATAGGATATTCAATGAGTGCGCACCAAAGATGGAAGATCAAGCATGCCGCCATACCTCTTGATCCAACCAGCAATAGATCAATCATCTCATGATCAAAACACACAAATAAATCATATAATCAACAATCTAAATGGCAAATATAGTGGCTCTGATACCAATTGAAGGAATGAAAGCGTGAAAAACACAAGTTTATACCATTGAATTCAAAAATTTTCACCTAGGGTCACATGCATCGTGCAAGATTTATTTTTATCTATTTGATTTCAATGATAAACAACATATTAAAACTCTTTTAATATGTTTTTGGATCTGTATTTGCCATTTAAGATTTTAAAATTAATTTGATTAATTTTAGAACCCTAGATTAAATCAAGAACAAACAGACTAACCTCTTGATGCACTGCAGTGTATTTGCGCCTTTGAGATTCATCTTCAAGACACCAAATGTTATCCCTCTAGCTTGTCCACACCAAGAACACCTATGGTAGCCCTTGAACAGCTTCTACAGCTTTTTCTATTTTTTAGAAAACCAAGTTCTGCCTTTTAAGAGATTAAGGATGTAAACAGGACACTAGAAACAATTTCTGGTGTTCTTAATTCAAGAGATTATTTGCTAATCTCTTGGATTGATTAAAGAAGAAGAAGAAGAGAAGAATGAGAGGTTCTAGGTGGTGGCACCAAGGAAGTGGCTGCTGCTTGTGTTATTTTTCTTTTCATAACAACACTTATATAGCTAGGTCAACACATTAAACCCTTGCCACATGTCACCCATTGATTGGTTCTAGGTTTAATTGACCCAATCACATTGTGCCAAGTGTCAAACCTACATTTAATCTTAATTTTAATCATCTTACATGATTAAAAGATATTTGGCAAGATTATGTGCAATTCCATGTGACACTATCTCATGGTGCCACATGTCACCCTGTGAAATGAGTAAAATGCCCCTGTGTCTTAATTTTGAGTTCTCAACCCAAAATAATTATTTCTCTTCTTCTAATCAATTTATATCAAATATAAATTAATTAATTAATTAATATTTATTAATTAATTTCTCATTAATTAAATTCATATTTAAACAGTTTAAATATAAATTTAACTTATACTATACATCCAATAACCTAGATTTGGTTTCAAGTCATGCTAGGGACTTTGCAATCTAATTGCAAACCAAACCTATTTAATTAATCAATTAAACTCTTTCATTTATTAATTAAATCATATTTAATTAGGGATTACTTGTGTATGTGTGTGATTTACTAGGCTCTTCACTAATTGGCAATGAGACATGATATTAACTCTTAATATCATCAGAACTCTTTCTTACCATAAATGATTTCTCTAAATCATTTTATGCACCTCATAGACCATGGTTAACACCTAGCATAGCATGCCATGGCCACCCAATTAGTAATAAGGTTTATCATAAATGAACCTATAATTATATGTTACCATGCACTAGAATCTCTCTGTTACAAAATTCCAACTCAAGTTGGAGTCATGGTTTATGTCAAACTCCATTTGCTATGAATATTATGTTATCTTTTAATTCCAGTTCTTGATTAAAAAGATTTTCTCATCAGAAACTCTTTTCTGACTAAATCTATCTGTCCTGGCCAGGAACTTTAAACATCAAGAACAATTAAATGAATATAGGATTTTATCTCTATTTACTTAGAGGAACAGATTCCATCTTGATTAACACCTACCTCCATATATAACTAGTAGGAGCCAACACATACCCATATACCCATACACAGTACAAGTATGAAAGCAGTATCAAACTCAAACTACCTATATATATGATAACTGTGCTATCTCAGGTCTAAAGATTATATGCACTGATATGATTTATGATAAAACATTGACAAGAGTAAACTCCATGTGCTTGTCATAAGTGTTACTGGTTCGACCTACTTATCATGTATAAGTACCTATCATGTTTGTCATATGGCATGAGACTCACCATTCCATCTTATTTATATCTCATATAAATAACTTGGGAACAAACATGAATACAATCTTTCTAGATAAGTCATGTCCTTATTATGAAGTATCCTCGATTGTGAACCTATTTATGATACTTTGTACTAGAAATACTGTCACTCATATTCTTAACAACTTAAGAGTAGAATTTCTAACAAAATATCAATGGACCTTTTCTATTACACATAAATATCTTATGTAAACAGAAAAGTGGAAATGCCTTTTATTAATAAAAGCATGTACAAGATACATACTAAAAGATGTGCTTTAGAGCATTCTACTAACAATAAGCTATTGTTATTTCATATGTGCCACCACCCTTGGAGTGCTCTCCCTCTCTTCTTCTTCATCTCTCATCAACTCAAAGAGAATTGCTAACATTCTTTTGAATTAAAAATACTATAAATCATTTCTAGTGTCTTGTATGCATCTATAACATCTCTAAAGGCAAAACCTAAATTTCTAATTGATTGGAAAGGCTTGAGAAGCTGTTCAAGGGGCTGCCATTGGTGATCTTGGTGTGGACAAGCTAGAGGGACAAATCTGGTGTCCTAGGTGCATCCCAAAGGTACCAAACACAACTGCAGTGCATCAAAAGGTTAGTACACTTATTCTTGATCTAATCTAGGGTTCTAATGAATTAATCTATTAATTCTAAAATCTTAAATGGCAAATCTAGATCCACAAATATATTAAAGGTGTTTTAATACGCTGTTTATCATTGAAATCAAATAGATAAAAATGAATCTTGCATGATGCATGTGACCCAAGAAGAAAAATTTTTGAATTCAATGATCTAAATTTATGTTTTTTATGCTTCCGCTCCTTCAAAATCTTTAATGGCAAATGAAAGAATCATGCATGTTAAAAGTGTGTTTTAACATGCCTTGGGTACTTAAGGTTGGTTAGGATCATAAAACATATTGTATGTTTTACATGAAACCCTAGAGAAAATTTTCAAATCCAACCTCAAACCGTTTCTGTTGCGCCTTCAATTGGTATTAGAGCCACTATATTTGCCGTTAGGATTGATTATGAGACATAATTGTGTGATTAAAAGGGATTTGGGTCAATTTGGATGGGATTCAAATTGGAGAAAACCCTAAAAATCCAATTTGCTGAAAAGAACACGACCTAGGCATGTCCCAGGCCACAGGCCGTGTTCTGAGAAACAGTGATTACAGGCCGGGATGTATAGTAGTACATAACCCATGCTTATGCGCGCCCAGGGGCATGTTATGGTACACGACCTGTGTAAACTCGCATCTCGAGCGCTGTAATTAGGCCTGGGGCCATGTTTCCTTCTGTTCAGAAAGTGTCCCACAACACGACCCATGTAAATACACGTCTCGGGCCATGTAACTTGGCTCGGGGGCATGTTTTCTTCTGCTAAGGGCTTGTTTTGGCTAATTTCAAGGGTTTTTATGCAATTGTTGTGTAATTTCGATCCTAAATTAAGCCTAAACCTAATTAGATGGTTTAATTAGGATTTCTAGTCATAAAAATAAATTTTGAAAATTGTTTTCATGAAAATTAAATTTGGGAAAAGTTCCTAAATTTGAGATTAATTTTGAATGAGACTGAAAATTGAGCTTTAAATTGGATATATGATATTCAATTTAATTATGCATATATATTTATGTTTAACTGTTAAATGTTTATATGCATGATGGATAATCATGGACAATAAAAGACCTACAACACCCTTATTGGTATAGCCTGGTATATTTCTCTGTTCCGGTGACCGGAGTCGGTCCGGACAATTAAGGGGATTAGAACCACACTTAAGTCAATTAGAGAAGCCATAAACACAAATAATTAGTAATGTTCAATTAGTTAAGTATAAATAAGAAAAACAGAACATAAGAGGTTAAATGAGCCGAGAGTCACAGCGATGGGTGACCCTCTCGGGAATGACTACGAAGTCATTTTAAACTCAAATTTCGAACCGTAAAATTTGACGCTGCGGTCCTTAGGACCCTTATGAACACAGTGGAAAAGAGAAAATCATGAAAAAGGACTGTTAAGTCAGTCAAATAACTAGGTTAGGGAGCCAGAAGAAATATTAAATTATTTGCAAACCAGGATGAACTGGCGAGGGGCAATTTGGTCAATTGACCCCGAGAGCTGACTCCTGACCTAACTATCAAATAAAATCGGAGAAAAGAAAATTTCAGAGTCGGAAATTAAATTAAAGAACTAATAGAAAAATAAATTAGAAAAAAAAGAAAAAAGAAAAAGAAAAAGTGTAGGGAGATGACATCATGCATGACATCATGCATGATGTCATAAAAGTGATAATTAATAAATTAAATTAAATTGGATTTTGGGGTCTTCCATAGGACAAAATAAATAAAGAAAGGAAAACAAAAAAAAAAAATAAATTTCATTATCTTCTTCCCTAGTTGCTGCCTCTCTCTCCCAAGCTCTCTCTCAAACTTTTCCTCCATGAAAGCTTATTTTTAAGCTTCCTAAATATTAATCCCACCATAAATCCTTTGATTTTCTTGAAGAAAAATTATAAACAAATCTTGGAAGGAAGATTAGAAGGAGAAGAATTGAAGAAAATTGAGAGGAAGTGAAGATCAAAGACTTCATTTAAGCTGAAAAACACCTTGGAAACTCGGAGAGACTGAGTCAAGGCTTAGAGGTGACTCACGTCAGGTCTGTGCACAGTAATTTTTGTTTAAATATATGATTCTTGAAAGTTTGATTTTTTTTTTTTTTCAGTTTCTTATGAATTGTGTTGCCATTTATGATTGTGAATATGACTTTGAAAATTTACCAGATTTATCATAAATTATTTGAATAAATTGTTTTGAATTGATTTTGTGTTCACACTTAGCATGACAGTATCACATTATTCCTCCTCCATTTATGGGGTTGAGATCGTTCATTTTCCTCCCTCTCTGGCTTACCAGTTGAGGTCGAGATCGGATGAGTACTCATTAGCTAGCTAGCCACCTCCCTCATTGATTTCGATTAGTGAGGTTGTAGATTGCTTTGTCATGGTGTACAACACGGCATTAATCGAAAATTTTGTGTTATGGCTTAAGTTGGGTATGATTTTGGCAACACTGTGTTTATTAAATTATTTGATTAAATTGTGTTATTCTGAGTTTTGATAATTGTGAAATGTGACTGAGAAATAATTAAATTGTGTTTTGGTAATGAATGATTTATGTATTGTATTTCAAATTTTTATTGTGCACCACTGAGTATTTTTATACTCAGCGATAGCTTATTTTGCTGTCGTAGATAAGAGCAAGGAAAAAGCAGCAGAGTGAGTTGCTATTGAATTGAGGACTACACCGTTCTTTTTGTACGGGTATTATTTTATACCCTCATAGTTAATTTGATGTAAATATAGAAATGTTGTATGTATCAATGTAAAGTTGAGCAGTTGTAAAATAAATTGTAATAATATTATTTTTGTATTTCCTTCTGTAAATTAATATTTGTACTTGTGAATTTCATACTTTATGCCTTGTGAATGAAGTTAGTAAATATTTTGAGAGGATAAATTTTGATTTGGATTGTGGAATTATTTTGAAGTGAATTGAATTGAATTGATTTGAGATTTATTGGAGGTTGGGAGCTGAGAAAATTATTGGAAGTGTTTTTTTTAGGTATTTGAAGAACTGTTTTCTCTAAATACAAATGGAACTCTATCAAAATTTTTATAAAATTTGCGGTAAAATTTAAAATGGACAAAAAATTTTACTAGTATTTAAACTTTGAATAAATGGTTTTTAATTCCTACCAAAATGCTCACCACTTCCAAAATGTAAGAAAATTGTTTTAAAATCCCTCGTAGTGTACTTAATGAATTATCGGTAGGTGAAGTTCGGTAGTTCATTAGGTATTCTACGGGATCATGTCATGCCTTATAGAGGGGTGAGGTGTGACATGTTTTAGTGGTATCAGAGCATGGTTTTTCAATAAATTTTGACTATGTGTATGAATATTTCTTTGATAAGTACAACTGCTCAAGTGTCTTTAATTGATACATATGACGTATTTACATCATGAATATGCACTAATGGAGGTCAACCTCCGTGTGTTTGATCTCAGGAAATAGAAAATTTAAGAAAACGGAATGAAAGGAGGAGATCATTCCGAAGAATAATCTGTTGAGGCTGAGGTTCAAGGGGAAGCCCCAGCACTCCAGAACGTGAATGGGTCAGCTATTCTAGCTCCTACTGTAACACCCTCTCGGTAGCAACTCCGTACATTCTACTGTTCCGGCGACCGGTGTCGGTCCGGACAGCTAGAACGTCCGGAAAAATATTTAAACTAAAGTCAGGAACCATAATTAACTCAAATATTAATAAGAAAAATTTAGGAAAAATTTTTGAAATAAAATACAACCAAGTTAAACGAGCCGGTGCCTAAGCGATGGGTAACCAGAGGGAAGTTGCGGTTCTCGCAACGAAGAGCCCTAGACCCGGGGAAAAATTCATAAAATAATTTTTGGGACTCCAGAGAAGGGTCATTGAGGTTCCTATGGCATTAGAATGCCAAGAAAATATTTAGAAAAATTTTTCAATCGATACAGACAATTTTGACCCGTTAAGCCAAACGGAGGGCGTTTTGGCCATTTCGCCTTCAGAGACGATTTTTGGCCGACTTGTCCAGTCGAGTAAATAATTATTATGACATAAAATGTGAATAAATATTGCTAAAAATTAAATTGAAAATGAGTAGAGAAGAGAAGAAAAGAAAATGAAAGAAAATGCTAATTATGACATCATATGATGTCATTTAAATTTCCTCCACCAATCACAATTTGTTAAACTCATTAAAAGAGATAAAAGAGACCAAAAATATGAAAAACCAATCTGCATCTTCAACCTTGGGCAGCCTAAAAAACGTTGAGAGAGAGAGAGAGAAGAGGTTCCACCATTAAAGCTCCCTTAAGCTTCATTTTCCACTTCAAACCACCTCAAAACCTTGTTCTCCCTTCACTAAAAATTTCCCTTACCACTAGAGCAAGACTTGGGCAGCAATTAGAAGAAAAGAAAGTTGAAGAAAGTGAGGTGTGAACAAGCTTAGAAAATCAACAAAGAGGTTAGTGCCATACCTTTGCTTTTACATCTTTTTAATCATGAATTTGAGCTAAGTTAAGTTAAAAATTTGACAAAAATTGAATTAATGAAGCATGGTTATATTCCATGAAGTTTTGGCAGCCTTGACATGAGTTAGGGTTAGGAGAAATCTTTGGTTTAAAGTGACATATTGCTGCCCCTCTTATAAATTATATGATTAGTATAGCAAATTAGGAGTGGGATGCATGAATTGGAGGCTTGGTCAATTGGAATTAGGGCTTTGGGAGTGAAATTTAGACTTGGCTTATGAAGTGGTAAGTGAACATTATAAGGGTCAATTAGTGACCATTTGAGGTAAGTTGACCATAATTTGAAGAGATTTAGAGTAATACAAACTGGATTGGTGGGCTGCCTAATGAGTGCAGCAGGGTGGCTGTGAGTCCAGTCTGTTTGGACTGTCATATCTTTGGCTGTGTAGGTTCAATTGGTGTTTGGCCAATTGGAAATGAAACTAGACATATAATGGCACATTTTTGCGGAAGAAACCATGCCCAAAAGACCAAAGCAAGTGGACCAAAAGTTGGCCCCAATCCGAGTACCCTGTAAGCAAATTCTGCAGAATGACCAAATGAACAGTAACTACTCATTTGGCCATAACTCACTGTAGAAATGGTCAATTGACCTGAACCTTTTACAGCAACAAGATAAGACATATACAAACAACTTTCATGAAGAAACCTACCCCAAATTATGACCAGAACCTATCCAACAAGGCAGTGGCAGTCACTGTTCATGGTACTGTAGATTTGGTAAATTCTGCAGAATTGAAATCCGGCCAACTGTGGTTTTTGGACCATATCTAGAGCTACAAAAATCCAAATGGAGTGATTCAAAAAATGAAATTCAACTAGACAAAATAAGGAACAACTTTCATGTTTACCATTTCCTCAAATTCTCATTGCAACAGGACCCAATGGAACAGTAAAATTGGCTCACAAAAACTGAAAATTCTGCTCTTTTGGTTTTAGGTTTGGAAATGGATTTGGTGGTTAATTCCAACAAGTTTTAAATGTAAAATGTGGTACATTGGGGGTGCTAAAACCAATGTACCTATTTTCTATCCAAAAGTCAATATTTTTGTTGACTAATGAGGTAAATAGTGACACCAAAACTTGAAATTCAAAATTTGAAATTAGAAATGCATCTAGGGGACTTTAAATTGCATTTGGCAATTAATACTAGCAAATGTAAAACTCAAAATATGGGATCTTGGTATAATTAGAATTAATATATCCATTAAGTATGAAAAAGTCAACATTTTGGTTGACTAGTAAGGTGAATAGTAATCTAAATGATTAGTAAATTAAGATGAAAACCTAGAACCAATTTTAAGCTTAAACGCTTAGAATTGTATGACAAATGTAGACTATGCATCCTAGTTAAAATTGTTAAAAAGGAATTAAGGCCATAAATTTGAAATCCATGAAATGTTTATGGATTACTTGAAACATGAAAACTAAGTCACCTAATTGATGTGAATAGATAGTTAGGGCTTATATGCCCATCACAAATGGAATTCATAAAATATTAGTAACTCAACTTGAAATATAAAATTTGTAATTACATAAGTAGATTCTTGAATGTATAAATGAGAAAGGAAAAATGTTTTGAATACAATGGAACATGTGAACCATAGTTTAGAATTGCGATCAATATGAATAACATAATGAATGAATAAATGAACCATATTAATGTATGAATGAGACATTAGTTCTCATTATTGTAGAGAGGAGAAGTATTTTGAGCACAATAATATAAAAGGATAATTGATGTGAATTGTGATCGTATAAATGATCAAATGAATGTATGAATTATAATTGAAATTTATCATGAAATAATAAACTCATAAAACACAATATATTAATATTTAATGATATTATGTGCCCTTGTATTGCCTAGACATGTGTGTCAGATTGGATAGTTTGGCATGCCAATAGGGTATTGTTTTAGCAGTACTGCGAAAGGCTTTATGCCTATATTCATGGCTTTATGCCCGTATTCATGGCTTTATGCCAACATTTATGGCTTTTATGCCCGATTGTGTTATCATGGCCTTTTTAGCCATACTGACTGCATACGTGGTTGACGCTCAAGGCCCCATGGTATGACGGCCCGAGGCACCACGGTGTCCAGTGCCAACGACCCGTTATCCAGTTTAGTCAGCCTGTCATAGGTTACTTGGGCAGTGAAATTTATTGAAATAAGTTAAGAATATTAGCAATTAAAAATATTAGATATTAAATAAAAGAAATGAGTAAGATGACTTAAAATAAATTAGAATAGTTATTTATTAAAAAGAATCGAAATGAACTGGACCGATATCAAAATTTACTTATTATGAAATAATTTGAGACAACCTAGAAAGTATTGAGAAAAAGCTAAAAGATTAGCAAGAAAATTATAACACACATAAATATTGCAAATGTGACTTACATGATAATATAAGCATATATTTATTATTTTTAAATCATTTTTCTTTGTACATTATTTCTGTACATTGGCGAAATAAACACTTTCAAAGAAGACTAAATTAGGATAAAACATATCAAATTTTAGAAACCGCATGTGAAGTATAAATAAATCTTAATTATTTAAATTATGTTTTATTTCTATCTTTATTTGTATATTATTTCCTTGTTATATTATTGCACCACTAAGCAGCAATGCTTAGCGCGATGGAATTGTTTCCTCGCGCAGTATCAAGTTAAAGCCCAGCACAGACTAAACAGAGATTTTGGAGATTCGATCTACAGAGCGTTCAAGGTTGTCACCTCCTCAGTAATGCATGTAGATAGGGCTCACATTAAGCATATCATGTATTTTGTGTATGTTATTTATTTCTTATATTGCAATGTAAATTAGCAAATTGTAATTAATTTGTATATCATGTAAATTAAAGATCTATTTAATTATTGCATATGATGTAAATTAATGAAAATTTGAGAATTTTGCTATAAGAATGGAGCATGAATGAATTTGTACAAATGAGTATAGATTTGAATTACATAATGATTTTTCAAATAATGATATGAGTGTGGAAATGATTATGAAATTGAAATGTATGGATAAGATTTTATTTTAGAAATATTGTTGAATTTCAAACAGGTGAATATTGAAATACGCCAAACGATAATAAAATAGGGGAAACTCCGCTGGTTTCTCCGTCGAAAAATAATTGATATTAAATTAAATGAATTCAAAATTATTTAAGAAAAATAAAGTAAGATAAGTTAGGTGCTCAAGACCGAATGTAGCACACTTTGCTCGGCTACACCGTAGTCGTGAGGGGTGTTACATTTATTGTATCGTGAGCGGTTTAGGCGTTTACGACCTAGATAGATTGCATATCATGCATTGCATTCATATGAGGTGAGGTGACACTAATGCAGATCTATTTTCTTGGTTATTTTACGTTAAGGTATGGACTCAGAATCGCAGAGGGCAGTAGAAGAAGAAGTAGTAAGTCGTATCCCGACTGGGAGTGATATTGGAAATCAGGGAGATCCTGCTCCACCAAAGGCAAGAGGTGCCTGTACAACCCCAACAGCCTTGTTTGAGCAGATGACTGAATTCTTGGACAGATGATCAAGTTATTCCACCACCGCTTCAGCGGAAATCACTTCTAGGAAAAATTAGGAAATATGGAGCTGTAGATTTCAATGGTAGAAAGGAAGATGATTCTTCAGCGGCTGAGTATTGGTTTGAAAGGACTGAAAGAGTCTGCAGCTCCATTGCACACCGAGCGAGTTTGGAGTGTGCAGTTTCATTGTTACAAGAAGCTGCATATCGATGGTGGGATGTTGTAACCAAGGCAGTGCAACCAGCCGACGTAACTTGGGAATTCTTTCTGATAGAGTTCAGAAAAAAATATATTAGCTGTGTTCATGAAGAGGAACAAAAGAGGAGTGATGATCAGCAAAAGAGGAAATTTGGACAGTCTAGTAATAAGAGACCGAGAGAACAGTTAAGTCAGACATCTGATCAAAGTAGGAGATCCAAACCCAGGCCTATACCCAGAAGAGATCAACCAGAAACACTAGTAGTGAGTGCGCCAGGACAAGCAAGAAAATTTGGCCATTGTAACAAGTGGCATAAAGGTGAATGTAGGGGATTGACTAGAGCCTGTTATAGATGTGGGGCCATAGACCATCGTCTGAAAGATTGTCCTAAGAAGAATTTACCACGGACCCAGATAGAGGTCGTGGAAGGACCAAGTACAATAGTAACACCACTTCCAAATGTTACCCAAGTCGAAGAGGAACAAGAAGCCCCAGATGTGAATTTGAGGTAAAGTATTTCCTTTATGATATGCCTAAGTGTATAATAATAGATTAAAATAAATAAATAAATAAATAGTACCAAATATACAAAAGAAGTAGACAGATGGAGTAATAGAAAGGTAAAAGAATTATCTCAGAACCTAAAACACCCAGTAAATTTCGAGGACGAAATTTAAATTAGAGGGGAAGAGTTGTAACACCCTCTCGGTAGCAACTCCGTACATTCTACTATTTCGGCGACCGGTGTCAGTCCGGACAGCTAGAGCATCTGGAAAAATATTTAAACTAAAGTCAGGAACCATAATTAACTCAAATATTAATAAGAAAAATTTAGGAAAAATTTTTGAAATAAAATACAACCAAGTTAAACGAGCCGGTGCCTAAGCGATGGGTAACCAGAGGGAAGTTGCGGTTCTCGCAACGAGGAGCCCTAGACCAGGGAAAAAATTCATAAAATAATTTTTGGGACTCCAGAGAAGGGTCATTGAGGTTCCTATGGCATTAGAATGCTAAGAAAATATTTAGAAAAATTTTTTAATCGGTACAGACAATTTTGACCCGTTAAGCCAAACGGAGGGCGTTTTGGCCATTTCGCCTTCAGAGACGATTTTTGGCCGACTTGTCCAGTCGAGTAAATAATTATTATGACATAAAATGTAAATAAATATTGCTAAAAATTAAATTGAAAATGAGTAGAGAAGAGAAGAAAAGAAAATGAAAGAAAATGCTAATTATGACATCATATGATGTCATTTAAATTTCCTCCACCAATCACAATTTGTTAAACTCATTAAAAGAGATAAAAGAGATCAAAAATATGAAAAACCAATCTGCATCTTCAACCTTGGGCAGCCTAAAAAACGTTGAGAGAGAGAGAGAGAAGAGGTTCCACCATTAAAGCTCCCTTAAGCTTCATTTCCCACTTCAAACCACCTCAAAACCTTGTCCTCCCTTCACTAAAAATTTCCCTTACCACTAGAGCAAGACTTGGGCAGCAATTAGAAGAAGAGAAAGTGGAAGAAAGTGAGGTGTGAACAAGCTTAGAAAATCACCAAAGAGGTTAGTGCCATAACCTTTGCTTTTACATCTTTTTAATCATGAATTTGAGCTAAGTTAAGTTAAAAATTTGACAAAAATTGAATTAATGAAGCATGGTTATATTCCATGAAGTTTTGGCAGCCTTGACATGAGTTAGGGTTAGGAGAAATCTTTGGTTTAAAGTGACATATTGCTGCCCCTCTTATAAATTATATGATTAGTATAGCAAATTAGGAGTGGGATGCATGAATTGGAGGCTTGGTCAATTGGAATTAGGGTTTTGGGAGTGAAATTTAGACTTGGCTTATGAAGTGGTAAGTGAACATTATAAGGGTCAATTAGTGACCATTTGAGGTAAGTTGACCATAATTTGAAGAGATTTAGAGTAATACAAACTGGATTGGTGGGCTGCCTAATGAGTGCAGCAGGGTGGCTGTGAGTCCAGCCTGTTTGGATTGTCATATCTTTGGCTGTGTAGGTTCAATTGGTGTTTGGCCAATTGGAAATGAAACTAGACATATAATGGCACATTTTTGCGGAAGAAACCATGCCCAAAAGACCAAAGCAAGTGGACCAAAAGTTGGCCCCAATCCGGGTACCCTGTAAGCCAATTCTGCAGAATGACCAAATGAACAGTAACTGCTCATTTGGCCATAACTCACTGTAGAAATGGTCAATTGACCTGAACTTTTTACAGCAACAAGATAAGACATATACAAACAACTTTCATGAAGAAACCTACCCCAAATTATGACCATAATCCAACAAGGCAGTGGCAGTCACTGTTCATGGTACTGTAGATTTGGTAAATTCTGCAGAATTGAAATCCGGCCAGCTATGGTTTTTGGATCATATCTGGAGCTACAAAACTCCAAATGGAGTGATTCAAAAAATGAAATTCAACTAGACAAAATAAGGAACAACTTTCATGTTTACCATTTCCTCAAATTCCCATTGCAACAGGACCCAATGGAACAGTAAAATTGGCTCACAAAAACTGAAAATTCTGCTCTTTTGGTTTTAGGTTTGGAAATGGATTTGGTGGTTAATTCCAACAAGTTTTAAATGTAAAATGTGGTACATTGGGGGTGCTAAAACCAATGTACCTATTTTCTATCCAAAATTCAATATTTTTGTTGACCAATGAGGTGAATAGTGACACCAAAACTTGAAATTCAAAATTTGAAATTAGAAATGCATCTAGGGGACTTTAAATTGCAATTGGCAATTAATACTAGCAAATGTAAAACTCAAAATGTGGGATCTTGGTGTAATTAGAATTAATATATCCATTAAGTATGAAAAAGTCAACATTTTGATTGACTAGTAAGGTGAATAGTAATCTAAATTATTAGTAAATTAAGATGAAAACCTAGAACCAATTCTAAGCTTAAATGCTTAGAATTGTATGACAAATGTAGACTTTGCATCCTAGTCAAAATTGTTAAAAAGGAATTAAGGCCATAAATTTGAAATCCATGAAATGTTTATGGATTACTTGAAACATGAAAAATAAGTCACCTAATTGATGTGAATAGATAGTTAGGGCTTATATGCCCATCACAAATGGAATTCATAAAATATTAGTAACTCAACTTGAAATATAAAATTTGTAATTACATAAGTAGATTCTTGAATGTATAAATGAGAAAGGAAAAATGTTTTGAATACAATGGAACATGTGAACCATTGTTTAGAATTGTGATCAATATGAATAACATAATGAATGAATAAATGAACCATATTAATGTATGAATGAGACATTAGTTCTCATTATTGTAGAGAGGAGAAGTATTTTGAGCACAATAATATAAAAGGATAATTGATGTGAATTGTGATCATATAAATGATCAAATGAATGTATGAATTGTAATTGAAATTTATCATGAAATAATAAACTCATAAAACACAATATATTAATATTTAATGATATTATGTGCCCTTGTATTGCCTAGACATGTGTGTCAGATTGGATAGTTTGGCATGCCAATAGGGTATTGTTTTAGCAGTACTGCGAAAGGCTTTATGCCTATATTCATGGCTTTATGCCCGTATTCATGGCTTTATGCCAACATTTATGGCTTTTATGCCCGATTGTGTTATCATGGCCTTTTTAGCCATACTGACTGCATACGTGGTTGACGTTCTGCGTCCCATGGTATGACGGCCCGAGGCACCACGGCGTCCAGTGCCAACAACCCGTTATCCAGTTTAGTCAGCCTGTCATACGTTACTTGGGCAGTGAAAGTTATTGAAATAAGTTAAGAATATTAGCAATTAAAAATATTAGATATTAAATAAAAGAAATGAGTAAGTTGACTTAAAATAAATTAGAATAGTTATTTATTAAAAAGAATCGAAATGAACTGGACCGATATCAAAATTTACTTATTATGAAATAATTTGAGACAACCTAGAAAGTATTGAGAAAAAGCTAAAAGATTAGCAAGAAAATTATAACACACATAAATATTGCAAATGTGACTTACATGATAATATAAGCATATATTTATTATTTTTAAATCATTTTTCTTTGTACATTATTTCTGTAGATTGGCGAAATAAACACTTTCAAAGAAGACTAAATTAGGATAAAACATATCAAATTTTAGAAACCGCATGTGAAGTATAAATAAATCTTAATTATTTAAATTATGTTTTATTTCTATCTTTATTTGTATATTATTTCCTTGTTATATTATTGCACCACTAAGCAGCAATGCTTAGCGCGATGGAATTGTTTCCTCGCGCAGGTACTGAAGTTAAAGCCCAGCAAATACTAAACAGAGATTTTGGAGATTCGATCTGCAGAGCGTTCAAGGTTGTCACCTCCTCAGCAATGCATGTAGATAGGGCTCACATTAAGCATATCATGTATTTTGTGTATGTTATTTATTTCTTATATTGCAATGTAAATTAGCAAATTGTAATTAATTTGTATATCATGTAAATTAAAGATCTATTTAATTATTGCATATGATGTAAATTAATGAAAATTTGAGAATTTTGCTATAAGAATGGAGCATGAATGAATTTGTACAAATGAGTATAGATTTGAATTACATAATGATTTTTCAAATAATGATATGAGTGTGGAAATGATTATGAAATTGAAATGTATGGATAAGATTTTATTTTAGAAATATTGTTGAATTTCAAACAGGTGAATATTGAAATACGCCAAACGATAATAAAATAGGGGAAACTCCGCTGGTTTCTCCGTCGAAAAATAATTGATATTAAATTAAATGAATTCAAAATTATTTAAGAAAAATAAAGTAAGATAAGTTAGGGTGCTCCTGCACCGAATGTAGCACACTTTGCTCGGCTACACTGTAGTCGGGTGAGGTGGTGTTACACCTACTCCAGCACCGCAGTTTCTTGCTCTGTTTGTACAGCAGATGGCTACGTTTTTCTAGCAAATGGCGTGTAATGTGCCACCCCAAGTTCAGATACAAGCACCTGTAGCACAACCACAGCCCTCAGCTCGGCAGTATGAAAAATTGATGAAATTTGGGGCCATCGAGTTTAAAGTCACTGTGGATTCACTGGAGGCAGAACAGTGGTTGGAAAGAATGGAACGGGTTTTTAGAAAGCTGCAGTGTACTAAAGAATTAAAATTTGAGTATTCAGTATCTCTTCTCCGAGGGGATGCGTATGAATGGTGGAAGACCATCCCCCACAGCCTGGTTGAGCCACCTGTATTAACACAGTCGGACTTTTGAGGAGTTTCGGCGAAGTGGGTTCCCGATGCATATGTGGATATGAAATTACAAGAATTCTTGAGTTTGAAACAAGGGGATCGAACCATAGCAGAGTATGAGAGAGACTTCTCAAGGCTAAGCCACTATGCTGGAAGCTTAGTCTCCACCCCCAGAGATAGATGTAAGAGGTTTGAGTCTGGGTCAAGGTCGAATCTGAGAATGCAAGTTGTGGGTTTTCGACATTAGAATTTCGCTGAGTTGATCTCACAGGCCCTGGAACTAGAAAGGATAGAATCTGAAGGGGCAGTAAAGAAGGGTACACAAGAGAAAGAGAAGACTGAAAAGACTACGGGACAAACATCTGAGAGTGGTTCTGGAAAGAGGAAACAGTTTGGGGGATCCAGCTCCCGTAGATCTGGCAAAGGCAGATTTTCTGGCCAAAGACCACTCCGGTCTGATCAGCAGACCCAGCAGGCAACCCAAGGAGCACTATTAGTACGGCAGTGTGAAACTTATGGTAGAACTCATGGTGGGGTTTGTTTCAAAGCTATCGGTGCATGTTTTAACTGTGGAGGGAGCGGACATTTCGCTAAGGATTGCACTAGTCCGCGCTGGTCTAGACCTTCTGCTACATCTGAAGGATCAGCCCAAGTCTCTGCACCTAGAGGGTCGCAGTTAGCTGCCAGAGGTAGAGGTAGAGGTAGGGGTCCTGGTAACACTCCTGGAAGTCAAAGCACTGTTAACCAGCCAGTACCCAGTGGCACACCAGTCAGAGTGTATACCATGTGTCAGAGGGAGGAGGCTGAAATATCAGATGTTGTAGCTGGTAATTTTTCCATCCTTGACCAAGATGTACATGTGTTATTTGATCCTGGCTCCACACATTCGTATGTTAGCGCTAGTGTGATGTGTTCTACTGCTATTCAGTGTGTACCAATGGACTATGATGTGCTAGTAACTAGTCCATTAAGCCAGGAGGTCAGGGTAAATAGGCTATATAGGGACACACTTTTCTATCTGATTTAATTGAAATGCCCTTCAGAGATTATGACATTATCTTGGGCATGGATTGGTTAGCCAGGCATCATGCAATGATTGACTGTAGACTGAAGATAGTCACTTTTTGTCTTCCTCAGTATGCTGATGTAGTAATTCATGGGGAGAGGTAGCTATTGCCTTCAAACATCATTTCAGCTGCACTGGCCAAAAAAATGATTAGGAAAGGGTGTGAGGCGTACTTAGCACATGTGATAGACACCCAAACGAGGAATCCAGCACTGAGGGAAATTCCTACTATATGTGACTTTCCGGATGTGTTTCCTGATGAATTGCCAGGATTACCTCCAGAAAAAGAAGTGCAGTTTGAAATTGATATTATGCCTGGTGTGAACCCAATCTCCATAATGCCATACAGAATAGCACCAGCAGAACTAAAAGAATTGAAAGTACAGTTGCAAGAGCTGTTTGATAAGGGCTTTATCCGCCCTAGTGTGTCACCTTGGGGAATGCCAGTATTGTTTGTAAAGAAGAAGGATGGCACTCTCCGGTTATGCATTGACTATCGGCAGTTGAATAAAGTGATAATAAAGAACAGATACCCATTCCCCCGCATTGATGACTTATTTGATCAGTTGAGGGGTGCAACTGTGTTCTCCAAAATTGACCTGAGATCAGGTTATTATCAGCTGAGAGTAAAAGAGTAGAGTATTTCTAAAACTGCCTTCAGAACCTGCTATGGCCATTATGAGTTCTTGGTCATGCCATTCGGGTTAACTAATGCTCCGGCTGCTTTTATGGAGCTGATGAACACTATCTTCAGACCATACCTCGACCAGTTTGTTGTGGTATTTATTGATGATATATTGGTCTATTCAAGGAATGTAGAAGAGCATGATAGACATCTGCGGATGGTACTGCAGACTTTTAGGGAGAAACAGCTATATGCCAAATTGTCGAAATGTGAATTTTGGCTGAAGGAGATATCCTTTTTGGGGCACATAGTATCAACAGAGGGTATTAAGGGAGATCCTAGCAAGATTGAAGCTGTCCTTAATTGGAAGCCACCTAGAAATGTTACAGAGATTCGCAGTTTTCTGGGGTTAGCTGGATACTACCGTAGATTTGTGAAGGGATTTTCCATGTTGGCATCTCCATTGACCAAGCTGCTTAGAAAAGATGTGAAATTTCAGTGGACGGACAAATGCCAGCAAAGTTTTGATGAATTGAAAAGATGTTTGACTGAGGCTCCAGTCCTAACTTTACCTACACCGGGTAAAGAATATACAGTTTATAGTGATGTTTCTCACAATGGGTTAGGCTGTGTATTGATGCAAGATCGAAATGTCATTGCCTATGCATCACGCCAGCTAAAACTGCATGAGAGGAATTATCCAACACATGACTTAGAGCTTGCAGCTATTGTGTTTGCTTTTAAGATGTGGAGACATTATTTGTATGGGGAGAAGTGCTACATCTACACAGATCATAAGAGTTTGAAGTATTTGGGCACCCAGAAAGAGTTGAATTTGAGACAGAGGAGATGGTTAGAGTTGATAAAAGACTATGATTGTCTAATAGACTATCAGCCAGGGAAAGCTAATGTTGTGGCTGTCGCCTTAAGTCGCAAGACTATGGCAAGTCTACGGGTTACTCCTTTGTCTTTGGTGCATGAGTTAAGGTCACTGCATGCCAGCTTAGAGATTAATGATAATGGGCAGACGGCAGTTGCATGGCATGTACGGCCAGTGTTGATTGATCAGATCAAAATGGCTGCTCAGAATCATGAAAGGTATCAAAAGTTATTAAAAGAAGTCCAGCAGGGCAAGAAACCAGAATTCTCAATCAGAGATGATGGTTTACTATTACACCAGGACAGAATGTGTGTTCTTAATGATGTTGATTTGAGGCAGATCATTTTGAAGGAAGCACATGAGTCTCCTTTTTCCATGCACCCTGGTGGTACAAAAATGTATAGAGGGCTAAAGGAGCATTATTGGTGGATGGGTATGAAAAGAGATGTGGTAGAGTTTGTATCCAAATGCCTAACTTGTCAGCAAGTAAAGGCAGAGCATCAAGTACCCACTAGGTTGTTACATCCACTACCAATGCCAGAATGGAAATGGGAAAGAATAACGATGGATTTTGTAATGGGACTTTTGAGGACACAGAAGAGTCATGATGTAGTATAGGTCATTGTTGACAGACTGACTAAGTCTGCTCATTTTTTGCCAATCTGAATGGACTACAGTTTAGACAGATTAGCCAGGTTGTACATCGATGAGATTGTGAGACTTCATGGAGTGCCAGTATCCATTGTATCAGACAGAGATCCTAAGTTCACTTCTAGATTCTGGGGTAGTCTTCAGAGAGCCCTAGGAACTAGATTGAACTTCGATCGCATTCCACCCACGCATGCATGGCCACCGAGAGAGTAATTCTGATCTTGGAGGACATGCTACGGGCTTGTGTGATGGAGTTTGAGGGTAGTTGGGATACACACTTGCCTTTGATTGAGTTTGCTTATAATAACAGCTACCAATCAAGCAATGGGATGCCTCCATATGAAGCTTTGTATGGCAAAAAATGTAGAACCTCGTTGTGTTGGGATGACATGGGTGAAAGAAAAATGATTGGACCCAAAATTGTTCAACAGACTGAAGAAAAAATCAGGGTGATCAGAGATCGACTTAAAACTGCATCAGACCGTCAGAAGTCCTATATTGATTTGAAAAGAAGGGATGTTGAGTATGCAGTGGGTGAGAAAATTTTCCTCAAGCTTTCTCATTAGAAGAGGATTATGAGATTCAGCAGAAAGAGGAAACTAAGTCCTCATTTTATCGGGCCATATGAGGTTCTGGAAAGAGTGGGTCCTTTGGCATATCATTTAGCACTACCTCCAGAGTTGGAGAAGATACATAATGTCTTCCATGTGTCTATGTTGAGGAGGTATCGATCAGACCCATCACATGTACTACCAGTAGAAGAAATTGAAGTGAATCCAGACCTCACATATGAGGAAGAACCCATAAAGATTCTAGCTTATGAGGTGAAGCAGCTACGGAACAAGCAGATACCATTGGAAAAAGTGCTATGGAACCATCATTCGGGCCAAGAAGCTACTTGGGAACGAGAGGAGGACATGAGGAGACAACACCCACAACTGTTCAGAGATTGATACCAAGTAAAATTTCGAGACGAAATTTATTTTAAGGGGGGGGGGGGGGGAGGGGGGGGAGAATTGTAACACCCCTATTGGTATAGCCTGGTATATTTCACTGTTCCAGTGACCGGAGTCGGTCCGGACAATTAAGGGGAATAGAACCACACTTAAGTCAATTAGAGAAGCCATAAACACAAATAATTAGCAATGTTCAATTAGTTAAGTATAAATAAGAAAAACAGAACATAAGAGGTTAAATGAGCCGAGAGTCACAGCGATGGGTGACCTTCTCGGGAACGACTGCGAAGTCATTTTAAACTCAAATTTCGAACCATAAAATGTGACACTGCAGTCCTTAGGACCCTTATGAACACAGTGGAAAAGTGAAAATCATGAAAAAGGACTGTTAAGTCAGTCAAATAATTAGGTTAGGGAGCCAGAAGAAATATTGAATTATTTGCAAACCGGGATGAACTGGCGAGGGGTAATTTGGTCAATTGACCCCGAGAGCTGACTCCTGACCTAACTTTCAAATAAAATCGGAGAAAAGAAAATTTAGGAGTCGGGAATTAAATTAAAGAACTAATAGAAAAATAAATTAAAAAAAAAGAAAAAAGAAAAAAAAAGTGTAGGGAGATGACATCATGCATGACATCATGCATGATGTCATAAAAGTAATAATTAATAAATTAAATTAAGTGGGATTTTGGGGTCTTCCATAGGACAAAATAAATAAAGAAAGGAAAAGGAAAAAAAAATAAATTTCATTATCTTCTTCCCTAGCTGCCGCCTCTCTCTCCCAGCTCTCTCTCAAACTTTTCCTCTATGAAAGCTTACTTTTAAGCTTCCTAAATATTAATCCCACCATAAATCGTTTGATTTTCTTGAAGAAAAATTATAAACAAATCTTGGAAGGAAGATTAGAAGGAGAAGAATTGAAGAAAATTGAGAGGAAGTGAAGATCAAAGACTTCATTTAAGCTGAAAAAGACTTGGAAACTCGGAGAGACTGAGTCAAGGCCTAGAGGCGACTCACGTCAGGTCTGTGCACAGTAATTTTTGTTTAAATATATGATTCTTGAAAATTTGATTTTTTTTTGAGTTGATTATGAATTGTGTTGCCATTTATGATTGTGAATATGACTTTGAAAATTTACCAGATTTCTCATAAATTATTTGAATAAATTGTTTTGAATTGATTTTGTGTTCACACTTAGCATGACAGTATCACATTATCCCTCCTCCATTTATGGGGTTGAGATCGTTCATTTTTCTCCCTCTCTGGCTTACCAGTTGAGGTCGAGATCGGATGAGTACTCATTAGCTAGCTAGCCACCTCCCTCA
This sequence comes from Hevea brasiliensis, assembly GCF_030052815.1. Taxonomy (NCBI): domain Eukaryota; kingdom Viridiplantae; phylum Streptophyta; class Magnoliopsida; order Malpighiales; family Euphorbiaceae; genus Hevea; species Hevea brasiliensis. The sequence goes on along the minus strand of NC_079494.1, from coordinate 88,358,897 downwards.
TTGATTTCAATTAGTGAGGTTGTAGATTTCTTTGTCATGGTGTACAACACGGCATTGATAAAAAATTTTGTGTTATGGCTTAAGTTGGGTATGATTTTGGCAACACTATGTTTATTAAATTATTTGATTAAATTGTGTTATTCTAAGTTTTGATAATTGTGAAATGTGACTGAGAAATAATTAAATTGTGTTTTGGCAATGAATGATTTATGTATTGTATTTCAAATTTTTATTGTGCACCACTGAGTATTTTTATACTCAGCGATAGCTTATTTTGCTGTCGCAGATAAGAGCAAGGAAAAAGCAGCAGAGTGAGCTGCTATTGAATTGAGGACTACATCGGTCTTTTTATACGGGTATTATTTTATACCCTCATAGTTAATTTTGATGTAAATATAGAAATGTTATATATATCAATGTAAAGTTGAGCAGTTGTAAAATAAATTGTAATAATATTATTTTTGTATTTCCTTCTGTAAATTAATATTTGTGCTTGTGAATTTCATACTCTATGCCTTGTGAATGAAGTTAGTAAATATTTTGAGAGGATAAATTTTGATTTGGATTGTGGAATTATTTTGAAGTGAATTGAATTGAATTGATTTGAGATTTATTAGAGGTTGGGAGCTGAGAAAATTATTGGAAGTGCTTTTTTTTAGGTATTTGAAGAACTGTTTTCTCCAAATACAAACTAAACTCTGTCAAAATATTTATAAAATTTGCGGCAAAATTTAAAATGGACAAAAATTTTTACTAGTATTTAAACTTTGAATAAATGGTTTTTAATTCCTACCAAAATGCTCACCACTCCCAAAATGTAAGAAAATTGTTTTAAAATCCCTTGTAATGTACTTAATGAATTATCGGTAGGTGAAGTTCGGTAGTTCATTAGGTATTCTACGAGATCATGTCATGCCTTACAGAGGGGTGAGGTGTGACAAGACCAATATGATTAGATTTAATTCTTTTATTTTCTTTGGGATGTAATAATTAATTTTATTTATAGAGACATGTAATATAAGTGTTATATTACTTAGGATGTAATTTCATTTGTTTAAGGACTCTAAAGTCCATATTTTGTAAACTCACCTTGGTATGCCAAGGGTTACTTTGTAATTGGATTACAAAAGGGATGAGGAGATCAAGAACATTGGTGGGACCAGTGGGAGCACATCAAGATCAAGGGTTGATTATGTATTCCTTCAGCATCTCTTACAATAGAATAGATGAAATGCACCCAAGAAATGCCTTAATTCAATTCTTGGTGGCTCAAAATTGAATCCCTTAGAAAGTTCGTGATCATGCCATTTTATTTAATTGTTCATATATGCATGAGATATGTATGAATGGATGCTTGTATGTGATATATGCATGCCAAACGTATAATGTGCAAAGTGTGTAACACCCCTATTTGCATAGCCTAGTATATTTCATTGTTCCGATAACTGGTGTCGATCCGGACAACTAAGAGGATTAGAACCACATCTAAGACACCCAGATAAGCCTTGAACACAAATAATTAGTAATTGTCAAATAGTTAAGTATAAATAAGAAAAACAGAACACAAAAAGTTAAATAAGTCGAGAGTCACAGCGATGGGTGACCTTCTCGGGAAGGACTGTGATGTCAATTTAAACTCAAATTTCGAATCATAAAATGTGACGCTGCGGTCCTTAGGACTATTATGAACATAGTGGAAAAGAAAAAATCACAAAAAAAAAAAAAAAAAACTGTTAAGTAGGTCAAATAATTAGGTCAGAGATCCGGAAGAAATATTGAATTACTTGCAAACTGGATTTAACCGGCGAGGGGCAATTTGGTCAATTTACCCCTAGAGCAGACTCCTGACCTAACTGTCCAATAAAATCGAAGAAACGAAAATGTTAGAAGCGATAATTAAATTAAAGAACTAAGGAAAAATAAATGAAAAAAAAAAGAAAAGAAAAAAAAAGAGAAAAGAAAAAGATTATTACATCATGGATGACATCAATTATGATGTCATAATTGAATTTATTTTTCCTACCAAATTTGACTAAGTTAAAATCTATTAATTATGATAAAATAACATAAAAAATAGAAACTATCATCTTCTTCCCTCACCCAAAAGCCGAACCCTCTCTCTCCCTCTCATCTCCATGCTTGTCCACCATGGAAGCTTGCACTCAAGCTTGAAATCCCTCACTTAACCTTAATATTTCCCATAAATACCTCATAAAAGTTTGTTACCTCAACTTAAGAAAGGGATTGAAGAAGAAAGAAAGAAGGAAGAGAGAAGAACTTGGTGGAGTGAACTCCAAAGTTGAGGTAAGGAATTAAATTGACATTTTTAGTTTAAAATACATGTTATGAGTCAAATTAACTTAGATTTCAACTTTAAAATCAAAAGAAAATATGGTTGAGGGACCAAACATAAATTTTGGCCAACCTTAGTTAGAGTTTGAAATGAGTGAATTTGATGCATTTGAATGGTTGCTTAGGTTGAATTATGTATGTAAACTATGGATAGATGTTTAAAATGCATTAGATTTGAATTTTATGAATTAGGGTTCTTGGCACCTAGGGTTTAGGGAGAAAATTTTGAGAATTAGCCAAATGATGTAGTTAACCTTATTTGAGTTGAGTAATGGTCAAGTGTAACCATTTGAGGTGTGTATGAAGTGTTGGAACTAAGTTTAAATTTGGATTGGTTATGGTCATTCTGTAGGCGGCATGACCTAGGTCCCTTTTAGGGACCAAAACTAAAAATTTACCAACCCAATTGGTGTGAGGCCAATTGGGAATGAAACTGGACACAAAATGGCACATTTTTCATTTAGGAATTATGCCCAAAAAGTGATCATTACTTAGTGAACAAATTGGCCAAATCTGGATTAGGAAAATTGACCTGTACAAAATGACTAAATGAACAGTAGTTACATAAATGACCATAACTTGGTCTAGGAAGGCCCAAATGACCTGAAATTTTACTAGTAGAAAGCTGAGACATTGTGCTACAACTTTCATGAAGAAAAAAAACCCAAATTTTGACCATAACCTTTTTGAAAATCCACCTGCAGTCAACCACAAAAATTGCTAAAACCCAGAATTTGCCCAAAATTCTGGGTAAAAACCAAATCCGGCCAGCCATGTTCAAATGGCTATAACTTGGAGCGATTCAAAAAGGAAAATAAAGTTAAGACAATAAGGAACAACTTCTATGAAGAAACCTTAGCCAAATTCTAATAGCAACATGACCAATGGAACAGTACAAAACAGGACACCAAAACTGAAATTTTGAAATTTGTGCCTAAAAGACTTAAGATTTGAGAAAACAACTAAAACAAAAAAATTAGGTAACCAAAATGTGGTATGTGGGTGAAATTGGAATTCCCATACCTATTAAGCATTAAAAAGTCAGCAAATCGACTTAAATAGTGTCGTGAATGGTAACTCCAAAATACAAATTTTAAAGAATGTCATGTTTAGCATATTAAAACTAGGAATAAGTAGATTTGAATTCATTTTTGGACTTATGATAAATTGTGATATTGAAAAACTATGAAATTGTGTGTTTCAGTTGAAAAGAATATCGGGAAAGAACCCGAAGCATCGAGTCAAGGCCAAAAGATGACTCGTATAAGGTTTGTGCACAACATTAATATTCTTTAAAATTCATTTGCAAAGTGCATAAAATGAATTACTTATATTGCAAAATGTTAAATTGTTGAAAGTTTACTTGTATGTGTTTGAAATGGCAATAAATTTTTGATAAATTGCTAAGATAGTTTTGAAACCACAGTGTCATGACCATATATTTGAATGCCTCACTAGCATGACTAGTGGGGAAAATTAGTTTTGAATTTTGATTCCTTCTCTAGCTAAAGTGTTGAGGTGTGTGCCAGTAGAAGAAGAAATTGAATGGATATCCATATATTTGAGCTAGCTAGCCTTGTGATGTGATTTCTCATAAGCCTCTGGCTATTGAGATGATTATTATTTTGCATGGCATGATATAATTGTGTGTTTTTATGAAATTTGTTTGAGACTTTCGAAATGAAATTATTTGGATTAAAAGCTTATAAATCATGTTTTGTATTTATTGTTCATATTCAGTTCAATTTTTGAATAATTATGATTTAAATTATGCATAAAGGTTATTTTAGTATGTTGTGCACTACTGAGTCATAGTACTCCGCGATGGCTGTTATTGCTGTCGCAGATATAGAAACTAGGGGAACAGCAGAGTGAGCTGCTGAGGATCGTAGAGCCACCTTTCCTGAAGTTTTGTCGGGTATAAATTTATACCTTGAATGTAATGTTTATTTTGATGTTTGTAAATGTATGTACATGTAATAACTGGTCATGAGCAGTTATATAGAGCTTGTAATAATAGTATTTTGGATTTGTTAATGTAAAGTTTGGTTGATTAATGTAAAGTGAATTTACTATAATGAAAAATGAATGGAATTACTGAGTACTGTTTTTTTTATGACAACTGAGTTGGGAATTATCGATTTGAATTTTGAAGTTTGAAAAATTATGTTGAGTTGTGTTGAAGTAGTAGTGAGTTTGATGAAAAAGAATTATTGGAAGTGTTTTTCTTAAAATATAGACGGTACTCTACCGAAATTTTTCTAAACTTTGCGTAAAAATAAAATGGATAAAAATTTGAACTAGTTTTTAAACTTATTTTAAAAATAAGAAAATGCTCACCACTTTTAAAAAGTAAGAAAATGGTTTTAAAATCCTTTGTAGAGTACTTAATTAGTTATCGGTAGGTGAAGTTCGGTAGTTCATTAGGTATTCTACGGGATCATGTTATGCCTTACAGAGGGGTAAGGTGTAACAAAGTGAGACCTTAATAGTAATTATGTTGACCACAAAATCTTCCAATTAAATGATTAAATTGGTAATGGTATAATTATGGTAATTATATAATGGCTCTCCACTAGGGAAATTAAATTTGGAAATTTTAGACACTTAGATTGTCAGCTATGGATACATAGGGATAGTTTTTGTGGTCTAAGAGATTTTCTAAATTTAATTGTTAAAGGATGTGATGTTGTGAGTGTTAGTAGTATGCCCTAGAGCATATCATTTTGTATGTGTCTTGTACATGTTTTTATTAAGAAAAGGCATTTTCACTTTTCCGTTTACATAATATATTTATGTGTAAAATAAAAGTTCCATTGATATTTTGTTAGAAATTGTATTCTTAAGTTGTTAAGAATATGAGTGACAGTATTTCTAGTACAAAGTATCATAAATAGGTTCACAATCGAGGATACTTCACAATAAGGACATGACTTATCCAGAAAGATTGTATTCATGCTTGTTCTCAAGTTATTTATGTGAGATATAAATAAGATAGAATGGTGAGTCACATGCCATATAACAAATATGATAGGCACTTATACATGATAAGTAGGTTGAACCAGTGACACTTATGACAAGCACATGGAGTTTACTCTTGTCAATGCATTATCATAAATCATATCAGTGCATATAATCTTTAGACCTAAGATAGCATAGTTATCTTGTATATAGGTGGTTTGAGTTTGATACTGCTTTCATACTTGTACTGTGTATGGGTGTATGGGCATGCGTTGGCTCCTACTAGTTATATATGAAGGTAGGTGTTGATCAAGATGGAATATGTTCCTCTAAGTAAATAGGGATAAAATCCTATGTTCATTTAATTGTTTTTAAAGGAGAGATATATTTAATCAGAAAAGAGTTTCTGATGAGAAAAATCTTTTAATCAAGAACTAAAATTGAAAGAGAACATAATATTCATAGCAAATGGAGTTTGACATAAACCATGACTCCAGCTCGAATTGAGTTTTTGTAACAGGGAGATTCTAGTGCATGGTAACATATGATTATAGGTTCATTTAAGGTAAACCTTATTACTGATTGGGTGGCCATGGCATGCTTTGCTTGGTGTTAACCATGATCTATGAGGTGCATAAAATGGTTTAGAGAAATCATTTATGGTAAGAAAGAGTTCTGATGATATTAAGAGTTGATATCATATCTCATTGCCAATTAGTGATGAGCCTAGTAAGTCACACACATACACAAGTAATCACCAAATTAAATATGATTTAATTAATTAATTAAAGAGTTTAATTGATTAATTAAATAGGTTTGGTTCGTAATTAGATTGCAAAGTCCCTAGCATGGCTTGAAACCAAATCTAGATTATTGGATGTATAGTATAAATTAAATTTATATTTAAAGTGTTTAAATATGAATTTAATTAATGACAAATGAATTAATAGAGATTAATTAATTAATTAATTTATAGTTGATATAAATTGATTAAAAGAAAAGAAATAATTATTGTAATGATCGGGCTCCAACCACTAGAGGAACTGTCCGCTTTGGCCATATGCCTCACGGTTTTGTCCCATAGGTGGAATGGAGAACTTCCCAGGAGGTCACCCATCCTAGGATTTCTCTCAAGCGAGCACGCTTAACCCTGGAGTTCTTTCAACTCTCCAGGCTATTCCACCAAAAGGCGCCTCTAGTGATTATTTTCTCCATTTTATATATCATTACTTTTTGAACCCAAGACCATCTCCGTGCTTTGCCGATGTGGGATTTGCCTAAAACTCTTAGGCAAATCCCACATCGGCAAAGCACGGAGATGGTCTTGGGTTCAAAAAGTAATGATATATAAAATGGAGAAAATAATCACTAGAGGCGATCCCACATCGGCAAAGCACGGAGATGGTCTTAGGTTCAAAAAGTAATGATATATAAAATGGAGAAAATAATCACTAGAGGCGCCTTTTGGTGGAATGGCCTGGAGAGTTGAAAGAACTCCAGGGTTAAGTGTGCTCGCTTGAGAGAAATCCTAGGATGGGTGACCTCCTGGGAAGTTCTCCATTCCACCTATGGGACAAAACCGTGAGGCATATGGCCAAAGCGGACAATTTCTCTAGTGGTTGTAGCCCGATCGTTACAATTATTTTGGGTTGAGAACTCAAAATTAAGACATAGGGGCATTTTGGTCATTTCACAGGGTGACATATGGCACCATGAGATGGTGACACATGACACTATACATAAGCTTGCCAAATGTCTTTTAATTGTATAAGATGATTAAAATTAAGATTAAATATAGGTTTGACACTTGGCACAATGTGATTGAGTCAATTAAACCTAGAGCCAATCAGAAGGTGACATGTGGCAAGGGTTTTAAGTGGTGACCCAGCTATATAAGTGTTGTTATGAAAATAAAAATGACAATCAGCTGCTGCCTCCTTTGTGCCGCCACCCTTGAGGCTCCCATTCTCTCTTCTTGTTCATCTCTTATCAATTCCAAGAGATTAGCAAACAATCTCTTGAATTAAAAATACTAGAAATCGTTTCTAGTGTCCTGTTTACATCTTTAATCTCTTAAAAGGTAAAACTTGATTTTCTAATTCATAGAAAAAACTTTAAAAGCTGTTCAAGGGCTGCCATAGGTGATCTTGGCATGGACAAGCTAGAGAGACAACATCTAGTGTCCTAAAGACGCATCCCAAAGGTACAAATACGTTGCAGTGCATCAAGAGGTTAGTGTATTTGTTCTTGATTTAATCTAGGGTTCTAAAAATATCTGATTAATTCTAAAATCTTAAATGGCAAATAGAGATCCAAAAACATATTAAAAGAGATTTAATATGTTGTTTATCATTGAAATCAAATAGATAAAAATAAATCTTGCATGATGCATGTGACCCTAGGTGAAAACTTTTGAATTCAATGGTATAAACTTGTATTTTTCATGCTTTTGCTCCTTCAATTGGTATCAGAGCCACTACATTTGCCATTTAGATTGTTGATTATATGATTTAATTGTGTAATTTGATCATGAGATGATATATCCATTGCTAGTTGTAATGGATGTGTGGCGGCATGCTTGATGAACTCCAACATGGTGCGCATGGTTTGGGAAGATCATGGTGCGCATGGTTGTTATTAAATTTTGCAATTGTTGCATGATCAAAGGTTCATCAGATGACTAATTAAAATGTTTAATCAGGAGTTTTAATCACACAATTAAATTTTGGTTCAAATCAGAATTTTAAAAATTGTTTGAATATGATTCAAATCTGAATTTTAAAAGTTTTTTGAATGTGATTCAAATATGAATTTTTAAAGTTGTTTGAATCATATTCAAATCTGAATTTTTAAAGTTGTTTGAATAATATTCAAATCTGAATTTTTAAAAATTATTTGAATGTGATTCAAATCTGATTTTTAAAAATTGTTTGAATGTGATTCAAATCTGAATTTTTAAATTTGTTTGAATGTGATTCAAATCTAAATTTTTAAATTTGTTTGAATCATATTCAAATCTGGATTTTTAAGTTGAATATGAGATATTCAATTTAATTTAAGTATGTATGTTTATTTAATTGTTAAATAGTGATATGCATGATGGATGATCATGGACTATAAAGACCAATGTGATTGGATTTATTTCTTTAATATTTCTTTGGGATTGTAAATTAAATAATTTATTTTAATTTATTTTGGGCATGTATTATTAAGGTTGTAATAATTTTGGATTGTAATTTTATTTATTTAAGTTCTTGTAAATTCGCCTTGGTATGCCAAGGATTACTATGTAATTGGATTGTAAGAAGATCAAGGAAGTCAAGAGCATTGGTGGGACCAGTGGGAGGAATTCAATATCCAGTGTTGATTATGTACTCCTTCAGCAACTCTTGTAATATGAATGAATGAAATGCACCTAGGAATACCCTGATTCAATTCTTGGTGGCTCAGAATTAAATCTCTTAGAATGTTTATGATCATACCATATTTATTTATTGTCCATGAATGCGTGAGATGTATGTGAATGTATGCAGTATATGATATATGCATGCTAAATGGATAATGTACAAAGTGAGATCTTAATAGTAATTAGGATGACCATAAGTAAAGTAATTATAACATGGGCCCTCCATTGAGGTAATTATTTTAAGAAATTTTAAATAGTTACATAAGATGCAATTAATTTAAGAGATATTCTCAAGAATAATTGTTAAGCATGAGATGTTATAAATATGTAAATGGTTTGGTGGCCAATATTGGATGTACCTGAGGATATTAAAATTATTTGCATAATTAGTGGCTCAATGGGATCAACATAACTAATGCAAGATAAGTCAATAATGGATGTACCTGAGACTTTAAGCATTAGGGGCTAGGTAAAAGATTGAACCTCACATGAGATGTGATGGGCAAGGAGTTGCTCACTTATAGTTTATTGTAATTCCAATAATGGATGTACCTGAGGATGATCAATAGAATTATAAGAATTCAATCACCCACTAGAAATCCATCCAACTAGGATTTCCGTTTTCTACTTTGGAAGTGTAGGATTCGCTAAGTTAGTGAGAGGACCAATTTGATTAAAAGACTATAATCATTTTGGTTAATTACATGATATATTTACTAATTAATATGGTTATTTTTTTTAGTTAATTTTTTGATAATAATGAGCACAGAACAACCACCACCATCCAATATCCTTGTAAGCATACTTGATCGCAATAGGTTGACAGGACCTAATCTGTCTGATTGGCTAAAAATTTTGAAACTTGTCCTGAACCTTGAACATATAGGATATGTTCTAGACTCAAATGTTCCTGGTCCCTTACCTCCAGAGGCCACCCAAGAGGAATATGAAACTTTGGGCAAGTGGAAGGAGCATGATATGAGAGCTAAGTGTTACATGCTTGCTTCTATGAGTAATGAGTTACAAAAGCAGCATGAGAACATGCAGAGTGGGAGTGAGATCGTCCTTCACCTACAAAGTTGTATGGTGAGCACAGCAGGAAGGCTAGGTATGAGATATCTAGGTAGCTGTTCCGCATAAGAATGTCTGAGGGACAGAATGTTGGGGATCATGTCCACAAGATGATTCGGCTAATTAAGTAGCTAGAACATCTTAACTTTAACATGGATTTCCAATTGCAGACGGATTTGATCCTTCAGTCCTTTCTTGAGTCTTTTGGGAATTTTGTAACAAATTTCCATATGACTAAATAGGAATGCACATTGGCTGGTTTACTCAACATGCTGGTTATTGCCCAAAAGAATATGCTGGGCAATAAAGGAAAAGAAGTAGCTTTGACTACATCTTCTTCTGTTGGAAAGTCTATTAAGAAGAAGGGCAATAAGAAAAAGAAACCTCAGATTCCTGGTCCTTCCAAAAAAATAAGCTAAACAGAAAGGGAAGACTAAAGCTGACAATGGCAAGAGGAAAGTATTTCCACTGCCATAATGATGTGCACAGAAATAGGAACTGCCCAGAGTATAGCCAATAATAGAAGCTTACACTAATGAGATATTAGACTCCGGGTTGGCAAAAGCTCAACTGTTGAAACCTTAGCCACATGATCTAAATCTTTATATATGTGTGGACATGTTTTGTATTTAAATAAGGTTATGCATGTACTTAATGCCTTTTAAGAACATCATTTCTATATCTAGTTTGACTAGAGAGAGTTATGAATTTCAGTTCATAAATGATGTTTGCAATATTTATTTTGGAAATAAATATGTTGGTTTGGATTATATGCATGATGGACTTTATTATTTAGATAATAATGTTAAACACAAATTTAATGCAAGCAATCTAAAAGAATGTAATGCCATGATCAAGATCAACTCAAGTTCAAAATATATTTGGCACTTAAGGTTAGATCATGTTGCAGAAGATAGGATTGCAAAGCGGGGGAAAATGAGGATTTTATCCTCATTGGGTTTTGGACCTACTCCAACTTGTGAATCCTGCCTTCAGAGCAAAATGACTAGATCGCCCTTTGTTGGACAAGGACTAATGTTAGTAGTATGCCCTAGAGCATATCATTTAGTATGTATCTTGTACATATTTTTATTAATAAAAGGCATTTCTACTTTTCCGTTTACATAATATATTTATGTGTAATAGAAAAGGTCCATTGATATTTTGTTAGAAATATTCTTCTTAAGTTGTTAAGAATATGAGTGACAATATTTATAGCACAAAGTATCATAAATAGGTTCACAATCAAGGATACTTCATAATAAGGACATGACTCATCCAGAAAGATTGTATTCATATTTGTTCCTAAGTTATTTATATGAGATATAAATAAGATGGAATGGTGAGTCTCATGCCATATAACAAACATGATAGGCACTTATAAATGATAAGTAGGCCGAACCAGTGACACTTATGACAAGCACATGGAGTTTACTCTTGTCAATGTTTTGTCATAAATCATATCAGTGCATATAATCTTTAGACCTGAGATAGCACAGTTATCTTGTATATAGGTAGTTTGAGTTTAATATTGCTTTCATACTTGTACTATGTATGGGTATATGGGCATCTGTTGGCTCCTACTAGTTATATATGGAGGTAGGTGTTGATCAAGATGGAATCTATTCCTCTAAGTAAATAGAGATAAAATCCTATGTTCATTTAATTGTTCTTGATGTTTCAAGTTCCTGGCCAGGACAGATAGATTTATTTAGAAAAGAGTTTCTGATGAAAAAATCTTTTTAATCAAGAACTGGAATTAAAAGAGAACATAATATTCATAGCAAATGGAGTTTGACATAAACCTTGACTCCAGCTTGAGTTGGGATTTTGTAACAGAGAGATTCTAGTGCATGGTAACATATGATTATAGGTTCATTTAAGGTAAACCTTATTACTAATTGGGTGGCCATGGCATGCTATGCTAGGTGTTAACCATGGTCTATGAGGTTCATAAAATGATTTAGAGAAATCATTTATGGTAAGAAAGAGTTATGATGATATTAAGAGTTGATATCATGTTTCATTGCCAATTAGTGATGAGCCTAGTAAGTCACACACATACACAAGTTATCACCTATTTAAATATGATTTAATTAATTAATTAAAGACTTTAATTGATTAATTAAATAGGTTTGGTTTGCAATTAAATTGCAAAGTCCCTAGCATGGCTTGAAACCAAATCTAGATTATTGGATGTATAGTATAAGTTAAATTTATATTTAAAGTGTTTAAATGTGAATTTAATTAATGAGAAATTAATTTATAGAGATTAATTAATTAATTTATATTTGATACAAATTAGAATAAGAAAAATAATTATTTTGGGTTAAGAACTCAAAATTAAGACACAGGGACATTTTGGTAATTTCACAGTGTGACATGTGGCACCATGAGATGGTGACACTTGGGATTACACATAAGTTTGCCAAGTGTTTTTTAATCATGTAAGATGATTAAAATCAATATTAAATATAGGTTTGACACTTGGCACAATGTGATTGGGTCACTTAAACCTAGAGCTAATTAAAGGGTGACATGTCGCAAGGGTTTAATGTGTTAACCTAGCTATATAAGTGTTGTTATGAAAAAGAAAAATAACCAGCAGCCACTACTCTCCTTTGTCACGCCATTTTGAGGCTCTCTATCTATTCTTCTTCATCTCTCATCAATTCAAAGAGATTAGCCATCAATCTCTTGAATTAAGAACACTAGAAATTGTTTCTAGTGCCCTGTTTACATCTCTAATCTCTTAAAAGGTAGAACTTGAATTTCTAATTAATAGAAAAAGCTTTAGAAGCTGTTCAAGGGCTACCATAGGTGTTCTTGGTGTGGACAAGCTAGAAGGACAACATTTGGTGTCCTAAAGATAAATCTCAAAGGCGCAATCACGCTGCAGTACATCAAGAGGTTAGTGTAATCATTCTTGATTTAATCTAGGGTTCTAAAATTAATTTGATCAATTTTAAAATCTTAAATGGCAAATACAGATCAAAAAACATATTAAAAGAGTTTTAATATATCGTTTATCATTGAAATCAAATAGATAAAAATAAATCTTGCATCATGCATGTAACCCTAGGTGAAAAATTTTGAATTCAATGGTATAAACTTGTGTTTTTCACGCTTCCGTTCTTTCAACTAAAAGCTGAAAATATTTTGGAGCTAATACAAAGTGATGTATGTGGTCCATTTAAAGAAATGGCTAGAGGTGGTTTTCATTACTTTATTACCTTTACTGATGATAAATCAAGGTTTGGGTATTTGTATTTGATGAAATACAAACATGAATCCTTTGAAAAGTTCAAAGAATTTAAATCTGAAGTAGAAAATCAAATAGGAAAGAGTATTAAAGCTCTTCGATCAGATCGTAGAGGTGAATACTTGAGTACTGAATTTGATGAATACTTGAGAGAGCATGGCATTGTTTCCCAATTGACTCCTCTAGGAACACCACAGCTGAATGGTATATCTGAAAGGAGAAATCATACCCTATTGGATATGGTACGTACTATGATGAGCTATACTGATATGCCAATCTCCTTTTGGGGATTTACATTAGAATCAGCTTTGTATATTTTGAATAGGATTCCAACAAATTTAGTATCTTCCATTCCTTATAAGATATGGCATGGAAGAAAACCAAGTCTTAAGCATGTTAAAATTTGGGGTTGTCTAGCTTATATCAAAAAGCTGAACACTGATAAATTGGAAACCAGATCAGAAAAGGGTCAATTTATTGGATATCCAAAAGATAGTTTTGGATATTATTTGCTTACATCATAAAAGGTTGTGATAAGTAGAGATGCCACATTTCTTGAACAACAGTTTGTTCAAGGAGGCAAAGGAAGGCAAATAGAGTTAGAAATGGAGAATTCTGACCAACCAACAGATCAGATGGATATAGATCTATCTAGTCAACCTACACCTGTTGATGAAACATCTACAGCTATTACTCGTAGAACAACCAGGGTATCTCACCCACCAGTGAGATATGGTTTCCTTCATGAAGAAGAACAAGAGTTGTCTACTCATGAAGAAGTTGATCATGGAGATGATCCACTTACCTATGAAGAAGCTATATCAAATATAGACTCTTCAAAATGGATTGATGCTATGAAATTCAAGATTGATTCCATGTATAAGAATCAATTTTGGGATCTTGTTGACCCACCTGAAGATATTGTACCTATAGAGAACATGAAGGAACTGAAGTGTGAAAAACACAGGTTTATACCATTGAATTAAAAAATTTTCACCTAGGGTCACATGCATCATGCAAGATTTACTTTTATCTATTTGATTTCAATGATAAACAACATATTAAAACTCTTTTAATATGTTGTTGGATCTGTATTTGCCATTTAAGATTTTAAAATTAATCAGATTAATTTTAGAACCCTAGATTAAATCAAGAACGATTACACTAACCTCTTGATGCACTGCAGCGTGTCTGCGGCTTTGAGATTCGTCTTCAGGACACCAGATGTTGTCCCTCTAGCTTGTCCACACCAAGAACACCTATGGCAGCCCTTGAACAGCTTCTAAAGCCTTTTCTATTAATTAGAAATTTAAGTTCCGCCTTTTAAGAGATTAGAGATGTAAACAGGACACTAGAAACAATTTCTAGTGTTCTTAATTCAAGAGATTGATGGCTAATCTCTTTGAATTGATGAGAGATGAAGAAGAATAGATGAAAAACCTCAAAGTAGCATGACAAAGGAGAGGAGTGGCTGCTGGTTGCTTTTCTTTTCATAACCACACTTAAATAGCTAGGTTAACACATTAAACCCTTACCACATGTCACCCTTTGATTTGCTCTAGGTTTAAGTGACCCAATCACATTTTGCCAAGTGTCAAACCTATATTTAATCTTGATTTTAATCATCTTACATGATTAAAAAACATTTGACAAGCTTATGTGTAATCCCATGTGTCACCATCTCATGGTGCCACGTGTCACACTGTGAAATGATCAAAATGCCCCTGTGTCTTAATTTTGAGTTCTTAACCCAAAATAATTATTTTTCTTCTTCTAATTAATTTATATCAAATATAAATTAATTAATTAATCTCTATTAATTAATTTCTCACTAATTAAATTCATATTTAAACACTTGAAATATAAATTTAATTTATATTATACATCCAATAATCTAGATTTGGTTTCAAGTCATGCTAGGGACTTTGCAATTTAATTGCATACCAAACCTATTTAATTAATCAATTAAACTCTTTAATTAATTAATTATATCATTTTTAAATAGGTGATTACTTATGTATGTGTGTGACTTACTAGGCTCATCACTAATTGGCAATGAGACATGATATCAACTCTTAATATCATTATAACTCTTTCTTACCATAAATGATTTCTCTAAATCATTTTATGCACCTCATAAACCATGGTTAACACCTAGCATAGCACGCCATGGCCACCCAATTAGTAATAAGGTTTACCTTAAATGAACCTATAATCATATGTTACCATGCACTAGAATCTCTCTGTTACAAAATCCCAACTCAAGCTGAAGTCATGGTTTATGTCAAACTCCATTTGCTATGAATATTATGTTCTCTTTTAATTCTAGTTCTTGATTAAAAAGATTTTCTCATCAGAAACCCTTTTCTGTATAAATCTATATGTCCTGGCCAGGAACTTGAAACATCAAGAATAATTAAATGAACATAGGATTTTATCTCTATTTACTTAGAGGAACAGATTCCATCTTGATCAACACATACCTCCATATATAACTAGTAGGAGCCAACACTTGTCCATATACCCATACATAGTACAAGTATGAAAGCATTATCAAACTCAAACTACCTATATACAAGATAACTGTGCTATCTCAGGTCTAAATATTATATGCATTGATATGATTTATGACAAAACATTGACAAGAGTAAACTCCATGTGCTTGTCATAAGTGTCACTGGTTCGGCCTACTTATCATTTATAAGTGCCTATCATGTTTGTCATATGGCATGAGATTCACCATTCCATCTTATTTATATCTTATATAAATAACTTGGTAACAAACATGAATACAATCTTTCTAGATTAGTCATGTCCTTATTATGAAGTATCCTCGATTGTGAACCTATTTATGATACTTTGTGCTAGAAATATTGTCACTCATATTCTTAACAACTTAAGAATTATATTTCTAACAAAATATCAATGGACCTTTTCTATTACACATAAATATGTTATGTAAACGGAAAAGTGGAAATGCCTTTTATTAATAAAAATATGTACAAGATACATACTAAATGATATGCTCTAGGGCATACTACTAACAATCTCCCACTAGCACTAGAGCCATTCATTACAATACCTTAGACCCATCTTCTCATGATGTCGGTCTAAATGAGCTTATGACAAAAGCTTAGTGAGTGGATCAGCTAGATTTTTCAGCTGATGTTATTTTTCTGCATGGCTATATCGCCTTGCCCAACTATATATCTGATAATGTGATAGTGCCTTTCTATGTGTTTGGATTTTGGGTGAGACCTTAGTTCCTTAGCCTGTATGACTGCTCCATTATTGTCACAGTGTAATGAAACTGCTGACTCAATGGAAGGAACTACTGTAAGTTCTGTCACGAACTTCTTTATCCAAACAGCTTCCTTTGCAGCATCTGATGCAGCAATATACTCAACCTTTGTAGTGGAATCTGCAGTCGTGCTCTGTTTAGAACTCTTCCAACTGACTGCACCTCCATTACAAATGAACACATATCCAGAGTTAGACTTTCTATCATCGATATCTGATTGGAAATCAGAATCAGTATAACCATCCAATTGCAAGTCTCCACCTCCATAAATCAAGAATAAATCCTTAGTTCTTCTCAAATACTTAAGGATATTCTTGACAGCTATTCAGTGCTCCAAACCTGGATTGGATTGATACCTGCTAGTCAAACTAACAGCATATGCGATATCCGGCCTAGTACACAACATTGCATGCATTAAACTTCCAATAGCCGAAGCATATGAAATCCTGGCCATCTTATCTCTTTCTTCAGGTGTCTTTGGAGACATCTCTTTAGAAAGATGGATACCATGTCTCAGTGGTAACAATCCTCTCTTGGAATCAAGCATGCTAAACCTCTTTAACACCTTTTCCAAGTATAGACTTTGGGATAAACTAATTTTTTTTTCTCTATCTCTATAGATGCAAATCCCAACAATATAGGTTGCCTCCCCTAAGTCTTTCATGGAGAATGTATTTGACAACCATACCTTTATAGTTGTCAACATACCTGTGTCATTACCCATCAACAGTATGTCATCCACATGTAATACAAGGGAAGTGATAGCACTGTCACTAACCTTCTTATATACACATGGCTCATCCTCATTTTTGATAAAACCAAAGGATTTAATGGCTTCATCAAAACAGATGTTCCAACTCCTCGAAGCTTGTTTCAACCCATAAATGGATCGCTTTAGCTTGCATACCTTGGAACCATCTTGGGATTCAAATCCCCTAGGTTGTTCCATGAAAATGTTTTCTTCAATGTATCCATTAAGAAAAGCTGTTTTGACATCCATCTGCCAAATCTCATAATCATAGTATGCAACTATTGCTAATAAAATCCTAATTAATTTAAGCATGGCAACAGGCGAGAAAGTCTCCTCATAGTCGATTCCTTGCCTTTGGCGAAACCCGTTCGCTACTAGCCTTGCCTTATAAGTCTCTACCTTTCCATCAGAACCAATTTTCTTCTTGAAAACCCATTTGTTCCCTATAGGTACAATACCTTCAGGTGGGTCAATAAGATCCCAAACTTGATTCTTATACATGGAATCAATCTCAGATTTCATAGCATCAATCCATTTTGAAGAGTCTATATCTGATATAGCTTCTTCATAAGTAAGTGGATCATCTCCATGATCTACTTCTTCACGAGTAGGCAACTCTTGTTCTTCTTCATGAAGAAAACCATATCTCACTGGTGGGTGAGATACCCTAGTTGTTCTACGAGGAACAGCTGTAGATGTTTCATCAATGGGTATAGGTTGACTAGATGGATCTATATCCATCTGATCTGTTGGTTGGTCAGAATTCTCCAATTCTAACTCTATTTGCCTTCCTTTGCCTCCTTCTTAAACAAACTGTTGTTCAAGAAATGTGGCATCTCTACTTATCACAACCTTTTGTGAAGTAGGCAAATAAAAATAATATCCAAAACTATCTTTTGGATATCCAACAAATTGACCTTTTTCTGATCTGGTCTCCAATTTATCAGTGTTCAGCTTTTTGATATAAGCTGGACAATCCCAAATCTTAACATGCTTAAGACTTGGTTTTCTTCCATGCCATATCTCATAAGGTGTGGAAGAAACTGATTTTGATGGAATCCTATTCAGAATATACAAAGCTGATTCTAATGCAAATCCCCAAAAGAAGATTGGCATATCAGTATAGCTCATCATACTACGTACCATATCCAATAGGGTACGATTTCTCCTTTCAGATACACCATTCAGCTGTGGCGCTCCTGGAGGAGTCAGCTGAGAAACAATGCCATGCTCTCTCAAGTATTCATCAAATTCAGTACTCAAACATTCACCTCCACGATCTGATCGAAGAGCTTTAATAATCTTTCCTGTTTGATTTTCTACTTCAGATTTAAATTCTTTAAACTTTTCAAAAGATTCATGTTTGTATTTCATCAAATACAAATACCCAAACCTTGATTTATTATCAGTAAAGGTAATAAAATAATGAAAACCCCCTCTAGCCATTTCTTTAAATGGACCACATACATCACTATGTATTAGCTCCAAAATATTTTTAACTCTTAGCCCTTGTCCAACAAAGGGTGATCTAGTCATTTTGCCCTAAAGGCAAGATTCACAAGTTGGAGTAGGCTCAGAGCCCAATGAGGATAGAATCCCCATTTTCTCCAGTTTTGCAATCCTATCTTCTGCAACATGACATAACCTTAAGTGCCAAATATATTTTGAACTTGAGTTGGTTTTCACCATGGCATTGCATTCTTTTAGATCACTTGTATTCAATTTGTGTTTGTCATTGTTATCCAAATAATAAAGACCATCATTCATATAACCCGAACCAACATATTTATTTCCAAAATAAATATTGCAAACATCATCTGTGAACTAAAATTCATAGCCATTTCTAGTCAAACTAGATATAGAAATGATGTTCTTAAAAGCATCAGGTACATATAAAATATTATCCAAACACAAAACATGTCCAAACATGTAAAAAGATTTAGATCCTATGGCTAAAGCTTCAACAGTTGAACCATTGCCAATCCGGACTCTAATATCTTGAGAACGCAAGCTGCAACTGTTTGCTAGTTCCTGCATATCATTAGAAATCTGATAACTGGCACCAGTATCTAAAACCCAAGCTGAGATGAACTATGAGTATCATCAGAATCTAAATAACAAGATATGGACATACCTTCCGAAGGTGTATCCTTCTTGTCCTTCAGAGAAGCAAGATACTCTGGGCAGTTCCTTTCTAGTGCCCATCCTTTTGGCAGTGGAAACACTTTCCTTTACCTCCATCAGCTTTAGTCTTCCTTTTCTGTTTAGCTATTTTCTTGGAAGGACAAAGAATCTAAGGTTTCTTTTTCTTATTGCCCTTCTACTTGTTGGACTTTCCTGCAGAAGAAGATGCAACCAAAGCTACCTCTTTTCCTTTATTGCCTGGCATATTCTTTTGGGCAGTAACCAGCATGTTGAGTAAAGCAGCTAAGGTGCATTCCTGTTTAGTCATATGGAAATTTGTCACAAAATTCCCAAAAGACTCAGGAAGGGACTGAAGGATCAAATCCGTCTGTAGTTGGAAATCCATGTTGAAGTCAAGATGTTCCAACTGCTCAATCAGCCGAATCATCTTGTGGACATGATCCCCAACATTCTGTCCCTCAGACATCCTCATACGGAATAGCTGTCTAGATATCTCATACCTAGCATTCATGCTGTGCTCACCATACAACTCTTGTAGGTGAAGGAGGATCTCACTCTGCATGTTCTCATGTTGCTTCTGTAACTCATTACTCATGGAAGCAAGCATGTAACATTTAGCTCTCATATCATGCTCCTTCCACTTGTCCAAAGTTTCATGTTCCTCTTGTGTGGCCTCTGGAGGTAAGGGACTAGGAACATTTGAATCTAGAACATATCCTAATGTTCAAGGTTCAGGACAAGTTTCAAATTTCTTAGCCAATCAGACAGATTAGGTCCTGTCAACCTATTGTGATCAAGTATGCTTGCAAGGATATTGGATGGTGGTGGTTGTTTTGTGCTCATTTTTATCAAAAAATTAACTGCAAAAAATAACCAGATTAATTAGTAAATGTATCATGTAATTAACCAAAATGATTATGGTCTTTTAATCAAATTGGTCCTCCCACTAACTTAGCGAATCCTACACTTCCAAAGTAGAAAACGGAAATCCTAGTTGGATGGATTTCTAGTGGGTGATTGAATTCTTATAATTCTATTGATCATCCTCAGGTACATCCATTATTGGAATTACAATAAACTATAAGTGAGCAACTCCTTGCCCATCACATCTCATGTGAGGTTCAATCCTTTACCTAGCCCCTAATGCTCAAAATCTCAGGTATATCCATTATTGACTTATCTTGCATTAGTTAAGTTGATCCCATTGAGCCAGTAATTATGCAAATAGTTTTAATGTCCTCAGGTACATCCAATATTGGTCACCAAACCATTTACATATTTACAACATGTCATGCTTAACAATTATTCTTAAGAAAATCTCTTAAATTAATTGCATCTTATGCAACTATTTAAAATTTCTTAAAATAATTACCCCAATGGATGGCCTATGTTATAATTACTTTAATTATAGTATTTCCAACTTAATCATTTGTTTGGAAGATTTTATGGTCATTCTAATTACTATTAAGGTCTCACTTTGCACATTATCCAATTAGCATGCATATATCATATAATAGCATACATTCCATACATCTCATGCATTCATGGATAAGCAGTAAATATGGTATGATCATGGACTTTCTAAGGGATTCAATTCTGAGCCACCAAGAATTGAATCAGGGCATTCCTAGGTGCATTTCATTCATTCATTCATTTTACAAGAGTTGCTGAAGGAGTACATAATCAACACTTGATCTTGAATTCCTCCCACTGGTCCCACCAATGCTCTTGACCTCCTTGAACTTCTTGCAATCCAATATTATATAGTAATCCTTGGCATACCAAGGCGAATTTACAAGAACTGAAATAAATGAAATTACAACTCAAAAATTATTACAAACTTAATAATACATGCCCAAAATAAATTAAAATAAATTAATTAATTTACAATCCCAAAGAAACATAAAAGAAATAAATCCAATCACATTAGTCTTCTATAATCCATGATCATCCATCATGCATATCACTATTTAACAATTAAATAAAATATACATACTTAAATTAAATTGAATATCTCATATTCAACTTAAAAAACCAGATTTAAATATGATTCAAATAAATTTAAAAATTCAGATTTGAATCTCATTCAAACAAATTTAAAAATTCAGATTTGAATCACATTCAAACAACTTTAAAAATTCAGATTTGAATTACATTCAAACATTTTTTAAAAAATCATATTTGAATCACATTCAAACATTTTTTAAAAAAAAAAAACCAGATCTGAATTTTATTCAATCAATTTTAAAAAATCAGATTTAAATATGATTCAAACAACTTTGAAAATTCAGATTTGAATCACATTCAAACAACTTTTAAAATTCAGATTTGAATCACATTCAAAAAATTTTTAAAATTCTGATTTGAATCATAATTTAATTGTGTGATTAAAATTCTAATTAAACAATTTAATTAGACATAGGATGAGCTTTTAGATCATACAACAATTGCAAATTAAAAGCAAACCTTGCGCCACCTTGAAGAACCATTGTTGCCACCACCAATGGTGGCTTCACCATGTGTGCCGCCACACATCCATTGCAACCAGCAATGGATCAATCATCTCATGATCAAATCACACAATTAAATCATATGATCAACAATCTAAATGGCAAATATAGTGGCTCTGATACAAACTGAAGGAATGGAAGCGTGAAAAGCACAAGTTTATACCATTGAATTCAAAAATTTTCACCTAGGGTCACATGCATCATGCAAGATTTATTTTTATCTATTTGATTTCAATGATAAACAACATATTAAAACTCTTTTAATATGTTTTTGGATCTGTATTTGCCATTTAAGATTTTAAAATTAATCAGATTAATTTATAACCCTAGATTAAATCAAGAACGATTACACTAACCTCTTGATGCATTGCAGCGTGTCTGCGCCTTTGAGATTCATCTTCAGGACACCAGATGTTGTCCCTCTAGCTTGTCCACACCAAGAACACCTATGGGAGCCCTTGAACAGCTTCTAAATCCTTTTCTATTAATTAGAAATTCAAGTTCTGCCTTTTAAGAGATTAGAGATGTAAACAGGACACTAAAAACAATTTCTAGTGTTCTTAATCCAAGAGATTGATGGCTAATCTCTTTGAATTGATGAGAGATGAAGAAGAATAGATGAAAAACCTCAAAGTGGTGTGACAAAGGAGAGGAGTGGCTGCTGGTTGCTTTTCTTTTCATAACCACACTTAAATAGCTAGGTTAACACATTAAACCCTTGCCACATGTCACCCTTTGATTAGCTCTAGGTTTAAGTGACCCAATCACATTGTGCCAAGTGTCAAACCTATATTTAATCTTGATTTTAATCATCTTACATGATTGAAAAACATTTGGCAAGCTTATGTGTAATCCCATGTGCCACCATCTCATGGTGCCACGTGTCACACTGTGAAATGACCAAAATGCCCCTGTGTCTTAATTTTGAGTTCTTAACCCAAAATAATTATTTTTCTTCTTCTAATTAATTTATATCAAATATAAATTAATTAATTAATCTCTATGAATTAATTTCTCATTAATTAAATTCATATTTAAACACTTTAAATATAAATTTAATTTATATTATACATCCAATAATCTAGATTTGGTTTTAAGTCATGCTAGGGACTTTGCAATTTAATTGCAAACCAAACCTATTTAATTAATCAATTAAACTCTTTAATTAATTAATTAAATCATATTTAAATAGGTGATAACTTGCGTATGTGTGTGACTTACTAGGCTCATCACTAATTGGCAATGAGACTTGATATCAACTCTTAATATCATCAGAACTCTTTCTTACCATAAATGATTTCTCTAAATCATTTTATGCACCTCATAGACCATGGTTAACACCTAGCATAGCATGCCATGGCCACCCAATTAGTAATAAGGTTTACCTTAAATAAACCTATAATCATATGTTACCATGCACTAGAATCTCTCTGTTACAAAATCCCAACTCAAGTTAAAGTCATGGTTTATGTCAAACTCCATTTGCTATGAATATTATGTTCTCTTTTAATTCTAGTTCTTGATTAAAAAGATTTTCTCATCATAGACACTTTTCTGTATAAATCTATCTGTCCTGGCCATGAACTTGAAACATCAAGAACAATTAAATGAACATAGGATTTTATCTCTATTTACTTAGAGGAACAGATTCCATCTTGTTCAACACCTACCTCCATATATAACTAGTAGGAGCCAACACATGCCCATATACCCATACATAGTACAAGTATGAAAGCATTATCAAACTCAAACTACCGATATACAAGATAACTGTGTTATCTAAGGTCTAAAGATTATATGCATTGATATGATTTATGACAAAACATTGACAAGAGTAAACTCCATGTGCTTGTCATAAGTGTCACTGGTTCGGCCTACTTATCATTTATAAGTGCCTATCATGTTTGTCATATGGCATGAGACTCACCATTCCATCTTATTTATATCTCATATAAATAACTTGGTAACAAACATGAATACAATCTTTCTGGATAAGTTATGTCCTTATTATGAAGTATCCTCGATTGTGAACCTATTTATGATACTTTGTGCTAGAAATATTGTCACTCATATTCTTAACAACTTAAGAATAATATTTCTAACAAAATATCAATGGACCTTTTCTATTACACAAATATATTATGTAAACGGAAAAGTGGAAATGCCTTTTATTAATAAAAATATGTACGAGATACATACTAAATGATATGCTCTAGGGCATACTACTAACAGAACAAATGGGTTTTCAAGAAGAAAATTAGTTCTGATGGAAAGGTAGAGACCTATAAAACAAGGCTAGTAGTGAAAGGGTTTCGCCAAAGGCAAGGAATCGACTATGAGGAGACTTTCTTATCTGTTGCCATGCTTAAATAAATTAAGATTCTATTAGCAATAATTGCATACTATAATTATGAGATTTGGCAGATGGATGTCAAAATAGCTTTTCTCAATGGATACATTTAAGAAAACATTTTCATGGAA
The DNA here is from genome assembly GCF_030052815.1 of Hevea brasiliensis. NCBI lineage: Eukaryota > Viridiplantae > Streptophyta > Magnoliopsida > Malpighiales > Euphorbiaceae > Hevea > Hevea brasiliensis. The sequence continues at coordinate 88,334,657 of NC_079494.1, read as the reverse complement.
CAACCTAAGGGTTTTGAATCCCAAGATTGTTCCAAGGTATGCAAGCTAAAGCAATCCATTTATGAATTGAAACATGCTTTAAGGAGTTGGAACATCCGTTTTGATGAAGCCAGTAAGTCATTTGGTTTTATCAAAAATGAGGATGAGCCACGTGTATATAAGAATGTTAGTGACAGTGCTATCACTTTCCTTATCTTATATGTGGATGACATACTGTTGATGGGTAATTGAAGGAACGGAAGCGTGAAAAACACAAGATTATACCATTGAATTCAAAAAAATTTCGCCTAGGGTCACATGCACCATGCAAGATTTATTTTTATCTATTTGATTTCAATGTTAAACAACATATTAAAACTCTTTTAATATGTTTTTGGATCTGTATTTGCCATTTAAGATTTTAAAATTAATCAGATTAATTTTAGAACCCTAGATTAAATCAAGAATGATTACACTAACCTCTTGATGCACTGCAGCGTGTCTGCGCCTTTGAGATTCGTCTTCAGGACACCAAATGTTGTCCCTCTAGCTTGTCCACACCAAGAACACCTATGGCAGCCCTTGAACAGCCTCTAAAGCTTTTTCTATTAATTAGAAATTCAAGTTCTGCCTTTTAAGAGATTAGAGATGTAAACAGGACACTAGAAACAATTTCTAGTGTTCTTAATTCAAGAGATTGATGGCTAATCTCTTTGAATTGATGAGAGATGAAGAGAAATAGCTGGAGAGGCTCAAAGTGGCGTGACAAATGAGAGGAGAGGCTACTGGTTATTTTTTCTTTTCATAACCACACTTAAATAGCTAGGTTAACACATTAAACCCTAGCCACATGTCACCTTTTGATTAGCTCTAGGTTTAAGTGACCCAATCACATTGTGCCAAGTGTCAAACCTATATTTAATCTTGATTTTAATCATCTTACATGATTAAAAAACATTTGGCAAGCTTATGTGTAATCCCATGTGTCACCATCTCATGGTGCCACGTGTCACACTGTGAAATGACCAAAATGCCCCTGTGTCTTAATTTTGAGTTCTTAACCCAAAATAATTATTTTCTTCTTCTAATTAATTTATATCAAATATAAATTAATTAATTAATCTCTATTAATTAATTTCTCATCAATTAAATTCATATTTAAACACTTTAAATATAAATTTAATTTATACTACACATCCAATAATCTAGATTTGGTTTTAAGTCATGCTAGGGACTTTGCAATTTAATTGCAAACCAAACCTATTTAATTAATCAATTAAACTCTTTAATTAATTAATTAAATCATATTTAAATAGGTGATAACTTGTGCATGTGTGTGACTTACTAGGCTCATCACTAATTGGCAATGAGACATGATATCAACTCTTAATATCATCAGAACTCTTTCATACCATAAATGATTTCTCTAAATCATTTTATGAACCTCATAGACCATGGTTAACACCTAGCATAGGATGCCATGGCCACCCAATTAGTAATAAGATTTACCTTAAATGAACCTATAATCATATGTTACCATGCACTAGAATCTCTCTGTTACAAAATCCCAACTCAAGTGAGTCATGGTTTATGTCAAACTCCATTTGCTATGAATATTATGTTCTCTTTTAATTCCAGTTCTTGATTAAAAGATTTTTCTCATCGAAACTCTTTTACGAATAAATCTATCTGTCTGGCCAGAACTTGAAACATCAAGAACAATTAAATGAACTTAGGATTTTATCTCTATTTACTTAGAGAGCAGATTCCATCTTGATCAACACCTACCTCCATATATAACTAGCGGAGCCAACACATGCCCATATACCCATACATAGTACAAGTATGAAAGCGATATCAAACTCAAACTACCTATATACAAGATAAGCTGCTATCTCGGTCTAAAGATTATATGCCTTGATATGATTTATGACAAAACATTGACAAGAGTAAACTCCATGTGCTTGTCATAAGTGTCACTGGTTCGGCCTACTTATCATTTATAAGTGCCTATCATGTTTGTTATATGGCATGAGACTCACCATTCCATCTTATTTATATCTCATACAAATAACTTGGGAACAAACATGAGTACAATCTTTCTGGATAAGTCAAGTCCTTATTATGAAGTATCCTCGATTGTGAACCTATTTATGATACTTTGTGCTAGAAATATTGTCACTCATATTCTTAACAACTTAAGAATAATACTTCTAACAAAATATCAATGGACCTTTTCTATTACACATAAATATATTATGTAAACGGAAAAGTGGAAATGCCTTTTATTAATAAAATTATGTACAAGATACATACTAAATGATATGCTCTAGGGCATACTACTAACAATCTCCCACTAGCACTAGAGCCATTCATTACAATATCTTAGACCTATCTTCTCAAGATGTCGGTCTAACTGAGTTCTGTGACATAGGCTTAGTGAATGGATCAGCTGGATTTTCAGCTGATTTTATTTTCTGCATGGCTACATCGCCACGCCCAAATATTTCTCTGATAATGTGGTAGCGCCTTTCTATGTGTTTGGATTTCTGGTGAGACCTTGGTTCCTTAGCCTGTATGACTGCTCCATTATTGTCACAGTGTAGTGGAACTGCTGACTCAATGGAAGGAACTCTCGTAAGTTACGTCATGAACTTCTTTATCCAAGCGACTTCTTTTGCGACATCGATGCGACAATATACTCGACCTCGATGAGTGGAATCTGCAGTCATGCTCTGTTTGGAACTCTTCCAACTGACTGCACCTCCATTACAAATGAACACATATCCAGAGGTAGACTTTCTATCATCGTTATGTGATTGGAAGTCAGAATCAGTATAACCATCTAATTGAAAGTCTCCACCTCCATAAATCAAGAATAAATCCTTAGTTCTTCTCAAGTACTTAAGGATATTCTTATTTGCTATCGATGTTCTAAACTGGATTGGATTGATACCGCTAGTCAAACTAACGACATATGCGATATCTGGCCTAGTACACAACATTGCATACATTAAACTTCCAATAGCCGAAGCATATGGAATCCTGGCCATCTTATCTCTTTCTTCGGGTGTCTTTGGAGACATCTCTTTAGAAAGATGGATACCATGTCTCACTGGTAACAATCCTCTCTTGGAATTAAGCATGTTAAACCTCTTTAACACCTTTTCCAAGTATAGACTTTGGGATAAACCTATTATTCTTTTCACTCTATCTCTATAGATGCGAATCCCAAGAATATAGGTTGCCTCCCCTAAGTCTTTCATGGAGAATGTATTTGACAACCATCCCTTTATAGTTGTCAACATACCTGTGTCATTACCTATCAACAGTATGTCATCCACATATAAGACAAGGAAAGTGATATACACATGGCTCATCCTCATTTTTGATAAAACCAAAGGATTTAATGGCTTCATCAAAACGGATGTTCCAACTCCTCGAAGCTTGTTTCAACCCATAAATGGATCGCTTTAGCTTGCATACCTTGGAACCATCTTGGGATTCAAATCCCCTAGGTTGTTCCATGAAAATGTTTTCTTCAATGTATCCATTGAGAAAAGCTGTTTTGACATCCATCTGCCAAATCTCATAATCATAGTATGCAGCTATTGCTAATAAAATCCTAATTGATTTAAGCATGGCAACAAAGCAGAAAGTCTCCTCATAGTCTATTCCTTGCCTTTGGTGAAACCCTTTCGCTACTAGCCTTGCCTTATAGGTCTCTACCTTTCCATCAGAACCAATTTTCTTCTTGAAAACCCATTTGTTCCCTATAGGTACAATACCTTCAGGTGGGTCAACAAGATCCCAAACTTGATTCTTATACATGGAATCAATCTCGGATTTCATAGCATCAATCCATTTTGAAGAGTCTATATCTGATATAGCTTCTTCATAGGTAAGTGGATCATCTCCATGATCTACTTCTTCATGAGTAGACAACTCTTGTTCTTCTTCATGAAGAAAACCATATCTCACTGGTGGGTGAGATACCCTGGTTGTTCAATGAGGAACAGCTGTAGATGTTTCATCAATGGGTATAGGTTGACTAGATGGATTTATATCCATCTGATCTGTTGGTTGGTCAGAATTCTCCAATTTTAACTCTATTTGCCTTCCTTTGCCTCCTTCTTGAACAAACTGTTGTTCAAGAAATGTGGCATCTCTACTTATCACAACCTTTTGTGAAGTAGGCAAATAAAAATAATATCCAAACTATCTTTTGGATATCCAACAAATCGACCCTTTTCTAATGTGGTCTCCAATTTATCAGTGTTTAGCTTTTTGATATAAGCTGGACAACCCCAAATCTTAACATGCTTTAGACTTGGTTTTCTTCCATGCCATATCTCATAAGGTGTGGAAGAAACTGATTTTGATGGAATCCTATTCAGAATATACAAAGCTGATTCTAATGCAAATCCCCAAAAGAAGATTGGCATATCAGTATAGCTCATCATACTACGTACCATATCCAATAGGGTACGATTTCTCCTTTCAGATACACCATTCAGTTGTGGCGTTCCTGGAGGAGTCAGCTGAGAAACAATGCCATGCTCACTCAAGTATTCATCAAATTCAGTACTCAAATATTCACCTCCACGATCTGATCGAAGAGCTTTAACATTCTTTCCTGTTTGATTTTCTACTTCAGATTTAAATTCTTTGAACTTTTCAAAAGATTCATGTTTGTATTTCACCAAATACAAATACCCAAACCTTGATTTATCATCAGTAAAGGTAATAAAATAATGAAAACCCCCTCTAGCCATTTCTTTAAATGGACCACATACATCACCATGTATTAGCTCCAAAATATTTTCAGCTCTTAGCCCTTGTCCAACAAAGGGTGATCTAGTCATTTTGCCTTGAAGGCAAGATTCACAAGTTGGAGTAGGCTCAGAGCCCAATGAGGATAGAATCCCCATTTTCTCCAATTTTGCAATCCTATCTTCTGCAACATGACATAACCTTAAGTGCCAAATATATTTTGAACTTGAGTTGGTTTTCACCATGGCATTGTATTCTTTTAGATCACTTACATTCAATTTGTGTTTGTCATTATTATCCAAATAATAAAGACCATCATTCATATAACCCGAACCAACATATTTATTTCCAAAATAAATATTGCAAACATCATCTGTGAACTGAAATTCATAGCCATTTCTAGTCAAACTAGATATAGAAATGATGTTCTTAAAAGCATCAGGTACATATAAAATATTATCCAAACATAAAACATGTCCAAACATGTAAAAAGATTTAGATCCTATGGCTAAAGCTTCAACAGTTGAGCCATTGCCAATTCAGACTCTAATATCTTAAGAACGCAAGCTGCTACTATTTGCTAGTTCCTGCATATCATTAGAAATGTGAGAACTGGCACCAGTATCTAAAACCCAAGCTGTAGATGAACTATGAGTATCATCATAATCTAAATAACAATATATGGACATACCTTCCGAAGGTGTATCCTTCTTGTCCTTCAGAGAAGCAAGATACTGCAGGCGCCTTCCTTCCAAAGGCCCATCCTTTTGGCAATGGAAACACTTTCCTTTGCCTCCATCGACTTTAGTCTTCCTTTTCTGCTTAGCTATTTTCTTGGAAGGACCAGAATCGAGGTTTCTTTTTCTTATTGCCCTTCTTCATGTTGGACATACCATCAGAAGAAGATGCAACCAAAGGTTCCTCTTTTCCTTTATTGCACGGCATATTCTTTTGGGCAATAACCAGCATGTTGAGTAAACCGGCTAAGGTGCATTCTGTTTAGTCATATGGAAATTTGTCACAAAATTCCCAAAAGACTCGGGAAGGGATCAAGGATCAAATCCGTTTGTAGTTGGAAATCCATGTTGAAGTCAAGATGTTCCAACCGCTCAATCACCAATCATCTTGTGGACATGATCCCCAACATTCTCCCTCAAACATCCTCATACGGAATAGCTATCTAGATATCTCATACCTAGCATTCTCTTTGTGCTCACCATACAACTCTTGTAGGTGAAGGAGGATCTCACTCGCACTCTACATGTTCTCATGTTGCTTCTGTAACTCATTACTCATGGAAGCAAGCATGTAACACTTAGCTCTCATATCATGCTCCTTCCACTTGTCCAAAGTTTCATGTTCCTCTTGTGTGGCCTCTGGAGGTAAGGGACCAGGAACATTTGAATCTAGAACATATCCTATATGTTCAAGGTTCAGGACAAGTTTCAAATTTCTTAGCCAATCGCATGATTAGGTCCTGTCAACCTGTTGTGATCAAGTATGCTTGCAAGGATATTGGATGGTGGTGGTTGTTTTGTGCTCATTTTTATCAGAAAATTAACTGTATAAAATAACCAAATTAATTAGTAAATGTATCATGTAATTAACCAAAATTATTATGGTCTTTTAATCAAATTGGTCCTCCCACTAACTTAGCGAATCCTACACTTCCAGAGTAGAAAACGGAAATCCTAGTTGGATGGATTTCTAGTGGGTGATTGAATTCTTATAATTCTATTGATCATCCTCAGGTACATCCATTATTGGAATTACAATAAACTATAAGTGAGCAACTCCTTGCCCATCACATCTCATGTGAGGTTCAATCCTTTACCTAGCCCCTAATGCTCAAAATCTCAGGTACATCCATTATTGACTTATCTTGCATTAGTTAAGTTGATCCCATTGAGTCAGTAATGTAACACCCTCCCTGTACCAACTCCGTACATTCTACTATTCCGGTGACCGGTGTCGGTCCGGACAGCTAGAACGTCCGGAAAAATATTTAAACTAAAGTGAGGAACCATAATTAACTCAAATATTGATAAGAAAAATTTAGTAAAAATTTTAGAAATAAAATACAAACAAGTTAAACGAGCCGGTGCCCTAGCGATGGGTAACCAGAGGGAAGTTGCGGTTCTCACAACGAGGAGCCCTAGACCCGGGGGAAAAATTATAAAATAATTTTTGGGACTCCAGAGAAGGGTTATTGAGGTTCCCATGGCATTAGAATGCCAAGAAAATACCTAGAAAAATTTTTCAATCGGTACAGACAAATTTGACCCGTTCAGCCAAACGGAGGGCATTTTGGTCATTTCGCCTTCAGAGGTGATTTTTGGCCGACTTGTCCAGTTGAGTAAATAATTAATATGACATAAAATATGAATAAACATTACTAGAAATTAAATTGAAATTGAGTAGTAATGAAAAGAAAAGAAAAATCAAAGAAAAGCTCATTTATGACATCTTGATGATGTCATTTATAAATTATGACCAATCACAATTGAGCTATCATTTGACTAACTATTAAAAGAGATAAAAGAAGACCAAAATAAGAAAAAATTGCAGCAGCCATCCTTCCCCCAAAAGCCAGCCGAAACCCATTCCATAGCCACCCTCCATTAAAGCTTTTTCAAGCTTTAGATTTCCATCATTTCCACCATATTTCTCTAACCTCTCTTCATTAAAATTTTACCCCACACCTTAAACAAGCTTTTGGCAGCCAAGAAAAGGAAGAAAAGTGAAGTTTGGGGCTTTGGAAATTCTGCCCATTCAAGGTTAGTGCAACTATAAACATAAAACTCTTAAATTTCATGATTTTGGACTTGAAATTTAGTAAGACTTGTAATTTAAATGAACAAAAACCTATGTGTATGAGCTCTTGAATTTCGGCTGCCCTAGAAAAGGAATATGTAGGAGTGTTTTTGATGAGCTTGAAGTGAAATAGAAACCATGTTTGAAGTTATAAACATATGAGTAATGCATTAGTAGCTAACCAAGGTAAATGGCATAAATCATGAAATTGAATTAGGGTTTAGGAAGGTGAAAATGTGACTTGGCTTAGGAAATTGTTAGAGAAATTTTTAGTGGTCAATTAGTGACTATTTTAGGTAAGTTGAGCACAATTTGGACTGAAAAATAGGATTGCAAAGAGAAGGAGTAAGCTGCCCTAGGACAGCAGCAATGGACTGAGATTTCAGTCCAATTACACAGCCATAACTTTGGCTGTGTTGGTCCAATTGGTGTTTGGCCAATTGGACATGAAACTAGGCTTATAATGGCACATTTTTGCTGAAGAAACCATGCCCAAAAGACCAAAGCAAGAGGACCAAAACTTGGCCCCAATCCGGACACTCTGCAACAGCCACTGCAGAATTGACCAAATGAACAGTAACTGTTCATTTGGCCATAACTCACTGTAGATTTGGTCAATTGACCTGAAATTTTTACAGCAACAAGTTAAGACATGGACAAACAACTTTCATGCAGTAACCTACCCCAAATTATGGCCAGAACCTAACCCAAATGGCAGTGGCAGTCACTGTTCATGTTACTGTAGATATGGTAATTTCTGTAGAATGCAAATCCGGCCAGCTGTGGTTTTTGGACCATATATGGAGTTACAAAACTCCAAATGGAGTGATTCAAAAAAAGAAATTCAACTAGACAAAATAAGGAAAAACTTTCATGTTTTACATTTCTTCAAATTCCCACAACAACAGTGTCCAATGGAACAGTGAATTTGACTCACAAAAACTGAAAATTCTGCTTGTGTTGGTTTAAACTTTGAAATGGTATAAATGCTTAATGCCAACAAGTTTGGAATGCCAAATGTGGTATGTTGGGAGTGCCAAAGTCAATGTACATATTTTTATTCTAAAAGTCAACATTTTTGTTGACCAATAAGATGAATATTGACACTAAAAATTTGAAATTCACAAAATGAAGAATTTAAAAGTTTCAAATGCCCTAGTATACCTAACAAGATTGGTTTGGATAGTTTGGCATGCCAATAGGGTTCGATTAGCGATCGCACATGGCAATATGCCATTCTGTGATTTCATGGCTTGTAGCCATTCGACTTTGTATTGAGACTTGGCCTTGTGCACGATATTATTCTGACTTGTTACATTGCATTTGCCTGCCGGAGATGCATATGTGACCGATGGTGTGACGGCGAGGTACTAGGTACCCAGTACCAGTTTACCCATTATCCAGTCCAGTCGTCTAGTGTAGGTTTACTTGGGGCAACCAAATGAATAAAAGTGAACAACGTTAACGAAATAATGGATATACCAATACCAAACAAAGAAAGCATACACATTCTATACACATTCATTTTCTTGCTATTTTCTTCTATTATATTATTGCACCACTAAGCATTATTGCTTAGCACGTTGCTTTTGCCACGCGTAGGTACTGGAGATCCCGATCGTGAGCCCAGTAGACCACAGACTGGGTGAGTCCATCCTGCAGTGCATTGTTAGGACACTAGATGTCATTTTGTCATTTTGTAATTAAATTTTTATTTTCTCATATGTATTTGGGATTTATGTAATGTATTTTGAAGTTCATGTAAATAATAAAGATTTATGGTTATGTATGGAAGTAATTTGAGTATTTAATTGTTGTTTATATATGAGAACCCTGAAAAAGAGATGTTTGAGAAATGAAAAGGTTGTTGAGACCTGAAATTGAAAAATTGTTGAGATCTTGATATCGAGTTTTGTGATGATATTGGAGTTGGGAATGAATGAATTTGTTCATTGGAAGTGTTTTTAACAGGTTCCGAAGAACTATTTTCTCCATTTTTAGCCGTTACTCCGTCGGATTTTCTATAAAATTTTCGGAACCTCAAATAAATAAAAATTTTGCTAAATGGCTTAAATAAAGTATATTTCATAAATTATATGCAAAAGCATGATATAAATTAATTAAGGTATATTAGAGTGTGCCGGTACACCGTGTGGCATTACTTACTCGGGTATACTGTACACGGGCAAGGGGTGTCACAAGTAATTATGCAAATAATTTTAATGTCCTCAGGTACATCCAATATTGGCCACAAAACCATTTACATATTTACAACATCTCATGCTTAACAATTATTCTTAAGAAAATCTCTTAAATTAATTGCATCTCATGCAACTATTTAAAATTTCTTAAAATAATTGCCCCAATGGAGGGCTTATGTTATAATTACTTTAATTATAGCATTTCCAACTTAATCATTTGTTTGGAAGATTTTATAGCCATCCTTATTACTATTAAGGTCCCACTTTGCACATTATCCATTTAGCATGAATATATCATATAATTGCATACATTCCCATACATCTCATGCATTCATGGATAAGCAGTAAATATGGTATGATCATGGACTTTCTAAGGGATTCAATTCTGAGCCACCAAGAATTGAATCAGGGCATTCCTAGGTGCATTTCATTCATTCATTTTACAAGAGTTGCTGAAGGAGTACATAATCAACACTTGATATTGAATTCCTCCCCTTTGGTCCCACCAATGCTCTTGACCTCCTTGAACTTCTTGCAATCCAATATTACATAGTAATCCTTGGCATACCAAGGCGAATTTACAAGAACTTAAATAAATGAAATTACAACCCAAAAATATTACAAACTTAATAATACATGCCCAAAATAAATTAAAATAAATTAATTAATTTACAATCCCAAAGAAACATAAAAGAAATAAATCCAATCACATTGGTCTTTTATAGTCCATGATCATCCATCATGCATATCACTATTTAACAATTAAATAAAACATACATTCTTAAATTAAATTGAATATCTCATATTCAACTTAAAAATCCAGATTTGAATATGATTCAAATAAATTTAAAAATTCAGATTTGAATCTCATTCAAACAAATTTAAAAATTCAGATTTGAATCACATTCAAACAACTTCAAAAATTCAGATTTGAATCACATTCAAACATTTTTAAAAAAATCAGATTTGAATCACATTCAAATATTTTTTAAAAAATCAGATCTGAATTTTATTGAATCAATTTTAAAAAATTAGATTTAAATATGATTCAAACAACTTTAAAAATTCATATTTGAATCACATTCAAACAACTTTTAAAATTCAGATTTGAATCACATTCAAACAATTTTTAAAATTCTGATTTGAATCATAATTTAATTGTGTGATAAAAACTACTAATTAAACACTTTAATTAGTCAATGAATAGGCCTTAGATCATACAACAATTGCAGAATTAAAAGCCAAACCTTAAACCACCCATGGAAGCCAAACCATGCGCACCATTGATGGTATTTTTTCAAGTATGCCGCCAACTTGCTTTGCAACCAGCAATGAACTTTTGATCTCATGATCAAACACACAATTAAATCATATAATCAACAATCTAAATGGCAAATATAGTGGCTCTGATACCAATTGAAGGAACGGAAGCGTGAAAAACACAAGATTATACCATTGAATTCAAAAAAATTTCGCCTAGGGTCACATGCACCATGCAAGATTTATTTTTATCTATTTGATTTCAATGATAAACAACATATTAAAACTCTTTTAATATGTTTTTGGATCTGTATTTTCCATTTAAGATTTTAAAATTAATCAGATTAATTTTAGAACCCTAGATTAAATCAATAATGATTACACTAACCTCTTGATGCACTGCAGCGTGTCTGCGCCTTTGAGATTCGTCTTCAGGACACCAAATGTTGTCCCTCTAGCTTGTCCACACCAAGAACACCTATGGCAGCCCTTGAACAGCCTCTAAAGCTTTTTCTATTAATTAGAAATTCAAGTTCTGCCTTTTAAGAGATTAGAGATGTAAACAGGACACTAGAAACAATTTCTAGTGTTCTTAATTCAAGAGATTGATGGCTAATCTCTTTGAATTGATGAGAGATGAAGAGAAATAGCTGGAGAGGCTCAAAGTGGCGTGACAAATGAGAGGAGGCTGCTGGTTATTTTTCTTTTCATAACCACACTTAAATAGCTAGGTTAACACATTAAACCCTAGCCACATGTCACCTTTTGATTAGCTCTAGGTTTAAGTGACCCAATCACATTGTGCCAAGTGTCAAACCTATATTTAATCTTGATTTTAATCATCTTACATGATTAAAAAACATTTGGCAAGCTTATGTGTAATCCCATGTGTCACCATCTCATGGTGCCACATGTCACTGTAATGAAATGACCAAAATGCCCCTGTGTCTTAATTTTGAGTTCTTAACCCAAAATAATTATTTTCTTCTTCTAATTAATTTATATCAAATATAAATTAATTAATTAATCTCTATTAATTAATTTCTCTTCAATTAAATTCATATTTAAACACTTTAAATATAAATTTAATTTATACTACACATCCAATAATCTAGATTTGGTTTCAAGTCATGCTAGGGACTTTGTAATTTAATTGCAAACCAAACCTATTTAATTAATCAATTAAACTCTTTAATTAATTAATTAAATCATATTTAAATAGGTGATAACTTGTGCATGTGTGTGACTTACTAGGCTCATCACTAATTGGCAATGAGACATGATATCAACTCTTAATATCATCAGAACTCTTTCTTACCATAAATGATTTCTCTAAATCATTTTATGAACCTCATAGACCATGGTTAACACCTAGCATAGCATGCCATGGCCACCCAATTAGTAATAAGATTTACCTTAAATGAACCTATAATCATATGTTACCATGCACTAGAATCTCTCTGTTACAAAATCCCAACTCAAACTGGAGTCATGGTTTATGTCAAACTCCATTTGCTATGAATATTATGTTCTCTTTTAATTCCAGTTCTTGATTAAAAAGATTTTTCTCATCAGAAACTCTTTTCTGAATAAATCTATCTGTCCTGGCCAGGAACTTGAAACATCAAGAACAATTAAATGAACTTAGGATTTTATCTCTATTTACTTAGAGAAACAGATTCCATCTTGATCAACACCTACCTCCATATATAACTAGCAGGAGCCAACACATGCCCATATACCCATACATAGTACAAGTATGAAAGCAGTATCAAACTCAAACTACCTATATACAAGATAACTGTGCTATCTCAGGTCTAAAGATTATATGCACTGATATGATTTATGACAAAACATTGACAAGAGTAAACTCCATGTGCTTGTCATAAGTGTCACTGGTTCGGCCTATTTATCATTTATAAGTGCCTATCATGTTTGTTATATGGCATGAGACTCACCATTCCATCTTATTTATATCTCATATAAATAACTTGGGAACAAACATGAGTACAATCTTTCTGGATAAGTCAAGTCCTTATTATGAAGTATCCTCGATTGTGAACCTATTTATGATACTTTGTGCTAGAAATATTGTCACTCATATTCTTAACAACTTAAGAATAATACTTCTAACAAAATATCAATAGACCTTTTCTATTACACATAAATATATTATGTAAACGGAAAAGTGGAAATGCCTTTTATTAATAAAATTATGTACATGATACATACTAAATGATATGCTCTAGGGCATACTACTAACAGTAATAACACAGGCATGTTAACAACTGTAAAGGTATGGTTGTCAAATATATTCTCCATGAAAGACTTAGGGGAGGCAACCTATATTCTTGGGATTCGCATCTATAGAGATAGAGCGAAAAGAATAATTAGTTTATCCCAAAGTCTATATTTGGAAAGTATGTTAAAGAGGTTTAACATGCTTGATTCCAAGAGAGGATTGTTGCCAGTGAGACATGGTATCCACCTTTCTAAAGAGATGTCTCCAAAGACACCTGAAGAAAGAGATAAAATGGCCAGGATTCTATATACTTCGGCTATTGGAAGTTTGATGTATGTAATGTTATGTACTAGGCCGGATATCGCATATGCTGTTAGTTTGACTAGCAGGTATCAATCCAATCCAGGTTTGGAACACTGGATAGCTATCAAGAATATCCTTAAATACTTAAAAAGAACTAAGGATTTATTCTTGATATATGGAGGTGTAGACTTGTAATTGGATGGTTATATTGATTCTAATTTCCAATCAGATATCGATGATAGAAAGTCTATCTCTAGGTTTGTGTTCATTTGTAATGGAGGTGCAGTCAGTTGGAAGAGTTCCAAACAGAGTATGACTGCAGATTCCACTACCGATGCCGAGTATATTGCTGCATCAGATGCTACAAAAGAAGCTGTTTAGATATAAGAAACCCCGGTCTCACTAGAAATCCAAATACATAGAAAGGCACTATCACATTATCAGATAAATAGTTAGGCAAGGCGATGTAGCCATGCAGAAAATAGCATCAGCTGAAAATCTAGCTGATCGATTCACTAAGCCTATGTCATAAACTCAGCTAGGCTGACATCTTGAGAAGATGGGTCTAAGATATTGTAATAAATGGCTCTACTGCTAGTGGGAGATTGTTAGTAGTATGCCCTAGAGCAAATCATTTTTTATGTATCTTGTACATATTTTTATTAATAAAAGGCATTTTCACTTTTTTGTTTACATAATATATTTATGTGTAATAGAAAAGGTCCATTGATATTTTGTTAGAAATTCTATTCTTAAGTTGTTAAAAATATGAGTGACTATATTTCTAGTACAAAGTATCATAAATAGGTTCACAATCGAGGATACTTCACAATAAGGACATGACTTATCCAGAAAGAATGTATTCATGTTTGTTCCAAAGTTATTTATATGAGATATAAATAAGATGGAATGGTGAGTCTCATGCTATATAACAAACATGATAAGTACTTATACATGATAAGTAGGCCGAACCAGTGACACTTATGACAAGCAAATGGAGTTTACTCTTGTCAATGCATTGTCATAAATCATATCAGTGTATATAATCTTTAGACCTGAGATAGCACAATTATCTTGTATATAGGTGGTTTGAGTTTGATACTGCTTTCATACTTGTACTGTGTATGGGTATATGGGCATGTGTTGGCTCCTACTAGTTATATATGGAGATAGGTGTTGATCAAGATTGAATCTATTCCTCTAAGTAAATAGGGATAAAATCCTATGTTCATTTAATTGTTCTTGATATTTCAAGTTCCTGGCCAAGACAGATAGATTTAATCAGAAAAGAGTTTATGATGAGAAAAATCTTTTACTCAAGAACTGGAATTAAAAGAGAACATAATATTCATAGTAAATGGAGTTTGACATAAACCATGACTCCAACTCGAATTGGGATTTTGTAACAGAGAGATTCTAGTGTATGATAACATATGATTGTAGGTTCATTAATGGTAAACCTTATTACTGATTGGGTAGCCATGGCATGCTATGTTAGGTGTTAACCATTGTCTATAAGGTGCATAAAATGGTTCAGAGAAATGATTTATGGTAAGAAAGAGTTCTGATGATATTAAGAGTTGATATCATATCTCATTGCTAATTAGTGATGAGCCTAGTAAGTCACACACATACACAAGTAATCACCAAATTAAATATGATTTAATTAATTAATTAAAAAGTTTAATTGATTAATTAAATAGGTTTGATTTTCAATTAGATTGCAAAGTCCCTAGCACGGCTTGAAACCAAATCTAGATTATTGGATGTATAGTATAAATTAAATTTATATTTAAAATGTTTAAATATGAATTTAATTAATGGGAAATTAATTAATAGAGATTAATCAATTAATTTATATTTGATACAAAATTGATTAGAAGAAGAGAAATAATTATTTTGAGTTGAGAACTCAAAATTAAGACACAGGGGCATTTTGGTCATTTCACAGGGTGACACGTGGCACCATGATATGGTGACATATGGCACTACACATAAGCTTTCCAAATGTCTTTTAATCATGTAAGATGATTAAAATTAAGATTAAATATAGGTTTGACACTTGGCACAATGTGATTGGGTCAATTAAACCTAGAGCCAATCAGAAGGTGACATGTGGTAAGGGTTTTAAGTGGTGACCTAACAATATAAGTGTTATTATGAAAAGAAAAATGACAATCAGCTGCTGCCTCCTTTGTGCCGCCACCCTTGAGGCTCCCATTCTCTCTTCTTCTTCATCTCTCATCAATTCCAAGAGATTAGCAAATAATCTCTTGAATTAAAAATACTAGAAATCGTTTCTAGTGTCCTGTTTACATCTTTAATCTCTTAAAAGGCAAAACTTGATTTTTCTAATTCATAGAAAAAGCTTTAGAAGATGTTCAAGGGCTGCCATAGGTGATCTTGGTATGGACAAGCTAGAGGGACAACATCTGGTGTCCTAAAGATGCATCCCAAAGGTATAAATATGTTGCAGTGCATCAAGAGGTTAGTGTATTTGTTCTTGATTTAATCTAGAGTTCTAAAATTAATCTGATTAATTCTAAAATCTTAAATAGCAAATAGAGATCCCAAAACATATTAAAAGAGTTTTAATATGTTGTTTATCATTGAAATCAAATAGATAAAAAATAAATCTTGCATGATGCATGTGACCCTAGGTGAAAATTTTTGAATTCAATGGTATAAACTTTTGTTTTTATGCTTTCGCTCCTTCAGTGAGTATGTGGGTACTTTGATGGTGAAGAATGGATGTACCTGAGGTTATCAAGGTTCAAACTTTCATACTCATTGACCTAGTGGGCTCAACTTAACTAATGCAAGATAAGCCAAGAATGGATGTACCTGAGGCTTTGAGCATTAGGGGCCAAAACCAAAGATTAAATTTCACATGAGATGTGTTGAACAAGAGTTGTTCACTCATGTAATGTTGATAGTATCCAAGAAAATGTGATTTGATGACATTTAACAATATATAAGAATTCAATCACGCACTAGAAATCCATCTAACTAGGATTTTTTATTCTTACTATGGAAGTGTAGGATTCGCCAAGTTAGTGGGAGGACCAATTTGATTAAAAGACCATAATCATATTGGGGTTAATTTACTTGATACAAGATAACTAATTTGAATCTTGCTCTTTCTGCAGTAAAACATCTTATAATTATGGCACAAAGATCCAACCCGTTATCACTCATATTAGATGATAATAGGCTCACTGGACCTAACTTTTCTGACTGGCTAAGGAATTTGAGAATTGTTCTCAATCTTGAGCGTA
Organism: Hevea brasiliensis; assembly: GCF_030052815.1. Lineage (NCBI taxonomy): Eukaryota > Viridiplantae > Streptophyta > Magnoliopsida > Malpighiales > Euphorbiaceae > Hevea > Hevea brasiliensis. Next base: position 88,317,807 of record NC_079494.1, on the reverse strand, counting down.
TAGGATACGTTCTTGATTCTAAGATTCCTAGTCCATTACCACTTAAGGCCACAGAAGAGGAACACGACACTTTGAGAAAGTGGCATGAAGATGACATGCAACCTAAATGCTATATGCTTGCTTCTATAACTAATCAGTTATAGAAGTAGCATGAGAAAATGCAAACTTCTTCTGAAATACTGAGTCACCTTTAAGAGTTAGTTGGTGAAAATAGTAGGTTGGCAAGATATGAGACATCTAAACAACTGTTTAGAATGAAAATGCATGAAGGCTAGGATGTGGGAGAACATGTCTATACCATGATCCGGCTTATAGAGCAGCTGGAGGCATTGGATTTCACTATGGATTTTCTCTCCAGACAGATTTGATTCTACAATTCTTGCCTGAGTCTTTTGGAAGCTTTATTACAAACTTTCATATGACTAAACAAGAGTGCACTTTAGCTGGTCTTCTTAATATTTTTATGATTGCTCAAGGTAATATGCCTGGCAGGAAGGGAAAGGAAGTGGCACTTGTTGCTTCTTCTTCTTCTGGTAAGACTAAGAAGAAGAAGAAAAGCAATAAGAAGAAGCCATCTTCTATCCTTGGCCCTTCTGGTAAAGTGGGCAAAAAGAGCTAAATAGTGAAGAAGAAGGCAGAAGCAGCTCCTACTAACAAGGAAAAGTGTTTCCACTATCAAAAGGATGGGCACTAGAAGAGGAACTGCCTAGAACACCTAGAGTTGGTAAAGAGCAAGAAGGCAAGACCTTCTAATGGTATAGCTATTTCTTATTTCTTAGATTCTAGTATTGCTTGTCATACTAGTTTTACTTGGGTCATTGATACTGGTTCTAATTCACATATAATTTCTGATATGCAGGAACTAGTAAATCTTAAGAGCTTAGATCATGAAGAAGTGAGGCTGAAGATTGGTGATGGAACAAGTGTTGATGCCGAAGCCTTTGGATCTACTTCTCTTATTGTACATAATCATTTTGATGATAATGTGTTGCAGTTAAAGGATGTTTTGTATGTACCCAACATGTATAAAAACATTATTTCTGTATCTAGTTTAACTAAAGACGGTTATGAATTTAGATTCATAAATGATGTGTGTACAATTTATTATGGTAATAAAATTGTATGTTTAGGTTACTTATAAAATAGTCTTTATTATGTTGATAGTGAATGCAAAATAGCTCCAAGCACTGAATATGAAATTGATGCAACAGAAATGCCAACCTTAATCTAAAACAACTTTGGCACTTAAGATTGGGTCATGTAGCAGAAGATATGATCGCAAAACTGGAAAGGATAGGGAATTTGTCCACTTTGGGAAATGAACCATCACCAACTTATGAGTCCTGCCTTTAAGGCAAGATGACCAGATCTCCTTTTGTTGGATAAAGGAAAAGAGCTAAAGATATTTTAGAACTCATACATAGTGATGTATGTGGGCCATTTAAAGAAATGGCTAGAGGTGGATATAACTACTTCATTATCTTCACTGATGATAAATCTTGATTTGAGTATTTGTATTTAATGAAATACAAGTCTAAATTATTTGAAGAGTTCAAAGAATTCAAGGCTAAAGTAGAAAATCAAACAAGAAAGAGTATTAAAATCCTTCGATCTGATCGAGGAGGTGAATACTTAAGTATAGAGTTTGATGAGTTCCTTCGGGAAAAGGGCATAATTTCACAATTGACCCCTCTTGGTACACCATAGTTGAATGGTGTGTCAGAAAGGAGAAATCGTACTTTTTTAGACATGGTACAGAGCATGATGAGCTTCACTAATTTCCCTATTTACTTATGGGGATATACATTGGAAACTACACTGTACAGTCTTAATAGAGTTCCAACTAAATCAATTTCTTCTACACCATATGAGATATGGCATGGAAGACAACCATCCCTTAAACATGTTAAGATATGGGGTTGTCCAACTTTTATCAAAAAGTTAAAAAATGATAAATTGGAAACAAGATCCAAAAAAGGTAGATTTGTTAGATATCCAAAAGACAGTTTTGGATATTATTTCTATCTTCCACAATCACAAATAGTTGTGATAAGTAGAGATGCAATTTTCTTGGAAAAAGAGTTTCTTCAAGAAGGTGCAAAGGAAGGAAGATAGAATTGGAATTAGAGAATTCCACAAATAACCAACAACCTACACCCATAGATGTGTTAGTAGTATGCCCTAGAGCATATCATTAGTATGTATCTTGTACATATTTTTATTAATAAAAGGCATTTTCACTTTTCCATTTACATAATATATTTATGTGTAAAAGAAAAGGTCCATTGATATTTTGTTAGAAATTCTATTCTTAAGTTGTTAAGAATATGAGTGACAGTATTTCTAGCCCAAAGTATCATAAATAGGTTCACAATCGAGGATACTTCATAATAAGGACATGAATTATCCAGAAAGATTGTATTCATGTTTGTTCCTAAGTTATTTATATGAGATATAAATAAGATGGAATGGTGAGTCTCATGCCATATGACAAACATGATAGGCACTTATATATGATAAGTAGGTCGAACCAGTGACACTTATGACAAGCACATGGAGTTTACTCTTGTCAATGCATTGCCATAAATCATATCAATGCATATAATCTTTAGACCTGAGATAGCACAGTTATCTTGTATATAGGTGGTTTGAGTTTGATACTGCTTTCATACTTATACTGTGTATGGGTATATGGGCATGTGTTGGCTCCTACTAGTTATATATGGAGGTAGGTGTTGATCAAGATGGAATATGTTCCTCTAAGTAAATAGAGATAAAATCCTATGTTCATTTAATTGTTCTTGATGTTTGAAGTTCCTAGCCAGGACAGATAGATTTATTCAGAAAGAGTTTCTGATGAGAAAATCTTTTAATCAAGAACTGGAATTAAAAGAGAACATAATATTCATAGTAAATGAGGTTTGACATAAACCATGACTCCAGCTTGAGTTAGGATTTTGTAACAGAGAGATTCTAGTGCATGGTAACATATGATTATGGGTTCATTTAAGGTAAACCTTATTACTGATTGGGTGGCCATGGCATGCTATGCTAGGTGTTAACCATAGTCTATGAAGTGCATAAAATGATTTAAAGAAATCATTTATGGTAAGAAAGAGTTTTGATTATATTAAGAGTTGATATCATGTCTCATTGCCAATTAGTAATGAGCTTAGTAAGTCACACACATACACAAGTAATCACCAAATTAAATATGATTTAATTAATCAATTAAAGAGTTTAATTGGTTAATTAAATAGGTTTGGTTTGCAATTAGATTGCAAAGTCCCTAGCATGACTTGAAACCAAATCTAGATTATTAGATGCATAGTATAAGTTAAATTTATATTTAAAGTGTTTAAATATGAATTTAATTAATGAGAAATTAATTAATAAAGATTAATTAATTAATTTATATTTGATATAAATTGATTAGAAGAAGAGAAATATTTATTTTGCGTTGAGAACTCAAAATTAAGACACAGGGGCATTTTTGGTCATTTCACAATGTGACATGTGGCACTACACATAAGCTTGCCAAATGTTTTTTAATCATGTAAGATGATTAAAATTAAGATTAAATATAGGTTTGACACTTGGCACAATGTGATTGGGTCAAGTAAACCTAGAACCAATCAGAGGGTGACATGTGGTAAGGGTTTTATGTGTTGACCTACCTATATAATTGTTATTATGAAAAGAAAACAACACAATCAGCAGCTATTTTCTTTGGTGCTGCCACCCAAGAAGGTCTCCCTCCTCTTCATCTTTTTCTCTCATCTATTCTAAGAGATTAGCAAACAATTTCTTGAATTAAAAATACTAGAAATTGTTTCTAGTGTCCTGTTTACATCTTTAATCTCTTAAAAGGCAAAACTTGATTTTCTAATTAATAGAAAAAGCTTTAGAAGCTGTTCAAGGGCTGCCATAGGTGATCTTGGTGTGGACAATCTAGAGGGACAACATCTGGTGTCTTAAAGACGCATCCCAAAGGTACAAATATGCTGCAATGCATCAAGAGGTTAGTGTATTTGTTCTTGATCTAATCTAGGGTTCTAAAATTAATCTAATTAATTTTAAAATCTTAAATGACAAATACAGATCCAAAAACATATTAAAAGAGTTTTAATATGTTGTTTATCATTGAAATTAAATAGATAAAAATAAATCTTGCATGATGCATGTGACCTTAGGTGAAAATTTTTGAATTCAATGGTATAAACTTGTGTTTTTCATGCTTTCGCTCCTTTTGGATGTTGATCCAGTAGGAGAGCCTATCCTTATAGATAATACATCCACAACACTGGTTCTTCGTAAATCTAGTAGAATATTTCATCCACCAAAGAGATATGGATTTCTTCATGAGAATGAACAAGAGTTATTTATTCATGAAGAAGTTAATCATGGAGATGATCCTACTAGTTATGAAGAAGCTATATCATATATAAATTCTTCAAAATGGCTAGAAGCCATGAAATTTGAAATGGTTTTCATGCATAAGAACCAAGTTTGAGATCTTGTAGACCCACCTGAGGGTATTATACCCATAGGATGTAAATGGGTTTTCAAGAGAAAAATTGGTCCTGATGAAAAAGTAGAGACCTTCAAAGCTAGGCTTGTAGCGAAAGGGTTTCACCAAAGGGAAGGAATTGATTATGAAGAAACATTCTCTCCCGTAGCCATGCTTAAATCCATAAGGATTCTTCTAGCTATTGCAGCACACTATGACCATGAGGTTTGGCAAATGGATGTCAAAACCGCTTTTCTCAATAGTGTTATTGAGGAAAACATATATATGGAACAATCCAAGGGTTTTGAATCCAAAGAAGGTTCCAATGTGTGCAAGCTTAAGAGATCCATTTATGATCTTAAGCAAGCTTCTAGAAGCTGGAATAAACGTTTTGATAAAGCCATTAAATCTTTTGGTTTTATTCAAAATATTGATGAGCCGTGTGTATATAAGAAAACTAGTGGAAGTATAACTACCTTTCTAGTGTTATATGTGAATGATATATTATTAATAGGCAATGATATTGGTATGCTAACATCTATAAAAACTTGGTTATCAAGTACTTTTTCTATGAAATACCTTGGGGAAGCTGCCTATATTTTGGGAATTCGAATCTATAAAGATAGACTGAAAAGAATAATAGATTTATCCCAAAGGCTTTCCTTAGAAAAGGTGTTGAAGAAGTTCAACATGCTTGATTCCAAAAGGGGATTGTTACCAGTTAGGCATGGTATTCACCTTTGTAAGGATCAGTCTCCTAAGACTCCTGAAGAAAGGGAAAAATGACCAAGGTTCCTTATGCTTCGGCTATAGGAAATCTAATGTATGTCATGTTGTGTACTAGGCCTGGTATTGCCTATGCTATTAGTATGACTAGCAGGTTTCAATCTAATCCATGTTTGGAACACTAGATAGCTATCAAGAATATCCTTAAATACTTGAGAATGAGTAAGGAGTTATTCTTGATATATGGAGGAGGTGAACTTCAACTAGAAGGATTTAAAGATTCTGATTTTCAATCGGATATTGATGATAACAAGTCTATCTCAGGGTTTGTATTTTTGTGTAATGGAGGCGCTGTTTATTGGAAAAGTTCTAAGCAGACAACTACAGCAGACTCCACCACTGAAGCCGAATATGTTAATGCATGTGATGTTGAAAAAGAGGCTATTTGGATCAAGAAGTTTGTTTCAAAACTAGAAGTGGTTCCTTCCATTGAGTCAATAGCTCCTCTCTACTATGACAACAATGGAGCCATTGCACAGGAAAAAGAGCTTAGGGCTCACCAGTGATCCAAACACATAGAGCGGCGATTTCATATTATCAGAGAGATAGTTGGAAGAGGCGACATCACCATGCAGAAAATAGCTTTAGTTGACAACCCGACTGATCCATTGACCAAGGCCATGACACAACAACAGTTAGACAGACATCTTGAGAAGATGGGTCTTACATACTGTAGTGAATGGCTCTAGGCCAAGTGGGAGATTATTAGTTATGTGTGCCCTAGAGCATGCACTAATCTTGTAACTTGTAAATATTGTAAATATATTAATGGCAATAAACATTTCATTTAAATGTTGTATATATTTAATAACATTTTTATTTGAAATCGTCCATTAGCAATATATCATATATTCTATTCTTATGAGATAAGAATATGAGTGACAAAATATATGGTACATTTGCTATAAATCAGAAATCGTAGCTAATGGATATTTTAGTGGACACATTATATCCAAAGAGTTGTCACCTCTTTTTATCTCCATTGGTCAATATGAGATACTGATGTATATGTAATGGTGAGTCACGTCCCTTTTAATATGAGATATCAGGATAAATACAGTGGACACTTATGAGATAAGTAGGTCGAACTTGTGACGTATAGATAACATGAACATGGCATTTACTCGAGTCAATAAAATGTTATCTATGTCATACTAGTGCATATAATCCTCAAACCTAAGATGACACGGTTGTCTCTTATATGGGTGGTTTGAGTTTGATACCACTTACATATTTGTACTGTGTATGGATATTTTGGTGTGTGTTGGCTCAAATTAGTTATATGTTGGGATAGGTGTTCAGTCAAAAGGGGATCTGTAGCCTTGAGTAAACATGGTTAAAAGTCCTATGTGGATTTAAGCTATTCTTTACAAGATTAAGTTCTTGGCCAAGATGAATGACTTTTTTAGGAAAGATGTTTCTTGATGGTAAAGTCTTATATGTCAAGAATCAGATTTCAAATGAGTGCATAAGATTCCATGATAAGGGTTTGACTCCACCATGACCCTTAATGGGATTGGAATGTTATACGGAAGGATTTTAGTCCATGATTATGTATGATTAAAGGTTCATTTTAAGATATTTCTTATTGCTAATTGAGAAGCCATGGCATGCTATGCTAGGTGTCAACCATGGTCTATGAGATGCCTAAAATGATTTGGCGAAATCATTTGCTATTTAGCAGAGTTCTAATGATATTAAGAGTTAATATCATTTCTCATTTCCAATTAGTAATGAGCCTAGTAAGTTACACACCTACACAAGTTTTACCACCAACTAAATTATGATTTAATTAATTAATTAAAGAGTTTAATTAATTAATTAATTAGATTTGGTTTACAATAAGATTGCAAAGTCTCTAGCATTACTTGAAACCAAATCTTAGATATTGGATGTATGATGTAAATTGAATTTAATTAATGGAGATTAATTGATAAAGTAATTTATATATGATATAAATTAATTTGTGAGAGAAATTACTATTTTGAGTTGAGAACTCAAAATTTAATACAAGGGTAAAATGGTAATTTTACATGGTGACACATGGCACCTATAAATGTGTGCCATTTGTCTTCCATGTGATGGAAGATGATATTTGATGATTCAATCTTATATTAACACTTGACTTAATGAGATTAAGACACACTAAAAGCAATATTAAATGGGATCTTGACATGTGGCACTCAATAAACGGTTTGTCTCTTGTATATAAATGTTAGATAAGAAGAAAACTCACTCTTATTCTTCTACACCAAGTTGGATGGCAATAAAAGAGGTTTCTCTCTCTCCTAATTTCTTCCATTGATGCTTGAAAGGAAGCTTGTTTTCTTTCTTGAATCAAAAATTTAGAAATTGTTTTTAGTCACCTACGTCCATTAGAAAATCACCAAAAGCAAACACCCTAATAGTTAGTGGTTGGCAAACACCTAAGAGAGGATTTGGGTTGCCAAAAGTGATCTTGGTGATAGTTTGTGGTGAACAAATTAGAGAAGTTACAAGTGGAGCTCTAGAGACTACTAAAGGGAGCAAGAAGTGTAATTCTACACCTTTGAGGTTAGTCTTTTTCAAACCCTTTTTAATCTAGGGTTAAATTAGTTTAATTGTTAAACTACAATCTTTAATGGAAAATGAAAGAATCGTGCATGTTAAAAGTGTGTTTTAACATGCCTTGGGTGTTTAAGGTTGGTTAGGATCATATAACATATTGTATGTTTGCATGAAACCCTAAAAAAATTTTTCAAATCCAACCTTCAAACTGCTTTCGTTGCGCCTTCACATGGACAAAAGATACAAAACATCCCTAAAGATGTAGAGGCTTTTCTTTACTAATTTTCTAGGCTAGCAACTTAGGAAGCCATAGGGATTCTGCCACTCCTTCTATGTTGGGTAAGATCAATAACATTGCACTGTTTCTTCTTCTTGGAAGGGCTTTTTCTGGTATAATCATTTGGATGCTTGAAGGAATGGGTAAAACTAATTTTCTAGCTTGCATCTTGGTTCCTGTAAGACCATATTACATAGGTAAAGAGAGATGATTCAGGTGCTGGTTAAGAACTAGTAAAAGTTGGATTTGATTGGTCAGAAGGTGGGTCTTATGGCTACTAATCTAAAGTGCTGCCATCATCTCCTTTTTCCTTCTCCTATCTTGAGCTATTGCCGGTGCCATTCTTCCTATTCTCACTACTGCTACTACTCTTAGATTTATGGGACTCTTCCTTATCAAATTCTTCTACCTCTTTAGATTTCTCTTCTTTTTCTGACTTCTCTTCTTTAATATATTCCTTCTCATCAAATTTCTCTTTTATTTCAACTTCAACTTGCTTAGATTCTTCCTTTCCCTTCTCATCACCTTCCATATTTTTATCTTCATCAATTTCAGCAATATTTACATCACTTAAATGATTTATTTCATATTTCTTTGTTACACTACTACCAGCAATTCCTTCTAGATAATTGCCAAAATCTCCAAACTTCCCAAATGAGTCACCAAATAATTTCTATGAAACTTTTTTCATAAACCACTCCCACCTATTTATCCTTTGATCAACATATTTGTCATAATGCTTTACTGTAGATCTTGAGAGTTTTCCAAAATACTAAAACTTAAACTACTAAATTCTTTAATTTCCCTTACAATCTCTAAATTAGCCATAGCTAGTTCAACAAAATCAAGCATTTTTTTTTTTGCTTCTTTTTCTTCTTCTTCTTTGAACTCTCCCCTTTTTCTACGTTTTTCTTTACATTACTTGTAACACCCCTATTTGCATAGCCTAGTATATTTCACTATTCCAATCACCGATATTGGTCCGGACAATTAAGGGGATTAGAATCACATCTAAGACAACTAGATAAGCCCTGAACATAAATAATTAGTAATTGTCAAATAGTTAAGTATAAAGAAGAAATATAAAGCATAAAAAGTTAAATGAGCCAGGAGTCACAGCGATGGGTGACCTTCCCGGGAAATGACTACGAGGTCAATCGTAACCCGAATTCTGAACTAGAAAATGTGACGCCACGGTCCTTAGAACTATTGCGAACATAGTGGAAAAGAGAAAATCATGAAAAAGAGTTGTTAAGCAAATCAAATAATTAGGTCAGAGATTTGGAAGAAATATCGAATAACTTACAAACCGGATTGAACCGGTGAGGGGCAATTTGGTCAATTCACCCCTAAAAGTGACTCCTGACCTAACTGTCCAATAAAATTGGAGAAAAAAAATTTTGAAATCAGGAATTAAATTTAAGAACTAATGGAAAAATGAATACCAAAGAAAAATAAAATTAAAAAAGTTTATTACATCATTGGATGACATCATCATGATATCAAAACTCATTTTAATTTTCCTACAACTTTTGACCAAGTTAATTAAAGTTAATTACATATAAAATACCTAAAAAAGGAAAAGAAAATTCATTTTCTTGTCTTCTCCCCATGTGGCCGGCTTGCTCCTCTCTCTCTCCACCATTAAAGAACCACCATGAATGCTTGAATCCAAGCTTGATTTCAACCACTTAAACCTACTTTGACCCCAAATTAATCCAATAGAACTTGATAGACTCACTTGAGAAGGTGATTGAGTAGGAAAAAAAGAAGAAGCAAGGAGGGAAATTGTAAAGTTGAACATCAATGAAAGGTTAGTGGTTTGAATTGAAAATTTATGTTTAATACTTATGTTTTTATTATAAGTGGCTTAGATCTTAACTTAAAATCAAAAGAAAACACTTGTTGGGGGATCAAAAAAGAATTTTAGCCAGCTTATGTTAGGGTTTGAAATGAATGATTTTGATGTGTTTGATTGGTTGTTTAGGTTGAATGAAGTATGTAGACATTGAATATGCATTTTGAATGCATTATATTTGAACTTTACATAATTAGGGTTTTGAGCATGTGAAAAATTGAAAAAAAAAATTGAGAATTAGTCAATTGATGTAGTTGACCTTACTTGAGTGAAGAAATGGTCAATTATGACCATTTGTGGTGTGTGTGAATTGCTAGAACTAAGTTTCAATTCAGATTGGTTAGGGTCAGTATGCTGACAGCTTGACCTAGGTCCATTTTAGAGACCAAAAATGAAAATTTACCAACCCAATTAGTGTGAAACCAATTGGGAATGAAATTAGACACAAAATGGACCATTTTTCATTTAGGAATCATGCCCAGAAAATGACCATAACTTAGTGAACAATTAGGCCAAATCTGGATTTGGGCACAGTGCCCTGTACAAAAATGACTAAATAAACAGTAGTTACTTAAATGACCATAACTTGGCCTAGGAAGGTCCAAATGACCTGAATCTTATAGAGATGGATATCTGAGACATAGCCCTACAACTTTCATGAAGAAAACAAATCCAAATTTTGACCATAACCTATCTAAAAAGTCACCTGCAATCAGCACACCAAAACTGCCAAAATCCAAAAAATGCCCAGAATTCTAAGTAACACCAAATCCGGCCAGCCTTAGGAAAATATTCATAACTTGGGCTAAAAAACTCCAAATGGAGTGATTCAAATAGGGAATTAAAGCTAAGACAATAAGTAACAACTTTGATGAAGGACACTTAGCCAAATTCTTACAGTAACCAGACTAATGGAACAGTAGAAAATAGGGGACTAAAACTGAAAAATTGTAATTTCTCTTAGGAGACTTAAAAATTGAATTGGCAATCAATGCCAATAAAATTAACACCCAAAATATGGTATATGGGTGCAATTAGAACTAATAAACCTATTAAGTATAGAAAAGTCAATATTTTGACTTGAATAGTGCCATAAATAGTGCCACCATACACAAAAATAGGAAAGACCCGAAATTTATAAACCGTAATAGGTAAGATAAGTCTGCAAAGAAATTGTTGGAATTTAAGTATTAGAAATGGATACTAGAGCACTTTAAATTTATGTGTTTCAGTTGGAAAGGGATCTTCGAAGGAGAAATGAAAGTTTGAGTAAATTTAGTCGACAAAAGAGGTTTGTGCACAACTATTTTTAAATTACTAATGTTTTGCATATCTAATTAGAGTAAATGATTTTATGTTCTTTATTTATTATGTTTACCAATTATTAAATTTATTTCAATGATTATTGAAATGTGTTATAGTATAAATGAGTTTAGTTGTGGGAAAATGATTAAGTTATGATTTTAGTTTAGATATGAATGGAATGAATTCAGTTTTGGAAATTTATTAATGAAATGGGATTTGCATGGAAAAATACAAATTTTTGTTTTAAATTGTTATGAGCATAAAAATTATTGGATATTAGAATTGACTTTGAATTGAATTGTGTTGTGATTTATGCTCGCAAAAAGGACAAAGAAATTTATGATATTGTTTTATATCTCACTATAGATGCTTGACTAGGTTATTACCCGTCTCCCTCATTTGTTAAGGAGACAATGGAGTTAGCTTTGTTTTGTTTTGAATACCATGGTATGTGCACAGGCTTAGATTCTCCTCTTATTCGAGGAAGTTTCATTATTGTGTTGTGTACTGTGCACGATGATTCGACCTCCCCAACCATAAGGAGTTAGAATTCCGATTCAACCTCTCCAACCATAGGGAGTTAGAATCGCCCCAAAGATGGCCCTTTCGGATTAGTCTTGCAGAGTTAGCGAGATAAAGAACGGTTTTTGAGTAGTAAAGAATTGTGATTTCAATTAGGATTTATGTATATTTGATTTTATTGAAATTAAAATTTGTTTCTATAAATTACTGGAATTACTTTAAATGTTCAGTTTTGATTTGATAAATTAAAATTCTTAAGCAGAGTCATTTTAACAAATGATTTATTTTATTGGCAATGAATATTTTGATTTTTGGAATTTTGATTGACTTTCAAGGCTAAAATTTTGGTAAGATATTGAATATTATGTTTTAAATTATGATTGTGCACCACTGAGTTCACCACTCAGCGATAGCTTTGTATACTGTTGTAGGTAAAAGTAAAGATACAGCAGCCAAGTGAGATTTGCAGTAGCTGCACCTTGAAGACTCATTGGGATTAACTTCAAGTATATTAGAGGTATACCCTTGTACAATAGATTTTGATGTATGCATATAATTATATATATATAAATTGTTGGAGCAGTTGTATACAAACTTTTGTAATATTATTTTGGTATGTAATGAAATGCAAATTATTGTAATGTTCAAACTTATTTTTGAGTTTTGTAATGAATGTAAATTAATCTTTCTTTAATGGAATATGAATGAAGTTATTTAATATTATTTTTGAAGACAATTGAATTGAGAATTGTTTTGAATTATGGAGTTGGGAGAAATGATGTTGATTTGTGTTGTGGCAGTGGTTTTTTTTTTTTTATGAAATGAATTATTAGAAGTGTTTGTACAGGTGTTTGAAGAACTGTTTTTCCCAAATATAGACGACACTCTGCCGAAAAATTTTTCAAAATTTGAGTAAAAATAAAAATGGACAAAATTTTTAACTAGTCTTTAAACTTTAAGTAAATGTTTTTAATACCTGCTATAAAAGCTTACCACTTTCAAAAAGTAAGAAAATTATTTTAAAATCCCTTGTAGTGTATTTCATGGGTTATCGATAAACGTAGTCGGTAATTCATTAGGTATACTACGGGATTATGTTATGCCTTACAGAGGGATAAGGTGTGACATATTTTAGTGGTATCAGAGCAATGGTTTTAAAGTAAATTTTAAACTGTAAATTTGAAATATTTTGTCAAAAATTACAATAGCTTAAATGTTTGATACATATAGTAGATTTACATCATAAATATTAATTGACGGAGAGAAATCTCCTTATGTTGGTTGTCCCAGAAAAGAAGATTTTGTGAATAGAAATGGAGGAGAGAGATAAACCAGTAGAACAACCAGTTACAGTTGAGGCACAAAGGGAGGCCTCAGCTCCTCAGAGTGTTGAAAATCCGATTGTACCAGTTCTACCAGTACAAATTACAACACAAATGGCCCAGCAAATGGCCACTTTCTTTCAGCAAATGGCTAATCATCTGTCAGCCCAAGCCCAAGCACAAACCCAACCCCCGCAAGAGCTATATGAAAAAGGAAAAAGTGGGGAACGGACTGGCAAAAGTTCTAATAGTAATTTGGGAAAAAGGAAGAACACTGGAGAGCCTAGTAGTTATGGATCTGATAGAGGTGGATCTTCAAGGCAAAAGCAGTTGAGAACCCATCGGCAAAGAATTAGAAGTTTCTACCCTATCCGTGTCTGTGAGGTATATGGCAAGTTACATGGGTGTATGTGTCATAAGGCCACTAGAGCCTGCTACAATTGTGGTGAACATGGACACTTTGTTAGAGATTGTACTAGAGCACCTTGATCTACTCTCTGAAATTCACAGACAGTTAATCAAGGCCAAGCTAGAAATAGAGTTTGTACTCCTCGCAATCCAAGCATAGTGAATCCACCTAATCATAGTAGCTCATCAGTTAGAGCATCCATTATGCGCTAAAGAGAAATAGCAGAAACTTCAGATGTAGCTGTTGGTAAGTTTTTAATTTTTAGAGGATACAATTAGTTATTATTTGACCGCAGCACTACTTATTTGTATGTTAGTGTTAGAATTATATGTTCTGCTGTTATTCCTTTGCATGGGAATAAATTTTGACGCATTAGTAACTAGTCCTTTAGGATATAAACTATGATAATAAGTGTGATTGACATTAGTTTTGGAAGAGTTTGTTAGCGAAAAGTAATTATTAGTATACAATAAATTATAAGTTAATTAGTAAGCCTATTTAATATAAGGTAAAAGGACCTAAAAGTAAATTATAGTAATATAATTGCTCTAGATGAGGGCAAAGATGTTACTGTTAATAATTATCAATGAATATTGTAATCAGAATAAGTTCTGGATATTAGTGAATTTGAAAAGGATAAGATATAGGAAAGTTTGATCTATTGGGCTGTATCGTAGTAACTATGCAATGTTCTTAATGTTTGTATTGTAAGCTGCAGATTACAGTACCAACTTAGGATTATTGTGTAGAGCTACGTACTACCCGATAGTGTACCAAGATAAGAATAGTTGCAAACGACATCTGTTTTGATATAGTTATGATAAGATAATGTTTTCTTATTAGAAAAGAGCTTGAAAATCCTAACCCGAGATTTAAAACTCTAAAATTATAATATTAAAAGGTTATAGTACAGTACAAAAGGAAGTAATGATTACACATTAGTGCAAAATAAGTTATAGAAAATTGATAGATAAAAAGAGTTATGGAAGTGAAAATTCAAATACTTAGTTTAGATGTAATAAAGAAATGTTACGAATATCAGTAAGATTATTGAATAGAATGGTCAGAGGACCAATGATTAGGCAAATAGTATTAGTTAAAGTACTGTGGAACCATCATTCAGGCTAAGAGGCTACTTGGGAACGAGAGGAGGACATGAGGAGACCACACCCACAGCTGTTCAGAGACTGATACCAGGTAAAAATTTCGAGACGAAATTTATTTTAAGGGGGAGAGAATTGTAACACCCCTATTTGCACAGCCTGGTATATTTCACTGTTCTGGTGATCGGTATCGATCCGGACAATTAAGGGGATTAGAATCACATCTAAGACAACTAGATAAGCTCTGAACGCAAATAATTAGTAATTGCTAAATAGTTAAGTATAAAGAAAAAAAACAAAGCATAAAAAGTTAAATGAGCCAGGAGTCACAGTGATGGGTGACCTTACCAGGAAATGACTGTGAGGTCAATCGTAACCTGAATTTTGAATTAGAAAATGTGATGTCGTGGTCCTTAGGACTATTGCGAATATAGTAGAAAAGAGAAAATCACGAAAAAGAGTTGTTAAGCAGGTCAAATAATTAGGTTAAGAATCTGGAAGAAATATTGAATAACTTACAAACTGGATTGAACCAGCGAGGGACAATTTGATTAATTCACCCTTAGAGCTGACTCATGACCTAACTGTCCAATAAAATTGGAGAAAAGAAACTTTCGGAATTGGGAATTAAATTTAAGAACTAATAGAAAAATAAAGGCAAAAGAAAAAGAAAATTAAAAAAGTTTATTACATCATTGAATGGCATCATCATAATGTCAAATCTCATTTTAATTTTCCTACAACTTTTGACCAAGTTAATTAAAGTTAATTACATATAAAATACCTAAAAAAGGAAAAGAAAAATCATTTTCTTGTCTTCTCCCAAAGTGGCCGGCTTGCTCCTCTCTCTCTCCACCATTAAAGAACCACCATGAAAGCTTGAATCCAAGCTTGATTTCAACCACTTAAACCTACTTTGACCCCAAATTAATCCAATAGAACTTAATAGACTCACTTAAGAAGGTGATTGAGCAAGAAAGAAAGAAGAAACAAGGAGGGAAATTGTAGAGTTGAACATCAAAGAAAGGTTAGTGGTTTGAATTGAAAATTTATGTTTAATACTTATGTTTTTAGTGTAAGTAGCTTAGATCTTAACTTAAAATCAAAAGAAAACACTTGTTGGGGGATCAAAGAAGAATTTCGGCCAGCTTATATTAGGGTTTTAAATGAATGATTTTGATGTGTTTGATTGGTTGTTTAGGTTGAATGAAGTATGTAGACATTGAATGTGCATTTTGAATGCATTAGATTTGAACTTTATGTAATTAGGGTTCTGAGCATGTGAAAAATTAGAAAAAATTTTGAGAATTAGTCAATTGATGTAGTTGACCTTAATTGAGTTGAGAAATGGTCAATTGTGACCATTTGTGGTGTGTGTGAATTGCTAGAACTAAGTTTCAACTCGGATTGGTTAGGGTCAATATGCTGACAGCTTGACCTAGGTCCATTTCATAGACCAAATATGAAAATTTACCAACCCAATTGGTGTGAGACAAAATGGGAATGAAACTAGACAATTATTTAAATGACTATATGAATAGTAGTTACTTAAATGACCATAACTTGGTCTAGGAAGGTCTAAATGACCTGACTCTTATACCGATGGAAAGTTGAGACATATCCGTACAACTTTCACGAAGAAAATAAACCCAAATTTTGACCATAACCTATCCAAAGAGTCACCTGTAATCAGCACACCAAAACTGCCAATATCCAGAAAATGCTCAGAATTCTGGGTAACACCAAATCTGGCCAGCCTTAGGAAAATAGGTATAACTTGGGCTAAAAGACTCCAAATTGAGTGATTCAAAAAGGGAATTAAATCTAAGACAATAAGTAACAACTTTGATGAAGGACACTTAGCCAAATTCACACAGTAACCAGACCAATGGAATAGTAGAAAACAGGGGACCAAAACTGAAAAATTATAATTTCTCTTAGGAGACTTAGAAATTGAATTGGCAATCAATGCCAACAAAATTGACACCTAAAATGTAGTATATGGGTGCAATTAGAACTAATAAACCTATTAAATATAGAAAAGTCAACATTTTGACTTGAATATTGCCATGAATAGTGCCACCATACACAAAAATGTGAAAGACCCGAAATTTATAAACCGTAATAGGTAGGATAAGTCTGCAAAGAAATTGTTAGAATTTAAGTATTAGAAATGGATACTGAAGTTCTTTAAATTTATGTGTTTCAGTTGGAAAGGGATCTTCGAAGGAGAAACGAAAGTTTGAGTAAATTGAGTCAACAAAAGAGGTTTATACACAACTAGTTTTAAATTGCTAATGTTTTGCATATCTAATTAGAGTAAATGATTTTATGTTCTTTATTTATTATGTTTACCAATTATTAAATTTATTTCACTGATTATTGAAATGTGTTATAGTATAAATGAGTTTAGTTATGGGAAAATGAATAAGTTATGATTTTATTTTAGATATGAATGGAATGAGTTCAGTTTTGGAAATTTATTACTGAAATGGGATTTGCATGGAAAAATACAAATTTATGTTTTGAATTGTGATGAGCATAAAAATTATTGAATATTGAAATTGACTTTGAATTAAATTGTGTTGTGATTTATGCTCGCAAAAAGGATAAAAAAAAATTATGATATTGTTTTATATCTCACTATAGATGTTTGACTAGGTTATTACTCGTCTCCCTCAATTATTGAGGAGACAATGGAGTTAGCTTTGTTTTGTTTTGAATACCATGGTATGTGTACAGGCTTAGATTTTCCTTTTATTAGAGGTTAGATCTAAGTTTTTTGTTGGCCCTTTTGGAATTTTCATTATTGTGTTATGTATTGTGCACGATGATTTGTCCTCCCCGACCATAGGGAGTTAGAATCGCCCCGAAGATGGCCCTTTCAGATTAGTCTTACAGAGTTAGTGAGATAAAAAACGGTTTTTGAATAGTAAAGAATTGTGATTTCAATTAGGATTTATGTATATTTGATTTTATTGAAATTAAAATTTGTTTCCATAAATTACTGGAATTACTTTAAATGTTCAGTTATGATTTGATAAATTGAAATTCTTGAGCAGAGTCATTTTAACAAATGATTTATTTTATTGGCAACGAATATTTTAATTTTTGGAATTTTAATTGAATTTCAAGATTTCCAAATTCTTTGCTAAAATTTTGGTAAGATATTGTATATTATGTTTTAAATTATGCTTGTGTACCACTGACTTCACCACTCAACGAAAGCTTTGTATACTGTCGCAGGTGAAAGTAAAGATAGAGCAGCCAAGTGAGATTTTTGATAGCTGCACCTTGAAGACTCATTGGGATTAACTTCGGGTATATTAGAGCTATACCCTTGTACATTAGATTTTGATGTATGCATGTAATTATATGTATATAAATTGTTTGAGCAGTTGTACAAATACTTTTGTAATATTATTTTGGTATGTATTGAAATGCAAATTATTGTAATGTTCAAACTTACTTTTGAGTTTTGTAATGAATGTAAATTAATCTTTCTTTAGTGGAATATGAATGAAGTTATTTAATATTATTTTTGAAGACAATTGAATTAAGAATTATTTTGAATTATGGAGTTGGGAGAAATGATGTTGATTTGTGTTGTGGTAGTGGTTTATTTTGATGAAATGAATTATTGGAAGTGTTTGTACAGGTGTTTGAAGAACTATTTTTCCCAAATATAGACGGCACTCTGCTAAAAATTTTCTAAAATTTGCGTGAAAATAAAAATGGACAAAAATTTTAAGTAGTCTTTAAACTTTAAGTAAATGTTTTTAATACCTGCTGTAAAAGCTCACCACTTTCAAAAAGTAAAAAAATTGTTTTAAAATTCCTTGTAGTGTATTTAATGAGTTACCGGTAGACGGAGTCGGTAATTCATTAGGTATGCTACGGGATCTTGCTATGCCTTACAGAGGGGTAAGGTGTGACATTACTTCCTTTTCTTTTATCTCCAAGCATATCAGATTTAGCTTCAGAATCTAATTTAATTTTGGATTCAACTTCAATTTCAATTCATCATTTTTCTTTTTCTCTACCTTATTTATCCTTTTTCTTCCATAATCAACTTTGAAAATTTCCTTAATAGGAATAGGGTTACTATACTTCTCCTTACTCACATCAACTTCCATAGCCTAAAAAAATAGGATCAAAGGCATAGCATATGGTAGTTTTCTATACTTACTAGAGTAGCAATCACTTTGAAAATCAAGTATTGTATATTAGACTTAACTTTGTTGACCAAGTGCTACATAATGCATAGATCAAGACTATTAACATATAAGTGAATACCACTTATAGGAATGAGCAAGTACCGAATAACAGACTACAAATTTTATATTTTTGAGGTATTAGACTAATGTTGGTTAACTCATCATCACAGGTAGCTTCAGGAAATATAGATTGCGGAACTCCTTTTCCTTATTGTCTTCAAACTCCTTAACTTTGAAATTCCTTATCGTATTTGTAATGTTGGGAAGGATTAATGAAAAAGATAAAAACTCAACAATAATAATCTGATCTTTTTTTTTTTAACTTTCACATTAAAACTTTCTCCTTTCACCACTTCTTTCACACTCCCATAAAATTCTTGAATCAAATTAGAGTAGTAAAATTCATTTAACTTAGAAAATTCCATCCACCCTTAAAAAGTAAACAGATTCTCAAATTCATAAGGCAAATAAGAGAAAATGTAATACCCCTATTTGCATAGCCTGGTATATTTCACTGTTCCGGTGACCAGTGTCGGTCTGGATAATTAAGGGGATTAGAACCACATGTAAGACAACTAGATAAGCCTTGAAAATAAATAATTATTAATTGTCAATTAGTTAAGTATAAATAAGAAAAATAGAACATAAGAAGTTAAATGAGCCGAGAGTCATCGCGATGGATGACCTTCTCAGGAAGGACTGCGAGGTTGGTTTAAACTCGAATTTCGAACCGTAAAATGTGACGCTGCACTCCTTAGGACTATTGCAAACATAGTGGAAAATAGAAAATCACAAAAAAGAATTGTTAAGCCTATCAAATAATTAGGCCAGGGATCCGGAAGAAATATTGAATTAATTGTAAACCGGATTGAACCAGCGAGGGATAATTAGGTCAATTGACCCCTAGAGCTGACTCCTGACCTAACTGTCCAATAAAATCAGAGAAAAAAAAATTTCAAGATCAAGAATTAAATTAACGAACTAAGAAAAGATAAATGAAAAAAAAAAGAAAAAGAAAAAAAAAAGGTTGAAAAAGGTTATTACATCATGCATGACATCATGCATGATGCAATAAACCTAATATTTAAATAATTGAAAATTTGGGGATAAATCTTAATAATTAAAAGACAAAATAAAAAGAAAAAAAAATGATTTCCTCTTCCATTTTCCGTCACGTCTCTTCTCTCTCTCATTTTTTCTTCTTCCACCATTGAAGCACACTTTCAAAGCTTCCTTAGCCCAAAAATCAGCCATAAAACTTATAGATTTCTTAATTAAATCTTGTAGTTAAACCTTGATAAGGAGTTTGACAACAACAAGAAGAAGAAAGGAAGAAGTTTGGAGAGGTGAAAAATTATGCATAAAGGTTAGTATTTAACCACTAGATTTTTCTTTAGAATTATGTTTATATGCATGAGTTAATCTAGAAATTGTGGAAAAATTAAACAAAATCAAGCATGGTGGACCAAATAGAAATTTGGCTAGCAGTAGGGTAGGGTTTGAGAATGAATGAATTTTATGTATTTGAATGGGTGTTTAAGTTGAATTATGTATGTAAACTATGTATTGGTGATTGGAATGCATTAGATTTGAATTGCATGAAAATTAGGGTTTGGCACCTAGGTTTTTGGGAGATAAAATGTGAGAATTAGCCAAATAATATGTTTGACCTTGTTTGAGATGAGAAATGGTCATGTATGACCAATTGTGGTGTGTAGGAAGTGTTGGAATTAAGTTTGAATTCGGATTGCTTATGATCCTTCTGTAGGCAGCATGACCAAGGTCCCTTTCAGGGATGAAAAATGAAAATTTACCAACACAATTGGTGTGAGGCCAATTGAGAATGAAACTAGACACAAAATGGCACATTTTTCATTTAGGAATCATGCCCAGAAAGTGACCAAAACCTAGTGAACAAATTGACCAAATCTGAACTAGGTGTTCTGACCTGTACAAAAATGACTAAATGAATAGTATTTGTTCATTTCACCATAACTTGGGCTAGGCAGGTCCAAATGACCTGAAATTTTACTAGTAGAAAGCTGAGATATAGCCCTAAAACTTTCATGAGGAACACAAGTCCAAATTATGCCCTTAACCAAGTCATTTAGCCACCCAAAATTAGTAACCTAAAACTACTAGAACCAAGTTGGTGCCCAGAAAATCTAGGTTAGACCAATCCGGCTAGCCAAGTTCAAATGGCTATAACTTGAGCTACAAAACTCCAAATGGATTGATTCAAAAAGGAAAATAAAGTTAAGACAATAAAGAATAACTTCTATGAAGAAAACTTAGCCAAATTCAACAGGACCAATGGAACAGTGCAAAACAGGACACCAAAACTAAAAATTTGTAATTTTGCCTAAAAGACTTAAAATTTGAGAAAAGAACCAAAACCAACAAATTAGGTAACCAAAATATGGTATGTGATTGGAAATAGAATTCCCATACCTATTAAGCCTTCGAAAGTCAACAAATTGACTTGAATAGTATCGTGAATAGTAATCTCGAAATACAAATTTTAAAGAATGTCAAGTTTAGCATATTAAAGATAGGTATAAGTAGAGTTGAATTTATTTGTGGAGTTATGATAAATTGTGATACTGAAACACTGTGAAATTGTATGTTTCAGTGGAAAAGAATACCGGGAAAGAACCAAAAATATCAAGTCAAGGCCAAGAGGTGACTCGTATAAGGTTTGCGCACAACTAACTATTTTGTTACTTTTCACTTCTAAATTGATTTGAACAAGTTTATTTGATGATTTATAATTTTGTTGTGTTGAGGATTTTAATTTGTTTAATGAAATTGTATAAATTAAATGTAAATTTTCTTATGCATTTAAGGATTTATTGCATGGTTTTGAGAATTTTAAATTTTAAGTTTGATATGTTGCCAACCTTGAGCATGAATTTATGATGATTCAATATGTTAATGGTTTGTAAACACTTTGCAAATAGAAATTTTTTTGAATATGATTTGAAACCATAGTTGACATGGCAATATATGTTGTGAATTCTCATTAGCTTGTCTAGTGAGATATCTCCTCCACTAGATGGGGTGAGTTCCTTCCTCTCTAGCTTGCCAGTTGGGGAAGAGTTTGAATGAGTACTCATATATACTATCTAGTCTTTGTTCCTCCCTTTTAGCCTTGGTTATTGAGAGAGTTTGAAATGTCGTGGTGTACAACATGGCATCTATTTGAATTTTGGGTCATGGGTCCAACTGTATGAATTATTGGCAATGCCCTTTAAATTATGCATTGTTTGATAAATTGTGGTTGAAATATATAATTTGTCAGTGATTCAAAATATTTTTGTATTGTTTCGAGATTTAAAATAAATGTAGATAAATAATTACTATTTGATTAAAATGTTATTCAAATGAATAATTTGCATGAATGAAAATATTGATTTCTGAATGGTATGAATTTTGAAGAATTTAAAAATTTTAAATTGTTATTTGTTATGAATTATCAAAGCATAAATTGTATTAAGTTTTAAATTATTAGTTTGTGTACCACTGAGTTCACCACTCAGCGATAGCTGTGTATGCTGTCGCAGATGAAAGAAAATATAAAGTAGCTGAACAAGATTACTGAAAGACATAGTGAGACCATCTTCGGGTATATCATAGATATACCCTTATACTTTAGATTTTAATGTAATTATGTAATTATATGTATGAAATTTCCTTTGAGCAGTTGTACCAACTCTTTTGTAATATATTTTTGGATTGTAATCAAATACAAATTATTGTAAGGTTATCTTGAGATTTTATGTATTTATAAAGTTTTGCACTACTAAATTTTTAATGATCCCATGAATGTAAATATTAATTTTGTTATCTTAATGAGATATTTCAATGTTTGATTTAATTTAAATTGTGTATTGAGTTGCTTGTGCTGATTTGAGAAATGAAATTGATTAATGGAGTTGTGATTGAGAAATATATTGGGAGTATTTTTATTTTCAGGTTTTAAAGAACTGTTTTTTCAAAATACAGATGGCACTCTGCCGAAATTTTTGTAAAAATTACAGAGATTTTAAATGTAACACCCCTATGTTCGGTAGTGCGTTCTACTGTTCCTGTGACCAGTGTTGTTCGGACAGCTAGGATGCTTAAAACTACACTTGGATATGAGTGAGGAGACATAAAATAATGAAATACAAGAAAAGAAAATACAAGAAAAACAAAGAAAAAATAATAACAATGAAATGTAACCAAGTTAAACGAGCCGAGAACCCTAGCGATGGGTGACCGCACCGGGAAGTTACGGCGTGGACCGTTGACTAGCCCTGGACCGTGGGGAACCCTGGAAAATATTTTTAGTACTTAAATAAAGACCTATTGAAGTATAAATATCATTAGAAATATCAAAGAAAAATTAATTAATTAGTACAAAGAAAAGTGAGAAATCGAAAAGCGGACAAAACTCGGTGTTACTGAAAATTCGGGAATGCAACCTGAACAGGGGCATTGTGGTCATTTGACACCCCGAGTTGTCTTTTGACTTAAATGTCCATTAAAAATACATGATATTACACTTGGAAAATGTCATGAAAAATTAAATTAGTGGTACCTAATGTAAATAGCAAAAATGGGAAGCTTAATGTGGGAAAATGAAACTTATGAATAAACTAATATTAAACAACCCTTAGTGCTCCACTCACCCACCAAAGTGGACCACTTATTCATCAATTTGGACAGCAGATTAAACTTCATCTTCAAGCTCTCAAATTCAGCCGAAATTGCTCCCAACAAACCTCCATTGCCGCATGACTTGAAAGCTCCATGCAAGTGAGATTCAAGCTCCTTTCTTGGCACTTTCCTTCATGAAAAGTTGTCCATACACCATGGGCAGTAGATAGGCAGCAAGAAGACCAAGTTTTGGTGATGTTTTGAAGAGTTTCCAAAGTAGTAAGTAGGTGTTTTTGATGCTTGCTTCATTAAAGATTGTGTGGATGTTATGGGTACTTTAATTGTAGAGAGATTTTTGGAGTTTGATGTTTAAAGGGAGATGTGTATTTTTTGTAGCCATGGAAACTCCTTAAGGGCAGTTTATTCTTGCTTGTAAATGGTAGATTAAAGGGTTGATTATGTGTTTATGTGTGTAGGAATAAATTGGGTGATGTATACTAAGTATATTGTGAATGTATACTTGAAATTGGAAGCTTGGACATTAATGGAGAGAGGTGTATGAATCGGCAGCTTGAATGGTGAACCATAAAAATGTTATTTCATGTTTGGTTTATGCAATATTAATGTTGAATTGTGGTACTTGTTATGGCAGCTTGTGTATATGTATGATGGTGTGAGGTTGGACATGTAAATGAGCTAGGTTAGGTGATTGAATTGTTGTAATTTGAGCTTGAAAAATTCTGTACTATATGGTGCATATTGAGTGTGATTATAAGCTGCCAAAATGACCAACAATATGTTGTGAAATGTGTTTGTGTTATGGTACAAAATAGAAATGGCATGAATGTGCAACATGGCAAGTGTTAAAAGTGTATTGGTATGTAATGAAGAGTGTTGCTATAGGGCAGTGTGCATTTTGGCCTAGAACCTTAAGTGTGTGGCTCCAATTGGTATGAAACCAATTGGAGGTCAAACTAGGCACAAAATGTGCCAACTTTCATGAAGGAAGCTTACCAAAATTTTGCTTGTAAGGTAACTTGAAAAATGACCAAATCCGGATTAGTGCATTTAAGGCCTGAAAATTGACCATTTGGGTAGTAGTTAGTGTTTTGGCCATAACTCACATAAAACAGGTCCAATTGACCTGAAATTTTACCATGAATAGTTGAGACATATATCTACAAGTCTTATGAAGACACCAAAGCTCAGAAATGACCATAAGCAAGTCAAATAGCTTGCACAAGTTTGGGTCCAAAAACTGGCCGAACCTAAAGTGACCTAAAGTGACCAATTTTGGCACATTTTGACCAATAATAGTAAAATGACCATAACTTGGTCCACATAACTCAGAATGACCTGAAATTTTGCCCCGTGTGCAATAAGACATAGATCTACAAGTTTGTAGTTTTGACCGAAACCCGAAAACTGAGGGAACTAGGTTGTCCGGCTAGGTCAAATTGGTATACCGGAATCAGACAAATTGCAATAAAATGCAACAAACATGGAAATGAATTGGGTAACATGTAAAAGGCTACAAATGTGACATATTGGTAACATTAAAACCTAATTCACCAAG
The DNA here is from genome assembly GCF_030052815.1 of Hevea brasiliensis. Taxonomy (NCBI): domain Eukaryota; kingdom Viridiplantae; phylum Streptophyta; class Magnoliopsida; order Malpighiales; family Euphorbiaceae; genus Hevea; species Hevea brasiliensis. The sequence goes on along the minus strand of NC_079494.1, from coordinate 88,292,734 downwards.
AAAGCATCGAGGGTTAACATCTTAGGTTAACTAAGGAAATAATGGAATTCAATGAATTAATTATTAAGCATTATTGTTAGAGACAGTTTAAATGAGTACTGAAACACTTCAAATTGTGTGTTTCAGTTAGCAAAGACTCAAGGAAAGGGAAGGAAACACTGAGTCAAAGCCAAAAGATAGTTATCAAAGGTTTGTGCACAATAGTTATTTCTTTTGAATTTTTCAATTAAAATAAATTATGATTATTTGTATGTTATTGCTTAAAATGGTGTTTGTGCACAATAGTTATTTCTTTTGAATTTTTCAATTGAAATAAATTATGATTATTTGTATGTTATTGTTTTAAATTGTGTTTGTGCGCAATAATTTTGATTTCTTATTTTCTACTTAAAAATTTATTTGAAATTATAGTTTTAAATTGTGTTTGTGCACAATACTTTTTATATTCACTGTTTTTACTAGAAAATTTATTTGGAGAAATGAGTTATGAATAGTTTTTTATTATTTTGGCTTTGAGAATCTTATTTGGAAATTATTGTGTTGCCTACTTTGCAAATGAAAATTTTGAGATAAAATATGATTTGTAGTTTGTATGAAATATTTAAATATTGTGATTTGGAATTGTTTTGATTCACACTTGGCATGACACTGTTATTATGTTCCTCCCTCTTTGACTTATCAGTCTGGGGTAAGTTTGATTATTTTCCTCCCTCTCTGGTTTGCCAGTTGAGGTTGTAGATCGGATGAGTACTCATTAGCTAGCTAGCCACCTCCCTCATTGATTTCGATTAGTGGGGTTATAGATTGCTTTTTCGTGGTGTACAACACGGCATTGATCAGAAATTTTGTGTCATGGCTTAAGTTGTGTATGAATTGGAAACACTGTGTTTATTAAATTATTTGAGCCAAAATTTTTCTATAATGAGCTTTGATAATTTGTGAAATGTAATTGTGTAGCATTTAAATTGTGTTATTGATTTGCAAAACGGTATTATTCAGTTATTTGATCAAATTGTGTTATTGATTGGCAAAACTGTATTCTTCAGTTATTTGATCGAATTGTGTTATTGATTTGCAAAACGGTATTATTCAGTTATTTGATCAAATTTGTGTTATATGAACTTTGTAAATTGTAAAATAGAATTGTGAACTATTTGATTTGTGAATTGTCAATAAAAGATTTATGTATCGCATTTCAAATTGTTATTGTACACCACTGAGTAAATTTTACTCAGCGATAGCTTTTCATTCTTTATCCGCAGTGAAATGATCCAGTGAGGCGTGAGACTAGGCTGCTAATGCTATATTGAGAGTTCATCGAGTATAATGAGTATACCATATTTTGCATTTTGTATTGTAATGTATGTTCACTGTATGTATATAGTGTTCTTGGTTTTGAGCAGTTGTAAATTAAAATTGTACATTGAAGTTGTAAAATAAATTGTAAATTATTTTTGTTTGTAAATATTGCGGTATATTTTTTTTTATCTCAGCCTTTGAAAATACTGAAAAATTACTGTGGATTTGAGTTGAGAAACATATTGAGTTGATCAAATATTGGAGTTGAGATTGAGAAATATATTTGAAGTGCTTTTTACAGGTTTTTGAAGAACTGTTTTACTCAAAATATAGATGACACTCCGCCAAAAATTTTATAGAAATTACTAATAATTCAAATATGTTAGCTGTTTCACTTCAGTTTACAAAAAATTTTAACACCTGTAAATAGTGCTTACCACTATAAAAAGAAGTAAAAAAAGTTTTAAAGTCCCTTGTAGTGTATTTAATGGGTTACCAGTAGACGAAGTTGGTAATTCATTAGGTATACTACGGGATCATGTTATGCCTTACAAAGGGGTAGGGTGTGACATTAACTATCTAAAAATTTGATTAATGTTTGGACTTTAAATAAAGGTTTTTAATACCTAAAAAAAATTTTACCCGCCAATTTAAAAATGAACGAAAATTATTTTAAAATCCCTTGTAGTATATTTAATGGGTTATTGGTAGGCGAAGTATGGTAATTCATTAGGTGTACTTCGGGAGCATGTTACATCTTACGAGGAGTAGGGTGTGACAGAAAAAGTCCCATTTGTTGTACTTTGGTTTGAAGATGTTCTATTACATAAAGGGTTTTGGGGCAAGGGCCTTTTGAACTTTCTTCTTTTTCTTTAACAGTTCAGACACAGCAACACCCTTTTCTTTTCTCTTTCTAATATTTCAGCCACATTGTCTCTCTCTTCTTCACTATCTTTAACTTTTGTCTCTTCTTCGCTTTCTTTCTTACTCCCACTAGCAACTTTCATAGCATCTCCCATGAATTTTCAAGGTCTATGAGCCACTTGCTTTACTATTGCCATAGGTTTTAAAGGATTTCGGTGATAGGTGAAGATATAAGGAAGAAATAGGTTTTGATGTTTAGGGATTTTGATAGAGAAAATTAGGGATTTTTGGTTTTGAGAGAATATGAGGGTTCCTTTGGTAGTGGAGAATTAAATGCAGCAGAAAATAAGGAAGTCTTTAAGGGATTGATTGAAGAGATAGGTAGCAGTTGCCAAAAATGTGAAGAAAATTCAAATTTTGAAAATAAAAACTTATATTCATGGAGAACTAAGAAACACTTTTTGTCAAAAATTATTTTTACCTTTTAAAAAATATAAAGAGAGCCAAAATATCCATTAGAAAGAAACTAATTTTAGAACAGATATGTTTTCTCAAACGTATACAGAGATAAAATTAGTTAACTAATTTTTAAACCCAATTGGCTAATTTTTGTATAGGAATAAAATTAGATAACTGTAATAGGAAAAATAATTAACTAGAAATACATACATGCAAGAATTAACACATTTTGCGATTAAACTTATATCCAACCAATTCAAATAGCAAATTTACATCAAATACATCAAATATCATTCAATAGCTTCAATCATGCCAAGTTCTCTTCTGATTCTACAAAAATTTTTCTCACGGAGTGGTTTTGTAAAAGTGTCTACTAGTTGTTGTTCTGTGGGAAAAACCCTAACTTAATATCACCATTATGAACATGATCTCAAATAAAGTGATGTCTAATCTATATGTGCTTAGATCTAGAGTTCCAGAATGGATTTTTTGTTAGGTTGATAACACTGGTGTTATCACACCTTATAGGAACATGATCAACCTTTATACCAAAATCTTCTAATTGTTGCTCATTTGTAGGATTTGTGTAGAACAATTTCTTACAGTAATGTATTTTGGCTTAACAGTAAAAAGTCTATAGAAATTTCTTCGTTGCTATACCAAGACACTAAGGCATGACCTAGGAATTGGTAAGTACCTAAATTATTCTTTCTATCTAGCCTACTTCCAATAAAGTCAAAATCACTATAACTAACTAGATATAATATGTCACACTTAGGATACCATAAACTAATTGAGTGTGCACCAATGATGTGTTTGAAAATTCTTTTAATAGTAATTAGATGAGATTCCTTAGGGTATGATTGAAAAAGATTACACAAATATGCATTAAAATGAATGTCAGGCCTAGATGCAGCTAGATACAAAAGTGAGCTAATTCCTCTACATAGCTTTTGATCAACATCTTTACCTTTTTCATCTTTTTCCAAATTGATGGTGAAGTTCTAATACTCTTCAAATCATCCATCTTGAATTTATTTAGCATATCTTTGATGTACTTAGATTGGTTAATAAAGATACCATCATTGTGTTGCTTAATTTGTAATCCAAGGAAAAAAAAGGTGAGTTTTCCCATAATACTCATATCAAATTCATTTTGCATTATTTTAGAAAAATTTTTACATAAAAAGGCATTAGTGGCACCAAAAATAATTTCATCAACATAAATTTGAATAATAAGCATATAATGTTGGTGTGTCTTTGTAAAAAGTGTGTTATCTACTTTTCCTTTTTGAAAATCATTTTCCAAAAGAAACTTACTAAGCCTCTCATACCAAGTTTTAAGGGCTTATTTAATCCAAACAAAGCCTTGGTGAGTTTGTAAACATGGTTAGGAAATTCATAGCTTCCAAAACCTAATGATTGTTTTATAACATCCTCATATTTACCCTCAAATTTACCCATACTCTTTGCACAACTAATTATATGGAAAGTAGAATTTAATTATGGAGGCACAAACCATGAAACTTATCATGTAAATATTAGTATGAAATTACTTTCAAACATATTGTGTAAATTGGTCATAAAGTAATTGATAAGTTAAGGGGTAATCAAGGGACTAGAGGATTAACTTGAACATATTAATAAGTTGTGGAGAAGAATAGAAATATTAGAAAAAAAAAACAACAGAAAACAATTAACAAATAGAAATTTGAAAACTCACCATCAACCAATGGACAAAGCTAAGGACCATTGGAAAAAAACCAAAAGAATTCTCTTATATTCTTCACTCCAAGCTGGCCGGCCAATATACTCAACCATTTCTCTTTTCTTTTGCTTCTCTTCCACAGCCAATTCTCTCAAAAATCTGAGGTAAAGACACCAAACTAACCCATAGATCCCACCAATTTTGAAGATTTAGATGAAGGGAGCAAGGAAAGCTTAGAGATTTAAGCTTGAGGAGACTTTTCCTTGAAAGATTTGTGGAAAGTTGAAGGAAGGCAAGGGTAGCAGCTGGTTTTCATCAAGGTTAGTGCTATAACCTTCTTCTTTTATCATGTTTTGGTAGGAGTTTCATGGATACACTAGGCTAGAAGTGATTTCGAACTTAAAAGAGTGATGAAAACCCTAGTCTGCCAATGGGGGATAACAGGACTATATTACTTAAAAAATTCATAACTTGAGCTAGGATTATTGGATTTTGGTGATCTTTATGTCAATGGAAACTTTAAAGAGTGCCCTACAATTTTTTAGTTTCATGAAAACCCTAATTCCTCTGTTATGATGAGGTTTTAGGGCAAAATTTTTTTATTGCTCAGAATTGGAATACTACCTTGGAAATTTTCCAGAACAGGACACCTAATTTTAAAAATTCATAACTTGAGCTACAAAACTTGAAATAGGGTGATTCTTAAACCATTGGAAAGCTTATTGAATGCTTTACAACTTTGTAGTTATGATAAAAAATTGATTTTGTTGGCTTCATAGTGAAATTCTTGCATTTCCAATTATTATTCTGATTGTAACTAGAGTCCAGGACAGTTTTCATATTTTCATTCATAACTTGAGTTGTAGCCCTGACTATGAGATGATTCAAATTGGAAATTGAAAAGGATATATGAAAGTTGAATTCTAGATAATATGATGAGGATACCCTATTTCTATGATTTTTAGTGAAATTTCAAAGTGACTGCTCCTACTATCCAGTTTAACTGGAGTTAGAAAAATTTGTGATTTTCATGGTAGTTGTTCTATATAAGTTGTGAATGAAAAAGGGAATTTGTGAGCATGATTGATTGAATAAATTTCATGTAATGTTCATAATATGTATGCCCATTATAAGGCTAGAGCTAGGTGGCATGATGAGGAAATTGACTAGTCAATGCTTGAAATTATGCACAATTACTTGGCTTTATGCTATGAGATGATTACTTGGCTTCATGCCATGAGATTATTACTTAGATTTATGCCATGATATGATTACTTATCACTTGAGTCATCTAGGCATTAGAATTGGGCTAATGAAACAAATGAAAAGAGGCATGTAAAGAATTATTCATGACACTATGTACTATAATTATAGTTATTTTATGTGATTAATTGCTATGTAATATTCCATTATTTGTGTGGGAGTGCATTTATTACTATTGAACTAAACCTAGTAGAAACATTTTTCATGAGACTATTTATGTTTAGCTTACACACATATGACGTGATGTGTTATTTTTAAGTTATAGCACCACTAAGCATTCTGCTTAGCGGAGAGTTGTTTGAACTTTCTATAGGTAATAAAGGTAAAGATCAATAACCGACACGGGGGTAAAGGCCAAGAGAGATATTTTGCTCAAGACAAGAAAAGACATAATGTGATTTTTGTACACATTAAAAAGACTACATTGTTGTAACACCCCTATGTTCGGTAGTGCGTTCTACTGTTCCAGTGACCAGTGTTGTCCGGACAGCTAGGATGCCTAGAATTGCACTTCGATATGAGTGAGGAGACATAAAATAATGAAATACAAGAAAAGAAAATACAAGAAAAACAAAGGAAAAATAGTAGTAAAGAAATGCAATCAAGTTAAGCGAGCCGAGAACCCTAGCGATGGGTGACCGCACCAGGAAGTCACGGCGTGGACCGTTGACTAGCCCTGGACTGCGGGGAACCCTGAAAAATATTTTTAGGACTCAAATAAATATTTATTGAAGTATAAATATCATTAGAAATATCAAAGAAAAATTAAAAAGTTACCGAAAAATCGGGAATGCAACCCGAACAGGGGCATTGTGGTCATTTGACATCCCGAGTTATCTTTTGACCTAAATGTCCATTAAAAATAAATGATATTAAACTTTGAAAATGCAATGAAAAATAAAAATATGGTACATAATATAAAAGTGGAAAGAATGAGGCAAAATTGTAAATTTGGTAACTTTAATTAAATAAGTCATTTCCTAAAGTTAGTGGTCCACTAACTCACATTGTGGGACACCTTTATAATGCATTTGGACAGAAATTCAGTCCATCTTCTTCCTCCCAAATGACCAGCCGTGAGCCTCCACTGAAGAACCTCCATGGCCATCCATGGCCAAGCTCCATGCATGCTTGAAGTAAGCTAAATTCTTCCTAAATTCCTTCATCAAAGTTAGTCTACACCACTTGGGCAGTAGATAGGCAGTAAGAAATTTAAGTTTTGGTGAGGTTTTGGAGAATTTCAAAAGTGGTAAGTTTGTGTTTTTGAAAATTTCTTTGTTAAAGTTTGTAAGGATGTTATGGGTGTTTGATTTATGGAGAGATTTTTTAGGTTTGATGTTGAATGGGGAAGTGTACTTTTGGCAGCCATGGAAACACTTTGAAGACAGTTTGTTTTTGCTTGTAAATGATGAATTAAATGATTGATTAAATATATATTGTGTAGGAAATTGTTTGGGTGATGTATACTTAGTATATGTAAATGTGAAATGAAATTTAAAGCTTGGAAATTAATGGAATGTAAATGTACCATTGTGGCATTTTGTTAGCTCTTGAAGAATGCTGGAATTCATGCTTGGTTTATGGAATAATGATGTTAATTTGTGATAGGGGTTATGGCAGTTTGAGTGCATGTATGATGGTGTGAAGTTGGACATGTAAATGAGCATGAATTGGTGATTGAATTGTTGTAAATTGAGTTGGACAAATTCTGCACTTGTTGGTGCACATTGAATGTAATTGTAAGCTGCCAAAATGACCTATAATATGTTGTAAATTATGTTTAGGTTGTGGTACAACCAGAATTGGTTTGAATGTTGAGTTTGGTAAGTGTTAAAAGTGATCCTTGATGTGTATGCAAAAAAAATGCAATAAGGAAGTTTGTGTTTTAGGCCTATAACTTTGAGTGTGTGGCTCCAATTGGTATGAGACCAATTGAAGGTGAAACTAGGCACAAAATGTGCCAACTTTCATGAAGGAAGCTTGCCAAAATTCTGCTTGCAAGGTAGCTTGAAAAATGACCAAATCCGGATTAAGTGCAATTGAGGCCTGAAAATTGACCATTTGGGCAGCAGTTAGTGTTTAGGTCATAACTCACTCAAAACAGGTCCAATTGACCTGCAATTTTGACCATGAATAGCTAAGACCCATATCTACAAGTCCTATGAAGACACCAAAGCCCAGAAATGACCATAAGCAAGTCAAAAAGCTTGCACAAGTTCGGGTCCAAAAACTGGCCGAACCTAAAATGACCTAAAGTGACCTAAAATGACCAATTTTAGTGCAATTTGACCAGCAATAGTAAAATGACCATAACTTGGTCTACATAACTCAAAATGACCTGAAATTTTGCCCTGCGTGCAATAAGACATAGATCTACAATTTTGTAGTTTTGACCGAAACCCGAAAACGGGGGGAACTAGGTCTTCCGGCTAGGTCAAACTAGTATCCCGGAATCCAGCAAATTGCAAGAAAATGCAAGATACATGGAAATGAAATTGGTAACATGTACCAACCCTAAAAGACTATCGAATGTGACATATTGGTAACCTTAAAACCTAATTTACCTAGAAAGCATCGAGGGTCGATATATTAGGTTGATTAAGAAAATAATAGCATTCAGTGAATTACTTATCAAGCATTATCGTTAGAGACAGTTTAAATGAGTACTGAAACACTTCAAATTATGTTTCTCAGTTAGCAAAGACTCAGGGAAAGGGAAGGAAACACTGAGTCAAGGCTAGGGGACAGTTATCAGAGGTTTGTGCACAACAGCTATTTCTTTTGAATTAATTTCAATTGAAATAAATTATGACTATTTGTATATTATTGTTTTAAATTGTGAAACTGTGAAAAATTATTTGAATGATATTTGATGGATACTTATTGCTTGAAAAGCATTGTAAATGGTTTAAAACTGTGGAAAAAATTATTTAGTGTGATTTGTGGAAATTGAAGTTACTTATGAATTGTGTTGCCATTTTGTGAATGAAATTATGACTTTGGAAATTTATTGGATTCTCACAAATCATTTGAATGAAATGTTTGGAATTGATTTTGTGTTCACACTTAGCATGACAGTATCGTATCATTCCTTCTCCATTTATGGAGTCGTGATGGTTTATTTTTCTCCCTCTCTGGTTTACCAGTTGAGGTGATCGGATGAGTACTCATTATATAGCTAGCTCCCTTCCTCATTGATTTCGATTAGTGGGGTTGTGATTGCTTTGTCGTGGTGTACAATGCGGCATTGATCGGAAATTTTGTGTCATGGCTTAAGTTGTGTATGAATTGGTAACACTGTGTTCGTAAATTATTTGACTAAATTGTGTTATTATGAGCTTTGATAATTTGTGAAATGGAGTTTAAATTCTTATTAACATTCACTGTCTTTTGAATTTAACTACGTTTTGATTACTGAGATTTATTGTGATATTGTGTTAAATTCCTTATGACATTCATTGTCTTGAATTTAACTATGGTTTTACGTATCTATCATTTATATGATTTATGAATTGTGATTTAAAGTTGTATTTGGTTAATGTTGTGCACCACTGAGACATTGTCTCAGCGATAGCTTTTCATTGCTGTCGCAGGTAGACAGACTGACAGGGCAGCAGACTAGGCTACTAGTACATTCAGCGAGAAATCAATTGAGTATACCACATTTGCATTTTGTACTGTAATGTATGTTCACTGTATGTATATATTGTTCTTGATTTTGAGCAGTTGTAAATTAAAATTGGACACTGAAGTTGTAAAGTAAATTATGAGTATTTTGACTTGTAAAAATTATATTATATTTCTTTTATCTCAGTCTTTGAAAAATTATTGTGGATTTGAGTTGAAAAAGATATTGTGTTGTTTAACTGTTGAAGTGGAGATTGAGAATTATGTTGAAGTGCTTTTACAGGTTTTCTGAAGAACTGTTTTATTCAAAATACAGAAGGCACTCCGCCAAAATTTTTGCAGAAATTCCTAATAATTCAAATGTGTTTTCTCTTTCATTTAAGTTCAAAAATTTTTTTTTAACACCTGTAAATAGTGCTCACCACTGTAAAAAGAAGTAAGAAAAGTTTTAAAATCCCTTATAGTGTATTTAATGGGTTATCAGTAGACGAAGTTGGTAATTCATTAGGTATACTACGGGATCATGTTATGCCTTACAGAGGGGTAGGGTGTGACAATTGTACTAGGCATTTTGATTTGGGAATGTAATTCTTTAATGTGTAATTATTTAAATTGTATAAATTACATGGATGTGAAAAACAAGTCTTGTGTTTGTAAATATTTTCATATATGATATAAGGAGAATTTCTCAAGTATATTGAATTATTTTATTGGATGAGATGTTATATACCATAATAGTATTGTGATGTAGGTTGTGAATGAAACCATATAGGTTTCACATGTATAGTGGATTGATGTGATAAATGTGGATAGAAATATTAACAAGTCACTTACAATTATTGAAATATTAAGGGAAACTCTGTTCGGCTTCTGTTAGAAATTTTAAATTAACTATCACTAATTTGAGAAGTTTCAAATAATTGAAACATTTATCAATTAATCTACTTATAGTTTAAATAAATTGACAAATTTGTAAATCTTTATTTATTTCCTTCAATTGAAGCATAAATGGGAATTAAAGTAAACTAAGCTTCACCTTGGGGAGAGAGTGTTGACCCTTGAGATATACTCTTGGGTGTGTCTCAGGGGCATGTACACACTGCTCTAGCTACAGTTAAGGTTTGGGTGTTATATGCTAAAGTGGTATCAGAGCTTAGGTTAAAGAGTCCTAGGGCAAGACATGTGGAGATGTCTTAAGGATAAAATTGGTTGTAATTGTTAATATTGAGTTGTCTACTTGTAAAAAAAAAAAATTATTTAAATGTTTGATGTTGAAATTGAAAGACTTGTTTGTATCCATGTTTACTCATTTATGGTTATGTGAACCTAATGAGTGTGATCTTCTCTTAATAAAGGTACTTGAGCAAAAGTAATGGCCACTAACAATCGGAATGAGATAGATAAGGAGGTAGTGAGTGTGGCACCCCAGCATCCTAAGGTTGGCAACCAGGGCTAACAAGAAGCTTCGGTTGATCCAGTTGTAGAGCTTTTGAGAAGGGTTGCAACTCAAATTTAGAATCGTGATAGAAGGGATTATAAAGGGTTTAGACAGCATGAGGTGCCAAAATTTCATGGCATGACAGATCCACAGGAGGCTAAGCGATGGCTTGAAAGATTAGAGAGGGTGTTTAATATCATGCACTGTGACAACAGGCAAAAGTTTAACTTTACTATATATTTGCTTCATGGGAATGCGTATGACTAGTGGAAAAGATTCCCCAACAGTAGTGCAAGATCACTAATCCTCACATGGAATGATTTCCTCAATGCATTTAATACAAAATATGTGTCTTCGGTGTATGTGGATGCGATGCTAAAAGAGTTCATTGATCTGAAACAAAGGGGATGCACAATAATTAAGTATGAGTAGGACTTCCTCAGATTAAGCAGGTATAGAGGAAGTCTAATTGACTCAGAAGAGAAGCACACGAAGAGGTTTAAAGATGGGCTGGACAAGGAGTTACAGAAATTGGCAGCTGCAGAGCATGATACATTTGCTGAAATGGTGAATCATGCCAAGGAATTGGAGGAAATTGATAACAAAATAGCTGATCAAAAGGAACCAAGGCAAGGGCCATAGAAGCAGACCACTTTTGAGCATGGTGGTTCATCTAATAAGAAAGGGAAGTTTCAGCCTATCCCCTATCATCAGAGGTCAAGGCGTTTTAGACCTTCACCACCACTACCACAGAGACAGTTTAACTGGCCTATCTACTCTCATGCCAGTTCTCCTGCTACTAGCTAGAGTAGACATTCTCATATCCCCACTTGCAATATTTATGGAGGACTTCATAGAGGGGTCTGGAAGAGCACTACAGGGGCATGCTACACATGTGGCCCAATCGGTCACTTTGCTAGAGAGTGCCTAAATATCAGATCTACTATAGCCCCAGTCCAGACAAAAGGGTCTACAAGGAGACCACAGACTCCTGCTACACATGGACTGAAGAGGGGTAGAGGAGGCAGTTCACAGGCATCCCCATCAGCCACCATTGATCAGCTAGGAGGTTTTGGTACATCGGCAATGGTTTATGCTATCCGTCAGAGGGATGAGGCTGATGCATTGAATGTGGTCGTCGGTATATTCTCCCTCTTTGACTCAGACGCATTTGTGCTATTTGATCCTGGATCCACACATTCATATGTTAGTGTTGTATTATCTTATCATGTTAATGTGGAGCCAATTCGCATGATGATGTGCTTGTTTCTAACCCTATGGGGCAAGAGGTTATGATTAATAAGATATTCCGAGACTGTCCTCTAGTTATCCAAGGAGTAGAGTTTCCTGTTGATTTGATTGAAATGCCATTTCAAGATTATGATGTGATTATTGGGATAGACTAGTTGTATAGGCATCATGTGTTAATACATTATCGATTAAATCAGATAACTTTCAAAACCCTAAAATGTGCTTATGTTGTGGTTCACGGTTAGAGGCATAGTATGCCATCTAATGTAATCTCTGCAGCTAAGGCTAGATGGATGATGAGGAGTGGATGTATGGCTTATTTGGCTTATGTAGTAGATACACAGGTAGAGAGTCCTAGCATCAAGGATATTCCCACTGTGTGTGATTTTGAGGATGTCTTCCTAGAAGACTTGCCAGGGCTACCACCAAAGCAAAAAGTAGAATTTGGGATAGAAGTTCTATCTGGGACAAATCCCATTTCTATGACACCCTATAGAATGGCACCCGCAAAACTGAAGGGGTTGAAGTTGCAATTACAAGAGCTACTTGATAAAGGCTTTATTAGGCCTAGCTCTTCACCTTAGGGAGCACCTGTTCTTTTTGTTAAAAAGAAAGATGGTAGTCTCAGATTATACATCGACTACCGGTAATTGAATAAAGTCACAATTAAGAATAGGTTTCCATTACCTAGAATTGGTGATCTCTTTGATCAACTTAGAGGTGCTAGTGTTTTCTCCAAAATTGATCTAAGGTTGGGATATCATCAGTTGAAAGTGAAGGATCAAAATGTAGCAAAAACTGCTTTTCTGTAACACCCCTAAGTTCGGTAGTGCATTCTACTGTTCCAGTGACCAGTGTTGTCCGGACAGCTAGGATGCCTAGAACTACACTACGATATGAGTGAGGAGACATAAAATAATGAAATACAAGAAAAGAAAATACAAGAAAAATAAAGGAAAAATAATAGCAAAGAAATGTAACCAAGTTAAGCAAGCCGAGAACCTTAGCGATGGGTGACCGCACCAGAAAGTCACGGCGTGGACCGTTGACTAGCCCTGAACTGCGGAGAACCCTGGAAAATATTTTTAGGACTTAAATAAATGTCTATTGAAGTATAAAAGCCATTAGAAATATCAAAGAAAAATTAATTAATTAGTACAAAGAAAAGTGAGAAATCAAAAAACGGAGAAAACCTGGTGTTACCGAAAAATAGGGAATGCAACACGAACAGGGGCATTGTGATCATTTGACACCCTGAGTTGTCTTTTTGAAGGAACGGAAGCGTGAAAAACACAAGATTATACCATTGAATTCAAAAATTTTCACCTAGGGTCACATGCACCATGCAAGATTTATTTTTATCTATTTGATTTCAATGATAAACAGCATATTAAAACTCTTTTAATATGTTTTTTGGATCTGTATTTGCCATTTAAGATTTTAAAATGAATCAGATTAATTTTAGAGCCCTAGATTAAATCAAGAACGATTACACTAACCTCTTGATGTGCTGCAGCGTGTCTGCGCCTTTGAGATTCGTCTTCAGGACACCAGATGTTGTCCCTCTAGCTTGTCCACACCAAGAACACCTATGGCAGCCCTTGAACAGCTTCTAAAGCCTTTTCTATTAATTAGAAATTCAAGTTCTGCCTTTTAAGAGATTAGAGATGTAAACAGGACACTAGAAACAATTTCTAGTGTTCTTAATTCAAGAGATTGATGGCTAATCTCTTTGAATTGATGAGAGATGAAGAGAAATAGCTGGAGAGGCTCAAAGTGGTGTGACAATTGAGAGGAGAGGCTGCTGGTTATGTTTTCTTTTCACAACCACACTTAAATAGCTAGGTTAACACATTAAACCCTAGCCACATGTCACCTTTTGATTAGCTCTAGGTTTAAGTTACCCAATCACATTGTGCCAAGTGTCAAACCTATATTTAATCTTGATTTTAATAATCTTACATGATTAAAAAACATTTGGCAAGCTTATGTGTTATGCCATGTGTCACCATCTCATGGTGCCACGTGTCACACTGTGAAATGACCAAAATGCCCCTGTGTCTTAATTTTGAGTTCTTAACCCAAAATAATTATTTTCTTCTTCTAATTAATTTATATCAAATATAAATTAATTAATTAATCTCTATTAATTAATTTCTCATCAATTAAATTCATATTTAAACACTTTAAATATAAATTTAATTTATACTACACATCCAATAATCTAGATTTGGTTTCAAGTCATGCTAGGGACTTTGCAATTTAATTGCAAACCAAATCTATTTAATTAATCAATTAAACTCTTTAATTAATTAATTAAATCATATTTAAATAGGTGATAACTTGTTTATGTGTGTGACTTACTAGGCTCATCACTAATTGGCAATGAGACATGATATCAACTCTTAATATCATCAGAACTCTTTTTACCATAAATGATTTCTCTAAATCATTTTATGAACCTCATAGACCATGGTTAACACCTAGCATAGCATGCCATGGCCACCCAATTAGTAATAAGATTTACCTTAAATGAACCTATAATCATATGTTACCATGCACTAGAATCTCTCTGTTACAAAATCCCAACTCAAGCTGGAGTCATGGTTTATGTCAAACTCCATTTGCTATGAATATTATGTTCTCTTTTAATTCCAGTTCTTGATTAAAAGATTTTTCTCATCAGAAACTCTTTTCTGAATAAATCTATCTGTCCTGGCCAGGAACTTGAAACATCAAGAACAATTAAATGAACATAGGATTTTATCTCTATTTACTTAGAGGAACAGATTCCATCTTGATCAACACCTACCTCCATATATAACTAGTAGGAGCCAACACATGCCCATATACCCATACACAGTACAAGTATGAAAGCAGTATCAAACTCAAACTACCTATATACAAGATAACTGTGCTATCTCAGGTCTAAAGATTATATGCACTGATATGATTTATGACAAAACATTGACAAGAGTAAACTCCATGTGCTTGTCATAAGTGTCACTGGTTCGGCCTACTTATCATTTATAAGTGCCTATCATGTTTGTTATTGAAGGAACGGAAGCGTGAAAAATACAAGATTATACCATTGAATTCAAAAATTTTCACCTAGGGTCACATGCACCATGCAAGATTTATTTTTATCTATTTAATTTCAATGATAAACAACATATTAAAACTCTTTTAATATGTTTTTGGATCTGTATTTGCCATTTAAGATTTTAAAATTAATCAGATTAATTTTAGAACCCTAGATTAAATCAAGAACGATTACACTAACCTCTTGATGTGCTGCAGCGTGTCTGCGCCTTTGAGATTCGTCTTCAGGACACCAGATGTTGTCCCTCTAGCTTGTCCACACCAAGAACACCTATGGCAGCCCTTGAATAGCTTCTAAAGCATTTTCTATTAATTAGAAATTCAAGTTCTGCCTTTTAAGAGATTAAAGATGTAAACAGGACACTAGAAACAATTTCTAGTGTTCTTAATTCAAGAGATTGATGGCTAATCTCTTGGAATTGATGAGAGATGAAGAAGAATGGCTGGAGAGGCTCAAAGTGGCATGACATATGAGAGGAGAGGCTGCTGGTTATGTTTTCTTTTCATAACCACGCTTAAATAGCTAGGTTAACACATTAAACCCTAGCCACATGTCACCTTTTGATTAGCTCTAGGTTTAAGTGACCCAATCACATTGTGCCAAGTGTCAAACCTATATTTAATCTTGATTTTAATCATCTTACATGATTAAAAAACATTTGGCAAGCTTATGTGTTATGCCATGTGTCACCATCTCATGGTGCCACGTGTCACACTGCAAAATGACCAAAATGCCCCTGTGTCTTAATTTTGAGTTCTTAACCCAAAATAATTATTTTCTTCTTCTAATTAATTTATATCAAATATAAATTAATTAATTAATCTCTATTAATTAATTTCTCATCAATTAAATTCATATTTAAACACTTTAAATATAAATTTAATTTATACTACACATCCAATAATCTAGATTTGGTTTCAAGTCATGCTAGGGACTTTGCAATTTTATTGCAAACCAAATCTATTTAATTAATCAATTAAACTCTTTAATTAATTAATTAAATCATATTTAAATAGGTGATAACTTGTGTATGTGTGTGACTTACTAGGCTCATCACTAATTGGCAATGAGACATGATATCAACTCTTAATATCATCGAACTCTTTCTTACCATAAATGATTTCTCTAAATCATTTTATGAACCTCATAGACCATGGTTAACACCTAGCATAGCATGCCATGGCCACCCAATTAGTAATAAGGTTTACCTTAAATGAACCTATAATCATATGTTACCATGCACTAGAATCTCTACATTACAAAATCCCAACTCAAGCCGAGTCATGGTTTATGTCAAACTCCATTTGCTATGAATATTATGTTCTCTTTTAATTCCAGTTCTTGATTAAAAGATTTTTCTCATCGAAACTCTTTTACGAATAAATCTATCTGTCTGGCAGGAACTTGAAACATCAAGAACAATTAAATGAACATAGGATTTTAACTCTATTTACTTAGAGGAACAGATTCCTTCTTGATCAACACCTACCTCCATATATAACTAGCGAGAGCCAACACATGCCCATATACCCATACATAGTACAAGTATGAAAGCGATCAAACTCAAACTACCTATATACAAGATAATCGTGCTATCTCAGTCTAAAGATTATATGCCTCGATATGATTTATGACAAAACATTGACAAGAGTAAACTCCATGTGCTTGTCATAAGTGTCACTGGTTCGGCCTACTTATCATTTATAAGTGCCTATCATGTTTGTTATATGGCATGAGACTCACCATTCCATCTTATTTATATCTCATATAAATAACTTGGGAACAAACATGAATACAATCTTTCTGGATAAGTCATGTCCTTATTATGAAGTATCCTCGATTGTGAACCTATTTATGATACTTTGTGCTAGAAATATTGTCACTCATATTCTTAACAACTTAAGAATAATATTTCTAACAAAATATCAACGGACCTTTTCTATTACACATAAATATATTATGTAAACGGAAAAGTGGAAATGCCTTTTATTATTAAAAATATGTACAAGATACATACTAAATGATATGCTCTAGGGCATACTACTAACAATCTCCCACTAGCACTAGAGCCATTCATTACAATACCTTAGACCTATCTTCTCAAGATGTCGGTCTAACTGAACTTGTGACAAAAGCTTAGTGAATGGATCAGCTGAATTTTTTAGCTGATGTTATTTTTCTGCATGGCTATATCGCCTTGCCCAACTATATCTCTGATAATGTGGTAGTGCCTTTCTATGTGTTTGGATTTTGGGTGAGACCTTAGTTCCTTAGCTCAGATGATCGCTCCATTGTTGTCACGATTGTAGTGGAACTGGCGACTCAATGGAAGGAACTCTCGTAAGTTACATCACGAACTTCTTTATCCAAAGCGACTTCCTTTGCGACATCGATGCAACAATATACTCACCTCGATGAGTGGAATCTGCAATGCGTGCTCTGTTTGGAACTCTTCCAACCGATCGCACCTCCATTACAAATGAACACATATCCAGGTAGACTTTATAACATCGATATCTGATTGTAAATCAGAATCAGTATAACCATCAAATTGAAAGTCTCCAACTCAATAAATCAAGAATAAATCCGAAGTTCTACTAAAGTACTTAAAGATATTCTTGACGACTATCGATGTTCCAAACTGGATTGGATTGATACCGCTAGTCAAACTAACGACATATGCGATATCCGGCCTAGTACACAACATTGCATACATTAAACTGCCAATCGCCGAAGCATATGGAATCCTTGCCATCTTATTTCTTTCTTCAGGTGTCTTTGGAGACATCTCTTTAGAAAGGTGGATACCATGTCTCACTGGTAACAATCCTCTCTTGGAATCAAGCATGTTAAACCTCTTTAACACCTTTTCCAAGTATAGACTTTTGGATAAACCAATTATTCTTTTCACTCTATCTCTATAGATGCGAATCCCAAGAATATAGGTTGCCTCCCCTAAGTCTTTCATGGAGAATGTATTTGACAACCATATCTTTATAGTCGTCAACATACCGTATCATTACCCATCAACAAGATGTCATCCACATATAAGACAAGGAAAGTGATAGGATCACTAACCTTCTTATATACACATGGCTCATCCTCATTTTTGATAAAACCAAAAGATTTAATGGCTTCATCAAAACGGATGTTCCAACTCCTCAAGCTTGTTTCAACCCATAAATGGATCGCTTTAGCTTGCATACCTTGGAACCATCTTGGGATTCAAATCCCTAGGTTGTTCCATGAAAATGTTTTCTTCAATGTATCCATTGAGAAAAGTCGCTTTGACATCCATCCGCCAAATCTCATAATCATAGTATGCACTATTGCTAATAAAATCCTAATTGATTTAAGCATGGCAACAAAGTAGAAAGTCTCCTCATAGTCTATTCCTTGCCTTTGGCGAAACCCTTTCGCTACTAGCCTTGCCTTATAGGTCTCTACCTTTCCATCGTAACCAATTTTCTTCTTGAAAACCCATTTGTTCCCTATAGGTACAATACCTTCTGTGTGGGTCAACAAGATCCCAAACTTGATTCTTATACATGGAATCAATCTGATTTCATAGCTTCAATCCATTTTGAAGAGTCTATATCCGATATAGCTTCTTCATAGGTAAGTGGATCATCTCCATGATCTACTTCTTCATGAGTAGACAACTCTTGTTCTTCTTCATGAAGAAAACCATATCTCATCGCTGGGTGAGATACCACGGTTGTTCTACGAGGAACAGTGTAGATGTTTCATCAACGGGTATAGGTTGACTAGATGGATCTATATCCATCCTGATGCATTGGTTGGTCGAATTCTCCAATTCTAACTCTATTTGCCTTCCTTTGCCTCCTTCTTGGACAAATTGTTGTTCAAGAAATGTGGCATCTCTACTTATCACAACCTTTGTGAAGTAGGCAAATAAAAATAATATCCAAAACTATCTTTTGGATATCCAACAAATCGACCTTTTACGATCTGTCTCCAATTTATCGTTGTTCACTTTTTGATATAAGTCGGACAACCCCAAATCTTAACATGCTTAAGACTTGGTTTTCTTCCATGCCATATCTCATAAGGTGTGGAAGAAACCGATTTTGATGGAATCCTATTCAGAATATATAAAGTCGATTCTAATGCAAATCCCCAAAAGGAGATTGGCATATCAAGATAGCTCATCATACTACGTACCATATCTAATAGGTACGATTTCTCCTTCAGATACACCATTCACCGTATGGCGTTCTGGAGGAGTCACCGAGAAACAATGCCATGCTCTCTCAAGTATTCATCAAATTCAAGACTCAAATATTCACCTCCACGATCCGATCGAAGAGCTTTAATATTCTTTCTGCTTGATTTTCTACTTGATTTAAATTCTTTGAACTTTTCAAAGGATTCATGTTTGTATTTCATTAAATACAAATACCCAAACCTTGATTTATCATCAAAGGTAATAAAATAATGAAAACCCTCTAGCCATTTCTTTAAACGGACCACATACATCACTATGTATTAGTTCCAAAATATTTTTCACTCTTAGCCCTTGTCCAACAAAGGGTGATCTAGTCATTTTCCCTTGAAGGCAAGATTCACAAGTTGGAGTAGGCTCAGAGCCCAATGAGGATAGAATCCCCATTTTCTCCAATTTTGCAATCCTATCTTCGCAACATGACATAACCTTAAGTGCCAAATATATTTTGAACTTGAGTTGGTTTTCACCATGGCATTGCATTCATTTAGATTGCTATACTGCTAGTGGAAACACTTTCTTCGGCAATGGAAACACTTTCTGTTAGCAATGGAAACACTTTCCTGCTAAGTGGAAACACTTTCCTTTGCCTTTATCGACTTTGGTCTTCCCTTTCTGCTTAGCTATTTTCTTGAAGGACCAGAATCTGAGGTTTCTTTTTCTTATTGCCCTTCTTCTTATTGGACTTTCCAGTGGAAGAAGATGCAACCAAAGCTACCTCTTTTCCTTTATTGCCCAAAGATATTCTTTTGGGCAATAACTAGCATGTTGAGTAAACCAGTTAAGGTGCATTCCTATTTAGTCATATGGAAATTTGTCACAAAATTCCCAAAAGACTCGTGAAGGGATCAAGGATCAAATCCGTTTGTAGTTGGAAATCCATGTTGAAGTCAAGATGTTCCAACCGCTCAATCACCAATCATCTTGTGGACATGATCCCCAACCTTCTGTCCCTCAGACATCCTCATACGGAATAACTGTTTAGATATCTCATACCTAGCATTCCTGCTGTGCTCACCATACAACTCTTGTAGGTGAAGGAGGATCTCACTAGCACTCTGCATGTTCTCATGTTGCTTCAGAACTCATTACTCATGGAAGCAAGCATGTAATACTTAGCTCTCATATCATGCTCCTTCCACTTGTCCAAAGTATCATGTTCCTCTTGTGTGGCCTCCGGAGGTAAGGGACCAGAACATTTGAATATAGAACATATCCTATATGTTCAAGGTTCAGACAAGTTTCAAATTTCTTAGCCAATCGCATGATTAGGTCCTGTCAACTGTTGTGATCAAGTATGCTTGCAAGGATATTGGATGGTGGTGGTTGTTTTGTGCTCATTTTTATCGTAAAATTAATCGCAGAAAATAACCAGATTAATTAGTAAATGTATCATGTAATTAACCAAAATGATTATGGTCTTTTAATCAAATTGGTCCTCCCACTAACTTAGCGAATCCTACACTTCCAAAGTAGAAAACGGAAATCCTAGTTGGATGGATTTCTAGTGGGTGATTGAATTCTTATAATTCTATTGATCATCCTCAGTAACATCCATTATTGGAATTACAATAAACTAAAAGTGAGCAAATCCAAGCACAACACATCTCATGTGAGACTCAACTTTTTACTAGCCCCTAATGCTCAAAATCTCGTGTACATCCAATATTGACTTATCTTGCATTAGTTAAGTTGATCCCATTGAGCCAAGAATTATGCAAATAATTTTAATGTCCTCAGGTACATCCAATATTGGCCACCAAACCATTTACATATTTACAACATCTCATGCTTAACAATTATTCTTAAGAAAATCTCTTAAATTAATTGCATCTCATGCAACTATTTAAAATTTCTTAAAATAATTGCCCCAATGGAGGGCTTATGTTATAATTACTTTAATTATAGCATTTCCAACTTAATCATTTGTTTGGAAGATTTTATAGCCATCCTAATTACTATTAAGGTCTCACTTTGCACATTATCCATTTAGCATGCATATATCATATAATTGCATACATTCCCATACATCTCATGCATTCATGGATAAGCAGTAAATATGGTATGATCATGGACTTTCTAAGGGATTCAATTCTGAGCCACCAAGAATTGAATCAGGGCATTCCTAGGTGCATTTCATTCATTCATTTTACAAGAGTTGCTGAAGGTGTACATAATCAACACTTGATATTGAATTCCTCCCACTGGTCCCACCAATGCTCTTGACCTCCTTGAACTTCTTGCAATCCAATATTACATAGTAATCCTTGGCATACCAAGGCGAATTTACAAGAACTTAAATAAATGAAATTACAACCCAAAAATATTACAAACTTAATAATACATGCCCAAAAAAAAATTAAAATAAATTAATTAATTTATAATCCCAAAGAAACATAAAAGAAATAAATCCAATCACATTGGTCTTTTATAGTCCATGATCATCCACCATACATACTTAAATTAAATTGAATATCTCATATTCAACTTAAAAATCCAGATTTGAATATGATTCAAATAAATTTAAAAATTCAGATTTGAATCTCATTCAAACAAATTTAAAAATTCAGATTTGAATCACATTCAAACAACTTCAAAAATTCAGATTTGAATCACATTCAAACATTTTTTAAAAAATCAGATTTGAATCCCATTCAAATATTTTTTAAAAAATCAGATCTGAATTTTATTGAATCAATTTAAAAAAAAAAAACAGATTTAAATATGATTCAAACAACTTTAAAAATTCAGATTTGAATCACATTCAAACAACTTTTAAAATTCAGATTTGAATCACATTCAAACAATTTTTAAAATTCTGATTTGAATCATAATTTAATTGTGTGATTAAAACAACTAATTAAACACTTTAATTAGTCAAAGAATAGGCCTTAGATCATACAACAATTGCAGAATTAAAAGCCAAACCTTGAACCACCCAAGGAACCATTGTTGCCGCCACCAATGGTGGCTTCACCATGTGTGTCGCCACACCTCATGATCCAACCAGCAATGAATCTCTTGATCTCATGATCAAACACACAATTAAATTATATAATCAAAAATCTAAATGGCAAATATAGTGGCTCTGATACCAATTGAAGGAACGGAAGCGTGAAAAACACAAGATTATACCATTGAATTCAAAAATTTTCACCTAGGGTCACATGCACCATGCAAGATTTATTTTTATCTATTTAATTTCAATGATAAACAACATATTAAAACTCTTTTAATATGTTTTTGGATCTGTATTTGCCATTTAAGATTTTAAAATTAATCAGATTAATTTTAGAACCCTAGATTAAATTAAGAACGATTACACTAACCTCTTGATGTGCTGCAGCGTGTCTGCGCCTTTGAGATTCGTCTTCAGGACACCAGATGTTGTCCTTCTAGCTTGTCCACACCAAGAACACCTATGGCAGCCCTTGAATAGCTTCTAAAGCATTTTCTATTAATTAGAAATTCAAGTTCTGCCTTTTAAGAGATTAAAGATGCAAACAGGACACTAGAAACAATTTCTAGTGTTCTTAATTCAAGAGATTGATGGCTAATCTCTTTGAATTGATGAGAGATGAAGAAGAATGGCTGGAGAGGCTCAAAGTGGCGTGACATATGAGAGGAGAGGCTGCTGGTTATGTTTTCTTTTCATAACCACACTTAAATAGCTAGGTTAACACATTAAACCCTAGCCACATGTCACCTTTTGATTAGCTCTAGGTTTAAGTGACCCAATCACATTGTGCCAAGTGTCAAACCTATATTTAATCTTGATTTTAATCATCTTACATGATTAAAAAAACATTTGGCAAGCTTATGTGTTATGCCATGTGTCACCATCTCATGGTGCCACGTGTCACACTGCAAAATGACCAAAATGCCCCTGTGTCTTAATTTTGAGTTCTTAACCCAAAATAATTATTTTCTTCTTCTAATTAATTTATATCAAATATAAATTAATTAATTAATCTCTATTAATTAATTTCTCATCAATTAAATTCATATTTAAACACTTTAAATATAAATTTAATTTATACTACACATCCAATAATCTAGATTTGGTTTCAAGTCATGCTAGGGACTTTGCAATTTTATTGCAAACCAAATCTATTTAATTAATCAATTAAACTCTTTAATTAATTAATTAAATCATATTTAAATAGGTGATAACTTGTGTATGTGTGTGACTTACTAGGCTCATCACTAATTGGCAATGAGACATGATATCAACTCTTAATATCATCGAACTCTTTCTTACCATAAATGATTTCTCTAAATCATTTTATGAACCTCATAGACCATGGTTAACACCTAGCATAGCATGCCATGGCCACCCAATTAGTAATAAGGTTTACCTTAAATGAACCTATAATCATATGTTACCATGCACTAGAATCTCTCTGTTACAAAATCCCAACTCAAGCCGAGTCATGGTTTATGTCAAACTCCATTTGCTATGAATATTATGTTCTCTTTTAATTCCAGTTCTTGATTAAAAGATTTTTCTCATCGTAAACTCTTTCTCGAATAAATCTATATGTCTGGCCAGAACTTGAAACATCAAGAACAATTAAATGAACATAGGATTTTAACTCTATTTACTTAGAGGAACAGATTCCTTCTTGATCAACACCTACCTCCATATATAACTAGCAGAGCCAACACATGCCCATATACCCATACATAGTACAAGTATGAAAGCAGATCAAACTCAAACTACCTATATACAAGATAACTGTGCTATCTCAGTCTAAAGATTATATGCATCGATATGATTTATGACAAAACATTGACAAGAGTAAACTCCATGTGCTTGTCATAAGTGTCACTGGTTCGGCCTACTTATCATTTATAAGTGCCTATCATGTTTGTTATATGGCATGAGACTCACCATTCCATCTTATTTATATCTCATATAAATAACTTGGGAACAAACATGAATACAATCTTTCTGGATAAGTCATGTCCTTATTATGAAGTATCCTCGATTGTGAACCTATTTATGATACTTTGTGCTAGAAATATTGTCACTCATATTCTTAACAACTTAAGAATAATATTTCTAACAAAATATCAACGGACCTTTTCTATTACACATAAATATATTATGTAAACGGAAAAGTGGAAATGCCTTTTATTATTAAAAATATGTACAAGATACATACTAAATGATATGCTCTAGGGCATACTACTAACAGTTATATGGCATGAGACTCACCATTCCATCTTATTTATATCTCATATAAATAACTTGGGAACAAACATGAATACAATCTTTCTGGATAAGTCATGTCCTTATTATGAAGTATCCTCGATTGTGAACCTATTTATGATACTTTGTGCTAGAAATATTGTCAGTCATATTCTTAACAACTTAAGAATAATATTTCTAACAAAATATCAATGGACCTTTTCTATTACACATAAATATATTATGTAAACGGAAAAGTGGAAATGCCTTTTATTAATAAAAATATGTACAAGATACATACTAAATGATATGCTCTAGGGCATACTACTAACAATCTCCCACTAGCACTAGAGCCATTCATTACAATACCTTAGACCCATCTTCTCAAGATGTCAGTCTAACTGAGCTTGTAACAAAGGCTTAGTGAATGGATCAGCTGAATTTTTCAGCTGATGTTATTTTTCTGCTTGGCTATATCTCCTTTGCCCAACTATATGTCTGATAATGTGGCAGTGCCTTTCTATGTGTTTGGATTTTGGGTGAGACCTTAGTTCCTTAGCTCAGATGGATCGCTCCATTGTTGTCACGGTGTAGTGGAACCGCCGACTCAATGGAAGGAACTACTGTAAGTTCTCACTACGAACTTTTTATCCAAGCAGCTTCCTTTGCAGCATCCGATGCAAAGAATATAATCACCTCAGAGTGGAATCTGCAATGTGCTCGCTTGGAACTCTTCCAACCGATCGCACCTCCATTACAAATGAACACATATCCAGAGGTAGACTTTCTATCATCGATATCCGATTGGAAATCGAATCGTGATAACCATCCAATTGCAAGTCTCCACCTCCATAAATCAAGAATAAATCCTTAGTTCTTCTCAAGTACTTAAGGATATTCTTGACAGCTATCCAGTGTTCCAAACCTGGATTGGATTGATACCTGCTAGTCAAACATGCAGCATATGCGATATCCGGCCTAGTATACAACATTGCATACATTAAACTTCCAATAGTCGAAGCATATGGAATCCTGGCCATCTTATCTCTTTCTTCAGGTGTCTTTGGAGACATCTGTTTAGAAAGGTGGATACCATGTCTCACTGGTAACAATCCTCTCTTGGAATCAAGCATGTTAAACCTCTTTAACACCTTTTCCAAGTATAGACTTTGGGATAAACCAATTATTCTTTTCGCTCTATCTCTATAGATGCGAATCCCAAGAATATAGGTTGCCTCCCCTAAGTCTTTCATGGAGAATGTAATTGACAACCATACCTTTATAGTCGTCAACATACCTGTATCATTACCTATCAACAATATGTCATCCACATATAAGACAAGGAAAGTGATAGCACTGTCACTAACCTTCTTATATACATATGGCTCATCCTCATTTTTGATAAAACCAAAGGATTTAATGGCTTCATCAAAACGGATGTTCCAACTCCTCGAAGCTTGTTTCAACCCATAAATGGATCGCTTTAGCTTGCATACCTTGGAACCATCTTGGGATTCAAATCCCCTAGGTTGTTCCATGAAAATGTTTTCTTTAATGTATCCATTGAGAAAAGCTGTTTTGACATCAATCTGCCAAATCTCATAATCATAGTATGCAGCTATTGCTAATAAAATCCTAATTGATTTAAGCATGGCAACAGGCGAGAAAGTCTCCTCATAGTCTATTCCTTGCCTTTGGCGAAACCCTTTCGCTACTAGCCTTGCCTTATAGGTCTCTACCTTTCCATCAGAACCAATTTTCTTCTTGAAAACCCATTTGTTCCCTATAGGTACAATACCTTCAGGTGGGTCAACAAGATCCCAAACTTGATTCTTATACATGGAATCAATCTCGGATTTCATAGCATCAATCCATTTTGAAGAGTCTATATCTGATATAGCTTCTTCATAGGTAAGTGGATCATCTCCATGATCTACTTCTTCATGAGTAGACAACTCTTGTTCTTCTTCATGAAGAAAACCATATCTCACTGATGGGTGAGATACCCTGGTTGTTCTACGAGGAACAGCTGTAGATGTTTCATCAATGGGTATAGGTTGACTAGATGGATCTATATCCATCTGATCTGTTGGTTGGTCAGAATTCTCCAATTCTAATTCTATTTGCCTTCCTTTGCCTCCTTCTTGAACAAACTGTTGTTCAAGAAATGTGGCATTTCTACTTATCACAACCTTTTGTGAAGTAGGCAAATAAAATAATATCCAAAACTATCTTTTGGATATCCAACAAATCGACCTTTTTCTGATCTGGTTTCCAATTTATCAGTGTTCAGCTTTTTGATATAAGCTGGACAACCCCAAATCTTAACATGCTTAAGACTTGGTTTTCTTCCATGCCATATCTCATAAGGTGTGGAAAAAACTGATTTTGATGGAATCCTATTCATAATATACAAAGCTGATTCTAATGCAAATCCCCAAAAGAAGATTGGCATATTAGTATAGCTCATCATACTACGTACCATATCCAATAGGGTACGATTTCTCCTTTTAGATACACCATTCAGTTGTGGCGTTCCTGGAGGAGTCAGCTGAGAAACAATGCCATGCTCTCTCAAGTATTCATCAAATTCAGTACTCAAATATTCACCTCCACGATCTGATCGAAGAGCTTTAATACTTTTTCCTGTTTGATTTTCTACTTCAGATTTAAATTCCTTAAACTTTTCAAAGGATTCATGTTTGTATTTCATCAAATACAAATACCCAAACCTTGATTTATCATCAGTAAAGGTAATAAAATAATGAAAGCCCCCTCTAGCCATTTCTTTAAATGGACCACATACATCACTATGTATTAGCTCCAAAATATTTTCAGCTCTTAGCCCTTGTCCAACAAAGGGTGATCTAGTCATTTTGCCCTGAAGGCAAGATTCACAAGTTGGAGTAGGCTCAGAGCCCAATGAGGATAAAATCCCCATTTTCTCCAGTTTTGCAATCCTATCTTCTGCAACATGACATAACCTTAAGTGCCAAATATATTTTGAACTTGAGTTGGTTTTCACCATGGCATTGCATTCATTTAGATTGCTATACTCTGGCCAGTGGAAACACTTTCTTACTGGCAATGGAAACACTTTCCTGTTGGTAATGGAAACACTTTCCTGTTGGCAGTGGAGACACTTTCCTTTGCCTTTATCAGCTTTAGTCTTCCTTTTCTGTTTAGCTATTTTCTTGGAAGGACCAGGAATCTGAGGTTTCTTTTTCTTATTGCCCTTTTTCTTGTTGGACTTTCCAGCAGAAGAAGATGCAACCAAAGCTACCTCTTTTCCTTTATTGCCTGGCATATTCTTTTGGGCAATAACCAGCATGTTGAGTAATTCAGCTAAGGTGCATTCCTGTTTAGTCATATGGAAATTTGTCACAAAATTCCCAAAAGACTCGTGAAGGGATGAAGGATCAAATCCGTTTGTAGTTGGAAATCCATGTTGAAGTCAAGATGTTCCAACCGCTCAATCATCGAATCATCTTGTGGACATGATCCCCAACATTTTGTCCCTCAGACATCCTCATACGGAATAGCTGTCTAGATATCTCATACCTAGCATTCCTGCTGTGCTCACCATACAACTCTTGTAGGTGAAGGAGGATTTCACTCGCACTCTGCATGTTCTCATGTTGCTTCTGTAACTCATTACTCATGGAAGCAAGCATGTAACACTTAGCTCTCATATCATGCTCCTTCCACTTGTCCAAAGTTTCATGTTCCTCTTGTGTGGCCTCTGGAGGTAAGGGACCAGGAACATTTGAATCTAGAACATATCCTATATGTTCAAGGTTCATAGACAAGTTTCAAATTTCTTAGCCAATCGCATGATTAGGTCCTGTCAACTCACAGTGATCAAGTATGCTTGCAAGGATATTGGATGGTGGTGGTTGTTTTGTGCTCATTTTTATCAGAAAATTAACTGCAGAAAATAACCAGATTAATTAGTAAATGTATCATGTATTTAACCAAAATAATTATGGTCTTTTAATCAAATTGGTCCTCCCACTAACTTAGCGAATCCTACACTTCCAAAGTAGAAAACGGAAATCCTAGTTAGATGGATTTCTAGTGGGTAATTGAATTCTTATAATTCTATTGATCATCCTCAGGTACATCCATTATTGGAATTACAATAAACTATAAGTGAGCAACTCCTTGCCCATCACATCTCATGTGAGGTTCAATCCTTTACCTAGCCCCTAATGCTCAAAATCTCAGGTACATCCATTATTGACTTATCTTGCATTAGTTAAGTTGATCCCATTGAGCCAGTAATTATGCAAATAATTTTAATGTCCTCAGGTACATCCAATATTGGCCACCAAACTATTTACATATTTACAACATCTCATGCTTAACAATTATTCTTAAGAAAATCTCTTAAATTAATTGCATCTCATGCAACTATTTAAAATTTCTTAAAATAATTGCCCCAATGGAGGGCTTATGTTATAATTACTTTAATTATAGCATTTCCAACTTAATCATTTGTTTGGAAGATTTTATAGCCATCCTAATTACTATTAAGGTCTCACTTTGCACATTATCCATTTAGCATGCATATATCATATAATTGCATACATTCCCATACATCTCATGCATTCATGGATAAGCAGTAAATATGGTATGATCATAGACTTTCTAAGGGATTCAATTCTGAGCCACCAAGAATTGAATTTGGGCATTCCTAGGTGCATTTCATTCATTCATTTTACAAGAGTTGCTGAAGGAGTACATAATCAACACTTGATATTGAATTCCTCCCACTGGTCCCATCAATGCTCTTGACCTCCTTGAACTTCTTGCAATCCAATATTACATAGTAATCCTTGGCATACCAAGGCGAATTTACAAGAACTTAAATAAATGAAATTACAACCCAAAAATATTACAAAATTAATAATACATGCCCAAAATAAATTAAAATAAATTAATTAATTTACAATCCCAAAGAAACATAAAAGAAATAAATCCAATCACATTGGTCTTTTATAGTCCATGATCATCCATCATGCATATCACTATTTAACAATTAAATAAAACATACATACTAAAATTAAATTGAATATCTCATATTCAACTTAAAAATCCAGATTTGAATATGATTCAAATAAATTTAAAAATTCAGATTTGAATCTCATTCAAACAAATTTAAAAATTCAGATTTGAATCACATTCAAACAACTTCAAAATTCAGATTTGAATCACATACAAACATTTTTTATAATCTGATATTTGAATCACATTCAAATATTTTTTTAAAAATCAGATCTGAATTTTATTGAATCAATTTTAAAAAATCAGATTTAAATATGATTCAAACAACTTTAAAAATTCAGATTTGAATCACATTCAAACAACTTTTAAAATTCAGATTTGAATCACATTCAAACAATTTTTAAAATTCTGATTTGAATCATAATTTAATTATGTGATTAAAACAACTAATTAAACACTTTAATTAGTCAAAGAATAGGCCTTAGATCATACAACAATTGCAGAATTAAAAGCCAAACCTTGAACCACCCAAGGAACCATTGTTGCCGCCACCAATGGTGGCTTCACCATGTGTGCCGCCACACCTCATGATCCAACCAGCAATGAATCTCTTGATCTCATGATCAAACACACAATTAAATTATATAATCAACAATATAAAAGGCAAATATAGTGGCTCTGATACCAATTGAAGGAATGGAAGCGTGAAAAACACAAGATTATACCATTGAATTCAAAAATTTTCACCTAGGGTCACATGCACCATGCAAGATTTATTTTTATCTATTTGATTTCAATGATAAACAACATATTAAAACTCTTTTAATATGTTTTTGGATCTGTATTTGCCATTTAAGATTTTAAAATGAATCAGATTAATTTTAGAACCCTAGATTAAATCAAGAACGATTACACTAACCTCTTGATGTGTTTGCGTAGTGTTTGCGCCTTTGAGATTCGTCTTCAGGACACCAGATGTTGTCCCTCTAGCTTGTCCACACCAAGAACACCTATGGCAGCCCTTGAACAGCTTCTAAAGCCTTTTCTATTAATTAGAAATTCAAGTTCTGCCTTTTAAGAGATTAGAGATGTAAACAGGACACTAGAAACAATTTCTAGTGTTCTTAATTCAAGAGATTGATGGCTAATCTCTTTGAATTGATGAGAGATGAAGAGAAATAGCTGGAGAGGCTCAAAGTGGCATGACAATTAAGAGGAGAGGCTGCTGGTTATGTTTTCTTTTCATAACCACACTTAAATAGCTAGGTTAACACATTAAACCCTAGCCACATGTCACCTTTTGATTAGCTCTAGGTTTAAGTGACCCAATCACATTGTGCCAAGTGTCAAACCTATATTTAATCTTGATTTTAATCATCTTACATGATTAAAAAACATTTGGCAAGCTTATGTGTTATGCCATGTGTCACCATCTCATGGTGCCACGTGTCACACTGTGAAATGACCAAAATGCCCTTGTGTCTTAATTTTGAGTTCTTAACCCAAAATAATTATTTTCTTCTTCTAATTAATTTATATCAAATATAAATTAATTAATTAATCTCTATTAATTAATTTCTCATCAATTAAATTCATATTTAAACACTTTAAATATAAATTTAATTTATACTACACATCCAATAATCTAGATTTGGTTTCAAGTCATGCTAGGGACTTTGCAATTTAATTGCAAACCAAATCTATTTAATTAATCAATTAAACTCTTTAATTAATTAATTAAATCATATTTAAATAGGTGATAACTTGTGTATGTGTGTGACTTACTAGGCTCATCACTAATTAGCAATGAGACATGATATCAACTCTTAATATCATCAGAACTCTTTCTTACCATAAATGATTTCTCTAAATTATTTTATGAACCTCATAGACCATGGTTAACACCTAGCATAGCATGCCATGGCCACCCAATTAGTAATAAGATTTACCTTAAATGAACCTATAATCATATGTTACCATGCACTAGAATCTCTCTATTACAAAATCCCAACTCAAGCTGGAGTCATGGTTTATGTCAAACTCCATTTGCTATGAATATTATGTTCTCTTTTAATTCCAGTTCTTGATTAAAAGATTTTTCTCATCGTAAACTCTTTTACGAATAAATCTATCTGTCCTGGCCAGGAACTTGAAACATCAAGAATAATTAAATGAACATAGGATTTTATCTCTATTTACTTAGAGGAACAGATTCCATCTTGATCAACACCTACCTCCATATATAACTAGTAGGAGCCAACACATGCCCATATACCCATACACAGTACAAGTATGAAAGCAGTATCAAACTCAAACTACCTATATACAAGATAACTGTGCTATCTCAGGTCTAAAGATTATATCACTGATATGATTTATGACAAAACATTGACAAGAGTAAACTCCATGTGCTTATCATAAGTGTCACTGGTTCGGCCTACTTATCATTTATAAGTGCCTATCATGTTTGTTATATGGCATGAGACTCACCATTCCATCTTATTTATATCTCATATAAATAACTTGGGAACAAATATGAATACAATCTTTCTGGATAAGTCATGTCCTTATTATGAAGTATCCTCGATTGTGAACCTATTTATGATACTTTGTGCTAGAAATATTGTCACTCATATTCTTAACAACTTAAGAATAATATTTCTAACAAAATATCAACGGACCTTTTCTATTACACATAAATATATTATGTAAACGGAAAAGTGGAAATGCCTTTTATTAATAAAATTATGTACAAGATACATACTAAATGATATGCTCTAGGGCATACTACTAACACTTTTGACCTAAATTTCCATTAAAAAGTAAATGATATTACACTTGGAAATTGTCATGAAAAATTAAATTAGTGGTACCTAATGTAAATAGCAAAAATGGGAAGCTTAATGTGGGAAAATGAAATCTTATATTAAACTAATATTTAATTTAAGCTTAGTGCTCCACCCACCCATCAAAGTGGACCACTAACTCATCATCTTGGGCAGAATACACATCTTCATCTTCAACCTTAGAACCAGTAGAAATTTGCTCCCAAAAAACTCCATTGACGCATGGTTTGAAGCTCCATGCATGTGAGATTCAAGCTCCTTTCTTGGCACTTTCCTTCATTAAAGATTGTCCATACACCTTGGGCAGTAGATAGGCAACAAGAAGAACAAGTTTTGGAGAGATTTTGAAGAGTTTCCAAAGTGGTAAGTTTGTGTTTTTGGGTTATGGCTTCATTAAAGTTAGTAAGAATGTTATGGGTACTTAAATTATGGAGAGATTTTTGAGGTTTGATATTTAAAGGAAGAGGTGTATTTTTGGCAGCCATGGAAACTCCTTAAGGGCAGTTTATTCTTGCTTGTAAATGGTAGATTAAAGGGTTGATTAAAAGTTTATGTGTGTAGGAATTAATTTGGGTGATGTATACTTAGTATATGTGAATGTGTACTTGAATTTGGAAGCTTGGAAATTAATGGATCAGAATGTATGAATCGGTAGCTTGGTTTGGTGAACCATAAAGATGTTATTTCATATTTTGTTTATGGAATATTAATGTTGAATTGTGATAGTTGTTATGGCAGCTTGTGTATATGTATGATGGTGTGAGGTTGGACATGTAAATGAGCTAGGTTAGGTGATTGAATTGTTGTAATTTGAGCATGAAAAATTCTGTACTATATGGTACATATTAAGTGTGATTATAAGCTGCCAAAATGACCAAAAATATGTTGTAAATTGTGTTTAGGTTATGGTACAAACCAGAATTGGCATGAATATTTAGTTTGGTAAATGTTAAAAGTATCCTTTGATGAGTAATGAATAAAATGCAATAGGGCAGTTTATGTTATGGGCCTAGAACCTTAAGTGTGTGGCTCCAATTGGTATGAGACCAATTGGAGGTGAAACTAGGCACAAAATGTGCCAATTTTCATGAAGGAAGCTTACCAAAATTCTGCTTGCAACGTAACTTGAAAAGTGACCAAATCCGGATTAGTGCATTTAAGACCTGAAAATTGACCATTTGGGCAGCAGTTAGTATTTTGGCCATAACTCACTCAAAACAGGTCCAATTGACCTGAAATTTTGACCATGAATAGTTAAGACATATATCTACAAGTCTTATGAAGATACCAAAGCCAGAAATGACCATAAGCAAGTCAAACAGCTTGCACAAATTCGGGTCCAAAAACTGGTTGAACCTAAAATGACCTAAAATGTCCTAAAGTGACCAATTTTGGTACATTCTGACCAACAACAGTAAAATGACCATAACTTGGTCTAGTAAACTCAGAATGACTTGAAATTTTGCCCCGCGTGCAATAAGACATAGATCTACAAGTTTGTAGTTTTGACCGAAACCCGAAAGCCGAGGAAACTAGGTCATCCGGCTAGGTCAAATTAGTATACCGGGATCCGACAAATTGCAATAAAACGCAATATACATGGAAATGAATTTGGTAACATGTACCAATACTAAAAGGCTACAAATGTGAAATATTGGTAATATTAAAACCTAATTCACCTAGACTACATCGAGAGTTGACATCTTAGGTTGACTAAGGAAATAATAGAATTCGATAAATTAATTATTGAACCTTATTCTTAGAGACAGTTTAAATGAGTACTGAAACACTTCAAAATTGTGTTTCTCAGTTAGCAAAGACTCAGGGAAGGGGAAGGAAACACCGAGTCAGAGCCAAGAGACAGTTATCAGATATTTGTGCATAACTAGTTTTTAACTGATTTTGTTTTGAATATTTCATATGATTAAATGACATATTTTTCTTATGTATTATGTTTAACAAGCATTGGATTTAATTCAATGATCATTGAAATTGTTATAGTATGTATGAATTTAGCTTTGTGAAATGGTATTTCCACAAGTATTAAGCATTGTTATGGAATGAATAAATTATGTTTTGAAAAATTGTGATAGAACATATTTTGAATTGTGATGGTAATTTTCATTGAAAAATGCAAATTTATAATTTGAATTGTGATGAGCATAAAAATTATTGGATATTGGAATTTAATTTGAATCGAATTATACTGTGATTTATGCTCACTAAAAGGATTGTGATATTGTTTTATATCTCACTATAGATACTTGACTAAGTTATTACCCGTCTCTCTCATTTGTTGAGAAGACAATGGAGTTAGTTGTGCTTTGAATACCATGGTACGTGCACAGGCTAAGATTTTCCTCTGATTTGAGTTAAATCTAAGTTTTTTTTATCGTTATGGCCCTTGCGGAAGATTCATTATTGTGATGTGTACTGTGCATGATGATTCGACCTCCCTGACCATAGGGAGTTAGAATCTGATTCGACCTCCCCGACCATAAGGAGTTAGAATCACTTCGAATATGGCCCTTTCGGATTAGCTTGCATAGTTAGTGAGATAAAGAATGATTTTTGAGATACAGCATGGTTTTTGAGATACAGCATGGTTTTTGAGATACAACATGGTTTTTGAGATACAGAATCTTTTTGAATAGTAAAGAATTGTGATTTTAGTTATGATTTATGTATAATTGATTTTGTTGAAACTACCTTAAATGGTTAGTCATGATTTGATAAATTGAATTTCATGATCAAAGTCATTTCATACAAATGATTTACACTATTGGCAATGAATATTTTGAGTTTTAGAATTTGATGAGTATTTAGATTTCCAAATTGTTTGCTGTAAATTTTGTCGATGTATATTTTACTATATTTTAAATTATAGTTGTGCACCACTAAGTTCACCACTCAGCAATAGCTTTGTATGCTATCGCAGGTAAGAAGAGCATAGAGCAGTGAGTTAGTTTCTTTGAAGACACATTCAGATCAGCTCCAGGTATATCATAGGTGTACCCATGTACATAGGTTTTGATGTATGCATGTAATAATATGTATGTAAATTATTTGAGCAGTTGTATAAAAACTCTTGTAAAATATTTTGGTATGTAATTAAATGTAAATTATTGTAAATATAAATTTGGGATTTCATTTATCTGAATAGTTTTGAAATATTAATTTTGAGTCTTGTAATCAATGAAATGTTTCTTTTATGAGGAGATTGATTTGATTATTGAGATTTGAATTATGGGTTCAAATGAAGTTATTGAAGTTGTATTTGAGAAAACATATTGGGAGTGTGTTCTTTGCAGGTTTTGAAGAACTGTTTTCTCAAAATACAACCGGCACTTTCCCGAAATTTTGAAAAAAAATTTATAACACTAGATTTTAATTGATGATTTAAATTTCATGAAAAATGTTTTAAAATCCCTTGTAGTATATTTAATGGATTATCGGTAGGGAAAGTACGGTAATTCATTAGGTGTACTACGGGATCATGTTACGTCTTACAGGGGAGTAGGGTGCGACATGTTTTGTGGTATCAGAGCAATGGTTTTAAAGTAAATTTCGAACTGTGAATTTGAAATCTTTTTGTCGGTAACTACAACTGCTCAAATGTTTGATACATATAGTACATTTACATCATAAATATGAACTAATGGAGAGGAATCTCCTTATGTTGGTTGTACAGGAATAGAAAATCTTGGAAAAAGTATGGAAAAGAAGAATAAGACAATAGAACAGTCTGTGATGGCAGAAGTACAAGTTGAGGCCCCAACTCCACAAAGTGTCGAAGGCCCGACTGTACCAGTTTTACCAGTACAAATTACTACACAAATGGCCCAGCAAATGGCCACTTTCTTCCAACAAATGGCTAATAATCTATCAGCCCAAGCCCAAGTACAGACTCAACCCCCACAAGGGCAGTGTGAAAGAGAGAAGAGGGAGAAATCTACGGGTCAGAACTCGAGCAGTAATTTGGGGAAGAGAAAAGAATTTGAGGAACCCCGAGCTCAGAGATATGACAGAGGCAGATTATTAGGGCAGAGAACACCAAGATCTAGTCGTCGAACAACCAGAAGTTCCTTTTCTGCCCGTTTCTGCCATGTTTGTGGTAAGCTACATGGAGGCATTTGTCGTAAGGCCTCTGGAGCCTGCTACAATTGTGGAAAACTTGGACACTTTGCTAAATATTGTACTAAAGCACCTCGATCTACTCTCCGGAATCCACAGACCGTCAATCAGAGTCGAGATAGAAATAGAGTTGGTACTCCTCACCACTATAACATAATGAATCAACCCGAATATAGTAGTGCACCAGTTAGACAGTCCACTATGCGCCAAGGAGAAAGAGCAGAAACTTCGGATGTAGCTGCTGGTAAGTTCTTAATTTTTGAAAGAAATAATGAGTTATTATTTGATCCCAGCACTACTTATTTATATGTTAGTGTTAGAATTCTATGTTTTGTTGCTATTCCTTTACAGGGGAATAAATTTTGATGCGTTAGTGACTAGTCTTTTAGGATTAAAACTACAATAACAAGTATGATTGACATTAATTTTGGAAGAATTGTTAGCTAAAAGTATTTTCTAACATACCATAAATTATAAAGCTAATTGGCGAGCCTACTTAATGTAAGGCAAGAGAACCTAAAAGTAAGTTACAGTAATAGAATTGCTCTAGATGAGGGCAAAGATGTTACTGTTAGTAATTATTAATGGATATTGTAATCAGAATCGGTTTAGGATATTAGTGGATTCGAGAAAGATAAGATGTTAGAAAACCTAGTCCATGAGGTTATAACGTAGCGACTATGTAATGTTCTCGATGTTTATATTGTAAGCTACAGATTACAGTACTGACACAGGATTATTATGTAGAGCTACGTGCTTCCTCATAGTATAATAAATTAAGACTATTTGTAAGTAATCTATAAATTGATACAATTGCGCCTGAATAGAGTACTATTATGGGAAATAAATGTGAAAATTCTAGTAAAAAATTTAAAACTTCAGAACTAGCCTATCAAACGACTTCACTTGTAAGGTAGCTAGAGTCAGTGACTCGGTTACATTAATGTGAATTTCCTGTACCACAATAATTGCTATAAGCTTAGAGATATCAGTACGACTTATCATCCTCAGACGGATGGATAGTCGAAACAAGTGATTCAGGTTAATTTTGAAACTCATTAAATTTCTATAAATAATGAAATGAAATGATAATAATAACCTGTAATATGTGATAAGCCCTTAAGAATATACTGAGAACTTGTGTCATTGAATCCGAGGGGAGATGGGACAGATACATCTCACTAACAGAATTTGTATACAATAATAAGTGTCAAGCTAGCATACAAGTGGCACCCTATGAAACATTGTAAGGGAACAGGTAACTATGGATTTTGTGATGAGACTTCCGAGGACACAGAATAGTCATGATGCAGTATGGGTTATAGTTGATAGACTAACCAAGTCTGCTCACTTTTGCGATCTGGATGGACTATAGCACAGGAAGATTGGCGGATTGTACATAAATTAAATTGTAAAACTACATGGAGTCCCAGTATCAATTGTATCTGATAGAGATCCTAGGTTCACTTCTAGATTCTGGGGTAGTCTGCAGAGAGCCCTATGAACTAGATTAAACTTTAGCAAAGCATTCCACCCACAAACAGATGGCTAGTTTGAGAGCGTTATTCAAATATTGGATGATATGCTACGGGCTTGTGTGATTGAGTTTGAAGGTAGTTGGAATACACACTTGCCTTTGATTGAGTTTGCTTATAATAATAGCTACCAATCAATTATTGGAATGCCTCCATATGAAGCTTTGTATGGCAGGAAGTACAGAACTCCCCTATGTTGGGATGAAGTAGGTGAAAGGAAGAATATTGGGCTAGAAATTGTTCGGCAGACAGAGGAAAAGATCAGATTGAACAGAGATAGACTCAAGGCTGCATCAGACCATCAGAAGTCCTATGTTGGTCTGAAGAGAAGAGATATTGAATATGTAGTGGGTGATAAGGTATTCCTCAAAGTTTCTCCTTGGAAGAGGATAATGAGATTTGGCAGAAAGGGGAAACTGAGTCCTCGTTCCATCGGACCATATAAGATTCTGGAAAGAGTGGGTCCTTTAGCATATCGATTGGCATTACCTCCGGAGTTAACAAGGATACACAGTGTCTTCCATGTGTCCATGTTAAGGAGGTACAGATCTGACCCATCTCATGTACTATCAATTGAAGAGATTGAGGTAAATCAAGACCTCTCCTATGAGGAAGAACCATAGAAATTCTTACTTATGAGGTGAAGCAGCTGAGAAACAAACAGATACACCTGGTTAAAGTGCTGTGGAACCATCATTTAGGCTAGGAAGCTACTTGGAAACGTGAAAAGGATATGAAGAGACAGCACCACAGCTGTTCAGAGACTAATGCCAGGTAAAATTTTGAGACGAAATCTATTTTAAGGGGGGAGAATTGTAACACCCCTAAGTTTGATAGTGCGTTTTACTGTTCCAGTGACCATTGTTGTCCGGACAGCTAGGATGCCTAGAACTACACTTCGATATGAGTGAGAAGACATAAAATAATGAAATAAAAGAAAAGAAAATAAAAGAAAAACAAAGGAAAAATAATAGCAAAGAAATGTAACCAAGTTAAGCGAGCCGAGAACCCTAGCGATGGGTGACCGCACCAGGAAGTCGCGGCGTGGACCGTTGACTAGCCCTGGACCGCGGGGAACCCTGGAAAATATTTTTAGGACTTAAATAAATATCTATTGAAGTATAAATGCCATTAGAAATATCAAAGAAAAATTAATTAATTAGTACAAAGAAAAGTGAGAAATCGAAAAACGGACAAAACCAGGTGTTACGAAAAATCGGAATGCAATCTGACAGGGGGCATTGCGGTCATTTGACACCCCAAGTTGTCTTTTGACCTAAATGTCCATTAAAAATAAATGATATTACACTTGGAAAATGTCATGAAAAATTAAATTAGTGGTACCTAATGTAAATAGCAAAAATGGGAAGCTTAATGTGGGAAAATGAAATCTTATATTAAACTAATATTTAATTTAAGCTTAGTGCTCCACTCACCCATCAAAGTGGACCACTAACTCATCATCTTGGGCAGAATACACATCTTCATCTTCAACCTTAGAACCAGTAGAAATTTGCTCCCAAAAAACTCCATTGACGCATGGTTTGAAGCTCCATGCATGTGAGATTCAAGCTCCTTTATTGGCACTTTCCTTCATTAAAGATTGTCCATACACCTTGGGCAGTAGATAGGCAACAAGAAGACCAAGTTTTGGAGAGATTTTGAATAGTTTCCAAAGTGGTAAGTTTGTGTTTTTGGGTTATGGCTTCATTAAAGTTAGTAAGAATGTTATGGGTACTTGAATTATGGAGAGATTTTTAAGGTTTGATGTTTAAAGGAGAGGTGTATTTTTGGCAGCCATGGAAACTCCTTAAGGGCAGTTTATTCTTGCTTGTAAATGGTAGATTAAAGGGTTGATTAAATGTTTATGTGTGTAGGAATTAATTTGGGTTATGTATACTTAGTATATGTGAATGTGTACTTGAATTTGGAAGCTTGGAAATTAAGGGACTGTAATGTATGAATCGGCAGCTTGGTTTAGTGAACCATAAAGATGTTATTTCATGTTTGGTTTATAGAATATTAATGTTGAATTGTGATAGTTGTTATGGCAGCTTGTGTATATGTATGATGGTATGAGGTTGGACATGTAAATGAGCTAGGTTAGGTGATTTGAGCTTGAAAAATTCTATACTATATGGTACATATTGAGTGTGATTATAAGCTTCCAAAATGACCAACAATATGTTGTGAATTGTGTTTAGGCTATGGTACAAGCCAGAATTGGCATGAATGTTTAGTTTGGTAAATGTTAAAAGTGTCCTTTGATGAGTAATGAATAAAATGCAATAGGGCAGTTTATGTTATGGGCCTAGAACCTTAAGTGTGTGGCTCCAATTGGTATGAGACCAATTTGAGGTGAAACTAGGCACAAAATGTGCCAACTTTCATGAAGGAAGCTTACCAAAATTCTGCTTGTAAGGTAACTTGAAAAGTGACCAAATCCGGATTAGTGCATTTAAGGCCTGAAAATTGACCATTTGGGCAGCAGTTAGTATTTTGGCCATAACTCACTCAAAACAGGTCCAATTGACCTGAAATTTTGACCATGCATAGTTAAGACATATATCTACAAGTCTTATGCAGACACAAAAGCCCAGAAATGACCATAATCAAGTCAAACCGCTTGCACAAGTTCGGTTCCAAAAACTGGTCGAACCTAAAATGAGCTAAAATGACATAAAGTGACCAATTTCGGTACATTATGACCAGCAATAGTAAAATGACCATAACTTGGTCTAGTAAACTCAGAATGACCTAAAATTTTGCCCCGCATGCAATAAGACATAGATCTACAAGTTTGTGGTTTTGACTGAAACCCAAAAGCCGAGGAAACTAGGTCATCCGACTAGGACAAATTAGTATACCAGGATCCGAAAAATTGCAATAAAACGCAATGTACATGGAAATGAAATTGGTAACATGTACCAATACTAAAAGGCTACAAATGTGACATATTGGTAACATTAAAACCTAATTCACCTAGACTGCATCGAAGGTTGACATCTTAGGTTGACTAAGGAAATAATAGAATTCGATAAATTAACTATTGAACCTTATTCTTAGAGACAGTTTAAATGAGTACTGAAACACTTCAAAATTGTGTTTCTCAGTTAGCAAAGACTCAGGGAAGGGGAAGGAAATTACAGTCGAGCCAAGAGACGATTATCGAGAGGTTTGTGCACAACTAGTTTTTAACTGATTTTGTTTTGAATATTTCATATGATTAAATGACATATTTTTCTTATGTATTATGTTTAACAAGCATTGGATTTAATTCAATGATTATTGAAATTGTTATAGTATGTATGAATTTAGCTTTGTGAAATGGTATTTCCACAAGTATTAAGCATTGTTATGGATAGAA
The DNA here is from genome assembly GCF_030052815.1 of Hevea brasiliensis. Taxonomy (NCBI): domain Eukaryota; kingdom Viridiplantae; phylum Streptophyta; class Magnoliopsida; order Malpighiales; family Euphorbiaceae; genus Hevea; species Hevea brasiliensis. The sequence goes on along the minus strand of NC_079494.1, from coordinate 88,251,393 downwards.
TAAATTATGTTTTGGAAAATTGTGATAGAACATATTTTGAATTATGATGTTAATTTTCATAGAAAAATACAAATTTATGATTTGAATTGTGATGAGCATAAAAATTATTGGATATTGGAATTGAATTTGAATCGAATTATATTGTGATTTATGCTCACTAAAAGGATTGTGATAATATTTTATATCTCACTATAGATGCTTGACTAAGTTGTTACCCGTCTCTCTCATTTGTTGAGAAGACAATGGAGTTAGTTGTGTTTTGATTACCATGGTACGTGCACAGGCTTAGATTTTCCTCTGATTTGTGGTTAGATTTAAGTTTTTTTTATCGTTATGGCCCTTGCGGAAGATTCATTATTGTGATGTGTCCTGTGCACGATGATTCGACCTCCCCGACCATAGGGAGTTAGAATCTGATTCGACCTCCCCAACCATAGGGAGTTACAATCACTTCGAATATGGCCCTTTCGGATTAGTCTTGCATAGTTAGTGAGATAAAGAATGATTTTTTAGATCTGACTTGATTTTTGAGATCTGACATGATTTTTGAGATCTGACATGGTTTTGAGATACAACATGGTTTTGAGATCTGAGAATCTTTTGAATAATAAAGAATTGTGATTTCAGTTATGATTTATGTATAATTGATTTTGTTGGAACTACCTTAAGTGGTTAGTCATGATTTGATAAATTGAATTTCGTGATCAAAGTCATTTCATACAAATGATTTACACTATTAGTAATGAATATTTTGAGTTTTAGAATTTGATGAGTATTTAGATTTCCAAATTATTTGCTGTAAATTTTATCGATGTATATTGTACTATGTTTTAAATTATAGTTGTGCACCACTGAGTTCACCACTTAGCGATAGCTTTGTATATTGTCGTAGGTAAGAAGAGCACGGAGCAGTGAGTAAGTTTCTTTCAAGACACATTCAGATCAGCTCCAGGTATATCATAGGTGTACCCATGTACATAGGTTTTGATGTATGCATGTAATAATATGTATGTAAATTATTTGAGCAGTTGTATAAAAACTCTTGTAAAATATTTTGGTATGTAATTAAATGTAAATTACTGTAAATGTAAATTTGGGATTTCATTTATCTGAATAGTTTTGTAATATTAATTTTGAGTCTTGTAATCAAAGAAATGTTTCTTTTATGAGGAGATTGATTTGATTATTGAGATTTGAATTATGGGTTCAAATGAAGTTATTGAAGTTGTATTTGAGAAAACATATTGGGAGTGTGTTCTTTGCAAGTTTTGAAGAACTGTTTTCTCAAAATACAACCAGCACTTTGCTGAAATTTTGAAAAAAAATTTATAACACCAGATTTTAATCGATGATTTAAATTTCATGAAAATTGTTTTTAAAATCACTTGTAGTATATTTAATGGATTATCGGTAGGCGAAGTACGGTAATTCATTAAGTGTACTACAGGATCATGTTATGTAATACCCTCCATTAATCATTAGTACATTCTCTATTCGGTGACGGTGTCGTCGGACAGCTAGAACGTCCAGAAAAATAATTAAACTTAAGAGAGGGACCATAATTAACTCAAATATTAATAAGAAACACTTAGTAAAAATTTTAGAAATAAAATACAACCAAGTAAAGCAATGATGCCCAAGCGAGGTAGCAGGAGGAAGTTGCGGTTCTATAGCGAGGAGTCCTAGACAGGAAAAAATTCATAAAATAATTTTGGGACTCCAGAGAAGGGTCATTGAGGTTCCTATGGCATTAGAATGCCAAGAAAATACCTAGAAAAATATTTCAATTAGTGCAGACAATTTTGACCCGTTAAGCCAAGCGGAGGGCATTTTGGTCATTTCGCCTTAGAGGTGATTTTTGGCCGACCTGTCCAGTTGAGTAAATAATTAATATGACATAAAATATGAATTAATGTTGATGAAAAATTTATTAAAAATGAGAAATGAAAATAAGAAAACAAAAGTAAGAAGAAAAGTAAGTAAATGGGAATTGTGACATCATAATTAGGTCATTTAAAAATGGTCCACCAATCACCATTCAACAAAGACACTTAAAACAAACTAAAGAGGATGAAATTAAAAGAAAAATGTCATCTTCTTCCTTTGAACCCCAACCAGCGAAATTTCTTCTACTCCTCCCTCCATTGATTTTCAATCCAAACCTTAAATTCCCTCTTCATTTCACCTTAAAACCCTAGAGACCTTCCACTAAAATTTGCCCTAGCACCTTGCTAAACCTTTTGGCAGCCAAGAAGGAGAAAGAAAGTGAGGTTTAGGGGCTTGGAAAATTCTGCCACTTGAGGTTAGTGCATCTATATCTTGAAAACTCTTTATTTTCATGGTTTGGGACTTGAAACTAGTAAGAATTGTGATTTAAATGAACAAAAACCTATGTGTATGAGCTTGTGAATTTCGGCTGCCCTAGCTATGGAATAGGAGGGAGTTTTTTTATGAACTTGAAGTGAACTAGAGCTATGTTGGAAAGTTATAAACACAAGAACAATGGATTAAAAGTTAACTAAGATAACTTGTATAAAACATGAATTTGAATTTTGTGAGCAAAATGTAAACTTGGTTTAGGAAATTATTAGAGAGCATTTTAATGGTCAATTGGTGACCATTTTAGGTAAGTTGACCATTAAATGGACTGAAAAATAGGATTGCAAAGTGAGGTTGCAGGCTGCCCTAGGGCAATGACATAGGGTGAAAATTCAGCCCAATTACACAGCCATAACTTTGGCTGTGTTAGTCCAATTGGTGTTTGGCCAGTTGGACATGAAACTAGGCTTATAATGGCACATTTTTCTGAAGAAACCATGCCCAAAAGACCAAAGCAAGAGGACCAAAACTTGGCCCCAATCCGGATACCACAGCGATTCTGCAGAATTGACCAAATGAATAGTAACTGTTCATTTGGCCATAACTCACTGTAGATTTGGTCAATTGACCTGAAATTTTTACAGCAACAAGTTAAGACATAGACAAACAACTTTCATGAAGGAACCTACCCCAAATTATGGCCAGAACCCATCCAACCAAGAGACTCTAGTTACTGTTCCTGTTATTATATATATGGTCAATTCTACAGATTGGCAATCCAGCCAGCTGTGGTTTTTGAGCCATATCTGGAGCTACAAAACTCCAAATGGAGTGATTCAAAAAAGGAAATTCAACTAGACAAATTTCATGTGTTACATTTCATCAAATCTCCACGATATGATGTCAATGGAGCAGTGAAATTGACTCATCAAAGCTGAAAATTACGCTTGTGTTGGTTTAAACTTTGAAATGGTATAAATGCTTAATGCCAACAAGTTTGGAATGCCAAATGTGGTATGTAGGGAGTGCCAAAGTCAATGTACATATTTTTATTCTAAAAGTCAATATTTTTGTTGACCAATAAGATGAATAGTGACACTAAAAATTTGAAATTCACAAATTGAAGAATTTAAAAGTTTCAAATGCCCTAGTATACCTAACATGATTGGTTTGGATAGTTTGGCATGCCAATAGGGTTGATTAGCGATCGCACATGGCAATATGCCATTACGTGAATTTATGGCTTTTAGCCATTCGACTTTGTATTGATCTTTGGCCTTGTGCACGATATATTCTGACTTGTTAGCATTTGTTACATTTGCCAGGAGATGCATATGTGGCCGATGGTGTGGCGGCGAGTACTTGATACCCAGTGCGGTTACCCGTTATCGATCCGATCGTCTAGTGTAGGTTACTTGGGCAACCAAATGAATGAAAGTGAACAAAGTTATCGAATTAATGTATATATAACCATACTAAACAAATGAATCATACACATTCACTATATATTCGTTTTCTTGCTATTTTCTTTTATTATATTATTGCACCACTAAGCATTATTGCTTAGCGCGTTGCTTTTGCCACGCGTGAGTCTTGGAGATCCCGATCGTGAGCCTAGTAGGCAATGCGGTAGGTGAGTTCATCCTGCAGATCTGCACAGTTTCCGTGTCACCTCACTACCTGCAGTGCATTGGTAGGGCACTAGGTGTCATTTTGTCATTTTGTAATTAAATTTTTATTTGGGATTATGTAATGTATTTTGAGGTTCATGTAAATAATAAAGATTTATGGTTATGTATGGAAGTAATTTGAGCTTTTAATTGTTATTTATATATATGAGAACCCTGAGAAATGGATGTTTGAGAAATGAAAAGGCTATTGAGAACTGAAATTGAGAAATATTTTTGAGTTTTTGATATTGAGACTCTGTTGATGAATTGAAGTTGGGTTTGTTTGAAAATTATTTGGAAGTGTTTTCCACGAGTTCAGAAGCAGTTTTCTCCATTTTTAGCGGTACTCATGATTTTCTTTAAAATTTTCGGAACCTTAAAGAAATAATACTTTTGATAAATGGCTTAAATAAATTGTATTTCATAAATTATATGCAAAAGCATGATATAAATTAATTGAGGAATATTAGAGTGTGCCGATACACGTGTGGCATTACTTACTCGGGTATCTTGTACGGGTAAGGGGTTTCACATTTAGTGGTATCGAGCACGGTTTAAGCGTTTACGGGCCTAGATTGAGTCCATACCATGCATTGCATTTGTAAGAGTCGAGGTGACACTACTTGAGATCTGTTTATCTTTCTTATTTTGAATAGAATATGGATCCTTCATCTCGAGCCGTTGAGGAGGAAGTGGAGAGTCATGCTCCACTGCGGCGGTGAGGCGGGGGCATGAGAGAATCTGCTCCACCGGCTCAAGCAAAGCACTGCTCGGCCTCCACGAGCCATGTTTCAACAAATGGCCGACTTCTTTAGACAAATGGTCGGGGTAATGGCAGCACCACCACCACCACCACCAGCTCCACAGCAGAAATCACACCTGGAAAGACTAAGAAAGTTTGGAGCTGTGGACTTCTATGGCAAGAGAGAAGATGACTCTATTGCGGTAGAATTGGTTGAGCAGAATAGGCGAGTCCTAAAACAACTCCACTTGCACTCTAGAGCAAAACCTGGAAGCTGCCATATCTTTGCTGCAAGACGATGCATATGAGTGGTGGGACACTGTGTCCAGTGAAGTGCAGCCAGAAGCTGTAACTTGGGACTTCTTCCTCTCTGAATTCAAGAAGAAATATGTGGGTACCGTATACCTGGAAGAGAGAAGAAGAGAGTTTATTAACCTGAGACAGAGACAGCTGTCAGTGGCCAAATATGAGAAGGAGTTTGTTCGATTAAGCCGTTATGGAAGGGAGATAGTCCCTAATGAAGCTGAAAGGTGCAAGAGATTTGAAGAGGGACTGAATGACAATATCAAGATCTGACTCAACGCCTTGGGAATCACAGAATTTACCAAGTTAGTGGAAGCTGCAATAAAGGTGGAAAAAGTAAGAATCAGTGAGCAGACTAGAAGAGAGAGACAGCAGAAGAGGGGACCGGGTCAGTCTAGTTCAGCCCCTGCATTTGGGAAGAAGTTCAAGGGTCCTCCTGCACAGAGTTCAGCTCAGCCACAGGGTCAAGGTCAGTCTCAGGGGCCCAGGCCACAGTTCACCTCTAGGAGAGGTCAGTCCACACCATCAGTGGGCAGCTCTCCAGGGATGGGGTTCAGGGGACCAGCCCCAGCATCTTCTGCATGTCCACACTGCCTGAAGTGGCATAAGAAGTGTTGGAAGTAGTGGTGCCTACTTGAGATGTGGGTCGTGAGCATCGGTGAGCGTCCATGCAGAACCACTACAAGTTGCTCCAACACAAGCGAGCAGACTGCTCTGCACCACGAGAGGTAGAAAACACGGCAAATCGGCGGTGGGACCATCACGAGGCACTGCATCGAGCGGCAGAGAGGCGGATAACGGACCACTGCGAGAAATTATGCCACGAGAGCTCGGGAGGAGCAAGATGCCGGGCGTCATCGAGTGCGTTCTCCCTCTACAATACTCCTGTGCATGCATTGGTGGATCCGAGATCCACTCATTCCTACATTTGCATCAACCTACCCGTAGAAAGGGGATACTAGTAGGGAGAGTGACCAAGACATTACGGTCACTAATCCATTGGGCCTGATGTGGTAGTGAACAAGATATACAAAGGTTGCGTTGAGGATTGAGGGTATGAATTCTTGGCGAACTGATTGAGTTGCCTTTCCATGAGTTTGGCGTGATTTTGGGAATGGGTGGTTGTCACGTCATCGGGCAATAGTTGATTGCAAATTGAAGAGAGTTTCTCTAAAAACTTGAGAGGATAATGAAATCACGATTGTGGGGAAAGGATGATTTCTTGTCCAATGTCACTCGACCACGATTGCAAGAAGAATGATGAGAAAAGGTGTGAAGCCTACCTAGCACATGTGGTGGATACTAGGCGAGCTAAGCCAAACTTGAGTGACATACCCATAGTAAGAGACTTCCAGGTATTTCTGAAGAGTTGCAGTTTGCCACGAAGGGAAGTTGAATTTGCTATTGAGACAACTGCAGATCTGACACCCATTTCCATTGCTCCTTATAGGATAGCACCCATTGAATTGAGGAGTTGAAAACTTCGGTTGCTAGAGTTGCTAGATAAAGGGGTTCATACGCTGATGTGTCACCATGGGAGCTCGGTCTTTGTTGTGAAGAAGAAGGATGGGACTTTGAGGCTATGCATTGATTACAAGCAGTTGAATAAAGTAGCGATGAAGAACAAATATCCGTTGCCTAGAATTGATGATCTGTTTGATCGGTTGAAGGAAGCGAGTATTTTCTAAGATTGATCTCGGATCGAGGTATCATCGGTGAGGGTGAAGGATGTTGATGTGCCCAAGATCGCATTCGGACCCGATATGGGCATTATGAGTTCCTAGTGATGCCCTTTGGCTTAACAAATGCACCAGTATTCATGGACCTTATGAACCGTATCTTCCATCCATACTTAGATCGGTTCGTAGTGGTCTTTATTGATGATATTTTGGTGTATTCCAAGACCGAGGAAGAACATGATGAGCATTTGAGGATTGTTACGCAAACCACGAGAGAAAAGAAGGCTGTATGCTAAGTTGTCCAAGTGTGACTTTTGGCTAAATGAGATTGCATTCCTTGGACACATAGTGTCGGTGATGGGATTAAGTGGATCCCAAAAAGATAGAAGCGATGATGGAATGGAAGCCTCCCGAAACACAAGCGAGGTCGAAGCTTCTTGGGGCTAGTAGGTATTACAGAAGATTTGTGAAGGATTTTCCCTAATAGTTGCTCCAATGACCAAGTTGTTACACAAGAATGTCGGTTGTTGGAATGACAAGTGTCGAGACCAGTTTTGAGAAGTTGAAGGCTATATTGTGAGGCACGGTGTTAACACGGCCCGGTGTTAGGAAAGGACTTCGTGGTCTACAGTGATGCCTCACATAATGGGTTAGGGTGTGTATTGATGCGAGAGTTGAAAGTGATCGCTTATGCTTCCAGGCAGCTAAGGCCACATGAATAGAATTATCCTACCCATGATCTAGAGCTTGCAGCAATTATCTTCGCACTGAAGATATGGAGGCATTACCTGTATGGTGAAAAATGCTACATTTACACAGACCACAAAAGACTAAAATACTTGCCAACCCAGAAGGAGCTCAACCTTAGACAGAGGCGATGGATTGAATTCCTGAAGGATTATGGTATGTAATTGACTACCATCACAGGAAGGCAAATGTAGTTCTTGATGCTTTAGCGAGAAAGTCCATCACCGCTTTGAGATCATTGAATGCCCGTCTAACTTTGATTCGAGATGGAACTATTTTGGCAGAGTTGCAAATGAGGCCAAACCTGCTACAACAGATTTTAGATGGGCAAAAGGCAGATGGAAAGTTAACGGCCATTATGAGCAAAATCCCAGAAGGAAAAACAACTGAGTATGTGGTGAAAGCAGATGGGTGCCTGTACTACAAAGGAAGGCGTATGTGTACGGATGATGGGAATTGAAAGCCAATATACTAAAAGAGGCACACACTAGTGTATATGCTATACACCCGGAAGTACAAAGATGTATCATGACACGAAGCTTGATATTGGTGGCACAGTATGAAGAGGATATAGTGACTATGTGACTAAATGCTTGACATGTCGGCAAGTCAAGGCGAACATCAAGTTCCATCGGGTTTGCTCGACTATACGCATACACGAATGGAAGTGGGATCGGTCACCATGGATTTTGTAAGTGGTCTACCTCTCACCGGAAGAAACATGATGCGGCATGGGTAATAGTGGATAGATTGACCAAGTCGACACTTTACGCGATTAGGGTGACTACTCCTTTGGATAAGTTAGCAGAATTGTATATCAGTGAGATAGTTAGACTGCATGGAATTCCTCTTTCCATCATATCTGATCGAGACCCAATGTTTACATCGAGATTTTGGAAGAAGTTGCATGAATCCTTGGGTACACAACTCCACTTCAGCACAGCTTTCCATCCTCAGACGGATGGGTAATCAGAAAGAGTAATCCAGGTAAACAATTGAAACCAATGAAATTGATACAAATATTGAATTGAAATGATAACAATAACATGAAATATATGTCAGGTCCTTGAGGATATCTTTGAGGAGTTGTGTCATTGAGTTTGAGGAAGTTGGGATAGATACCTCCCAGCGGCGGAATTTGCATACAACAATAGCTACCAAGCTAGCATCCAAATGGCCCCATATGAAGCCTTGTATGGGAGAAAATGTAGAACTCGGTGTCTTTGGACTGAATTGGCGAAGACAAGCGGTAGGGCGGACACAGTGAAATAAGTGAGGAGAAGGTAAAATCAATCAAAGCCAACTTAAAGTTGCCTCAGACAGACAGAAGTCTTATGCCGGCCTGAAGAGAAAAGAAATAGAATATGTGGTTGGCGACAAGGTGTTCCTCAAGGTGTCACCATGGAAGAAAGTACTGAGGTTTGGAAGAAAAGGTAAGTTAAGCCCTAGGTTCATTGGCCCATATGAAATCATCGAACGTGTGGGTCTAGTGGCCTATAAGCTAGCTTTACCACCAGAGCTGGACAAGATTGACAATGTGTTTCACGTATCCATGCTCAGAAGATACCGCTCAGACCCTTCACATGTCATCTCCAGAGAAGAAATTGATATACAATCAGATTTGACATATGAAGAAGAACCTCTACGAATCCTAGCTCGGGAAGTAAAAGAGTTGAGGAACAAGCAGATTCCACTGGTGAAAGTGCTTTGGAGGCACCACAACACCGAGGAGACAACTTGGGAAAGTGAAGAGGCGATGAGGCAACAGTTCCCTCAGCTGTTTGCATCGGGTAAATTCGAGGACGAAATTTAAATTAGAGGAAGAGTTGTAACACCCTCCGGTAATCATTCCGTACATTCTCTTGTTCCGGTGACGGTGTCGGTCGGATAGCTAGAAACGTCGAGAAAAATAATTAAACTTAAGAGAGGGACCATAATTAACTCAAATATTAATAAGAAACACTTAGTAAAAATTTTAGAAATAAAATACAACCAAGTAAAGCAGTAGGTGCCCAAGCGAGGGTAGCAGGAGGAAGTTGCGGTTCTCATAGCGATGAGCCCTAGACCAGGAAAAAATTCATAAAATAATTTTGGGACTCCAAAGAAGGGTCATTGAGGTTCCTATGGCATTAGAATGCCAAGAAAATACCTAGAAAAATATTTCAATCAGTCAGACAATTTTGACCCGTTAAGCCAAGCGGAGGGCATTTTGGTCATTTCGCCTTGAGGTGATTTTTGGCCGACCTGTCGAGTTGAGTAAATAATTAATATGACATAAAATATGAATTAATGTTGATGAAAAATTTATTAAAAATGAGAAATGAAAATAAGAAAACAAAAGTAAGAAGAAAAGTAAGTAAATGGGAATTGTGACATCATAGTTAGGTCATTTAAAAATGGTCCACCAATCACCATTCAACAAAGACACTTAAAACAAACTAAAGAGGCTGAAATTAAAGAAAAATGTCATCTTCTTCCTTTGAACCCCAACCAGCCGAAATTTCTTCTACTCCTCCCTCCATTGATTTTCAATCCAAACCTTAAATTCCCTCTTCATTTCACCTTAAAACCCTAGAGACCTTCCACTAAAATTTGCCCTAGCACCTTGCTAAACCTTTTGGCAGCCAAGAAGGAGAAAGAAAGTGAGGTTTAGGGGCTTGGAAAATTCTGCCACTTGAGGTTAGTGCATCTATATCTTGAAAACTCTTTATTTTCATGGTTTGGGACTTGAAACTAGTAAGAATTGTGATTTAAATGAACAAAAACCTATGTGTATGAGCTTGTGAATTTCGGTTGCCCTAGCTATGGAATAGGAGGAGTGTTTTTATGAGCTTGAAGTGAACTAGAGCTATGTTGGAAGGTTATAAACACAAGAATAATGGATTAAAAGTTAACTAAGATAACTTGTATAAAACATGAATTTGAATTAGGGTTTTGTGAGCAAAATGTAAACTTGGTTTAGGAAATTATTAGAGAGCATTTTAATGGTCAATTGGTGACCATTTTAGGTAAGTTGACCATTAAATGGACTAAAAAATAGGATTGCAAATTTATTGTAAGGCCTAAATGGACCATTTTAGGTAAGTTGACCATTTTAGGTAAGTTGACCATTAAATGGACTAAAAAATAAGATTGCAGGCTGCCCTAGGACAGCAGCATAGGGACTGAAAATTCAGCCCAATTACACAGCCATAACTTTGGCTGTGTTAGTCCAATTGGTGTTTGGCCAATTGGACATGAAACTAGGCTTATAATGGCACATTTTTTCTGAAGAAACCATGCCCAAAAGACCAAAGCAAGAGGACCAAAACTTGGCCCCAATCCGGATACCTGAAACTGATTCTGCAGAATTGACCAAATGAACAGTAACTGTTCATTTGGCCATAACTCACTGTAGATTTGGTCAATTGCCTGAAATTTTACAGCAACAAGTTAAGACATAGAAAAACAACTTTCATGAAGGAACTTACCCCAAATTATGGCCAGAACCCATCCAACCAAGTGACTCTAGTTACTGTTCATGTTATTATATATATGGTCAGTTCTGCAGATTGGCAATCCGGCCAGCTGTGGTTTTTGAGCCATATCTGGAGCTACAAAACTCCAAATGGAGTGATTCAGAAAAGGAAATTCAACTAGACAAAATAAGGAACAACTTTCATGTTTTTCATTTCTTCAAATCTCTACAGTAACAGTGTCCAATGGAACAGTGAAATTGACTCACCAAAACTGAAAATTCTGCTTGTGTTGGTTTAAACTTTGAAATGGTATAAATGCTTAATGCCAACAAGTTTGGAATGCCAAATGTGGTATGTAGGGAGTGCCAAAGTCAATGTACATATTTTTATTCTAAAAGTCAACAAAAATGTTGACCAATAAGATGAATAGTGACACTAAAAATTTGAAATTCACAAATTGAAGAATTTAAAAGTTTCGAATGCCCTAGTATACCTAACATGATTGGGTTGGATAGTTTGGCATGCCAATAGGGTTCGATTAGCGATCTGCACATGGCAATATGCCATTACGTGATTTTATGGCTTTTAGCCATTCGACTTTGTATTGAGCTTTGGCCTTGTGCGATATATTCTGACTTGTTGTACATTACATTGCACCGGGAGATGCATATGTGACCGATGGTGTGGCGGCCGAGTACTTGATACCAGTGCGGTTACCCGTTATCTAGTCCAGTCGTCTAGTGTACGTTACTTGGGCAACCAAATGAATGAAAGTGAACAAAGTTACTGAATTAATGTATATATAACCATACTAAACAAATGAATCATACACATTCACTATATATTCGTTTTCTTGCTATTTTCTTTTATTATATTATTGCACCACTAAGCATTATTACTTAGCGCGTTGCTTGCCACGCGTAGGTGCTGAGAGATCCCGATCGTGAGCCCAGAGATGGCAGATCGGGTGAGTTCATCCTGCAGATCTGCATAGTGTCAGTGTCACCTCACTACTGCAGTGCATTGGTAGGGCACTAGGTGTCATTTGTCATTTGTAATTAAATTTTTATTTTCTCATATGTATTTGGGATTATGTAATGTATTTTGAGGTTCATGTAAATAATAAAGATTTATGGTTATGTATGGAAGTAATTTGAGCTTTTAATTGTTATTTATATATATGAGAACCCTGAGAAATGGATGTTTGAGAAATGAAAAGGCTATTGAGAACTGAAATTGAGAAATATTTTTGAGTTTTTGATATTGAGACTCTGTTGATGAATTGAAGTTGGGTTTGTTTGAAAATTATTTGGAAGTGTTTTCACAGGTTCCGAAGAACGGTTTTCTCCATTTTTAGCCGGTACTCCGCCAGATTTTCTTTAAAATTTTCGGAACCTTAAAGAAATAATACTTTTGATAAATGGCTTAAATAAATTGTATTTCATAAATTATATGCAAAAGCATGATATAAATTAATTGAGGAATATTAGAGTGTGCCGATACACCGTGTGGCATTACTTACTCGGGTATACTGTACACGGGTAAGTAGGGTGTGACATGTTTTGTGGTATCAGAGCAATGGTTTTAAAGTAAATTTCAAACTGTGAATTTGAAATCTTTTTGTCGGTAACTACAACTACTCAAATGTTTGATACATATAGTACATTTACATCATAAATATGAACTAATGGAGAGGAATCTCCTTATGTTGGTTGTACAGGAATAGAAAATCTTGTGAAAAGGTATGGAAGAGAGGAATGAGACAATATAACAGTTCGTGATGGCAGAAGTACAAGTTGAGGCCCCAACTCCACAAAGTGTCGAAGGCCCGATTGTACCAGTTTTACCAGTACAAATTACTGCACAAATGGCCCAGCAAATGGCCACTTTTTTCCAGCAAATGGCCACTTTTTTCCAACAAATGGCTGATAATCTGCCAGCCCAAGCCCAAGTACAGACCCAACCCCCACAAGGTTAGTGTGAAATAGAGAAGAGGGAGAAATCTACGGGTCAGAACTCGAGCAGTAATTTGGGGAAGAGAAAAGAATTTAAGGAACCCCGAGCTCAGAGATATGACAGAGGCGGATCATTAGGGCAGAAAACACCAAGATCTAGTCGTCGAACAACCTGAAGATCCTATTCTGCCCGTTTTTGCCATGTTTATGGTAAGCTACATGGAGGTATTTATTGTAAGGCCTCTGGAGCCTGCTACAATTGTGGAAAACTTGGACACTTTGCTAAAGATTGTACTAGAGCACCTCGATTTACTCTCCGGAGTCCACAGACCGTCAGTCAGAGTCGAGATAGAAATAGAGTTGGTACTCCTCACCACTATAACACAATGAATCAACCCGAATATAGTAGCGCACCAATCAGAGCGTCCACTATACGCCAAGGAGAAAGAGCAAAAACATCGGATGTAGCTGCTGGTAAGTTCTTAATTTTTGAAGGAAACAATGAGTTATTATTTGATCCCAGCACTACTTATTTATATGTTAGTGTTAGAATTCTATATTTTGTTGCTATTCCTTTACAGGGGAATAAATTTTGATGCATTAGTGACTAGTCTTTTAGGATCAAAACTACAATAACAAGTATGATTGACATTAATTTTGGAAGAATTGTTAGATAAAAGTATTTTCTAACATACCATAAATTACAAAGCTAATTGGCTAGCCTACTTAATGTAAGGCAAGAGGACCTAAAAGTAAGTTACAGTAATAGAATTGTTCTAGATGAGGGCAAAGATGTTACTGTTAGTAATTATTAATGGATATTATAATCAGAATCGATTTAGGATATTAGTGGATTCGTGAAAGATAAGATGTTAGAAAACCTAGTCCATGAGGTTATAACGTAGTAACTATGGAATGTTCTCGATGTTTGTATTGTAAGCTGCAGATTACAAAACCGACACAGGATTATAATGTAGAGCTACGTGCTTCCTCGTGGTACAATAAATTAAGAATATTTGTAAGTAATCTATAAATTGATATAGTTGCGCCCGAATAGAGTATTATTACAGGAAATAAATGTTAAAATTCTAGTAAGAAATTTAAAACTTCAGAACTAGCCTATCAAACGACTACACTTGTAAGGTAGCTAGAGTCAGTGACTCGGTTACTTTAATGTGAATTACCTGTACCACAGTAATTGCCATAAGTTTAGAGATATCAGTACGACTTATCATCCTCAGACGGATGGACATTCGAAAAAAGTGATTCAGGTAAATTTTGAAACTCATTGAGTTTCTATAAATAATGAAATAAAATGATAATAATAACCTGTAATATGTGATAAGCCCTTAAGAATATACTGAGAACTTGTGTCATTGAATCCGAGGGGAGATGGGACAGATACATCCCACTAACAAAATTTGTATACAATAATAAGTGTCAAGCTAGCATACAAGTGGCACCCTATGAAACATTGTAAGGGAACAGATAACTATGGATTTTGTGATGAGACTTCAGAGGACATAGAATAGTAATGATGCATTATGGGTTATAGTTGATATACTAACCAAGTCTGCTCACTTTTTGCCAGTCAGGATAGACTATAACATGAGAAGATTGGCCAGATTGTACATAAATGAAATTGTAAAACTACATGGAGTGCGATCGATTGTATCGATAGATCCTAGGTTCACTTTTAGATGCAGGGTAGTCTCTGAGAGCCCTAGGAACTAGATTGAACTTTAGCACAGCATTCCACCCACAGACAGATGGCCAGCTTGAGAGGGTTATTCAGATATTGGAGGATATGCTACGGGCTTGTGTGATTGAGTTTGAAGGTAGTTGGAATACACACTTGCCTTTGATTGAGTTTGCTTATGACAATAGCTACCAATCAAGCATTGGAATGCCTCCATATGAAGCTTTGTATGGCGGAAGTCTGAGAACTCCCCTATGTTGGGATAAAGTAGGTGAAAGGAAGATGATTGGGCTAGAAATTGTTGTGAGACAGAGGAAAAGATCAGTTGAGCAGAGATAGACTCAAGGTGCATCGGACCATCGAAGTCCTATTTTGGTGCAAGAGAAGAGATATTGAATCGTAGTGGGTGATAAGGTATTCCTCAAAGTTTCTCCTTGGAAGAGGATTATGAGATTTGGCAGAAAGGGGAAACTGAGTCCTCGTTTCATCGGACCATATGAGATTCTAGAAAGAGTGCGTCCTTTGGCATATCGGTTGGCATTACCTTCGAAGTTAACAAGGATACACAGTGTCTTCCATGTGTCCATGTTAAGGAGGTACAGATCTGACCCATCTCATGTACTATCAATTGAAGAGATTGAGGTAAATCGGACCTCTCCTATGAGGAAGAACCCATAGAAATTCGACTTATGAGGTGAAGCGGTGAGAAACAAGCAGATATACTGGTTAAAGTCTTTGTGGAACCATCATTCAGTGAGGAAGCTACTTGGGAGCGTGTAAAGGATATGAGGAGACAGCACCACAGCTGTTCAAAGACTAATGCCAGGTAAAATTTCGAGACGAAATCTATTTTAAGGGGGGGAGAATTGTAACACCCCTAAGTTTGGTAGTGCGTTCTACTGTTCCAGTGACCAGTGTTATCCGGACAGCTAGGATGCCTAGAAACACTTCGATATGAGTGAGGAGACATAAAATTGTGAAATACAAGAAAATAAAATACAAGAAAAACAAAGGAAAAATAATAGCAAAGAAATGTAACCAAGTTAAGCGGCGAGGCCCTAGCGATGGTTGGCCTTGCCAGGAAGTCGGCGTGGATCGTTGACTAGCCCTGGACTGTGTTGAACACTATAAAATATTTTTAGGACTTAAATAAATGTCTATTGAAGTATAAATTCCATTAGAAATGTCAAAAAAAAATAATTAATTAGTACAAAGAAAAGTAAGAAATCGAAAAACGGATAAAACTAGGTGTTACCGAAAAATCGGGAATGCAACACAAACAGGGGCATTGTGGTCATTTGATACCCCGAGTTATCTTTGGACCTAAATGTTCATTAAAAATAAATGATATTACACTTGGAAAATGTCATGAAAAATTAAATTAGTGGTACCTAATGTAAATAGCAAAAATGGGAAGCTTAATGTGGGAAAATGAAATCTTATAGTAAACTAATATTTAATTTAAGCTTAGTGCTCCACTCACCCATCAAAGTGGACCACTAACTCATCATCTTGAGCAGAATACACATCTTCATCTTCAACCTTAGAACCAGTAGAAATTTGCTCCCAAAAAACTCCATTGACGCATGGTTTGAAGCTCCATGCATGTGAGATTCAAGCTCCTTTCTTGGCACTTTCCTTCATTGAAGATTGTCCATACACCTTGGGCAGTAGATAGGAAACAAGAAAACCAAGTTTTGGAGAGATTTTGAAGAGTTTCCAAAGTGGTAAGTTTGTGTTTTTGGGTTATGGCTTCATTAAAGTTAGTAAGAATGTTATGGGTACTTGAATTATTGATAGATTTTTGAGGTTTGATGTTTAAAGGGGAGGTGTATTTTTGGCAGCCATGGAAAATCCTTAAGGGCAGTTTATTCTTGCTTGTAAATGGTAGATTAAAGGGTTGATTAAATGTTTATGTTGTAGGAATTAATTTGGGTGATGTATACTTAGTATATGTGAATGTGTACTTCAATTTGGAAGCTTGAAATTAATGGACTGTAATGTATGAATCGGCAGCTTGGTTTGGTGAACCATAAAGATGTTATTTCATGTTTGGTTTATGGAATATTAATATTAAATTGTGATAGTTGTTATGGCAGCTTGTGTATATGTATGATGGTGTGAGGTTGGACATGTAAATGAGCTAGGTTAGGTGGTTGAATTGTTGTAATTTGAGCTTGAAAAATTCTATGCTATATGGTACATATTGAGTGTGATTATAAGCTGCCAAAATGTGTAACACCCCTAAGTTCGATAGTGCATTCTACTGTTCCGGTGACCAGTGTTGTCCGGACAGCTAGGATGCCTAGAACTACACCGTTATGAGTGAGGAGACATAAAATAATGAAATACAAGAAAAGAAAATACAAGAAAAACAAAGGAAAATAATAGCAAAGAAATGTAACCAAGTTAAGCGGCGAGAACCCTAGCGATGGGTGATCATGCCAAGGAAGTCACGGCGTGGACCGTTGACTAATACTGGACCGCGGAACCACGGAAAATATTTTAGGACTTAAATAGACCCTTATGGAAGTATAAATATCATTAGAAATATCAAAGAAAAATTAAATAATTAGTACAAAGAAAAGTGAGAAATCGAAAAGCAGACAAAACCGATTGTTCAGAAAAATCGAGAATGCAACGAGCAGGGGCATTGTGGTCATTTGACATCCCGAATTGTCTTTTGACCTAAATGTCCATTAAAAATAAGTAATATTACACTTTGAAAATAAAATGAAAAATTAATTTGGTGGTACCTAAAGTAAATAGCAAAAATTAAGGGTTTAATGTGGAATAAGTGGGAGTTAAACTTATTATATGATTTATTTGAGTGAGTGGGCCACTAAAGGATTAATTAAAAGCTAAATGGGGCAGGTGTACACCCTTTATCCCATCTGCAATTTCATTTCCTCTAAGTTCTTCATCCATGCCGAATTGAGAAGGAAGAAAATCCTCCATTGCCGTTTCACTTAGAGCTTGATCCTTTCCTCCATTTCACCTCTAATCACTTAGATTGCTTCATAAAAAATTGTCCCCACATCACAAGGAAGAGCTTGATACCAAAATCAAGAAGTTTGGTGAAGGTTTAACAAGCCCCAACCATAGGTAAGTTTGTATTTTTGAACTTTGCTTTATTAAAGTTTGTATACTTGTTATGGGTGTTTGAATTGTGAAGAAAATTTTCAAGTTTGAGGAGTTCTTGATATATCAATTTTGGGCAGCCATGGAGTTGTATATTTGATGATTTATTTTACATATGTTTGATGGGAATTCATGTTGAATAGGGTGAATTGATATCCTAGTAGTTAATTCCACATGTAAATGGTGATTATGCACTTGGAATGGAAATTGATGAATTATGGACACTTTGGCATGGTGAAGCTTTTTCGCAGCCTTGAGGCTTCTTTGATAAATGTATGTGTTCATGAAGATATGGGCAGAATTGTGACATTGAGGATTGATGAGTGTGTATGTAAATTGGTTGTGTAAAGTATGTGTAAGAATTAGAAATGTCCATGTGTATGTATTGTTTTATTTGGACTTTATGAATTAGAGTTTAATTTGGTGTGTTAAGGATGTTTGTAATCTGTCCAAAATGATTTTTATGTGAAGGGGTAAATGGTTTTGGTAATGTACCAAAACAGAATGGGTAAGAGAGATGGACTTAGAGTAAGGTAAATGTGTAATTGATACATGTTTATGCAATGTAATTAAGGGCAGTGTGCATTTTAACCTATAAAACTAAATGTGTAACTCCAATTGGTATGAGACCAATTGGAGGTGAAACTAGGCACAAAATGTGCCAACTTTCTTTGAGAAAGCATACCAAAATTCTGCTTGCAAGGTAGCATAAAAATTGACCAATTCGGATTAAGTGCAAGTGAAACCTGAAAACTGACCATTTGGGCAGCAGTTAGTGTTTAGGCCATAACTCACTCAAAACAGGTCCAATTGACCTGAAATTTTAACCATGTATAGTTAAGACCCATACCTACAAGTCTTATGAAGACACCAAAGCCCATAAATGACCATAAGCAAGTCAAAAAACTTGCACAAGTTCGGGTCCAAAAACTGGCCGAACCAAAGTTGACCAAATTGACTTAAAATGACCAAATTTGATGCCATTTGACCAGCAACAGTAAAATGACCATAACTTGGTCTACATAACTCGGATTGACCTAAACCTTTGCCCCGCGTTCCATAAGACATAGATATACAAGTTTGTAGTTTTGACGAAACCGAAAATCGAGGAACTAGGTCGTCAGGCTAGGTCAAACTAGTATACCGGAATCCAGCAAGTTGCATTAAAATGCACGAAACAAGGAAATGAGTTCGGTAAAACGTACCAACCCTAAAACCCTATCGAATGTGACATATTAATGACACTAAAACCTAATTTACCTAGAACGCATCGAGGGTCGGTATATTAGGTGATTAAGCAAATAATAGCTTTCAGTGAATTATTTATCAAACATTATCGATAGAGACAATTTAATTTAGAAATCTTGAAACACTTCAAATTGTGTTTCTCGATTAGCAAAGACTCAGAAAAGGGAAGGAAATCTGAGTCGGACAGAGACGATTATCAGAGGTTTGTGCACAACAACTATTTCTTTTGAAATTTTCAATTGAAATGAATTATGACTATTTGTACATTATTGTTTTAAAATATGGAAATGTGTTTGAATGGATATTTATTGCTTGAAAAGCATTTTAAATGGTTTGAAACTGTGTAAAATTGTTTGAATGATATTGATGGATACTTATTGATTGAAAAGAATTGGAAATGGTTTGAAACCACAGCTATCATGTATATTGATTGTATTACTCACTAGCTTGTCTAGTGGGGCGAATTAATTCCCTCTCTGTTGAAGTGTTTAGGTGTGTGCTGTTGAGGACCAATTGGATGAGTACTCATATTTTTGCTAGCTAGCTATGTTATTCCTCATTAGTCATTGACTTTTGGGACGAATTGAATACCTCATTAGCCATCGGCTTTTGGGACGAATTGAACTTTGGTACATGATTAAGGCGTGTGTGATTTATTGATATGTATTGTGAGATTGTGAAATGAATTTAAACTCTTATTGACATATCTTGTCTTTTGAATTCAACCATGATCGACTTATTGAAAATTATTGTGATATTGAGAAATGGAGTTTAAATTCTTGTTGACAATTCTTGTCTTGAAATTAACTATGGTTTTAAGTATCCACTCTTTGTATGATTTATGAATTGTGATTTAAAGATGTATTTGGTTAATGTTGTTCACCACTGAGACATCGTCTCAGCGATAGTTTTTATTGCTGTCACTGGTAGACGACAGACAGGGCAGCAGACTAGGCTGCTATTACCTCCAGCGAGAGATTACCGGGTATAATGAGTATACCAACATCTTGCATTTTATACTGTATTGTAAGACCACTGAATGTACATATTGTTTTAGGATTTGAGCAGTTGTAAATACAAATTGTACCTTGAAGTTGTAAAATAATTATGAGTTATTTTGGCTTGTAAAAGTTGTATTATATTTCTCTTATCTCAGACTTTGAAAAATCACTGTGGATTTGAGTTGAGAAAAATGTTGTGTTGAGAAATATGTTGAAGTTGAGATTTAGAAAAATATGGAAGTGCTTTTTACAGGTTTTCTGAAGAACTGTTTTATCCAAAATACAAATGGCACTCTATCAAAATTTTTACAGAAATTCCAAATAATTCAAATGTGTTAGTTCTATCACTTCAGTTCACAAAAGTTTTTAACGCCTGTAAATAGTGCTCACCACTGTAAAAGAAGTAAGAAAAGTTTTTAAAATCCCTTGTAGTGTATTTAATGGGTTATCAGTAGATGGAGTTTGTAATTCATTTGATATACTACGGGATCATGTTATGCCTTATAGAGGGGTAGGGTGTGACATGTTTTAGTGGTATCAGAGCAAAGTTTTTAAATTCTGTTTTCACATGTTACTTGAATATTCTTTCTTCTTAGTACAACTGCTCAATATCATTGTTTGATACATACAGTACATTACATTATAAATATGCACTAACGGGAGGAAATCTCCTTGTGTCATTTGTTTAGGAGATCTAAAATCCTCGCATTGACTATGGAAGAGGGTGATCGTTCAGTCGATCAATCTATTGAGGCTGAGGTGCAAGGGGATGCCCAAGGCCTACACAATGTCAGTGGTTTAGCAGCACTGACCCTGCTGATCGCATTTCTGCTCGATTCGCTCGGAGATGGTCGCAATGTTCCAACAAATGGTAGTAATGTGCCTACTCAAGTCCCAATCTGAGACACGGTGGTACAACCACAATCTCCTACTAGGCAGTATGATAAATTGATGAAGTATGGGGCTACAGAGTTCAAGGAGACAGTAGATCCTCTAGAGGCTGAACAGTGGTTAGAAAGGATGGATAGGGTATTCAAGAAACTGCATCTTTATTCTGGGGATGCTTATGGTGGTGGAAAACCATTCCCCACGATGCAGTAGAACTGCGATACTAACATGGAATGACTTTCTCAGGAATTGGATGCAAATATGTCACGATGCTTATGTAGACCGAAGCTACAAGAATTCCTAAGTGCGAAATAGGGAATAGATCGATGGTTGAGTATGAAAGAGAATTTTCCACTTTGAGCCATTATGCGATAAGTTTACTTGCTACCGGCAGGAGAGATGCAAGAGGTTTGAACGGCTTGAAGCCCGGATTAGATTACAAGTAGTTGGCTTCAAACACACTAACTTCTACGAACTTATTTCTCAAGCTCTAGAGTTAGAAAGAATTGAGTGCAAGTTGCTCTGAGAAAAGAAATCGGAGAAGGCAGAGAAAGAGGGAAAATCTGAGAAACGAGTTCCAGTGGTCCTCTTGAAAGAGGAAGAACTATGGGGACATGGCGAGGTGGCAAGAAGTCTAGTAGGGGAAGATATTCGGGATGAAGCCTCCCTATCTGGTCACAGAGTGCAGAGGTTCCTACCCTCCGTCAATGTGAGACATGTGGAAGAAATCATGGTGGGATCTGCTACAAGGCTATTGGAGCTGTTATAGCTGTGTAGGCATAGGACACTTTGCCAAGGACCGCACCGGTAGTCAGAGTTGGACCACCTCCTACTCTGCAGAAGGGTCAATTGAGCCACATCACTAGAAGTTCACAACCACCCACAGAGGTAGAGGTAGGGGTAGAGGTAGCCAAGAGTGACCCAAGGTACAATGAAACATTGAGCAAGGCGGTTCGGTCGAGTCTATGCAATGAGACAGAGGGAAGAGGCCGAGACATCTAATGTTGTGGCTGGTACCTTCTCAACTTTTAACCAAGATGTGTTTGTGTTATTTGATCTGGGTTCTACCCATTCTTATGTGAGTGCTAGCATCATTGATTGCATTGCTGTTCCATGTACAAAAATGGACTTTGAGGTGCTAGTAACAAGTCCGTTAGGACAGGAAGTTAGGGTTAATAGAATGTATAGAGATTGTGCTTTGGTGATCAAAGGACGCACTTTCCTGTCTGATCTCATTGAAATGCCCTTCAGAGATTATGATATCATCTTGGGCATGGATTGGTTAGCTAGGCATCATGCCATGATTGATCAGAGGTGAAGACAATCACTTTTGGCCTTCCTCGATCTGATGATGTGGTAATACATGGGGAAAGGCAGTTATTGCCATCAAACGTCATTTCGGCTGCACTAGCCAGAAAGATGATCATAAAGGGGTGTGAAGCATACTTGGCACATGTGGTAGACACCCAAGTGGGGAGTCCAGCATTGAAGGACATCCCTACGATGCATGACTTTCGGATGTGTTTCTTGATGAATTGCGGGATTACCTGCGGAAAGAGAAGTGCGATTTGAAATTAATGTTATGCACGGTGTGGATCCAATCTCCATAACGCCATACGAATGGCACCAGTGAGTTGAAGGAGTTGAAGATACAATTGCAAGAACTACTTGAAAAGGGCTTCATCCGCCCTAGTGTGTCACCTTGGGGAGCACGGTGTTGTTTGTTAAGAAGAAGGATGGTACTCTCCGCTTATGCATTGACTACCGACAGTTGAATAAGGTGACAATAAAGAACAGATATCCATTGCCTCGCATTGATGATCTGTTTGATCAGTTGAAGGGTGCAGCTGTATTCTCCAAAATTGATCTACGATCTGGTTATTATCAGTTGAAGGTCAAGAGCAGAGTATTCCAAAACCTGCTTTCAGAACTCGGTATGGCCACTATGAGTTTCTAGTAATGCCATTCGGGTTAACAAATGCTCCAGCTGCTTTTATGGATCTGATGAACACTATCTTCAGACCATATCTTGATCAATTTGTGGTTGTGTTTATTGATGACATTTTGATATATTCAAGGAATGCGAAGAGCATGCCAGACATCTGCGGATTATCTGCAGACTTTAAGGGAGAAACAGCTATACGCCAAGTTGTCGAAATGTGAATTTTGGCTAAAAGAGCATTACTGGTGGATGGGTATGAAGAGAGATATAGCTGAATTTGTTTCCAAATGCCTAACTTGTCAGCAAGTAAAGGCAGAACATCAAGTTCGAGCTGTTTTGTTACATACTTTGTCGATGCAGTGGAAATGGGAGCGAATAACTATGGATTTTGTTACAGGACTTCCAAGGACACAGAGTAGTCATGATGCGGTATGGGTTATAGTTGTGATTGACCAAGTCTGCTCACTTTTGCGATTCGGATGGACTATAGCCTAGAAAGATTGGCGGATTGTACATATATGAGATTGTAAAATTGCATGGAGTGCGAGAATCAATTGTGTGACAGAGATCCTAGGTTCACTTCTAGATTAGGGTAGTCTTGAGAGAGCCCTAGGAACTAGATTGAACTCAAACTGACATTCCACCCACGCATGATGGCGACCGAGAGGGTTATTCAGATATTGGAGGATATGCTACGGGCTTGTGTGATTGAGTTTGAAGGTAGTTGGGATACACACTTGCCTTTGATTGAGTTTGCTTATAACAACTACCAATCAAGCATTCGGATGCCTCCATATGAAGCTTTGTATGGCGAAAGTGCGAAACTCCCTTATGTTGGGATGAAGTAGGTGAAAGGAAGATGATTGGGCGTAAATTGTTCGTGAGATAGAGGAAAAGATCAAATTGATTAGAGATAGACTCAAGGCGCATCGATCGTCAAGTCCTATGTTGATCTAAAAGAAGAGATATTGAATATGCGATGGGTGATAAGGTATTCCTCAAAGTTTCTCCTTGGAAGAGGATTATGAGATTTGGCGAAAGGGGAAGCGAGTCCTCGTTTCATTGGACCATATGAAGTTACGGAAAGAGTGGGTCCTTTGGCATATTGGTTGGCATTACCTCGAGCTAGCAAGGATACAGTGTCTTCCATGTGTCCATGTTAAGGAGGTACAGATCGACCCATCTCATGTATTATCGATTGAAGAGATTGAGGTAAATCCATACCTCTCATATGAGGAAGAACCCATAAAAATTACGCATATGAGGTGAAGCGGTGAGAACAAGCAGATACACTGGTTAAAGTCTTTGTGGAACCATCATTGAGCCAGGAAGCTACTTGGGAGCGTGAAGAGGATATGAGGAGACAGCACCCACAATTGTTCAGAGACTAATACCAAATAAAATTTGAGGCGAAATTTATTTAAGGGGGAGAATTGTAACACCCCTAAGTTGATGAGTGCGTTCTCTGTTAGGTGACGATGTTGTCGGACGACTAGGATGCCTAGAACTAAACCGTTATGAGTGATGAGACATAAAATAATGAAATACAAGAAAAGAAAATACAAGAAAAACAAAGGAAAAATAATAGCAAAGAAATGTAACCAAGTTAAGCGAGCCGAGAACCCTAGCGATGGGTGACCGCACTGGGAAGTCACGGCGTGGACCGTTGACTAGTCCTGGACCGCGGGGACCCCTGGAAAATATTTTAGGACTTAAATAGACCCTTATTGAAGTGTAAATATCATTAGAAATATCAAAGAAAAATTAAATAATTAGTACAAAGAAAAGTGAGAAATCGAAAAATAGACAAAACCCTGTTATTCTTGAAAAATCGGAATGCAACGAGCAGGCATTGTAGTCATTTGACATCCCGAATTGTCTTTTGACCTAAATGTCCATTAAAAATAAGTAATATTACACTTAGAAAATAAAATGAAAAATTAATTTGGTGGTACCTAAAGTAAATAGCAACAATTAAGGGTTTAATGTGGAATAAGTGGGAGTTAAACTTATTATATGATTTATTTGAGTGAGTGGGCCACTAAAAGGATTAATTAAAAGCTAAATGGGGCAGGTGTACACCCTTTATCCCATCTGCAAATACATTTCCTCTAAGTTCTTCATCCATGCCGAATTGAGAAGGAAGAAAATCCTCCATTGCCGTTTCACTTAGAGCTTGATCCTTTCCTCCATTTCACCTCTAATCACTTAGATTGCTTCATAAAAATTGTCCCTACATCACAAGGAAGAGCTTGATACCAAAATCAAGAAGTTTGGTGAAGGTTTAACAAGCCCCAACCATAGGTAAGTTTGTATTTTTGAACTTTGCTTTGTTAAAGTTTGTATACTTGTTAAGGGTGTTTGAATTGTGAAGAAAATTTTCAAGTTTGAGGAGTTCTTGATATATCAATTTTGGGCAGCCATGGAGTTGTCTATTTGATGATTTATTTTACATATGTTTGATGGGAATTCATGTTGAATAGGGTGAATTGATGTCCTATTAGTTAATTCCACATGTAAATGGTGATTATGCACTTGGAATGGAAATTGATGAATTATGGACACTTTGGCATGGTGAAGCTTTTCGGCAGCCTTGAGGCTTCTTTGATAAATGTATGTATTCATGAAGATATGGGCAGAATTGTGACATTGAGGATTGATGAGTGTGTATGTAAATTGGTTGTGTAAAGTATGTGTAAGAATTAGAAATGTCCATGTGTATGTATTGTTTTATTTGGACTTTATTAATTAGAGTTTAATTTGGTGTGTTAAGGATGTTTGTAAGCTGTCCAAAATGATTTTTATGTGAAGTGGTAAATGGTTTTGGTAATGTACCAAAACAGAATGGGTAAGAGAGATGGACTTAGAGTAAGGTAAATGTGTAATTGATACATGTTTATGCAATGTAATTAAGGGCAGTGTGCATTTTAACCTATAAAACTAAATGGGTAACTCCAATTGGTATGAGACCAATTGGAGGTGCAACTAGGCACAAAATGTGCCAACTTTCATTGAGAAAGCATACCAAAATTCTGCTTGCAAGGTAGCATAAAAAATTACCAGATCGGATTAAGTGCAAGTGAAACCTGAAAACTGACCATTTGGGCAGCAGTTAGTGTTTAGGCCATAACTCACTCAAAACAGGTCCAATTGACCTGAAATTTTAACCATGAATAGTTAAGACCCATACCTACAAGTCTTATGAAGACACCAAAGCCCAGAAATGATCATAAGCAAGTCAAACAACTTGCACAAGTTCGGGTCCAAAAACTGGCCGAACCAAAGTTGACCAAATTGACTTAAAATGACCAAATTTGATGCCATTTGACCAGCAACAGTAAAATGACCATAACTTGGTCTACATAACTCGGATTGACCTAAAACTTTGCCCCGAGTTCTGTAAGGCATAGAGCTACAAGTTTGTAGTTTTGACCGAAACCCGAAAACTGAGGGAACTAGGTCGTCCGGCTAGGTCAAACTAGTATACCGGAATCCAGCAAGTTGCATTAAAATGCACGAAACAAGGAAATGAGTTTGGTAAAACGTACCAACCCTAAAACCCTATCGAATGTGACATATTAATGACACTAAAACTTAATTTACCTAGAACGCATCGAGGGTCGGTATATTAGGTGATTAAGCAAATAATAGCTTTCAGTGAATTATTTGTCAAACATTATCGATAGAGACAGTTTAATTTAATCTTGAAACACTTCAAATTGTGTTTCTCGATTAGCAAAGACTCGGAAAAGGGAAGGAAATCTCGAGTCGGACAGAGATAGTTATCAGAGGTTTGTGCACAACAACTATTTCTTTTGAAATTTTCAATTGAAATGAATTATGACTATTTGTACATTATTGTTTTAAATTGTGAAAATGTGTTTGAATGGATATTTATTGCTTGAAAAGCATTGTAAATGGTTTGAAACTGTGTAAAATTGTTTGAATGATATTGATGGATACTTATTGATTGAAAAGCATTGGAAATGGTTTGAAACCACAGCTATCATGTATATTGATTGTATTCCTCACTAGCTTGTCTAGTGGGACGAAATGAATTCCCTCTCCGGTGAAGTGTTTAGGTGTGTGCTGTTGAGGACCAATTGGATGAGTACTCATATTTTTGCTAGCTAGCTATGTTATTCCTCATTAGTCATTGACTTTTGGAGCGAATTGAATACCTCATTAGCCATCGGCTTTTGGGACAATTGAACTTTGGTACATGATTAAGCTGTGTGTGATTTATTGATATGTATTGTGAGATTGTGAAATGAATTTAAACTCTTATTGACATATACTGTCTTTTGAATTCAACCATGATCTGACTTATTGAAAATTATTGTGATATTGAGAAATGGAGTTTAAATTCTTGTTGACAATTACTGTCTTGAAATTAACTATGGTTTTGAGTATCCACTATTTGTATGATTTATGAATTCTGATTTAAAGATGTATTTGGTTAATGTTGTGCACCACTGAGACATCGTCTCAGCGATAGATTTTTATTGCTGTCGCAGGTAGACAAACAAACAGGGCAGCAGACTAGGCTGCTATTACCTCCAGCGAGAGATTACCTGGTATAATGAGTATACCAACATCTTGCATTTTGTACTGTAATGTATGACCACTGTATGTACATATTGTTTTTGGTTTTGAGCAGTTGTAAATTCAAATTATACCTTGAAGTTGTAAAATAATTATGAGTTATTTTGGCTTGTAAAAGTTGTATTATATTTCTCTTATCTCAGACTTTGAAAAATCACTGTGGATTTGAGTTGAGAAAAATGTTGTGTTGAGAAATATGTTGAAGTTGAGATTTGGAAAAATATGGAAGTGCTTTTTACAATTTTTCTGAAGAACTGTTTTATCCAAAATACAGATGGCACTCTGCCAAAATTTTTATAGAAATTCCAAATAATTCAAATGTGTTAGTTCTATCACTTCAGTTCACAAAAGTTTTTAACGCCTGTAAATAGTGCTCACCACTGTAAAAGAAGTAAGAAAAGTTTTTAAAATCCCTTGTAGTGTATTTAATGGGTTATCAGTAGATGGAGTTGGTAATTCATTTGATATACTACATGATCATGTTATGCCTTACAGAGGGGTAGGGTGTGACAAAATGACCAACAATATATTGTGAATTGTGTTTAGGTTATGGTACAAACCAGAATTGGCATAAATGTTTAGTTTGGTAAATGTTAAAAGTGTCCTTTGATGAGTAATGATTAAAATGCAATAGGGCAGTTTATGTTATGGGCCTAGAACCTTAAGTGTGTGGCTCCAATTGGTATGAGACCAG